>NC_086106.1:108140545-109366379 GCF_963921235.1 Mobula hypostoma | reverse complement strand
CGCCGCCCCCTCGCTCCAATTTGTCACCAAAGTGGAATCCACCTGGGCTGGCGAGCCGCCGGGATCCACTGCGCGGGGGCCGGTCGTTCTCGGGTTGAACGATTCGCGCTGCACTGAGTGCAATCGCCTCCGCGCTGTCTGAGGCACGGTCCTCCGGCGCTGCACGGGAATACTCCTAAAGCTTCGCACTCTCTCTCTCTCTCTCTCTCTCTCTCTCTGTCTCACTCACGGGGTTTTAACGCTACAGCTGCTGAGTGTGTTTCACGAGGCGGGAACGGTTTGGACCGGTTCGGTGTGACACAGAGTCCTGTCCAATTGTGAACAGACTGTGCGGATAAGAGGGAATTCGTGTCTCCTTTTTCGAGTGATGCAGAGCTGGTGAAGGAGGAGAGCACAGAAACAGGGAGGGAGAGCAAGAGAGAGAGAGAGAGAAGCATACCCACCGAGATAAATTGAGTAGAAACTCACAGCCGGTGTGGAGTGTGGGGAGACAACAAGGGGTTAGGGTCGAACGCAGTCAGGCAAAGATGACACGCAACCCCGACAGAGTAGGGGGCAGAGGGAGGGAGTTAGACGGACACAGAAACACGATTTATGGCCAGTTGTGTAACTGAATTGGGTCAAATTGGAGGGGCAGGTCGGGCAGGTTGGACCCGACGGGAAGTGGGGAGTCAAATGCCAAATCACGGAGTGAATGCACGCGTCGCACCCAGGGCACAAATGATTGCGCCTCCTGTCCTTAACTCACTTCAGTTAGCATCCTCTGCTTGCACCCCCCCCCCCCGGCTATCACCACCCCTAGCCACTCTCTCCCACTTCTTCCAAAAGTGTCGACAGGTGTCTTTCATTCCCATAGAAATGCGAATGTGGTTCAAGGCGCAGAGCCGCTCGCACCCAACAACACCCAAACTGGCCCGCAAATCATCGCAGACGTTCCAATTAAACATGGGCAGAGGTTTTTAAAGGCTCTTTTCTCGGAGGCAAGAAGGTTGATTACAAAGCCTTTCTCGGCACTCATAACCCTATTTTTAAGGCCAGTCTAACAAATACAAGCGGAAAGCCAAACGGGTGGAAGGTTTCATGATTAGAACCAGATTCAAGGACCTGACACCGCAGTTTTAGACGTGATTTTTGTGAATAATCGCTGATGGTTTTGTTAACTGTTTAGCGATAGTTTGAAAGGGAAACCAGGGACTACTTTCTAAATTCAGTGCAAGGAATGGTAAAAGCTTTCAGTATCGATGGGGTGAGTCCACCTTGTCCAGAGAGTCAACCGGGCCGGGGCATGACCGAGGTTCTAAGGCTTGGAGGGTGACTGGCTTCCGGAGTCTGCAGGTGGGCAGCTTACGGGGTAGATGGGGCCATTGAGCCGTGGAGCACTGCGGCACATCTTTGGAGGTGGTCGCCCCGGCGCACTCGGAGCCCCCGGGGGAAACAGCCGCCGACTTCACCGTGATGTTTATGTGATTGCCCCCCCCCCCCCGGGCGGAGCGTACTTGCGGCGCTCCCTCTCGGTTCTGTGGCCGTAATTCATTGACCGCTCCCCATTTCTGATGTTTTGCTCAGGGATCCTGGAATTCATCAGTCTGGCGGTGGGACTGGTCAGTATCCGCGGCGTGGATTCGGGACTCTATCTGGGGATGAACTACAGAGGCGAACTCTACGGGTCGGTAAGTCCGACATGTTTTCCACACATTTAAGCACACGTGCCAAGCAAAGATGTAATGCTTAATGTACTTGGACCAAACTTTACACTGGGAACTTGGGATAAAGATAATTACTGCCAGACTTTCGATGATGTAGTGGGGGAGGGGTAAGCTTTGTAGATCTGAACTGGAAAGGGATGAGGGTGAGATCACTGGTGATACAGTATCACCTTGGTATTACTGTACAGAAATGGGTTCATTTCCCCCACCCGGACATCACCTTCTAAACAAACGCTAGAGCGCTTTTCTCCGACTCACAGTCTCAATCGCTCTGTTCCGGTGGCATCTTTCACCACCAGTTTGCAAATAAAACTTTTTGACAGGAAATATTTTCCAACCTTTCCAGTTCTGAATTTACACCATCTTCCCCTCATCCGCGGTTCCTTTCTGGTCATTTCCCTCCAGTTTATGTTGTTTTTTCATTAATTAATAGCGCGCAGGTGTCATTGGCACGGCCGGCCTATGTGCGGTCGCTAAGTGGCCCGTGTAAGCGGTGGGGGTGTCCCGTCTTCCTCAACCGCTCAGCATCTCTGCCCTTCCCTGAAAGCATCTAGATTCACAGCAATACAGCCCAAATCCATCTTCCCTGTCTATCAGTGAAGCCGATGATGTTTCCCTTGGCAATCCAGCAGTGGTTCCACAGTACCACAGCGTTCGGCATATTTCTGTCTTTACCACAATGATGCCTTTATTTTACGTTTCTCATGACATAGGAGGAGGTACCTGGCCCACTGAGTCTCAGAGCATCCCTATTCACCGGCCTATTTTCCTGTTCTTTCTGTGCTTTCTGTCTCCTTCTCCCATCAGTTGTTCTCACTCACTCACTCACCCTCCAGAAGACATATTACCAATCTCAGCACACCCCCGGGACATGGGAAGTCAGGAGCACAAGAGAGGGTGTGCAAGCCACACACCAATAATAATACCAGAAGAGAGAATTAAACCCAGCTCCCACGCAGCCCAAACATGGACTTATACTGATAAGAGTGGGTGCTGACAACTTCACTTGAGGAAGTTTAATAACCCTGTGGATTTCCGGTGGGGCAATGGTAAATTATTGCAATGGATATGTGCAGGATCCTATTGATAATGGCGAGGACCGTTTTAGCCAGAACTGGAGATTGTGATTGTGACCTACAGACATGAAATTGTAGATTTTCTACTTGAGTTGCTGCCAGTGTAATGAAATCCCTGTTTGAATGCTCCCACCTGGCTATTCTGACAGGTTACCTAGCTGGGGTGTCTCTGCAAGGTAAAGGTGGTGCAGAATGTAATTTCTTGTAAAAAAAAACACAAGCTTTCCCTAAGCAGATACAACACCTGATAGTGAGATCTTGCCACAGCAGCAGAGTTCTGAAGCATATTTCCTGGCTGCTCTAGACCTGTGCTCATAGGAAACCCACTATTAAAAGGAATAACGCCCTTTGACTCACAAACATTCATCAGAAGCTGCCGTATAGACTCGCTCCTCCTTTTAGAAGTTGAGCATTGTTATCAAGCAACAATTGGAATGATATTTCAGGAGAATGAAGCTGCATCAGACCTCGCATGTCACAATCCTAGCTAAAGCATTCTCTTGTGTTAGGTGACAATGTGCTTGGTGTTTGATATTATAGACAGCTTTACAGCAGTGAGAACAATACAGTCTCTCTCCATCTTATGAATTAACCTCTGTATTGAATATGACTTACCATTGTCAAGGAAGACAGTCACTGTGGAATAGGTTTGCATCTCATGAAAGGTAACTTCTTTCATAGTACAGTATACATGAAACCTTCAGCCACCTCATACTACCAGAGCCAAAGGACTACTTTTGAAGGGCAGTTACCTTTTTAATGTGGGAAACCATGGCAGCTAATCAATACACAGTAAGGCGCCATTGAATTAGGACATGTATATGAGATGTCATTAAAGGGGCCTCAACACCAACACTGGAATTTCCTACAGTCAATTTTTCAGGCCAAGAACTCGGTCCCGAAATGTCAACTTTTATTCCCCTACATAGGTGATGCCTAATTTGCTCAGTTCCTCCAGCATTTTAGTGGGTGTCGCTCAACATTTCCAGCATCTGCAGAAGACCTGATAGCCTTGGCGTGAAACTTTAACTGTTTATTCCCCTCCATAGATATCTGAATTGCTGACTTCCTCCAGCATTTTGTGAGCTTGTTCACCTGTTCGGTTTCCTGCCTGTAATGATGGTCTTTTGATATCAAAGCTGGGGTAAAAGGAAGGAAGCAAAGTTATCCTTAAATGAATTCGACATATGAACCCTTCTCTGGTTTCTATACAGGCTTAACATTTGTAACTTTAATGATTTTCAGCTTTGTGACTCATTAAATATCAAAGCAGGGACAGATTAGCTCACAGTTTGCATGCATTTGTTTTGAATAGCTGTTGCCGATAAATAATATGACAAGAGAAATTACTTTCCAGATTATATTTAACTCAAACGATGTTTCCCCAAGGCACTGTGTCTGAGATCAAGAGAGTCCATGTAAAATCAGAAACATGGAATAAAATTAAGGAAAGAACTCTTGTGTGAGCCCAGAGGAAAGTTAGCACAGAAATAAAGGTCCATTTTGTTTATACAATTTAGTATCAGGAATTATTTTATTTGTAATCATTCACCGTCATAGGTCTATGTTGGGAACATTTTTGGAAAGTAAAAAGGCAGAGAATTAAAGTAAAATGATAAATTCTAATCGAACATGACCTGGAAAGCTCTTCTAACAAGTTTTAAACTTTAAAATAGAGTTTGGGCAAGTTTCTTGTCAGTGTAAATGTACATTGTAAAGGTATAAGGGGTTTTACAGATCAAAACAACTGCTTTCCCTAACACAACCTGCAACCTCTTGTGAGATATTTCTTACATCCTCAAAAGAACTGTAAGTTTAAGTGAAAGAAGGGTCAACAATGAAGATCTCATCAGCCATTCGTACTTTCAGATAAAGTCATTCAAATGGTGCATGAAAACCCTGTTTCTGTGCCACCCAATGTATGATTGTTGACTTGGACTGGGGTCTAGGGTGTGATGCTGCAGACAGTTATAAAGAGGGTCAGGGCCTGTAAATTGGATAACTGGCTATAAAGTCTTTTCATACTAACATTCAGTGGGAAGTCCAAAATTAATTGCCTACATTTTCATATCAGATAATCACAGTTGGGTAGAAAAATAACTTTAATAAGTGTGTTTCCCACATGTGTTCTCTCTAATGCACATTATTATACATTTAATGAGATTTGCAAAGGGCTAGTTTAATCAGCATTTGAAATCTCTGTTTACTTAAAAGTGGATTTTAAATGGTGGCAAGTGGTTCTGTAAACCAGGTTTTAACAATAGGGTTTTAATAATAGCATTCCTGCATAATTATAACGTAATTTCCCCCGAAAAAATGCATTTAGCGGCTTTCATTTTTTGTTCAATAGAAATACAGATTTAAAGTCATGTAGAGCAAATACCAAGAGGTGTAATGTTATTCAACAGTCTGTGAGGCTCTTTAGGTTCAATCTGATATTCAGAATGAAATACATCATCTCATGAAATTAACTGCTTGAAACAAGTATCAGCCAGGTGGCTTACCACAGCTCCAGCAAAGTCATGGTTTAGCATATCAAGGCATTTGCCATCTACTTTCCCTCATTTAAATTGCAAGAATGTCTGTTAAAAATGGACATAAAGTAGGCTTACATCAGGGATTTTCTAATATAAAAGAAAGCTGTTTCTGACTATGTGAAAGCTTTGTGTCAGTCTTACCCTCCCCCACTAGTTTTCTTCCTCCCCCTAGGCCCCACATTGCCACTTCCATCAGAACAAGATGGGTCTACCATTAATACAAGTTCGATTGTTTAAAAGAAGACTTGTTTCCAAGGAGCAGAACTGGTTGTACCAGTTCTTTGCTCCCTCTGGCCTTGCGCTCTGTGTGGTGTTTGTGCTGGGCCTCAGTGCTCCCTCTAGTGGGCTATTTGAAACTGACTACACACACATCCAGATCGCAGCAGAGCTTAAAACACTGGTCTAGGTGCAGGAATGCAAGTTTCTCCACATGGAGCTGTGTAGTTCTTTCCTGTAAATGCTAAAAAAAAATCCATAGACACCAACAAGAATAAATAAATATCCTTTATTGGGTACACAAAGTTAACACATGGAGTTCAAATTTATACAATATCAACTGCTAAAATTAAGTATCCAAAAGATTTAAAGGTATACTTCTCTATCAGCAATGCAGATAGTAGTAACAGGTATTGGTTTTCAATTTCCCATAAGAAATAAGGAGCAGAATATCTTTCTTTCTGTAGTTATTGAGATGCAACACAGGACAGGCCCCTCCCGTCCTTGCGAGCCATGCTGCCCAGCAATCCCGCAATTCAACGCCAGCCTAATCAGGGGACAATTGACAATGACCAATTGACCTACCAACCTTTTGGACTGTGGGAGGAAACCGGAGCACCCGGAGGAAACTCACGCGGTCACGGGAAGAACGTACAAACTCCTTACAGGCAGCATGGAACCCGGATCACCTGTTATGTGAACCACCATGCTACTGTGCTGCCCCAGAATCATGCCACTCGGCCCATCAACCCTGTACTGCCATTACTGATTTATTATTCTTCACAAGCCCATTCTCCTGCCTTCGCCCCATAAACTCTGGTGCCTGTATCAAATGTATTCCCTATCTTTTCCACTGCTTT
The DNA here is from genome assembly GCF_963921235.1 of Mobula hypostoma. Lineage (NCBI taxonomy): Eukaryota > Metazoa > Chordata > Chondrichthyes > Myliobatiformes > Myliobatidae > Mobula > Mobula hypostoma. Next base: position 109,359,984 of record NC_086106.1, on the reverse strand, counting down.
CTCTAATCCTTTACTGACAAATGCTAGTCTCACTTAATTACCACGTTTAACTGGTTGCTGCGCACAAATGAACCTTGAAAGCAAATACTGTTTGCAGGAACCATTACTTTTGCTCACCTGCTACTCTTGGGCGCCTTCTCTCCAGGCTCTGCTGTCGCTCCTTCTCTTTTGCCCAGCTCAATGTGATGCCATCAACTCAAGCATCCTCACCGCCAACCAGAACAAGTAGGTCATAAACTTGGTGAGACGTTTTCAATGAGACTCTGACCCTGACTCACCATGTCAAGTTACCAGTGAAGTGAGAGCTGCATTTTCTGGAAAAAAAGTATTGAAAATTTGTTCTCCATCAAGAGCTTGAAGGAAAGCCAAATAAATAATGCTTCCATTCAAATCAGTCTCATTTGAAATAATAAGTAAGACAAAATCGATTTCCTGCATTTCGTTATCTTTTCCAATGACTACATGTTCATTCAACCAATTCTGTCCAAGGGAAACAATTCATATTTTAAAGTAGCTTTGATTTCTAACGAGAGGGACAGAAATTTGATACTAAGTTTGACATTTTTTTCTGGGAAGTATTAATGTTTTAAAATATCTAAATCTGTTTGCTATTTAGCATTAATGGGGAGCATTTGAAGAGTGTCGGTGAATAGTTTTATTCTGAAGACATTGCATAAGACTGGAGCAGAATTATGCTATTGGCCCATTGAGTCTGTTCTGCCATTCTATCACAGCTGATTTATTTTCCCTCTCCACCCCATTCTCCGGCCTTCTCCCTGTAATCTTTGACACTCTGTCTAATCAATAACCCATCAATCTTTGCTTTAAATATACTCAATAATGTGGCCTCCACAGCCGTCTGCCGCAATGAATTCCACAGATTCACCATCTTCTAGCAAAAGAAATTCCTCCTAATTTCTATTTTAAAGGGATTTCCTTGTATTCTGATTCCATTAACTCTCTTCTCCCACCTACAAGGTAAATACTTAAAATGAATATTGTTATAAAATAGCTGGCATTATGGATTTTCTATAGAGACAGACTGTGCAAAAGTCTGAGACACACACACACACACACACACACACACACACATATATATATATATATATATATATATATATATATAGCTAGGGTGCCTAAGACTTTTGTACAGTAATGTCTTTGTCAACAAGGGAAATTCTAGGCAGTCTGTAGAGGAGGTTGCATGGTTGGCACAACATTGTGGGCCGAAGGGCCTGTAATGTGCTGTTAATGTTTATGTTCTATGTTTCTATGTAAGGAGCAGAGAGCAAGTTGTAAACCGGGCGTGAGCAAAGGATGTTTGGAATACCAAAGGTGGAATGCAATGGGAGGGGTGCGGGACAGGTGGCAGAGAGAGAGGAGTGCCAGGGGTGGGGGCACAGTTGTGGTCGGGTGCAGACTCACCCATCCCCGAGACACCAGGCAAGATAATTTAACTCCAAACAATTGGTTTATTGATCATTACAGAATGCCTCTCTGGTGCATTCTGCCCCCTCGCCTCTCCTTTCCTGCTTTCCCTCTCCCTGGCCCCTTCCTACTCTCAGTCCACAATAGAAACCCATATCAGAATCAGGTTTATCATCACTCACATATGTCGTGACATTTGTTTTTTTTGTGGCAGCAGTACAGTGCAATAAATACAATTACTGCAGTACTGTGCAATATATAGCTAGGGTTCCTAAGACTTCTGCACAGTACTGTAGGTTGGACTAATTTCTAATTGTAGGATGTAATCTCCAACTTGTTAACAATATTCCTCACGAGATGTGGCGCCTTCAACAGTTCTTCCTTCATTTGTTAAGCTTCAGCTAACGAAAAACGCAGGATGAATTAAATAGTAATGAAAGTATATGAACTATACCCTCTGACTGAAATCTGTTTCTTACAGAAAAAGTTAACACCCGAGTGCGTTTTCCGGGAACAGTTTGAAGAGAACTGGTACAACACCTACGCATCAACTTTGTATAAACACGTGGATACTGGGAGACATTATTACGTGGCTTTGAATAAAGATGGATCACCACGAGAAGGATATAGAACTAAACGGCACCAAAAATTTACTCACTTTTTACCTAGGCCCGTGGACCCTGAAAAAGTACCGACATTATACAGAGACCTCTTGAACTATAGTTGATAAATTCCACTGCCTTGCATGTGTTGTACATAAGCGGGGGCTTCAGCTGTCTGGGGGAGCAGTGCCAACGACAACCTTGTGGCCACTTTGAGACGACCACTTTGGTTGAATCTATTACCACTACTCATACTATCAAGCCATTATCAAGTGCACAGTTCCAGGATTTTCCTTTATACTCACGCACCTATATTCTCCACTGAATTTTTTTTTTGCTTCTGGATAATGGTTGAGGAGGAGAGGAACAAAGCCTCGTAGACAATGGACACTTTTATCGCTGGAAAGGCCACTAAGTGGTAAACGCTGCTGCAAATAAAGGAGCTTTGAGCTAAAATTTATATATTTATCAAAAGTCGATATATTTCGAATCTGTGGATGAGAACCTGCTGAAAGCTGTTATTTACTATGCGTCATGGAAGAGAAGAGCCAACAGGATATAAGGTTCCCAGCCTTTGGAATGGCTAAATTTACCATGGACACTGTATAGATCAACAATAAACTATTTATAGAAATGTCAATATTATATTTATTTTATATATTTATTTATTACATAGACTATATTTTTAATGACAATGTATAGATCAGATTGCTATCTGGGAGGATTAGATCCTATTGAAATGTAAATGACCACTTTTTAAGTTATGAAGATCTATGAATGTTGAGTTTGACAATAAAAATACTTTGTTTAAAGCAAAAACGTATATTGTACAATTAACATTACTTGTTCACCCAATAAATAGAAATTATTATGATGGAAGTTTCTGATAAAATTAAATCTGTTACAAATTTTCCCGAATACTTCTTAACGTAGCAATTGTTATGCTAATATTTTCAGTGTGCAGCTTGCAAATCCTCTTTATGTTGGTATTTAATATATTTGAATATTGCTCACCTACCTCGTCTTTGACTAAGTTTCAATGCAGGTGCTTTCATTCCTTTACAGTATATTCAAAGTCTGGTAAAAACCGCAAAGTGAAATCTCAGCCTACCTTTTCTCATGCCGTGATCAGCTTTTTCAACCATTAGTTAGACCATTGATTCATTTCAGTGTTACAGTTTACAATAGTCAACCTCTTGAAACGGAAGCAAATAGTAAAGTTCCTCCCTGCAAATAGCTGTGGTTCAGAGCTTCTGTCATTGAATGGTAAGAGAGAATTCAATTGCAACCACATTTGGAAAGGCAACTTCAATATGAACATATATGCAAAAAGTTCCTTGATGTGTTTTGCTTTTAGGAGCAAGTCCGAAGCTCAATACCCTCCCCTACCTGCTGCAAATTATTTGTTTTAAACACCCAGAAGGTTACATATTTGTACCTGTTAAAACTGAGGCAAAAAAACTAAGCATATATTTGTTAAAAAATTATCAAATCTCTTTTATTTGTCCACATAAAAATATTGAAGTAAATTTCAGAATATCAAATCAGTAGAAAAATTGCCAATTTCTGGAGGAAATAGTCCCCTGATTTAGCTTCATTAGGCCCCAGATTGTGTCTTTATCTTCATTGAGATGTTAACAACCTTTCCTAAACCTCTACTGATGAGGGATTACTTTCAGAATAATTATTTTTGAAGGCATCCTCTTCAGATTTTGCTTTGGATGGTGAGTAGTTTTGGAAATGGTTTGAAAGCTTTCTTTGGATGGTGTGTGGTGTTAGAAATGGTTTGATCATCTGTTGATGACATACCATGCTCATAGATAGTGACCTTGGTTGGTAAGCCATCTAACCAATCCACATGAAACTGTAGCCCTGTACTTCAGTCTGCCCAGGATGTTTCAGAACAACCGACAGCAGGACCAGAGCAGAATCTCAGCATGTTTCTTAATATTGGTCCTTAATAACAAAATATACAGCACTCTAGACAAAATGAGAGCCAATGCCTCCAGCTATACACTAACTAGCAAAAATTATGTGAAGTTTCAACAGTGCAGTGAACTCTCTTTCAGTACAGTGCACCTCCAGTGATCTTGCCCCCCCTTCCAACCCAGAGTTGGTTCTCACTGGTAGGAGGGACTGAGAATGTTGCTGTCCAATGGCAGCTTCAAGCAGTCTAGAGCAGTCTCATTCTCTGTCCTAACAATGAAACTATGGTCCTTTAACCACCGTGCAAAGCTTTCATATGTCTTTAGTGTTTTGATAAATGATGTTCTCACTCCGATCTAGATTGCTGTGTGCAATGAACTCGCACTCAGCCAAAGGAGACGGAGAGAACTGCATCACAACTTCAGTTAACTTCCCAGCAGTAGTGATGGAAGACCACCAGCTCAGGTCCCAGTGGTGAATGTTTCGTATGCCTTTAATCCTTCGGCCAAATTCAGAAGCCAGCAACCTCTTGATGACTGGGCCATTGCTTTAATGCCCAGATAAACATGAATTAATCCAGCAATACGGTGGCTGCAGAGATACTTAAATATCTGTGGAGAGGAGAGTAAGTAACTCATTCCCCACATTATTTTTTATGGAATAATTGAAGACAGCGATTGAAGGAAATGTATCATTAAAGTACAGAAAGATTAAAAAATGGAATAAAAAATAAAATGTAATTTTTATCACTCAGTCAGGAAATAGATTGGAGATGAAAACATAATAAAGTAACCATAGAAATAAGAAAATCAAAATTTTCTTAGCAGTTTATATGACTCTAAGATATAGGAGCAGAATTAGGCCATTCAGCCCATTGTCTGTTCTAGTATTCAATCAAGGCTGATTTATTACCCCTCTCAAACTGCTTCTCCCCATAACCTTTTACTAATCAACAGCTTACCAACCTCTGCTTTAAATATACCCAATGACCTGGCCACCACAACTGTCTGAGGCAGTAAATTCCACAGGTTCACTGCCCTCTGGCTGAAGAAATTCCTCCTCATCTCTATTCTGAAAGGATATCCTCTACTCTGAAGCTGCACCCTCTGGTTCTAGACTCCCCCACTGTAGGAAACATCCTCTCCACGTCCACTCTATCTAGACCCCTTAATAGTCGATGGTTCCCCCCCAATTCTAAATCCCAGCAAGTACATGCACAGAACTATCAAATGCTCCTCACTGTACTTCTCCTGACATTAATTTAATATAACCCACATATCATGCAGAAAAACATACTCTAAAAGATATTAAAAAAGAACCACCTGTTATGTTTTCTAACTCCAAAACATAAAACCAATCGAAAGAAAAACTTGGAGCTGGGAACAACCTGCGTTTACTCTAGGTTGTACGTTTTAGCAGGCTGTGCGCTTCTGACTTGCTGACGTAATGACGTATGCCATTCACATACTTTTACATATAACCCGTAATGACTTTTGTAAACAACAAAGATTGCTTAATCAAACAATATATTTACAATATTATTCAAATATTACTGAAATATTAAATATACAGCACAACCTACATTACTTCTCTGCAGGCTGTAATATATTTTTAACTCTCCTTAAGAGTTTGTAGGAACCCCATAAAGGAGGAGCTTGAGGAAACCAATAAACTAACTCATCAGCTTACACAAATTAGTAACAGCATATAAAATTATTAGCAGTTTACTTATACAATCAAAACCCAATAAAATCTGAAAAAAAGGAAAAATTTTAGAAGGACGGAATAACCCTGGCTACGAATAGTAATCAACAATCTTGCATCTCTGACAATGTTCTCTTAAAAGAAAGAGCAGTCAGTTGGAACATTGAAGGGACTGATCTTGAAACATTAACGTTCTTTTACAGTACATAGAACATAGAAAATTATGGCGCAAATACACACCCTTCGGGCCCACAATGTTGTGCCAACCTTGTAACCTACTCTAAGATCAATTTAACCTTTCCCTCCTACATACAGTAGTCCTCCACTTTTCTATCATCCATGAGCCTATCTAAGAGTTTCTTAACTGCCCTTAATGTATCTGCCCCTACCTATACCCTATATTGACTGTTACTATTAAGATGTCAACATTGTAATGAAGCGATGTCATTTTGCAGTCAATACTTTAGACAAGATAAGAGTCCTATCTATGCATGCAGGGTACAGAAGGAATGTTGTACTGTATTGGCTTGTGTCATTTGGTATCTGTTGTTAAATGCAAATCTGGGGATTACATTTTGCCTCAATGAACAATTCGATTGGTCTTATAGCATGGAATGACTTGACAACTCTGACAGCTTTAGTGAATTAATATATATTTCTTTAATGTATTTTACACCAGAAATATTTCATAAATGATGTCAGATAAAATGAGATTCAATAAAACTCGAGCTGGTCTGTGCTCTTCATTGTCTTGTGTCAGAAGCTGTGAGGAGCAGGACAAATATTGGGAAGTGTGAGACATGATAATTCCACTGGAGGTATTTACAAAGTCGTTTGTAAAACAATGAAGTGGACACTTCGATGAATTAGCTCCTGAATAGTACAATGCTTTACTTAGGTACCCACACCAAAAGATAATGTACACAGCTGGAGATTCTGTGATTCCTGCTTCCATCAGCAAAACTCAGCCTCCCTATGATTCATGCAACATTAGGAGACGGGTGCTGTCACCTCGTCTCTTCAGACCAGCCTTTCAACCATGCTGCAACTGTGCTTCCTCCCTTCACCAATCCCAGTCTGTCCTCCTCTACGCTGAAGAAATCAAACTATCATTTCTCAGGACTCCTGCACCCAATCCACAAATACAACCCTGAGACTCTGGTCACCAGTCACTTTATTTTCCCATCCCACTGGGTTCTCTATTATTTCCCTCCTGTACTGCTCCAACACCGGCCGAGGAAACATCACTTATCCTCCAAGTCGAACTCCATTTATTATCCAAGTGCATCTATGTCACCATACTCTACCTCGAGATTCAGCTTCTTGCAGACGCTTACAGAAAAATAAAATAGATTTCAATAGGTACATTTAATGTCAGAGAAATGTATACAATATACATCCTGAAATTCTTTTTCAGCACATACGATAGAATTTATGAAAACTATACATAAACAATGACTGACAACTAATGTGCAAATGAAGACAAATTGAGCAAATTTAAAAATAAATAAGAATGTAATCATATATAATAGAGTGGATTACGGTTAACTGGGGCACATCTGGAATTGTACACTTTGAAGAGATTGCCTCATTCAGCTGAAGATTCATGAAAAGAGCTGAAAACGTTTAAAAATGACAAACTACGGATTAGCTGGGTAACAAGTTGTGTATTTAAATGAAATACAGAACAAATTTGAACAATATCAATACTACCACAGTATTATAAAACTGTCTATTAGTTCCTAATAGTTATCAATGGAGGAATTGCTGCGGCTGTGTTTTCATGATTGACTGGGAATGGACAGACTCAAACATGGATTATGGACTACCTTCATACAATGTTTTTGACAATTGCATTCTCCACATCTTTATTTTCATTGTAACATTCAAGATCATTGCTGATACCTTCAAATTATTTGTAATTCCTAACTGTTGAAGTAGGGGAAACATTTCATTTTCACTCCCAGCCACTTCTGGCATTTTCAAGCCTGAATCCCTGAAACCACAGTGAGTAAAACAGTTCTGAATTGTCTGACTGTTTATTTCTCACCAACTATCTGTGACAAAAATTACTGCTTTTTGAGCTCAAACGCATGCAACTGACACTATTTAAAAACAGATTGCTGTAAGCATAGTATAGTGTCTAATGGTCATACAAGTGCACACGTCTGACACTAGTTAGAAACTGTTCAGCAACAGTCTCCTGGGCCAATTAGGTGGCATAATGTCCCAAATCAACAAAGGGGATCTTGGGCTATTTTCTCGATTGGTCTTTGTTCTTTACGAGTTATCCCAAATAAATGGCTGTACCAATTAATGGATGGCTCAATTAACCAGAATCTACTATACTAAGAACATGAGTTGTGGGGTCATTGAAAGTGAGTCTATGGGTTGTGGAATCGATTCAGAGTTGAGGTGAGTGAGGTTGTCCACAATAGTTCAGGAGCCTGGTGTTTGTGATTGGCTACATTACACCCTTCTAAGGTCAACAGTGACTTCAACAATTTCAAAAAACAATCCAAGTTTATGTCTCACATTTCGAGTATTCTGATCCTCCCCCTTCCATCTCAATGATCTTTCATGAAAACTGGGAAAATAATAAATGCAACAGATATTTTGAGCTGCAGAGAAACTGAGGAGGGGCAGAGGAATCAAAAGGAATGGGTGGAGAGAAGATGGACCAGTTGAGGTAGAAAGACACGAGTGGTGCTGTTGCAGGTCGGAAGAGGGTGAGAACTGTCCTCAGGACAAAGCAGAACACATCTCTGCTCCTGCCTCCACCAACCACCCGCACTGTGCTCCCCACCCTGTTTGGTTTATGTCATTCTCACCCCGCTCGTCAGGATGAATCTCCTAACATCTCTTTTGCCAGTTACATATCTACATTCTTCCTTTAATCCCATTAGCTCATGTTAAAACTGGCCAACCAAAATTACAAACATTGTGAAGTATCAAATTGTAAGTACAAAGCAGAGGAACTTTGGAACTAAGATTAGTGACTTTAGCTAAAATTGTCATAAGATTTTTATAAACCTTTTCTATTTTAGAGTTGCACTTAATATTGTTAAAGATATGAGCTTAATTATTTTCTTGCAATTTTTTTCTATACCACTGATTTTATTTGAGGTACCAGATTCTTTTTGGTTTGTGACCCTATTAGTTTTTGAGTAAACATTGAGACGGGCAAAGAACACAACGGGATATGGACTAGTTGCAGATATGGGCGGAGAAATGGCAGGTGGAGTTTAACCCGGCAAATGTAAAGCGTTGCACCTTGATAGGTCAAATGTGAAGAGACAAGACACTGAGAGCAAGATCTTTAGTGAGACGCTCACATATAACACGTTGGCACATTGACATATGCCATTCACATACACCTTATATATAACCCAAGGCGAATCATATCAACAATCAAAGAATATTTAATCAAACAATGTATTTACAATATTACCAAAATATTAAATACACCACACTTAATAGTGTTGATGAGCAGGGGGATTTTTGGGTCCACGTTCATAGCTCTCAGAAGTTGGCTACACGGGTTGATAGGGTGATTAAGAGGGCAGATGGCATGCTTGCCCTTATTAGTTGAGGCATTGAGTTCGAAACTCATGAAGTTATGTTGCAACTTTATAAAACTCTAGTTCGACTGCATCTGGAGTATTGCGTACAGATCTGGTCGCCCCACTATAGGAAGGATGTTAAAGCTTTGGAGAGGATTCAGGAGAGATTTGCCAGGATAGTGCATAGATTAGAGGGCACGTGAATGAAAGGTTGGCCAGACCTGGGTTGCTGGAGGCTGAGGAGAGATCTAGTAAAGGTTATGAGAGGCATAATAGATTGAGTCGGTGGGCAATATCTTTTTCCAAGCATTGAAATATCTAATACCAGGGACCATGTGTTTAAAGTAAGAGGGGGTAATTTCAAAGGAAAAAGATTTTACACAGAGAGTGGTGGGTGCCTGGAACACACTGCCTGGGATAATGGCAAAGACAGAAATATAAGATACTTTCAAGGGACATTTAGATAGGCACATGGATGTGAGGAAAATGAAAGGAAAGGAATATTGTGTAGGCAGAAGAGATTACTTTAGTTGGCTATTTGATTACTCATACAAATGGTTCAGCACAACATTGTGGGCCGAAGGGCCTGTACCCATGCTGTACTGGTCTATGTTCTAAACAGTTTCATCTGCAGGCTTTTATAATAGCACCAAGCAGCTGCTTATTGTGATTCCCATTTAAAATGCATCCTCAGCAGATTTTTCAATGGAGACTATTGCATTAATTTTGGCCAGTTCTGACTGATAACTTCTCTGTCAGATTACATGCTGTCCTATAAATCTGAAGTCCCAGCTAAACAGGTGCATGATGCATAAACTGAAAGGCAGCTGAACTTTGGCAGATAAAGGCACACCACACACCATGTGTATTCGTTTATGCTTTGTGGGAGAGGGAGAGGGGGAGATGGATATGAGAGAGAGAGAGAGAGAGAGAGAGAGAATGTGTGTGAGAGCACAAGAGCAGAAGTGTGACAATGCAAGAGAAGGATGCGAGAGTGCAAGAGTGTGAGAGAGCATGTGAGAGAGTGTGAGCAAGTGTATGAGTGTGAGTAAGAGAGAACGTGAGCAAGTGTGTGAGAGCGTGCACAAGAAAGTATGTGAGTGTTTGAGAGTGTGTGAGTTTTTGTGACTGACAAAGAGAGTGTGGGAGAATGAGAGAGTGAAATATACACACACACAATTACAGAAATGGTAAGTTGCATCTGGAGAATATCAATAGACTTAAAAATGCAAAGGGGATTTTACAGAGAACATTTCCCCATTATATATTGAGCAAAACACATCACCACAAAACTATTCCAAGTAATATAAAACACTAATTTGGACACTCCGTGGAGACTTCCAGGCAGCAAATCCAATCTCCCGATCCCGGCGATCATTCACCACCCTTTCCCCGAACAGTTGTCCAGCTTTAGGCTTAGAAATGGCAATTGTAACCCTACTCCTCAAAACAGTGAGAATGCCCTTTCAAGTTTTCAAATTGTTAGTCATGCAAGAATGTCATCAAATATCACGCAATAAGCCCTATGTTTTCTATTCAAACAAAACATTGGAAGAACCATTTTTTTCTACTGGAGTTCCCATGATCTCATTTTATTAATAAATGTATTAACCAAAAATTCATCAGAATATCTAGACAGCTTAAACCAACACTAAAACATCACATGTAACAAATAATCACTTCTCAACTTTTATAAAAATCTTGGTTTTTAGTATCTGTCCACAGTCCCAGCTGAGAAACATCTATAGGACAGGGAAAGAATGAAATCTAGAGGGCAAACTTAGACATAGGGATCCCTGGAAAGATAGAAACTGCCAATACAACTATTCTTCACTGGACTTGCTTACTAAGCATTTCCTACACAGAAAAATGCATTCAGAGATTCACATGATGCTGTTGTGTGCAGAGGTTGCAAGATTGAAATGCCTGCTTGGGCCTTTTCAGACAGAACAACGCAACACATTCAGAACTCAAACCGGACATCAGCTTTCACATCAATGGCAGATCAAGTCTTGCCTCTGACATTTCGAAAGTTAAATTAAAATGTGCTGCATTATCTTCAGCAGCACACACTCTGACAGAGTCAGGATTACGGAACTCAGGTAGGTTACTGTGGGGAAAAATATCTGAATAATTCTAAAATTTCCATAAGAAGAAAACCATGCAGTCTAACAATCACCAAATTATTTGACGGAATTGAATTCAGCTGAAAAGTCTAATAATCATAACACATATTGGGGGCCACTGGAACATATTAATTGCTCCTCCCTAATTGCCCACATGAGGGCGGTAGTGAGCAACCTTCGACCTCAGCAGCCTGTAAAATGACATGTGCTCCCACAGTTACTGTAAATTGGAAGTCTTAGGATCTTGATCCATTACTGACGAAAGAGTAACTTCTAAGTCAGGACGGAGTTCATCTTGGGAGTGCTGCACTTCCCAAGCCTAGACTGCCCTTGTTCACCTAGGGAGGAGCTGTTCAAGATTTGGAAGGGTTGGCAGAAAAACTTTCAATAATTTAAAATGCTGGAGGAACTCAGCAGGTCAGGCAGCATCTAAGGAAATGAATCAACAGTCGATGTTTCAGGGCGAGGCACTTTATCAGCACTGGAAAGGAATGTTAGAATAAGAAGGTTGGGGGAGGGGAAGGAGAACAAGCTAGAAGGTGATAGGTGAAGCCAGGTGAGTTTGGTGGGGCGGGTGGGGAGATGAAGTAAGAATCTGGGAGGTGATAGGTGGAAAAGGCCGGAGGAGGAGGAATCTGGTAGGAGAAGAGAGTGAACCACGGGAGAAAGGGCACCAGGGTGAGCTAATAGACCGGTGAGGGGCAAAGAAGAGGCAAGGGAGAGCAAGAGCAGGGAATTGAAGAATAGAGAACATGGAGGGGAAAATAATTACAAGGAGAAATTGATGATCATGCCATCAGGTTGGAGGCTACCCAGACATGTTGCTCCTCCAACCCGAGAGTGGCCTCACCATGACAGTAGTGGAGACCGTGGACCAACATGTCGAAATGGGAATGAGGATTGGAAATCCCTTTTTTTTGCAGATGGAGCGAAAGTGCTTGACAAAATGGTCCTCCGACTTACATCTCCTTGGCAAATGCTCTCTTCCACTGTTATTTAATGGAAGATTTACCGTACTTGGAATTGAAGTACAGGTTGTTTCCAGACTATGGCAGAGTTCCATTCCTGTGAGGTTTTCATTACCCAAACCATTTGCAAGTTGGAAGTGTGGCCACAAACCAAGTTCCCTCCCAGCAGAAGATGCCTACACTCCTGTAGCAATTGGCAATATATTTCATATTGTATTCCTTCTGGGTAGCTTCCAAACTATGGCATGAACATTGATTTCTCTAGCTTCTGGCAATTTCTCCCCCCTTTTTTTCCATTTCCCTTTCTGGTTACCCTCTCATAATTTATCTTCTCACCTGCCCATCACCACCCTCTGACCCCCCCCCCTTCTTCCTACTATTCCATGGTCCACTGTCCTCTCCTTTAAGATTCTTCCTTCTTTAGCCCTTAACCTCTTCCACCTATCACTTCCCAGCTTCTTACTTCATCCCTCTCTTCCATCGCAGATGGAAGAATGAGTTGAGGCAGTATAAAGACCTTGAACCATTCCTCCCCGCCCCCACCCCATCTCCATGATCTCAATATTCCAGGCTCATGATAGTCCCAAACCCTCACATGCATTGAGATTAATGCTCTTAGCCCCATGATCTGGTAGTTGTATAATCCCATCAGCCCACATCCCCAACCATGTCTGTTACCTTCACCCTCAGGCCTTGACTGACTAATGAACCCCCATCTCCCCTGCCAGTCAAGGAGGGCGGAGAAGATGGTGGCGTGACGCAGCGTGCGCGGCCGTTCCGAATGAATATCGATATGTGTAACTAGGGGCCGTGCATCAATCTGGATTTGATGGAGACAGCTGTGAAAGTGCAGAGGAACATCTGGAGTAACTTCTGAAATGCCTGCTTCGCTGCCGCTTCTACTGTGCGATCGAGAATCTCCGGAGATGTAGGTCCAAAATCCTCGGCTTTGCCTACCGCCTGTTGCCAGGGCCGGGGTCGAAGTGCTCAGCAGAGATGGTGCTCGGTGTCGGAGAGTTGGTCGGAGGCTCGGAGTTTTCAGACTGACTCGGAGTCGGACTGTGCTCGGATGCTTCCGGGATGCTGCATCGGCAAGTTGGCAGCGCTGAACGTTCACCGTCTGCATGGGACTTTGAGAGACTCTGAGACTTTCACTGTGCCATGGTCTGTTCTTATCAAACTACGGTATTGCTTTGCACTGTTGTAACTATATGTTATAATTATGTGGTTTTTGTTAGTTCTTAAGTCGGTTTGTCATGTGTTTTTCGTGATATCATTCTGGAAAAACATTTTTATCATTTCTTAATGCATGCTTTTCTAAATGACAATAATAGGGGACTGCGTGTCCTCATAATCATAATCCTTTCCACAGACTCTTCCCTTTTCCATGACTCTAACTCTGACCCCCCCCCCGCCCCCACACTGGTCCAATGCTTCTTAAATTGCTTCTACTGGGACACCAGGACAGTAATTGGAATTGAGTCCTACCCACAATCTCTGACCCTCAATCTCTCTCCCAAGTCCCTGGACTCTAGCAGTACATTTTCCATGGGACTGAAGGCCTTGGGGCACAGTCCATGTCTGAAATGGGTGAATGCACCACATTGCAACACTCATTCAGGCAATTAATTTCAAGTCCCTGCTTATGTGAATTTCATCTGAATGTTTTACAATCATACCATTTATATATGGGATTAATTCACTTTGTTAGAATGTGTTTTACATTGAACACTGCAGAGCTTTTGGAACTTAATACACAATACCAAAGTGGTTGAATTATTTTGGAGTTTTGTCAATTTCCCTGCTGTGTTAATTACTGTAACCACAGATCTTTCTGCTTTTCCATGTTCACACCCATTAGATAGTAAAAGCTAAGAAAATCGGCTTCAAGTAGAGCATGAAGTGACAAAAAGTTAACAAATATAGTTAACAAGTTAGCAGATGTGGTCAACAATTTCATTCCAGAAATCTCAGTTATGGAGATAAAAAAAGTGAAACGACCCTTTGGCAACAAAATAAACATGAGGGCTATTGTAAAGACATGACCCAGAAATACAGATTAGTTTAGTAAGGTCAAGAGCAGTACATTTTAGATGAACTATAACTGACCAGCATCCACAGAGATCTTAACAAATACAGTACCTTGGTTTCATGTAAGCTGAATCTAGTGGTCTTGCCTGCTGGAGTCCGTTATTTAGGATGAGGTTATGGGGAAACTGGAGGCACATGGTAGAATAGGACAAAGTCAGTATGGTGTTCTTAACGTGATGGGGGGGCCCTTAGAGGGAACAACAGGCAGGATAAACAATGGAGAGTCAGTAGATGTTGTTTACTTAGATTTTCAGAAGGCCTTTGACAAGGTGCTGCTCAGGAGGCTGTTTAGCAAGATAAGAGCCCATGGAATTACAGGCAAGATTCTAGGATGGCTAGAAGATTGGCTGAACGGCAGGAGGAAGAGAGTGGGAATAAAGGGCTTTTTCTGGATGGCTGCCAGTGTTTAGTAGTTTTCTACAGGGACCAGTGTTAGAACTGCTCCTTTTCACATTATAGGTAAATGATTTGGAAGACAGAATTGATGGCTTTGTGGCCACGTTTGCAGATGATACGAAGATAGTGCTGAGGAAGCAGGGAGTCTGCAGAAGCACTTCGACTGGGAGAATGGACAAACAAGTGGCAGATGAAACGTAGTGAAGGGAAGCGCTTTGGTAAAAGACGTAAAGGCGTAGGCTTTTCTGAACAGGGAGGGAATTCGAAAAGCAGAGGAGCAATGTAACTTGGGAGTCCTCGTACAGAATCCACTGCAGGTTAACTTGTAGGTCAAGTCGGTGATACCGAAGGAAATGCAATGTTAACATTCATTTTGAGAGGACCAGAATATAAAAACAAGGATATAATGCTCAGGCTTTTAAAGGCGTTAGTCAGACTACACTTGCTGTATTGTGAGCAGTTTTGAGCCCCTTATCTAAGAGAAGATGTGCTGGCATTGGAGAGGTTCCAGAGGAGGTTCATGAGAATGATTCCAGGAATTAATGTATGAGGAGTATTTGATGGCTCTGGGCCTGTATTCACTGGAGTTTAGGAGGAGGTGGGGGGGGGGTGGTCTCATTAAAAGCTATCAAATATTGAAAGGCCTAACTGGAGTGGATGTTTCCAATAGTGGGTGAGTCTATGACCAGAGGGCACAGCTTCATAATAGAGGGACATCAATTTAGAATAGAGATGAGGAAGAATTCCTTTAGCCAGAAGGCAGAGAATCTGTGGAATTCATTGCTACAGATGCCTGTGGAGGCCAGTCATCAGGTATATTTAAAGCAGAGGTTAATAGGTTCTTGACTAGTCAGGACATTTGAGGTTTTTATTGAGGGGGGTGTTAAGAATAGAGAATAAGGATTAATGAATCGGACATGTTGGAATGGCAGAGCAGACCTAATGGGCCAAATGGCCCAATTCTTCTCCTATGTCTTATGGTCTCATCATGGACAGTCAAAGATTTGTGAAGGTTACATCATGTCTAACTGGCTTAATCCAAATTCAGTTAGCATTATTGGGGGAACATTTGATGAAAAAAATCTTAAGAGGAGGTTGGAAAATGTGTTGAATAACTCTGCTGAGGCAGAGAATTAAAGAGAATGCAAATCCATGAGAGGTGAGGAACAGAAGTACACATAGTTCAGATGACTGGCTGATCACCTAGTGGGGATGTGTTTGGCAGTAAAAACAAAGGAACTTTTTGGGACCTCTTTTGCCTCCCATTATACATTTATAGGGTGTATGTGGTATCCAGAAAGTGATAGCATCTCTGGTGAAGGGGTCTGCCATGCCCATTCTGGGGCAGCTTAAACACCTCTGGTCTCCACAGGAGATGGCTCTCACCTGTGGCTCCAAGTAACCAACACAGGTTCAGCAGGCAGGCTAAAGCAAGTAAGGGTAGCCAGCAGGTCCTATAGCCTGGTGAGGTAGGGCCATGCCAGTCTAGTGAAATCAGCTCCGGTGACTGGGTGGATGAGATCAACAGTGAAACCCAATGACCACGAAGGTGGTTCTGCATGTTTCCTGGAGAATGATGGGCGTAACAAGGTACAGAAGTAGTCATGCAATCAAAGGAGACCCCAGTTCTGATGACCAGTTGTACCGCTGGACCCGGACGAGGTCGGGAGTCTGGATTTGCTGCAATACCACAGCTTTTCCACTTGAAAAAGGTTTCAAACTGTCATCATCAGATGCAACAGACAACCAGTCAATCATAGGTTTGATATCTCCCTTTCAGTTGTGTCTTCTGAGTTTATTTTTGAGTAATTTCATTTCAGCACCACTGCTTTGGAAAGGAGTAGAAGAAAAAGAGGAAAAGGCCAAAAAAGAAATGAGTAGCGTTGCAAGTGGGAACGAGAGATGAATGTGCGGTGGGTAATACTTAATATCACACGGTCTGAGCGATGCAGTTCAGCCTGCCACTAAATGGGAGCCAAGGAAAATAACATAGGTCAACCACAAAGGAATGAATGAAAAAATAAATTAAATGCTGGGAATCTGAAATGGAAACAAATAATTCTGGGAATATTTAAGTCATTTGTGAAGAAAGATGCTACCTAAAACACAAATGCTTTGTGCTTTCTGCTGACAGAAAAATCAAGCTCACTTACTTTTATGTGGAGCTTAGCAGGAAGAAATGCAAGACTTGGAATGGAGGAATTTGAGATAATTCAAAACCACAGAGTCAGAATATCAGACATGAGCCTCTGGAGACAAGTTCAGGTCTCAGGCAAGCCCAACATAAGGAATGCAAAGCTATTCCCCTCAAAATATCAATCTTATAAACTATTGAATATTCTCCTGGGTTCTTTGCAAAGAGGGGGTGGTAAATTATAATGACAAAGGAAAAGTCTTAATGAGACCTTGACAAAACTAAAGAGAGCAGGGATTGCACAGATAGTTTGTCAAATTCCACCAGAAAGTGTTCTGGCAAAAAATTTACAATGCAGACCTAGACAATTTGGCCTGTGTTTGCACTTATCATGAGCCGCTGTCTTAAACCCTCCAGAATCATAAAATGATCCACACCAGGAGGCCACCCATCAAGCGCACGTTTTTTTTTCCCTCTCGCAAGGAGCAGACATTTCTCATTCTCTACCTTAACTTTTGCCACATTCACTCAGTGGCCATTTTATTAAGCACACCTGCTCATTAATGCAAATATCTAATCAGCCAATCATGTGGCAGCAACTCAATGCATAAAAGCATGCAGACATGGTCAAGAGGTTCAGTTGAGTCCTGAGAAGGGGGAGAGAAAAGTGATCTAAGTGACCTTGACTGTGGAATGATTATTGCTGCCAGAAACTGCTGATCTCCTGGGATTTTCATGCACCAAGGTCTCCCGAGTTTAGAGAACAGTTGGAAAAAGTGGGTGCCATTTCTGACAGTGGAAACACCTTGTTAATGAGAGAGGTCAGAGGAGAATGGCTGGATTGTTTCAAGCTGACAGGAAGGTGACAGTAACTCAAATGCCCACGTGTTACAACAGTGATGTGCAGAATTGCATCTCTGAATGCACAACACACCAAACCTTGAAGTGGATAGGGCCATAGAAGCAGAAGACAAGAGGCACCTAATAAAGTGGCCACTGAGTGTGGATCTTTGTATTTTCTACCTTTAAAAATTAATCTAATGCTTTGAAAATTACTTGAGTTCGGGTTGTGCAATCCAGATCACAGCTTGACACAACTTATTTTCTTCAAGCAGACTTATTTTACTGTTTACCTTATACCCATGTTCTCTGTCCTTTCTTCACATTTAAACAACTTATTTGTTTCCTCTAATGCATACATGATTTTTAACATTACTGCTAAATCTTAATTTAACATTTTTGGATTTGAGAACCAGTTGTTTCTTTATTCTTGTTACTAGTTGAAAATTTATATTTTGTACTGTTCAATTAAATTTCATTTACATCCTCTTCTAAGCCTTGGCATCTTTTCCAATTTATGATGCATTGAATTGGACAGTTGGTCTTAACCAGGTTTTCACTGGACACTTGGCTATAGTTTTCTTATTTTCCTCTTTATTCTTCTTTCAACAACCAACCACATTGGTTGGTGGAAGATGAATGGCTCATCAGGGCTGATCTGGTCTCAGTCACACAAATCCACTGGTGCATGCCACAACCTCTCATTTCTCTGCATCTCCTTTCAAATCAAATCTCCCCCATCACTGAAAATATGATTTCCTTTCATAATTTTAAAACATCACTTTACACCATCTGTATTCCTGGTCTTCAGTTGAAATCAAACCAAGTCTTCAGTAATTTATTTGTGATACAAAAACTCCAGGAAAACTGCATTGCAAAATTTTCATCTTCAATTTTTATAGCTTTTCCTTTACGGACACAAAATTAATCTTTTCTATATGGTGGTACCTCCAAGCCCAGTGGACCTAAGCCCCTCGACTATAACACATTTTATCTTATTAATGCATTATTTAAAATAAGACCTCACATCATATATATTTAATGATTAGAATTCAATCTGGCACTTTGCATCAATTCCACCCTCTCCTCTGTATCAGTCTGCTCTCTGACCACCTTCTTGCTGTGGCTTCAGACACCAACAATAATAGAAGAAACAATTGATGGAAGGTACAGTAGAGAGTGTGGTAAGCACAGCTCCAATACCATCTTGATCAATTCCTGGACTTCAGTGCTTTAAAAGGGATGGGGGTGGGGGGGAAGGGGAGGACGGGTGGCATTACTGCTCAGGGATACTATTACAGCTACAGAAAGGGTGGGTAATGTAGCAGGATCCTCTTTTGAGTCAGTATGGGTAGAAGTCAGGAAGAGGAAGGGAGCAGTTACTCTATTGGGTGTATTCTATAGGCCCCCTGGTAGCAGCAGAGATACCGAGGAGCAGATTGGGAGGTAGATTTTGGAAAGGTGCCAAATATAACAGCGTTGTTATCATGGGTGACTTTAACTTCCCTAGTATTGATTGGAACCTGATTAGTTCCAAGGGTTTAGACGGGGCAGAGTTTGTTAAGTGTGTCCAGGACGAATTCCTGTCACAGTATGTGGACAGGCCGACCAGGGGGAATGCCATACTAGATCTAGTATTAGGTAACAAACTGGGTCAGGCCACAGATCTCTCAGTGGGTGGGCATCTGGGGGACAGTAACCACCGCTCCCTGGCCTTTAGCATTATCATGGAAAAGGATAGAATCAGAGAGGACAGGAAAATTTTTAATTGGGGAAGGGCAAATTAGGAGGCTATAAGGCTAGAACTTGCGGGTGTGAATTGGGATGATATTTTTGCAGGGAAATGTACTATGGACATGTGGTCGATGTTTAGAGATCTCTTGCAGGATGTTAGGGATAAATTTGTCCCAGTGAGGAAGATAAAGAATGGTAGGGTGAAGGAACCATGGGTGACAAGTGAGGTGGAAAATCTAGTCAGGTGGAAGAAGGCAGCATTCATGAGGTTTAGGAAGCAAGGGTCAGATGGGTTTATTGAGGAATATAGGGTAGCAAGAAAGGAGCTTAAGAAGGGGATGAGAAGAGCAAGAAGGGGGCATGAGAAGGCCTTGGCGAGTAGGGTAAAGGAAAACCCCAAGGCATTCTTCAATTATGTGAAGAACAAAAGGATGACAGGAGTGAAGGTAGGGCCGATTAGAGGTAAAGGTGGGAAGATGTGCCTGGAGGCTGTGGAAGTGAGCGAGGTCCTCAATGAATATTTCTCTTCGGTATTCACCAATGAGAGGGAACTTGATGATGATGAGGACAATATGAGTGAGGTTGATGTTCTGGAGCATGTTGATATTAAGGGAGAGGAGGTGTTGGAATTATTAAAATACATTAGGACAGATAAGTCCCCAGGGCCTGATGGAATATTCCCCAGGCTGCTCCACAAGGCGAGAGAAGAGATCGCTGAGCCTCTGGCTAGGATCTTTAGGTTCTCGTCTATGGAAATGGTACCGGAGGATTGGAGGGAGATGAATGTTGTCCCCTTGTTCAAAAAAGGTAGTAGGGATAGTCCGGGTAATTATAGACCAGTGAGCCTTATGTCTGTGGTGGGAAAGCTGTTGGAAAAGATTCTTAGAGATAGGATCTGTGGGCATTTAGAGAATCATGGTCTGATCAGGGACAGTCAGCATGGTTTTGTGAGGGGCAGATCATGTCTAACAAGCCTGACAGAGTTCTTTGAGGAGGTGACCAGGCATATAGATGAGGGTAGTGCAGTGGATGTGATCTACATGGATTTTAGTAACGCATTTGACAAGGTTCCACACGGTAGGCTTATTCAGAAAGTCAGAAGGCATGGGATCCAGGGAAGTTTGACTAGGTGGATTCAGAATTGGCTTGCCTGCAGAAGGCAGAGGGTTGTAGTGGAGGGAGTACATTCAGATTGGAGGGATGTGACTAGTGATATCCCACAAGGATCTGTTCTGGGACCTCTACTTTTCATGATTTTTATTAACGAGCTGGATGGGGGGGGGTAGAGGGGTGCGTTAGCAAGTTTTCAAATGACACAAAGATTAGTGGTGTTGTAGATAGTGTAGAGGATTGTCGAAGATTGCAGGGAGACATTGTTAGGATGCAGAAGTGGGCTGAGAAGTGGCAGATGGAGTTCAACCCGGGGAAGTGTGAGGTGGTACACTTTGGAAGGACAAACTCCAAGGCAGAATACAAAGTAAATGGCAGGATACTTGGCAGTGTGGAGGAGCAGAGGGATCGGGAGGTACATGTCCACAGGTCCCTGAAAGTTGCCTCACAGGTAGATAGAGTATTTAAGAAAGCTTATGGGGTGGTAGCTTTCATAAGTCGAGGGATAGAGTTTAAGAGTTGTGAGGTAATGATGCAGCTCTATAAAATGCAAACACGAGAAAATCTACAGATGCTGGAATTTCAAACAACACACAAAAAAGTTGCTGGTGAACGCAGCAGGCCAGGCAGCAGATCTGGGCAGAGGTACAGTCGACGTTTCAGGCCAAGACCCTTCATCAGGACTAACTGAAAGAAGAGCTAGTAAGAGATTTGAAAGTGGGAGGGAGAGGGGGAGATCCAAAATGATAGAAGACGGGAGGGGGAGGGATGGAGCCAAGAGCTGGACAGTTGCTTGGCGAAAGGGATATGAGAGGATCATGGGACAGGAGGCCCAGGGAGAAAGAAAAGGGGGAGTGGGGGAAAAGCCCAGAGGATTGGCAGGGGGTATAGTGAGAAGGACAGAGGGAGAAAAAGGACAGAGAGAGAAAAAAAGTGTATATAAATAAATAACAGATGGAGTACGAGGGGGAGGTGGGGCATGAGCAGAAGTTTGAGAAGTCAATGTTCATGCCATCAGGTTGGAGGCTACCAGACGGAATACAATGTGTTGTTCCTCCAACCTGAGTGTGGCTTCATCTTGATAGTAGAGGAGGCTGTGGATAGACATGTCAGAATGGGAATGGGACGTGGAATTAAAATGTGTGGCACTGGGAGATCCTGCTTTCTTTGGCGGAGGTAGGTGTTCAGCGAAACGATCTCCCAGTCTGCGTCGGGTCTCGCCGGTATATAAAAGGCCACATCGGGAGCACCGGACGCAGTATATCACCCCAGCCAACTCACAGGTGAAGTGTCGCCTCACCTGGAAGGACTGTTTGGGGCCCTGAATGGTGGTAAGGGAGGAAGTGTAAGGGCATGTGTAGCACTTGTTCCGCTTACAAGGATAAGTGCCAGGAGGGAGATCGGTGGGGAGGGATGGGAGGGATGAATGGACAAGAGAGTCGCGTAGGAAGCGATCCCTGCGGAAAGCCGGGGGGGGGGGGGGTGTGGAGATGTGCTTGGTGGTGGGATCCCGTTGGAGGTGGCGGAAATTATGGAGAATTATATGTTGGACCCGGAGGCTGGTGGGGTGTAGGTGAGGACAAGGGGAACCCTATTCCCAGTAGGGTGGCGGGAGAAGGGAGTGAGAGCAGATGTGCGTGAAATGGGGGAGATGCGTTTGAGAGCAGAGTTGATGGTGGAGGAAGGGAAGCCCCTTTCTTTAAAAACGGAAGACATCTCCCTTGTCCTGGAATGAAAAGCCTCATCCTGAGAGCAGATGCGGCGGAGACGGAGGAATTGCGAGAAGGGGATGGCATTTTTGCAAGAGACAGGGTGAGAAGAGGAATAGTCCAGATAGCTGTGAGAGTCAGTAGGCTTATAGTAGACATCAGTAGATAAGCTGTCTGCAGAGATCAAGACAGAAAGATCTAGAAAGGGGAGGGAGGTGTCAGAAATGGACACCAAAAACTTGAGGGCAGGGTGAAAGTTGGAGGCAAAGTTAATAAAGTCAACGAGCTCAGCATGCGTGCAGGAAGCAGCGCCAATGCAGTCGTCGATGTAGTGAAGGAAAAGTGGGGGACAGATACCAGAATAGGTTTGGAACATAGATTATTCCACAAAGCCAACAAAAAGGCAGGCATAGCTAGGACCCATACGGGTGCCCATAGCTACAACTTTAGTTTGGAGGAAGTGGGAGGAGCCAAACAGGAAATTATTAAGAGTAAGGACTAATTCTGCTAGACGGAGCAGAGTGGTGGTAGAGGGGAACTGGTTAGGTCTGGAATCCAAAAAGAAGCGGAGAGCTTTGAGACCTTCCTGGTGGGGGATGGAAGTATATAGGGATTGGACATCCATGGTGAAAATAAAGCGGTAGGGGCCAGGAAACTTAAAATCATCAAAAAGTTTCAGAGTGTGAGAAGTGTCATGAACATAGGTAGGAAGGGATTGAACAAGGGGGAATAAAACTGTGTCAAGGTATGCGGAAATGAGTTTGGTGGGGCAGGAACAAGCTGAGACAATGGGTCTGCCAGGACAGGCAGGTTTGTGGATCTTAGGTAGGAGGTAGAAACAGGAAGTGCGGGGTGTGGGAACTATAAGGTTGGTAGCAGTGGATGGGAGCTCTATAAAACTCTGGTTAGGCCACACTTGGAGTACTGTGTCCAGTTTTGTTTGCCTCACTATAGGAAGAATGTGGAAGCATTGGAAAGGGTACAGAGGAGATTTACCAGGATACTGCCTGGTTTACAGAGTATGCATTATGATCAGAGATTAAGGGAGCTAGGGCTTTACTCTCTGGAGAAAAGGAGGATGAAAGGAGACATGATAGAGGTATACAAGATATTAAGAGGAATAGATAGAGTGGATAACCAGCGCCTCTTCCCCAGGGCACCACTGCTCAATACAAGGGGACATGGCTTTAAGGTAAGGGGTGGGAAGTTCAAGGGGGATATTAGAGGAAGGTTTTTTACTCAGAGAGTGGTTGGTGCGTGGAATGCACTGCCTGAGTCAGTGGTGGAGGCAGATACACTAGTGAAGTTTAAGAGACTACTAGACAGGGAGGTATATGGAGGAATTTAAGGTAGGGGGTTATATGGGAGGCAGGGTTTGAGGGTCGGCACAACAATGTGGGCCAAAGAGCCTGTACTGTGCTGCACTATTCTATGTTAAACTGAAAAAGCTAAGTGAAATTCATTCTGGGCAATTCAGTTACATTATATTCTCCCTCTCTCTTTCTCATACATGTACACAGAGCCCCAGCATCTATTATGGCAGCAAATAGCTTTGTAAATGGAAAACATGCACCACATAGGTGCAATGGTGTTGCTGCAAAAAAATTTGTAAAATGATTTTTCATGAGGAATTACTGTTTTGATTCTTAAAATGAAAGGAAAATCTGAAAAGTGAGAACCCTCAGAATCAAATGGAGGATATGCACGAGTGAGGGAGCCTTTCACAAAAAGAACACTTCTAGAAAGCAAGCAAGTCTTGATTATTGACTTTAAATTATTTTTGTCAAATGGATGGGGTTTCCGTGTCAGCTCTGATTTCATTGAAAGGTGGAAGCGAAGCCATTGGCATATACCCATTTTCACAACTAAATTAGAGTGTGACAATTGGGAGTGGAATTTATTGAAGAACTATATCTTGGACTGTTAAGAAACGCCATGGTAGTGTTGAATGTTAGAACAGGCTTGAGAAGTTTATTTCCTGTTCTCATTTATTTTCTTCTGTTAATAATTCATGGGCAGAACATCAGATTTTTCTTAAATAAATCATGATTGATAGACATACCTGCCATTCTAACCCTTCAAAGGATCCAAAACCATTAATATCCTTTTTCAGGCAATTGAGGTCTGTGACGGGGTCCTGAATTACCCCTATGAACTGTGCTCGTTTACCCCATTAACTGTGCTTTTGAAAAGAGTGAGAGAGTTATTTAACACCGACATGTGCTTTTGAAAGATTAAGACTGCTGACAGGTAGTTTATACTTTCTTCAAGGATATTTGCCTGCTTGTACATTTCTTAAACAGAGAAAGGAAGGAGGAGTTATTTGAGTGACAGTTGATGCTCAGCACGGGAAGATAAGATAGGTCAGATGATAGACTTCAGATACTTTTTGGACACTGAATGAGCTTTGTTGAGCCTGCAGGAAAAGTGAGTTTTTGGAGGATCAATCAGGCAGGTCGATCAGTGGCTCTTGCAGTGAAAAGGAAAGAGGTTGACTGGTGGGGAGTTGTCCATGAGTCCACCCTTGCCTGGGTGATAGCTCCACCACAGAAAACTGGTTCCCTTTGTTGTAGTCACAGTCGGTGACTTTTAAAGGATTTCAGAGGACGAGAAGATCAACGGCGTCAGCTCACGTGAAGACTCAAATCTCTCCTTTTTCCCTCTCCATCACTGCTCAACTCAATACCACGAACTGAACTTTACTCATCATCGTAAGACTATATCTTTTTACCCCTAGACTTGAAGAAGCTTGATTTTTCACATATATTTCCACACTTACTGATTTACTTACACACACACACTCATATATATATATAAATCATTGCTAACCTGTTTGATTTCTCTACATTTGTATTACTGTATTGCGTAGTTACTAATAAATATTATTAGTTAATAGCAATACGAGACTCCAAAGTGTTTTCTATTTCTGCTGGTTTCTTTATTCCCGTCACGGGGTACATGACAAAATTGGGGCCTGCGTCCGTGATATGAACAAATTGTGGGAGGCTTGTTTGAATTGATTGGGGAAATTCCCTTTTGATTTGGTTGTGTGGAAATACAGCAGAAATGGATGTTAGTGTTGAGGAGTTTCTGTTGGAACCAACCCCGGAAGCATTGGATGATGCTACGCGGGTTGTGCTGTTGGGAATTGCCCAAAAGTTAAACCTTATGGTGACCATTAGAATGAGGAAAGTGTCTTCTATTTCTGCGGGTTCTTTATTCCCGTCATGGGGTACATGACAGGTCTCTTTTTGTTTAAGGACTACTGATACATCAAACAGGGATACAGAGGATTAGACTCAGGAGGTGATCTGCCAGGCTTGCTTTAATGGGGTTGATTTCTGCAACCATTTTATAATTAAAGATAAGATGAAGGGAGAGGGGGACATTTCCCAATATATACTGGAGTATTTTAATGAATATACCAAGAACAGGATCCATAATGAGGATTGAGCAGATATACACCAAGTTTCAACATTAATTTTGTATTATATGAAGTGGTTTCATGTATGCAGCAGCCACCAAACGACAAAACACATCTTAAATCAAGCAGCTTCATAGGCGGCATGATATGGGATTTAGCAATGATGATAATTTTATACCCTTTTACTTTAGGGTTTCAGTCTGACTGCAAAACAAATAGCAAAGACTTGAACACTATTCTTTACTCAAAGTTCCCTAATAAGCTTTAGATTTCAGGAAAAGCCTGAACACACCATTGTGACCGTTTCCTTCAGAATAGCAGAAGGTGTAATTTTTTTAAAAACCCAACCAAAAGAGAGCAAAGAATTCCTTCTCAATAGAATTTTTTTCTTCAGATACATAATGATAAAGCTGTACCAATGTAAATTAGTTCTAAAGACTGACAAGGACAACCCAAGAGATTTCATTTGCCCCCAGGAACGGACTAAAATCCACTAAATGCAAAAATATTCAATTGCAAGTATCACATTGCAGGCCTTGCCAAGAAAAATATATCTAGACAAACCAATTTTCAGGAAACATTTTAATAAATAGCCTAAGCATATTCATTTTGTTATTTTTATTGAATATTAAATATTAAAATTTCAATGTTTTGATACGACTTGCAAAGGTGACAACACAGTGTGCGTACTTATTCATCCACTACAATTTCTATTAAAACACACTGTCAGAGCTTATTTTACACACAATAATCCCTATGGGATGAAGTTGCATCAATTCTACAATATTTAGGGTAGTGAATAAATACAGTTGAAACAATTTCTAAAATATGTAGAAAGCAAGCAGGATTGTTACATCTTCCCAGCTGTTGAAATCCAACAGCAAATGATAGTTTAGGGCTTGCTTTTGCTATTCAACTAGGGCACATCTGATACAAAACATTTAACTAAGCAAAGAATGCTTTACATCCAAAATTAAGGACAGAACGAGTTAGAAAATATGGTTTTCCGCCATTTTTAGTCTTAATACAAGCTGCAACATATTTATCAGTTAAGCAACAGCAACTATGTAAATCACATCTAACTTTATAAAAAATTAACAGTGTGGGTGATGTAATTTGTTGTCCAACCACAACCATAATATATTTCACAACTATTTCCTGGTAAAACTGTGTGCCAAACAGAGCACAGAAAATTTTAAAGGTACAATGCTACTTTAAAGTGAAACATACCCAGCAGTCCAAACTTTATACTGTTTATTTCATCTGAAAAAAATACGTATGTATTAACTCAATACCATCGAAGTGAAATCCATGGCTTCATTTTTTTCCTTTTATTTAAGAAAAATAAAAGCAAATAGTTTTGAACAGTACTGTCAGAATATTTGGTAAAATGTCTGCTGGCAATTGTTGCTCTTGTTACAAAAAGAAAATTCCTAAAGAGGAAATCAATTACAGTAGAAGAGAGCACTGTGAAAATAAAGCCAATTGAGTACCAAAACCAAGGAACTGAAAATAATCTCACTGCCCAAATACATTTTAAGTTTCTCTTGAATGTATGGACACCTAGCTTTAAGTGTTTAGAGCTTCAAAAGACAAGGTCCCGACAATTAAACTGCATATTATATATGACATCAATTTTGCAAATGATGAGCAAAGGAGGTTAAGACTCAGGTAACTGGCTAGCTCAATACTGGCTTGGGAAGGGAGATGGGAAACGGGAAGGGGAAGAGGAATTGATCGCCCAGCAGGCAGTAGACGTCATTCTACCAAATGAACAAATACAATATTAAAATACACACACACACACTTCTACTCCCACTCCCCAAAGATCTTGTCAGCAATTTGAGGAACAATATATATATGGATGTAAATTTATAACACAAATTTAGAATTTCCCAAAGGTGCAACTCTGAACTGCAGATGGGGCACATTAAGGTTATCAATAGATAAGGGTAAAAGTGGATGGCCAGCCTATTTAAAAGACAAATCTGCCATTGAAAGCAAATAGCTACTGTGCAAATGGATTTTATTCTTTTAAGTTATCAGCCAAATACGTAAGTCACATCTTTCAATAAAACTAAGAGTTTGTTATATTGCATCAATTGCATAGTGAATACAATAGACTTAAAGACAATATGTATTTTATAACACACAACAGCAAATAAAGACTTGAAACTGTTACATTTTGCTGCTGCAAGTCCTTAATAAAATCATCTGAGTATATTTCATGATTCAATCATTGATGCAATTAGAAAACGTTCATCTTTCATACATCATATCACTAGCTAAGTAGCTTTGAGTTGTAAAGATTTGAACAAACTTGCAGCCAGAGTGCAGAGTAATTTTATTTTTGGTTTACATTTGGCTGACAGTATAGAAATGCGCATTACCATACTAATACAAATTTATGCCACTTTAATCATATGTATGAAACAAAATGTCATGTGATTACATAAAGAGAGACCCTTGAAGGCTTCTAAAATTTACATTACCTGTCTCTAATGTGTTCTTTAGTCTTTGAAGAGAAGCATCTTCCACTTACCACAGATAGTCAAGATTCTCAATAGGAATATAATCCCATTAAGATATTAAAAAAAAAGTAATGTAATGACATCATTTTGTTTCCCCACCAGAACCTAACAATGTCTTGTTTGGGAACCAAAACCTGCAAATAGGCAATACATATTGACTCTATTGAGTACGTTCAAAGGTAACAGAAATGTTTGAGTGAATTGTTAATAATTCAGATGCTTTTATTCAAGAGAAGAGCACTGTACTAGTTAATCTATATAAGTAATCTAATTCCTTCCTTAAATGAAAATCAACAGTATGCACCAGGAGCATGACCTAGCAGCATCTAATAGGCGGAATGAATTTCAAGGTTTTCTTGATGGAAAACCAACATAGGGTGGTCATTCTCCCCTCAAGCCAGCCCTTCAGATATTGTATAAAATACCCTCAAAGCTAGCCCATGATATTGAAGATGGTTCTTAGTTGACTTCATTTAATCAATTTTCAATCTGTATGATAATTATGCAGAGTATATTAATAATTGCTTTCTGGTTCCTAAAGCACAATGTATATTTTTAACATTACAGATTTAGGATAGGCTTCATCTGCACACTGAAATCAAGATACTTTCTTTGTGACAGCTAAGAGGTGGTTAGGGCCAAATTTTTCATGGGCTTTGATACAGATATCACATTCAACAGGGAGAGAATTTAGCAAATCAACAGTCTCAATCATTATGGTTCTGTCATCAATAGCTGATGGAACACCAAATCTAGAAGCTCACAGACAATAATAATTTCTACGTAAAATTGAAAAGGCTCAGTTGCCATGATAAATGCAAGTTACAAGAACTGGATGATGACTTTCTGGGCAGCCAGGGAACAAGTTCAGTTATCAGTAAAGCTGTAATCCCAATCCTGATGGAACACTCGGGTATATCATAGACCAGCAGCAATTCCCTGACAATGGCATAACCAGCACCAGCAAGGATCAAATGGTGCCTTTTAAAGCAGATGCCACAGAATCAGGAAATGTTCATTTCTGCAAGAGTCCTTATGGAAAAGGATGACATCCTTACAGTAGAGGCCAATTCTAACAAAGCAACAATGTATCAGGTTGCATAAATTGAATTAACCTTTGGTGAAGACTACATCAATAGTAACCCACAGGGCATGACTGGGCACTCTCTAGTTCATCCACAGTTAAAGACATCCAGAAATAACTTCACACCCGAGATAACAATTCTGGCTTCATCTCTATCATCTAGTACATATTGAAAGGCAAGATGAATTTAATTTCATATTGGGTTCACAGGCAACAAATTAGCCTAAAGAGTAAAAGCCCATTAATTTGTATTACAAAAGCTGAAAAAAAATACACTAAATCAATAAACTGCACAGTGGAACTGCTAAAGAATTAATCTCAATTTGTAAGAGAATGGAGGCTTTATTCAGAAATTTGAGTTGCCATTCATAACAATTACCAAATGAGACTAGCAAATAACAGCATCTTGATTTATCGAAGATAAACCAGTTCTAGAAGTTTCAGCAATTCAGAAATGTTACTGTTTTGGAACAAGAGGTTTAAGAATAAATGGTTATGGTGGAAAAACCTTGACTTGTTAGCTCTGAGACACGCAAGCATTATCACCCAAAACTATTTCTGGAAGGGGCAACAATAATGAATTGTCCTTTTGTCAACTTGGGCTTATTCCTGATATATAGGAAGCATGTGAAAAAAATGAGAATTTAAATACATTTTCATTGGTCAGTGAGTTCTGGACTCTCAACTTCCCACCTCCCCAAAGTATTTCAAATTGCTCTGATACATCAGAATTAAACAAAACTGGCAGAAAGGAAAAAATATTGGAAGAAAACTGGTTCTCTTCCACACCAGTCACATATTTATTAAGGCTATATACACAATGTTAAGATTCCTTGGAATCTCCTATGACAGTTACCACTGAGTATCTCAGCATGATTCTATGCACTCAAGTAGTGTCCCAGTTATAAATTGGTCACTTGTTTTTCTTCAGTTCAGAAATGTGCTTGCTACCATAGCAAAGGCACAATATTATGTCTGTGTCTTCTGGTAAAATCTCTTACAATGGCTATTTCTTTGAATTTTTTATTCCTTGTTTCAGCTGTGGGGGGCCAGGAGACTGCCCCTTCATCTGCATGGGTGCAGGTGGTGCTCTCTGTAAAGGAGGTGGCCGTATGCCAGGCGCAGTTTGTGGGTACATAGACAGTCCTCTTAAACCCAAGTGTGGATAACCAAGTATCGGGCCAGGGTTTCTTGAAGACAGAAATTGGTTTAAAAGTGGTGTAATTGGATACTGTTGCTGCTGATGTGCCATCTGGTTGATCTGCTGCTGCCGTCGGCTCACTAATATCTGTTGCACTGAACGTATCAGCTGTGAATGGAAAAGAGAAATGAGAATGCAAATTGCACGCAGGATCCAAACTACAGATGGGATGCTAAAGTCCTCTGAAACGGCATCCCTCAAATCCAAACATAAATGTTTGAAAATCCCAATTTTCAATGCTACCTGTCCATACACTGTAGGAGTAACTATCATTAGATTCATTTCAGTGTTGAATATGAGACCAAGGGAATTGTTACCGTTATAAATCTAAGTATTTGTAATGCTAGTAAAAGGCAGCTTAGAAATCAAGATACTTTGCTTCTCATTCCCACTTTGCATTGCTTGTTTTTTTTTAAGAGATATTCTGAGGAAAGACTCTATGACCTTAAATCTTTCTTGTAGTAACCTTGATTCTAAATCAGCGATAAAAACGGCAGACCTGCCTCCTGCACAGGCAAATTAAAAACTATGCTTTTAGAAGATAACTTTTCAGGTCTATTCTCAGATAAATGAAAATAAAATGGATGTTCTGTGCAACAGTAGCTCCTACATTTACTACAAGTGAGATCCTGAAAAGTAGTATAGCTTTCTTTGGCTGCTCAATAATACCACCCTTCTAAGGCAATAAAAACACATTCAAAGTGATTTTACATGTAACACTGATGACTACTGCTAAAACAGATAATAGACCAGCTGAGAGTGTGAAAAACCCGATCCTTAAATAATGAAAGCTGAAGGATTTAACTTAGTTGAATGTGGAAGTTTTATCTACTTCAGATTGAAGATAATAAAAAGTATGATTGTATAATTACAGAAATGCTCAAAACCTTTACACATTAGTAATAATAACATTTGTTGAAATGAAATATATTCAAGAAGAACTGCAGTTATAAAATGTCATCTTTAACAATGTTTCCTCATCAATACAGATATTAAGAAAGAATTAAACTTTCTTAAGGGAGCACAAATTTTAATGAACAATTAAGATCTCAACTTTCCAAATGAGAAATCAACAAGACTGGATATAGCAAAACCATTTACCCATACCATATGTGGTTGGGAAAATAAAGACTGGAAGTGCTTATCATATGAACTTGAATGCTTATTCATTAAAAACAGGTTTCAATAACCAAAAGATCTTACCAGCTGCTGCTTTGAAAGGATATCATTGTACATAGCTTCTCTACGTTTTATTTCTAACTCTTGGGTTGCTTGCTTTGTGAGTGACACTGCTTGAACCTGTTCTTCAGTCAGGTTGGGATTCTCTTTCCACTGAAAAAAAGGAACAGCTGTTAAAAATACTACAAACCTGGAATAGAAGAGCTAACAGAAAACACTAGCAGTACACT
This sequence comes from Mobula hypostoma, assembly GCF_963921235.1. Taxonomy (NCBI): domain Eukaryota; kingdom Metazoa; phylum Chordata; class Chondrichthyes; order Myliobatiformes; family Myliobatidae; genus Mobula; species Mobula hypostoma. The sequence continues at coordinate 109,328,004 of NC_086106.1, read as the reverse complement.
GTATATGACTAAAACATTTTGTGGCACAGTTCCCTTAAATAGCTCATGACAATTCGGCCCAAAAGCAAATTTGTAAATAATTTCCATGTCCAACAAGCATAACATACAGCAAGACAAAAACACTTATAAACACAAGAAAGTTTGCAGATGCTTGAAATCTAAAGCAACACACACGAAATGCTGGAGAAACTCAGCAGGTCCGGCAGCATCTATGTAAAGAATAGACAGATAGTTGACATTTTGAGCTGAGACCCCTCTTCAGGACTGAGAAGGAAGAGAGAAAATGCCAGAATAAAAAGGTGGGAGGAGGGGCAAGAGGCTAGCTGGATGGTGATAGATGTAGCCAGGTGGGTGGGAAAAATCAAGGGCTGGAGAAGAGAGAATCTGATAGGAAAGGAGAGTGGACAATAGGAGAAAGGGAAGGAGAATGTGACTCTGGGTAAGTAATCGGTAGGTAAGAATAAGGCTACATCCACACTAGACCGGATAAATCTGTAACCAAAGCTTTTCATCATCTTTATTACGACTCTCCATCCACAGTGTACGGGGTAACCGGCTAATTTTTAAAACGCTGTCATGACGTGCCGTAAAAAATGGTGGCGGCAGTGCATTTCATTGTTTTCTTGAACGCAACCTCCAACACCACAACAATATCTGACAATAGATGTGTAATATCCTAATGTCACATTGTGTAGAAAAACAAGATAACACTGATGCAAACATGTTTTATACATTTAACAAGGTGCTTTATTAATGTATTGCTTGTGCAAACATTCAATTGATGCAATTGTCACTTTTGCCCAGTAACTTATTTTATTGCGCATGTTAAATAAAGCAAAATAATACACAAAGACATGGCAAAAGTAAAGGCAAACAAGTGAGGTAACAGCAAATTTCACTTTTGCCCAGTAACAAGCCTTACTGCATTTAGTTGTAGCTGTTGTCCCTTTCATCAGTGAAGAGACTATGGCTGTAGGAAATGTTTCTGGACGAATGTGTACCAAGTCTTTTGTTTGGCAATTTAAGTTTTTCTAGTCTGTACTGGACAAACGTGCAGCAAATATACAGTTTCCTTTTCGCTTGTTTTCTGTGTGTCCTGCGCATGCCCAGTAGGAGAAGATTCGACCAAATACTCGTTTTAATGTGGACAGAGGTATTTTCAAAAACGCCTGGTGTGGACGCCTGTCGTTTTTATTCACCTTGGCACAAGAGGAGGCCATAGACTGACATGACAGAATGGGTATGGGAATCGGAATTAAAATGTTTGGCCAACAGAAGTCCCATTTGTGGCGGATGGTACAGAGGGCCTTGACAAGTGATCCACCATTTTATGACGATTCTCACCAACGTAGAGGAGGCCACACTGAGAGCACCGGACACAATAGGTGATCCCAGCAGATTTGCAGGTGAAGTGTTGCCTCACCTGTAAGGACTGTTTGCTGTCCTGAATGGAGATGAGAGAGGAGGTGTATGGGCAGGTGTAGCACTTAGGCTGCTTGCAGGGTAAGTGCCTAGAGGAGATTAGTGGGGAGGGACGAATGAACAAAGGAATCGTGGAGGGAGTGAGCCTCACAGAAAGTGAGGGGTGAGGGGGGACAAATTACTTTAGTCAGAGGGTGGTAAATCTGTGGAACTTGTTGCTGCGAGCGGCTGTGGAGGTCAAGCCATTGGGTGTATTTAAGGCAGAGATAGACAGCTGTTTATTTGGGACAATTCTTAAAAAACAGGAACTATATTGTTAAAATTGCTGGGGTTCCCTCAGTTTATTTGGAACACTATACCACTTAATTGGAGCAGGACACTGTTGCTGAAGTTTCTAACTAGTGTGCACTTGTGTGGTTGTTAGTCCCTACACCATTCTTAAAGTAATCAGTTTTTAAAATAGTGTCAGTTATGTGTGTTTGTGTTCAAAAGGCAGTGATTTTTGTTACTGATAGTTGGTGAGAAATAAGTAAGACAATTCAGAACTGTTTGCTCACTGTGGTTTCAAGCAGTCAGGCTTGGAGATGCCAGAATTGGCCGTTAGACATTATGGAGCAAACAGTTTTTAAACAGTGCCAGTTGTGTGTGCTTGTACTATGTTATCCATTTGGGGGATGAATGCTGATTCAAAAAGCAGTGATTTTTGATCATTTTGTTTTTTAATTTTAAATTTATGCAGGAAGGCAATGAAATTAGTCTATTATCTGCATTAGGTGTCTGTGCTGATTCTGTTCATTTACAGTCAATCAAAAGAACACAGCAGTGATGAATACCTCTGTCTGTAATTACTGGAACTAAAACAGTTTTATAATACTGTAGCAGTATTGGCACTGCTCTAGTTAGTTCTTTATTTCATTTAAATGCATAATTTGTTACTCAGTTAAACAGTAGTTTGTATTTGTTATGCGTTTTAACTATTTCCATGAAACTTTGGCTAATAGAGCAGCTGCTCAATTGGGCCAAAATGTACTGGTCCCGATGTGCTCCAGTTAACCAGAATCTACTGCACTTGCATTAGAAAATGCCAAGCATGCATGTCCTAAACTCACTGGTGTTCCAAAGAATCAAAGGTGATCTTACGAAATACATTGAATTCTGGTGACAGAATATTTCCATTGCAGAGTAAATTCAGAACTAGGGGACATGATCCCAGGTTAAACTGAAGACAAAGATGAGGAAGACATCTTTCTCAGAGGGTTGTGACTCTTTGGAATTCTAACCATGTGAATCAGTCAAAGTATTCAAAGCTGTGATAGACCAAAATTTCCTCTATAGGGGAATTAGAGTAAGCAGATAAATACAGTGAGGTTAAAAATCAGATCAGCCATGATACTGTTGAACGGCAGAACTGGTTCAAAGGCAGAGATAACCCTAGCTCCTTTATCTTATGTTCCAGAAGAATCACAACCATTTAGAAGCACAAACATGGCCACCATCAATATTTGCAACAGTTCCTCATATTTACCCGAGGTGAATATTAGTAGGTAACACATTTTTGTCTGCTCTCAATAAACTCAGGTTTGCAAAGAACACACTTGACTATATTGAGGCAAAATCATTTTTAATGCTCTGTGCAGATAGTTTCAAAGGCATATACCGAATTACTTCTATTTGTAAACACAGTTAAGCAACTTCTTTACCATCTTAAGGCATCTTAAAGGTAAGGAGGAAGTCATGGAGGGATTATCTTCTGAGTCTCTGTGGGTGGCAGTTAGGAACAGGAAGGGGTCAAAAACTCTACTGGGTGTTTTTTTTTTATATATAGACCACCCAACAGTAACAGGGATACCGAGGAGCAGATAGGGAGATAGATTCTGGAAGGGAGTTATAATAACAGGGTTGTCATGGTAGAAGATTTTAATTTCACAAATACTGGTTGGCATCTCCCTACAGCAAGGGGTTTAGATGGGGTGGAGTTTGTTAGGTGTGTTCAGGAAGGTTTCTTGACACAACATGTAGATAAGCTTACAAGAGGAGAGGCTGTACTTGATCTGGTATTGGGAAATGAACCTGGTCAGGTGTCAGATCTCTCAATGGGAGAGCATTTTGGAGATAATGATCACAATTCTATCCTTTACCATAGCATTGGAGAGGGATAGGAACAGGCAAGTTAGCAAAGTGTTTAACTGGAGTAAGGGGAAATACGAGGCTAACAGGCAGGAACTTGGAAGCACAAACTTGAAAGAGGTGTTCTCAGGGAAATGTATGGCAGAAATGTGGCAAATGTTCAGGGGATATTTGTGTGGTGTTCTGCATAGGTACGTTCCAATGAGACAGGGAAAGGATGGTAGGGTACAGGAACCATGGTGTACAAAGGCTGTTGTAAATCTAGTCAAGAAGTAAAGAAAAGCTGACGAAAGGTTCAAAAAACTAGGTAACGAGATCGCGTAGATTATAAGGCTAGCAGGAAGAAGCTTAAGAATGAAACTAGGAGAGCCAGAAGGGGCCATGAGAAGGCGTTGGTGGGCGGGATTAAAGAAAACCCCAAGGCATTCCACAGGAGCAAGAGGATAAGACATGAGCAAATAGGACAAATCAAGTGTGACAGTGAGAAAGTGTGTATGGAACTGGAGGAGATAGCAGAGCTACTTAATGAATAGTTTGCTTCAATATTCACTGCAGAAAAGGATCTTGGCGATTGTAGGGATGACTTACAGCGGACCGAAAAGCTTGAGCATTCAGATATTAAGAAAGAGGATGTGCTGGTGCTTTTGGAAAGCATCAAGTCCAATAAGTAACCGGGACTGGACGAGGCATACCCCAGGCTACTGTAGGAGGCGAGGGAGGAGATTGCTGAGCCTCTGGCAATGATCTTTTCATTATCAATGGGGCGGGAGAGGATCCGGAGAATCGGAGGCTTGCAGATGTTGTTCCCTTATTCACGAAAGGGAGAAGAGATAGCCCAGGAAATTATGAGTCTTACTTCAGTGGTTGGTAAGTTGATGGAAAAGTTCCTGGGAGACAGGATTTATGAACATTTAGAGAAGCATAATTAGGAATGGTCAGCATGGCTTTGTCAAAGGCAGGTCGTGCTTTATGAGCCTGATTGAATTTTTTGAGGATGTGACTAAACACATTGATGAAGATAGAGCAGTAGATGTAGTGTATATGGATTTCAGCAAGGCATTTGATAAGGTACCCCATGCAAGGCTTATTGAGAAAGTAAGGAGGCATGGGATCCAAGGGGACATTGCTTTGTGGATCCAGAATTGGCTTGCTCACAGAAGGCAAAGAGTGGTTGTAGATGGGTCATATTCTGCATGGAGGTCAGTGACCAGTGGTGTGCCTCAGGGATCTGTTCCGGGACCCCTACTCTTTGTGATTTTTATAAATGATCTGGATGAGGAAGTGGAGGGATGGGTTAGTAAATTTGCTGATGACACGAAGATTGGGGGTGTTGTGGATAGTATGGAGGGCTGTCAGATGTTACAGTGGGTCATTGATAGGATGTAAAACTGGGCTGAGAAGTGGCAGATGGAGTTCTACCCAGATAAGCGTGAGGTGGTTCATTTTGGTAGGTCAAATATGATGGCGGAATTTACTATTAATGGTAAGACTTCTGGAAGTGTGGAGGATGATAGAGATCTTGGGGTCTGAGTCTGTAGGACGCTCAAAGCCGCTACGCAGGTTGACTCTATAGTTAAGAAGGCATATGGTGTATTGGCCTTCATCATCAACCATGGGATTGAGTTTAGGAGCCGAGAAGTAATGTTGCAGCTATATAGGACCCTGGTCAGACCCCACTTGGAGTACTGTGCTCAGTTCTGGTCACTTCACTACAGGAAGGATGTGGAAACCATAGAAAGGGTGCAGAGGAGATTTACAAGGATGTTGCCTGGATTGGGGAGTATGCCTTGTGAGAACAGATTGAGTGAACTCGGCCTTTTCTCCTTGGAGTGACGGAGGATGAGACGTGACCTGATATAAGTGTATAAGATGATGAGAGGCATTGATCGTGTGGATAGTCAGAGGCTTTTTCCTAGGGCTGAAATGGCTAACACAAGAGGGCACAGTTTTAAGGTGCTTGGAAGTATGTACAGAGGAGATGTCAGGGTTAAGTTTTTTTTTATGCAGATAGTGGTGAGTGTGTGGAATGGGCTGCCGGCGACGGTGGTGGAGGCGGATACCATAGGGTCTTTTAAGAGACTCCTGGATAGGTACATGAAGCTTAGAAAAACAGAGGGCTATGGGTAACTCTAGGTAATCTCTAAAGTAAGTACATGTTCAGCACAGCATTGTGGGCTGAAGGGTCTGTATTGTGCTGTAAGTTTTCTATGTTTCTATTGTTACGTACCCTGTAACTGGGTTGCCAAACCAGCAGAAATGGATCACTCAGTTGGAGTCTGGAGTACTAGAACTAAGAGGGTTTTATTAAAGAAACAAGCAACACAGTAATCGAAAGGATAATAAATGCAACAGTTCAGCGATGATAAACACACATGTGCACAGAATTAAGATAACAGCATCAATCAAGCTCTATCGTTGTCTAGGGGTAAATGACCAAATTTAAAAGTGACTCAAAGTTCAGTTCGCAGTAATCGTTGCCATGGCGATGGACAACGTGGGGGAAGAGAGAGATAGAACAGGAACAACTGATCATTCAGAACACTGCTTCACTCACAGACCGGCGAGATGGCTCACAAGCAGCCTTTGGGTGGGTCCTTGGTGAGGTCACCGACTGTGACCCCTCCTCCAGATGCGGTCGATCCTCTGCAGTGAACCCGGCACCCAGGCAAGGGCGGACACACACCGGGTTCCCGCTGATCGTACCTTTCCACCCTGGTCGTTGTCTGGTACTTCTCACCCACTCGTGAGAGGCGCACCGCTTCCAGGGTCTCGTTACCTCGGGTGGCGTGTGTCTCTGTCTTAGCGAACCTGTCCCTTTTTATCCCCCTGCTGGGGTATCGCCTGTCCATCACTTCAAACAGTTCAAGGTTCAAAGGGGGGAGCCGCTCCAGACAGCTCTCTCTCCCACATCCCTTCATTACACATCTCCAGACGCTGCTCCATTGTTCCTTATCTCTCCTTCCCCTGAGGGCAGGTGGCAGACCAACTGCTGATGCCGCTGATGCTAGCCCAGGCCAGCAAACATCTTAATTTTATGTGTATTCTCGTAACACTATATAATAATAAGATTTGAAGGATTAAATTATGAAGGGACATTGCATAAACAAGGTGAATATTCTTCCAAATTTGCGGACTGATCTAATTTCAAAAATGGATTTTAAAAAGATCTTTGTTAGCAGGGGGTATGCAAGTTAAGATAAAAGGAAACCAGGGATAGCTGACACCTCAGGTCAAGACACTGCCTCAGAATTGAGAGTATAGAGGGAAGATAGCCAGTATAAGGAGGACAGGAGACAGGAGCCTGGTAGGTGATAACTGGAATCAGGAGAGGTAGAGGATGAAGCCAGCTGTGGGAAGGAAGAGCTAAATTGATATGGAATGAAAATGTATGTATTTGGAATTATATAACAATCTATTCTTAACTCTCAAATGAACTGCCAGTGTTCATTGCTCCATGTTGATTTTCCAAGTGGCATATTGAGTCAGTGTAATACTCAGTAGAAAGTCAATGCTATACACAAGGCCCCAAGATAAATGATATTAAATTCGGGGCATTATTACATTGCCATTAAATATTTTCCAAATCTTGAGTTAGATGTTCTGAAGCATTTATTATGAGAAAACTTTGACCAATGCACAGCTATACACCACTGTATGACCAAGGAGTTACTTAACTGTTTACAAATAGAAGTAATTCTGTATATGCCTTTGATAGCAAGAAGAAATCTAATGTTATAAGAAGAGCACTTACTTTAACAACAGGATATAAAGACTTTGAGATAAGTACTTGAATTTCTTACCACTTGTGCAATTAGGTCCTCAAGAGCTTCTGCTCTCACACCTGCTATACTAGAGCTGGCTTCAACTACTTTCTCTCTGCCTTGGTTGATAAGATCCTTGAAGGACAAAAATAGGAGTGAAATGGAATGAATTCAAATTCACAATTACATTATTTAAGTAAATCTACTTCATACTTCATATTTTCACTTGATACAAAAAAATTCAACCACACAGAAAAAAATCAGACCAATCTGTATAATTGTGATATTCATCTATTGAACCAAATTATTAATAAGGACATATATTTTCACAATTTCAGAAGATATTCCCATATACTGTTCTTCAATACACAAGTTTGACAAGCATTGCAAAAGTAATTTATTCTGATCCTACAACTGCGATATCATGCAAATTAGTCATATCTAAGCGCAGAACTACAGCAATATGATTAACTTCAGATTTTGGAACAGAAAATGCAAAATAAATCAGGAATTCTGCTTCTAATCAAGCCATACAATATGCAGGTCTAACAGCCACATCTTAGCAACCCAACACCATTTGCCAAACTCTGAAAGATTTGGATGAAGGCAAAATATTATTTAAAAATTGAATGCTGCACTAAATTTAAAAACATTTGACTCCAGAACAAGTTCTCTCTCAAGCCAAATACTTGCCATCATACAGAAAACAGCAATTCTGTTAATGGTTGAAGTATATTACAATGAAAAGTCTGGAAAAAAGAGCATCTTTCTACTTAGAATTTATTAACATAGAGCATCCTCTTATAGAGTACTTTTTAAGTTAAGTTAATCATATATACATAGTACTTTGAACCTCACATAATCACCCAATTAAGGTACTGGGAATACTAGTTACACGTGGATCAGATTACCTACCTCCAGCTGTTGATTACTCATTGCGGATAAAGTTGCTATGTTGAAAGGAAAATGTGTAGCTTGCAAGCTGAAATTGGCACCAGGGAAATTAGTCCCAGTTGCGACATTAGTTCGTAAGGAGAGACCCTAGAAGTAAGGAAAGAGAGAAAACCAAATTTATCATTCTGAAGCTGGTGAGAAATATGAAACTCCAAAGGCACCAATTCCATCTTAAGTTATTTGGTAACTCTACAAAGGCCAGCATTTCCATATGCCATCTGCAAAGGAAGGAAAATTAGAGTTATCTAAACATACTCCCTTCTCAATTTTTATTTTCATAGACTACTAGGCCATCCTAAGAATAGTTGTATTTAAAAAAAAGGTAAGCCCAATAAACAGCTTTTGGCGATTTCTTCCTAATTACTCCACCATCTTTATGGAGCACAATTCCTATAAATGAATTTACTCGAAAACACCTGATCCGATGAGAGTGAAATCAGTCTATTTACATTTACTGATAGGCTAGAAAGCTCTGTGAGGAAGTACTTCAAAAACAATGCTGAAATTTATTAATAATATTGACTGTTTTTTCAAAGGAAATTAAATTCCAAATTTCCTATGCAATTGTTACAACTGTAGCAGAATGACAGAGAAACCTTACATATTATGAACTCAACCAGTACTCATTCTGAATACTTGCTCTTCTGGCAGAATTTGTGAGCAACCATCACATTTAATAGTCATGGAGGTAGATCTGCAAACACTTCATTGTCCCAAAATTTAGCACACGACCCCAACAGATTAGTATTAATTCAATTTCTCCTTTTCTGGGTTACTGCGTATTTTGATTGGGCTTGTCTATGAGGTATATTTTAAAACCAATTTCACATTTTGCAGGTAATTGTTAAGTACCAGAAACAAAAATGTTTGCTATAGTTTTTTTGAAAAGATGCCTCCATCAATAAAATGCAAACTCTTCATCACAAAACAATTACATTTGGCACTGGAAATCAAATATTAAAATTTACAATTTGACCAGAATTATTTAACCAACATAATATTGCTATATTTGTCTATATGGCTAATTTTTCCATGGATTGATAACCTCCAAGAAGCTAATTTTTAAGAAAGATAATTCATGAGCAATTTGGTCTATTTTGGAAATTCATATCTACTTTTTTGCTACAGAACTGTTATTTTAGACCAAATCAGTATGTGTCTCTGGAAATTTATGCTTCTTTGATGTAATTGCTTAGAAAATCTACAAGATACTTACCTTCTTTTCTGCTTCATATTCAGCCCATGCTGCTTTACGGTCCTCCTCACTCAGTTCTTCTTCCTCCTTGTGGTCCAGAAGTGAGTCATGTTCATGATAACCCACAAGGTAGTCTTTCCGATTTTGAAGTATTTCTGCTAAAATATGATCCTTTGAAAAAAATAAAGGCAATTAATAATTTTACAGATTGGGCTATTTCCTGGGCACTTACAAACCATTTGAAAGATAACAACAAAACTCTGCAATGACATTGTAATTGCTAAATGCAGGAATACTGCAGATGCTAGGAATTTTAAAGTAGATAGGCTGAAGATGCTCAGGTCAGGTAGGATCTACATTTGGTGACTGAATGGAGGTGGCATTGGTAGACCAAAAAGAATACATGGAGGGAGTGCAAGTAGAAAACAAATGGGTATATGAATTAGCAAAAATGTGAGGGGGGAAAAAACAGTACTGGAGATGCTCAAAGGCTGGAAATGCTGATTTCTGAAATAATTTAACTTCATGTCAAATTCTGTAGACACTAAAGACCTAATGGTCCAGCTCCTTATGCTTGCATTGAGCTTTGAGGCTGAGGATGGAAGTGGTAAGAGGTGGAAGTGAGTTAAAGAATTATAGCAAGAGAAAACTAGAAATTAGGGGTAAAAATTGAAATTGAGTAGAACTGTTTTGCAAAGTAGTTACCCACTGCCAAATATTCAGTCGTGATCCAGTTTCTCCCAAAATTAATCTGAAACACTGGGGGCAGTTAAAGTTCACTTCCACAATCTGAATCCTAACTAAAATCTCTGCATACATTGCAGTTGGTAACTGTTGGCATGTCGTTTCAGCAGTTAAACTTAATTAAGCCCAAATTAAGACTGTTTGCTAAATTATCAGGAAAATCAAACTTGCCATCGATGAAAATAAATACATTAATGGAGATAATACAACTGTACATTGAGCAGTTTTATGCTTCCTTCATTAAAACTTAAATGAACCTGTCAAAATTCATAAAAAGAAACACTGAGATCCAGAATAAGCACAAACATATTTTGAACAGAATAATAGTCTTACTCTATAATAGAGGACTAGGACAGCATATAGAGGGAAAGTAATTTTGATTCAGGGACTAGAATCGCAAAATCACTAGAAAAGATACGGAACAATTGGACACTACCTTTCTTAGTGTTTGACAGACCGCATAGTTGCCAGTAAGGTTCTGCCTCAAAGTTTCAAGGCCATTGGTTCCCCAGAATTTTTAGATGCCTCTGATAGTTAGACATTTAAAAATACTACGTGCAATGTACATAATTCTTAAAAATATTCAAAGTATTAATAAAAATGTTTAATATAAAAAGTAAAATGAATAAATTTCATATTTACTGGCCAAGAATGCACAGGGAAACAAATATAATTTCTTATTTCTAGCAGGTCTGACAAGCATAGGATTAAAGAGAAATTGCCATGTTGGTGCTGGGAAATCCTAGCAACAATGAGTTCAACTTTTGCATTATAACTGGACCCAGTGACGTAGCAGTGACAGCTGTGTTTAGGCTGGGTCTTACTAGTGAGGAAACATCTGCAAGCTGGCATGGCCAATATCCAGCTGTTTAGTTGAAAGGATTAAACAAAAGATGTATTGATTCATTAAGCAAAATGAGCAAAGGCATGGCAGAATTTCAATCAAGTCATCCATTGTACCTGAAAAGCATAGAATCTTTGAAGATAAAATGCCAGCAGTGGAGATCATAAATGATGCAACAGTCTAAGACCAGGTAGTCACATCCTGTCAACCAATCACCAGCCTCCGAATAGTCAACAAGATACTCACCTTCAGAATAAGCGGTTTTTAGTGCAAGTGGATAAACGTCACACAAAAGCTATACAAAGTTCTGGTTAATTATCAGCAATCCTGGACATAGGAAGATCTAGTTATAACTGTGTGCAATATGTATTTAAAAGAATGTTATCTATACTCAGAAGTTATAGAATTTTCTGTAAGTATAAAGGTTATACAGTATTTCCTGGAATCTTTGAAAGGTTAGATGATTTGATAAAAATTGTCAAAACACTGTCCTAAGACAGAGAAAAGTTTAACCAAGTTAAGAATTTATGACAGAACCTGGTAGAAATGAAGAAACTGCTTTCACAAATAGCTTGGTTAACTGTTTAATTTTGAGGTTGATATGTCATTAGTTGAAGTATTTCTATTTGGTCACAAATCAGCCAATTTCTTCATCCTTGCAATTCATAACCTAAAGAGGACTATGGAAGCTCCATTGCTCAACATGTCCAAAACAGAAATCCACAGACGTGTAGCTATTAAGGCAGCGGTCCCCAACCACCGGGCCGCAAAGCATGCACTACCGGGCCGTGAGGAAACGATATGAGTCCTCATATCGTCCTCAAGCGATACTTCCTCATTCTCTGTCACGCACACTGTTGAGTTTGAATGCACGCGCAGTCATTACCCGGTTGTCATCCATGTCAGAGCGGGAAGAAGATCAACTCCTCGAGCTTGCAAATGACGACGGGCTGAAAAGTGTGTTTGACGTAAGATCTCTGCTGGCATTATGGATCAAAGTCAAGGCTAAGTATCCTGACATAGCCACGAAAGTACTGAAAACGTTGCTTCCATTTCCAACATATCTCTGCAACGAATGCAACGAAAACTAAATTGCGGAATAGACCGGACATAAGGAACCCCCTTCGAGTATTTCTGTCTCCAATCACCCCTCGATAGGACTGTCTTGTTGCATGAAAACAAGCCCAGGGCTCCCACTGATTCAGTGATATTGGTGTGTTGCAATGATTTTATATGTTCATACGGGGAAAATATTTGCTGTGTGTTTAATATCCAAATGTTACTTAAAATGTTATGATGCTATTGACTTATATAACCATATAACAATTACAGCACGGAAACGGGCCATCTCTGCCCTTCTAGTCTGTGCTGAATGCTACTCTCACCTAGTCCCACCGACCTGCACTCAGCCCATAACACTCCATTCCTTTCCTGTCCATATGCCTATCCAATTTTTCTTTAAAGGATAATATTGAACCTGCCTCCGCCATTTCTACTGGAAGTTTGTTCAACACTTACTTCAAGCTCCCCTGTCCTCCCCTGATAATTGACTTATCATTATATTCATGCGAGGAAAATATGCCGTGTGTTTAATATTAAATTCATTAGATAAACCCTTTTAGAAACGAAATTGAGTGTATTAGCCACTTATCACCTATATTCCGGTCGTGATTAACACCTCCCGCCCCCTGAACAGAATCGCTAAAAAACATTTGTTGGGGGTGGGGGGGGGGGAAAATCGGCAAGTAACGCATGCGCACTGGTGCCCACACAAGGATTCATGGTCATTGTAATCTTTCTCAGGCTAAACCCAACGTATTTGACTGCTACTCTTATCCGTTGGGAACCCTACCCACCACCCCCCCCCACCCCCAGGTCAGCTGGTCTGCAAGAATATTGTCAATATTAAACTGGTCTGCAATGCAAAAAAGGTTGGGGTCCCCTGTATTAAGGGAATCAAGGACTATTGAGTTGCTGCAGGAAAGTGGCATTGGGATAAACCTTCCTATTAAATATTTAAACATGTGGGACTAAATGCCTATTGGTTCAATCTTTTTTAAAAATATCAATAAAGGAATTCATGGGCTTAGACAAGAAGGTGGTATAGTAAATGTGCATAAGGAATATTTTCAAAAGCATAGATCAGTCTATAAACAAACTGCACAAGAAATTTAATCAATGTTGCACGTGCACTAAAGAGGATGCTGTACTTCAGAAAATAGAATCAAACATGTTTCAGGTCACTTCTCTCTGATGGTGACGATCTTCCTACTTGTCCTGATTTATTCACCAACTGCAGGTTGAAACCCTTTGGTCTGGCGACTCCTGTAACTGGGGATGTTTTAAATCTGTAGTTCAGAACCACACTAATAAATTCTAACTACATTCTAAAATTAACCAAGGTCTGCACTAATTGGCAGCTAATTAACATATCAATGCAACTTTTGCTACCTCAGCAAACAGCATTTCTAACTTACAGAAACTTCAGGTCACAGATAATTATAAAAACCCTTACACAGCTTAGTGAGCATCTATTTGCAAAATGAACTTCTGCTCAGAAGATGGTGATAGGGGCAATTTCTGTGGTCTGGATTTTCTATGACTGCCAGACTAGATGGTTTCAATGTATCTTAGCTTACAGTGATCAATTTTGGTCAACCAGTAGGATATTTATTTCCCATAAATCAAAGAATGTTCAGAAGTAATTCTAAAAAAATGTCTCTATAGAGGAACCCCCACTTCAAATTCAATTTGTCCTGAGGACTTCACATGGGTCAATATATCTTATTGGCTTGGCCTGTGGCCCATGACCTTCAGATGTTGAGAACTTTGGGAGCCCACTGTCTCCTTGATTCTGATTACGTCTTGAGTTTCAACAGGACTTCAAATGCACAGTGAACATGAGAAAGGGTTGGCAGGTAGCAAAGCTCTAGCCAATTTGGCCTGCTGTCAAAGCTGAGGGTTATTTACCAGTATTTAAATATCTTTGACATTCAGTAACATTTTAAAAACTATTCAAAAGAAGAAAATCTAAAACACTAAAACGTATTTAAGACTATTTAACTAAATTGAAATAAAATAGTAACTTTGCCTCCTTTCATCCCATTGCATGCAGACAAATGATCTCAAATTTTTCCCCAGTTCAACATTTCCCATGTTTGGCAGCACATATGCAATGGTCCTGAGCTTGCTTTCATCTACCAAAAAGATTTGAGCCAATAAACTGTGTCCCAAGAATGGCTGACAAATAAGTTTCAGTATCGATATCAAAAATGCCCACTCCACATCATTGAGTGGCTACACAAATGATAATCTGAAAGTGCGCAATACTCCGTCACGTGAATTGATGAAGTTTCAGATATTCTGACAAACAGGAAAAACATTAACATTTTACCCATTTGCAAAACAATTAATGCCTTGGTAGGAAACATAAATTTGTTTGTAATGGTCACTGCATGTACAGGAAAATGTATGCAATTATAAAAATAAACACTTTGCAAGAATTTCTTTATGTACCCATACTAACACCTCTGGAGACAAAATCAACATTGTGCAACACAATACCTGCCTACTCTGCCAATATTGTCATGAAATCTGGTTCAGATTACATCCAACTGTGGTTTGTTTTTTTTTGTCCAAGCTTTCTCATTTTCTGGACAGGGGGTGATGAAAAGTGAAAGCTCCTTCAAATATATATTCAATTCTTACATCACTTCAGAGCTGTATGGCACTTTTTTCAAGAAATATGAATTGTTTATACTGTGAGAAATGTCAGAAATTAGAACACTGCACTCTCTTCACAAAACCAAAATAACGGGTCATTCATGGTATCAATATAGTAATTAGGCCTTACAATTTACACTGATTGAAAATTTAAATTAATCAGAGTTTAAACCACAATTTCAAACATCAAATTTTTTAAATATGTAGAAGGCAAAATAAAACTAAAAAAAATCCCCTAAGTTCCAATATCCCACTGCATGTTAAATCAAAGCAAATCATTTTGTTGAAACTTAACAGAAGTTTCAGCAGTACTGGTCAAGGAATTAATTAATAACATCTTAAAACAATAAATTTATAAGAAATCATTTGATCAAAACACAAACTTAATAACCATTTTACTTGATTTCTTCACAATAGCCAAGGATAGAGTATTGAATTTTTCTTTGTTGAGATTACCATTAAAAGTCAGTGCTCATTGGACCCATGCTTTCGAGAAACAATCAAGTGAAACTGCCAGTATCATATGTTGAGAATAAGCAGGCATCTATAGCATTATTGCCTAAGACCAACTCTCAATTATTCCTTCCCCTGCATTTCTGAAATGTAGAGAAGTTTGTGTCTTTAGTTAACACAACTTTGCTTAAGATGGAAAACAAATTAAATAGTTCTGCCAAGACTAGTTTTTATGGATATTAAAAGCAGGCAACATCCGCAATTCACAAATGTGGAAAAAAACTCAATTGTTTCTGAATAACTTTAAGTATAGAGAAATTGATGCTTCTAGCCTTTTCAGCTTAGTAAATATTCAATTTGATTTTCTAAATTTTAAAGACAAATTAAGTCGCTATCCTTATTAGCTAACATCTTTGTTTATAATTTAAAATGTGTAGGAAATTATATGTACATATACTACAGTAACTTATGTTCCCTACATTAAATCAACTCTCATGCCAACCCCTCATCTTACCAGGAGTTTTAGACCACTCCCCTACACTGGAGGCAATTTATAATTGTCAATCAATCATAGAGATCCACATTTAATCTTCCTAAAAATTTACAATCAATTGTTAATCTCCATTTAAAAATCTGGGCCATGGCAGGAATCTTTGAGAGCCTGTAGGAAATCTATGCAAGAACATGGAAACTCCACAAAGAGAACACTAAGGATCAGGACTGAACTTGGTTGCTAGAGCTGTGGGCATTAACTCCAGCAGCTATGCTACACTGCTTGCCTAATCTCTTTGTTAGATTTCAAAAAAAAAACTTCTCAGTTATGAATGCACTCATAGACAAAACATTCACAACTGTTCAAGGTAGTTTAGTCCAAAGTTTAGATACCACCAGCTGAAGAAATTACTCTGATCATAGTCACAAAATTGGTGACCATTTGATTTGAAACAATGCCCCTTGTTCTAGACTTTCTCATTATAGAACGTAATTTCTCAGCATCTACTTGGTCAGCATCATGTTTAGATGAACTCATTCTTCTGAGCACCACAGAATACGCCCAATCTATTCACTTTCTCAGTTTTATCAGGTGAGAAAAACTGTTGAACTGCCAGGAAAGTTTATTCTTCCTCAGATAAAGCTTGAAACCATATATAAACCGCACAAGTGTGGTCCCACCATAGCCCAACATGTAGTGGGATTTAGTATCCCCCTTGACCCCATAACTCCTGCCTTCCACCAGCTCCTAAACCTTTGACACCCTGACTAATCAAGAACTTTTCAAACTCCCCTTTAAGTATACTCAATGACTTGACCACCACAGCATTATTAAGAGGAAAGTTACACGGATGTTGCTGGGTCTGGAGAACCTCAATTAAAAGGAAAGTTTAAATAGGTTAGGACTTTATTCCTTGGAACATAGAAGATTGAGAGGAGATTTGATAGAGATATACAAAATTTTAAGGGATATAGATATAGATAGGGTAAAAGCAAGCAAGCTTTTTCCACTGAGGTTGGGTGGGACTACAACCAGAGAGGAAATTTCTTCACTCAGGGGGTCATGAGAATGTGGCACGAGCTGCCAGCACAAGTGGTGCACGCAAGCTCTATTTCAACATTTCAGAGGAGTTTGGATAGGTACATGGATAGTAGAGGTATCGAGGGCCATGGTCCCAGTGCAGGTCAACGGGAGTAGGCAGTTTAAATGGATTTGGCATGGACTAGATGGACCAAAGGGCCCATTTCTGTGCTGTACTATCTATGATTCTATGACTCTAACATTTGTTTTTCTATGTTTTATACCTGCACACTACCATTGTGATTTATTCACGAGCATCAAATCTTTCTCAAAGCTTACATTTAATTGTTGATCTCCAATTAACAAATATTTCTTAAGTGAATAAACTTTCTATATTCCTTTTCAATCACTTTGCTCCCTTCACCAACCCCAGCACTGTATTATGAGTAAACTTGCATAAACTATGATCCAATTTGCAGCAACAAATCAGTAAACACTTGACCATACCCCACTATAGAGCTCATCAGTCCAACTTGTCCAGTAGAATCTGTTACTTCCCACAACCTTATTTCTTCACTTGGCATTTCAGGAAGTCAGAAAGTACACTGACAGAATGGACACAGATTTTAGATGTTACAGAAATTTGGAGGTATCTAGTCAAAGCAAGAATGTGGTGAATTAGTCATGATATTAATAAATGGTGGAGCAGCATCCTGTCAAAAATGGGCTATTCCTGCTTCTGCTTTGGATACTGCATTCGTATGACACCTAAGTGGCTTCATTCCACGTGAAAGAATTCCAATGAGTTCTGCTAGACAGGCAAAAGTTTAAAAAAAAAATTAGCATGGGGTGCAATGTTTGATTTCTTGCTAATTTCTAAAACTGACATCAGGATTACTTCCAGTGTCTATCAATAACATATTTCATTTGTCGGTGCTATAGACGCTGGAATATGGAGCAAAAAATCAGATTGGTTGGAGGAACTCAGTAGGCAAGTATCATCTGTGGTGGGGGGTGGGGGGTTGGTTCTGGGAGAGGGGGGTAAAGCCCTGATGCAGGGTTCTGACTTGAATAGTTGACAACCCTCTCCCCATACCCCAAACACATGCAAATACTGCTTGACCTGCTCAGTTATCACGAATGCATCTATGTACACTTTTGCCTTGAATTTACACTGAATATTAGCTTAAAATTTAGATATTTGGACCTTGAAGGCAATCTCCTCTGCCACTTGATTTCCTTCAGATTGATCAGTTTTATGACCTTGACCTAGTACAACCAGGGTCAGGCAATAAAACTTGTCAACCTGAGAAGGAAATAAGACTTATTTCTCTGGACTTCCCACCCAACAGAACTCCATAATTTACACAAGCCTTATAAACCCCAGCTCCAGTAAACAAATAATGAAATTTCACAAGTCAATGAGCTTCCATCTGCTTCAATTCAGTGACAATTTTCTACCATACTAATGCATGTTATGGAATTGTGAACTTGAGATACATTGTTCATTAAGATAAATCATACTGATATTATTCAAAGCTCTCCAACTATAATCACTATTACTTTGCTGCAAATTAAAATTATCAACCATTATGATCTAAACAACAAAGAATTACCTCAGCTATACTGTTCTATTTGCTATTAGTGATTATAAATTGCCAGTGACATTAAACAATGAGATCACTGTTGGAAAACTGAGGTATATGTTACATGGCTACTTTGTTCTCCAATTACCAGGATACATCCAGGTTAGATCAATCTGATTGGTGCCATTATGATCAACAATGTGGTACTACAATTATCCATGCAAACAAGAGCTGTTTTTTCCCTTCCCTGACACAGCAGATTTCTAGATATAGTCATAAGTTCAGAGTGAGGCAAAAGCTTCTAATCTTTGAGCTGAATCCAAGAGCAGCAAGTTCACAATGAGTTATTAATATTACAATAAACAACACATGCATGAGGTTTATGGTTTTTAAACAAGAGCACATAGTATTTGAGTTAATACATAAAACTTACAATGGGATAAATCTCATGGTTCTTTCATATTTCAAAACCAACTGACTGGCTAGAAGTTGGAGCTTCAACCTTTCATATTCCATAACCATCAAACTCATGACAAATGGAAAGTCCTGAAACAGGCTTCACAACAACGTATTTTACCTCTATTGCATTGCCATCTTCAAAATCTCTCCATCATCCCACACAGACATTTAGTAACACAGACTACAGTGATAGGATCTGCCTTCACATACAATTTCACTCAGCTTTCCTTTCAACCACTTTCCTAACTACCTTCAGATACTGTCAAGAGTAAAACTATCCACTTCGATATACTACAAATCACTTTCCACTGGTATTTTCTCCCCCCTCAGACTAAAGTGAACTGACTGATGTAAGCTCATAGGTTATTCGTGGATTCCAGTTAATTAGGCCATTGGTTAATCAGGACAACCACTTATTTGGGACAACTCTGAAAGGATGAAAGCTAAACGACAAAATAGCTGGGATTCCCTCCATTTATTTGAAACACTGTGCTGCTTAATTGGGACAGGAGACTGTTGCCAAAGTTTCTAAATAGCATCAGTTGCATATACTTGTATGGCGGCTACACACAAAACCGTGCTTCAAGAAAACAGTTTTTAAACAGCATCAGTTGAGTGTTTTGTGTTCAAAAGCAGCGATTTTTGTCACTGATAGTTCGTGAGAAATAAGCAGGAAGATAATTCAGAAATGTTTTACTCACTATGGTTTCAAGCATTCAGGCTTAAAAAATGAAAAATGAAACAATTTCACTACTTCAACAAGTTAGAAACCAGAAAGTATTTGATCGAATCGTCAATAGTATCGTGCAAAGGCAGTCCATTACCTGCACTAGGTGTCTGCACTGAATTTGCTCATTTATAGTAAAGAAAACATGAAGCAGATTAATTCCGCCACTGATAAGTATTAAGAATACACAGTTCTATAGTACTGCAGCAGTGCTCTAATATGTTCTGTACTTCATTAAAATACATAATTTGCAACTCAATGTCTTTTTGTAAAAACTATTTCCATGAAACCACCTAACTAGGATAGCTGCTTAATTGGGCCAAAACGTACTGGTTCCGATGTATCCCATTAGTCCTACTCCACTGTACATATCTAAGTATTACATATGGTAGATGATCGCGAATCTGGTATCGGTATCAGATTAATTCAAGTTACATAATTCAATTAAATCAACTTTGGAATTTAAACAAAAGCTTGTCTTAGTTACAGTGACCATGAGGTGACCAGATTGTCATATGGTACATAAATATCCTTATCCAGTCTGACTCAAATACAACGCCAAACCCACTGATGTGGCTGACACAAACTGGTAATGTACCCATCCCATAATCAATCAAAATGTTAAAAGTGCTTAATGTTTGATCATAAAGCACTGAAAGCTCTATACTAGCTGTTATTTGAGCAGTAGCTCCTTAAAGTTGTATGCAATAATAAACAGAATATAATAGCTTAAGTTAACTGACCAACTGATAACGACTAGGTTATATGTTAAATCATATTTCATTTATCCTGGAGAAGGCACTTCAAAGTTTATTAACAACTTTGTCTTAACAATTACAACATCATCAAGATACCAAAAAAGTCATTACTTTTATTTTTTCCCATCTTTAGATTTGTATTTGTTAGACATCAATGCCTATTTAGTATCATTTTAGACTGACAGTTGCAGATATTTTTCCCAAAATTATATTATTCATCTTATTCAACTTTTCACCTTAACATCTTGTAATTCAAGGTTCTTAAAGATCTTCCTGTCAAACATATTTCTGTTGGTGCTTTGATTTTATTTAAATATAATCCTTAAATCAAAATTTAAAAAAACAGCAATTCAAGTGCTGTCATAAAACTCATACCACATCCCCAGCATTCCCTATATTACACCACAGATTTAGTACAGACTTAAAATGGCCTCAACAAGTAAAACCCTTAATTTTGAGTTAAGAGTGTGTGAAAATTCTTTTCAGTAGTGTTAGAATATTCAATGAGATAGTTACATTCCTGCATCTTCGGATCTTGGTTAGGTTGAGCTGAACTTGCTCTTTGTAAATACACTCAGAGGCCACTTTATTAGCTGCTCGTTAATGCAAATATCTAATCAGCCAAACATGTGTCAGCAACTCAGTGCACAAAAACATGCAGATACAAGACCATAATTAGGCCATTCAGCCCATTCTGTTCCACCATTCCATCATGGCTGATTTATTCTCTGTCTCAACCCCATTCTCTTGCCTTCCCATCACCCTTGTAACCTTTAACACCCTGACTAATCAGGAACTTTTCAACTTCTGCTTTAAATATACTGAATGACTTGGCCTCCACAGCATTGTCAACAGGTTCAATTGTTGTTCAGAACAAACATCAGAATGGAGAAAAAATGTGATCTGACTATCTCAGAAACTGCTGATCTCCTGGGACTTTCCTACACAATAGACTCTAGAGTTTACAGAGAATGGAGCAAAAAACAAAAACAAATATCCAATGAGTGGCAATGCTGTGGGTGAAAACACCTTGTTATTGAAAGGTCAGAGAATGGCCAGACTGGTTCAAGCTGACAGGAAGATCACAGTAACTCAACTAACCACAAGTGGTGTGCAGAAAAATATCTCTGAAAGCACAACATATCAAATATTGAAGTGGAAGGGCTACAGCAGCTTAAGACCACATTGGGTTTCACTCCTATATCAAATAAAGTGGCCACCTCACGCTAATTATTCAGAATCTGGCTAGCCCAACCCAAATCCACCTTTGAACTTGACACATGCATCAAGAGAATTGCTCATTGGCTCAAACTGGGTTTCGGTTGATCATGGTCAAGTTTTTATTTAATAGCAGAGCAGATCCTTCAAGACAGTAACATTTTATATCAATGAAGTGAGGTCTCCAGAGTTTTCAATTTTTATTGAGCACTGTATAAATTATGTGATGCTGAGGAAATTGGAGGGAAACTGTCTCTGAGAGCTTTCCTCAGTTCTTGGTAATATGTGAAGGGGGAATTTTTGTGAAATATTTTCATCTTTTCAGATGTTTTAGTAAACTTAAAAGAATTAAGGCAGCTAGCTAGTTAACTGGAACTATACTCCTGCATCACAAAAATTGTACCGCAGTTAGCAACAAAGTTGATTCATATTGGAGTTTTGATACAAGCTTGGAACTCTTGTTTTCTACACAGCTCATTTATCATGTTCAGAGAACTCAAAAGATACAAACACTTTCACAACACAAAGCCAATTTCAAAAGGAATTTATGAAGTCACCAACAAATTAATTGGTACAAATTCAAACAGTATGGGGAGACCAGATGTGCTTTTCATATCTCCAATATTACGAAGATTGGGAGTCAGATTGGAATCAATTTCCGAATTACATCAACACTTACAATGATCCACACCTGAAACTGTTTTGTATCAAATCCAGCAGCATAATTACATCTTTATTCTCTGTTCAGTGGTGTACTAACAGGTAGTTCTACAGAATATTCTAACTTACAAGAAACTATCAGCAATTTAAGAATCCAAAAAAAGTGTCACTTAAAATTTTGAATACTGTCTTAAAGTCAAGTTTTCGTTCACACTGTTATGACATTTTCAAAGGTAAAATTGCCAGTCACTCCACACAAATCTCTTCAGTAAATAGAGTCATAGAGCACTACAAGGCAGAAATCATGTAATCTGTGCTGGCCTGGTTTTCTGCCTAGTTCCATCTACCTACAGGCCAACCATTGACCTCCATACTTCTCTCATCCATGTACCTATTCAAACTTCACTTAAATGTTACAATTGAACCGATACCTACCACTTCCACTGGCAGATCATTCCACATTTGTACCACCCTTTGACTGAATAAGAACCCCCACAGATTCTCCTTAAATATTTCATCTTTCACCCTAAGCCTAAGATTTCTAGTTCCAGCGGTACCCACCCCAAGGGGAAAAAGTCTACATAAATTTACCCTATCTATACCCCATATAATTTTGTACAAACTCACAAGATCTCCCCTCATTCTCCTGTACTCCAGGGAACACAGTCCTCATCTTTTCAACTTATCCATGTAATTCCAGTCCTCAAGCCCTGGGAATGTGCTTGTAAATTTCATCTTTCTATCTTCCTGATAGATCTCCTTAAGGTAAGTGACCAGAACTGCACACAATACTCTAAATTCGGTCTCACCAACATAATATCCGAACTCCTGTACTCAGTGTCCATATTTATGAAGGCCAACATGCCAAAAGCTCTCTTTATGACATTATCTACCTGTGAGCAATTGTCAAAGAATAGTGGGCCTATTTTCCCAAGACCTTTTGTTCTACCACACACCTCAGTGTCCTATCATTCATTGTGCAAGTCCTACCCAGATTTGTCCTCCCAAACTGCAACAAGAATTATCAGAGAATTTAAAAAAAAGACAAAACTGTTGTCGAGGAAGCATTGAAAGAACATATAACAATATTTAAGAGGCACTTAGACATGCTATGAACAGATAGGGAATGAAGATACAGACCACATGAAGGCCGAAGTGCAGTTTAAATGCCATCATGGCCTGCAGAGCCATCACAGACAAAGGACCAATTCCCGCCCTGCATTCCAGGTTCTAAGCCTGGTGTGGTGCTTTCCCCAAGTTTGGTGCTATACATTGAATGCAACACGATAATAATAATAATCATAAACGTTAGCATAATAAACTTAACATTTTTTGATTTAAGTGGGAAAGGAATACTGCGGTCAAACTGTGACAGCACAGTAACGTAATGGTTAGCGTGTCAGTATTACAGCTTGGGGAATTCTGTAGTTTGAAGTTCTATTCCGTAAGGAGTCTCTGTACGTCCTGCCTGTGGAACCATGTGGGTTTTCTCCAGGTCCTCTAGTTACCTTGCACAGTCCAAAGACGTACCAGGTAGGTTAATTAGTCATTGTTAATTGTGCTGTGATTAATCGGGGTTGTGGGGTTGTTTTGTTGGGGCAGCATGGCCTGAAGGGCTAGAAGGCCCTGCTCCGCATAGTATTGCGAAATAAATACACATAAACTAAAAATATAAACTATGTAAAATGCAGCAACTAGAAGGCTTTCACTCTGAAATTTCTTCGCAGCAGTTCAAGACAGAACTTCATTTTTCTCTGAAATTTTCACTGCAAACCCTCAAAGGCCACTTTTCTGAAAACCTTTTTACAATTTAAGATCTTGCATGCCATAAGCCAATGGTTGATTACAAACACTACTCAATTTAAAACTTTTGCTATTGCAAGTTATATTTACTGCTAACTGCAAAATATCTGTATGACAATGTAATAATAATTTACAATATTTACGGATGAAGTGCCAGACATTTTATCTTCAGTTGAAAGGCACAAACAGCAGGATTTTAGTACCAACAGCTGAACATTGCAGGAAGTCCACAAAACTTTTACTATTATTTCTAAAATATAAAGTATTTAAATTATATTTTCAGTCCTTGATCTGAACTGCCATTTGACAATAGACTTAACAGAAGCATAGTGGTTAATATCAATTTAAATTTACGACATTTATAATTCATCTGAAGTACACCATACTTAGTAAAACATCTGGCATAATGCACAGACATCAATTGTAGCACTTAAGGGTGACCTAACCAACATAGCATGATGGCAGCTATTATCCAACCAAACAGTGGATTGGTTTTTCAACCCCGGTGCCAAAGAGTAATCTCAAGCTGTCAACTATTAAAAACGCCTGGCAGCACATCTCCCACAAGAAAGATTCTGCAAACCTTACATCATTCTTCTCCATTTCCATCCAACCCTGTTTCTTTTCATCTAATTCAGCCACCAGAACAATTTCCAACCAGTATGTTGTTGCTTCTTATCCATTTCATTTAATCTCACCAACCCTGGTCTAAATTGTACTTATTTTACTGGCAATTTCCTTACTCTTCATCTTCAATCTTCTGCTCTTCTCATTTTCATCCACTTCATCTTCCCTTTGCTTTGCTCTTTTACGGAGCTTTCCAACACCAAGAAATCTTTATATTTCTCATCATTTTACTTTCAGTCTAATCTTTTCTTTCCCCTAATTGTGTCTCTCTCTTCTTCCTTGGCTATCATTCCCTCTACCTCTATGGAAAAGATACTTTGGCCACCCCGCCTTCATTTTCCATTGTTCGCTCTTCTAGCTCATCACTCTACATCACGGGTTCCCAACCTGGGCTCCCATGGACCTCTCGCTTACTGGTTGGGGTTGATGGTATGAAAAAAAGAAAGATTAAGAACCTCTGCTCTAGAAGCACCTTGCTGTCAATGATAGATAATAAGATGCAAGTGAAACTCCTGATCAAGATTTCCTATTTGAGAATGACATGCAAATATGAAAAATATTTATTGATGAACATTGATATAAGGAAAGGAGCAAACCTTGGGCAAAACAGGAGTATCTCTTTTCTTCTTCTTTTCAGAGTTTGGATCATCTAGCTGATCTGGTTCAAAGGTGTAGAGTTCAGTCAACTCATTCATTGTGAAGTGACGTTCAATCTGTTGCTGGTCGACTACACGGAATGAAAGTGACTGTTTTGTTACTTGACGATCATAAATCTTTTCCTCCATGGTTCCCTGTATTTAAAAGCATTATAGAATTTTATGTTTCTTCAAATACTCTCTAAGCACAAGCCCTCCACAGTCTACCTGATAGCAATATTGACTTATCAGAAAAGATTTTGCTTCACTTATTTGATTGAGCAGCCTTGGAGAAAACAATTACATGTAGGATTTCAACTGTAATACATTATGTGATGGAGAGCACTAGGTAAACGCGCTCTTTTCACAAGCACATTTACACACACAAACATTGCCTTGTTATTCTGCTGTCAGTGCGTTGAATGTACACACTTCAATGTCTTCCCCGGTATGTTCTCATAATGGGTCCTAAACCAGGTTGATGCACTCGGGTTGGCTTTATGGTGCCTTTCCTGCCATACATAGCAGAATATTCAATTTCTTTAGTAATGGTAAATGTGTATATATTGTTTGTACACTGTATTTATTTTTATTTTGTAATATGATTGCAAGTACATTGTGGGGTGCATCATATTCCAATTCCTGTGTGGTCTTAAGTTAGCTTTGTTGGTAACTAAAGATGGTATGTCCTAGTGTTGAATAAAGGGGGGTTCATTGCCCTCTGTGAGTGAGAGATAGGGGCTGTGAGGAGCCCACACTGGACAAAAGTAGTATGGAGCTATCGTGGCATTTTCTGGAAGATATATTTTTGTAGATATTGGGAGTTTTTTTTTTGCTATTTTTGCTAAATTTTGCAAGTTTGATTTTTGACAGACTTAATAAACACCCTTGCACTGAAGTTCTAAGTGACTCCAGCCATTTTTTCTCTTTGGTCACTGGGCAGTGGTAAGCTCGAGTGGACGAAGGGAATTAGAGACCGGAGAGCAAATGCAGCAGGATGCCGAATAAAAGCAAGAAGGTCAAGGAGCCCAGTAAACCCGGCAAGAGTTCCAAGAGCAGCGTCAAGGATGTCACCGAGAACATGGAAGAGGTCCAGCACAGCCAGTTCCAAACGGGCGGCCCATTTAGGGCTCCTTCTCAAACTCAACTCAACTCAACAAAATTAAGTACTCTGGAAGAACACAAATTCTGAAGAGAGATGCCAGAGTTCATCCTGCTTCAACCTAGCTAAGAATAGAGTGCTTCAGTAACAGACGGCACTTAAAGATGCACAGACTCAAGAGAGAGAAGAGCTGCTTGTTTAGAAGTTGCGCCAATGTGTTCTCTGACTTTGTCCCTGAGCCTCTCAGTGACCTCAAATACTAAGAAGTGAAATGAGCAGGTTTGAACAAGATGGAGGTATCTATAACACACAATTGACATGTGATCACAGAAGCTATTTACCCAGAGGTTGGTATTATGCTTTCAATAAACCTATGAAAAAACAGTGCAGTCCCTTAGCACTTTAGTGCAAAGGTCTTTATTAGGTGCGTCAAAAATCAAACTTACAAAAATTAGTGAAAATAGCAAAGAAACTGCCAATATCTACAAAAAGATATCTTCCAGAAAACACCATAATAGCTCCATACTACTTTTGTCCAGTGTGGACTCCTCACAGCCCCTATCTCTCACTCACGAAGGGCAATGAACCCCCTTTTATTCAACCCAAGGACATGCCATCTTTAGTTACCAACAAAGTTAACTTAAGGCCCCACATGAATTGGAATATGAAGCACCCCACAATGTAGCTACAAACATATTACAAAATAAACAAAGGTATCTACCTTAAATATGGTATGCAAACAACATGTACACATTTACATATCCCCATTATTAAAGAAATGGAGTATTCCACCATGTACGGCAGGAAACGCACCATAAAGCCACCCTAAGCGCATCAGCTTGGGTTAGGACCCATTATGAGAATATACCAGGGAGAAGCTGAAGTGCCTACACTCAATGCACCAACAGCAGAATGATAAGGGAAATGACTGTGTGTGCGTATGGAGTGTGTGTGCCGAGTGCACTTTGTTACACATTACAAATTCACTTCTGCCATACTTAGCCAATCAAAATATCAAAGCGCATCAGTATCAAATGTGATGTGTGACAATTACTCCAAAGTCACTTCTGAATAAGTTCCTGCGAGGGTTAAACAAACAGGCCAGATGCTGGAGCTTGAATAGATTTCCCTTCAGATCTTTCGAATGCTTCTTGGAACAGTAGCTATTGCCTGACACCATTTACAAAATATCTTACTCATGGAGTCAAGTCTTGCTTCCATTAGTTACAGCTAGTTCAAGTCACAGCTAATTGATGGATAACATGTGGTAAAACTGTATAGTTGTAGAATACAATGAAACACAGTTTGCTTTGAGAAGCAAATCATCACAAAGACATTTTACTAAAAGAATCAATGGCATGTTTCATTATAAATTCATTTACCCATGGTACCCAGAAATTAAATACAAGTGAATAGGATGATGCTGAGCAATAAACAATTAAAAATACATTGCCACAAATATTTCAGGCATTTTTTTAAAAAACAGATGTGCTAATAATTTTAGGATGAAAATTCTTCCTTAACACACTGCAACTGTACAGAAGTTTAACACAGGTTTTAAAAAAACGAAGAATTTAAATTACTTTTTCTACCCTTGTTTGCCTACTTAAGAACCTCGATATAGGCGTTATTTAAGGGGAAGTGTTCAAAATGTGGAATTTAAGAGTACGGGGAAATCATGTTCACTATAAGCGCATGTTCAACCCCTTTCACACTGCTTTCTGCTATCATTTCGATACAATCGAAAAAGGAGCAAATAAGCTCCAGAAAATAAATTCCTTCTAAATGCCTGGAAGCGCATAAAACCTAAAAATACATCATTTGCAGTAGTACTCAATCTTCACATAAATTACTTCAAATTTAGCAGACTCCCCTATGCCAATTTCATAAGGGAAGTAAACTAAAGCTAATTCAACTCTGCCAAAGTTAAACAGTTACCAGCTGAATCTAATAGTGAAACTTAGGATTATTTTACTCTTGCTTTACCTGTATTTTCTATTTCAAGGTTGCAAGTACTATTCGATACTATTTTCTATTTAGTTGAGGGTAGCATTTCATAACCTACATATTAAACTAAGAATACCCAAGTAGGGAGCCCAATAAAAGGGAAAATGAAGGAAAAGCAATTTTAAAAATGAAGTGTGGGGAGGAAAAAAATGACTTACAGCAAATTTTAAGAATACCTTATAGGAAAACATTAATGTTTACGAAGATTTAAATTCATTTAATTCTAAATACACAGAGGAAAGGACAACAATCTAACTTTTCGTCTATTTGCACCAAATGAAAAAAAAATGTTTTCTGATGATACACTCAAGACATTCTGCAGATTTTGGAAATCCAGAGCAACACACACAAAATGCTAGAACTTGGAAGGTCAGACAGTAGATATGGAGTTGATAAATAGTCGCCATTTCAAGCTGAGACTCTTCTTCAAGACTCATGATAAAGACTCTCAGCCCAAAATGACAAGTTTATTCTTTTCCATAAATGCTGTCGGACCTGCTAGGTTCCTTCAGTGTGCTCGTGTGTTTCTGATGATACAAAGTTCCTCAATATTAAAACATTAAACGAGGAAAGCTCTCCTTGCACTCATTTTTGTGAAAAAACTAGGAAAGTATCAAAGCCTCTGATCATTTCAAGAATTTGTATGCAATAATTTCTATTCAAACAATCTTTAAAAATATATCACTTTTTACCTGAGCCAAGAATCTGTACACAAAGACGGGCTTTATCTGTCCAAAACGATACACACGAAAGATGCTCTGGATATCATAAGATGGATTCCAGGAGGCATCAAAAATTATGACACGGTTGGCAGCCACAAGATTAATCCCCAGTGAACCAGCTTTCGTGGAAATGATGAATAGACGGCCTCTGTAGGAAATGATTGCACAGAGATGTTAAAATTCAAGAATCACATTAAATCCCCAAGAGTAGTGAAACAAATTTTTTTAATAAGAAGATAAGACCATAAAGATATAGGAGCAGAATTAGGCTATTTGGCCCATCGAGTCTGCTCTGCCATTCAATCATGGTTGAATCCTATTGTCCCGTTCCTCAGCCCCCTCCCCGTAACCTTTGATGCCGTGTCCAATCAAGACTCAATCTCGCCTTAAATACACCCAGTGACCAGGTCTCCACAGCTGCCTGTGGTCACAAACTCCACAAATTTACCACCCTCTAGCTAAAGAAATTTCTCTGCATCTCTGTTTTAAATGGACGTCCCTCCATCCTGAGGCTGTGCCTTCTTGTCAGAATGGTATGCTGGCATTCATAGCAAGAGGATTCGAGTACAGGAGCAGGGAGGTACTACTGCAGTTGTACAAGGCCTTGGTGAGACCACACCTGGAGTATTGTGTGCAGTTTTGGTCCCCTAACCTGAGGAAAGAAATTCTTGCCATAGAGGGAGTACAAAGAAGGTTCACCAGATTGATTCCTGAGATGGCAGGACTTTCATATGATGAAAGACTGGATCGACTAGGCTTATACTCGCTGGAATTTAGAAGATTGAGGGGGATCTTATTGAAACGTATAAAATCCTAAAGGGATTGGACAGGCTAGATGCAGGAAGATTGTTCCCGATGTTGGGGAAGTCCAGAACGAGGGGTTGCAGTTTAAGGATAAAGGGGATGCCTTTTAGGACAGAGATGAGGAAAAACTTCTTCACCACAGAGAGTGGTGAATCTGTGGAATTCTCTGCCACAGGAAACAGTTGAGGCCAGTTCATTGGCTATATTTAAGAGGGAGTTAGATATAGCCCCTGTGGCTAAAGGGATCAGGGGGTATGGAGAGAAGGCAGTTACAGGGTTCTGAGTTGGATGATCAGCCACAATCCTACTGAATGGCGGTGCAGGCTTGAAGGGCCGAATGGCCTATTCCTGCACCTATTTTCTATGTTCGTCCTAGTCTCCCCCATAGGAAACATCTACTGTCTAGGCCTTTCTACATTCAAAAGGTTTCAATGAGATCCCCCCTCATCCTTCTAAATTCCAGCAAGTACGGACCCAGAGCCATCAAATGTTCCTTGTATGATAACCCTTTCATTCCTGGAATCATCCCTGTGAACCTCCTCTGGATCCTGTCAATGCCAGCACATCCTTTCTTAGATGAGGAGCCCAAAATTGTTCACAATACGCAAGGTGAGGCCTCACCAGTGCCTCATAAAGCCTCAGCATCACATCCCTGCTCTTGTATTCTAGACCGCTTGAAATGAATACTAACATCGCATTTGCCTTCCTTACCACCGACAACCTGCAAGTTAACCTTTCGGGTGTTCTACACAAGGACTCCCACGTCCTTTTATACCTCAGATTTTTGGATCGTCTCCCCATTTAGAAAATAACCTGTACATTTATTTCTGCTACCAAAGTGCATCACCATACATTTTCCAACATTATATTTGATTCGCAGACACGAGGAAATGTGCAGATACTGGAAATTCAAGCAACACACACAAAAATTGCTGGTGGAACGCAGCAGGCCAGGCAGCATCTCGAGGAAGAGGTACAGTCAACGTTTCGGGCTGAGACCCTTCGTCAGGACTAACTGAAAGAAAAGATAGTAAGAGATTTGAAAGTGGGAGGGGGAGGGGGAGATCCGAAATGAAAGCAGAAGACAGGAGGGGAGCAGTGGATCTAAGAACCGCAAAGTTGATTGGCAAAAGGGATACCAGATTGGAGAAGGGAGACGATCATGGGATGGGGAGCCTGGGGAGAGAGAGAAGGGGGAAGGGGAGCCGGAAGGGTGGAGAGCAGGCAAGGAGTTATAGTGAGAGGGACAGAGGAAGAAAAAGAGAAAACAAAAAAAGAGGGGGGGGGGAAAATATAAAAAATATATTAAATAAATAAGGGATGGGGTGTGAAGGGGAGGAAGGGCATTAACGGAAGTTAGAGAAGTCAATATTCATGCCATCAGGTTGGAGGCTACCCAGATGGAATATAAGGTGTTGTTCCTCCAATCTGAGTGTGGC
The DNA here is from genome assembly GCF_963921235.1 of Mobula hypostoma. NCBI lineage: Eukaryota > Metazoa > Chordata > Chondrichthyes > Myliobatiformes > Myliobatidae > Mobula > Mobula hypostoma. Next base: position 109,296,721 of record NC_086106.1, on the reverse strand, counting down.
TTCATCTTGACAGTAGAGGAGGCCGTGGATAGACATATCAGAATGGGAATGGGATGTGGAATTAAAATATGTGGCCTCTGGGAGATCTTGCTTTCTCTGGCGGACAGAGCGTAGCTGTTCAGTTTCAGTAAAACGGTCTTCCAGCCTTCATCGGGTATCGCCAATGTATAGAAGGCCACATCGGGAGCACCGGACGCAGTATATCACCCCAGTCGACTCACAGGTGAAGTGTCGCCTCACCTGGAAGGACTGTCTGGGGCCCTGAATAATGGTGAGGGAGGAAGTGTAAGGGCATGTGTAGCACTTGTTCTGCTTACAAGGATAAGTGCCAGGCAGGAGATTGGTGGGACAAATGTACAAGGGAGTCGTGTAGGGAGCGATCCCTGCAGAAAGCAGAAAAGGAGGAGAGGGAAAGATGTGCTTGGTGGTGGGATCCCGTTGGAGATGACGGAAATTACGGAGAATTATATGTTGGACCCGGAGGCTGGTGGGGTGGTAGGTAAGGACAAGGGGAACCCTATTCCTAGTGGGGTGGTGGGAGGATGGGGTGAGAGCAGACGTGTGTGAAACTGGAGAGATGTGTTTGAGAGCAGAGTTGCTGGTGGAGAAAGGGAAGCCTCTTTCTTTAAAAAAGGAAGACACCTCCTTCATCCTGGAATGAAAAGCCTCATCCTGAGAGCAGATGCGGCGGAAACGGAGGAATTGCGAGAAGGGGATGGCAATTTTGCAAGAGACAGGGTGGGAAAGGGAATAGTCCAGGTAGCTGTCAGAGTCCGTAGGCTTATAGTAGACATCAGTAGATAAGCTGTCTCCAGAGATAGAGACAGAAAGATCTAGAAAGGGGAGGGAGGTGTCAGAAATGGACCAGGTAAACTTCCGAGGGCAGGGTGAAAGTTGCAGGCAAAGTTAATGAGGTCAACGAGCTCAGCATGCGTGCAGGAAGCAGTGCCAATGCAGTCGTCGATGTAGCGAAGGAAAAGTGGGGGACAGATACCAGTATAGGCACGGAACATAGATTGTTCCACAAAGCCAACAAAAAGGCAGGCATAGCTAGGACCCATACGGGTGCCCATGGCTACATCTTTAGTTTGGAGGAAGTGGGAGGAGCCAAAGGAGAAATTGTTAAGACCAAGGACAAATTCTACTAGACAGAGGAGAGTGGTGGTAGAGGGGAACTGGTTAGGTCTGGAACTCAAGAAGAAGTGGAGAGCTTTGAGATCTTCCTGGTGGGGGATGGAGGTATATAGGGACTGAATATCCATGGTGAAAATAAAGTGGTGGGGGCCAGGGAACTTAAAATCATTGAAAAGATTCAGAGCGTGAGAAGTGTCACGAACATAAGTAGGAAGGTATTGAACAAGGGGGGATAAAACAGTGTCGAGGTATGCAGAAATGAGTTCGGCAGGGCAGGAGCAAGCTGAGACAATGGGTCTACCTGGGCAGGCAGGTTTGTAGATCTTGGGTAGGAGGTAGAAACGGGAAGTGCGGGGTGTGGGAACTATAAGGTTGGTAGCAGTTGATGGGAGATCACCTGAGCTGATAAAGTTGGTGATGGTGTGGGAGACAACGGCCTGGTGCTCCTTAGTGTGGTCATGATCGAGGGGTAAATAAGAGGAGGTATCCATGAGTTGACGCTGTGCCTGGGCAAGGTAGAGGTCAGCACACCAGACTACAACAGCACCCCCCTTATCGGCGGGTTTTAGAGTAAGGTTAGGATCAGTGCGGAGGGAGTGGAGAGCAGAGCGTTCGGAAGGAGTGAGGTTGGAATGGGAATAAGGTGTGGTGAAGTCGAGACGGTTGATGTCCCGTCGGCAGTTAGCAATAAAGAGATCCAGAGCAGGCAGAAGACCAGAGCGGGGTGTCCATGAAGAGGAGGAGGGTTGAAGACCAGAGAAGGGGTCATCGGTGGGGGTGGGAGAGTCCTTGCCGAAGAAGTAGGCTCGAAGACGGAGCCGGCGGAAGAAGAGTTCCGCATCATGGCGAACGCGGAACTCGCTGAGGTGTGGGCGAAGGGGGACAGAGGTAAGGCCCTTACTGAGGACAGAGCGCTCTGCCTCAGAGAGTGGAAGGTCGGAGGGGATAGTAAAGACCCGGCGCGGATGAGAGCTCGGATCAGAGGGGGGAGGGGGAGGGAGGCTGGTGGTGTCAGTGGAGAGGGGAGGGTTGGGGTGAGAGGAAGATGGAGCCTCTGAGGGCCCAGGAGCTGATGGTGGGATCTGAGGGAGACGGGGTTGCAGAGTGGTGGTGGGGGAAGGGGAGATGGGAGTCACAATAGCAGCACGTGAAGACCCAGCCTGGAGTCGCAGTTGGTGGTTGCGCGATCGCTTGAAGGTGTCCATGGTCGTTGCTGGAGTCCGGGTTTTGAATATGCCCTGGGGTGCTAGAGCCGCCCCAGGGCATATTATTTGATTTGCCACTTTCTTGCCCATTATCCTAATCTGTCTAAGTCCTTCTGCAGCCTACCTATTTCCTCAACTCTACCTGCCCCTCCACCAATCTTCATATCATCTACAAACTTGGCAACAAAGCCATCTATTCCGTCACCTAAATCATTGATATACAACATAAAAAGAATTGGTCCCAACACCAACCCCTTCGCAACATCACTAGAAGGGAGAGGGAAAAATATAACCCCAATTCAAATTTTCAATTAAGTACATGGGAATGAGTAGTTTAATCATATGTATTGTCATTTACAAAGCATAACTATTGCTATACATAATAGAAACAGAAAACTCGGTGGTGGATAAAATGGAATGAGTTTACCAGGGAGAAGGGGTAGAAGTGGATATAACTATAACATTTAAAATACATTTGAACAGGTTCATGGATATGATTTATAAGGGATATGTGGCAAATGCAAGCAAATGAGACTATTTTCAGGAAGGCACATTCATTGGCAAGGGCGAGTTGGGCTCAAGGCATGCTATATAACTAAAATAAGCATCAGATATTCAAACTGTTTACCCAAGTGTGATTTGAACAGGTTCAGCATGTCATTTTAACAATGCTCAAGTTTTTATAGAAAAGTACAGCACAGGCCCTTCAGTCCTCCATATCTGCATGACCACGATACCAAATTTAACTAATTCTATCTGCCTGCATGGGATCCACACCCCTCCTTTCCTGCCTGTTAATGTGACATCTAAATGCCTCTTAAATATTGCTGTTGTATCTGTTTCTACCACCTCCCCAGTACCTCATACCTAGCATCTATCACACTGTGTAAAACACTTGCCTTACAAATCTCCTTTAACTTTTCCCCTTGCACTTTAAACCCATGACCTCCAGCTTTTTGACATTTCCACCCTGGGGAAAAAGAGAAACCATGTACCCACCTATTACTCTCTAATTTTATCAGATCACCACTCAACCTCTAGTGCTCTAGACATCTGAATTATTGAGCTATCCAAATTTATTAAATATGCATTCCTAAGTACTACAATTAACTTAAGTACTCTGTAACCAGTGAACAACAATTTAAAGTTTCTGAAGAACTATTGAGGATCATTTTAACATTTCTTTCTAGCATTTTAATTTATACATTTGTAAAAATGAACCAGTTGCTTGCAGATTTTTAATGTCAGAAAAAAAACTTTTTGGATTTTAATACCTGACATTTGTTTCATCATTGAACTCCTCAGCCCACTTTTTCCTTGTTTGTGCACTTGTGGATCCATCCATCCGATAGTAATCAATGTTTCTGTACCATTTCCCATCACCTACAATTTAATCGTGAACAGAATAATATTCTTTATATTCATAATTATTAACCGATTCTTTTAGGAATCAAACTTGTTCAGTAATTCTTGCCAAATCCTCAAATGAAGAACAAAATCTAGCTTAATCAGCTTTTTGGGATCTCAGGTAAAAATAGTCAGCTCCATCATGGATACTACCCTCCACAGTATTCAACACATCTTCAAGAAGCAGTGCCACTGGAAGGCAGCATCAATCATTAAGGATCCCCACTGCCCAGGACATGCTCTCTTCACAATGTTACTATTGGGAAGGAGGTACAGAAGCCTGAAGACACACACTCAGTGATCCAGGAATAGCTTCTTCCCCTCTGCCATCCGAATTCTAAACAGACAGTGAACCCATGAACACTATCTCACTACTTTTTTTATTTCTGATATTTTGCACTGCTTATTTTAACTATTTAATAGACATGTATATACTTAATGTAACTCAGTTTTTCTCTCTATATTTATCATGTATTTCATTGTACCACTGCTGTAAAGTTAACACATTTGACGACATATGCCAGTGATATTAACTCTGATTCTGATACTGATCTTAGTTTTCAGCTGTACTCTGAAGGTTATGGTCAGTATCGAAACAGGTTATCCAGTTGAATTTTGGTAGTACTGAACCATTCGTTTCATAATTAGCTGCATCTATAGAAACACAACTGTTCTAGAACATTCATCTACAAGTGGCCATCAAGAAGTCAACTTAATACTTTGTAAAATGGTAGTTTGACTTTAAAACAAAGGCTTATATTTTAATTTGTATTGTAACCTGCAGAGAAAATAAAAGGCCAAAACAAAACAAGAAATTAAAATGAACAGTGATCAAAGAGCCCAGGGCATTGAAGGAGACCATTTTTCTTCAATCTCACCTTACACAGTTTGCCTCCACCCAGCAATGAAAAGCAAGCATCCCTGTATTTTGGCGTTCATAGCATATACCTTTTTAACTATTTCCTTTCAAAATGTACTAATATATAATCTTCAACAGGATCAAAGAAAGCTGCAGAGGCTTTAGATAAAGTCAGTTCCATCATAGGCACTAGCCTCTCTATCACTGAAGATACCTTCAAAAGGCAGTGCCTCAAGACAGCGGCATCCCTCATTAAAGATCCTCACCATCCATCCATCCATCCTTTCCTTAAGTCCCAAAGAAGGGTCTCGGCTAAAAATGCTGACCATTCATTCCCACAGATATTGCCTGACCTGCTGAGTTCCTCCAACATTTTGTGTGTGTGTTGCTTTGGATTTCCAGCTTCTGCAGGATCGCTTGTGTTTATGAAACTACTTTTCTGCCCATTCACCTGAATCATTGTGCACTTACCTCCAATGTAAATGCCCTCATTCACTTAGCTATCTATACTTACTTCAATACAATGGCCTTCATTTTCCTAACTTCACTGAATATTTTGTAAAAACCCATACTCCGGTAGTTCCTTTATATAGGTCTCCTCAAGTAAACTAAGTAAAATTTTCAGTTCTTTAAAAATTAATGTTGACTGTAAATGCCTCTTTGCAGTCACTAAATTGACCCCAACTTATACATTATAGAAGCATTCCTCCCAATCAAAGCAAGACCAACTGATATCATTTCTCAGCTTATCTCCATTTGTTGCCCCCTCAGTGGAGTCTATTCGTGCTTAGTCCAACACCCTGCACTATTTCTAAATGTGCACAATGATAATGTTTTAAGAACCTGCAAAGGTAAATCTGTAACAGAATGGGCTGTTAGCTGTGATTTAGTTGATGAAATGCTCAGTTTCAGCCTCTTCCTTGTTAGTGAATCTGCAGGACTCAATTTGTTTTCTGTAAAATTGAAATAACGCGAAAAGAACCTGCCATTTTAAAATAACCCACTAAAAGCATTTAGATGCAACAATTTCTGCTGTAATCAAAATTTTCTTTAAATGTTTTGCCTTCAGAATCATGCTACTTTTTTAAAAAGTGAAAAATCTGTATATAAATCAGGATTTGTACTTGCAGCTCTTTATATGCAGAGATATACCTCTCTGCTGTTACTGATACAGCACAAAATAATGTACACAAGTTGCAACATTAGGTCAGGACAGACAAAACATTAGCCATTTGTATTGACAGCCTTAGGGACAGCCAGTGAAAATAAAGCTCTAGTCTATTGTTTTATACCTCACAATCAGACTTCCATTGGAACCATAAAACTGTTTCTAATATGGCTTTGTAAATTGGTGTCTTTAATCAGTGTAGCTTTAAATGTTCCACTCTTCAATTGATAATTTAAATCAGAAAATACAGCCTAATTTTTCAAATTTAGCAAATTATCCTCTTATCTTTACCTCTGCATAAAAATCAAATTTAAAAGAAAAATATATTTAACCTGCTATGTTACAATATTAACCCTATAATTTCACCCACATGTGCATGGTATTAATTACTAAGAACAATCTATCCCAGACAAATTACATCCCCAAAGTAATACTGCCAGGAATTAAGCTTCTAATGTCTGAAATACAGAACAGCTGTAGATTAATTATATTGTGAAGCAAAACAACCTATTGCCAGATGTATAGCAAAGTGCTGTTTATCGCTATAACACCGGTTAACTAATCAACACATTGAACAAATTTACTTTAACCCCAGTGAAAAAGCTTCAAATCATAGTTACAGTACGAGGCCACTCAGCCCATCAAATCCATGTTATATAAAAAAAACAGGAATGGGCCATTCAGCTCTTTGACTCTGCCCTGCCAATGTGAATGTAAATGAATGCTTATCAGTAATACTGCATTTTCACTCTCTTCCCATATCACAATGCATTTTTCATCTAGAAACTTATTTAACCACTACTTTGGCATCAATATCCCAGACAATAATACAATTATTGTCAGGGCCTAACATAATGCAGTTACGAAGAGGGCACACCAGCAGCTATATTTCATTTGGAATTTGAGGACATTTGATGTGTAAGAGCATTCGAACTGGTTGCATCACTGACTGGTATGGAGGCTCCAATACACAGGATCAAAGAAAGCTGCAGAGGCTTTAGATAAAGTCAGTTCCATCATAGGCACTAGGCTCTCTATCACTGAAGATACCTTCAAAAGGCAGTGCCTCAAGACAGCGGCATCCCTCATTAAAGATCCTCACCATCCAGACATGTCCTCTTCTCAAGGACTATTAGAGGAGGTACGGGAGCCTGAGGATGCACACTCAAGGTTTTAGGAGCATCTTTTTCCATTCCGCCATCAGAGTTCTGAACAGTTCATAAACACTACCTATTTTGCTCTGTTTTTACACTAATTTTTATGCATTTCTTATTGTATAGTAATTTTAAAATGTACTGCCACAAATCAAACTTCACGATGTATGTCAGTGAGAATAAAATCCATTATGATAGAAATGATTTAGCACATGGCACTGACAGTTCTGTAGTAGCAAATACTACAGGTTCATCATTGTGTGTGAAAATTTTTTTCCCCCTCATTTTCGTCCTACATCTTTTGCTCTGTAACCTGAGACTTCCTCATTCTAGACATCCCAGCCAGGGGAAACATCCTTCCCAAATTCAGCCTGTCTAGCCATATCAAAATTTTGTAAGATTCAATTAAATCCCCTCTCATTCCTTTAAGCTCTAGTGAATAAAAATCTCGATGACTTAATCTCTGCTCATACTGCAGTCCTCATCAGTCTGGTGAACCTTTGCCGTACTTCCTCTATGGCCAGAAAATACTTGGGTAAAGGTACTACAACTCACACAATACTCCAGGTGTGGTCTCAACGAAGGTTTTTATAACTGTAGTAAGACGTACTTGGTCCTTTACTCAATTTCTGTTTCCTTAAAGGCCAAATACTGGATAAGCAAAGAAAGTCATTCACTAACCAACTTCTCTATTCTAGTAGAATCCTAATAAAAGCTAAACCAGATATTTTTGTTTCTTAAAATGGTGACAAGGATTTTTCAATTTAGCCATCATTACAAAAGCAGGTTCCAGGCCTTCACAGTCCTCTTTAGGTAAATCGAGTTTCCTAAACTTAAATCTAATAATCAGCAGTTATCGACCACTTTGGTAAGTGAATAGATCTGTCTTATTCATTCCACTTAGACCTCAATTTTATCCACCTCAATAAAATTCACCTCTCTCCAGCCACCATCTCTTTCTCTCTAATAAACATCCCCATCTGCAATATCATTCTCTGACTAAAATTCGCTAGGGCTAAAAATATTAACATAAATAATTTTTACGAGCTCCTTAAGTGCCAAACACAAGTGTTCTAATAAAGTGATGATCAGAACTGTATAAAAATTGACCAGTACAACACAACTACTGTTCCATACAGTTCTATCATGAACACCTGACACCAGCACCACCTCCCTCGAACAAGCTAACTCAATCAATAAAAATTACCTTGTACACCTTAACCAACCTAACTACTCTGATAGCTTCATGAATATGCACTGATGCCCTCCGAAGTACCTTTTTACTTTTCAGCATCTGACTTGCACGTTCCTTTTCCTTTATGTCACACCACCCCCCAAAACGATTATGTAATGCTTCTTTGTATTGTGTTCCACTTACTGCAATTCCACCCATCCAGCCTGCCCATCAAATATCTTCCTGTAGATACTTTCTCCCATCAACCACAAATCCTTTTCACCATTGCATATTTTTCTAATCATTTCAGCATTTAACTAACATTTAGGACAAAAAATTCAGAGGAACAACACCAAATTGCCTAAAAAGTCTATACATTTTTCTTCGCATCACCAATCAATGCCTCTCTCCCTTGGATCCTTGGGGCTTTCAGTTTTTAGATCAGATTTCCATGCGGACTCTTGCTAGATACGGTAAAATTCTGTTAACTTTGTATACTTAGGTGGTGCTGGACTGCAATTATCTTGGACTATTGGATGACATTGCAACTTTCTAAAATGAAGGAACATGCAAACATACTACAAGGATGAGAACAGATCAATGGGCTCAGATTTAGCTTTCAACGCTACACTTCCTTCAAGAAATACCAATGAGGAACACAAAGAAAAACTTCTATTTTGGCCAATTTCAGTGAAATGTTTAATGACAGTGGTATGCTAAGGAGGAATATCAGATTGTTACAGAAAATTACTCAAAGGATCGTCAGGATGGCAAGCAAAAAGAGCCATGATATACTGAATTTATGATCAACATGTGGCATTGATTGCAATCATTTACCCTGATCCTGAAGAATGGCAACTTTAGAATGGATATGAGTCTCTAGGCCCACACTACCAGGCGGTAAAGGCCATGGTAAATATCAACTTTGAAATTCCACTGTAGTCATACATATTGTTTAAGGAAAATTGAGATGGGGTGGGGGTAGTGGTAGGGAGAAGAGTACCGGAAGGGATACTGAATATTAATATGAAATTACCCATTAAGTTTTACCATACTCTACAAACAGTTTAGAAGTTACCGTGGTCATACTGTATTGTTGATGTCCATGTTATTTGAAGATATACTAATTGTGGATTTAATACCATCCTCCTCCAAGCTGGTAAAAACTCTCAAGTCAATATTTACAAAGTACTTAAGTACATGTAGACTAAACAGCAATTAGAGGTAAACACAAATCAAAATGTTCACTAAGTAAAATATTAGAGTACCAACAAGGTTAATTTCAATGCAATAAATCGAAAAGAGTACCAGTCAGTTGTGAACGTTAGCTAAGATGATTTTAAAGTAGTTTCAAATTACTGCAATTTTTGTTTATGGATGCATAAACAAAATCCGTAAACAAAAATTGCAATAATCTGGAACAATTTTAAAATAATATTTGCTAGCATCCACAACTGGCTGATACCTTCTGTAATTCAGAGATCAGTCACAAGTTTTCTTAGAGAATTACATGCACAATAAGCAAATTTAAAATTACCTTTATAAATATCAGATTTGCCATCTGTTTTTTCTCTATTTGCTATCTCCAGAAAATCTTCTATTAAATCCAGTGAAATCAGTGACTGACTGAAGACAAGTCTGAAAAGAAAAAATATTGCTCTCTTTTAAAATCTTTATTGAGTAAGTATACAAAAAAGGTAAGCCATATAAACATTAATACAATGTTAAAGTATAATAAAATTCCAAAAGATAACAATACCAAAAAGAAAATACTACAAACAATGTAATTTAAGCATAAGAAACCAAGATAACATAATAGTATACTAGATTTTATATATATCAATGGAAAAAAAGAAAAAAAAAACCCCAAAAAAAACCCACCGTGCAACTAACTAAAAGCAAAGCAAAGCAATGGGCTAACTTGAAACCAAACAGAGTCAAACTTAAAATCACGTCCTCAATCCCGACCTCCATTAAAACAGTGAAAAAAAACAAGAAGGGTAAATATTACATTAAATGAAAATATCGAATAAAAGGTCCCCAAATCTGTTCAAATTTAGATGAAGAATCATAAAGGTTACTTCTAATTTTCTCCAGATTCAAACATAAAATCGTCTGAGAAAACCAAAAAAAGGTAGTTGGAGCATTAAGCTCTTTCCAATGTTGTAAAATACATCTTTTCGCCATTAAAGTAAGAAATGCAATCATTCTACGGGCTGAAGGGGAAAGATTACTAGAAATTTTAGGTAGTCCAAAGATAGCAGTAATAGGGTGAGGAGAGATATCTATATTTAATACCTTAGAAATAATATTGAAAATATCTCTCCAAAAAGTTTCCAAAGTAGGGCAAGACCAAAACATATGAGTTAAAGAGGCTATCTGCCCCGAACATCTATCACAGAAAGGATTAATATGCGAGTAAAAACGCGCTAACTTATCTTTGGACATATGTGCTCTATGCACCACTTTAAATTGAATTAGGGAATGTTTAGCACAAATAGAGGAAGTATTAACTAATTGTAAAATCTGCCCCCAATCATCCACAGAAATGGTTGCTCTCTTTAATCAATTAACCAGTTTTTAAAAATTCCCCTTTCCAGTGGTTAATATGTTTAATTTCAAGGTTAGTGAATTCATCAGGAAATGGGAAGAAGTCACAGAATATTTGGTATTATTTGTCGGTAATACATCACTATTTAGTTTACTGTAAAATATATACTCAATTAAATAACCCCCAATACTGCAAAAGCAAACGATGACCAAAAAAACATAGGAACAGAATTATGCCATTTGGCCCATCCAGTCTGCACTGCCATTCCATCAAGGCTGATTTATTATTCCTCTTAACCCCATTCTCTTGCCTTTGAAGCCTTACAAATCAAGAACCTTTCAACCTCTGCTTTAAATACACTCCGTGACTTGGCCTCCACAACCATCTGTGGCAATGAATTCCACAGATTCACTACCCTCTGATGAAATAAATTCCACCTCATCTGTTCTAAATGAACGTTGCTCTATTCTAGGCTGTGCCCTCTGGTGACTCACCCACTACAGGAAACATTCTCTCCACATCTGCTCTCTCTAGGCCTTTCATTCATCTGAACTCCAGCGAGCACAGCCAGAGACATCAAATGCTCCTCATATATTAACCGTTTCATTCCTGGAATCATTCTTGAACCTCTTCCAAACCCTCTCCAATGCCAACACACCTTTTCTTAGATAAGGGGCCCAAAACTGCTCACAATACCCCAAGCGCAGTCTGACCAATTGCTTATAAAGCCTCAGCATCACATCCCTGCTCTTGTATTCTAAACCTCTTGAAATGAATGCTAACATTGCATTTGCCTTCTTTATCATCGACACAACCTGCAAGTTAACCTGTAGGGAGTCCTGCACAAGGACTCTGAAATCCCTTGCACCTCTTACTTTTGAATTTTTTCCCCATTTTAGAAAATAAGTTTATGCCGTTATTCCTTCAATCAAAGTGCATGACCATGCACTTCCCTACACTCTATTCCATCTGCCACTTCTTTACCCATTCTCCAAATCTGTCTCAGCCCTTTCGCAGACACCCTCCTTTCCTCAACACTACCTGCCCCTCCACCTATCTTCGTATCATCTGCAAACATAGCCACAAAGTCATAAATTCCATCATCCAAATTCTTGAAATATAATGCGAAAAGAAGCCTTCCCAAAACCGACCACCACTAGCCACTGGCAGCTCACCAGAAAACGGCCTTCTTTATTCCCTTTCTTTGCCTCCTGCCTGTCAGTCAATCTCCTATCCATGCTAGTATCTTTGCTTTAATACACTGGACTCTTATCTTGTTAAGCCGTCTCATGTGTGGCACTTGGCAAAAACCTTTTAAAAATCCAAGTAAACAACATCCACTGACTTTCCTTTGTCTATCCTGTCTTGCTATTTCCTCAAAGAGAACCCCCCCCCTTTAGGGTGACTGATTTTAGCCTGTTTTATCATGTGCTTCTAATTTCCCCATAACTTCATCCTTAATAATGGACTCCAACATCTTTCCAACCACTGAAGTCATGCTAACTGGCCTATAATTTCCTTTCCTTCTTAGAGTGGAGTAACATTTTCAATTTTCCAGTCCTCGAGAAACATTCCAGAATCATTACTAAAGCCTCCACAATATCTTCAGTAACCTCTTTCAGAACCATGGGGCGTAGTCTATCTGGTCCAGATGACCATCTACCTTCAGACCTTTCAGCTTCCCAAGCATTTTCTCCTTAGTAACAGCAACTACACTCACTTCTGCCCCGACACTCTCACATTTTTGGCATTCTGCTAGTATCTTCCACAGTGAAGACTGACACAAAATACTTAAGTTCATCTGCCATTTCTTTGCCTCCCTCTATTACCTCTCCAGCATTTTCCAGTAATCCAATATCCACTCTTGTCTCTCTTTTACTCTTTCATATATATATTTGAAAAATCTTTTGGTATCCACTTTATTATTATTGGCTAGCTTAGCTTCATATTTCATCTTTTCTCTCCTTGTGGCTTTTTTAGTTGCCTTCTGTTTGTTTTTAAAAGCTTCACAACCCTCTGACTTTCCACAAACCATATTATATGTCCTCTCTTTTCCTTTTACAGGTTTCCCCCACCATCCGAAGGTAGAGTGTTCTTATGAAATGGTTCGTAAGCCGAAAAGTCGTAAAGCAAAGAAGCAATTACCATTTATTTATATGGGAAAAATTTGTGAGCGTTCGCAGACCCAAAAATAACCTACCAAATCATGCCAAATAACACATAAAACCTAAACTAACAGTAACATATAGTAAAAGAAGGAATGACATGATAAATGCACAGCCTATATAAAGTAGAAAATGCTTCTCTACAATCATTGCCGCACTGTTCTCAGTAGCGAAAATCTCATGTAAGCGCTCTCGGCAGAAACACTCTCTCCAGTAACCTTTAAGCTATGAAGCTGCCAAATCATATCAATTAACACATAAAAATACACAGCCTATATAAAGTAGAAATAATGTATGTACAGTGTAGAATCACTTACTGGAATCTAGAAGACAGCGCCGAGCACACTGATGATGGTGTGTTAGGCTGAGACATCGGAGGTTGGGGTGGTACAGTGGCCCCCACCTTCCGGGCAGCGAACCAATACCGATCCACGAAGAGTGCAGTGGTACAGCGGTGGCTGGAATGCACCCAGCACACCTTTAAGAAAAAAGCCGAAATAAACAAGCGAATTAATTAGGTGCCAGGTGTTCGGCAATCGTCTCTGATCTGGGCTGACATTTACATGCCGGGCGGCACCTAATTAATTAGCTTGTTTATTTTGGCTTTTTTCTTAAAGATGTGCTGGGTGCGTCCCGGCTACCGCTGCATTCTCCACTGCAATGTATCAGTCCGTGGCCCGGAGGTTGGGGTGGTGGGACACTGGGGTATCATCTCATCGTTGTCTGTTTCCATCAGGGAGGCAGGTCATCTTCTTCTACGTCTGCCTGCCTTGATGTCGAAGGTCGAAGTTCGTCGGCTGATGTGGCTGATTGGAAGGCTTGAAAAACAACAGTATGCTTGACTGCTTAGCCTCGCGCATTTTTCTATCATACAGTTCTTTGTAAGCACTCAGACCATCTTGCAAATATGCCCTAAAGCGACGTACCCTTTCAAGATTAAAGTCGTACTTTATCATTGCAGCGAAAATCTCACGCAGTTGCTTCACGTTCAGTTCCTGGACGACTTCACTTTCGGTCCATTCGCTACTGCATTCAGTTTCGATTGTTATCCTTTCCTGTTCCAATTGCATCAGCTCTTCATCTATCAGTTCTTGGTCATGGGATGCCAAAACCTCTTCAACATCATCTTCGTCAACTTCCACAAGCCAAACTCACTTTGTCCTTGCTTCGTACACCACGATCGAAACGCTTAATTATGTCTAGTTTTACACTAAGTGTAACACCTTTATGAGCTCTTTTAGGCTTTTCCGATACCTTAGAACTCATCTTGCAAACGGCTGCTCACAGGCACGTGATTAAGCAATGCCGGCTAGAATGCAGTTCCGAATCCAGGGGAGGAGCGGCTGCTCAGGGCACGCGCTGCCTTTTTTCGTAACAGTGAAAACACCTTCTGTTAGCAAAAACAGGTAACTAATGTAGGTCTTTCGTAATAGTGAGGTTTTGTAAAGCAAACATTCGAAAAGCAGGGGACGCCTGTATACCATCGTTGGCTTCCCTTGTCAGCCATAGTTGCCTCATCGTCCCTGTAGAATACTTTAAATATTTTATACTTTATTGTCGCCAAACAATTGATACTGGAACGTACACTCATCACAGCAATATTTGATTCTGCGCTTCGCGCTCCCTGGAGTACAAATCGATAGTAAATATTAAAAATTTAAATTATAAATCATAAGTAGAAAATAGAAAATGGAAAGTAAGGTAGTGCAAGAAAACCGAGAGGCAGGTCCGGATATTTGGAGGGTATGGCCCAGATCCGGGTCAGGATCCGTTCAGCAGTCTTATCACAGTTGGAAAGAAGCTGTTCCCAGATCTGGCTGCACGAGTCTTCAAGCTCCTGAGCCCTCTCCCAGAGGGAAGAGGGACGAAAAGTGTGTGGCTGGGTGGGTCGTGTCCTTGATTATCCTGGCAGCACTGCTCCGACAGCGTGCGGTGTAAAGTGAGTCCAAGGACAGAAGATTGGTCTGTGTGATGTGCTGGGCTGTGTTCATGATCTCCTGCAGCTTCTTTCGGTCTTGGACAGGACAACTTCCATACCAAGTTGTGATGCACCCTAGAAGAATGCTTACTACAGTGCAGCTATAAAAATTAATGAGGGTTTTAGTGGACAGGCCAAATTTCTTTAGCTTTCTCAGGAAGTAAAGGCGCTGGTGGGCCTTCTTGGCAGTGGACTCTGCTTGGTTGGACCAAGTCAGGTCATTTGTGATATTGCCCCCAAGGAACTTAAAGCTTTTGATCTGTTCCACTTGCGCACCACCGATGTAAATGGGGTCGTGAGGTCCGCTACTCCTTCTGAAGTCAACAACCAATTCCTTCGTCTTGCTGACATTGAGGGATTGTCTTTGCACCATGCCACCAGGTTCTTAATTTCCTCTCTGTACTCAAACTCATCATTACCTGAGATACAGTCTACAATTGTGGTGTCATCAGCAAACTTATATATCGAGTTCCATGGAAACTTGGCTACACAATCATGGGTGTACAGTGAGTACAGCAGGGGGCTGAGTACACAGCCTTATGGGGCACCGGTGCTCAGAGTGATTGTAGAGGAGAGCTTGTCCCCTATTTTTACAGCCTGGGTCCTGTCTGTGAGGAAGTTGAAGATCCAGCTGCAGATCTGAGTGCTAAGGCCCAGGTTCCGGAGCTTAGGAATCAGTTTATTTGGAATGATGGTATTAAAGGCAGGGCTGTAGTCAATAAAAAGGCCAGAGAGATAGCATCTGCCGTTGACATGTTGCGCCGGTAGGCAAATTGCAAAGCGTCGAGGTTGACTGGTAGGCTGTGGCTGATGTGTGCCATAACCAATCGCTTGAAGCACTTCATAGCAATTGATGTCAGAGCCACAGGTCGATAGTCATTCAGGCATGCCACCTTGCTCTTCTTCGGCACTGGGATTATCGTTGCCTTCTTAAAACATGAGGGGATCTTAGACTGAAGCAAGGAGCAGTTGAAGATGTCAGCAAACACTCCAGCTAGCTCGCTTGCACAGGCCCAGAGAACCCGTCCTGGGACTCCATCTGGGCCTGTCGTCTTCCTTGGATTTATCTTCAGGAAGGCCCTTCTAACGTCCTCCTCGGTGATGATGACTCTCGATGCCACCAGGTCCGGTTCATCCGGAGGGAGCGGGATGCTCCTCTTCTGTTCGAATCTTGCGTAGAATACGTTAAGTTCATCAGGAAGAGAAGCGCCACAGTTATGGATATTCCCAGCCTTTTCTTTGCACCCAGTGATCTCACTTAGACCCTGCCATAGTCTACCGGCATCCCTCTGGTTAGGCTGGGCTTCCAACTTGGCTCGATATTGCCTCTTGGCGCCCTTAATGGCCTTCCGGATTTCACGCCTGGATTCCGTGTAGCGACTAGTATCCCTGGACCTAAAAGCCGCAGCTCTAGCCTTCAAAAGGGACTTGACCTCACAATTCATCCAAGGTTTCTGGTTAGAGAATACCCTGATCGTCTTGCGAGACATACAAATACTATGTCTTCGGGATGTATCCATCCTGCTGTCATCCCTGCTACTGTCCCTTTCCAATCAACTATCTTCTCCCTCTCAAACTGCAGTGTGAATTCTATACTATGAATTACTGTTTCCTAAGGGTTCTTTTACCTTAAGCTACTTAAATCAAATTTGGTCCATTACACATACACCCAATCCAGAATTGTTTTGGCCCTCATGGGCTCAATCACAAGCTGCTCTAAAGAGCCATCTTGTAGGCATTCTACAAATTCCCTCTCTTGGGATCGAGCATCAACCTGATTTTCCCAATCTACCTGTATATTGACATTCCAACCCCCTCCCCCAGGACTATCATAACACTGTCCTCTTCATGTGGCTTTTAAAAAAGATCTCCTGTTGTAAATTATATTCTACATCTTTCCTATTGTTTGGAGGCCTGTATATAATTCCCAATCGTCTTTTTACCTTTGCAATGTCTTAACTCTCTCCACAAGGATTCCATATCTTCCGATCCTATGTCATCTCTAAGGATTTCATTTTTTTTAAACCAAAAGAGCCACCCCACCCCTTCTGCCTACCTGCCTGTCCTTTTTGATACAAGGTATATTCTTGCATGTTTAGCTCCTAACTATGATCTACTTTCAGCTATAACTCAGTGATACCTACGTCTTACCTCCCGATCTCTAAGTGTGTTACAAGATCATCTACCTTATTGTGTAGACTGCTATACATTCAAATACAACACCATTAGTCCTGTATACATCACCCTTTGAGATTTTGCCTCCATATTACACTTCAACTCATCCCACTGACTGGAATTTTGTCTCATCATCTGTCCATCTCTTCATCCCCTTTCAGTTGTTACCATCACGGTTCATGTATTTGGCCCTTCAGTATCTATCCTATTGCACACATTTCCATTCTTCTCTTCCCCTTCCCCACAACTTAAAACACAATTGATGTACCTGTTTCCAGTTTTGATGAAAGGCCACTGACATGAAATGTTAACACTAGTTTTTTTTCCCCTCTGCGTGATTTGATGCTCATTGTTATCTTTGCTTAGATTAATTTGTAAGTTATTCAACCAAGGCATCAAAATAACACATCTGGTTCTCCCAAAGGAAGAGCTGTTACTAAAAAGGAGTCAGTGATGTTCCATTATTCCTCATAGTTCTTCATGACACCAGATCAAATATTAGTTATCAACATTCAATCTGTCCCACCATTCCCTCTGCTTTCCCACATTGATTTATTTCCTTGTAATTTATTCTCTCACAGCCTCTCGACTGATTGTCTCCTCCTCCACTTGAAAGAGAAGCATATTATAGTAGCCTGTATGTCTTTGGCATGTGGAAAGAAACCAGAACACCCAGGGGAACCCACAGAGTCACGAGTAAAACATACAAACTCCACACAGATAATCTCTGACACAGGGATGAAACCTTGGTCTCTGGAGCTAGTGATGTTTTGATTGCACATTTTAGATTCACTTGTTACTCCAACCTATTTTCAGGCTGGTTAAAAGATGGCATTATCACTTTTGTGGATTCAACTTTAAGTGCTGAATCTTTCTCTTTAACGATACAACTAGACATTAAAAAACATTACCACATCCTAAAAATATGATTGGTCCTTATCAATAATGCAATACAGGCATAATTTTTTGTTTTTAATATGTTTAATACATAGAAGGGCATTCAGGACATCACCAACTACAAGACAACACCACCTGCCTGTGCTGGTGATGCCTCCCTCCCAGATGCGTTGAGTAACTTCTACGCTCGTTTTGAGGCAGAAAATGACGTGGCGGTGAGGAAAACCTTCCCTCCTCCAAATGACTAGGTGCTGTGTCTTACTGTGGCCGATGTGAGAAGAACCCTGTGCAGGTCATCCCACGGAAGGCTGCTGGACCAGACAATATCCTGGCAGAGTGCTTAGCGGATGTGCAGACCAGCTAGCTGAGATTCTCACTGACATCTTCAACATCTCCCTGAGAAGCGCCGTCGTTCCTACGTGCTTCAAGGCTGCCACCATCGTCCCCGTGCCGAAAAAGTCTTCAGTGTCCTGCCTCAACGACTACCGTCCCATCGCACTCACATCCATCATCATGAAGTGTTTCGAGAGGCTCGTCATGAGGCACATCAAGACCCTGCTGCCCCCGTCACTGGACCCCCTGCAGTTCGCGTACCGTCCCAACCATTCAACAGATGATGCCATTGCCATCACCCTCCACCTGGCCCTAACCCACCTGGACAAAAAAGACACGTACGTTCGAATGCTGTTCATAGACTTCAGTTCAGCATTCAACACAATTATTCCTCAGAAACTGACTGGAAAGCTGAGACTACTGGGCCTGAACACCTTCCTCTGCAACTGGATCCTAGACGTTCTGACTGGGAGACACCAGTCAGTCCGGATTGGAAGCAGCATCTCCAACACCATCACACTGAGCACGGGGGCCCCCCAGGGCTGTGTGCTCAGTCCACTGCTGTTCACTCTGCTGACCCACGACTGTGCTGCAACACACAGCTCAAACCACTCATGAAGTTCGCCAATGACACGACCGTGGTGGGTCTCAGCGACAAGAACGATGAGTCAGCATACAGAGAGAAGGTACAGCGGCTAACAGACTGGTGCGGAGTCAACAACCTGTCCCTGAATGCGAACAAAACAAAAGAGATAGTTGTTGACTTCAGGAGGACATGGAACGACTCCTCCGTAGAGATCGTTAAGAGCACCAAATTTCTTGGTGTTCACCTGGTGGATCTCACATGGTCCCTCAACACCAGCTCCATAGCAAAGAAAGCCCAGCAGCTGCATCACTGCCTGATTCGGATCGCAAGACCCTGCAGCGGATAGTGAGGTCAGTTGAGAAGATCGGGGTCTCTCTTCCCGCCATTAGAGACATTTACACCACACGCTACATCCGTAAAGCAAAGAGCATTATGAAGGACCCCCACGCACCCCTCATACAAACTCTTTTCCCTCCTGCCATTTGGCAAAAGGCACCGAAGTATTCGGGCTCTCACGACCAGACTATGTAACAGTTTCTTCCCCCAAGTCATCAGACTCCTCAATACCCAGGGCCTGGAGTGACACCAGCCTACTGCCCTCTACTGTGCCTATTGTCTTGTTTATTATTTATTGTAATGCCTGGACTGTTTTGTGCACTTTATGCAGTCCTGGATAGATCTGTAGTCTCGTGTAGTTTTGTGTTGTTTTACGTAGTTCAGTGTAGTTTTTGTATTGTTCATGTAGCACCATGGTCCTGAAAAACGTTGTCTCATTTTTACTGGGTACTGTACCAGCAGTTATGGTCAAAATGACAATAAAAAGTGACTTGGCTTGACTAGACTTGTTTGGCACTTACAGGCAAATCCTTGGATTGTCCAATCAAACCTGACAAGGAAGGACCATGCTTCTGCTGCAATGAAAATTCCTGATGAATTTTCTATGAATAATGTCACAAATGCCAGTAGAAATGCCAGACTGTTATTAACAGGGCTGAACTTCACAACCCTTCCAAACATACATTCTAGATTACATTAAGTTCAGTAGATGCATTTTAAAATAACACAGTACTCCCACCAGAGTGCACTGTGATTCTGCTCGTTAATTAGTATTTTATTTTTCACTGTCTACAGTACATCTACATTTCATTTTGGCTCTGATTTTTGGAAGTTGTGTGAAGTTGACAATTTGAGCTGGGGAAGTGCAGTGAAACTAAAACATAAAATCATACCATTTTCAGAAAGAACACACTCAAAACCAATAAAACATTGTGGGCTTATAACAAAATGCTGTCAACTTACACTTTTTCCCCAATTGCTTCTGACATATATAGAATTTCAAATAAGATGGCCATTTTCCCAGAATGGTGAACTAGCTCCGCGTCAGCATCTGTAATGAATTCTTTGTACCAGTCAGCTGAAGGGCTACCTGGATTGGAACCAGTGGAAGGCTTTGCTGTAAGCACCAAAATTAACATCACTTAGAATATATTTACAGTATGGTAGACTATATATAACACACAAATTGGATTATATAACACCTAATGCTACTGATAATAAAGCAAAATTATTTTTACAACCAAGGAGAATACTCAGACACTTGTTAATTCCAAATATGTATCAAGAATGATCGTAACATTAAACTAATTCTCTTTGACTAAACAGAATAAATCAGTATATCATGCATTGTAGTACCAGTATCATATCATATTAAGGTGAATTATGCAAAAATTAAGTATAAAACTAACACCAATAAGTTCTCACCATCATCTGTTTTTACAGCAGACTCTATAGGTTTCTCTTCCACACTTCCTTCTCCTCCACCACGTGATCTTGAATTCCAGACCTTGATCACCTCTACATCGTTGTCACTGCCACTCTCCTTAGAGCTGCTTTCATTTTTCTTTCCACGCTTTTTCTTCTTTTTACTAAATTTTATGTAAAAATAAATTAGTAGAGCACACATCTTACATGCAACTCCTGCAGTACTTTCTCAGTAATACTGTTGACATGATCAAAAACTGCATAAAATATTTAAGCTCTTAAACTCATTATATTATTGCAAGAACTGTTACAAAACTGATTAATTGCTTAGCAGTTTACAAAACTGGCATCTACATGCTTTAATCCCAAATTTGATTAGTTTTAAACATTAACTAAAACATTTATCTAAAATACAGGCCTTTCTTTGGGAAATTCATCACCTCAAAAATGACTCTCATTTTTCAAGACTCGGCGTTTTACTTAGAAGGTATATTTAGTGATGAAGTATACTGCTAAAATATTGCAAGCCACTACTCTTCGACAAAAGATGGTTTGCTCCATCTCCTCAGGAGCTGTAAAGGCCGCCACAGAGGTGTGCACTCAGAAACATCAATATCATGCTGAACATCGATTTCCTTTTAACTTATCCGTAGCTTGAAGATAGTGGCTGCATTCTGAACTGATGGAAGTCTACATAAGTGAATGTAAACTTAGTTACTGCTTTGTAAAATGAAAAGAATCTACCAACTCCACCGTAGCCTTCTCAAATTGATACAATTGTCATTATTCATTTCTAAAAAAAAAACTACGAGAAATGACCAAATTAAAATAGATCTGATAAGTTTTGTTCTCCATCACTATAAGTGTTTAAAGACCCACAAATAAGCAATTTTATACTTTATCAACTTATAGTAATAACAGGAAAAACAAGAAGACTGCAAAAAGAGGTTTTAATTTACTGTGGTATCAAGATAGTTGTTTACATGGTGGTTAGGTCACTATATGCCACAAGACTCATGAACCTTACACACGTGAAGAATAAAGCTCTCTACTATCCAAGTAGTTTTGCTCTTCTCAACCCCAAATCCAAAAATGCTTCAAAATCAGTGCTTTCAGTATTCAGACTTTAAACATTATAGACCATCTAACAAACATTTCAATACACGTGATCCAAGTTGTCACCATTTTACATTATGGATAAAATTACCAGGTTAATAAAGAACTGAAATGTTATGAAAGTGCAATATGATTGTGTTTTCAACACAATCAGAAGAATTTGCAACCATAATTCAAGCTGTTCCTTGTCACAAAATAGATAAGTAAAAAGAACCTTTTCTCATCTTCAGAGGAAAGACTCATTGAGGTCTCATCTGTATCTGATGCAATGAATTCATCCATACTGTCTTCATCAAAGTATCCCTAAATCAACAGACACAGACAGATTATTCACTTTTAACTTTAGAAAATTATACTCTATGTTAATGAAATAACGAGCAATCCATCACACAACTCCTCCTTTGTTAATGTTCTACACACTGGAACACCACAGTAGGTGTACCTTCACCAAAAAGACTATAGCAGTTCAAGACAACAACTTATCACAAGCAATTACCAATGGGCTATAAATATTGGGACCTGCCTGTGTTAGTTAAATGTTAGAAAAATAAAGTGATGCTTTCATTTCTTAACAAGGAGTTGACATGTGATCAAAGTCTGTGAACAACTCCAGAAAATGCATTTTACCTTTTTTTTAAGAATAGAAATCATTATAACTAAAACAATACTAAAGTGAATAAATGTAATCTGCAGATGCTGGAAATCCAAGCAACACATACAAGATGCTGAAGGAACTCAGCAGGCCAGGCAGCATTTGTAGAAAAAAGTACAGTTGATGCTTTGGGCCAGGACCCTTCAGTAGGTCCTCCTGAAGGGTCTCGGCCCGAGACATCAACTGTACTTTTTTTCCATAGATGCTGCCTGGCCTGCTAAGATCCAATTCTGTGCAGGAATATGAACAACTCCATTTCCCATTCAACCCAAATACACTTGGTGGCAAATACGGCAAATTAAAAATGCTATATCCAAAGGCCTGTAATTCTTAAGTACCCTTCATATAATCTTGCTGCATCAAGATATTTCGATGTGATCTACTGAACACTGAAGCCAAAGTTTAAGGAGAGCAAAATTTGACACGCAGATCTTACCTGTCAATTTTATCTTCTGTTCAGATATTGATAATCTAAAAAGCCATCATGAACATTGAAACATGACTGATAGTTATTCCAGATTTTCAGCAGTTTTAGTTTCATATAAGAAATTAATTCTTCTAAAAAAAAACTGTTAAGATTCTGCCTTCTGAACAATAATAGTGACTGATACTTAAATAACACTGGCATAGCTATCCAACAAGAACAAAATCAGGTTTTAACTGTTCTAAACTAACTGTTACCAAGTATCAGTCACCCAAATTCTGAACAGACACATGGGAAAAGATTGTGTTTTCCTTCTGATCTGGTTAGATTACCTGGAATGCTTACTACATATTGTCTTTGAAAAGGAGAGGGAGCTTGTTTTTCTCATCCAGCACTTCATACTCAGTTTTCTACTTGCATGATCATTACTCCATTTGTTTTCTTTTCCCCTTACTCTTTTCAAAGATATTTCTTGCTACTGTTGCTTACAGATCTGCAAATGCAGCTAAAGTACTACTCAAAGTTGTGCAAGCTTTAAGAGACTTTGCACTCTATTTTCTCCATCAAAAAATGTATTTCAAACACTACAGTAGTTACTTAGAAAATTTATTTTTGCCTAAAAAATTAAATATATTTACAAGTGCAATTAAAAACAGGCAAAGGCAAGAATGCCTAGTCTATCGCTATTGAATAATCTGATTATTTAAAAAAAATAAATGATATAAGATTCACTTGATTAGTGTAGGCAACTTTTAACACTTAATATTTAAAATGCTTAAGAAAAGTTTCTTTAGTTTAATTTTACAAACTTGTTTCTTTTAACTTTGACTTCACCAATCTCAGAAAACTTTTAAACAACTTACTCATTTTTCAGGATGATGTCATTACTGGCAAGGCTCAGATTTATTGCTGATGCGAATTGCACAATGGCAATGATACCATCCCAGAATGGTACTGTGAAAGAGCTCCAGGGTACAGAGCCAACATCAGTAAAAGAACAACGGCGTGCGAGTTGGAGGAAGATGTAGACCAAGGTACTCTCACACGCTTGAAACAATTGTCCTTCTTGTCAGTAGAGTTCGCAGGTTTGGGAAGTGCTGTCATGCAGTTCATAGAGTCATGGAGAAATACAGCACAAAAGCAGGACCTTTGGCCCATGTAGTCCATGCCAAAGCCATTTAAACTGCCTACTGCCAATGACCTGCACCTGAACCATAGCGCTCCATATCCCAACTATCCATCTGCCTTCCAAGCTTCTCTTAAATGTTGGAATTGAGCTCACATGGACCACGTGCTGACAGCTCATTCCACCTTCTCATGTTCCCCTAGAATTTTTCACTTTCCACCCTTAACCTATGACCTCTGGTTGTAATCCCACCTAACCCCAGAGGAAAAAACTTGCTTACACTTACCCTAAATCTATCCTTCATAATTGTGTATACCTCTATCAAATCTCCCATCAATATGCTTTGTACTAAAAAATAAAGCCTTAACTTATTCAATCTTTCCTTATGACTCAGGACCTCCAGACCTGGCAACATCCTTGTAAATTTTCTCTGCACTTTGAATCTCAGCCTTGTCTACATCTTTCTTGTAGATAGATGACCAAAACCGCACACAATACTCCAAGTTAAGCCTCATCAACATCTTATACAACTTCAACATAACATTGCATCTTCTTAACCGATACACTGTCCGTGAAGGCCAATGTACCAAAAGCTTTCTTTACGACCCCATCTACCTGTGATGCCACTCTCAATGAATTATGGACCTGTATCCCCAGATCCTTTTGCTCTATTACTCCTCAGTGCCCTACCATTCACTGTGCAAGACCTACCTTGGTTGGTCCTACAGAAGTGCAAAACCTCGTACTCATCTGCATTAAATTTCATCTGCCATTTTTCCAGCTGATGCAGAGATCCCCCTGCAAGCCATGATAGACCTCCTCACTGTCCATTACACCCCCAATCTTGGTGTCATCCGCATTTGCTGATCCAGTTAACCACATTATCTTCCAGATTATTGATATAGATGAAAAACAACAAAGAACCCAGCACTTATCCCCGTGGCACACACTAGTCACAGGCCTCCAGTTAGAGGCAATCCTGTACTACCACTCTCTGGCTTCTCCCACAAAGCCAATGTCTGAATGAAATTTTCTACCTTATCCTGAATGCCGATTGACTGAACCTTCTTGCAGCCTCCCATGCAGGACCTTGTCAAATGTCTTACTAAAGTCCATGTAGACAACATCTAATGCCTTGCCTTCAGCCACTTTCCTGATATTTCCTCAAAAGACTCTATAAGATTGGTTAGATATCATGCATGAGGCCATGTTGACTATCCTTAATCAGTCCATGTCTATCCAAATACTTTAGTATCCAGTCCCTGAGAATACCTTCCAATAACTTTCCACAACTGATATCAGACTCACCAGCCTATAATCTCCTGGTTTCTGTCTGGAGCCTTTTTGAAACAGCAGAACAGCATTAGCTATCCTCCAATCCTCTGGTACCTCTACTGTCGCTAAGCATGTCTTAAATATCTCTGCTAAGACCTTAGCAATTTCTGCACTTGCATCCCGTAGGGTCTGAGGGAACATCTTATCAGGTCCTGGGGATTTATCTACCTTGACTTGCCTCAGGGTAGAGTTTTGTCTCCAGCACTCCTTTTGCTCCTAACACACCTGTAGAATCCCCAAGGATTCTCCTTCACTTTGTCTGCTAGCCTTTCTAATTTCTTTTGTAAGTGTTCTCTTGCATTTCTTGTATTCCATAAGCACTTCATTTGTTCCCATACCACCTTTTTTCTCTTAAGCAGAGCCTCAATATCTCATAAAAACCAAGGTTCCTACACTTGTTATCTTTACCTTTTATACAAGCTTTGTACTGTCCAAATTTTGTTTTTGAAGGCCTCCCACTTTCCAAGTGCTCCTTTGCCTGAAAACACCTGTCCCAATCCACACTTGCCACACCATTTCTGATACCATCAGAATTAGTCTTTCTCCAATTTAGAATTTCAACCCACAGACCAGACCTATCACCTTGCATATTTACTTTGAAACTAATAGCACTGTGGTCACTGGATGCAAAGTGTTTCCCTACACAAACTCTACCCTGTCTCATTCCCTAACAGCAGATCCAGTATTGCATGCCCTCTTGTTGGGACTTCAGAAGATTATCTGCTGTGCATTATGTAAATGCTACGAACTACAGTCACTGCACAATAGGAATTTAGCGTTTTAAATGGTGAATAAGATGCCAGTCAAACCAGTTACACTTTCAATGACACTGAGATGCCAGTGGAAAGAATCCTCATGGCCCTCACAGATGCTTTACAGATGGTGGAAGGCTTGGGATGTCAACAGGTGTAACTTGACACAGGATAGTCAACTACAGGCATTGCACAGCACATAGTGGTATAGGTATTAGACTCCTTTAACAGGAGGAAGCATCCTCTTAAGTACTCAAATAGATTTGTATGCTTCCTTGCGATACTTCTCATTCTTCTGAAGTCAAGAATTCACAAGCTTGGCCAAATGAATTTGCTTTGATGCAACAGACTTGTCATCCCAGAAACAAGACCGATGAATATTCATTGCACTCCCACACACAAGTAAACTCTTCTTTACATCAGGAGAATTAAAACAGAACAGAATACTCAGGATTGGTTTTACCAAAGCCCTTCATAATTATAGTAAAAATGGTGTCCAAATATTCTAGCCCACGAGAAAATGAATCTCAGGGTAGCATATGGTGACATATTGTACGTACTTTGATAACAAACTTACTTTGAAATTTCAGGCCCAACATTTCCCCATTTTTTACAACTTAAAAATTGATAATAAATTATTCTTGTTTAAAATTTCAGATCATTAACTGTACTTTATTTTCATAGCAGCCTTGGTGGGATTTGAATTCCCTGGTCTCTGGATTATTATCCAGTGATTAAGTTACTACTCTGATCACCATCACAGAATGTATTTGGTGAAATTGGTGTACTCAGGTTTAAAAACTCAGTGCAGTATGATCAAATCACTTTGCTGCATAGCTCACTGGCATCACTGAAAGATTCCAACACTCAATCTTGAATCACAGCAAATACATTAGTTTTACAGAGATTTATTTTTCAAAATGTTCTAAAGACGACAAATTCCATGTTCTATTACATACTGCAACAAGTTTTAATCTTATTAAATGTTAACCCTATCAAATGTGGTTCATAAGTGATTATACTTGGTCATTTATGCAATAAACAATTTATTTCCATAATCTATACCAATATTTGAAATTTACTAGAAAATATTACAAAAATAATCAATAGAATTCACTATATTCATTTATTCTACCTTGTTTTCTTTACTGATGTAGTCCAACTGCAGACACCAGGGGTGGGTCCATATCCTACTCAACACCTGAAAATCTTGAAAGAGTCTTGTTCCGGCTCTACCCCTTCCACCTTCATTACTAGTTCCTACACCTGAAAACAAAATCAGCAATTTAAAAGTCTTCCATATTTTCACACTTCCAAACAGTCAAAAAAGTAGTTCCATCTAATTTCTATTTCAACAACTAAAGTAATTTTTTCATGTACATATTCACCCGCTAACCGATAATGGGATTTATTTTAAGTCACTATGTAATTGTGCTTGAATACTCAGCTCATGCAATTGAGAATTATTTTTTTTTACAAAAAGTGCCAACTCAATTTACATTCCCAAGAAAACTTAGGAAAATTTCTAAGATAACATCAGTATTTATTTGAAACTGATATATTATTTAGTCCAAAATTAGCAATAAACAACTGTTCTCGTGCCATTTCTTCAGTCATCTAATTGTTGCCAACCACTTGCATGCTGCCCTTGGAGATAGCACTCAAATATCTGACATCAGCTCCCAAATGTATGTGAATGACATCAGAACCTTCCTAACACTTATCAGCCCCTTTATGGTTCCTATGTCAAGATCCATCCATGAACAAACTGCATTTTCCTACATTAATCAATGAGAAAAGTGAACATTCCCACTACAAATTCTCTAAACTTTACTAATAGTTGGATTCAAATTTCCTTATGTCTAACTTAATATATATTGTTATACCAGCATCAATACATTATACAATAAACACATTTACTGTCTGTGGTACATTACCATGGACAAAGTAGATGTCACATTTTCTATAACAGTAGCTAAACTTTCCAAAAATGTTAACCACAAGGCACTCTAGGACATGCCAAGATAGTGAAAGGCACATCAAGTTTGTTCTTTCATCGCTGTGTGTCAATAACAATACTATCTTCATTTCGACATGCAGGTGAATTTCTTTTCTACTTCTACCACTCCTCTTTATAGCTATCTTTCTGTACATGTTTCAGGTGATCCCTTCATCCCCTAGCTTGATGTTACTTTAAATTTATGGGATTCCTTTAAGTTTTTTTTTTAGCAACATTATATATGCTGATTACCAGTTTTTGCTTGTTTGGGAAGAATAGCTAAGGATAGATCACAGTCATCCATACCATATATTCCTCACAGGCAAGAATTGGCAAATAGAATGCAATGTGGAAAAATTACAAATAACTGGTCCTGCCAAAATGGAGAAGTATTACAGACCTTGCAGATCTCTGAGGCAAAGAGATCTAGAGCCCTAGTGCAAGCTTCATAAAGGGCCAATAACGCTGTCATTTACTAAGGAACTGAATGACAAAATTTGGGGTAAGCTATGGTCTACTGGGAATTGTAACATCACATATTCAGTTGCGTGTACGTTATTTGTCCCCCTTATTTAGGAAAGAATGTTAATATGCTGAAAGCCAATATCTAGAGTTGTGTTATGTTGAATAGATAGATAAGTCAGGCTATTTATCAGAGCTTAGAAGGCAAAGAGGGGAGTATGACTGAAGAATTCAAGTTCCTGAGGGGTTTTCAGAAACGAACACTGTGAAAAGTACCCTGCTTCTTGTATCAGAATCTAGAACTAGTTGCCACCTTTTAAAAATGAGAGGTTACCCATTTAAGGCACACAAGGTAAAATTTATTTTTTGTAAAGTCTCACAACAGCCAAAGAGCAGTAGAAGCAGAACACTACCTCACTTTTAAAATATATATTATTTCTGTTTTTTGCGCGATTTTTAACCTATTCAATATACATATACTCTAATTTATTATTATTTTTCTTCTTCTATATTATGTATTGCATTGAACTGCTGCTGCTAAGTTAACAAATTTCATAACAACAGCAGCTGATAATAAACCTGAACTGAATTTTTGAAAAGTCTAGGGAAAAGGTAGATCGGTACCTGATAAGCAAGGGTTGGTTGGTCAGCCGGAGGAATGCAGAGCTGATGTTAGAATCATATTTGCCATGATCTCACTAAATGGTCAACAGACTCACAGGACATATTCCTGTTCCTAATGGTTATGTTCTATTATTCATAATAGTTCAATAGTATTTAATGTGGAGTGATTAAAAAATTATAGGGCATGATTATGTCACAAACTAAGCAGGGCATTGCACTCAATTGCTAAACTCAAAATGCATTATTGAAGTGTCACATAGTGGCATGCAAAAGTTTGGGCACCCCTAATCAGAGTTTCTGTTACTGTGAATAGTTAAGTGAGTAGAAGATGATCTGATCTCCAAAAGTCATAAAGTTAAAGATGAAACATTCTTTTCAACATTTTGAGCAAGATTAGTGTATTATTTTTGTTTCGTACAATTTTAGATGAAAAAAGGAAAGGAACATCATGCAAAAGTTTGGGCACCCCAAGAGATTTGAGCTCTCAGATAACTTTTACCAAGGTCTCACACCTTAATTAGCTTGTTAGGGCTATGGCTTGTTCATAGTCGTCATTAAGAACGGCCAGGTGATGCAAATTTCAAAGCTTTATAAATACACTGACTCCTCAAACCTTGTCTCAACAATCAGCAGCCATGGGCTCCTCTAAGCAGCTGCCTAGCACTCTGAAAACTAAAATAAATGATGCCCACAAAGCAGGAGCAGGCTATAAGAAGATAACAAAGTGTTTTCAGGTAGCCGTTTCCTCAGTTCGTAATGTAATTAAGAAATGGCAGTTAACAGGAACGGTGGAGGTCAAGTTGAGGTCTGGAAGATCTAGAAAACTTTCCGAGAGAACTGCTCGCAGGATTGCTAGAAAGGTAAATCAAAACCCCGTTTGACTGCAAAAGGCCTTCAGGAAGATTTAGCAGACTCTGGAGTGGTGGTGCACTGTTCTACTGTGCAGCTACACCTGCACAAGTATGACCTTCATGGAAGAGTCATCAGAAGAAAACCTTTCCTGCATCCTCACCACAAAATTCAGCATCAGAAGTTTGCAAAGGAACATCTAAACAAGCCTGATGCATTATGGAAACAAGTCCTGTGGACTGATGAAGTTAAAATAGAACTTTTTGGCAGCAATGAGCAAAGGTATGTTTGGAGAGAAAAAAGGGTGCAGAATTTCATGAAAAGAACACCTCTCCAACTGTTAAGCACGGGGGTGAATCGATCATGGTTTGGGCTTCTGTTGCAGCCAGTGGCACGGGGAACATTTCACTGGTAGAGGGAAGAATGAATTCAATTAAATACCAGCAAATTCTGGAAGCAAACATCACACCGTCTATAAAAAAGCTGAAAATGAAAAGAGGATGGCTTCTACAACAGGATAATGATCCTAAACACATCTCAAAATCCACAATGGACTACCTCAAGAGGCGCAAGCTGAAGGTTTTGCCATGGCCCTCACAGTCCCCCAACCTAAACATCATCAAAAATCTGTGGATAGACCTCAAAGAGCAGTGCATGCAAGACGGCCCAAGAATCTCACAGAACTCGAAGCCTCTTGCAAGGAAGAATGGGCAGAAATACCCCAAACAAGAACTGAAAGACTCTTAAAAGACTGGCTACAAAAAGCGTTTACAAGCTGTGATACTTGCCAAAAGGGGTGTTACTATGCACTGACCATGCAGGGTGCCCAAACTTTTGCTTCGGGCCCTTTTCCTACTGTTATTTTGAAACTGTAAAAGATGGAAATAAAAAAGTAATCTTGCTTAAAATATTAAAGAAATGTGTCATCTTTAACTTTGCGCCTTTTGGAAATCAGGTCATCTTTTACTTGCTTAGCTATTCACAGTAACAGAAATTTTGACCAAGGGTGCCCAAACTTTTGCATGCCACTGTATATGGCAAAAAAAAGCTTGCATTTTTTATACTAGCAGAATGCAGATATAAGTATGCCCTAGGTATTACTTCTCATTTTCTAGTTCAAGTTAAATTGTCAATTCAACCATAGCCAAACGAAAGTGTTCCTCTGGGGCCGAAGTGCAAAACACAGAACCACAGTCAACTCTGCTATATGGAACATATAGTTACAATAGCAGAAAAACATAGTCACAAGAAAATAATATAGACCCTGAGTGGCATGGCCTGTAGATGGGATGTTGTCTTGGAGCCAAGTTTCTGTAAGAACAGTCATGTAGCAATTCCTCATCACACACCAGTGCAGCCACATACAAACACAATCCAGCTGGTCTTCCATGAGCAAACAATGAAGGGCAGCACTGACGAGAATGGCCAGTCCCCAGCCCAGTGCTGACTCCAGGTCCCCACCGTGCTTCAGCTCTTTCCTACACTGCCTCTGGCATCTCCTCCTGCATGGCTGCAACAGGCGATGCCTCAAGATGAGGAACTGGTCCACACAGCTCCCCTGCCATCTTGCCAATGAACCAGTGAACTGGATGTGCAGTATCCTACATTACCAATGTCCAACAGGATCTTGCGATGGCATTGTTACAAGACAATTATTTACACCATTTATTGAACTGTACACTGCCTCTGATGCCTTCTTCCCTGGGTGGTTGTATTAGGTGACAACACAGCAAACGACAAATCCAGTTCCATCGCTATCCAGCAACTCAGTACTGGGGTAGATCTGCAGTACCTGAAGTTCTTAAAATCCAGTATCTTGCGATTGTAGAAAAAAGGCGTAAATGATGAATAATCACACCACTGTTTGGACCCAGAGTTTGCGACCACTGTTTGGGACTGCACGCACAGTTGTCTTACAGGTTGTCTTACCAAAGGTACCCGAGATGGGATACTCAAGTCAAGGCAAGCAGAGTAAATGCAAAGCCACACACACAAAATGCTGGGGAAACTCAGCAGCCAGGCAGCATCCAGGAAGAATGTTGAGGATTTCAGAAAGGAATGAGCAGGAATGTATTTAGAATGAACTAGAGAAAATACGAAGTGCAACAAAGTACTTATTAGACACGAATAGTAGCTGAGAGGGACATAAATCTAGGTCTAGAAATAAAAATATTTGAAAATGGATAAATTCAAAGCAAAGACTTCAACATGAGCAGAATTTTGAATTTTTTAAAAAAAATTAAGATTCCCTGAATACAGAATCAAAGATATAACATTGTATTCCAAAACTATGTTAAGACAACTATTGAGGCCCCATCATAAACCCCTTGAAGCCTGACAGCCACCCACAATGAATGAACGGCATTAACATTTGTTACCACCAGACAACAATTGCAAAGGTACTGCTAAACCATATTAAGCATTCCAGCCACCCAGGATAGTACAAACAGTGACTTAAATACGAAGATTTAAGTGCAGCCAGGGCCCGAGTCTGGATAGTAGGACAGGTATGTGGCCAGAGGGGGAGTTGGAGCATGGGGCACCAGGTGCCAGGAATGCGGGTAGGTTTGCCATTGGAGCTGGGGTGCCTTGTATCTTTCTGACTCCCTTTAAGCTTCCTGGGTTCACTAGAACTGAGAAACATGTGATGTGAAATCAAAGTGTGAGTATTGATAAGATGTAACATTCAACAATCCTAAATATTTGCTAATCCAACCTAACAAAGTTGCAAGGTTGCCAAATTATTGGTGTTTTACTGTAGTTGTAAGCTGTTCAAATTGTGCTCAACCATTTTTGGGTAGTCTAATATAGTAAAGATAGGGCTATTGGTAGTTTATGATATTTCGAGACACAAGGGACAGCAAATGCTAGAATCTACAATGAACAATCTCCCGGACGAACTCAGTGGGTCGAGCATCACCTGTGGAGTGGAGGAGGATGGTTGGGAGACCCAAAATATCAACAATTGTCCACCCTTCCCCACAGATGCTGGTGACCTACTAAACTCCTTCAGCTATTTTTTTTTGTTGCTTTATTTGATTAGAAATTATTCCAGAGATAAACATTTCATCACTAAATGTTCAAAAAATTACTGGGGAGAAAATAATGATAGAGAGGGTGATGGAAGGACATTTCAATACATAATCAATGAATACTAAAGTGCACATTAGCATTAGCAACAAAAGAGACAGTGAAAGATGAGGTCAGTTCACACAGAAGTATTTGAATATGGCATCACGTCTTTTTGAGACAAACTCTAAAATAAGTTGAAAGCAAATTTGATGAGTGTAGTGCATAAAAATGAATACAAAGTAGGGAATCAATGAACAGAGATAGGAATGAAATGCAACAGGTGTCACTGGTGGTTTATGAAAGGTTGAATAGCAAATCCATCCTAAAAGGCAGCCAGCACCTTGTACAAGTACAAGTTTAACAGCAAAGTCCACTGGTACCTATTTTTATTTGATTAAGACACATGCTTCTACTCTTAAAAACACAGGGCACAAAACTGAAAGCCTATTAAATTAAAAAATGCTCACATAGCATTTAAAGATGTAGTCCTCACCTGACCTTTACTAGTCTTTTATACTCCCTGCCAACCTCATTAATAAAAGTCCAAACTTAACAAAGTTTAGTTACATCCTTACAGAATTGGAAGAACATTAGGAAAGGTTGAGCTCAGGAAAATGCCAACAAATATGCTTTTATTTAAATATAGATATCCTGTTAAGAACTACCTAAGCATCACCCACAGATGTATGGCAAGCACTAAATCTACAGCAGCTGTGAGGCAAGGCCCAAGTGCATTCATTGTCCTCAGTGATTGCACAAAGCAGCACCACAGGTGCTGAGGCCACTTGTACATGTAATCTCACCTAAAATACCAAACCACAGTTTTTAAGTGAAAACTGCAATTTACATATATTATGTGGCTAGTTTGGCATAAAAAAAATCGTTTATAAAGGTAAATATTTCACAGCAAAGCAAAAATACATTTGGAATGACTACAAAAATATAAAATCCCATAGCTAAGTCAGTTTTCAATAAATCGCACCATACAAGGAACTCAGTTGGGCAAAATGACCTTGTTTCGCAGCATAAACCAGACATCTGGTTTAAATTCACCATAGTTAAGCCCCTGTATGCCATTAAAATGCACAGCAAACTTGAATGAAAATGAGGTGCAACTTTAGTTAAGAAACTTCATTTAAGTAAAAGCCACAAGATGAATGCTCCATTGTAGTTCTTAAAGATTACTCAGTAGATCTTGCTGAGAAGTTACTGTCCTCAAAGAGTTTTGTAAAATGTTGCACAAGTTGTGCTGATTAGGTAATTATGGCCACAGATTCAAAGTGTTCTCTGATTGCACAAGAATAAGCTTTTGGCTAATCAATTGAGTTTTAAAATCCATTTATCACAAACCGACCGTAACAAAATTGTTATTGATAAATATCTACCAACTTGGCAGTATTTTGATAACACAGTCAGTACCACAATGCAAAACCCTCAAATTTAACATCTGATAGGCACCTTATCCTGTTCATATTGACACTACAGAGTAACTAAATTCTGAAAAAGTATTTCGTAATACTAAATACTTTCATTTTATTTCCTTGCTTCTTGAATACTGTAACATTATTTTGAAAAAATCATTTTGTGCCACTGTTTAATTTGACCAATTTCCCTATTAAACGTACCCATATCCTACCAGCAGTATAAATTGTTATCCACTTCTGTTAAGATTGGAACTCCCTGAACACCATTTCTTCCATCCCATGCAAACTTTATCTTGTGTATGTGTTTCCACTGTCTCCCTACTACTTTATCTGTTCTTTCATTCACACTATGAACAATTCTAGTCACCAATATTCTTGCCTAAACTGGGTATGAGCAAAACAATACATGAAGTCAAATGGACAATGAAATCACCTTCGTTTTTGCTCTCGTCTATTACTTGCTCCTGTTTCTATGACTAGCCTACACCTCTAAATATCACAAAGTAGCCCATTTACAGTGATGATTTAAAATCTTTATCTCCATTGTAAATTTGAAAGTCTTTAAAAAGAACATTCTGATAGTTTATAGGTTTATCAGCTGAATAAATCTGAATTCCACACCGATGTTGCAACAGGATCTATTATTCTTTGTATTTCAGATGTTAAATACTCCTGCATTTAAGCTCTGCTGTGGGCCATTAGAAAGCAGTTGCACCATCCTGCCTCAGAAATCAGCCTGCTTCTCATAGGGTGGGAAACATTTTACTGGCAGTTCACCAATCACAATTGTGATCGGGCCAATGAAAATTAATTGGGTCTCACACCAACTCTGTTGGGTAGCCACCACACTCACACCCAGTCTGCCCAAGATGCATGCAAAAATCACCTATAATTTTAGGTTTTTTTAAATGCCAACATTTTGATGAAACACTTGGATCTACAGCCACATTCCACTACTCTCTCCACCATGTCTAGACAGCAGGAAGACCCAACTCCAACACTCCACACATTACAATGCCATTCTGCTGTACTTCTGAAAATACACAAGTTATTGAATTGCATTGTTCTTCATGGGAAAGGCAGTCATTCATTTTACTTACAGGCATGATTCTTCATATTAAACAATTTGTGCAATATGCAAAAGTGATCAGAGACTACACAGCCAGCTATTCTTTTAATGTTAACTACTTTTTTTTAAAAACATGGAGAATGAAAGGTGCAGGATGTTGGAGGGGAGTGATAGAAGCAGACACAATAGTGGCATTTAGTTAGATACATTAATATGCAGGCAACTGAAGCATTTGGATCTTGTACAGGCAAAAGATAATTAGTTTAATTCACCATCATGTCCAATGCAGATGTTGTGGGCTGATGAGCGTGCTCCTATGCACATCATGCCTCTATGTTCACTGAATGAAAACGTAAGAGTACTTGCTACTAAAATCAAAATTGCAAATGTTTCAAAAGTTTTGTCACACACCTGTAAAGTGGTCAAGGTAGTACTGATAAAGTTTGCACTGAAGTGGCATCATTCTCACAGCAAGAACATATTCGTATTTTGGAGGCAAGAATTTTGTAAGTGCAGTATAATCTTTGCGCTGTGGAAATAAAAATAAATAGGTTTTACAAAATTGACCTTAATGTATCATTAATCCTTGATTACTCTGATTTGACAAGGGAAAAGGTGCAGCCCCTATATACGTTTCCCCTTCACTGAAATACATTTGCCATTTCCTCTTAACTAGAGAAAGTACCTTTGCCAAACGGAATAAGAAGTTTTATATATACATGGTTGAACATGATTATCAAAAAAGGTCAAAAAGGATATCAAAAAGAGCAAGAATCTTTAAATTAACTCACTGGACTCAATCCGTTATATAAACCAACTGTCTCCAACCACCGGGCCACAGAGCATGTGCTACCGGGCCGTGAGGAAACGATATGAGTCAGCTGCACCTTTCTTCATTCCCTGTCATGCACTGTTGAACTTGAACATAGGGTTGCCAACCATCCCGTATTGCCGGGACATCCTGTATATTGGGCTAAATTAGTTTGAGCCGTATGGGACCGCCCTTTTCCTGTATTTCCCCCGCTAAGGTAGAGCGTTCCTATGAAACCTTTCGTGCTGAAATGGCGTGAAGCAAAGAAGCAATTACCATTAATTTATATGGGAAAAGTTTTTGAGCATTCCCAGACCCAAAAAATAACCTAACAAATCATACCAAATAACACATAAAACCAAAAATAAATAATACTAACATATAGTAAAAGCAGGAATGATATGATAAATACACAGCCTATATAAAGCAGAAATAATGTATGTACAGTATAGTCAGGAAGATGAAGGCAAAACCGATTTGCGGGGGAAAAAAAGGTACGTACGCACATTATATGCACATGTCATGCATGCACACACAGGTGCCCGTGCAAGGCTTCATGGTCATGGTAGTCTTTCCTGGGGTAAAGTGTCCCGGGATTTGACTGCTACTTTTGCCCCTTATTTGGGATTGAGGAAGTTGGTAACCCTAACTGTAAAACACATGCTGAGGTGAGTTTAACCCTACTTGTACACACCCCCCCACCACCCCAGGTTGGCCGGTCCCCAAGAATATTGTCAATATTAAACCGGTCCACGGTGCAAAAAAGGTTGGGGACCCCTGATGTAAATCACTTATGCGAGGTTCTTGAATATAGGGGACCAACATATTAAGAGAAAAGGATGTTTAGATGAGAGATTTGGCAGAACACATAAAGCAGTAGCATGCAAAGCTGACTTCAATGCTAAGCAATAAACAGAGCAGTCACACTACCGAAGAAAGGAGAGAGAAGGGAAGTAGGGAGCTATAGACCAATGAGGCTGATATAAGTAAAAGGAAAAATGTTGGACTCCATTATTAAGGAAGCAATAACAAAGCACTTTTATTTATGGAATGTTAGTAATATCTGACAAATGTGTTGGAAAAATTTTAGAGATGGTCAGGAGAAAGCACAAGGAGGAGCTCCTATCAGCATTTTGAAAGGACTATTTGCTGTTGTGACTCCTTGATCTGTTCTACTGATCTCACCAACCACTCACTATATAGCAATTTCCTGTGTAACGTTGCAATGAAAATGAAGATTTGGAGAATGCAATCTCCAAAAGGAGGGAGGAAGAAGATGGCGACGCAACACAGCACACACGGCCGTTCCGAATGATATTGTATGTATTAACTAGGGGGCCGTGCACAATCCGGATTTGATGGAGACAGCCGTGAGAAGCACGGAGGAACACCTGGAGAAACTTCTGAAATGCCCGCTTCGCTGCCGCTGCTACTGTGCGATCGAGAATCTCTGGAGGGGAAGGCCCCAAATCCTCAGCTTTGCCTATTGCCTGTTGCCGGGGTCGAAGTGCTCAGCAGAGATGGTGCTCGGTGTCGGAGAGCTGGTCGGAGGCTCGGAGTTTTCGGATGGACTTGGAGTCGGACTGTGGTCGGATGCTTCCAGGATGCTGCATCGGCAAGTTTGCAGCGCTGAACGTTCACCATCTGCGTGAGAAGATGGGACTTTCGAGAGACTTTTTACCGTGCCATGGTCTGTTCTTTATCAAATTACAGTATTGCTTTGGACTATGTTATAATTATGTGGTTTTTGTCAGTTTTTCAGTCGGTTTGTCATGTGTTTCTGTGATATCATTCTGGAAAAACATTGCATCATTTCTTAATGCATGCATTATTAAATGACAATAAAAGAGGACTGCCTGTCCTCATAATCATAATAATCAACAGCTTTGCATGAAGGCAGTCTGTTATATGCACTAAGTGTCAATCAAAAGAACATGGCAAAGTATACAGAATAAATTCCTCCATCAATAACTATTAGGATCCAATACTGTTTTATAGTAGTATAGTAGTATTAGTAATGTTCTAATTCGTTCTGTATTTTAGTTAAATACATAATCTGATACATAGTTAAAAATGGTAGTCTTTTTTATACGTTTTTAATTATTTCTATGAAACTTTGACTAATTGAGGCAGCCATTTAACTGGTTCTGAAGTGTCCCAATGAAACAGAATCCAATGTAATGTGGTCTGTACAACCTTTACAATGGTCTCTTCTACAACACAGAAACCAGACTGAATGCCCGTTTTGCAGAGCATTTGGTCTGTAGGGGGCAGAGTACAGAACTCTGATGCTTGCCACTTTTATTCTCCATTCTAATCTAATCCACCTGGTTGAGGCCTCTTGCAATGTTATAATGAGTGCCAACATAAGTTTAAGGCCCACTGGTTATTTGGGGATAACGTTCTGTATTTGTTAATGGATTCTCCGGCTTTAACTACTCAACTTTCTTTGCCTGTACCAGTATCAGTCATATCTGCTGAAATCATTGGTTTGTGTATTGGCTTGGCTTTTCCTCTGAAGGCTGGGACATCTTACTGTCTTGTTTGTCACAATTTTCAACATTCAACTGTTTGTATTTTCACTCTCTTAACAGCTTGCACTTTGTAGATTTTCTTCATTTTTTTCCCGTCTTACTGTCCTCATTAGCTCATTGACCTGACATCCTCCTCGATTCTGGCCTCATCCTATCTGGAGTCTGGATACTAACTATCCTTTCGCCCCATAGCTTGATGTTAACTTATTTTTACTTCCCAGTTTTGACACAAAAAAAATCTTCCACATGAAACATTAATTTCCTTTTTCCACAGATGCTGACTGAACTACCACATACTTCCAGTGTCTCCTGTTTTTATTGCAGATTTCCAGCATCTTAGCTATTTTAGTTTTTATTTAAGGATGAACAGTCAATGAAGTGTCTGGATTTTCAGAAGACTTTCAAAAAAGATCATGACAGCATTAAAAACTATAGTGGTTTGAGGATAATATATTATCATGAACTGAAAATTGGTTGATGAACAGAAAATAATTTGGAATAATCAACTTATTTTCAGCATGCTAGGCCACAACCAGCAGGTACCATTGAGATCATAGCTGGAATTACAGCTATTTCCAATGATTTTGATGAGGGTCTCAGTGTAATACAGTCAAGTTTGCTCAGGATCAAAGCCATGTGGACCAGGATGAGGATGCAGATAAGCCTCACTGGGATACAGACAGGCTAGATGAAGACACGGAATGTAATATAGAAAAACAGGAGGTCATCTACTTTAGTTGAAAAGTTAGAATTTTCTCTTTTCCAAATGGTGAGACTGAAAGGCGATCAGAGGAACTGAAATGTCCTTCTACTTAAAGCAGCAAAAAATTACCATGTAGCTTAGCAATTAAGAAGTCAAATAATATGTTGCACTTTACTGCAAGAGGATTTGAAACAAGAGCAGAGGTGCTTTGCTCTGAATTATACAAGGCTCCAGTGAGACTGCATCTGGACTATTATGAAGAAGTCTGGTCTCTTTACTTAAGAATATATTTGTGATAAGAGTGCAAAGGATCATCAGATTGTTCATAGAAAAGCAGGTTGAGGAGAAATTACACCAACTACATCCTCCTTAGAAATATTCAAAATTCTTACAGGTTCTTGACAGGATAGGCACAAGACTTCAATGACGTAATTGAGTTGAGGTACCAGAAAGAGGCCTCTCCACGAAATTCACCTGAAGTCTTGATATCCAGTAAAGTCCTAACCTTGACACTCAGAACTATTTCACAACTTTGAAAAGTGGTGTAATTATTAACGGAGATGTCTAGAACAGGAGTCAGTCACAAAATGAGACTTCAGTCAAATAGTATGGATAGGAGGAAATCTTTCTTCAAAGAGCAGTGAAACTGAACCTTTGTTTCTCTACACAAGGTGACTGTGGAGCCTCTGTCGCTGAGTATATTCAATACAGAGAATAATAATTTTAAAAAAGGATATCAGAAATTTGGAGTTGTTGCTAGAAAGTGGCATTGAGTTTGCCATAATCTTATTGAAGGGCAGAGCACTCACATGGGACTGAAGAGCCTAATTACTGC
Organism: Mobula hypostoma; assembly: GCF_963921235.1. Taxonomy (NCBI): domain Eukaryota; kingdom Metazoa; phylum Chordata; class Chondrichthyes; order Myliobatiformes; family Myliobatidae; genus Mobula; species Mobula hypostoma. The sequence goes on along the minus strand of NC_086106.1, from coordinate 109,256,387 downwards.
TTTTATTTTACTTATGCTCTTTGCAAATTTGTACCCAAACTGGAATAAGGGTTGTTAAGATAAAAACAATTAACTTCAGCACTTACTTGCACACAACCTGCCAACATTTCATACAAGATGTGGGCACGTTTCTTCATTACTCTCACATCCACTAAAGTCGAATCTGCACATTGTCCATTCTGAATAGGATTCATAAATCTGTTCCTGAATTCCTTTATTGAGCCAAGAAGATTCTCTTTAATGAAATTCACCATACAGTGATCTGCAGGAGAAACATTCCAAACATTTAGATTCAGACTTCCTATGAGTGCTACCCCCCACCATTAGCTGCCTAATTCCCAAAATTAGCTACCAGTTGGAAAGCCAATCTACCTGTCGTGGGTGGTCCTAGAGGATACTAGTTAATGCTTTGTGTGGCACAAAACTTTAATGACGTAATTGAGTTGAGGCCTCTCCGTGAAACTCATCTGAGGTCTTGATATCCAGTAAGGTCCTAACCTTGACACTCAGAACTATTTCACAACCCTTGAAAAGTGGTGTAACTACTTAAAAGTATATGAAAAAGTTCAATTGAAGAAATTACAAAATATTCTCAATTAAAATCATTATAAAACATGCAACTTGTTTTATTTACTGCATGCCTTCTTTCTCAGCTAAACAACCCTCATTCAAATATAAATGTTAGCTCAATCTTGCTCCAAGAAACTTGTATGGATACATGGACAGGAAAATATCATCTAGATGCAGGCAAATCAGACCAACTCAGGATGATACCTTGGTTGGTGCACACGTGTTGGGGCCAAAGAGATTGCTTTATCAGTTTCCACTTTCAATGATCTGCTGGAGGTACTTCGTACTTTTCAAAGCTTTAAGTATTTCATTTAGTTCACAGACACTATTTTTGTATTCTACTTGTACATGCTCTGCATCATATTGAAGCACACAAGTACCTCTGCTTCCTCAGGTAGCTAAACAAAATTGGCATGTTCCCTTTGACACTCATCAATTTTTACATATACAACACAGAAAACATCCTCTCCTGGAGCATCACAGCTCAGTATGGCCACTGCTCTGCTCAAGGCTACAAGAAACTTCAGAGTCGTAAACACAGCTCAGATTACATAAACTAGCCTCCCCTCCATGGACTCTGGTCTGCACTGAAGAACATACATTACAGTGCAATCTGACCCTTAAGCCCATGACATCATGCTAACATTTTAACTTACTCTAAAACCAATTTAACCCTTCCCTCCTACTGTACATAACCCTCCATTTTTCTATCACCCATGTGCCTAAAAGTTTCTTAAAATTTCCTAATGTATCTGCCTCTACCATCACCACTGACAGAGCATTCCACACACCCACCACTCAGTGTAAAGAACTTACTTCTGACATCCCCTCTATACTGTTTTCCAATTACCTTAATAGTATGTTCTCTTATTGGCCACAGCTACCCTGGGAAAAGAGCACTGGCTGTCCACTATCTTGTACACCTTTATCAGGTCATCTCTCATCTTCCTTCACTCCAAAGAAAAAAGCCCTAGCTTGCTCAAACTATCTTCTTAAGATATGCCCTCTAGTCCAGGAAGCATACATCCTTCTTATAATAAAGTTGACCAGAACTTAACTCAATACTCTAAGGGTGGTGCAACAAAGGTTTTATAGAGCTGCAACACTGCCCTGAAGTTCTTGAACTCAATCCCCCGATTAATGAAGGCCAACACACCATATGCCTTCTTAACAACCCCATCAACTTGTGCAACATCTCTGAGGGATCTCTGGGCGTGGACTCTAAGATTCCTCTGTTTCTCCATAGTGCCCCAAGAATCCTGCATTAACCTCGTATTCTGCCTTCAAATTTGACCTTTCAAAATGCATCAATTCATACTTCGAGTGAACTCCATCTGCCAATTCTCAACCCAGCTCTGCACTGTCAATGTCCTGTTGCAACCGACAACTCTCCACACTATTCACAACTCCACTAACTTTTGTGGTCATTTCCAAACTTATTAACTCACCCTTCAACTTCCTCATTCAAGCCATTTATAAAATTCACAAAGAGCAGGGGTCTCAGAACATATCCTCGTGGAACAGCACTGGTCATCCACCTCCAAGCAGCATACTCTCCATCTACTATATCCACCTTCTATGACAAGCTAATTCTGTAACCACACAGCCAATTTTCCCTGGATCCATGACTCTCGACTTCCTACAGCTTTGGTAAGTCTGCCAACATAATCAAAAATAACACCCACCCATTCTCCTCCCTCCTAGCAGGCACAAGAAATACAAGCCTGAAGGCATGCACCGCCAGGTTCAAAGACAGCTTGTATCCAATTGTTAAAGGACTATTGAATGGTCCCCTATTATGATAAAGTGGCCTCTTAACCTTAATCTATCTCATAATGGTCTTGAACCTTATTGTCTTCTTATACTGCACTCTCTGCAATTGTAACACTTTATCCTCCATTCCAAGCAGCATACACACAAAACATTGGAGAAACTCAGCAAGCCAGGCAGCATCTACGGAAAAGAATATAGTCGACGTTTCGGGCTGAGACCCTTCACCAGGACTGGAGAAAAAAGGAGTCAGAGTTAGAAGGTGGGAGAAGGGGAGAAAGAAACACAAGGTGATCGGTGAAACCGGGGAGTGGGGGGGTGGGGGAGAGAGAAAAGTAAAGAGCCCTACACCACCTCCTTCACTACTATTCAGGGACCCAAACAGTCCTTCAAGGTTAGGCAACACTTCACCTGTGAGTCTGTTGGGGTTATATACTGCATCCAGTGCTCCCGGTGTGGCCTCCTGTATATTCGTGAAATCTGACATAGATTGGGAAACTGCTTCGCCGAGCACCAATGCTCCATCCGCCAGAAAATGTGTGATCTCCCAGTGGACTTCCCATTCAGACATGCCAGTCCACGGCCTCCTCTATTGTCGTAATGAGACCACACTCAGGTTAGAGAAGCAATACCTTATATAGAGCTCTTAATGATAGCGGAGTCCAGGGATATGGGAGAAAGCAGGGTACTGATTGTGGATGATCAGCCATGATCACAGTGAATGGCGGTGCTGGCTTGATGGGCCGAATGGCCTACTGCTACACCTATTGTCTATTGTCTTATATTCCGTCTGGGTAGCCTCCAAGCTGATGGCATGAACATCTATTTCGTGAACTTCCAGTAATTCCCCCCCCCGCTCCCTTTCAGCATTCCCGTTTCACCTTATTTCTTTATCTGCCCATCACTTCCCCCTGGTGCTCCTCCCCCTTTTCTTTCTTCCATGGTCTCCTGTCCACTCGTATTAAATTCCTCCTTTTCCAGCCCTGTATCTCTTTCACCAATCAACTTCCCAGGTTTTTACTTCACCCCTCTCCCCCTTCATGATTTCACCCATCACCCTGTGTTTCTTTCTCCCCTCCCCAACCTTCTAATTCTGACTCATCTTCTTTTTCCTCCAGTTATGATGAAGGGTCTCGGTCTGAAACATCGACTATATTCTTTTCCACAGATGCTGCTTGACTTGCTGAGTTCCTCCAGCATTTTGTGTGTGTTGTTTGGATTTTCAGCGTCTGCAAATTTTCTCTTGTTTGTGCTTCAATGCTCCCTTTCATAATTGTTTTTCCTTGTACTACCTCAACACACTGATTTGATGCTCAAAGGATTCTTTGATTTGACTCAGTACAAAGATCTGTATGGATGTAATATAAAACCTCAATACATGTGAAAATAATAAACCAATTTAACATTTTAAATCAGTTGGACCTAATTTTCAGTTGCGTTAATTCCTGACATTTAAACATTAGTTTAATTTAAATAATAACAAGTTCAATCTTGGTATTTATATCACCAGAGTTGTTTTTTTTTTGCATTTCTTTGTCTTCAGCAAAGCCACAATGTTATTACCATTGGTGGAGCAAGTACGGGATCAGATTATTTATTGACATACAGCGTGGAATAGGCCTTTCAAGCTGCATTGCCCAGCAATCCCAATTTCTTCTGAGCCTAACCACGAGCCAATTTACAATGGCCAATTAACTTACCAACTGGTATGTCTTTAGACCGTGGGAGGAAACTGGAACACCCAGAGGAAACCCAAGGAGTCACAGGGAGAATGCACTAACCCCTTACAGGAAACTACAGGAACTGAACCTGGGTCACTGGTACTGTAACGTGTTGTGCTAACCACTATGCTACCATGCAGACCCTAAATTATTTAAGGAAAGTAGATAAATGAGGAGAAAGGAATAGATAGTTAAGTTGAGAGATTTAATTTTGGAAAGGATTATTTGGAATGCAAACACTGGCAAAATCCATTTAGTTTGATTAGCTCATTCCGTGCTGTATTTGTTACATAAAACTAAAAACATTAACTTTCATGCCGCGTTCCACCAGCATTTTGTGCGTGTTGCTTGAACTTCCATGTCTAAAGTGTTCTGTAATTCATGACATCAATGCATTAAGGAGAAAATGATGTTAAAATAGGTACACCTACATTCAACAAGGTTATTTTGTAATGGTGTCCCTGTAAGAATGATCCTCCTCTTTGTTCGGATAGAATTCATCGCTTTTGATATTGCTGAAGCTTCATTCTTAAGCACATGTCCTTCATCACAGACAACAAAGTCCGGACCTGCACGAGAAAAGATTCATAAGACACTTGTAAATCCTACAACCAAACAGTGATCACTGTAATAATGCAAGGCACAAATTCACTAATGAAGTTTCATAACTATAGTATAGGCTTCATTATTTTTGTTCCTGTTTTAAACATGGACAATGGTTAAAACCACCAGTCATACAACCTTGCTACATCAATTATTTGACCCAGTATCTAGCAAGTAGTATATCAATAGGATAGGAGCTCTTCAATCACATCACAAAGATTAAAATATTTTAAACTTCAATTTCATTTATGTAAAATGCACATTAAATTATTCTCCCCATTCTTTCCAAGACTGGAGCTAGCAGTGAAACTTTGATTAATAGGCCTTCTGGCAACAAATTATTTAGATATAAAGGTTTCATATGATATGTGGTAAATAAGCTATAAATATTACATTTATTACTAAATTGAATAATAAACATTATGAAACATTATTAGTGTATTTCTGTTACAGTAAGCAATGAAAAGGCTGTACAGTAAAACTTCGACAAGCATCAACATACTAAAACTTCAGAGGTATTGTAGTAATCCCCCCCATCTCCATGCCTCAATTTAAAAATGCAGAATAAGGTTCTAAATCAGCTGCAGCTTCAAAGGACATAAACCCACACCACCAGGTTATTATCCTTCAACTATCCAGCCCTTGAACCAAAAGGGATAACTTCACTCACCACCCCCTCATCACTATTCCCACAACCTTGACTCACTTTCAAGGACTCTTCAACTCATGTTCTTGATATTTATTATTATTAATATTTTCTCCTTTGTATTTGCACTGTTTGCTGTCTTTTGCACACTGGTCGTTTGCCCTTCCTGTTTGGTGTATTCTTTCATTGGTTCTATTGTGTTTCTTGAATTTACTGTGTATGCCCATAAGAAAACGAATCTTAAGGTGACATACATGTACTTTGATAACAAAGTTACATTGAACTTTGAAACTACTGATCTTAATTCCATTTCATGAAATTTTAGGCTTTGGCCACTATGGGGCGAAGTAGTACATTGTCTGTCAAGCAGCCATTTTCATGCAGTTTAGTGAACCAAGTTAAGTACATAATTTTCCGCTCTCCATTTCTCACAGATCAAATGACTGATACCAATCCCTCATGGTTAAAGGTACAATACCCCGACTGAATTGTCCTACGATTCATAGAAGAAATTACACTAAATACTTCTCATCTGCAATGAATGCCATTTGATGTTTCCCAGTTACTTAGCATCAACATGTGCTTTGTGGGGTGCAATGTCTTCCCCCACCACATTCTCTCCTGACCCATTCTAGATAATAGAAATGAATATTCCAATTGCATTATAACCCAAAAAACAAAAATAAAACACGTTTTAAACACTAGAATATTATGAAAATGATTTGAATTGTATTTCATTAAATGTTTCTTATGATGAATGATGCTAATGCTTCAATTTATTCAATTACAGCATTGCCAATATTTTAGCTGAAGGATATCAGATCCTACCCAAAACAACGCTTGCTAGAGTCAAAAAAAACAGAAGAGAATTAGTGCTAGGTTTTGGAATCACTTTCCACATCTGTGTTGCTACCTCTGCAGGTGTTGTAAAAGAGTATTTAAATGGACAAAGAGGGGTGAAAGATGGATTGGGGCCAAGGAAAAATATGACAGATCCCAAGGAAAATTAGCATCACCACCAACAAGGCAGACCATTTAAACCAGATTAACATCCCAGCTCATATTTCATAACTTTGTACAGACAATGTATTCAATTAGGAATCATCAATCTATAAAATATCACTTTTCATTAGCTGTAAATTATGGCAGTCATTAATTTAAAAACTTCAAAAACACACAACAGTAATTGCCCATTCTGCACTAGCTTCACCTCAAGCATAGTGCATCACTCAATGAGGCTAAGTTTGCCTTAATTGCACGTTTCCTGTGCTCCATAATTTCCAAATGATTTAGATCAGGGGTTCCCAACACTTAATGGTTTTGGTCTATGGCATAAAAGGGTTGGGAAACCCTAAGATAGATTAAAACAAGCTACAATGTAATAAATGACTTTTAAGGAAGAATTCTAAGCTGCATGTTCAAGTATTTTAACATAAACTGCTTAAAGAATGTGCACTTAAATTTCAATTGTCTCCCAGTTCTAGACTCCTCAACCATTATATGAAGCACAAGTAACTGCAGATGCTGCAATCCACAGCAAAGGAAAAAGAAACAAACTGCTGAAGGAACTCAGTAGGTTAAGCAGCACTGTGGTGGGGGGGGGGGGTGATGAATAATGTAGGATCTCAGCCTGAACACTGAGATGCTGACCTTGTACCTAAGGAAACCAAGGTAGCATACTTGAACAATTGGCGCCCTCTCACTATCACCTCAATTATAAGCAAATGGCTTGAGAGGCTGGGAGGCTGGTTAAAGACTACATCTGCAGCATGCTACCACCCACACTGGACCTCCTACAATTCACTTACCAACGGAACTGGTCTACCGATGATGCCATAGCACTACACACCGTCCTCACTCATCTGGAGAAGAGGATGCACACATTGGAATGCTGTTCCTGGACTACAGTTCAGCATTTAGCACCGTAATTCCCTCCAGACGACAGGAAGCTCAGATACCTTGGCCTGCACCCCACCTTGTGCAGCTGGTTGCTAGACTTCCTATTGGATCATCAACAGGAGGCAAGGACAGGTTCCCTAACCTCTGCCCCTTGACACAGGTGCCTCCAAAGGTTGTGTTCTGAGTCCCCTTCTCTATTCCCTTTACACGCACAACTGTACTGCCACAGTTCCAATCTGCTGATACGACTTTGATTGGCCTTATTTCTAGCTGTAATGAGACAGCCTACAGAGGATAGGTTGACACCCTGACACAGTGCTGCCAAGATAACAACCTCTCCCTCAATGTCTAAAAATCAAAAGAGCTGATTGTGGATTACAGGATGAACTGAGACATGCTCGGCCCAATCAACATCAATGGCTCTGCAGTTGAGAGGGGGAGTAGTTTCAAGTTTCTCAGTATACACATCACCGATGATCTCAGCAGATCTGTACACACTGGCTTTGTGGCGAGGAAAAAAGCATAACAGCATCTCTTCTACCTCAGGGGTTTGAAGTAGCTTGGCATGGCCCCCAAATTCTTCAGGGGCATCATTGAGAGCATAATGACTGGCTGTATCACTACCTGGTATAGGAACTGTACCAACTTTGATCGCTGGGCACTGCAGAGTGTGGTACAGACAGCCCAGTGCATCTGTGGAAGTTAACTTCCCTCCATTGAGACATTTACAGCAGCAGGTACAGAAAGAAGGCCTGGAAGATCATTGGCGACACCAGTCACCCCAAACATAAACTGTTTCACCTGCTTCCATCTGGCAAACACTACGGCAGCGCTAAAGCCAGCACCAACAGGTTACAGGATAGCTTCTTTCTACAAGCCATTAGACTTTTAAATTCACAAGTCTGTACATTGCAATGGAGTCACAATGCAAAGATTTTTACTCCCTCGTTGTGGGATGGATGTAAGATCTAAATAAATTGTAAATTCAATCCACTGAGTTCCTCAAGAAGTTTGATTTTTGCTCCAGCATAAAAGTTTATTTTTCTTTCTTTCTTTTTAAATCTTTTTATTGAGTAAGTATACAAAAAAGGTAAGCCATATAAACATTAATACAATGTTAAAGTATAATAAAATTCCAAAAGATAACAATACCAAAAAGAAAATACTACAAACAATGTAATTTAAGCATAAGAAACCAAGATAACATAATAGTATACTAGATTTTATATATATCAATGGAAAAAAAGAAAAAAAAACCCCCAAAAAAAAACCTACCGTGCAACTAACTAAAAGCAAAGCAAAGCAATGGGCTAACTTGAAACCAAACAGAGTTAAACTTAAAATCACGTCCTCAATCCCGACCTCCATTAAAACAGTGAAAAAAAAACAAGAAGGGTAAATATTACATTAAATGAAAATATCGAATAAAAGGTCCCCAAATCTGTTCAAATTTAAATGAAGAATCATAAAGGTTACTTCTAATTTTCTCCAGATTCAAACATAAAATCGTCTGAGAAAACCAAAAAAAGGTAGTTGGAGCATTAAGCTCTTTCCAATGTTGTAAAATACATCTTTTCGCCATTAAAGTAAGAAATGCAATCATTCTACGGGCTGAAGGGGAAAGATTACTAGAAATTTTAGGTAGTCCAAAGATAGCAGTAATAGGGTGAGGAGAGATATCTATATTTAATACCTTAGAAATAATATTAAAAATATCTCTCCAAAAAGTTTCCAAAGTAGGGCAAGACCAAAACATATGAGTTAAAGAGGCTATCTGCCCCGAACATCTATCACAGAAAGGATTAATATGCGAGTAAAAACGCGCTAACTTATCTTTGGACATATGTGCTCTATGCACCACTTTAAATTGAATTAGGGAATGTTTAGCACAAATAGAGGAAGTATTAACTAATTGTAAAATCTGCCCCCAATCATCCACAGAAATGGTAAGCCCCAATTCCTGTTCCCAATCTACCCTAATCTTATCAAATGGAGCTTTCCTGAGTTTCATAATAATATTATAAATCATAGCCGATGCACCTTTCTGACATGGATTAAGGTTAATTATCGAATCTAAAATATATATAGGAGGAAGCATTGGAAAGGAAGGAAGTATAGTACTTAGAAAATTTCTAACTTGTAAATATCTAAAAAAATGTATTCTTGATAGGTTATATTTATTAGATAATTGTTCAAAAGACATAAGGGAACCATCTAAAAATAAATCCAAAAACCGTAAAATACCCTTAGTCTTCCAAGTTTGAAAAGCGCGATCCGTAAAAGAGGGAGGAAAAAATATGTTACCTAAAATAGGAATCGCTAACCCGAATTGATTAAGATCAAAAAATTTTCTGAATTGAAACCAAATACGCAAAGCATATTTAACGATCGGGTTAGAGACCTGCTTAAGGCGTTTCGAATCAAAAGGAAGAGATGAACCTAAAATAGAACCAAGTGTATAACCCTGAACAGATTGTAATTCCAATGCTACCCATTTAGGAATAGATAGTATATCCCGGTCAAGTAACCAAAATTTCATATGTCGAATATTAATAGCCCAATAATAAAATCTAAAGTTAGGTAATGCTAAACCTCCATCTCTCTTAGCTTTCTGTAAATGTATTTTACCCAGTCTCGGATTCTTATTCTGCCAAATAAATGAAGAAATTTTAGAGTCGACTTTATCAAAAAAAGATTTAGGAACGAAAATTGGTAATGCCTGAAACACATATAAAAATTTTGGCAAAAAAAACATCTTAACTGCATTAATACGACCAATCAAAGTTAAATATAAAGGAAACCATTTAGATGAAAGTTGAGTAATATGGTCTATTAATGGTAAAAAGTTAGTCTTAAATAAATCTTTATGTTTACAAGTAATTTTAATCCCAAGATATGAAAGGTAATTATTAATCAATTTAAATGGAAATTTATAATATAAGGGAAGATGTTTATTAATCGGAAAAAGTTCACTCTTACTAAGATTTAATTTATAACCTGAGAAAAGACCAAATTGTGCTAATAACTCTAAAACAGCAGGAATAGATCTCTCAGGATTAGAAATATATAAAAGTAAATCATCAGCATAGAGTGATAATTTATGGGACTTTAATCCCCGAGTTATCCCAGTAATATTTGAAGATTCTCGAATAGCAATTGCAAGAGGTTCTAATGCAATATCAAATAATAGGGGACTAAGAGGACAGCCTTGTCGAGTACCACGAAAGAGAGGAAAAAAAGGTGAGTTTAAAGAGTTAGTACGAACCGAGGCTACAGGGGAGTGATATAACAGTTTAATCCAGGATATAAATTTCAGGCTAAAATTAAACATTTCAAGCACCTTAAATAAATAAGGCCATTCTACTCTATCAAAAGCTTTCTCGGCATCTAAAGAAATAACACACTCAGGAACATTTTGTGAGGGAGTATAAACGATATTTAACAATGTACGAATATTATAAAAAGAGTAACGACCTTTAATAAAACCTGTTTGGTCTTCCGAAATAATAGAAGGAAGTACTTTTTCTAGTCTATTTGCTAATAACTTAGAAAAAACTTTAGAATCAACATTTAATAAAGATATTGGTCTATAAGATGCACATTGAGCAGGGTCTTTATCCTTCTTTAGTATTAAAGAAATTGATGCTCTATTAAAAGATTCTGGAAGTTTACCAAGTTTCAAAGAAGCCTCAAAAACCTTATAGAGCCAAGGAATCAATAAAGAAGCAAAACATTTATAAAATTCAACGGTAAACCCATCAGGGCCAGGAGCTTTCCCCAGATTCACAGAAAAAATAACATTCTTAATCTCATCCATTGTAATGGAAGTATCTAATAAAGAAGACATATCCTGTGAAATCTGAGGAAAGTCTAACTTATCTAAAAAATCATTCATATATTTAGAATCTCGAGGAGACTCTGATTGATATAAAGAAGAATAAAAATCACAAAAGGTTTGATTAATCCCCACATGATCCAATATCAATCGATCATTTTGGTTATAAATCTGATTGATTTGAGATTTAACATAATTAGATTTCAATTGATTAGCCAGCAGCTTGCCAATTTTATCACTGTGAACATAAAAATCACTTCTTGTTTTCTTTAATTGGTTTACAATCGAGGACGAGAGTAGTAAACTGTGTTCCATTTGAAGTTCAGTTCTTTGTTTGTATAGCTCCTCAGAAGGAGCCATAACATATTTCTTATCAATTTCTTTAATCTTGTCCACAATTGCCATCTCCTCCTGCTTCTGTTTCTTCCTCAAAGCAACGGAATACGAAATAATCTGACCCCGAATATAGGCTTTAAAAGTGTCCCAAAGAGTGTTAACCGAAATATCTTCTGTATGGTTAATTATAAAAAAAAGCTCAATCTGTTCATTCATAAAATTAACAAAGTCCGAGTCCTGAAGCAACAGCGAATTAAAACGCCATTGTCTATTGTTTGGTATATTGGCCATAATTTTAATAGAAAGCTTAAGTGGAGCATGATCCGAAATGGTTATAGAATCATAATCACATTTAATCACTGAAGGAATGAGACGAGAATCAATAAAAAAATAATCAATTCTTGAATAGGAATGATGAACATGTGAAAAAAAGGAAAAATCTTTTTCCTGAGGATGCAGAAAACGCCAAATATCCGTCGACCCAGAATCAGAAAGGAAAAAATTAATCAAATTTGCAGATTTATTAGGTAAAGTCCGTAAAGGAGCCGAACGGTCCAAAGCTGGAGATAAACAGGTATTAAGATCTCCGCCCCAAATCAATGAAAACTCGTTCAAATTCCGAAACTGATCAAACAATGATTTATAAAATTCCGGACAATCCATATTAGGAGCATAAACATTAACCAAAACTACTTTTTTATTAAATAGTAAACCACTAACCAATAAAAATCTACCATTCGGATCAGAGATAATATCCTGTTGTATAAAAGTAACTGAGGAATCTATAAAAATAGAGACGCCTCGAATCTTAGCATTGGAGTTCGAATGAAATTGTTGTCCCTTCCAGAATTTGAAAAAACGTAGTCTGTCCCCCCTCCGTACATGGGTCTCTTGTAAAAATAAAATTTGTGCTTTAAGTCTCCGGAACACTTTAAAAACTTTTTTTCTTTTAATAGGATGATTGAGACCATTAGTATTCCAGGAGACAAAATTAATAATAGACTCCATAAATCCTAAAGTCAACCCACGACAAGGAGGATTGACAATAGGCGCGACCCACAAACCCGGAGAGGAAACAGAACATACAAAAGATACCGGGGAAAAGGACGCAACCAGTACTTCAATAATGTATATAGCCCAAAGAAAAACAAACTAAAACGTGAAGCCCCTCCCGCCACCCCCCAGCCCAAGACCCCAAGGCAAAATCTAAAGCAGACCCGCCAGAAAGAAGCAAGCGCTAAAACTACCCCCATGACTTCCGGTATACGCTCCCTAAAAAAAAGGTATAAATATGAAAAGGATCAGCTAATTGTAAAACAGTAAAAAAATAAGTAAAAAAAAGTTAGCTCAATTAGAATACACACAGAACAGAACAAAAGCCGGAAAATATATATTAAAAAAAAACCACAATAAACCTCAAACTCATGAATAGACACAGCAACAAAAAAAAAATAGGATTATTAACATAAAGTGATTATAAAAAGCAAAACAGAATAAAATTTAAACAAAAACTACAAAATTTAAGGCCGCACAGGAAATACGTAAGATGACAAAAGGGAAGTAACCACCCAGAATCCCCTGGGAAAAGAAAGAAATGACGCAGTTAAAAAGAAAGTTTAGTAGCCATATTAAGAAATCGAAAGTAAACTTTTCTGCCCAAATAGGGCACAGAAAAGTTAAAACCAACCAATTCACAGCCTCCGATCGACGGAGAAAATTAAAAAGAAAGCAATTAAGATGTTGGAGATGAAAGTTGATCCAGATAACTCTGGGCATCCGATGGAGAATCAAAAAAACGAAGGGCTCCATCTGACATGCGAATCCTTAGACGTGCAGGGTACAGCAGCGCTGGTCTTAAATCCATCTTATAGAATTCCGACATCACGGATCTGTAACGGACCCGTTGGTCCCAGATTGGTTTACTGAAATCTTCCACGAATCGGAACTTAAGATCCGAAAAATCAATGAAACCTTTAGATCGAGCGAATCGAAACAGTCTCTCCTTGTCTTGAAAGTAATGAAAACGTAAGATAACATGCCTAGGTCTATCTGACCTAGACGAGTATGATGGGATTCTGTGAACACGATCCAGTAGCGGTGGTTGGTCAGGAAATACAGTAGGGAATGCATCTTTTAAAAGTTGGGAGAAATATTTCATGGGGTTGTTACCTTCAGCGGCTTCCCTCACGCCAATCATTCGTAAATTCTGCCGTCGCATTCTAGATTCCAAGTCAGAGTTTTTAAAAGTCAAAAAGTCAAGTTTCTTCTTCATTACATTAATTGTTTCTTCGATTTTCCCCATCTTAAGCTCACTTTGTTGCGCGAATTTTTGAAGATCAGATATAGCCGACTGATGTTCCGCAATACATGTTTGCATCTTATCAATTAAATCGGCAATTTTCTGGAAATTAGTTGAGATTTCCGTATGAATCAGGTCTTTAACAGGGCCTGCAATTTCCGTACGAATCATCTCCCTAACAGAGGTTGAGATTTCCCTCTGAATTAACTCCGATATCGCTTTCAAAGTCACCGGTGATTCAGTCGGAGGGAGATCCGTAGCTTTCGGTTTAACCGGAGGTTTACCATCCTTGCCGTCTTTCTCGTTCTTAGACATAGCAGATCTAAGTTCCATCCAGTTGTCGGAGAATTCAGTTTAATTCAAAGTATTGTAAGAGTTGATGCCTTAATGGTTAATTAAAGTATAGCTGACCATAGAGAAAAAAAACTCAGAGGTAATGGAGCGAGTCAAGAACGCGACTTCACTCCATGAGCGCTACCGGAAGTCCAGCAAAAGTTTATTTTTAAACCATGTATCTCCTGTTAATATATTGAAAACTAATCGAGTCATCCAGTTGTTTATGTCTCAGAAAGCACATATTTACCGTGTCCAGTCATACACAATTCTTTTTTTTTGAAATCTAATACATTTCTGGAAAACACATATTGCACCCTCAAAAGAACCATAAATCCAGTGCAGTATCCAGAATTGCTCACCGTATTCCCAGTTTGGATTGATTGTGGTTTTGCTCAGCTGTAGCTCAATTCACAGTCACAGTCATACAGCACAGTAATGGCCCCTTCAACTATTCAGTCCATGCTGACTAAGATGCCCATCTAAGATAGTCCCACTTGCCTATGTTTGACCCACATCCCTCTAAACAGTTCCCATCCATGTAACATGATTTTTAAATATTGTTTAATGTACCTGCTTCAACCGCTTCCTCTGGCAGCTCACTTCATACACGGACTGCCCTCTGGGTGGAAAAAGGTATCCCTCAGTTTCCAACTGAATCTCTCTCCACACACTTTAAACCCATGCCCTCTAGTCGCTGGTTCTTCAACCATGTGTAAAAAGACTATGCATTCACACTACCTATGCCCCTCATGATTTTATGCACCTCTGTGATATCACCCATCATTCTCATACAATCCAATGAATAAAGGTCCTAGACTGCTCAACTTATGTATTTTTTATATTTGCACAATTTGCAGCATATTGATTTTCAATCTTTATCTAGTTTTTCATAAATTCTATTTTTTTTATTTTCCTGTAAATGTTTGGGGGAAAAAATCAAGGTAGTATATGATAACATATGCACTTTGATAATGAATTAACTGATACTTGACCAAAGGCCAAACTGTAACATTAACTCTTTCTCTCTGTACAGATGTTGCTTATTCTGCTGAGAAATTTCAGCATTTCTGCTTGTATTTCAGATTTGTAGCTTCAGCTGTTTTTTTTTTGAAAATCAAGAATTTATAATATACTCCAGAAATTTCTCAAAAGTGGACATCAGATCAATTGTTCTTCAATTACCAAGAAACCATAAATTTCTTTAGTATGGAAAATGCACTATTTTCCAGCCTAAGTTCTCCATTTGAAAGAGAGTCTGACTACTTAACCATCTATGCCGTTTATAATTTTTACATGCATTTAATCTTGACCTCATTTAGCAGAGAGGTTTAAGTCCCTGATCGAGGGATCAGGTGAAGGGATGTGTTGCATCTCCTACAGCTGCAGGGAAAAAGTCAGAGGTCCTTTCAACTACCAGTGTCTGTCTCAAAAGTGGTGCCACAGGTGTATAGGGTCATAAAGAAAGCTTTTGGCACATTGGCCTTCATTAATCAAAGTATTGAGTACAGGAGATAGGATGCTATGTTGTAGTAGTACAAGATGTTGGTAAGGCCTAGTCTGGAGTATTGTGTGCAGTTTTGGTCACTTACCCACAGGAAAGATATAAATTAGGTTGAAAGAGTATAGAGAAAATTTACAAGGATATTGCCGGGACTGGAGTACCTGAATTGAGGAAAGACTGAATAGATTAGGACTTTTTTCCTTGGAATGTAGAAGACTGAGTGGAGATTTGATAGAGGTATACAAAATTACGAGGGGTATACATAGGGCAAATAAATGAAAGCAGGCTTTTCCACTGAGGCTGGGTGGGACGACAACTAAAGGTCATGGGTTAAGGGTGAAAGGTGAAAGGTGAAAAGTTGAAGGGAAATCTGAGGGGAAACTTCTTCACTCAGAGGGTTGTGAGAGTGTGGAACGAGGTGCCTGTTAAAGTGGCCCAATTACAAAGTTTAAGAGAAGTCTGGATAGGTACACGGACGGTAAGGGTATCAAGGGCTATATTCCCAGTACAGGACGATGCAGTAGGCAGTTTTAATGGTTCAGCATGGACTAGATGGGCTGAAGGGTTTCTGTGCTGTACTTTTCTATGACTCTGTAAGACGTTATCTCACGAAAGTTAGGAAGCCTCCGCAATGATGAAGTTTTTCAGCCTGAATAGGACAATTTAAAATGTAGTATGCTGTGGATGTCTATACATAGTAGTTGCATTATATAATACGCTGCGTATATAGTTGAGATACATTGAGCGGAGTTTATTGTTAAGCAGGGAGGAGTGTTGTGTATTTAATATTTCAACAACATTTGAGTGAGTGAGTGTGCGCGCACACGTGCACGTTTATTTACTTGATTTGCATTCTTGTTCCTTTAAATAATTCATTACAGGTTACATGTACAAATACAGGTGTCCCCTGCTTTTTGAACGTTCGATTTACGAAACCTCACTGTTACGAAAGACCCACATTAGTTCCCTGTTTTTGGTAACAGAAGGTGTTTTCACTGTTATGAGAAAAGGCAGCGTGCGATAAAAATCAGCGCACACCCCGAGCAGCTGCTCCCCCCACCTCCAGATTCGGAACGGCATTCTAGCCGGCACTGCTTAAACACGTGCCTGTGAGCAGCCGTTAGCAAGATGAGTTCCACGGTATCTGAAAAACCTAAAAGAGCTCCTAAGGGTGTTACACTTAGCGTAAAACTAGACATGATTAAGCGTTTCAATCATGGTGAACGAAGTAAGGACAAAGTGAGTTTGGCTTGTGGAAGTTGACAAAGGTGATGTTGAAGAGGTTTTGGCATCTCATGACCAAGAACTGATAGATGAAGAGCTGATGCAATTGGAAGAGGGAAGGATAACAATCAAAACTGAATGTAGTAGCCAACGGACTGAAAGTGAAGTCGTCCAGGAACTGAACGTGAAGCAACTGCGTGAGATTTTTGCTGCAATGATAAAGTACGACTTTAATTTTGAAAGAGTACGTCGGTTTAGGGCATATTTGCAGGATGGTTTGAGTGCTTACAAAGAACTGTATGATAGAAAAATGCGCGAGGCTAGCAGTCAAGCAAGCCTTCCACATCAGCCACAGCAGACAACAAACCTCAACCTTCGACATCGAGGCAGACATAGACGATGACCTGCCTGCCCTGATGGAAACAAACCACTCCGACCCCCGGGCCGCGGAGAATGCAGCGGTAGCCGGGACGCACCCAGCACATCTTTAAGAAAAAAGTCGAAATAAACAAGCTAATTAATTAGGTGCCGCCCGGCACGTAACTGTCGGCCCAGATTAGAGGCGATTGCCGATTGCGTTGCCTCTGATCTGGGCCGACATTTACGTGCCGGGCGGCACCTAATCAATTAGCCTGTTTATTATGGCTTTTTTTCTTAAAGATGTGCTGGGTGTGTCCCGGCTACCGCTAGACTCCTGCATGCTTCGCAGCAATGTATCAGTCAGCGGCCCAGAGGGTGGGGACCACTGCACAACCCCAACCTCCAACGACTCAGCCTAACACACCATCATCAATGTGCTCTGCACTGTCTTCCCGATTCCGGTAAGTGATACTACACTGTACATACATTATTACTACTTTATATCGGCTGTGTATTTTTATGTGTTATTTGGTATGATTTGGCAGCTTCATAGCTTAAAAGTTACTGGAGAGCGCTTGCGTCATGTTTTTGCCGAGAGCACTTGACTGATGTTTTCGCTACAGAGAACAGTGCGACATTGATTGTAGAAAAGTATTTCTACTTTATATAGGCTGTGTATTTATCATATCATTCCTGCTTTTACTATATGTTACTGTTATTTTAGATTTTATGTGTTATTTGGCATGATTTGGTAGGTTATTTTTGGGTCTGCAAACGCTCACACATTTTTCCCATATAAATAAATGGTAATTGATTCTTCCCTTTACGACATTCCGGCTTATGAACCGTTTCGCAGGGACGCTCTACCTTCGGATAGCGAGGGAAACCTGTATGTGAAATGCGTATGTTACTCTACCAAGTGATAAATAAGCCCCTTGCTTAAACACTAAGGTTAGCCCTGCATTTCGGACTCTCATATCTTCATTTGAATTATTTTAATATCTTAAAGTCACAAAATATAACTGGTGCTTCGCTGTCTCCAAGGGAGTTTGATGAGGTTTGGAGCTGTGTGTGCAGCCTGGAAGCCAAGAAGCTTGGAGATGGGACACGACCCTATGATTGACTTCATTTCTTGCCGATTAAAGTGTCAGGCAAGATTGAAATTAATGAGAACGAGAGCAGAAGGCAAACAGGCGTTCAGTGCCGTCTGCCTGCGTTTGACTGGTCTCTCTCTCTCTCCCTCTCAATGCTGCCAGGGGGTCCTGGGTCTCAGACAAGGATTAATCAACATGGTTTGTGGATTGGACTCTGTAGTTCATGTTGCAGTATGTGTGTTTGTGGTTTCTCCTTTTTTATTGTTATTTTTGTGTGATTTTGATTGGGGTGGACTGGCTCTATGGTCTGCAATCAACGCTAAATTGAACTGAACTGAACATTCCTAGACTTTTTCAATGACTTTGTAGTCTGATGTTTTATATTCTGTATTTTTCACCCGTTTTTGCTGTTTGCTCAATTTGTTCTTTTCTTTATGCGTTGGGTGTTTGACGTTTTACTTGAACGGGTTCCCTGGTGTTTGTTTTGTGGCTCTTTGCGGGAGGACGAATCTTAGGGTTGTAAACTGCATACATACTTTAATAGTAAATGTACTTTGAATCTTCAAGCTTTTTGATTTTCATCCAATTTCAACTCCCCTTCAGATTCCCACTCTGATCTACAGTATGCTTCCTCAGCCTCTTACTCTGCTGTGGTGAGTCAAGTGCAAACAAGAACCTTCATATTCCTCTTTGATTGCTTGCAACCCAATGGTATGAAGATAGAATTTTCCAATTTTATGGTAACCCACTCTCCATGTTCCTTTCCCATTCCCATCAGTTCACTCAGGGTTTCTCTCTGTCTGCCTTTCCATCTGTCCCATCTTCATCAGACAAGTTCATCACTCTCCCCCATCTGCTTCCACCTGTCCATCATCCCTCCTTTATCCTGAGCAACAGTCACAACACGCTGGAGGAGCTCAGCAGTTCGGGCAGCATCCGAAGAAACGATCAGTCAATGTTTCGGGTCAGAACCCTTCCTCAGGACTGTAGAGGGAAGGGGCAGAGGCCCTATAAAGAAGGTGGGGGGAGGGTGGGAAGGAGAAGGCTGGTAGGTTCCAGGTGAAAAATTAGTAAAGGGAAAGATAAAGGGGTGGGGGAGGGAAGCAGGGAGGTGATAGGCAGGAAAGGTGAAGAAGGAATAGGGGAAAGCACAATAGGTATTAGAAGGAGGCGGAACCATGAGGGAGGTGAAAGGCAGCTGGGGGAGGGGGCAGAGTAAAATAGGGATAGGGGAAGGGAGGGGGAGGGAATTGCCAGAAGTTGGGGAATTCTATGTTCATACCAAGGGGCTGGAGACTACCTAGATGGTATATGAGGTGTTGCTCCTCCAACCTGAGTTTAGCCTCATCATGGCAGTAGGGGAGGCCATAAATGGACATATCCGAATGGGAATGTGAAGCTGAGTTGAAGTGGGTGGCAACCGGGAGATCCTGTCAGTTGTGGCCGATGGAGTGGAGGTGCTCAACGAAGCGGTTCCCCAATCTGTGTCGGGTTTCACCGGATGCAATAGATGACCCCAACAGACTCACAAGTGAAGTGTTGCCTCACCTGGAAGGACTGTTTGGGGCCCTGAATGGTGGCAAGAGAGGAGGTGTAGGGGTAAGTGTAGCACTTATGCTTACAGGGATAAGTGCCGAGTGGGAGATCTGTGGGGAGAGACGTGTGGATCAGGGAGTCATGGAAGGACCAAACCCTGCGGAAAGCGGAGGGGGTGGAGGGGGAAAGATGTGCTTACTGGTGGGGTCCTGTTGAAGGTGGTAGAAGTTGTGGAGGATAATGTGCTGGATCCGGAGGCTGGAGGGGTGGTAGGTGAGGACAAGAGGAAATCTTTCCCTGTTGTGGTGGCGGGAGGATGGGGTGAGGGCCGAAGTGTGGGAAATGGAGGAGATGCAGGTGAGGGAATCATTGATGATGGCAGAAGGGAAACCACGATCCTTAAAGAAAGAGGACATTTAAGATGTCCTGGAACAGAAAGCCTCATCCGGGGAGCAGATGCAGCGGAGACGGAGGAACTGGGAATAGGGAATGGCATTTTGCATGTGGCAGGGTGGTAAGAGGTATAGTTGAGGTAGTTATGAGAGTCAGTGGGCTTGTTGGAGATGTCAGTGGACAGTCTGTCTCCAGAGATGGAGACCGACAGATCGAGAAAGGGGAGAGAAGTGTCCGTGATAGACCAAGAGAATTTGAGGACTGGGTGGAAGTTTGAAGTAAAGTCGATGAAATTGACGAGCTCAGCATGGGTGCAGGAAGCAGCACCAATGTAGTCGTCAATGTAGCAAAGGAAAAGTTGGGGAGCAGTACCAGAATAGGTTTGGAGCACAGACTGTTCCACATAGCCAACCAAGAGGCAGGCATAGCTGGGGCCCATGTGAGTGCCCATAGTTGCACCCTTGGTCTGAAGTAAGTGGGAAGAGCCAAAAGAGAAGTTAAGTGTGAGTACCAGTTCCACCAACCGGAGGAGGGTAGTGGTGGTGGGGAACTGGTGAGGTCTATTGTTCCAGAAAGTAGCGGAGGGCTTTGAGGCCATCTTGATGGAGAATGGAGGTGTATAATGACTGGACATCCATAGTGAAAATGAAGCGGTCATGACCGGGGAACTGGAAGTTATTGAAGAGGTGGAGGGCATGGGATGTATCCCGGACGTAGTTGGGGAGGGACTGAACTATGGGTGACACAATGGGGCCCAGGTAGGCAGATACAAGTTCGGTGGGACAGCAGCAGGCAGAAACTATGGGTCTACCGGGACAGTAAGGCTTGTGGATCTTGGGGAGAAGGTAAAACCAAGCAGTACGGGGTGTGAGAATTACGAGTTTAGCAGCTGAGGATGGAAGGTCTCTCAAGTTGATAAGGGCAGTGATGGTATGGGAGACAATGGTTTGATGTTTTTTGGTGGGGTCCTGTTCCAGGGGTAAGTAAGAGGAAGTGTCAGAGAGCTGCCGTTTGGCCTCAGTGAGGTAGAGGTCCGTCTGCCAGACTACTACGGCACCACCTTTGTCTGCTGGTTTGATAGTGAGTTTGGGATTAGTGCGAAGAGAGTGGAGGGCAGTGTGTTCATAGCAAGTGAGGTTGGAACAGGAGAGAGGAGTGGTGAAGTTGAGACGGTTGATGTCTTGGTGACAGTCTGTCTCCAACTACCGGTAATTCCCTCCCCCTCCCTTCCCCTATCCCTATTTCACTCTGCCCCCTCCCCCAGCTGCCTCCCTCATGGTCCCACCTCCTTCTACTACCCATTGTGTTTTCCCCTATTCCTGCTTCACCTTTCCTGCCTATCACTTCCCTGCTTCCCCTCCCCCTCCCCTTTATCTTTCCCCTTACTGGTTTTTCACCTGGAACCTACCAGCCTTCTCCTTCCCACCCTCCCCTCACCTTCTTTATAGGGCCTCTGCCCCTTCCCTCTTCAGTCCTGACAAAGGGTTCCGGCCTGAAACGTTGACTGATCGTTTCCAGGGATGCTGCCCGACCTGCTGAGTTCCTCCAGGGTGTTGTGAGTGTTGCTTTGACCCCAGCATCTGCAGAGTATTTTGTGCTCCTTTATCCTGATGTAGCCATGGACATCATTCCTCATTATCCACACCACCAACTACTTTGGTGTCATTTGCAAACTTACTCATCACATCTCCTACATTCACAACCATTGTTGTTAATACATATCACAAGCTATAACAGTCCAAGTACCAAGCGTAGCAGAACACTGCTGGTTAGTCTTCAGATCAGAAGAGCATCCTTCACTACTACCCTGTCTTTCGAATTAATTCTGGATCCAATTAGTCAGCTCAACTTGTTCCCATGTGCTTTAACCTTCTGGACTAGCTACGAGATGAAAACCCATTAAATGCCACAATCTAATGTAATTCGTGAGGTAGGAATCCCTGCTTGTACAAAGACATACTGACCATCCTCAATCAGCCACTGCTTATTCTTTGGTAGTTTCTCTAATTATTTCCCCATCACTGAAGTAGTTCCTTAAGCTGGGGGAGGTAGTGAGGGTAAGCTCACACTACCTATTAAATGCTCCCAATGGTGTGCATCTCATATAGCCTCTGACAACCATGTCCAGCTCCTGGTCTTCATGTGTGGCATAGCTACTAAGCCCAGTGGTACCATTTCTATTGACGGCAGAAGGGGCAAACGCGGGTTACTCGCCCCTTAAAACCGGTTGCTTTGGGCAGATGGGGCTCATCAGCCGTGGTTGGCAACTCATCTGGAAGGAAAACTCTAACCTCAAACCTCCACTGCCTTGTGGCCAAACCCACTCATGTAGAAGGCTTAGGGAGTAAACACCCTGAGGAATTTCCAGTTCCTAAGGCAGTCCTATATTGAGTTTGCAATGATTGGCAACTCCTGAACAATGCTGGTGCTAAGCTGTGTTGATCTCTGTTGTTCCTTTGGATCCATCAGGGGAGGGGGAGCCTACTACATGGGCAACATCTAGCTCTCCATATTGTATTGCCCTGACTTGCACATCACGCAGACAGCTGGATCGTAACATAATCAAACCCAACCAATGGAGGGCCTCAACTGATGGAAGTATGCAGCTATCTCTGCTGCCTTTATTAAATAACAAAACATTAGCTGCCCTCAAATAATGTTAAGCTACCATGGTCTGCGGTGGGCATAGGAAGCTGGGAGGGAGTACTACATTTGCATTCTCTCGATAAATTTCATGTATAACATCCACAGAGCAACTCAAATATTCTAAACATAACTAGTTCTATAGCGATAGTTAATGAGAAATATACACAAACACATTTTGATGAATAACAAGGATGGGGAGGGAAAGCAAAATAAAATTAAAATCTATTGTTCAATCAAGAAAGTCCTTTATCTAAAATACAACATGGTCAGTGCACAGAGAAAAGCAATCACAGCAATCAAGTTTAAAAAGACCAATTACCTTTAAGAGTTCAAAAAGTTTTTTTGGGGGAAATAAGTAGGCTTTTTTTGAAAAAAGTCAAAACTGCAAGATAAGAATCAGCTGACTTTTCAACTTTTTGGAGATGAAGGTCATTACCAAAGTTACTGCAATCTGGCAACCATTTACAATTATAAATTGATGTTAACACCCTTCCCTGCTACAGCCACCGGCAAAGTTGAACAACATTTTCAATATTTTTTTTTGAAGTATTTATCATGGTATTTTCTCTGGTGCTGCAAATAGTTTGTTTCGTCAATATTTTCATTTTCCAAGAACTGTTAATGAGGTCAGAACAATTGGATCACTGACGTGCAGCTAAGAAATTCTGCTTCACAAAACTTAGAAAATAAGGTGATATATATTGCAAGTTCTTAACCTACTCTCCTGCATTGAAGACCAAAAAACTAACTGCATAAAACAATCATAAATATCAAATTTTAGAAGTGAAAACAAAATATCATGGCATAAGTGTAGAATGAACAATTAGTAGATCATAAGACCTAGAGTAGAATTAGGCCATTTTGCCCCCCCCCCCAAGTCTGCTCCGCTATTCCAGCATGGCTGATTTACCATCCCTCTCAACCCTGCTCTCCTGCCTTCTCCCTGTAACTTTTGACACTGATTAATCAAGAACCTATCAACCTCTGCCTCAAATTGCCCAATGACTTGGCCTGCACAGCAGCTTGTGGTGAAGAATTACACAGATTCACCACCCTCTGGCTAAAGAAAATTTTCCTCATCTCTGTTCTAAATGGATGTCCTTCAATTCGGAGGCTGTACCCGCTGGTCCAAGACTCCCCCACTATAGAAAACACCATGTCCATGTCCACTCTACCTTTCAATATTAAATAGGTTTCAATGAGATCCTCTCCCTCATTCTTCTAAATTCCAGCCAGCATTGGCCCAGAGCCATCAAACACTCCTCACATATTAACCTTTTTAATTATTCTCGTGTACCTACTCTGGACTCTCTCCAATGCCAGTACATCCTTCCTTAGATAAAGGGCCCAAAACTGCTCACAATACCTCAATTATAGTCTGCTCAATACCTTATAAAGCCTCAGCATTACATCCTTGCCTTTGCATTCTAGGCTTCTTAAAATGAATGCTAACACTGCATTTGCCTTCCTTACCACCGACTCAACCTGCAATTTAACCTTTATGGAATCCCGCATGAGGACTCCCAGGTCCCTTTGCACCTCTAATTTTTGAATTTTCTTTCCATCTACTAAATAGACCATGCCTTTATTCTCCCTGCCAAAGTACACAACCATACACTCCCTATACTACATTCCATCTGTCACTTCTTTGCCCATTCCTCCAATCTGCCTAAATCCTTCTGCAGACTCCCTACCTCCTCAATGCCTCCTGCCCTTCCCCCCATCTTCACATCCTCGACAAACTTGCCCATAAAGCCATCAACTCCTTCATCCAAACCATTGACATACAATGTGAAAAGAAGCGGCCCTAACACCAACATCTCTGGAAAAGCACTAGTCACTGGTAGCCAACCAGAAAAGGGTCCTTTATTCCCACTCTTTGTCCCCTGTCAGTCAGACAGCCAATCTTCTGTCAGTCTAGTACCTTTCCCATAATACCATGAGCTCTTATTTTGTTCAGCAGACTCAGGTACAGCACCTTGTCAAAGACTTTTTGAAAATCCAAATAAACAACATCCATCGACTCTCCTTAGCCTATCCTACTGTTATTCCCTCAAAGAATTCCAACAGATTTTATCAAGCAAGATTTCCCTTTGAGAAAACCAGCTGACGTTGGCTTATTTTATAATGTGCCTCGAAGTACCCAAAATCATTAATACTAAGACCACAAAACATAGGAGCAAAAGTAGGCCATTTGGTCCATCGAGTCTGCTCCACCATTCAATCATGGTTGATCCTTTTTTTTTCTCCTCCTCAACCCCATTTCCTGGCCTTCTCCCCATAACCTTTGATGTCATGTCCTATCAAGAATCTATCAATCTCTGCCTCAAATACACCCAACGACCTGGCCTCCACAGCTGCATGAATTCCACAAATTCACCACCCTTTGGCTAAAGATAATTCTCCATATCTCTGTTTTGAATGGATGACTTCCATCCTGAGGCTGTGCCCTCCTGTCCTAGACTCTCCCACCATGGGAGACATCCTTTCCACATATACTGTCTAGGCCTTTCAATATTCAAAAGGTTTCAATGAGATCCCCCCTCATCCTTCTAAATTCCAGCGAGTACAGACCCAGTGCCATCAAACGTTCCTCGTATGATAACCCTTTCATTCCTGGAATCAACCTTGTGAACCTTCTTTGGATCCTGTCAATGCCAGCACATCTTTTCTTAGATGACAAGCCCAAAACTGTTCACAATACTCAAGGTGAGGCCTCACCAGTGCCTTATAAAGTCTCAGCATCACGTCCTTCCTCTTGTATTCTAGACCTCTTGAAATTAAAGCTAACATTACAGTTGCCTTCCTCACCACTGACTCAACCTGCAAGTCAACCTTTGAGGTGTTCTGCACAAGGACTCCAAGTCCCTTTGCATCTCAGATTTTTGGATTTTCTCCGTTTGGAAAATAGTCCGCACATTTATTTCTACTACCGAAGCGCATGATCACGTATTTTTCAACATATTAATTCATTTGCACACTTTCTTGTCCATTCTCCTAATCCATCCTTCTGCATCCCACCTGTTTACTCAACCCAACTGCCCTTCCACCAATCTTTGTATCATCTGCAAACTTGGCAACAAAGCCATCTATTCCATCATCTAAATCATTGATATACAGCATAAAAAGAAGTGATCCCAACACCGACCCCTGAGGAATACCACTAGTCACTGGCAGCCAACCAGATAAGGATCCTTTTATTCCCACTCGCTGCTTTCTTCCAAACAGCCAATGCTCTAACCACGTTAGTAACTTTCCTGTAGTACCATGGGCTCTTAACTTGTTAAGCAACCACAAGCATGGCACTTTGTCAAAGGCCGTCAGAAAGTCCAAATATACAACATCCACTGCATCCTCTTTATCTATCCTACTTGTAATCTCCTCAAACAGGTGGATTTTCCCTAAAGGAAAGCATGCTGACTTTGCCCTATCTTATCGTGTGTCACCAAGTACTCCATCACTTCATCCTTAACAACTGACTCTAATATCTTCCCAACCACTGAGGTCAAGCTAACCGGTCTATAATTTCCTTTCCGCTGCCTTCCCCCTTTCTTAAAAGAGTGGAGTGACATTTGCAATTTTCCAGTCCTCTGGCACCAGGTCAAAGTCCAATGATTTTTGGAAGATCATTACTACTGCCTCCACAATCTCTACCGCTACCTCTTTCAGAAACCTAGGGTGTAGTTCATCTGTTTGAGCACCTTCTCCCTTGTAATAGTAACTGCACCCACTTCTCTTCCTTCACACACTACAACACCTGGCATACCGCTGGTATCTTCCACAGTGAAGACTGATGCAAAATACTCATTTAGTTCACCTGCCATCTCCTTGTCCTGTGTTATTATTTCTCCCGTCTCATTTTCTACTGTTCCTATATCCATTCTCACCTTATTTTTTACATACTTGAAAAAGCTTTGATATTATTTGTTAGCTTGCTTTCATATTTCATCTTTTCCCTTCTAATGACTCTTTTAGTTGCTGTCTGTAGGTTTTTAAAAACTTCCCAATCCTTTACATTCCCACTAATTTTTACTTTGTTGTATGCCCTCTCTTTTGTCTTTCCATTAGCTTTGACTTCCCTTGTCAGCCATGGTTGTACGATTTTGCTATTTGAGTATTTCTTCATTTTTGGCATACACATGTCCTGCACCTTCTCCATTTTTCCCAGAAACGCATGCCATTGCTGCTCTGCTGACATCCCTACCAGCAGCTCCTTTCAATTTACTTTGGCCAACATTGTACTAAACACGGAAGTCAAGCTAACTGGCCTATAATTTTCTTTCTCTGCCTCCTTCCTTTCTTAAAGGGTGTAGTGACATTTGCAATTTTAGAAAAATGAATTAAATACATAGTTCTCACTAATACCAAATTGCAATAAACTGTTACTTCTGCGTAGCCGGCTGGTGACGTAGTGGCATTAGCGCCGGACATCGGAGCGAAGGCTCCCAAGTTCGAATCCAGCCAGCTCCCTTGCACGCTTTCCATCCATGCTGGGTTGAGCGTCGAGCTAGCAACTCGGCCTCATAAAAATAAGTAAGCCTGCTAAAAAAACACCGTCATGACGGCGTCCCAATGGCTCCACTCATAGTTAAGGGCTTTCTTCTTCTTCTTATTATTATTACTTCTACATAGAACTAGATGCCAACATGCTTTTATTACCTAATGGTAAATTTACGACTCAATAAGTATGATGAGCAAATATCAACTTGTACAATTGAAAGGAAGACTATGATTTATGTGCACAGCATCATTGTAAAAATGTTTCATCAAATATGGACTAAATCAGGGGTTCCCAACCTTTTTTATGCCATGGTCCAAAACCATTAAGCAAGGGTTCTGTAGACCCCAGGTTGGGAATTCTTGGGTTAAATAATGTTGCAGTATCTGCAATTTTCATGGTGATATGTTGAAAATTTAATTACATCAAAATACATGCCATAACTGCCTTGAACTTCTTAATCAAAACTTGTGAAAGACATACTGACATTTATATATCTTTCATTCAGAAGCATTTTATTCCAAGCATTTCAAAGCACTATATAGTCAACAAAGTATACTGGAATGTAGGAGGAGCAACAGCAGCTATCTTGCACACAAGATGCTTTAATAATAACAACAAGATAATCGGCTGTAGTATACTGACAGAAGGATAAACATAGGCATACTATGGTTACTTCCTCTGTTCTTTAAAAACAATGCTCCGAGATCTCACCAAGTTGGACCTCAGCTTCAAACCTTGTCTGAAAGAACATCAAGAATGCAACAGTTTCACCGTGCTCTGGGACGATAGGCTGCATATTCTACGTTGCAACAAATATGGGAATTATTTAGCTTATCTGGATCAGGACTTGATTTGAGGGTGCTCCGAATGCAGAACAACCATTAAATTGCACTTTAAGACTGCAGACCATCAAAAAGTTTGGAATTGAGTTCTGATGCTAACCGCGCGTGAACGAAAGAAATCAAAGCCAACATAAAAGCCAAGGAGAGGGCATAGAGCAAAAATTAGTGGGAAGCTTTTAAAAACCAACTAAAAATGTAATTGAGAAGGAAAAGATGGAATATGGAAGTAAGCTTGCCAATAACATTGAAGAGGATACCAAAAGTTTCTTCAGATACATAAATTGTAAAAGAGATGAGAGTGGATACTGGACCACTGGAAGTCCCAGGAGTCAAGGGTCATGAAGTGTGTGAAGTTACCATAACTGGAGAGAAGGTTCTCAGGAAACTGAAAGATCAGAAGGTAGATAAGTCATGTGGACCAGGTGATGTATACCCCAGAGTTCTGAAAGAGGTAGCTGAAGAGATCATGGAGGCATTAGTACTGATCTTTCAAGAATCACTAGATTCTGGAATGTTTTCAGAAGACTGGAAAATTGCAGCTGTCACTCCACTCTTCAAAAAGGGAGAGAGGCAGAAGAAAGGAAACTACAGGCCAGATAGTCTGACCTCAATGGTTGGAAAGATGTTGGTGAGTTGATTATTAAGGATCAGTTCTAAGGGTACTTGAAGGCACAGGATAAAACAGGCCATAGTCAGCACAGTTTCCTCAAGGGAAAATCTTGCCTGACAAATCTGTTGGAATTCTTTGAAGAAATAACAAGCAGGAAAGACAATGAAGAATGAATTGATGTTGCATTTTCAGAAGGCCTTTGACAGGGCGCTACACAAGAGGCTGCTTAACAAGCTACGAGCCAATGGTATTACAGGAAAGATTCTGGCATGGATAAAGCAGTGGCTAATTGGCAAGAGGCAAAGAGTGGGAATAAAGGGAGCCTTTTCTGGCTGGCTACTGGTGACTAGTGGTGTTCCACAGGGGTCTGTGTTAAGATAGATTCTTTTTACATTATATATCAGTGATATGCATGAGTGCTTGGTTGCCAAGTTTGCAGATGATATGAAGACGTAGAGAAGATATAGAAAGACTTAGATTTGGAGAATGGGCAAAGAAATGGAAGATGAAATAGTGTTGGGAAGTGTGTGGTCATGCACTTTGGTAGAAGAATTGAAAGGGTTGACTATCTTCTAAATGGAGAGAAAATATAAAAATCTGAGGTACAAAGGGACTTCGGAGTCCTTGTGCAGGATTCTCTAAAGGTTAATTTGCAGGTTGAGTCTGTGGTGAGGAAGGCAAATGCAATATTAGCATTCATTTCAAGAAGACTAGAATATAAAAGCAAGGATGTAATGTTGAGACTTTATAAAGCACTGGTGAGGCCTCACATGGAGTACTTGGAGCAGTTTTGGGCCTGTTGTCTTAGAAAGGATGAACTGAAACTGGAGAGGGTACAAGGAGGTTCAGGAAAATGATAGCAGGTTTGAGCAGCTTGTCATATGAAGAGCATTTGATGGCTCGGGACCTGTATTCACTGCAATTCAGAAGAATGAGGGGTAACCTCACTGAAACCTATTGAATGGTGAAAGGCCTTGATAGAGTGGATGTAGAGAGGACGTTTCCTATGGTGGGAGAGCCAAGACCAGAGGACACAGCCCCAAAATAGAGGGGTGTCCTTTTAGAATGGAGATGAGGAAATTCTTCAGCCAGAGACTGGTGAATCTGTGGAGGCCAAGTCAATATGCATACTTAAGGCAGAGATTGATAGATTCTTGATTGGTCAGGGAATGAATTGATACAGGAAGAAGGCAAGAGATTCGGACTGAGAGGGAAATGGATCAGCCATGATGAAATGGTGGAGCAGTCTCGATGGGCCAAATGCCCTAATTCTGCTCCTATATCTTATGGTCTATCCAAGTACCAAAACTTGGGTATATATAAAGTACATTTGATCTAGCTGGAAGTTTAAAATTTAAATAATTTGGAAAACAAAATTACATTTGCAGATAGAGTGACAAGTTACATATTTTTAAACAGAGTGGGGCAAGTCAGTTCTAGTTACAAGAAATCAATGACGTGACTGGGTATCACATTGAAATTTTCCCAAATTAGCAGCTAAAAGGATTATCCCCAAATTGATAAAATGTGCTTGTAGAATGCTTGCTAAGACCAATTTCAATATTACATCTGCACTTAAACCCAAATCTAGATGGTTATTAATAATAGCACTGAATCAGTAGACTTAGCTTTTGATTGGATTGATAGGGTTTCTGCTCTCAACTTGTACAAACATTAAATAATGCAAAGGTATTTAAAAACAATCAACATAATAAAAGGACTAATCCAAAACTGATCTAGCGTGGGTCTCAATAAATGTTTTTTTTTAATGTATTAAGCTGCTACAACTGCATTGGCAATTTAAAATTAACTGTTTACTGGACTTGCCATTTTAAGTTGATAAAATAACCCATTTTAGCGTTTTAACTTGTACTGACTTTCATTAAGTCTCCTAGATCGTAACAGTAATAGGACACCACATGGTCCTTTAAAACTGCCTCACCATTCAATAATTTCAGTTGATGGAAAATGTTTCAAGTCTACATTTCCTCACAATCACCTTTTTTTGTGTCTAAACATCTTTGTAGTGAATGACCAAGCTTAGAGGATAGAAGGTTCTAAATAGTATAACAAGCAAATGCAGTTGTGAAGGTGGTAGCTATGTACACAGATCATTAGAATTTCAAGAATAGGCACAGACAATAAATATTAATACAAGGTCATTATATCTACAGACTGAAAAACCATTTATGATTTATGCTGCAGTTATACAAACACTATCACGCCATAGCTTCAGCACTGAGCACATTTTTGGGCACTACATCTTAAGATGTACTACTGAGTCGACATAGTAGTAGCACATCTAAGGACATAGATGGCTTAATCACAGTAAGCTAAAAATTACAACTAGATAGACACATAGTAAAGTATTTACTTCAACAAATAGCAACCGATAAAAGGTTAATTATTTATTATAAATATGAGACTGGGAGATTGTTAACCAATGATATTCAGGAATACTGAGAAAAAGTATATGTAGTTAAGCCAACCACAATCTAAATGAAGAGTGGACCGGGCTCCAGCATTAAATAGCTTAATCCACATCTTATGTTGCTGTGCTATATGGATAACATAGCCAAAACATTACAAGGCTATCAAAACTTGTCTGAAGAGCAATAAACCAAACTAAAACTCACCAGGGTTTACTAAAGTCTTCTGGAACATTTCTTTCATCTTCCTGCTTTTTACATTTCTGCCTTGTGCAAGATTTCGATACATTTCGTAACCTAGAATCATTATACCTCCATCCTCCACCCATCTTTCAAGAAGGTAGGCTCTCTCCTGAGGACGTTTAACTGTCGCTAATTCATTAACCTTAAAGACAGAAAATAAAATTACTGTATATTGCTGAATCTGTCAAAATCCTGAAGTTTCAAGATTTAAAACATTCACATTTTGTAGTAAGTACATATTCAAAAAAGACACCTTTAAACAAAATCAATAGTATATATTACAAACAATAATAAAGCAATAATACAGAACGGCAAATTACCTTGATAATTGAGTTGAATGAAACTGCAATTTCCCAGGTTTTCAAAAGGCTGTGCTAATATTATTAAAATGTTGTGCTAATATTATTCCTCGTGACTGGATGTGCTGTGTGTGACATGTACTGTGTTTTATATCTTGGCCCCAAAGGAACGCTGTTTTGTTTAGCTGTATACATGTGTATGGTCGAATGACAATTAAACTTGAACTTGGAAAAAAATACTTTTCCTATCATGCAAGACAGCGGGAACTACACTTGTTTTGTGTTGAACAGCAGACATAACGATTTACCACAATAAACCAATAGTTCATGAAATTTGCTATGTAATTTCCTTATAGTGATATTCATGTTTGCACATTCTTCAGCCAGGTCACATGTTCCCAACAGAGTAATCTTAGCCACTAAGAGTTTTAAATATACAACTATTTATTACTAGGGAAATGCATGGGAATCACAGATTCCATGGAATGCCACACACACATGAACAAGTCCTCCACATTCATGTGAGCCATCAAGCATTAATTACACTAATCCTATTTCCCAGCACTCATGACTAGCATGCCGAAGCAGTTCAAGTGAACATCTGAACACTTCCTAAATGCTGTGAGAACATTTGGCTCTGCCACGTGCTGCAGAATTGTGATGAAAAAACTCCCAAATCCACCACACCATAACATAAATTCTTTTGGTCAGATACCCCTGGTAAGGGGTAAAGTAGCTCACTATGTATCCTATCCGTACCCATCATAATTCTGAACACCTCAATCAGTTCATCTCTCAGCTTTCTGTGCTCAAAGGTAAACAAATCCAGCCTATTCAGTCTATCCTCCTGGCTGAAATGCAGCATTTTAGACAACATCCTGATGACTCTCCACTGCACCACTGCCAAGGTAATCATATCTTTAATATGATGTGGTGGGTAGAGTTACACAACACCAGCTCTAGCTCACTAATAATTTGTCCAGTTCTCTGCTCTCATTAACCTTCTTAACCATCTTATCTCTTTGTGCTGTTGACTTCAGGGAGCCTCGGATATGTACAAGGTCCACTAAATCTTTTAAAACTCTAATTTGTGATCATAGTACCAAACAAAACACAGGATTACAATAATTTTTGTAAGCACTGTGGTAAAACCAATGGATCAAGTAAGCAATGATTCATAGTAAATACTGATTACATATATAATGATGATTTGATCATAGGATTTCTGAATTACCCATGATAACCTAAAAGATAATTAGATATTTATTTATTCAATAAAAATAAGGGTTATCTAACAAACAGCCTGTCTATTATCAAAAACAATGTCCTTGTTAAAAAACATTCCTCATCCTCTGAAATATCCAGATGCTAAAGCTTTTTGAATTATAATGATTAAAAAAATTATGATTGCGTTAAAAATTAACCTGAACAAAAACAATGATAATAAATCTCCAAAGCTTTACATTCTACCAAAATATGTCATCCAAGAGCAATCAAAAAGGTAACTCAATGCTTTTCAAAATAATATACTATTACC
The DNA here is from genome assembly GCF_963921235.1 of Mobula hypostoma. Taxonomy (NCBI): domain Eukaryota; kingdom Metazoa; phylum Chordata; class Chondrichthyes; order Myliobatiformes; family Myliobatidae; genus Mobula; species Mobula hypostoma. The sequence goes on along the minus strand of NC_086106.1, from coordinate 109,223,157 downwards.
AAGTCAATAACAGTATTTTAAGCAAACTGTAAAACACTCACTTTGTTAGAGAGAATGCTTTCACTAATAGAAGAATCCATACATATTTTTTATAAAATAGGGAAATTAAAAAAATTCTTCCCTCAGTAGTTAAAAAAATGGATTTTTTACTCGAAGAGGAAATAAACAGCATAAAAAATAAGTAATTTACAGAAAACGGATAAAGATGGGGAATGCCTGATATATACAGCGGATGAAATGAGAATGAACTAACATGAAGGACAAGCACAATATAAACCATTCAGGCCAGAAGGCCTGTTTCTATCCTGTATATTCTATGCAGAAGATGTCCATTAATTAATTTAAATGAACAGTTTAAAAGTAACATTATATCCAACTTTTGCCTCCCCCCACCCTCACCTTATCTCCCTGCCCACCCACTGCCTCCTCCCCCCTTTTCTTTCTTCATGGCCTCCTGTCTCTTTCACCAACCAACTTTCCAACTCTTTACTTCTTTCCTCCCCTTTCAGGTTTCACCTAGTGTTTCCCTCTGCCCTTCCCCACCTTTTACATCTGCTCCTCAGCTTTTGTTCTCCAGTCCTGCTGAAGTTGTCTGAGCCTGAAACGCCAACTGTACTTTTTTCCATAGATGCTGCCTGGCCTGCTGAGTTCTTCCAGCATTTTGTGTGTGTTGCTTGGATTTCCAGCATCTGCAGATTTCCTCTTGTTTGTGATTATATCCAACTATACCAGTCATCAACTAAATAACCAGTACAATTTCATAGGGTAAAATAGTTACTGAACGCCTATTTTCCAAATGTAAAAATTGGCCAAACTGAGGTGTCTATTTGCACGAAAGCTGAAACCTATGTAGACCAACTGGGAGTGGCAAAGAGCACCTGCAGCAGGGCAGGAAGAGTTTGAACCTGATGCTAAACCACACATGATGAGAAGATGAGCAGATTAAACAAACAGGTAGATGATTCATCTGGGGATGTTGGAAAGAGAAGTGAAAACCAGGAACTAATGCAGAGAACAGTTCGTTGAGAATTTCCCCAGAACTTCAAACTATTCATATTGGTAATTTACATCAAAAGCTCTTTGCAATATTTTAAAAAGAATTTTAATTTTTAAATCAAAGTTTTATCATTCTAGCAGTTTCAAAATATAATCTCATTTGCATTCACTCTGTTAGTTGACCATTTGAAAGATGATCAAGTTAATACAAAAAAGAAAAAAATACATTTTAATCCCCTGCAATAAACCAGACTATAAAATAGTATAGAAATGAAGCTGAAAGCTAAAAAATTATAAAATACCTCCAAGCATTCATCATCATCCAGTCCTTCCTGCCATTTTGAAAATTCATTGATCCAATTCAACACAGTGTTAAGTGGGCAAACGATTAAAGCAGTTCTGAATTCAAGTTTCTCAGCTAACAGCACAGTATGCAGAAAGGTCACAACCTGTAAGCAACACACACAAAAAAACTATTATAGAAGATCAATTTAAATCATAACAATTTTATCCATTTTCTCTTTCATGTTTTTACTCAATGTGCAAAGGCAGGATATACAATCAAAGGTTCATATTGAATGCTACTCAAGACAAAATACAAGAACTACAGCTAAAACTGGTAAAGAGGATGGATTAAGAGATATTGAAATAAAACTCATAATAATGAATTAATTGGAAGTGCTGCCATGACTGTAATTGTGGGGATATATTTTTCTGAGCTTAACTTAGGTTCTCCTCCAGAGGGAAATAGATATAATGTAGAAAATTGCCTCATTATAAATTTTGAGTTTAAAAAATCACTGGATACCTTGCTGTAACAATATAAAACCACAAATACAAAAATAAAACTAAAAGCTAAATTAATTTTAATAGCAGCAGTTGAATATCCAATTTAGTGCCATGTATATTTGAATTTAATGCAGGATCTAAAATACTCTATTATGAATGTAATATCATGCATTCAATTTTATGTATGTGCAGCATTAAAAACATATTTTGGTTAGAAAGAACAGATTCACACTACAAAGCAATCTCATATCAACAAAGCAAAACAGTATTTCATAATTAAATGCTGCTTGATGCTGAGTAACAATAGTTGGCAAGAAGCAGTGCAATTTTTTGGATAATTGTATAAGAAGTGGGTGCTGACACTGATTTAAATGTAGATCAAGTTACACTGAAGATAGTCAAGGCCAGTAAAAATAAATTTCTTATCTGTAAACGGTAATTGAACTCTTGAACTTTAAACCAATATATGAAATTAATCTTTTTATGAACATTTTTCACTATTGCTCACCACCTACTTTCATATTAAAAGCTTTTCTTATTCACAATAAACAATTGGTTCTATATAATCAAATGCTCTACTCCCTTTCACCTGTTGCTTCAATGCAACATTTTTCAGTATTAAGCTGATAATTGTTCTGAATAAATTTGGTTGATCTGAGCTTATATTTTTTGGGTGCCAAATTATTAATGAAGTCTTCCAGCTCCTGACTCATCTCCGCTATATTCTGCCAAACTAGTACTGAAAACTGCGTGCCGCATCTTAAGCTGCTAGATATTTAAATTCACAACAAATATGAAATCAATTGCTATAAGTTCTGCAATTCAGAGAAAAAATAGATCTTTTTTGTTGTTGTCCTTAACTGCTTCCCTTTGAGAACTGCACCAGGAAACTCAGCCAAAGATTTACTGTCAAGTGGGATTTGAAGCGCATGGAAATCAACAACATTTGTACACTTCAATGCAAGAACAAAAGCCAAAAAAAAGTAAAACCACAAAGAAGTAGAATATACTGAATATACAGTCTTGACTGTATGTACAGAGATGACAGAATTAATTTAATTCAATCCAATCAGAAAGCAGACTGATCCAAAGCATTACTGTTTCTCTCTTCACGCGATCTGATGAATTTTCCCAACCTTTTCAGTTTACATTTTCAAATCTGATATCAATCTAGAAATTACACAGTGATACCAACACTAGAATGACTGAACGCACATCTGTTTCAGTGTATATTTACAACATTCAAAAATGCTATGCATTAAAGTAGCTTAATTTGGCTGCAAGATGGTGTTCATCTGTCAACACTTAAAAGGCTTTTTTGTGAAAGCCAGATTCTAAGAACTTCAAGATACCTTGGACCTGTAGTCTAATAGTAAATCTGGATTTTATTTGTAATGTCATTGTTATAAATCTCATGTTTTCAAATTCTTGTGAAAGCGAAGAACTATAAAAAGCTAAAATCTGGCAAACTACCAAATGGTCCCCTTAGTTTAAGTTTCATTATTTCAGACTCAACACTTACCTGCAATGTCTTTCCAAGTCCCATGCAATGTGCCAATATGCATCCTGAGCCCGGCTCTTTTAAGGCCTTGCTCACTGACTCACAGCAACAGTCCCACATAAACTGTACACCTGTATAAATGAACATGTATTTTTAATCAAAATAAAAACTATACAATCAAGAAATCTATATTTCTACAACATAACCTACATTACAGAAAGGTTATACTTTAGATAAAATGATTTTTAATGTGTGTGTGTATGTATGATTTCTTAATTTTTGCACAAGTTTGTGCATGACCCATATATAAAAACGGCTTCCATCTTTTTTGCAATGCAACAATCTGACGTGTTAAAATTAAGTTTCTCCTTTGACTATACATTCCAGTAATGTTAAGATTATGGATCACAAATCACAGCTCAAGAGATTTATAGCAACAAGCTTTTTGGTTCTCTTGCATTGCAAGTTTGGAATCTACTCCTGAGCATATTTAAGATGGAGATTGACAGGTTCTTGATTAATCAGGGCAGCAAAGGTTACAGGGAGAAGGCAAGAGAATGGGATTGAGAGGGAGGATAGATCAGCCATGGTGGAGTGGCAGAGCAGATTCAATGACTCAAATGGCCTAACTATACTCTCATGTATATTGGTCTCATAACCTCAGGGTGAAGGATCAATTCTACGTTCTAATCTTGGCATATATCCATATAGCACATGCTTTAAAGTAGGACTATGTCATCAGACCTTTGCATTTAGGCTACATCTAGCCACTGTGATGTATACACGTGGGCCGTGTGTCACCTTCCAGAGAGTATTTCTACACAATACATGGCCCATGGCATTTGACAAAGTTCCACACGTTAGGCTTATTCAGAAAGTTAGAAGGCACGGGATCCAGGGAAATTTGGCCAGGTGGATTCAGAATTGGCTCGCCTGCAGAAGGCAGAGGGTGGTGGTGGAGGGAGTACATTCAGATTGGAGGATTGTGACTAGTGGTGTCCCACAAGGATCTGTTCTGGGACCTCTACTTTTCGTGATTTTTATTAACGACCTGGATGTGGGGGTAGAAGAGTGGGTTGGCAAGTTTGCAGAAGACACAAAGGTTGGTGGTGTTGTAGATAGTGTAGAGGATTGTCAAAGATTGCAGAGAGACATTGATAGGATGCAGAAGTGGGCTGAGAAGTGGCAGTGTGAGGTGGTACACTTTGGAAGGACAAACTCCAAGGCAGAGTACAAAGTAAATGGCAGGATACTTAGTAGTGTGGAGGAGCAGAGGGATCTTGGGGTACATGTCCACAGATCCCTGAAAGTTGCCTCACAGGTGGATAGGGTAGTTAAGAAAGCTTATGGGGTGTTAGCTTTCATAAGTCAAGGGATAGAGTTTAAGAGTCGCGATGTAATGATGCAGCTCTATAAAACTCTGGTTAGGCCACACTTGGAGTATTGTGTCCAGTTCTGGTCACCTCACTATGGGAAGGATGTGGAAGCATTGGAAAGGGTACAGAGGAGATTTACCAGGACGCTGCCTGGTTTAGAAAGTATGCATTATGATCAGAGATTAAGGGAACTAGGGCTTTACTCTTTGGAGAGAAGGAGGATGAGAGAGATGATAGAGGTATACAAGATAATAAGAGGAATAGATAGAGTGGATAGCCAGTGCCTCTTCCCCAGGGCACCACTGCTCAATACAAGAGGACATGGTTTTAAGGTAAGGGGTGGGAAGTTCAAGGGGGATATTAGAGAAAGGTTTTTTACTCAGAGTGGTTGGTGTGTGGAATGCACTGCCTGAGTCAGTGGTGGAGGCAGATATACTAGTGAAGTTTAAGAGACTACTAGACAGGTATATGGAGGAATCTAAGGTGGGGACTTGTATGGGAGGCACGGTTTGAGGGTTGGCACAACATTGTGGGCTGAAGGGCCTGTACTGTGCTGTACTATTCTATGTTCTATGTAACAGGTATGCATATTACTCATGACACAACCGTGACATGAGAAATAAGTACTTGGTAGAATTTGGGGAGGCATACAGGAGGTAGATCAGCTGGTAGAGCAGAGTCCGAACAACAACCTTGCACTTAATGTCAGTAAGACTAAGGAATTGATAGTGGACTTCAAGAAGGGGAAGATGAGAGAAAACATAACCATCCTCATTAAGGGATCAGCAGTGGAAAGGGTGAGCAGCTTCAAGTTCATGGGTTTCAACATTCCTGGGCCCAACTTATTAATGCAATTAAAAAGAAAGGTCGTCAGCAGCTATGTTTCGTCAGAAGACAAAATCTCCTTAAAGTCTCTGTAAAGTTCTACAGATGTACTGGTAAGCATTCAATATACAGGATCGGAAAAAGATGCAGAGGGTTGCAAATTCAGTCAACTCTGTCATGGGCACTAGCTTCCCCTCCATCAAGGGCATTTTCAATAGTAAATGCTTCATCTGTCATTAATTACGCTCAGCATCTATGACATGCTCTCTTTGCACTACTACAATCAGGGAGGTGATACAGGAGCCTGTAGGTACTCAGTGTTTTAAGAACAGCTCCTTTCCCTCTGCCATCAGATTTCTGAATGGACCGTTACCATTACCTCACTTTTCACACTACCTTCTTTTTATATACATTTGTTACTGTAACTTATAGTAACTTCTATGTATTGCACTGCATTGCTACAACAAGTTTCACAGCAATAAAACCAATTCTGAATATACTTTGCAAAGCTTAGAAAATGTTTATTTATTGCTGCATTAACTTCTCACTGTTGCAACAGATGGAGCACTTATAACATTGAAAGAGTATATGCCCTTTTGGACTACTGAAACATGTTGCCAAATTTCCAGAATCTTTCTCGGTTCATTGTATTATCTTTTATGAAGACATTGCAACTGGACAGTTAAAATAAATAGAAGTGTTATAGGGACAGTCCTGGAAAGTGTAATATTCATTCATCTAAATACTCATTAACCGTTCAAAAATTCATTGAATAGCTGATTCAAGCCCAATAATGCTGCTGTGCGCTGAACTTCAAGGTGGTTATTAGTCGTACATTTGTATATATGCCTGCAGAACCACTGGAGTCTATTTCTGCTATCCTTAAAGGGAAAGTCCTGCCAATGACTTGGTGAGCAATGGATCTTACGCTTTTCAACCTTATTACAGGACATGTAAAAAATCTCAACTCATCACTCCCAGGGAAGATTATATTACAAAGGCACCTTTCAGCTCCTGAAAAAGTTGAAGATTCTATGAAGAGATTAAAGGCTGATTTATATTTGTGTGTCAAATGTACGCCGTAGCCGCGAACCCTACGCTGCACTCTACGCAAACCCTACGCCGCAGCCTAACGTGCACCTCTCCCAAAATGTAACTATGCGTCGCGGCAACGCAGACCGAAACAACTGCGATTGGTTCGCTTGGTAGTATCACATTTCCTCCTACGCTGCAATAGCTTCCCATTGGGCAACTGAAAGGCAGGGAAGGAACTCTGGCTGCAATGCTTTCCATAAAGCTTTACAGACCTCCGAAATTATGGAGGACACATTTCACTTTTACGAAAAAAGATGCTCGCTTTAAACTTGTTTACCCCGAGAAAGACTACCATGACCATGAAGCCTTGTGCGGGCAAGTGTGTGTGCATGTGTGATGTGCCGATTTTTTTCGACAAATCGATTTTGGATCAAAATTCTCGATTCTGTTAAGTGATTCTACATACAGAAAATTCACCCTCCTTCAGCTTCAGTCGCCATTGTTTGAAGTTTGAGTTTCTTCGTGTTGAGTTTCAACACGAAGAAACTCAACACAGTGGCATAGAAACCCCACTGCCAACTAGCGTTTTGGCAGTGAATTGCAGAGTGACGCAGACACATCAACGCACAAACATAAATGCTCACAACGGCGTAGCCCACTTGCGTAGACCATGGTGTAAGCTAGTACGCACAAGTATAAATCAGCCTTAAGTGTCAGAACACTTTTCCCATCTCAAGGGAAAACATACAACCAAAACTTTATGTAATTGTTTGTACACATGAGGAATTCCATGGGTGGTTACTAGGATTGTTTGATAAGTTTCAGGCCTGTTATAATGACCAATATATCTGTAACAGTTACTTGAAAACAAACCAAAATTGCTGAGAGACTAAGCCAGGTAATCAACACAGTATGTCTCGCTTCCAAATAACACATTTTCAAATCAAGAAAAGCAAGTTTGACCCTTTATCACGAAGCCAGCAAAGATGAATGATCTTGTAGTGATGATAAACTAACCAAACTAAATTAGCAATATGACTGTATAATTAGCAGAGCTGGTTCACGAGCACCAGGGCGTAGCAAAGTAGTCAATAGATATTTAGTGTCTTTCTTTTCACAAGGTGAAATTTTTGCAATAAAAATATATAAAAGTCTAGCCTGCCTTGTAGTTGCAAATTTCGTATGTACTGTAGGCTAGGAGATGTGGGCCATGCCTGACATTCTGAAAATTTCCATTACAAAAACGTAGTAAATAACAAAGATAAATGGATTCCACACATTTCCTGTTTCTTTTTTTATCCACACATAATTAACTCCTGTTCAGCTAAATATATAGTGTCAAGAAACTTCAATTTTCACAACTTTTTTGCATGTATTAATGCCATAGCAGGGCTGTGTGATTAAAAATAGAAAATACTCTGCAGGTCCAGGAAATAGAAGCTTGCAGGGTGGGTGGGGAAGAAGCAAAACTGGGGTGATCATGGGAATGAACTGTCTTATTGAGGAAGTGAATGGCAACAGTTAATGAGAACATAGACAAAACAATGTAGTGGTTACAAAACGCAAGAGCAGGAAGGCATATGCCCAGGTCGGACTGAGCATGTCCTCCACACCCAGAGTGGGGAGAAAAATAAAAACAAGCTGAACCAGTATCACAAATGGGTGATCTGAAATCTAAAATTTCAGTTACTTCATTCCTCTGAATCAATTGTCCTCCTTAATGTTCACTAAGATTGATTTATTGAGATCTGGCGCAGAACAGGCCCTTCCAGCTCTTCGAGCTGCGCCGCACAGCAACCCCTGGTTTCACCTAATCATGTGGTAATTTACAATGACCGATTAACCTACCTACCAGTGCTTCTTTGGACTGTGGGAGGAAACTGGAGCACACACGCGGTCATGGGGAAAATGTACAAACTTACAGAGAGCAGTGGGATATCCAATGGCTTTCTTTTAAATCTCTATGGGCTCTAGAAAATCATTGTCTCAAATGAAATCACTATAATGTCTTTCCCCTTGGGAACAGAGATGAAAAGAATTCACTTTAAGATATTTAAGTATTCACTTTATCGTTCTGTCCTCTGGCTCAACGTGCAGGCTGCTTGTCTGGTCTGTAACGAGCTGCACTTCTTACCTCGTATCTTTTACCTTTAATATGTATAAAATGCCATGGAATTTTCTTTAATCTAATGTACCAGAGATATTCTGAGATACTTTGACCTCCTACTTTTTTTTAAAGCATCATCTTACACTGAATTATTCTGAAGGATTCCCATATTTTTAGTATTATACATCAAAGTTGCTGGTGAATGCAGCAGGCCAGGCAGCATCTCTACGAAGAGGTACAGTCGAATTTGGATCCAATTTGGATCTCCCCCTCCCACTTTCAAATCTCTTACTAGCTCTTCCTTCAGTTAGTCCTGACGAAGGGTGTCGGCCCAAAACGTCGACTGTACCTCTTCCTAGAGATGCTGCCAGGCCTGCTGCATTCACCAGCAACTTTGATGTGTGTTGCTTGAATTTCCAGCATCTGCAGAATTCCTTGTGTTTACTTTTTTAGTATTATGTCAACTACAATACTTTAGAAAATACCATGGCGTGTTGGCGTGTGGCCAAATAGTTAAGGCGTTCGTCTAATAATTTGAAGGTCGTTAGTTCGAGCTTTGGCTGAGGCAGCGTGTGCATCCTTGAGCAAGGCACTTAACCACACATTGCTCTGCGACGTCTCTAGTGCCAAGCTATGCGGGTCCTAATGCCCTTCCCTTGGACAACATCAGTGATGTGGAGAGGGGAGACTTGAAGCATGGGCAACTACTGGGCTTCCATACAACTTTGCCCAGGCCTGCGCCCTGGAAACCTTCTAAGGCACAAATCCATGGTCTCATGAGACTAATGGATGCCTATAATCATGAAGAATATAACAACTTCACAGAAGCCTTAACACAGGAAGGAACCACACTCACAATTATAATGTCTCTCAAAGAGATGGCAAGAGCAATATTGGAGGACCTAAAGCACCCAGCTGCAAGAGTAAATGTTAAGTCATAACTTCTTTTACAATGAGTGTCATATTTTAACTCAATCCATGCTTTTTGAATGGCCCTCAGCTAGCATACCAAACCTACAGTTGTAGTGTCCAGCACACACATACAAAGTGGTCTGAACAGGTGGCCCTCCCTCAAGATGGTTGTAAAAGTTTCACACAACCTTTAAAGACTCAAAATCATTAAGCAGATGCCAACTGTTGCATGTCATGCATAGCTCAAATTTTTATTGCAACATCTGTATCTGAGAGCGCCACACCCCGCACAATCATCAAAGATACATGGCAGCTGCTCTTCTCACCTAGAAGATGCCGTAAGAGTCTCCAGACCAAGAAAATTATTGAACATACACAGCTAACGAAGCAGAAACATACAGACAAGTGTCAGAATCAGATTACTTTTAAACACAATAATTAAATCTTTTTACCACTTCAAACAGTATTGCAATGCTACTTTGCAGGAAGTAAATTCAGAATTTTAAACATTCTATCATGGAAGGAAGATGAAGGCATTGCTCACCAGAATTAATTTCAGATGAGTCAACTATCCTCAACAGAACTACTCAAAATGAATTTTGCTTCTTAGCTTTCCCTTTCTGATGTCCCTTGTCCTCTGTATCCTAATTTGAATGTCAAAACTATATTGTGCAGAACAACTTTTCCTTACATATGCAGATTATCAGTGAAGGAAGGTCTGTTAAAATGAACTACAGTAAAACACTGAAAATCCTCCTTCCAGAAAGCATGATAGTTTGACCTCAAGCATTCCAGGGCCTGTTCCCATGCTCCCTTGTAACAAACTAGGGTCCCATTCTCACATTTAGAATTATATAGATTGAACAATACAGCATGGATATAGGATCCTTGGCCCAAATACTCCAGGCCAATCTTGACCCTTCCAGCTAGTCTCAATTTCCTGCATTTGGTCCACTTCCCTCTAAACCCTGCTCCTCCAAGTGCTTATCCATGTGTTTCTGAAATGATACGCCTGGTCCTGCCCTAAGCAACGCCTCTGGCAGCTCATTTCATATATTCATCACCCTATGAGTTGGAGAAAGTTACCGCTCAGGTCCCTTTTAAACGTTTCCCCTCTCACCCTAGTTTTGGATTCCCTCCCCAGGGAAAAGACACATCCACTTTATTTATGCCTCTCAGTTTTAAACACTTCTATAAGGTCACTTCTCATTCTTCTACATTTCAAAACATAAAGGCCTAGCCTAGCCAGCATCTACCTACAATTCAGGCTCTGTAGTCCTGGCAAGCCCCTCAAAGTTTTTTTGCAGTTTTAAAGTTTTTGTTTTAAACTTTCCATTTCTTTTAAACTCACCTGGTTTACTGAAAAATTTAATTATTCTGCTCTGTAATGCCTTAAATTCAGAAATAATTTTCATCCTGAAAATCAGCACCAAAATCCCAAGAATTATTAGAATTTTACTGCACTACAACTGTACCCAGTGGTGCACACCACTGCATCTCAGGGGCTAACTACAGCTACACTTTATTTGTTGCATTTTAAGGTGGTTGCAAAGAACTATACTATATACTCTGAACATCCAATTCTCGAAACGCAAGCTGTTAAAATAATAATACCATTACTCATTTCTCCGAGGTATTTGCATTATTTAGCCTGAAACTTCCTGCAAAGTAATTCATAGTACACTTTCCTATTCATGTACACACAGGAATATTGTGGATGGTTCTCATCCACAAAGACTTACCTATCCACGGTGTATAGTTAAATCTCATTCATCGGTATTCTGTCAGAACAGTTGGCGGTTAATCTTCAACATTTCCCAAAAATATGATACCAGATTTTTGCACACAGGAATAAATTTTGGACTAATACTACTTTGATGTTGTAAGAAAAAGCTTGTGAACCCTTTCCATTATCTGGTTTTCGGCATTAATTACTCATAAAATATAGTCCCATCTTCATCTAAGTCACAATAATAGACAAACATAATCTGCCTAAACTAATAACACATAAACAATTGCACTCTTCATGTCTTTACTAACACATTGTTTAATCATTCATAGGCCGAACTGGAAAAGTATGTGAACCCTTGTTTAGTGTTTTTCTTATAGTGGACACATGGCCAGAGACCTTAGCAAGTTCTAGAGATCTTTGCAGGTCTTCTGCTGTTACCCATGGGTTTTTTTACACTTCCTTCAGCATTTCATTATGCCCTTGGTGTGATCTTTGCAGGATGCCCACTCCTACAGAGAGTAGCAACAGTACTGAATTTTCACCATTTGTAGACAATTTCTCTTACTGTGGACTGATGGTCTTTAGAAATTCTTTTGTAGCCTTTTTCAGCTTGATGCATCTCTACAATTCTTCTTCTAAGGTCTTTTGAAAGTTGTTCTGATCGAGGCATGGTGCACTTAAACAGATCTTTCTTGAGAAGAACAGGCTCTGTCAGTAACCTGACTTTGTGTGTCTTCTTTTTAAAATAGGGCTGGGCACTTCTACAACCCACACCCTCCAATCTCATCTCATCGATTGCAACATCTGACTCCAAATAACTTCTGTAGAAGGCATCACCCCAGAGGTTCACATACTTAACCTAGACTGTGATTGTTTAAATGGTGTACTCAGTATTGACAAGAAGTACAATTATTCCTATGTTATTAGCTTAGGCAGATTGCGTTTATCTATTGTTGTAATTTAGATGAAAATCAGACCACATTTTATGAGTAAGTAATGCAGAAAACCAGGTATTGCAAATGGTTAACAGACTTTCCCTTGCAACTGTACGTTACAGGGGAATAGGCCAGTTAGGTCCATCTTTCCATATCATGACTGATCATCATGTTCACTTTCCCCACACAATCACAATTTCCTCCATTTCCCTTATTTCTCAAAACCTATTGAATTTAGTCTTGACTATAGTCAATAACTGAGTCCCCACAACACAGAAAGCCAAAGATTTGCATGCTTGCTTATAATTCTCACAGAAAATGACCAATGATAGGGGAAGTAGTTATGGTGTACCCTAGAAAATAAGAATAGATGGACTAGTCTTTGTCAACTGAAACATTAGTTTAACAAGATCAGATGTTAGATCAACATATAAAACACATTCCCAAAACAACTATCATTCACAAATACTCACCGTCTACTTGATGGGGTTTCAGTTTTCGCACCAAATTTCTATGGACTTGGACAAGGCATTCCTTTGTCTCCTTATCTTCATCAAGGATCAGTTTAGTGGTTATTGGACATTGTATAGGCGACGTACCTTCCAATACTTCCACCTGCTGTGAATTTTAAAATTTGGAGAATATTTTTGATTCATACAATGTGCATTAATAATTAATTTTGCAATTCTCATCAGCTGAATGTTTCACAAACAGTGTCAGGTAAAGCCATTAAACAAGCAATTTACTGTAGCTATATTTAACAGCAGTTTGCATCAATGAAGTGACCATTGCATAACCAGCAAACTAGGAAATACATTTCAGGCAGGAGTAAATGAAAGATAAAATCCATAAATATTCATAATTAATACAACTGCTTTAGTTTTTAACTGGGCAAACTGCTGCTGTTCAACCAAAACATTGTCATCCACCCTGTAAACAGTTATATCCTGCCCATAAAAAGCAAAAAAATTCCAAATCCTCGGCTTCACATTCCTAACCTGGACCACAGAACTGAAATCCAGAGCCAACGTGGACATAAAGTAGCACGTAAATGAGTCTGGCGTCCAGGAATCGCAATAAAACTGAAGCTGATGGAAATTGCCCACTGTTTGGCTGTTGGAGGGCAAACTTAATCCCAGAACAATGATGCAGGACTTTCTCAGGTAAGTGGTGCCCTAAAATATTCTCGGCTGCTTCATCAAAGACCTTCCTCCCTGCCAACTCAATTGCATCTGCTAGTCATTCCGGTTATATCACATACCAGCCTCCTTCAAACCTCTCATTTATACTGCTATATCTTCCCTCGTTGTCCTGATATAGGGACTTGATTTGTAACATCAACATACAGCCTTTGGCTCCACAGATGCTATTTGACCTGCTGAGTTTTTCCAGCATTGTTTTACGCTCTTCAATGATCATCTGTCCATTCGAAGTCCAGAAGGTTCATTGTATTCTGGAGCAGTCAGCTCTATTTGCACCTTTTTCTGTGAGGACAAAGTCTGAGCCTACACTTAATACTAAATTACATATAAGACTGGGCTGATGTGAAGCAGTTAAATTCATGCCACACAAATGCCAATGATGACCTCTAACGAAGGTTCAGTCACTTGGCATTTGAGATGAGGTAGTAAATTGGATTAGCCACTGGCTTTATGGAAGAAGCCAGAGAGTGGTTGTAGAAAGTTCGCTCTCTGACTGGAGGCCTGTGATTAGTGTTGCGCCACAGGGATCGGAGCTGGGTCCGTTGTTACTTGTCATTTATATTAGCGATCTGGATGATAATGTGGCAAACTGGATCAGCAAAATAGTGGATGACAGCAAGATTGGGTGTGTAGTGGATAACGGGAAGAACTATCCACAGCTTGCAGCAGGATCTTGACCAGCTGAAAAATGGCAGATGAAACTTAACGCAAACAAGTGTGAGGTGTTGTACTTTGGAAGGACCAACCAGGGTAGGTCTTACTTCGTGGGCGGTAGGGTACTGAGGAATCAGAGGGATCTGGAAAACAGATCCATAATTTCTTGAAAGTGGCTTCACAGGTAGTCAGGGTTGTAAAGAAAGTTTTTGGTACATTAGTCTTCATAAATAAAAGTAATGAGTACAGGAGATAGGATGTTATGTTGTAAAAGACATTGGAGAGACCTAATTTGGAGTATTGTGTGTAATTTTGGTCACCTACCTGCATGAAAGATATAAATAAGATTAAAAGCACAGGAAGTCTATAAGGAAGTTGCCAAGTCTGGAGGAACTGAGTTATAAGGAAAGATTGAATAGGTTAGGACTTTATTCCTTGGAATGTAAAGACTGAGGGGAGATTTGATAGAAGTATACAAAATTATGAGGTTATAGATAGGGCAAATGCAAGCAGGCTTTTTCCAGTGAAGCTGGGTGAAACATGAGGGAGAGTAGAAACTTCTTAACTCAGGGTGTGGAATGAGCTGCCAGCACATGTGGTGGATGTGAGGTTGATTTCAAAATTTAAGTTGGATGGGTACATGGACAAGAGGTTTATGGGGGTTATTACGCTGGTGCAGGTTGATGCAACTAGGCAGATTAATAGCTCAGCACAGATTAGATGGACCGAAGGGCTTGTTTCTGTGCTGTAGTGTTCTATAACTCTAACAATGTGTATAAGAAACTAATTTATATTGCAATACCTCTCTCAACCTTTGCCTCTCTTTTTCTCTATCAGCAATGCGCTTTCTTCTATCTTCCTCTTCTTTTAAGGCATTTTGAGTCTCTGTTCGCAAATTGACATCTTTCAAAATCTTCCTTATCTTCTTCCGACCTTTTGCAGGGGACTTTATATCATCTTCATTTTCTTCATCATCACTATTACTTTTACTACCAGATTCTGAATTGCTCTGCAAAATAAAATGAATGTTAACTGGTCTGACAGTACAATCCAATTCTACGATTTATTGTAGATAAAAGAAAGACACATACAATTACAAGAGAAACAATTTCATTAGGTGTTGACAGTTTTCCATTTGCTGTTTTAAAAAATATTCATGGGGAGGCATTATTAAAACATCAACAGAACAAGGCATCATCAACAGAACAAAATCCAAAAGTGATTCAAATAAGTGTTACCATGCAAAACAAAACTGATCCCAATCAGATAAGGAGCACATGACAAAAAGCTGATGAAAGACTGACTATAATAAGTATTCAGAAGAAGGGAGAGTGGGTGTGAGGAGTGCGAGGTGTAAGAGAGTGGGGAGGGGGAATATCAGAAGTTGCTTTCACAGCTAAAGACACACCTGCTAGTAGCGGAGCAGCTAAATTAAAAATGAGTCAATATCCAGGTTATTGCTAAGGCCTGTTCTACAGAGTAATGTCTTTGCTAATTCCCAAGCACGAGATTTTGGTGAGGAAGGACAGAAAATCTAGATCTCAGTGGCACAAGGAAGCACCAAGAGGATAAAAATTACTGATGGGAGTTGGTCTTACAAGTCTAAACAGTAGAGACAATGTAGGGAATGTCATCAAACAAACAATTATGCATATAAACAAAAGTGCAACAGTAATCATAGGTGATCCTAATGTTTGTAAAGACTGATCAAATCAATTTAAAAATAATAATGCAGAGCACATATTCCTACAGTAGATCTGAGATTGTTATGGGCAAGCATATTAATGAACAGGGATAAGTTAATAATCTGTTCATGCAGGATCTTTAGGGAGAAGCATACAAAAAATAGAATTTCCAAGTCAGGCAGTCTAATCTGAAACAAGAGTTCTGAATCTAACAGAGAAACTGCTGAGGTTCCTGTGATAGATTGGGGAGTTCATGCTTTTCAACGAATAGGTAATTGCTCACCAAAATAGGAACCACAACAGGTGTTCTGCTACTTTCTGGTTCAAGTACAAAAGTCACCGACAGTAGTAGCTATGGATAGCATTAGATAATAAGAGGATCTAAAGTTGCCAAAGAAAGTAGTAAGAGTTGGGACAGTTTAGAATTTAGCAAAAAGACCAATAAACTGATTAAACATTAAAAATGGAGTATATTAGTAAACAAAAGCAGATTGTAAAAGCTTCTAAAAATATGGTGAAAGAAAAAGACTAGTTTGAGTCTTGTAAGAGTCAGAAACAAGGGAATTTAGAGTTTGGAGCATACTCAATGGGCCAAATGGCTTAACTCTCCTTTATTTCAGGGTCTAATTTACAATTAGAAATAAAGAAATGGAAAAGCAACTAAACAAATCCCAGGCTTTTTTTTAAAAAAGAAGAGAATACAAATAACTTCCCTGTTGTTTGAATTTATCTATTAACCATCTTGATGAGAATACAGGTGGCATAATTAGTAAATTTGCAGATGACACCAAAATAATGATGCAATGGACAGTGAAGAGACGTCATCTAAGGTCACAATAAGATGCAGATCAGCTGGGATGGTGGTAAAAGAATGGCAGATGGAATTTCACTCAGAGGAGGGCAAAGCAACAAATTTATGTAAGTTAAATCAGGCAGATCATACACAGAGGATGGCAGGGACTTGGGAGCATTGCTGAACAAAGCAACCTAATTCTGAAAGAAAACAATTCTGAACATGGCAACATAGGTAGACAGGATGATGGTTTATGGTATGTTTGACATTATTGGCCAGGGACTGAGTACAGGATCTGGGATGTCATGTTACAATGGTGAGAGCAAATTTAGGATTATTATGTGTAGCTCTTGTCACACTATAAAGAGGGATATCATTAAGGGATATGCCTACCAAGCTATTCCATGCCCTCACTTTGGGAAGTCTGATCACCTAGCTGTACTTCTACTCCTTGAGTATAGGCAGAGACTGAAGACTGCAGCACCAGTAGTGAGGACCAAGAAGGTTTGGACAGGTGAAGCACAGGAGCACCTACAGAACCTGCTTTGAATCCGTGGACTGGACTATATTCAGGGATTCATCTTTGAACCTGGATGGGTATGCTGCAGTTGTTACCGACTTCATTAAAACCTGTGTGGATGAGTGTGTGCCTACAAAGACTTGCTGTACATTCCCAAACCAAAAGCCATGAATGAACCAGGAGGTATATCGTCTGCTGCAGACTAGATCTGTGGCATTCAAGTCTGGCAACCCAGGCCTGTACCAGAAAACCAGGTATGATCTGCGGAGGGCTATTTCAAGGGCAAAGAGACAACTTCGAACCAGGTTGGAGGCGATATCAGATGCACGGCAACTCTGGCAGGGACTGCAAGACATTACTTCCTACAAAGCGAAACCCAATAGTATGAATAGCAGCGATGCTTCACTACCAGATGAACTCAATGCCTTCTATGCACGCTTTGAAAGGGAAAACACAACTATGACTCTGAAGATCCCTGCTGCACCTGATGACCCTGTGATCTCAGTCTCAAAGGCCGATGTTAGACTGCCTTTAAAGAGAGTGAACCTTCACAAGGCAGAAGGTCCCAATGGAGTACCTGGTAAGGCTCTGAAAACCCATGCCAACCAACTAGCAGGAGTATTCAAGGACATCTTCAACCTCTCACTGCTACGGGCAGAAATTCCCACTTGCTTCAAAAAGGCAACAATTATACCAGTGCCAAAGAAGAATAATGTGGGCTGCCTTAAAGACTATCGCCCGGTAGCACTCACATCTACAGTGATGAAATGCTTTGAGAGGTTGGTCATGACTAGACTGAACTCTTGCCTCAGCAAGGACCTGGACCCATTGCAATTTGCCTATCGCCACAATAGGTCAACTGCAGATGCAATCTCAATGGCTCTCCACACAGTTTTAGACCACCAGACAACACAAACACCAACGTCAGGATGCTGTTCATCGACTATAGTTCAGCATTTAATACCATCATTCCCACAATCCTGATTGAGAAGTTGCAGAACCTGGGCCTCTGTACCTCCCTCTGCAATTGGATCCTCACCTTCCTAACTGGACGACCACAGTCTGTGGGGATTGGAGATAACATATCTTCCTAGCTGATGATCAACACTGGTGCACCTCAGGGGTGTGTGTTTAGCCCACTTCTCTACTCTCTGTATACACATGACTATGTGGCTAAGCATAGCTCAAATACCATCTACAAATTTGCTGATGATATAACTATTGTTGATAGAATCTCAGGTGGTGATGAGAGGGCGTACAGGAGTGAGATATGCTAACTAGTGGAATGGTGACACAGCAACAACCTGGCACTCAACGTCAGAAAGATGAGAGAGCTGATTGTGGACTTCAGGAAGGGTAAGATGAAGGAACACATACCAATCCTCATAGAGGGATCAGAAGTGGAGAGAGTGAGCAGCTTCAAGTTCCTGAGCGTCAAGTCTCCGAGGATCTAAGCTGGTCCCAACATATTGATATAGTCATAGAGAAGGCAACACAGTGGCTATACTTTATTAGGAGTTTGAAGAGATTTGGCATGTCAACAAATACACTCAAAAATGTCTATAATTGTACCATGGAGAGCATTCTGACAGGCTGCGTCACTGTCTGGTACGGAGGGGCTACAGCACAGGACCGAAAGAAGCTGCAGAAGGTTGTAAATCTAGTCAGCTCCATCCTGGGCACTAGCCTACAAAGTACCCAAGACATCTTTAGTCTCAGTGTCTTCCAGTATCTCAGAAAGGCACCGTCCATTATTAAGGACCGCCAGCACCCAGGGCATGCCCTTTTCTCACTGTTACCATCAGGTCGGAGATACAGAAGCCTGAAGGCACACACTCAGCGGTTCAGGAACAGCTTCTTCCCCTCTGCCATCCAATTCCTAAATGGACATTGAATCTTTGGACACTACCTCACTTGTTTTAAATATACAGTATTTCTGTTTTTGCACTTTTCAAAAAATATCTATTCAATATATGTAATTGATTTACTTTTTTAAAATTATGTTTTATTTTATTTATTGTTTTTTTCTCTCTCTCTGCTAGATTATGTATTGCATTGAACTGCTGCTGCTAAGTTAACAAATTTCACGTCACATGCCAGCGATTATAAACCTGATTCTGATTCTCAATAAGAGATGTTAAAAAAAGGTACTCCTGTATCAAGGTTATCAGGCTGAAACTCAACTGTTTATTCTCCTCCATATTTACTACCTGACTTGCTGAGTTCTTCCAGCATTATGTGTGTTGCTCCAGATTTCCAGAATCTGCAAAATTTCTTGGTGTTGTGTTCACAAGAATGTTGGCTGGACCGGAGGGCTTGAGTTATAATGGATAGGATGGGTCTGATACTCCTAAAACGAAAGCTGAAAGGTCACTTCCAGGGTTTATAAAATTATGAGGGGCATGTATTTAAGGTGAGAAAGGAAAGGTTTGAAGGGGACCTGAGAGGGCAAGATTTTCCCCACTCAGAATCGTAAGTATATGGAACAAGCTCCCAGAGGAGGAAGGGTACAATTACAATATTTATAAGAAACTCAGGCAAGCGCGTGGATAGTAAAGATTTAGAGTGACGTGTGCCAAATGCAGGAATTAGCTTAGGGAGGCATCTTGGGTGCTAAGGACTAGATGTGCCCGTGAGGTCACTCCCGCGTGCATATGAAGCTCAGTCTTTATACAAGGACAACTTCTGGGTTAGGACAACCTATCCATGTCCTTATAGTTTTTTTTAATACTCATCCATCAAGGCAAATTATGTTAATACCTCTCAGGTCATAGATGAATATCAAAAACTCAAAACATTAACTACAGTTTCTTTTCCCATATATGTAGTCTGATCTGTTGAGTATTTACAGCAACTTTTATGTCACTATAACAATGTCCAAAACAGTGCATTTCAGCTACAAGAAATGGATGGGCTAAGTTTGCTTTCCTTGGAGCAGGGGACACTAAAGGAATACTGTTCACACTGCATTTTTAGGGCCCTATTGAGACTACACTTGGAATAGTGTTCAGTTCAGGTCTCCTTACCCAAAAAGAATATACGTCGGAGGGAATGAAACTTAACAAGATTGATTCCTGAAATGGAGACTTCGGATCAACTAGTCCTGCATTCATTACAGTTTGAAAATAAGGAGGAGATTTCACTTAAACGTACAAAATTCTGACATGGCTTGACAGGCTGCTTTTAGGAACAATGCTTCTCTGACTGGGTGTTCCACATTGTCTGGGTGCAAAGCAAAATATTCAGGATTTAAATGAAAAATTCATCAGATGGTAAACTTGTGGAATTTGCTATCAATCAAAAGGTAACACAGGCCAGATCAGTGAATATTGCAGAGGTAGACACATTTATTGACAAAAATCTTCAATGATCCTGTTACTGCAAATGTAATTTTACAAGATGCTGCACCACAGAACAGCTACTGGAGCTGTTGCTTCATAGCTCCAGTGACCTGTGTTCATTCATGATGCTGTTTTGTGGAGTCCAGATCTCCTTATGACTGCATGCGTTTACTCTGGTTACTCCGGTTTCTTTCCACATCCTGCCCCCCCCTCAAAAAAAGGTACATTAACTGCAATTGCAAATTGCCTCTAGAAGTATAACCTCGGCATAAGTGTTGTGAGGAAACATGGAATATAGGATTACCCATGAATGGTAGTACAGGCTTGAAAGACTTCATTCCTATTTCTTTCTCTGGACAGCAGGTTGTCAGACTGTTTAACACTAGTACCAGAATGTAAAGTAACCAAGCTACTAGAATTCTGATATTTACATATGGTTTCTCTCCAACCATGAATAACTAGTTTGACAAACTGAGTGGCTGTGCTATAAAAATTTGTCACTGAGCTGAATATTAGGATATGCCTAAAAAAATGCATTATAGAAAATCAATAATGCCACTTGCACAGTATCTCAATGCACAAGTTAATTTTCTTGAACGCCTAGAATGTTCTAAAATAAGTAACTGTCACAGCTGTAACTAATAATTTGTCCAGCTAGTGTGCCAGTTCTCATAAGATGATGCAAATGAAGTAATAATAATTCTCTGCGTTGCTTGGATTTCCAGCATCTGCAGATTTTCTTGTTACCAATAATTCTTCCACATATTGATTGCAGTGCTGTGGGTTAAATGTAGATTTAAATACTCCAATAGTACAAAATGTTCATAATCATACAAACAACCAGTACAGCAAAACTCAGTAGTCTCACTTCACAATTACCACCTATGCAATTACCTTTTCACTTGATGAGTTTTCCTGAACTTTAATTCGCCTTCTTTTCTTTTTCAGCAAGTAGCTGCGCTGGCTTTCCTCTGCCTCTTTTTTCGATGCTCTGAAAAAGGGTGGAAAACAATGCATTTAATTTTGTTCAAACCTTCAACATTGGTGATACATTTTTTCTGCTAAGCAACAAACTACAGATCTCCCTCATGACAAACCTACATACGAACTCGGATCTGCATGAGGTAAAGAAAATTGAGAATGGACAGGTACCTCAGAATTAGACCAAACATAACATCATGCTTCAATTCAGTAACAGGAAGTTGAAAAGCTAAACATAAAGGGCAGGAGGGTAAATTCACTAAACTTCTAAATGTTATCTTTAAGCTGTCACCAGCTAGATTATCCAGGTTAAACATCTTACCCACCCTTCCCCTACCCACCCACCAATCCAAGGAACCTTTGAGAACATCCTCCAATTTGCTTCCTCACGGCAACCTTCTAATATGATAGATGTTCGAGTTGAGTTCTTGCCTTTGCAGTCTAATGCAGTTCACACAAATAAGGCCCAATAATGAAGTACTTAATAGGGGGGTAGAGTAGGGGAGAAGTAGCAAAACAACCATTGCCCATATACTGAACCTTCCACTGGTGATCTTTAAAACACTTCTCCCTCAGATAGTCAAGTATGTGTTGGTGAGCTTTGGAGGTATCTGCCTTCACTGAAATGTAGTTCCTGAGACAAGGAAAGTTGTCCTCATTTTCCAGAACCTTGTTTTTCAAGGGACGGTGTTATATAGGTCAAGTAAAACAACAGTTTTGCCAGTGCTTGAAAATTCCTTCAGCTGTTTCAGGGAACAAGTTTGTGTTGACTTGGAACTAATTAACTGCAAGGATGCTTAAAAGTCTGCACACTGTACCTTAATAAACTGAGGGTAAAGTGACCTTGCATCTGGAGTGGAAATTACAATAATTGAGCAGGTTTTGGATGGTTCTCTAGATTAATCCCACACGTTTGGGAGGTGTATTAGAAGTGTGATGCATTACTGCAGCAAGAAATTAGAGGTCAGGAGCAACGATGTATCCTTGCTTGACTTCTGCATTATGAATTGCTTTGTGGTGAAAGCATTAATTGGAATCATAGCATGTGCCCCATACAGCAGGAGTCAGAAGACGGAGACATTCTTGCAATGGGTTAAAGATAAACGGAAATTTTCCCTTTTCTAGCACAGGAACAGCTGCACTTTATTGGCAGTCTGACTGAAAGCAGCAAAGACCAAATATCAAACCTAAGATTAAATGGCTTGATGGTCAGTGAAACACTATGACACAGTCACCCAAAGGAAAGGTCTGTACAATTCAATGAAAAAAAACTTCTTGCTTATGCAAACACATTAATTTATTTGAAAAGAGATCTACCTTGTCCTTGGACGTTTCCGTTTATCATCAGAATCACTTTCCTCTTCACTACATTGAGATTCCTGAAAATCAGAGTCACTCTCTTCTTCAGAAGTACCTTCGTTACTACTCACTGAAAGTAAAAGTACATAAAATCTTTTCTTTTCCTGTCTTTTTATTAATTTTCAAAATTATAAACATAATAATATTGATAAACAGAGAATGGGATTACATTATTAATAGCTAACATTTGCAAATATAAAATTGTTGATAGTACAAGTATGTTAGATCTCCCCAATTCTAAATATAATTGAACATGGTAAAAGATAAATGGAAAAAAATCTTTAAAAAAACCCCAAACTAGAAAAGAAAAAAAACACTAAATTAAGCTAAGCAAAACTAGACTAAACTAAACAAAACTAAAACAAAGTCGGGCTAACATATTACATTGGATACATTCATTAATGTCGTTAACTCCACTCCTCTATCCGTATATTTTTAATTGAAAAAAAAGATGCAAAAAAGGTCAAACTACATCATATGAAAATGTTGAATAAATGGTCTCCAAGTTTCTTCAAATTTAACCAAAGGATCAGAGGTGCCACTTCTGATTTTCTCTAAATTTAAGCAAGATATAGTTTGAGAAAACCACTGAAATGTAGTAGGACGATTGACCTCTTTCCAATTCAATAAGATAGATCTTCTAGCCATTAATGTAAGGAATGCAACCATCCGGCAGGCTGAATGGGATAAGTAACTATCTTCCATCATTGGTAACCCAGAAATTGCAGTAATGGGGTGGGGTTGTAAATCAATACACAAAACTGTAGAAATAATATCAAAGATTTCTTTCCAATATTTATCCAAAAAAGGGCAAGACCAGAACATACGAGTCAAAGAAGCAACTTCAGAATGACATCTATCACAAATAGGGCTTATATGAGAATAAAAACAAGCTAATTTATAAAAGTACATAAAATCATAAAATTTATCATTTAGCAAGAAAGAAACAGATGAGGAGGTTCCCAATAGGAATCATACTAAATACCAAAAACAATTCAAAGACAGTAAATCAATGTATTACAGTGCATTCAGGGATTCTTGCTAAAACACCATGACTGCAGCGTTTATAATCTATACAAAATATCATCCATTTACCTTTCCTTCTGTTCTTGCGTGTGCCCTCCTTTACTCCATCTTTGACTTTGCCTTTCTTTTCATTTCCAGATTCACCATCACTCATTGAGAGTTTATGCCTCAAGAGCCGATGCCTATAACGTGGCTTCTTTGTCATTTCAAAGTCAGAGTCTGAATCCGAGTCAGCTTCAGCTTCCTCTTCATCTAATTTAATTAAGGACAAATTGAAAACTAGATGTTACTCAAAAGTCACAAACAAGAGAATCTACAGATGCTGGAAATCCGAGCAACACACACAAAATACTGGAGGAGCTCAGGAGGGCAGGCAGCATCAATGGAAAAGAATACAGATGACACTTCGGGCCGAAACCCTTCAGCAGGGTTTCTGCCTGGAAACATTGACTGTACTATTTTCCATCGATGATGCATGGCCTGCTAAGCTCCCCCAGCATTTTGTGTATGTTACTCAAAAGTATCATTTTGGGTTTAAGTTATTCATTTCAGTTTTAGTCTCATTTATACAGTTATTATTTTGTTTAGAATTGTCAAATAGAAGACTGTTGTTTGTGTTTTGATTGTGATCCAGGGAGTCAAATAGTAAATCTTTAGTTTTCTACATTTTAGTCCATTCAACAATGTAGGTTAGGTTCAAAAGAAAATTCTCAAGTAAAGAAATTTTATGGTAATTATTAACCTAAAAAGAAAATAAAAAACAGAAAGAGACAAAAATCAAAAGTCATATAGTCAAAGCATAATTCAGCATGGAAATGGGCTCTTCATCACAACTGATCTGTGCTGACCATAGCATCCTCTCTGCTAGTCCCAGTTGCCCAGGTAGAGCCCAGAATGCTCCGAGCCCTTCTCCACATACTTATCCAAATGCCTCTTAGTGAAATGCTGCTTATTCAGTTCAATTTCTAACTCTTTCTAAAAGTCATAGGCAAATTTTAATATGTGGCTTTAATTCTAGAAAAAAAGCAAGCCCATATTTAATTTGACATTAATCTTAAACCTTTTAAACTCTAAATCAAATGTCACTGAAATGTGAAGAAATGCTGCCCAATTAAAATAGCTCACATTTAAAAAAAACATGCACACTAGTCTCTAACTCAGCAAGTTGCAGATTCATGAGCCGATCCAAAAGCAAACATTCTTTTCAGAAAGATATTTCAATATAGTGCTGAGGAACTGCTTAACTGCTGGTAGTTACCACCTTACAAACTTGAAGGCACAATTATGATTGTAGACCACCTTATAGAATTGCTGAAATGAGAATTTGCCTTGTATCACAAATAACTTCTATTAATTATAACAGATCAGTTTCCTTGAGAATTAGCTTGAGAATTTTACTGAACTTGTTGCGCAAAAATTACACATTGATTTTTACAATTTAAAAGCTGCAAGACATTTTAGGAATTCCTGAAAGGTACTTTATAATTTGTTTTTGTATGTACCACTGTTAACTTGTGTTGTCAAATGTAGGACTCTAATGTAAATACAGTATTTTGATATTTTATCTTACAAAGCCTATTACTAATGCAAAAACACTGAGAAAGTGGTACAAATAACCCATGTAGGGCTGAGTGAATATTTAGTACAATTCTTGATCATTTCTTTTGCTTACCATTTTCTTCATCGTCTTGTTCATTCCTTTGGTCAGATTTCTTCTCTTCTTCAGATTCTTCCTCTGAAGATTTATCATCATTAGATGATAAATTTGCATTTATTTCTGCTAATAGCATCTTCTTGGCAATTCTGCCAAAAAAGGGGGGGAAAGGTTGAAGATATTACACTGAAACCTACATGAACAGTACCATTTAAACAGTTTTTGTAACTAGATTATTTTATGTGTGAAGATTCACATTAAATCACACAGTTAACTTTCATAAATTTAAAATTTTAGATCAGGAATAGGGGGCAGTGGTGAATGCAAGCAATTTATTTGAACAGAGAATAGATTTAAATGTTAGACAAATTCAAATACACTTATACTAATCAGTAACAATTCTTGTTTAACTCAAGAAAAAGTAACAGTCATTAAGTATTACCCAGCAGCGCCTGATAGCAATAAGATCCAAAATCAAAATGAGAAAAACGTTCTTCAGGGTACTTATGTTTCATGACTTATATGAAGTTATCAAAATTTCACCAAAATGATTATCCATTATGTAAACATTATATTGTCGCATGTAAAATATTTTGATATAATCAAAGTCAAACATTTACATTAACTAATTTAGAATAAAGAAAATTAAAGGAAGAACATTAATGTTTATTCCGAAACAGTGCAATCCCACTCTAGTCCTTGTCTTTCCTTTTCCAGTTTCATTCAAGGCACATTTGACTTACAATATTTTACCAGTGCTCATGGCTACACAATTAGCTTAGAATTTGATCAATTCACTATTCTCATTGTTCTCATTTTTTAAAAATTCAATGAAGCACATGAATACATTATTTATAAATTTAAAAAAGTATACCCTAGAAACCAAACACTAAAAAGGTGGATGGCAAATGGGAAGTAGTGCCGGTAACAAGAAAAAGAAAAGGCAAGGAAAATGCATGAATGAACTTATCAAGCAGTTTGCTGGATGCTCGAGTTACCCTGAAAAACTACACAACCAATAATGTACACTTTTTTTAAAAGTGCAGGTAAATACAGCAATGTAATTATGAAGAGCAATATCTCACAACCAATGAATAGAATCATTGGTCAATTTATAATTTGTGAGGGGACAGAAACAAAAATGGTGGTCAAGAATTTTTTTTTACTACCTCATGTATTAAGGGATCTTTAATATGTTCCAACATTAATAAAACAGTTCAAAGAATGCAGTTCTGCCAGGAATGCACGAAAACACAGGCAATGGTTATGTACTTAAATCTTAACAGCTTAACTGAAAGGGCAGAGTACTTTCAACTGAGTTTTTTTTTAAACTGCAAAAGGATATTGCAAATAATCCTAACTTAAAAACGTACTATTTCAGTCTAGTTTATCTAGATAATAAGAAATTGCAGAACTGAGATAGAGGTTTCTCAATGCCTCACTGCACGAGTTATGAAAGGTTATCAGGCAGGTCCAGCAAGTAATCAGGGAAGTTAACAATATTATGGTAGGGGAACTGAATTCAGAAATAGGGAGGATTTTCTCCTGTTATGTGGAACACTGATGAGACCACACCTGTAGTACTACACACACTGTTAGTCTCCTTATTTACAGAACAATGTTTTGGCATTAGAAGTTCAGGACAAAGTCTACTGGACTCACACTTGGAATGTGCTAGATGGTTTATGAGGAAAGGCTGGATATGTATCCACTGGGATTTAGATGAATGACAGAGAACTTGACTGAAACAAAATCCTAATGGCCCTTGACAGGAAGATATGGACAAGATGCTTCCTTGTGGGAGAATCTAGAGACAGTGGTCGCTGTTTAAAACAGAAAATAAATGTTTACCTATTTAAGACAGATAAAAATAACCCCATCCCCAAACAGAAGTATTATAAATCTTCGGATTTTTTCCTAAAAGGATGGCAGATTCTCAAGTTCTTTTTTGAGCAGTAATTGATACTTTAGAATCAAAGTGGTAGAAGAAAGATCACAGGGTGGATGTGGTGTAGAAGTTACAATCACATCTGCCATCATTTTATTAAATATTGGAATATGGCCAGATAACCAAGACCATCAGACCATAAAGCATAGGAGCAGAATTTGGCCAAGTGCCCTAACCTTGTTCTTGGAATTAGCAAGCGTTCACATTCCAGTCCAAAGAACAAATTATACAAAAGAGAATAGCTTTTTTAAAACTTAAATCTAAAAATAAACTTAAGACAATGCAGGCACTGTCACAATACAAATCAAAATTGATTAAGAAAACGGTTCAATCTTTCCTCATGCAGTGTCTTTAAATAGCCTCAAGAGGGAGTCAAAGCTCTAGCAAATAATGCACTTCATGCTCTGTAATGTGTTTCATTACACCATCCCTTCAAATCACTCCTTCACGTTTTTGTGTAAATGTGTTATACGATTTGAGTATGGTAAATACTGCAGTATTTCTAACCACAAATCTATTGCTAGCATTATACAGTCATAACCCGTAGTTGTATTGGTCCACCATTTCCTCACGGACCGTCAAGTATCCATTTACACAAAACCTACACCGATCCCATTATGTTCTCCATACATTCCTATCAACTAATTTAATGGCAAATTAACCTTCCAACACATCAGGATTGGGAAGAAACCATAAAACCATAAGACAGAGGAATAGGTTTAGGCCTTTAACCCATTGAATCTGCTCCACCATTCAATCATGGCTGATTTATTTTCCCTCAACCCCATTCTTCAGCCTTCTCCCTGTAAAATGTGTCACCCTTACTAATAAGTAATCTATCAACCTCAACTTTAAATATCTGGCTAAAGAAATTCCCCCTCATCTCTGTTCTGAGGGGATGCTCTTCTATTCTAAAACTGTGCCCTCTGATCCCACTATCAGAAACATCCTCTCCATTCTGATTTCAATGAGATCCCACCCCGCCCCACATCATACTTTAAATTCCAGCAAGTACAGGCTCAGAACCATCAAACATTCCTCAAATATTAACCCTTTCATTCCCAGGATAATTCTCATAAACCTTCTCAGGACCCTCTCTTCCAATGCCAATAGATCCTTTCTTAAATGGGGCCCAAAATTGATCACAATACCTCAAATGTAGTCTGACCAAAGCCTTATAAAACCCCAGCACTATTGTACATCCTTGCTTTTATATTCTAGTCCCCTTGAAATGAATGCTAACACTGCATTTGCCTTCCTTACTATCAAACTCAACCTGCAAGTTAACCTTCAAGGAATCCTGCACTAAGAATCTAAAATCCCTTTGCATCTTTGATTTTACGTATGGCAAATTGTCAAAGGGCTTATGAAAAACCATGTAAACCACATTCAGTGACTCTGTCTATCCTGCCTGGATTTTCTCAAAGAATTCCAACAGACTGGTTAAGTAAGGTTTCTTCTTAAGGAAACCAGGCTCATATAGCCTATTTCCACATGTGCCTCCAAACACCCCGAAACTTCATCCTTAATAATGGACTCTAACACTTTGTTAATCACTGAAATTAGGCTAATTGCCTATAATTTTCTGTCTTCTGCCTTCCCTTCTTGAAAAGTGGAGTGACATTTGCTATTTTCCAGTCCTTTGCAAGCATTCCAGAATATATTATTCCTGAAAGATCACGAAGGATGAAGCTACATTAGCTGTATCACTGAGTCCTCCAATATAGAACAATGTTATTTGTGTTAATACTCTTTTTTTAAATTCATTAATAGTTTAAATGGTGGGGCCAGCTAAATTACATTCCTAAGGTCTGTCTACCTTCACATGCTTATCATCGTTCTTCAGTTGGCTTCTGCACGTTTCTATCAAATATAAATAGGAAGAATTCTGCTTTCTTGCATGCATCTGGCACCATAATAATCTACTTATTTTGAAATCAAAGGGACCACTTTTTAAAATCTGTCCCTAGTGCTAGAGTTTTTTGCTTTATGTTGGGGAGATATTGCTTATTCAACCATGCAGGTTAGCAGATTAACCACAAGTGTGACTTTAACTGTTCTTTTCTGTTGAATTTTTCCCAAAAATGACACTAGGTAAAGCTACAGTTACACTCTTCATACTCAAATCAACTCAACCACTACTCTCTTGTTTTGCTTTCCCCACTAGAAAGAATTCTAATCTGAGCAGCTACACCCTGCAGGAAAGAATCACTTCACTACTTTTGTTATAAGACAAGCTATAAATTGTCTGTACGCTTTTTATCTCTGTACCTGTTTTTAATCAACCTTCTTCAGCCTGAGGATACTTTCCCTCTGCTACAAGCTCAATATTCCACACAATCCACTGCCAACGGTGAGCACCTAACTTTTGTTTGGTGTGACGATATTACTTTGCAGACTCATGCTTCAACTTACTACTGCACTCAAACGATAATAATATTGCATTTTCAGTGCTAATAATCATGAACCTTCATTTTGTGGTTCCACAGAACATCTTTTATATTGCACACAATGGTGAAACAAAATATCCAATTCTGTGCAGGATTGAAAAATTCCTCTCAAGCTATCGAAACATCTTTAACATAATATGGGGCTGTATCTAAAAACTATTAAACCCAACTTTAAAGTCAATATATTTGCACTGATATCTATGTGTGCAGGAAGGAAACACTTAAACCAATATGCTACTTGCACACTGAGTTAGCCCTTCAAAGATAGCATTCTATGAGACAGCAGCCACACAAATTTTCTCTAGACACTAGTAATTCTAAGGGTTCAAGTGGACAGATCATATGACCATTTTCTTCCATTAATAGTGGTATTACAAATTATTAAAAAAATAATTTTTAGCACTGAACCACAATTTCAATCACTTATGCACTTTGTACTTTGTCTGTGATTTTCTCAAAGATGCAAAATAATTTAATTCAAAAATCTTAATGCTGCAAAGAAGTCTTTAAAAACTATGAAGGAACAGCTCCAGCAACACAAAACTAATTTGGGGGAAATCAAACAAACAAGTGATTAAAAATATCCCAACCACTGCTTCAAAGAAATTAGGTAGTTAACATTCCAGATCTGCTAACCAAGGAGTGACACTCAAACTGCAGATTATCAACCACCAAATGATATGCTGCGAGATGTCAACATTTAAAAAAAATTACTGCCACTGCACTGATTCTCAACTGATTTGCTAATTGACCAGATGTACTTGCAGTCCCAAGGCCAATCTCACTTTTTCATTCAATCAAATATATCTTGATACATGTATTAATATAAATACCATGATGAGTTTTGAAATCACGCAAGGAGTTCCCTATGATGCACTACTAGAAAAGAAAGCAGCCTGGCTTACAGAGCTACACCATGTGATTTCAAACCGATCTGTTTGTAAGTATCAATACTTTTAATGTTTCCTCCAGGTATTTAAAGTTTATTAATGCCACTGTGTTATTAACGTTTGTTAATAATAGCACTTATAGAACATAGTGAGGCATATTTATAGTTGTTTTAGGGATTCATTATGTGCAAAGGAGAGGGCCTTGGTAGCATCCACGGTTTTTAACATTTGTGAGAAGTATGTACTCCTCTCGTGGATAATGAGGATTAAACGTAATTCTATAAATCTATCACAGAGGAATTCATTATTTATTAGTGAAATTAAAGAACCCACATTTAGAATTGTGTGAAGATGAGTTGCTGCATAATAATACAGAACTAACCACTGCATCAGTGTTAACTGATAATCTTGATAACCAAGGAACACTAATGCATGCAGCACCTTAAATCAAGAGAGAGATCTAATTACTTAAGTGTACACCTGAAGATCAAAATAGCCGAGTTTCCTTTGTCTTATGCTTTCTTTACTTACACTGTATTAAAGTGTGATGATGGGCAGCATCTTCTGGTCTTCTGCATTTTCCGATTCCTGAGTTGGCCATCATACTGAAGCTGATACTTTCACTTCAAGTCAACTAATCAGCTGCTTAGAACCCAATCCATGGTATATACTGGGCAACAAATGTTAGTTATCACTCTTCAGTCAATTGACCCAATCATCGTCCATTTGGCTTCAGGTTCATTTACGCTCATCAGGTAGCATACTGTGCATTTCAAAAATCAGTAAATCTGTGCAAATTCCTTGTGAATCCATTACACAAAGGCCAAATGTGCAAGAAAATGGAAATATGGTTCCCTTCCCTTTCAACCATAGGAGTTCAGGAATGCAAGTTTGACCCACAGATGAAAGAGCAGATTTCTTTCTACAAATTTTCTGGAAACGATGCAGCAGCCAAGATTAGTGCCAAAGTCCTCATCTTCAACACAAGCTGAACTGAAACAATTTTTTATGCGTAAAACCTCTGACTATAAAAGTAATTGCTTCAGATCAGATTCAATCAAGTTCTGCCACTCTTAATTTTTTAATAATGTGCAGCAAAAAAATAAATGCAATTTAAGCAGCAAATACACAGCACAATATACAAATATTGAAGTATCAAAGAAATTCACTGGAATTACTTGACAATAATTCAATATGCATAATTCAAACTTTCAACTGCTTGTGTAAAATGCACTGCCTAAAATGTGAAATTGAAAAAGTTTTAATCACATGCTGAAATGATGAGAAATTAAGAACTGTGAAGTACACAACCCTCTTTCCTGCATTTCACCATGGAATGATTATTTCACAAGAGAATTATTTTTTAATCTTGGAATTATACAAATGTACAAAAGATGTCATATATATCTGATATTACTGAATCAAATACAAATTCATTTTCCAAGTTTACATATCTAATCTTGAAGTTTCACCAAGTAATACAAGAAATCAGGAAGCACAGTAATCTGCACAAGGCAAGGCAATAGATTATGGTTAAAGCTATATTGCCCCAGAAAAATGAGAGAACTGAACCACGAGAGCACAACCACCTCAGTTAACCACTGTAACAGAAAATAATTGCTTGATTGCGTACTTGATAAGAACACCAAGCACTTCATCACTCAATTATGATAAAGTGAAAATAAATTTCTTGCATTTTACTACTGTCAATTTCAAATTTCAAAGTAGACCTTCTAATGGAAATCCTGACTTACAAAATACTTACAGTCACTACATTGTAATATTCAAAATATGAACATTGACGAATTTCGAATCATGTATGCAGAACATTAAAAGTAAATCAGCTGAAACCCATATGTTCTGTACTACATTTTCACCAGTCCAAGTGTGTAATATTTCAATCAACCTTTACAGTCCTACAGCTCTATTCAGAAATTTGAATTTAGAATATGAAACTCAAGTTTTAGACCTATCTGAAACAATCTTTGAAGTAATGAAAGTAAGAGATAAATTTTGTACATTGAGGGGGCAAGAACCAAACTAAAGTGAAATAATTTTCTAGGTGAAAAAAAAGTGTTGTTCTGAAGACTTCGACATTTTTTTTTTAAATTCTGAAATGCATGCTTTTTCTAGTATTTTCCATATAAAACATCTGAACATAATTAGGGAGGAATCATTTGGAAGTACTTTAGGGCCACCAAGACTCATGATAATTTAGTTTTAGTAAATGTGGCATGCTAAGCCATAGGAAATAGAACCATGTTAGCTTGTATCTCCAGCTTTTAGTGGTAGCAGCTGAGCAGACAATGAATCATCGAATGTTGCAGCAGAGAACCAAGACATTCACCTCAACACTAAACTTTTCAGCAACTAATTTTCTTTAATAATTTAATTATTTAATCAATAATCTGCAATTCTATATTCCAACCACTTGAAAAATTATAATACTCTTTTCCAATGCTTGCATGATAAACTTAATAATATCCTACCAACTAATAAAATCAATTTATACTTAATTGCCTTAGCTCAGCCCTCAGAATGCTTCAATTCTTCAACAAACTTAAGACTTAAAAATTGTATTTTTTTCAAATCTTTCACTCATGGAATAACCAAAATTTTAAATACATCTTGATCCTAGTTGGGTCAGTTTTCTCTGAGTGCTTATTGATCTCAGAGTAGTCTCCACTCAGAATCATTTATTTTCCAGTTAAGTTATATACTTACAATTGAGCACGCACCATTTTTAAAAAAGGATTTAATGATTAAATTTAACTTACAATAACAACAGTCTGTGTTTCTATAACACTTTCAACATCACAGTGTTTCAGGTAACTGTTGTCAAAAGAAAAGCACCTCTGACAAACCTTTATGCCTCTAGCAATTCAAATGCTCATCTATCTCTCCACAGAATAAAGGCAAGTTGTTCCCACTATTCCTTCCCTACCTGCTACAAACTTACTTCCAGGTCTTAGTGACCCCATCTTTCTTTTTCAAAATTGCTTTATTTACAGGAAGGATGCAAGGCATTTCAGTACTTGCAGACTTTGAAGAAAAAATTCTGAAAATGCCAAAACACATCTAATTCTATTAGAAAATCAAGTCATCAATATTTTTTGCTGGAAATTAACTATGCCAAGATTGAAACACAAAATATTACTTAATGATAACCCTCAACATTGCTTGTGGACAACTGAGTGTCATCTCAATCCAGTGAACAGAATGAGGTGGCAGACACTGCATTGGGGCACAATACCACTGAATTCCTGAACAAGATGGGAAGAACTCATTTAAGGTCCTCTTTGGTGAATTCAACAGTCAATTGTAACAAACCAGTATAAATTGAGATGGAGCTTAGGAGACAATGGCGTCTAATGGCGACTCCTCTGCTTGCATCTTTGGAAACAGCTCTATTTCTATTTTTAATATCTCTATATTTTCTTTCAGGGTTCTTTTGAAGACCTTGACCTGGAGTTCCATACTGACTTCAGTTCTTTGTGGGAATGGGACCCACTGTCAGGGCTCACGACTGGCCGCTTTGCGATATCCTAAGGACGTGGTCGAGAAGATGAGCTCACCTTTGGAATTTCGGGATTTCATGACTCTGTAGGCAGGCTGGTGCCTCTGTGTCGTGGGAGATGGAAGGTCTCAGGCTGTGTGCAGAGACCCGAGTTCTTTGGGCACAGAGCTCAGAAAAAGCGACGCAACAGACTTTTAACACAGTAAATCAGCGAGTTGTTTGTTTGTCTCCCCTCTTGCTGTGAAACGGGGACAACTCTTTTTCCCTTATTAGGGAGAGGGGGAGAGGGGGCGCCTGTGGTATGTTGAATTACCAGGTGAATGAGAAGTTTTAGGGGTACTGCAAGTCTGTGTCTTTACTGATGCTCTGCTGCACGCTTGAGTGCTCAGTGGGGAGGGAAATGCTTTTTTTTGCTGTTAGGGGAGGGGGGGATCGTTGCTTTGCTGCTGCCTACGTGTGGGAGGGGGGAGCTGGGGGAGGGGCTTTGTCATTCATTCTTTGGGGCACTCCTCTGTTTTTGTGGATGGTTGTGAAGATAAAGAATTTCAGGATGTATATTGTATACATTCCTCTGACATTAAATGTACCTTTGAAATTCATGTAGATGAACACTGCTTATGCATTACTTCCAGTAAGTTCATTAGTGTCAGTTTTAAGATTGTAATACCCAAGGTAAGTAAACGGTACCCTGCCTGCGGCACAGTAAACAATATCACACCACTAGTCATAAGCTGCACAAGTACTGAATGAAAAGTAGGCCTTTTGGCCATTAAGCTCACTTCACTATTCAATATGATCACAGATGATCTTGCATTTTAATTCCATTTGCTGCCCAATATTCACAACTTCTAACAAAACATAGTAAACCGAAACGAAGGAATACAAATAGGGGGCAATATTCTTTTGTCGAGTTCCAATACATTAAATTCAACTATGCTGCTCATTACCCAACCTGTTTATATTTCATACTCATGCACAAAATTCCAACCATAAAGGGAAATAATAATTTACTATATAAATGTCTACATTTTTTCAATTTATGTATCCTCTTAAACTCAGAATACAAATGACTTTTGACTAACTAGACGAGAAATTTAAATTGAAGGAGGCTGAAAAACATTTTAATGTAAAGGGCAAAAAAAATTCAATTAAAACCTAATCTGAATGCATTGTTGTATATATTATTGCTAATCTAAAACTGAAGACAGCTTTAGCTCAATTCAAACTCAGCATACATGGAAGCATGCAAAAATGCAGCATCCATCATTAAGGGTCCCCATCATCCAGGAAATTATCTCTTCTTATTGCTACCAAGATGGTGAGATAGGCGTCTGAAAACACACTATCAATGGTTCATTAACAGCTTCGTCCCGTTCACCGTCAGATTTCTAAATGGACAGTGAACCCATGAATACTATCTCAATGTTTTTCCCTCTCTTTTTGTACTATTTATATAATTTAATTTTTTTTAATATATACTTATTAAAACTTAGTTTTTATTATTATATATTGCAATGTATTGCTGCAAAACAAATTTCATGACATATGCTAGTGATATTAAACCTGATCCTGATTCATGATGCTATTTTTAAGGAAAGTGCACATTCCCTTGCAGTGAAACTACTGTTTGCCAATGACAAGACAACCTACTTTACCCTGTACCTGTATTCATTCACTGCATACCATTAAGTTGTTTGGCTTATCTATAAGCTAGGATATAATAAATCTCTCATATATTGAAAAAGTTCCATAAATCTTAAAGTGCAGGATATTTGTAACACAAAACATCAAAAAACTTTAAATTCTTGTTTATTATAGTGAAAAATAGTATGAGTTTGTTCAATCCTAAATTATGCACGGCTGGTATGCATGAAAATTTGCTTTAAAATTTTCAAGCCATCTCTTGTGAACGTCATCACTAACAATTCAAATGTGGAACTCAAGTTAACTTTTATCTTCACAATGTTCTAATCAAAATAAAGGAATTACAGCAAAGTGTATTAAATTTCATTTACCCACTTGATTTAAAAAATCATCTATAAAATATTTGATGTTAAAACATTAAAACAGATTATGCTGTGGAAGATTTTTAAAGTTAGGTGTACAGTAGGTTGAATTTTGTGATATTTATGTTCATTGATTACATGCAAACGACATTGCATGATTCAGCTAAATATTATTAAAACTCTGCTGAAAAAATTAAAATGTAAGTTGATTTCACTTTGGATGCCAGTGATTACATCTGAATTACTTGATCTGTAAACAAGAAAAAAAACTTCCAGCAGCATATTTGTACCCAGTATCAAACATAATAGCAGTCTTAAGATCTGCAGTCCAAGGCAAAAACAGATGCCTTTTTCTACATTTTTTCCAATGCAAATATTTTATGCACAATATAGAAAAGAACAAGTTGTCTAGAAATACATAGTTAACATAATAAAATAACATTAAAACAACATTTTACATTGTGGAAAATATAATGTCGCAAAAGGTTAACATATACTGATGCAGCTCCATGTGGAAAAAGTTCAGAAGACTATGGTAAAGTCACAAAACCAATTTCCTGTTTTTTTTAAACTGAGCTATTCTATCAATTTTACTATTTGGCACAACTGCTCATGGCTTAGTAATTAACAGCTGCTGAATTAGCTTATGTTTTTAATTATGGATGTTGGTCTGTCCCATATGAATACCACTCTTCATGTGGTTTAACTCACAGCTCTACAAAATCTTTCCTTGAATGCCTTCTGGGTGCTTCAAATCTGGCCAATCTTGTCTCTCTCCCTGAAAATAGTCCGAGTTTGCACACATTCACCGTAAGACTAATTTTAAGTGAGTGCTTCCAAGCACTGCTTTCTTACTTTGATTAGCAATACAAAATATTAATACTTAATACAATACAAAGTATTTGGCAGCATTACCGCAAAATTCTAAATGGCTGGGATTTATATTTTCATAATAATTTGGAAATAGCGCCAAAATGGCTAGGTTATATTTTAGATTATTCTGTTCAACGTTCTAACCTGAAGAATGTAAGAACACCAAGACAGTGGTGTCAAAGTTATATGGGGTAATGACACATTCAAAGTCAAATACCATTTCTCTTCAGGACAACATAATAATTCATTGAAACTAATCACTCTTAACAGTTGCACCAATTGATAACTTTTTTTTCATTTATATCTGAATTTAATTAACTCCTTTGATGACAAATTTAAATCTAGATGGTATGTTGCTTCCCAGATGCCTGGGTCAGAGACGTCACGGATTAAATACGTACACTTAAGGTGGAGGGTGAGCAGCCAGCAGTCATGATGCACATTGATACCAATGACATAGCTTAAAAAAAAGGATGAGGTCCTGAAGAGAGAAGATAGGGAGTTGGGAAAGACGCTAAAAAAGGACCTCAAAGGTAAAAAGCAGGATCTCTGGAATGCCACAAGCAGCAAGGGTAAGAATAGGATAACATGGCTGATAAATAACTG
Source organism: Mobula hypostoma (assembly GCF_963921235.1). Taxonomy (NCBI): domain Eukaryota; kingdom Metazoa; phylum Chordata; class Chondrichthyes; order Myliobatiformes; family Myliobatidae; genus Mobula; species Mobula hypostoma. The sequence continues at coordinate 109,185,444 of NC_086106.1, read as the reverse complement.
GCTGAATAATTGCTGCAAGCGGCAAGGTTTCAGATTTGTGGATCACTGGGATCATCTTCTGAGTAATGTATGACCTGTACTAAAGGGGCAGGTTACACCTGAACTCGAGAGGGACAATGTACTTGCTGGCAACGTACATGAGCAACAAGATGACTAGAGTAAGGATAGATCTGCTTAGGAATAAAGGGATAAACGTGCCGAGTCAAATGAGATAGGGGAGGGCCTAATTAATAAGTTGTTTCACTGTGAAAGAGGTACTGTGCTGGAGTGTTTTGATGTCAAGAACAAAGTAGTCGAGATTCTGAAAGACATTAGAATAGAAGAGTTGCTGGGCACAATAGGCTATACCCCAAGTTATACAGGAAGCGAGTGAAGAGATTGCAGGAGCATTGATAATGATCTTTGCATCCTCCCTGGCCACAGGAGTAGCACTAGAGAACGGGAAGATGGCAAATTCTTGTTCCATTGTTCAAGAAAACTAATAGGGATAATCTTGGGAACTACAGCCTTACATCAGTGGTCCCCAACCACCGGGCTAAACTGGTCCGCGGTGCACAAAAGGTTGGAGACCTCTGAACTAATACAGAGAATTCTTAGGAATAGAATTCACAAGCATTAAGAGAAACATATCTTTATAGGGATAGTCAGCATCGCTTTGAAGTGCAGGTTGTCCTGCATGAACCTGACAGAATTTTTCAAGTGGGTGACAAAGAAAATTGATGAACATGGAGCCATGGATAAGGTGGTGTACATGGATTTCAGTAAGGCATCTGAAAAGGATCCCCAGAGTAAAGTCATGAGGCATGCAATCCATGAAATTTTAGATGGGTGGGTTCAGAAAAGGCTTGCCCACACAAGGCAGAGGGTGGTAGTAGATGGAACATGGTGGTCGGCGACTTACGGTGTTCCACAAAAACAAAAATATTCAAAAATATTTCTGCTGTTTTTACTGAACTGGTGATCGTTTTAACAATTTCAGAAGCCAAAAGTAGCAAGTCAAAATACAGACATATCCCCACCTAAGGGGAAGAAATGCTTCTACTTGCCCCAAAGAATGCACAGTGAAAAGATGAGTTTAAATTATGACTCATCACACAAAAAAAAAATCATTGGGTACACAACAGGCCAGCAGCTCCCATTCTACCAAATTGAATTCCATCCAAAAAATCTGAACAAAACATCTGAGGAGCATATACCAGAAGCTGCAGGGTCTTCAAAATACCAAATTGTTCTGAACCCCAATTCAGAAATACGGGACAACAGCTCTCAATTTTGCCACCTATTAAATATTTAACTGAAACTGTAAATGAATAGGAAAACCCCACCTTCAGTCTGTGACAAACAAACTACTAAATATGATTTTTAAAATTTTATCAAGAGCTTGTGTATTATTCTCAGGATTGAAAGAAAAATAATTAGCTTCGTTGGCCTAAATTGCCCTTTCTGAAATGCTGTCCCCAAGTTAAAATATATCATGATAATAGATAAATGTTTTATAGCTTGTATTTTGACCCAGTTATCTCTTGAAAACAGCTTCACAATTAGCAAGTTACATTTTCAATCTTCCTCTCTTTATACAAGATAAAAAGACAAGTTTATTAACACAGCTCTAAGTAGAAAAATATCTTCTATTCTTTCCAAATCAAAAATTAGAAAACCCAGTCCACAAAGAAACTAAAAAAAGTCTTCATCTAAGTAGGCATGATGCAAGCACATCTAATTAAGAGGTAGAAAGCACTGTGAAGAAACATATCATGTAACAAATTTTCCCAGATACTTCAAAGCATGTGGTAACCTTACGGATAATATTCAATAAAACATGCAGGATCAACAAGCACGAAAGAGGACAATTAACCTTAGTTTTGAACATTAAATTCCAGTTTTAACATTTTGATCCACAGTTTCAATAAAAATATGGGAGAAGTTTTTTTTTAAACATAAAATAGGTTTATTAAATAAATTTCAAAACTTAAAAGGCTTGAATTTATTTCAAGTGTTCTTACAAACAAATTAGGGTAATGTGGTAAAACAAAAAGGAACAAATGCTGTAACTAAATTTTGGTGCTTAAAGAAATGGCCATGATTGCATAACATACATTTCTAATAAATTTTTGTGAAGTCCACAATGTAGAAATTATTACCTATTCTCAGGATCATCATCATAATCGTCACTGGCACATTGGGTGATATTTTTTGAATTGCCTTCTGCTTCATCACCTGTAAAGACATAGAACTAACCTAAGTTATGACTTACACAAATTACAATGCCCTGTTCACCAACAGCTTTGTAGCGAACTGCCAGCATGTTGGACAGCTCAGGGAAACTCGTTTCCAATTTCCATAATGGTGCATTACAATGTGGAAGTCAAAAGTTATCAATAGAGGGCAAACCAGCACACCTAAATGCTCCTTCACTTCCTGCAGCCAGAGGATTCTTGGCAAAGGAATTGTGAACCATACAGAAACATAGCTGCAGTGTTTATGCCCAACATATTCTGTTTCAAAATGGTATTTTAAGTCCTTACATTTGTAATTTTATTGGTAGAAAGCTAATAGGATTTTAAAGCAAAAGTTGCAAAAATATCTTTATCACATTAATCCTTAAGTTGAAAGACTATAAAGAACTCACACAACTTCAGCACTTAATTTAAAAACTCAAAAACTGAAAAGTGGCAATTCATGTAAAAGGAACTGCTGAAATATGTGGAACAAGTGAGTGGCAATTTTAACAGCCGTGCACCCAGTATGCACACTTCAACAGATCCAAGATTTATTCAATGGAAATGCTTTTGTCAAAATGTTTGTAGTCATGCAGATTCAGAATACAATTAATGGAAAAAAGACACTAACAATTAATGAGTTACTACTAAGTACAGATTGAGAATTAATGTGAAAATAAATAAATATCCAAAGTCAAAAGGAACATGGTCAGAAAAAAATATTTTAGCTGACTAGTTAAGCAGAATAATAAATCAAATAAAATTCCTTCTATAATGTAATGGTAGTTGATATTCAACTAAACAGATTTTATCATTTCAGTTGATCATGAGGAATTAATAGGAAAGTTATTTAAGTTACGAGAACCATTGTAAGGATAGACGATTACGTGGAATGACTGAAGAATATTCAACATCTATCACTAAGAAATCACTAGCATTTTGTTTGTTGCAATATTAATTTACTTAAGGCCTGTTCTAGACTAAATGGTATATAGGGATCCTTTTCCACAGCATCATTTGGGCCCAAGCAAATGATGCCAGGGAAAAACTGGGACTTTTTTTCTGGCGAGATCAAAGATGACTTTTTATACAAAGTACAACAGAATTTTTTTTTAATTTAGAGATACAGTGTGGAACAGGCCCTTCCGGTCCAACAAACTGCACCGCCATCAACCCATCTATTTAACCTTAGCATAATCACAGGACAATTTACAATAATCAATTAACCTACTAACCGGTACATCTTTGGAATGTGGAAGGAAACTGGAGAACCCAGAAGAAAAACAATCATTCACAGGAAGGATGCATCTGAACTCCGACGCCCAAGCCATAATAGCATTATGCTAAACGCTGCGCTACTGTGGTGCCCCGTTATCGTGTATCAGATCTCATAGATCCATATAAATCATCTGCATTAGCATTCATTACTTGGCACACCTGCATATAAGTCATGGATAACAGCATGTTCAGCGGTGCCTAAGTTTTTTAAAAATCAAGTTCAGAGCTTTGCTCAGGAGAAAAACATGCATTGCAGGTAATTTATATATCAATATCTATAGTATCATAACGGAAAGAGTGGCTGGATTAGCGTCTTCTCTAGTCCAACGCGAGTTATATTCATCCTGTGTGACAATCCTATCTGGCCTCTCAAGCCTACTGTCAATCTCATCAGCAAAACTAAAACTTGGCACTCCCACCTATCCCCATTACATTTCATCCCTTTTCATATCTGCAATCAATCCTTAAAAACAGTCAAAGTTTCTGCTCATATTATTCTGAGGAAGAAAGCTCCAAACGTCATCAAAAACTGTCATACACATCCTAAATGGGTAGCATGCTTTTTCTTTAAAAACCAGGTTACAGAATTCTCCCAGAAGATGAAGCATCCTTTCCAAATCTATGTCATTAAGAGCTTTCAGGATCTTGGTGACAGGACCAACAGTTCTACACAAATTTTTATATGTATCGTTACTTCCATAGAAATTCAGTGGAATACTGCATTTAAGCTTGACAATAGCACTACAACATCACTACAATTACATTCAATTGTCATCAAGATTACTTAATGATAACACAAACACCTACGTCAGGATGCTATTCATTGACTAAAGCTCAGTATTTAATACCATCATTCCTACAATCCTGATTGAGAAGTTGCAAAACCTGGGTCCCTGTATCTCCCTCTGCAATTGGATCCTCAACTTCCTAACCGGAAGACCACAATCTGTGCGGATTGGTGGTAACATCTCCTCTTCGCTGACGATCAACACTGGTGCACCTCCGGGGTGTGTGCTTAGCCCACTGCTCTACTCTCTATATACCCATGACTGTGTGGGTAGGCATAGCTCAAATACCATCTATAAATTTGCTGACGATACAACCATTGTTGGTAGAGTCTCAGGTGGTGATGAGAGGGCGTACAGGAGTGAGATATGCCAAATAATGGAGTGGTGTCACAGCAACAACCTGGCACTCAACGTCAGTAAGACCAAAGAGTTGATTGTGGACTTCAGGAAGGGTAAGATGAAGGAACACATACCAATCCTCATAGAGGGATCAGAAATGGAGAGAGTGAGCAGTTTCAAGTTCCTGGGTGTCAAGATCTCCGAGGATCTAACCTGGTCCCAACATATTGATGCAGTTATAAAGAAGGCAAGACAGCGGCTATACTTCATTAGGAGTTTGAAGAGATTTGGTATGTCAAAAAAATGCACTCAAAAACTTCTATAGATGTACCATGGAGAGCATTCTGACAGGCTGCATCACTGCCTGGTATTGCAGGGTGCTACTGCATGGGACGGAAAGAAGCTGCAGAGGGTCATAAATTTAGTCGGCTCCATCTTGGGTACTAGCTTACAAAGTACCCAGGAGATCTTCAGGAAGTGATGTCTCAGAAAGGCAGCGTCCATTATTAAGGACTCCAGCACCCAGGACATGCCCTTTTCTCACTGATACCATAGGTAGGAAGTACAGAAGCCTGATGGCACACACTCAGTGATTCAGGAACAGCTTCTCCTCTGCCATCTGATTCCTAAATGGACATTGAACCCTTGGACACTACCTCACTTTTTTTAATATATAGTATTTCTATTTTTTCTGCACAATTTTTAATCTTATATATTTAAACAGATACATACACACTGTAATTGATTGATCGATTTATTTATTATTATTTTATTTTGTTTTCTTCTATACTATGTATTGCATTGAATTGCTGCTGCTAAGTTAACAAATTTCTTGTCACATGCCGGTGATAATAAACCTGATTCTGATACTTCAAAAAGCTACTTAGAAACTATAAAGAGAAATTATCCTTAATCACAGAGTGCCAGCATTTAAAAGTACTTCATATGCAGCAATCATATGGTTATGAAATACAAGCTTTTAAAAAGCCTGTTGAAAAGATTTCAAGCCAAATGATGTACTACTTATTACCAAATGAAGGTTGTATATACAACAGTGAACAATTTTAACTGGATCAATAAATGGGTTCTGCCATAATCCTTTGTTTCAGATCTCAAAACAACTGTGGTGCAAACACTGAAATGAGTTGAATTCCAAACATGAGATGAGGGCAACTGCCCTTAACTGACACACAATCAACACCCTAAACAATGTGGCATACAGGGGCCATGCTACGCATTGTCTATAAAATGCACTGGCTTCTACATCTGAAGACAACAAAGGCAGCAGGAAATGAGAACACTTCAGCAAGCTCCCCTTCAAGTCACACAACACCCTGACCTGGAAATACATCACCAGTCTAGTCACCACTAAACAACACTTGTTTCTTCACTAATAGTATTTCAGTGTTTCAAGGTGATTGCTCACAATTACCCTATTAAGAGCAGTCAGAGATGGGCAATATATATGTTGCCAACAATGATCAGATACTAAAAACAACTTTTAAAAGTAAGCACTCAATTCACCATTGATTTCCTCCACCTACTAAAAATAATATTTAACATTGTTCAATCAAAAATTTAGAGATTGGTCCTTTATTACTATACTAAGAAAACTAACTCAGTTTTCAAGATAACACACACAAAATGCTGGAGGAACTCAGCAGGCCAAACAGCATATATGGAAAAAAAAGCAGTCAACATTTCGGGCCAAGACCCTTTGGCAAGACTGGAGGAAAAAATATGAGGAGTAGATTTAAAAGGTGAGGGAGGGGAGAGAGAAACACAAGATGATAGCTGATTGGTGAAAGAGATACAGGGCTGGAAAAGGGGGGAGTCTGATAGGAAAGGACAGGGCCAAGGTTCTTGCCAAATGTTTTGAGAAAGCCAATATAGTTAAACATGGCATGCTTTGAGAACACAAGGCACTCATGCAATATGTAAAAATATTAGATAAAATTCACCTACCTGATGACTGGCAAAATCCAGATCCAGTTGCAAGCATAACGTTTTCCATGATAGGCTGTATTTTTTGTTCATCGCTACTTCCTTCTCCAGGAAGATCATGCTTGTCCACTTGCTCAGCTGCTTCATCACCATCTGACGAGGATGAAGAGGTTTGCTTTCTTTCCATAGCTCTTTTCTTGCGTTTCAATCGTGTTGTCTTCTCTTGAACAGATTTTGCAGAAGCTTTCTCATCATCTTTGAATGAATCATCCTCATCTTCCTCTGTTGCCTGCTTTTTTGCTTTCTTTGAAGATGATTTTTTCGCAGCACTGATTTTACTCAAGTTCTTGATTTCCTTTTCTAGGTCAGAGTCATAGTTGGAGGAGTCAGAATGATGTCGTCTTTTTTTATTAATAACACAAGTCCTTTTACTAGTTCTTTTTCTTTCCTTTCCACCAAAATCTGAGCTGGAGGTTGAACACTTCCTCTTCCGTTTAAGACTATCTGTGTTATTTGCTCGTGGCATTCGTTTTCTCAGATCAAACAACCGTGTCTTTTTAACTTTTTGTGATGAATCACTGTCTTTGTTATCAGCATCAGATGAACTATCATGTTTCACTGCTGCCTTTCTCAGTACCTCTGGTATCTCATCAGAATCAGAGGTAATTTGTTCACCAGGTTTATGCAATGTATCTGATTTATCAGGATCAGATTCTTCCATCTCAGACTTGACACTCTCATTTGATGTTTTTGATCGGCTAGTCTTGACTTTACCTGAAACTTTTTCATTGTCCTTTGATTTATTTTTTGATTTCCTACGTTTCTTGCCACCACCACTTTCAGTGTCTTCCTCCGATCTAGAATTGACAGTCCCTGCCCCTCCAGGACGTCTTAGGGGTGTAGTCTTAAAACGAGGTGAGCGCTTGGTATCAGGGTCCTCTGACAGAACCAATGCATCATTTGCAGCATCATTTTCAACATTTTCTTCATTAGATTTTTTCTTCCTTCTTTTTGTAAAATTTGCTTTGCTCATTTGAGATTTCTCTGCAATCTTTTTGTTTTTAGTCATACTGCCTGCAGCACTGATGCCATCCCCAAGCCCTATATTAACCTGGCTACCATTTCTATCACCACTGTCTTCTCCAGTATCATGGTTCTTATCTTCACCTGTATCAGATGCTGATGCAACTTCAGCACCACTCTTGTCATCAACTCCACCAGCATCAGTATTATCCCTCATTGCTTCAACTTCACTCCCATCCCCAGCAGCCTCTGCATCATTGCCAATATTCCCAGGAACCTCAACTTCACTGTCATCATGCCCTGCAGACTCAGCTTCATTTGCCCTAGCCTCAGCTTCACTATCACCACCACCCCCTGCCTCACCTTCATTATCGCCACCATCCCCAGGCTCAGCTACACCTCGTTTACTCCTCCTCAGCAATTTTTTCCCGCGTAGACCCTGTGCCGTTTTCTTACCCTTCTTCTGTGAAACTGGGGACAATTTTGTTGAAATTTCACGTTTCAGTGAACATTTTGTACTCGAATCAGAGTCAAACTCTGAAGATTTTTCTGAATTATTGCGACTTTCAACAGTACCAGGCATTGCACACTGACTTGCAGAATTATTCACTGTATCCGTATCTGGTAGCAATGAGTCAGAAGCCTCAAACAAACCTCCAGTTAGTGAAGAAACACATCCCATATGCAATGCTTCATCTAAACTGTTAAGTAAAGTGGCTTCTGCCATTTCTGATTCAAGCCCCTCACTTGAGCTCCCGTGTGGAGCATCTGAATTGCTGTTGTCCAAAGGGTCACTTAACGAACAGTCATTGGCAATACTATTTACTGCTGGAGTAAGCATTAATTTATCTTTTTCTACCTTTATTTTTTCATCTTCAGTAGCCTTATCAAGTTCACTTGAAACCAAAGTCACTTCCATTTGATCAGATTTGTCTTCTGCCAAAACACATTTTTCTGCAATTGTTTTACCAGGTACTGCATTATTCTCATTTTTAGTGGATTTCTGTGCCTCAACTTTGATAACACAATCTTGTAAGGATTCAGTAGATTTTTTTTGCTCCATTTCCAAGTCTTGAATTTCTTTATCTATGACCTCCTCCAATGCATGATGTACTTTCTTTAGATCACCAAGCACAGATTTAAAAGCTCTCAATTGTCTCATGTTTACATTAGGCTCAGATTCATCCAAGTCTTTTTGTTTTAAAAAATTAACAAAGCTAATATTCAAGTTAGCAGTTGTATCAATTAGTTTGCGAGCCTTCTTCAGAATCTCTTTTGGTACTTTCAATGCCTTGTAGGAATATGTAATAGTTCCAGATCCTGAAGAAAGACTCTTCAATGAACTTGTATCTTTTTCCTGTCCATTACAATCTTTACTGGAAATTCTTTGAGTATTTTTATAATCTTGATCTACAGACTTGTCACTGTCATGAGGGCCTGGAGATTTGCATTTCTCATTGTCAAATTTGAACTTTTCGAAGTCTTTCTTCCTTTTGTTTTGCTGCCATAGCTGATCAAGACACTCAAATACACTGTCACAAGCTGTGACCAAATCCAATAAAGGCTCTGGATTACATACATAGCAGTACCACTTTTTGTTTTCATCCATAATATTGGAAAGTTCTTTTCTACCCAGGTTACGCAATATGCAGCTTTTACAAAATGCATTGTGACAAAAGTCACAACAAATCAGATTTCCACCTTCAGCACACCATCTGCAGCGAAGAACAAATATGAGTACAATAAAAAAAACCACAGTGTCAGAGAAATAATAATCTTGATCCTTGAAATTATTTTCTTTACTGGAAGACCCAAGCCAACAGCTGCAACAAGAGCAACATGGCAAGGAATTACATCACATGCAGCTTTGGTACAAAAAAATTACATTCGTCTCATTGAAACTGTTAAGAATGAAATACAAAAATCTGATTCCTACTTAAACAAGTATCCAAGTGCTGAGCTGTAAAAGCATCCAGCTGTGAAGATGGCTGTTGTATCTTCAAGATAGCTCAGTCTTCAGCCTTTTAAAAATTAGTGATTATCTCAAGTTTGAAATGTAATCCTCCCATTAAATTGGTTTGTTATATCTTTGCTTTACTGGTTCAGAACTTAAGGTCAACTTTAATCTACTTGAAACAAAGGTGTGCAGGATTCATGCTATGATCATGTATCACTTCCCACACCCTATCCACCCCAATCCTTTTCTATAATCACCCATGACACTGAGACAAGAATCTTAGCAGCCCAGCGAGAGTGGCTATGTTAAATGGCATCCTGACTACGTATCCTGAGGGAAGGGGAGGGAAATAAACCTAGGAACAAAATAATACATTTGTCATAATTGCAGAAGTACAAGAATTGAATCAGGCAAGTTTCAACAAATACCCTTGAGCCACAAAGTCTTATCAAAATGATCCTTAAAATTAGATGATTAAACTTTTCCAATCCCATTTTTCTGTGCTAGGAGGTTTTAGGCACTTCACCCAATGGAGCTTTTACACCTGAAGGTTATAATGTTAAATTTTCATTTCTTAAACTGGTGTAAAAAGGGAATGAATAAAACACCAAATTGATCAAACCAGAGTTCAAACTTCAGGTATGTGACTATAATGAGTAAAGGAAAATAAAGCACTGCTCACCTGCACTGTTCATCCATATCATCAGCATCTCTGCTAATGTCATCACTCATATAGTACTTATGGCAGTTCTGTAAAATGCACATTAGAACTTAGTCACATTCATCATGAAAACATTTAAACAGCTGAATTATTACAATCCTTTACTTAACTCAGTTATGCCATTGCTCTCAACAGGAATTCTGCAGATGCTGGAAGTTCAAGCAACACACATCAAAGTTGCTGGTGAATGCAGCAGGCCAGGCAGCATCTCTAGGAAGAGGTGCAGTAGACGTTTCAGGCCGAGACCCTTCGTCAGGACTAACTGAAGGAAGAGTAAGAGGTTTGAAAGCTGGAGGAGGGGGAGATCCAAAATGATAGGAGAAGACAGGAGGGGGAAGGGATGGAGCCAAGAGCTGGACAGGTGATTGGCAAAAGGGATATGAGAGGATCGTGGGACAGGAGGTCCGGGAAGAAAGACGGGGGGGGGGACCCAGAGGGTGGGCAAGGGGTATATTCAGAGGGACAGAGGGAGAAAAAGGAGAGTGAGAGAAAGAATGTGTGTATAAAAATAAGTAACAGATGGGGTACGAGGGGGAGATGGGGCATTAGCGGAAGTTAGAGAAGTCGATGTTCATGCCATCAGGTTGGAGGCTACCCAGACGGAATATAAGGTGTTGTTCCTCCAACCTGAGTGTGGCTTCATCTTTACAGTACCACCCTTACCACCATTCAGGGCCCCAAACAGTCCTTCCAGGTGAGGCGACACTTCACCTGTGAGTCGGCTGGGGTGGTATACTGCGGCCGGTACTCCCGATGTGGCCTTTTATATATTGGCGAGACCCGACGCAGACTGGGAGATTGCTTTGCTGAACACCTACGCTCTGTCCGCCAGAGAAAGCAGGATCTCCCAGTGGCCACACATTTTAATTCCACATTCCGTTCCCATTCTGACATGTCTATCCACGGCCTCCTCTACTGTAAAGATGAAGCCACACTCAAGTTGGAGGAACAACACCTTATATTCCGTCTGGGTAGCCTCCAACCTGATGGCATGAACATCGACTTCTCTAACTTCCGCTAATGCCCCACCTCCCCCTCGTACCCCATCTGTTACTTATTTTTATATACACATTCTTTTTCTCACTCTCCTTTTCCTCCCTCTGTCCCTCTGAATATACCCCTTGCCCATCCTCTGGGTTCCCCCCCCTTGTCTTTCTCCCCGGACCTCCTGTCCCATGATCCTCTCGTATCCCTTTTGCCAATCACCTGTCCAGCTCTTGGCTCCATCCCTCCCCCTCCTGTCTTCTCCTATCATTTTGGATCTCCCCCTCCAACTTTCAAATCTCTTACTCACTCTTCCTTCAGTTAGTCCTGACGAAGGGTCTCGGCCTGAAGCGTCGACTGCACCTCTTCCTAGAGATGCTGCCTGGCCTGCTGCGTTCACCAGCAACTTTGATGTGTATGCCATTGCTCTGCCAAGTATATTGAAATCAATGTTCCCAGTAACAGCAGCCCTTGCCCTTGCTTGCTCCAAAAGAGGAATCCATTAACAAAACAAAATCACAGAATTTATTCCAATAAAGTAGTACGCTCCATAATTAGAGGGAGAAAACCTATTGAATTCTAAGTTATGTCAGCAATTGGTTATCAAGGCCTATTAAGCATCTGACATTGTATGAACAAGATTCTACTTTATTATGCAAGCTATCAATTGTCTCAATCCAAGTTTTGAAAGACTATACTTCCAGTCCTACAAAATATAATCAGACCTTCAAACTCTACAGCATAATCAACTTTATTGATTCAGCAATACAGCATGGACTAGGCCCTTCCAGCACTTCAGGCCACCTCAACAAATCCAATTAACCCTAACCTAATCACAGGACAATTTACAATGACCAATTAAACCACCAGGTACACCTCTGGACTGTGGGGGGAAATCAGAGGAGAAAACTCACGCATTCGAGGAGGAATTACAGAGACTCTTTACAGAGCGGTGATGGAACTGAACTCCAGAACACCCCAAGCTGTATTAGCATCACACTCACATTATAAAGTATCAAAAGCCCTTTTGGCCATAGGATGGTGCCTATACAGCAGATTCTTAACAAGATAAAGTGACTACCCTTGCAATTAATCTATGGATTTCAACATTGTATGAAATGTATAAGGATTTAGCCTTCCACTTCAGCCAAATAAAATTAACCTGATAAGACCTCCATGCAGGAGCATTCTCAATCATGCTTAAATTTGCCACTAATTTAATTACTTTAAATACCTGATCATTACATCACAGATAGTTGCTCATGTTTCACTGGAGCATGGTATATTTGAAAAACACCTACCTTACAAATAAGAACTTTCAGTGCAGGATGCCGCTGGACTGAATCCTTGTGAAAGTGGTTTACTTGCTGCCCGCAAGCAGTGCAGCTGACTATTCCTTGCAGATTTTCATCTGGCAGTGAAAAATTTCAAGTTTACATTGTATATTAGCTCAATGGCTGCCAAAATAAAGCAAAATAAAAGACAGCACTGTATTTCTAATGCAATCTAGTACCCAGAATTATGTTGCACAGCTTCAGGTGCAAAGGGACCAACAGCCGGTATATCCATGATAAAACATCACCCTTACTGCATTCAAGCCCCTGTTGTAAGGATTAGCATACCACTAGATTTTAAGTTTTAAAGTTCAGAATCAGAATTCTAGATGTAAATTCACTTGCTAACCCAAATCAGGAACTACATTAGGATAAAGATTAAACCAGGCAAAACCAATGAAGCAGAAATCTTCATCCTAAAATATCCTTTAAAGTCAAAATTCTGAATCATAATTTTTAAAATAATAAACACAGGAAATACTTAGCATCGGTGGAGAAAGGGCAAATTAATAAATTAACCTGGAATGGTAATTATTTGTCAGAGCACTTACAGTGACTTGAAAAAGTAGTTAGCCCCCACTACTATTTTCACATTAGTCTCATTTTCTAAATTTAAAATCTTCTGAAGTAGGATTTTTTGAGCTAATCTACAAACATTCTGCATCATGTCAAATCAACAGAAAAATTCCAAAATCTGTCAACAATATATTAAAAATTATAAAACAAAATTGCGAGGCTGAAAAAATATTCATCCCTTTGTAATTACTATGCTAACTTACTGCAGGTACAATACTGTATCTTACCAACTCATCCAATACATAGCGTAACTAGATAATTGAAGGATCACCTGTTTTCAATGAATTTAATAGAATAAATACCCACTCCCTCTGTAAGGTCTAACAGTATGGTAAATTTTCAATAGGCCAAACCAAATGAAGATAAAAGAGCATTCAAGACAAGTCAGAGAAATAACCATAGAGAAGCACAAATCTGGGAAAGGGTACAAGACCTCCAAACATAGAAACATAGAAAATAGGTGCAGGATTGGGCCATTCGGCCCTTCGAGCCTGCACCACCATTCAGTATGATCATGGCTGATCATCTAACTCAGAACCCTGTACCTGCCTTCTCTCCATACCCCTGATCCCTTTAGCCACAAGGGCCATATCTAACTCCCTCTTAAATATAGCCAATGAACTGGCTTCAACTGTTTCCTGTGGCAGAGAATTCCACAGATTCACCACTCTCTGTGTGAAGAAGTTTTTCCTCATCTTGGTCCTAAAATGCTTCCCCTTTATCCCGAAACTGTGACCCCTCGTTCTGGACTTCCCCAACATTGGGAACAATCTTCCTGCATCTAGCCTGTCCAATCCCTTTAGGATTTTATACATTTCAATAAGATCCCCCCTCAATCTTCTAAACTCCAGCGAGTATAAGCCTAGTCGATCCAGTCTTCCATCATATGAAAGTCTTGCCATCCCAGGAATTAATCTGGTGAACCTTCTTCGTACTCCCTCTATGGCAAGAATGTCTTTCCTCAGATTAGGGGACCAAAATTGCACACAATACTCCAGGTGTGGTCTCACCAAGGCCTTGTACAACTGCAGTAGTACCTCCCTGCTCCTGTACTCAAATCCTTTTGCTATGAATGCCAGCATACCATTCGCCTTTTTCACCGCCTGCTGTACCTGCATGCCCACTTTCAATGACTGGTGTATAATGACACCCAGGTCTCATTGCACCTCCCCTTTTCCTAATTGGTCACCATTCAGATAATAATCTGTTTTCCTATTTTTGCCACCAAAGTGGATAACCTCACATTTATCCACATTAAATTGCATCTGCCATGAATTTGCCCACTCACCTAATCTATCCAAGACACCCTGCATCCTCTTAGCATCCTCCTCACAGCTAACACTGCCGCCCAGCTTCGTGTCACCCGCAAACTTGGAGATGCTGCATTTAATTCCCTCAACAAGTCATTAATATATATTGTAAACAACTGGGGTCCCAGCACTGAGCCTTGTGGTACCCCACTAGTCACTGCCTGCCATTCTGAAAAGGTCCCGTTTATTCCCACTCTTTGCTTCCTGTCTGCCAACCAATTCTCTATCCACATCAATACCATACCCCCAATACCGTGCGCTTTAAGTTTGCACACTAATCTCCTGTGTGGGACCTTGTCAAAAGCCTTTTGAAAATCCAAATATACCACATCCACTGGTTCTCCCCTATCCACTATTAGTTACATCCTCAAAAAATTCTATGAGATTCGTCAGACATGATTTTCCTTTCACAAATCTTCGCTGACTTTATCCTATGATTTCACCGCTTTCCAAATGTGCTGTTATCACATCTTTGATAACTGACTCTAGCATTTTTCCCACCATCGATGTTAGGCTAACCGGTCTATGATTCCCCAGTTTCTCTCTCCCTCCTTTTTTAAAAAGCGGGGTTACATTAGCCACCCTCCAATCCTCAGGAACTAGTCCAGAATCTAGAGTTTTGAAAAATTATCACTAATGCATCCACTATTTCTTGGGCTACTTCCTTAAGCACTCTGGGATGCAGACCATCTGGCCCTGGGAATTTATCTGCCTTTAATCCCTTCAATTTACCTAACACCACTTCCCTACTAACATGTATTTCGCTCAGTTCCTCCATGTCACTGGACCCTCTGTCCCCTACTATTTCTGGAAGATTAATTATGTCCTCCTTCGTGAAGGCAGAACCAAAGTAGTTATTCAATTGGTCTGCCAAGTCCTTGTTCCCCATGATCAATTTACCTGTTTCTGACTGTAAAGGACCTACATTTGTCTTAACCGATCTTTTTCTTTTCACATATCTATGAAAGCTTTTACAGTCAGTTTTTAATGTTCCCTGCCAGTTTTCTCTCATAATCTTTTTTCCCTTTACTAATTAAACCCTTTGTCCTCCTCTGCTGGACTCTGAATTTCTCCCAGTCCTCAGGTGAGCCGCTTTTTCTGGCTAATTTGTATGTTTCTTCTTTGGAATTGATACTATACCTAATTTCCCTTGTCAGCCACAGGTGCACTACCTTCCCCGGTTTATTCTTTTGCCAAACTGGGATGAACAATTGTTATACTACCTGCAAGCTCAGTGCAGTTTATTGCAACAGTGGAAAAAATATGAAACTGCAGACACACTTAGTCACTGGAGAAGAATGGTACTGGTAAGAGAAGTTTCAGTGATGCTAAGTGAGAAGTATGAGTGAGCTGAACGAGTCAGTGGCTACAACTGGAGATGAAGTTTATGGCTCCACAATCTCTAAGGCCTTGCACAAGAAGGGTATTTATGGAAAAGTAACAAGGAAGCAGCCCTGGCTAAAATAAGCACATCCTTGTCCATCACTTAGAAGATACTGTAAACACGTGGAAGAAGGTCTTGTGGTCCGATGAGACTAAAGTGGAACATTTTGGCCTCAATACTAAGCTGTACATGTGATGTAAATCCAATATTGTGTGTATCAGCCAAGTAACACCATCCCTACTGTAAAGTATGGTAAATCTGGTCAAGATTGATGGGAAGATGAAAGCTGCTCAGTACAGAGAGATCCTGAATAAAAAACTACTAGCCACTGCCAGAAAGCTTATACTGGGGCGGGAAGAGTATAAAAGGAGATTTTTTTTGGCGATTTGATCGAGGAACGACTGCGCAAGCGTGTGGACATCAGCGAGTTAGACGGGCACAAAGAGTTTAAAGAGTAATAGAGTAGAGGGAGCCGAAGTACAAGGGCTTTGGCTCAACGGGGCTTCGGCGATAATGGGTCGAGGCAAGGTAACTTACTTGCGAAGAATAGGAAGTATGTCTGTGAGACCAGTGTACTGTACTGGGTGTCAGATGTGGGATGTCCGGGAGACACCCAGCCTCCCGGATGGCCACATCTGCACCAGATGCGTCGAGCTACAGCTCGATGACCTTCGTCTGGTCAGGGAAAGTGAGGAAGTGATAAAGAACTATAAGCAAGTAGTCACACCAGGACCTCAGGAGACAGATAAGTGGGTAACAGTCAGGAGAAGGAAGGGCAAGAGTCAGATACTAGAGAGTACCCCTGTGGCTGTCCCCCTTAACAAGTACTACTGTTTGAGTACTGTTGGGGGGGGGGGGGGAAGCTACCTGGGGAAAGCAACAGTGGCCGTGCCTCTGGCTCAGAAGGGTAGGGATAGGAAGAAGGTGGCAGTAGTGATAGATGACTCTGTAGTTAGGGGGTCAGACAGACGATCTGTGGATGCAGGAAAGAAACGTGGATGGTAGTTTGCCTCCCAAATGCCAGGGTCTGGGATGTTTCTGATTGCATCCACAACATCCCGAAGTGGGAAGGTGAACAGCCAGAGGTCGCGGTACATATTGGTACTAACGACATAGGTAGGAAAAGGGAGCAGGTCCTGAAAACAGACTACAGGGAGTTAGGAAGGAAGTTGAAAAGCAGGACCTCAAAGGCAGTAATCTTGGGATTACCGCCTGTGCCACGCGACAGTAAGTGTAGGAATAGAGTGAGGTGGAGGATAAATGTGTGGCTGAGGGATTGGAGCAGAGGGCAGGGATTCAGATTTCTGGATCATTGGGACCTCTTTTGGGGCAGACGTGACCTGTACAAGAAGGATGGGTTGCACTTGAATCCAAGGGGGACCAATATCCTGGCAGGGAAGTTTGCTAAGGATATTGGGGAGAGTTTAAATTAGAATTGATGAGGGGTGGGAACTCAACTGAAGAGACGGAGGAATGGGTGGTTGGCTCACAAATAGAGAAAGCTTGTAGACAGTGTGAGAGGGAGGATAGGCAGGTGATAGAGAAGGAATATACTCAGACTGATGGTTTGAGATGTATCTATTTTAAGGCAAGGTGTATCATGAACAAAGCTGATGAGCTCAGAGTCCCCTATCACTGCTGCCATTCTCTTCCTTTCCCTACCCTTCAAAGGCACAGGGCCGGCCTCTGTGCCAAAGGTGCGGCCACTGTTGCTTCCCCCAGGGAGGCTGCCCCACCCCCACCCCCCCCACAGTACTCAAACAGGAGTACTTATCGTTAAGGGAGAAAGCCACAGGGGTACTCCCTAGTATCTGACTCTTGCCCTTTCCTCTCCTGACTGTTACCCATTTATCTGTCTCCCGAGGCCCCAGTGTGACTATTTGCCTATAGCTCCTATCTATCACCTTCTCACTCTCCCGGACCAGACGAAGGTCATTGAGCTGCATTGCCAGTCCCTAACGCGGTCCCTAAGGAGCTGCAGCTTGACGCACCTGGTGCAGCTGTCGCCGTCCGGGAGATTGGGAGTCTCTTGGACTTCCCACATCTGACACCCAGTACAGTACACCAGCCTCACAAACATACTTCCTGCTTCTATTCTTCACAAGTAACTGAACTCGCCTCAACCCATTATCGCCTAAGCGCCGTTGAGCCAAAGCCCTCCTACTCTGTCTCCCTCTGCTCTGTTGCCTGCTCTATAAAGCTGTCTTCTTTTTAAACTCTTCTCGCTGTTCTATCTCACTGACGTCCATGCGTCTGTGCAGTCGTGCCTCGATGGTGTACAAAGACTGTTGAAAATCTAGTCAAGAAAAGAAAAGTTTACTAAAGGTTAAAAAAAAACTAGGTAATTAGAGATCTAGAAAATTATAAGGCTAGCAGGAAGGAGCTTAAGAATGAAATTAGGAGAGCCAGAAGGGGCCACAAGAAGGCCATGGCGAGCAGGATTAAGGAAAGCACCAAGGCATTCTACAAGTATGTGAAGAGCAAGAGGATAAGACATGAGTGAATAGGACCAACCAAGTGTGACCGTGGAAAAGTGTGTATGGAACCAGAGGAGATAGCGGAGACACTAGATGAATACTACAATGTTCACTACGGGAAAGGACCTTGGCGAATGTAGGGATGACTTACAGCGGACTGTAAAAGCTCGAGCATATAGACATTGTGAAAGAGGATGTGCTGCAGCTTTTTGAAAGCATCAAGTTGGATAACTCACCAGAACCAGATGAGATGTACCCTAGGCTACTGGGAGAGGCGAGGGAGGAGATTGCTGAGCTTCTGGCAATGACCTTTGCATCATCAATGCAGACAGGAGAGGTTCCAGAGGATTGGAGGGTTGCAGATGTTGTTCCCTTATTCAAGAAAGAGAGTAGAGAAAGCCCAGGAAATTATAGACCAGTGCGTCTTACTTCAGTGGTTGGTAAGTTGCTGGAGAAGATCCTAAGAGGCAGGATTTATGAACATTTGGACAGGCATAATATGATTAGGAATAGTCAGCATGGCTTTGTCAAAGGCAGGGCAACCTTACGAGACTGATTGAATTTTTTGAGGATATGACTAAACACATTGATGAAGGTATAGCAGTAGATATAGTGTATATAGATTCCAGCAAGGCATTTGATAAGGTACCCCACGCAAGACCTATTGAGAAAGTAAAGAGGCATGGGATCCAAGGGGACATTGCTTTGTGGATCCAGAATTGGATTGCCCACAGAAGGCAAAGAGTGGCTATAGATGGGACATATTCTGCAGGAGGTCATTGACCAGTGGTGTGTCTCAGGGATCTGTTCTGGGATCCCTTCTCTTCGTGATTTTTATAAATGACCCGGATGAGGAAGTGGAGGGATGGGTTAGTAAATTAGCTGATGACACAAAGGTTGGGGGTGTTGTGGATAGTGTGGAGGGCTGTCAGAAGTTACAGCCGGACATCGATAAAAGGTAAAACTGGGTGAGAAGTGGCAGATGGAGTTGAACCCAGGTAAGTGTGAGGTGATTTATTTTGGTAGGTCAAATATGACGGCAGAATATAATATTAATGGTAAGACTCTTGGCAGTGTGGAAGATCAGAGAGATCTTGGGGTCCGTATCCATAGGACACTCAAATCTGCTGCGCAGGTTGACTCTGTGGTTAAGAAGGCATACCGGTGCATTGGCCTTCATCAACCGAGGGATTGAGTTCAAGAGCGGAGAGGTAATGTCACAGCTGTATAGTACCCTGGTCAGACCCCACTTCGAGTACTATGTTCAGTTCTCGTCACGTCACTACAGGAAGGATATGAAAACTATAGAAAGGGTGCACAGGAGGTTTACAAGGATGTTGCCTGGATTGGGGAGCATGCCTTACAAGAATAGGTTGAATGAACTTGGCCTTTTCTTCTTGGAGCAACGGAGGATGACAAATGACCTGATAAAGGTGTATAAGATGATGAGAGGCATTGATTGTGTGGATAGTCAGAGGCTTTCTCCACAGGGGTGAAATGGCTAACATGAGAGGGCACAGTTTTAAGGTTCTTGAAGTAGGCACAGAGGGGATGTCAGGGGTAAGTGTTGTTGTTTTTTTTTTACTCAGACAATGGTGAGTGCTTGGAATGGGCTATCAGCAACTGTGGTGAAGACGGATACAATAGGGTCTTTTAAGAGGCTCCTGGATAGGTACATGGAATTTAGATGAATAGAGGGCTATGGGTAAACCAAGGTAATTTCTAAAGTAAGTACATGTTTGGCACAGCATTGTGGGCCGAAGGGTCTGTAATGTGCCATAGGTTTTCTATGTTTCTAAGTTCATTCTTCATCAGGACAATGACCCAATGCACACTACCAAAGCAACCATGCAGTGACTTCAGATGAAGAAAACTGATGTCCTTGACTGGCCCAGAGTCCTGACCTCAACCCGAATGAACATCTCTAGCAAAACTTTAAGACTGTTGTCCACTGCTGTGCCCCAACTAACCAGACATTGCTTGAGCAACTTAGCAAGGAAGAATGAGTAAATCTTACTCCATCGTATTGTGCAAAGCTAATAGGGATTTATCCAAAAAGACTACTGGCTTTAATAGCTGCAAGAGGTGGCTCAACTATGTACCGAGCAAAGAGAGATGAATACTTTTGAACTGCTGCTATTTCAGTTTTTGAATTTTAGTTTTTCATGCTTTACAATTTTCCATTTTTTGGGCTCTACCGTAAAGAAAAGGAGCACGTGATTCACAAATTAAATTGTCAGTTAAATGCATCAAAATCTCTGGTTGTAATGTTCATTTATGTGCACAAAGTGGTGGGGCTGAATACTTTTTCAAGCCACTGTATGTTTGTTTTATTTCAGATTCCCTACATTTGCTTCTCAATTCAAAATACTTATAATTTTAGAATTCCTTCTGATTTGTTAACAATGTATGCTGTCACAAGAAGATTCCTAAGCTAAGTCGTTTTGATGTCTAGGAAAATCAGCAATACTATTAAAAAGAAGAGGCGGAAACAATAAAACAACAGTCATGTTCTCACTCCATTAGCATCACACTTTGCAGCTGGACTAATAGCCAAACAGTGAACAATTATGGAGTAGACCATTATATTTAGACATTAACTGAAGGCCTACCTAAATGCAGTCAAGTTTGAGATCAGTCATTCTGGACAATTTAGTATTTAAAAGTTAAAAAACACGGAACAGCAGCTGTCTATATACACAGATAACTGAACATAGTAATCAGATTTAAAAATAGTTGTATGCTAGCCCTTACGTACAAGGGCTTGAATGCAATATTCGTGAAGTTTTACTGTGACTGTCTGGCTACTTCTCCAATTACATCCAAAGCTGTGCACACAATCTGAGTAGTGCTACAGTCTGGAAGTGAGCACAGAATCACATTTTTATTAATGCCATTCCATGATTTGATTACGAGGATAAAATTACAAGGTTTCATTTGTTGGAACATTCAGAGGCAAATGCGGAATTTTTAAAAGGAATTTGAAAGATTGACAGATTTCTGCTGATGAAAAGTTGATGAAAAGTGGACAAGATGACACAACAAAATCAAAACCAGGACAATCAAGAGAGAAATTAAGGAAAGCCTTAACAGCACTTACTTGCACACGGGATACCTGTTAACGTAACAATCTCAAACCAAGGGTTCAGGATTTTGCTAGGTCTTAAGGAAGTGAACACAGAATTTAATCCTTCTCAGTCTTAGCTGGTGACTCATTCCTAACCAATCGTAATCTCAATAAAAAGAACAGAGCTGAGGGATTGAATTCTTGTCCAAAAACAACAATTGCTGGTTTTAATATTATTACTTAACTTTTAAACCTTATTTTCACTTTTAGAAACTGAAACCAAATCCATTCTTTCCCTGCGACCAGTCCGGACAAAACTCAAAATAATTTCAATAACTTGATCAAGCATTTAGAGAAAACTACAACGTCATTAGAATTTTTAATAGTTAAGCAAAATATTTTGTCCACCTCCACGTTTCTTAGATGTTTCCATTTTGTTCTTAGGATTTCTGTTTCTAAATTCAGGTCCTCGGAAGTTATCTTTATCTTCATTCCATACTGGTTCAGGCTGTACAACGACTGTGCCTTAAAAGGTGATTGAAAAATTTTAATGTAAAATATTAAACATTATTAAAAATAGACAATTAATATTACCTATTTTTCTTTAAGAGAAAAGCTGTAAGTTAACAGGAGGCTGAAGAAACTGGTGGCTTACTCCTAGCCAGATATCAGTGTTGCACTGAACCAGCTACACACAGCAGGACAAGAGGAACCCACACTGGACTATCCTTTTGATGTTCCCCACGTCCTGTGGAGAATAGTCTGGGCAAAGTCTCCACTGAGGCACCGTTAAAATCAGGACCTAAGCACAGAGGGAATTTGCAAGGCACTACTCCACACTACATTCTTCACATTCAACACACTTTAAACAAAAGATGCCATACATATGAATATCTGGGTAAGGTCTGTGTACATATTAGATACCATCTCTGACAAAGTATTTAACATTTCTCCTCAGTGCTCTAATGTAAAAAAATGGTGTGGCGTTCTAGAATTTTCAATGCTAGATATTCAAATTAGATTTATCGAACAGTTTACATGTTATACTCTAGAAATCATGTTTATTTACCAAGTCATACCATAGTCATTTTCAATTACCAAAAGTGCAGATTTGTGCTTATAGCATTTCCCAAACATTTTGAACTGTACAAGACTGTGAGACCTACCTTTAGGCAAACAATTCACATCTAAATCATCTGTGTCCTCAATATTTGAAGTTAGTTTTTCACAATCAGATGTATTGTCATTTGATGTTTCATCATCTGACACAATGTGCTTTGTTACAACAGAGGGTTTCCTTCAAAAAGAAATTAAATACCATTTTCAAGGTTTGAAATAAGTTTCACCGTGAGAAGCACAATAGCACCATGGATCACTGGAATATTCATGGTGTGCCATTTTCACACCGCTACTTTCATTAGCGTAGGAGATGCCAACTTCAGTTATTTCCAACAAACTTAAAACTACCAAAAGTTTCAAATGGTTTCCTTCAGTGAAGCTGGCAAGCTGACAGTACTCGACTTTTTTTAAAAATAAAAATTTTACTCAGAGCATTATACAGCTCCTCAGAGTTGGTGTAAACTATCAAGCACCTATTTACACTAACCCCACTTTATTCTCCCTACATTCCCATCAAATCCCCCGGATTAAAACACTCATCTATACACCAAGGAAAAATTGTAGTGGCCAATTAACCTAGTAACCCTCATCTCTGATGCGTGGCAGGAAACCGGAGCATCTAGAGAAAACCACAAAGAGAAAGTGTGAACTCCACGCTACAAAAAGTAGTGGATACGGCCCAGTCCATCGGTAAAGCCACCACCACCACCACCACCACTGAGCATATCTACACGGAGCGCTGTTGCGGGAAAGCAGCGTCCATCATCAGGATCAGGAACAGTCATTAACCCTCAACCATCAATTACTTGAACCAGTGGGGATAACTTCACTCTCCCCATCACTGTACTGTCCCCACAACTTTTGGACTCACTTTCAAGGGCTTTTCATCTCATGTACTTGATATGCGCTCACTTTTTCTTATTTTTATTAAAGTAGAGGTCTCCATCAGGCAGAGTTGACCATGGACATTGCGTCCTAGCTGTTGCGTATGTAGCAAGCTCCCCCTCTCCATGCATCTGGTGAACCCAAAGCAACTGACAAAGTTTGGTACTAGCAACGTTGCAGGAGTTGCCAGTCAGTAGTCTGCATTGAACTCAATGTAGGACTGACTGCCTTCGGTTTTCCCCTCGGTGTTTACTCCCAAAGCCTCCCCCCGACTGGATATAGCCACAAGGCAGTGGAGGTTTAAGATCAGCTTTCCTTCTCCTAGATGAGCTGCCAACCACGGCTGACGAGCCTCATCTGCCTGAAGTGACTGGTTTTAAGGCACAGCCTTTGCCCCTGCTCTGTCAGTAGAAATTGTTCTGCCTTATTTTTATTATTATCATTTCTTTTCTTTTGTATTTGCAGTTTGTTGTCTTTTATACATTGGTTGTTTGTCTGTCCGATTGGGTGTGGTCTTTCATTGATTCTATAATGGTGCTTGGATTTACTGAGTATGCCCGCAAGAAAACAAATCTCAGGGTTGTATATGGTGACATATGTACTTCGATAATAAGTTTACTTTGAACTTTGGGCAGCACAGGAGGTAGGAAAAGAACGTGGATTGTCAAAGTTTTGAGGCAGCAACACTAGTGTTTTGCCTTTTGTTAAAATAACTAATCAACACAACACATCGTCACAGAATCCAGAACCTATCAGTAGTAATATTTACATTTACCTCTTGATCCTATCCTTTACAAATTATCAGAAGAAAGTATGTTATATAACTAAAAATAAAGCCATTTGCCCCTTCAGAAGTAAAATATCCCCTGCAACCAACTCTTAGGGAATATGTAGCAATAGTCCAGTCAATAAATATCAATCTACAATGATGTAATTGAATGGAAAAATTGTTTCCAGTTCCTCTATGATATTATGTCATACATTTAAAATACTAACCTTCTAGAACGGGATGATCCCAAAGACTTTGATTTTTGACTGGAGACCTTTAAACGTAAAGGAACAGGTAAACTTAGGCTTACAAATGCTTCATCACAAAGTAACTAAAATGAATTGATATGTAGTTATTAAGTTTAAGTAACTGGATAATTAACTTTGAGAATAATATTGAAGAAACATGTTGTACAAAAACACGAAGCCAAGTTCAATGCTGAATTCCAGGCAAACTATCAAGGATGAGAAGTCACAAATGATTCCATTTAGTTTAGTCATCTTCAGGAGCTTAAATACATGCTCAGTGAGAACACAGTTTGGTGCATCAAAAGCTGGTAAAATCAAGAGCAGAATAAAGCTATTTAATTCAGATACTAAATCTAAGAATTTTGCCCACATACATACAAGTGGTTACTTGACAATGGGCCATGGGAACCTTGGGATTGTGAGAGGAAGTTCTTTTTTCGTAGTTAGAGAATGGCGCTCAAAGGACTGTATCAATTCAAGACTTGAAACCAACGGATACATGCTTGCAGTATTTAGCTGCCACAGAAATGTTAACAAACTTCTTGTTAGACAAAATTAACTATATTCATAAGACCATAAGATATAGGAGCAGAAGCAGCCCATTTGGCTCATTGGGTCTGCTCCGCCATTCAATGACTTGACCTCCACAACCTCTCATGGCAACAAATTCCAGAGATTTACCACCCTCTCATTAAAGTAATTTCTCTGCATCTCAGTTCTAAAAGGACGTCCTTCAATCCTGATGATGTGCCCTCTTGTCCGAGAAACCCCTACAATGGGAAATAACTTCGCCAGATCTAATCTATTCAGGCCTTTTAACATTTGGAATGTTTCTATGAGATCTCCCCCCACGTTCCTGAACTCCAGGGAATACAGCCCAAGAGCTGCCAGACGTTCCTCATACAGTAACCCTTTCATTCCTGGAATCAATCTCGTGAATCTTCTCTGAACCTTCGCTAATGTCAGTAAATCCTTTCTAAAATAAGGAGCCCGAAACTGCACACAATACTCCAAGTGTGATCTCACAAGTGCCTTATAGAGCCTACTCAAAGGATTTTCTTCAGCTATTGGGAAAAAAATCCTCCTGGTCATCCTATTATGACATCCCATTTCTTTTTTTGCAATAATGGTGTTTCCAGTTTTTCTTTCAAAAAAGGTTTACCTTGAAACTGTTATTATTTCCTCAACCTTGCATAATATTACAATGTGGTACAAGATGAGTCAATAACTTCTCAATCAGTATCATTGACTAGATACACGTGGAAACGCTACCTCTGAATACCAGCTCAAAAGTATTCCCAATTTTATTCCTTTTCTTCACACCCACCACAACAAACAGTAAAGCCAGTCATAACAAATCAGTTATGACTCCTATCACAGTTACTGCTTGGAAAGGTCACGGATGCATCTTTTTCAATCTTCCACTCCTGATATAAATAGATCTCATTTACAAAATAATGACAGCAAGTTCTAACTTGAAATTTGAATGTATTATTACAAAGTACAGAAATAAATTACGTGCTTTCTTGGGGTAACCTCCCATTAGCATTTACAGCAGATTTACAACTACTACCAATAAAACTACTAGCAGTTACAATAGTTCAAAATTATATGATATGCATTGTCTATATTTAACATTTGACCTAATTTTATTCTTCCAAACAGTGCCACCTTCTTGAAAGACAAAGGAGGAAAAAAATGTTTTTTCACTGGTTGAAAACTTTCACATTTTATTTCTATCCTTACTACAAATCCTCACTGGATTAAAATACAGGAAGATAGTTTATTCCAATTGTACAATCTAAGAATGAGCATTTTCCTTACTCGGTGCTCTTACTGAGTTCTCTCCTGTCACTGAACATGTGTAAAGTGGGAGGCCTTCAAATTGAAATTGAGATTAGAGAGTTTGTATGCTCCTGTCAGATTAAAAGGCAAAGCTAACAGGTTTATGGAACCTTAGTTTTCGAAGGATATTGCAGCCCTGGTTAAGGAGGAGGTGCATAGCACATATAGCCAGCTAGGAACAAACGAGGTACTTGAGTATAAGAAATACCAGAAAACACTTAAGAGGGAAATCAAAAGGTCTAAAAGTAGGTACAAGGTTGTTCTAGGAGACAACGTGAAGGAGAATCCTAAGGGCTCCTACAGATAAGTTAAGAGCAAAAGGATAGCAAGGGACAAATTTGGTCCCCTGAAGATCAGTGTGGTCATCTATGCATGGAGCCGAAAGAGATGGGGGAAGATCTTAAATCGATTTTTTGCATCTGTATTTACTCAGGAGACAGACAGTATGTAGAAGCGAAGCAGAACAGCAGTGAGGTCATGGACCATATATGGATTACAGAGAAGGTACTTGCCATCAGAAGCAAATTAGAGTCTGACAAGAGATGTCCTCTATGACCTTGCTGGAGGCTAGTACAGAAATTGCAGAGGCCCCAGCAGATGTATTTACAGCATCCTTAGCCATGGGTGAAGTGCCAGAGGATTGGAAGAAAGCTAATGTTATTCTTTTGTTTAAGAATCACCCTAAGAATAAACTAGGAAATTATAGGCTGGTGAGCCTGTCATCAGTAGTGGAAAGTTATTAGAAAGTATTCTAAGAGACAGAATATACAAGTATTTGGAACTGATTAGGGATAACCAACTTGGCTTTATGCATGGTAGACTGTGTCTAACCAATCTTATAGCTTTTTGAGGCAGTTAACCAGCAAGGTAGCTGAAGGAAAGGCAATGGATATTGTCTAGATGGACTTTTGCAAGGCCTTTGACAAGGTTGGGTAGGACTTGCACAGTGAATGGTAGGGTAGAGCACAGAGGAGTGCAGTAGATAGAGGGGCCTGGGAATACAGATCTGTAATTACTTGGAAGTGTTGTCATAGGTAGGTTGTGTCGTAGAGATATTTTTTAGTACACTGGCCTCCATAAATCAAGTTCTGAGTACAGTAATTGGGATGTTATGTTGAAGTTGTATAAGATGTTGGTGAGGCCTAACATGAAGTAGTATGTGCAGTTCTAGTCACCTACCTACAGGAGAGATAGCAGTAAGATTGAAAAATGTACAAAGAAAACTCACAAAGATTTTGCTGTGTCTTGAGAACTTGAGTTGAAGGGAAAGATTGAATAGGTTAAGACTTTATTTCCAAGAATACAGAATTATGAGGGGTAGAGATAGGGTTTTTTCCACTGAGGCTACGTGAGACTAGAACTAGAGATCATGGGTTAAGGCTGAAATATGAAATGTTTAAGGGGAATATGAGTGAGGTCTTTACTCAAAGAGTGGTAAGTGTGTGGAATGAGCTTTGAGCAGAAGTAGTAAATGCAGGTTCAATTTCAACATCTAACAGAATTTTGGATAAGTACTGGATGAGTAGAATAATAGTACAGCAGAGTAGACAGGCGAAAGAGCCTGTTTCCGTGTTGCAGTTCTCTATGACTCTTCCATCCAATCCAAAACAATTATTTTTTATAAAAGAATACAGTCAACATTTCAGGCCAAGATCCTTCGTGAGTCCTGATGAAAGGTCTTGGCCCAAAATGTCGAATGTACTTTTTTCCATTGATGCTGCCTTGCCTGCTGAGTTCCTTCAGCATTTTGAGTGTGCTGCTTGGATTTCAAGCATCTGCAGATTTTCTTGTTTATTTTTTGGAAATACTGCTGTCAACAAGATATGAAAACCAAAAGCAGAAATATTTTAATAATGCAGATGAGATAAATACAACAACCATTACAATGCAGTTGTTGGACCTTGTGGTCTATCTGGACAAACTTGTTAATGAATGAATGAATCAGAAGGTAAGAAAGAATAAAAATCATTCACAAAAATCTAAAACAAAATGTAATGAATTTTCAGGATTAGGAAAAAAAAATGTCCATACAGAATAATGAAGAACACTATGTACAACACAGAAGTCTCACAAATGAATTAAGAGCATGACGTGAGGCAATTTTAAAAATAGCCTACAGGAGGACTTGAGTACTGAACACATGGAATGAGTTTGCAATTAATTCACATTCCTTTTCAACTCAGGACAATGGAGTTAGAATTTACAAATAGATCACCAAAAGAATCACACAAATTAAATAATTAGTGTCAAAAGCAGAAGATGTTAGGCAAAGAAAATATTGCAATTAAAATCAGGTAGTCAAGAAGCCACTAAATTTTCCATGCATTCTTTTATAGAGTAAAAATAGAACAAACCTCCTTATGCTCCATACGTGAAATAGAAAAAAGAGCCGGGTTCCCTTCACCTGAAAAAACAAGAATCACCCACGTTCAGACAGTTTTAAAACCTGTTTTACTGAAATCAAACAATCTCCCAAAAAACATATTTACTAAGTATGCTTAAAACAGAAAAGTTTTTCCAAAATCACATGTTTAAGAATATTAGAATATAAACTAATTGGCAGCAAAGACAAACTTTGCTACCAATTCCTAACCAGCTCTTATTTTCACTTAGCCGATATCTCACTCTACCCTTGCCTTCCTTGACCTTTCTATACCTGTTTCACCACTATGTTCTTCTTGGAGCTCCTGCCTCCCTCCCCGATAGGATTTTAATTGTGTGACTCCGTCTAGAGGATTGTAGAATTTAGATCTGACCTCTTGTGGATTTAGTTATATGCTCCAGTCAGCAAAAGCTGGGAATTAAGAAATCCAGGCAGAAAAGGCTGGAAATTAAGAAATCCAGGCAGAAAAGGCTGAGAGGTCAAAACTACAGTTACTAACCAAAATCCATTGAGCCCATAAATTCCCACAACTTTCCAATATTCCCCGTAAGAATTACATTTTCCTGTTTCATTGCATCCATTCTGATAATAACATTTTCCATACCAATATTTCCAAAATGACTTCCCTCTTCCTTAACAGCTTCTACACTTTTCCTCTGGCTGCATTAACTACAATTAACTAGACTTTGTCACATTCCCTCATTTCAACCACACATCTTATATCACTGTAACCCTTTATCTTTTTTCCTTTCACAATCACTCCCAACTGTTCTCACCACTCTTTCTCCATCTTTGCTATTTAAAACCTAACTGATTTCTAACTTTTCCTTGTTTTGCTGAGGTTTTGACTTCTCAGCCTTTTCTGCCTGGATTTCTTAATTTCCAGCTTTTGCTGTTCAGCAAACAAAGGCAGTACCAAACTGAAGTATATCACTAAATCCACAAGTGGTCAGATCTAAATTCAAGAATCCTCTACACGCAGTCACACAATTAAAATCCTGTCGGGGAGGGAGGCAAGAGCTCCAAGAAGGACACTATTCAAAATGACTACAAGAACAACACACACAAAAGGCTGGAGGAACTCAGCAGGTCAGGCAGCATCCATGCAAATGAAGAAACAGTCAATGTTTCGGGCCGAGACCCTTCTCCAGAACTGGAAAGGAAGAGTGAAGATGCCAGAATAAAAATACAGGGGGGTGGGGGAGAAGGAAAGCTAGAAGGAGATGCGTAAAGCCAAGTGGATGAGAAAGGTAAATGGCTGGAGATGAAGGAATCTGACAGGAGAGGAGAGTGGACCATAGGAGAAAGGGAAGGAGGAGGGAACCGAATGGGAAGTAATAGCAGTTAAGAAGTAGTAAGTGTCCAGGGAGGAATAGAAGAAGAGGGGAGGGGGAGAATTATTTTACCAGAAGGAGGAAGCGAAATTCCTTCCATCAGTTTGGAGGCTACCCAGGTGGAAAACAGGTGTTCCTCCTCCACCCTGAAGGTGGCCTCGCTTTGGCACAAGAAGAGGCCATGAACTGATATGTCGGAATGGGAATCAGAACTAAAATGCCAGGCCACTGAGAAGTTCCAATTTTGCCAGATGGAGCAGAGGTGCACAACAAAGCTGTCCCCCAGTTTATGATGGGTCTCACCAATGTAGAGGAGGCTACATCAGAAGCACTGAACACAACAGACGACCCC
Organism: Mobula hypostoma; assembly: GCF_963921235.1. Classification (NCBI taxonomy): domain Eukaryota; kingdom Metazoa; phylum Chordata; class Chondrichthyes; order Myliobatiformes; family Myliobatidae; genus Mobula; species Mobula hypostoma. The sequence continues at coordinate 109,155,108 of NC_086106.1, read as the reverse complement.
AGATTCACAGGTGAAGTGCTGCCTCACGTGGAAGGACTGTTTGGGGCTCTGAATGGCGAATGGGCAGGTGTAGCACTTTTGGCCAACTGCAGGGATAAGTGCGGGAGGGAAATTAGTGGGGGGGATGAATGGACAAGGTAATCACAGAAGGAGCAATCACTGTGGAAAGCGGTGGGGGGGGTAAGGGAAAGATGTATCTAGTAGTAGGATCCCTTTGGAGATGGTGGAAGTGGTGAAGAGTGATTTGTTAGATGCAGAGGATCATGGGTGGTAGGTGAGAACAAGAGGAACTCTATCACTGTTAAGGCAGCGGGAAGATGGGATGAGCACGGATATCCGGGAAATGGAAATGATGTGGGTGAGGACAGCATCAATAGGGGCGGGAAGTGAAATCCCATTCTTTGAAGGAGGAGGACATCGCTATGTCCTGGAAAGGAAAGCCTCATCCTGGGAGTAGATACAGTAGAGACGAAGGAACTGAAAAAAGGGTATAATAGCATTTTTTTTTAAAAACAGGAGACAGGGTGGGAAGAGGTATAGTCAAAATAGCAATGGGAATCTGTAGGTTTATAAAATTGTTGGTCAACTATTTGTCTCCAGAGATGGCAGCAGAGAGAGCGAGAAAGAAGGAGGTGTCAGAAATGCACCAAGTGAATTTGAGGGCATGGTGGAAGTTAGAGACGAAGTCGATGAAATTGACGAGCTCAGCATGGGTGCATGAAGCAGCACCAGTGTAGTGGAGGAAGAGTTGGGGATCATTACCGGGGTCCATGGCTACCTCTCAAGACCAGAGAAAGTGGAGGGTGAGGACCAGTTCTGCCACATGGAGGAGGGTGGTGGACAGAAACGGCTTGGTTCCCCTCCATAATGATGCAGAGCCATCATGTGAACTCCAAAGACTCAGCCAAAACACTTGCGATAAATCTTCCACCAAAAATGAGAAGTTTAAGCAGAATTGTCAAAAGACAGCTCTAGCAACCCAGATTTCAATCCTGACCTTAGGGTGCCGTCTGTGTAGCATTTGCATGCTCTTCACATGACAGCATGGCTCACTCCACCAGCCCAAAAACGTGCAAGCTGGTAGGCTGATGACCACTGTAAGTTGCCCTTTTTCTCATCTTTCCTCTTGAGTGCAACTGTTTGAATCATGTTTGAACTAAGAGGCTTAGAAGAGATCGGGTTACCCATAGCCTTCTATTTTTCTAAGCTCCATGTCCATTCCAAGAGTCTCTTAAAAGACCCTATCGTATCTGCCTCCACCACCATCGCTGGCAACCCATTCCACACACTCACCACTCTCTGCGTAAAAAACTTAACCTTGGTGTTTTTTCTAAAGTGACCAATTCAAATTCAGAGTCAACGGTGCATATACAATATTGTGATACGGAGAAGGAAGTTCAAACAAATTTTCTAGACCTTGTCACCAAAATTCAAGCATCACTTATAAAAGAAATACTGACTAAATTACAATGAGCTGGAACTCTGTAATTAGTAGCGTTCCACAGGCATCTGTGCTAGGATCTCTGCTATTTTCAGTGAATATAAATGACATGGATGAAAATGTAGATGGGTGGGTTAGTAAGGTTGCAGATGATACCAAGATTGGTGGAGTTGTGGATAGTGTAGAGGATTGGCAAAGAATACAGCACAATATTGATCAGTTGCAGATATGGTCAGAGAAATGACAGATGGAGTTTATCCCAAATAAATGTGAGGTGTTACACCATGGTAGGGCAAATACAAGGAGACGGTACACTGTTATGGGCAAGTGCCGCTGATCGGAGATGTTGGGATCCAAGTTTACAGCTCCTTGAGAATGGATACACAGGTTGATATGGTGATTTAGAAGGCTTTTGGAATGCTTGCTTTTATTAGTCAAGGCAGAGAGTTCAAAAGTCAGGATGTTAGGTTGCAACTTTATAAAACACTGGTTAGGCCACATCTGGAGTAATGCATACAGTTCTGGTTGCCCCACTATAGGAATTACGTTGAGGCTCTGGAGAGGGCGCAGAAAAAGAAATTTTACCAGAATGCTGCCTGGTTTACAGGGTATGTGCTATCATGAGCGGCTGGACAAACCTGGACTGTTTTCTCTGGAACGGCAGACACTGAGGGGAGATCCAATAGAGGCTTATAAGACTATGAGAGGCATAAGTAGAGTAAACAGCGAGTACCTGCTTCCCAGGGTTGAAATGTCTAATACCAGAAGGCATGCAGTGAAGGGTCCCGGGGGGGGGGGGGGGGGTTGATGGTGGTTGCCTGGAATGTGCTGCCTTGTACGGTGGTAGGAGGCACATACATTTGAAGCTTTTTAAGAGGCATTTGCATAGGGACATAGATGTAAAGAAGGTGGAGGGATATGGACATTATGTAGGTAGGAGAGATTAGTGTTTGGTGTTTTGATTTGCTTTTTAGCTGGTTCAGCACAATATTGTGGGCTGAATGGCCTGTTCCTGTGCTGTACTGTTCTATGTTCAAATGTGTGCAACTCTAGGGACATTGTACTTACATTTTTTAAGCTAAGAAAAAACATATTGTCCAGTTTCTCAAAGGTCGTATCAGTAATGGGAAGAACAGTTGCAAGAGGACTGAGATAGTTAGCCGGAATAAAGAATACACTGGTACCTTGCTTAGCACCCATGACACATTCCAATAAACAACAGCACTAACTAATCAGGAATTACAGAGATTATATCAGCATTATACAAAGAAAGATGCATTACCAACAACAGTGTCAGCGACCTGGTATGAGCTCAACCTTCACACTGATGTGTGCTGTGTCAACGTAAGTCTTGCTGTACCCAATCTTTTACATAGAAATAGGTACAAATTCTTGATGGCAGTCCAGGAACAATGAATCAGTTACAGGACAGTGTACAGAGAGACTGCCTGTCAGGACCAGTATTGGGAATGCCAGGCTCTTCAGCACTATGACTGGGGCTCAGGGCTGCACCCTGGGTGGCACAGAGAGCAGCCATTGGTGGGGAATGGCAATACCTCTCGGTGTGTTGACCCAATATCCAGATTCTAGAATTTTCCCTCATTACCTTTTGTTAGATGTGTTTGAAGTGCTATCTCCCACTCCCTTTGCTCAGCCATACTGCTCTCCTCCGCCAGAAGATTATTCAATCACAATAAGCTCAACAGCCAGTGCAGTGACCTGAAGCCAGTTTGTTACACAAGCTTTCTGGAACATTTTTTTCATCTCGCCAATCTTTTACTTTTCATCTGTACATGACCTCATTGAGAACAGTAATTTAAAGTGATTGGTTAAACAACAAAAGATAAAAGGTCAATGAACTGCTAACATGACAGCATGTTAAAAACAGAGTCAACAGGGACATCCAAAATAATGTAGAATATTCAAAAGAGAAACACAATGGCAGGGAGTGAAAAAAAGAGTGTGTAATGAAACTCAGTTGAGCAACACTTACTTAACAATATCTTGCTGGCCTATACCTCACTCATTTTCACCAGCCACGTAGCTCCATAACTCATTGTTGTTCCAAAAAACCAGAGTGCTGAATAGCAGAGGTGAAGCAAAGTTGATAGCCCTCAATACCAAGGCACTATTTGACCAAGCATGGCACCCAGGAGTCCTGACAAAACTGAAGTCCATGGGTATTAAAGGAAATCAACACTTCAATGATTGAAGTTATACTTCACACAAAGTAAGGCACGAATGATTGTTCAAAAATCAATCTACCCTGCCCCAAGACATAAGATTAGATTAAACTTTGTCATTGTGCCAAGTACAGATACAAACCCAATGAAATGCAATTAGCATCTGACCAGAAGTGCAAAAAAACAGTATCATTTACAAAATAACTGCAAATAAAAAGTGCTACAGCATACAAATATAGAAGTACCGGCCTCACAAGTTCCAGTGGTAGTGTCCTAGACTCAACTGTAGGTCATAAAACAGGAAAAGGCCCTTGGCCCACATTGTTGTACCAAACTAATTCCTTCCGATGACATAATGTGCACATCTCCGCCATTTCCTGCACGCTCATAAGTACCTGTCTATGAGTCTCTAGAACGCCTGTACTGCTACAACCACCACACCTGACAACACATTCCGGACACCCACCAATCTGTCCTGCATAAATCCTATGAGCCGATACCCCTCACCTTAAATACATGCCCTCTGGTATTAGACCTTTCTATCCTGGGAAAACAATTTTGGCTCTCGACAGAGACCTCTCAATCTTTCAAATAGATGTCAGCGCTCTCTTTAGCCTCTGCTGCTCCAAAGAAAACAACCCAAGTTTGTCCAACCTCTCCTCATAGTACATACCATATAATCTAGGCAGAATCCTGGCCAACTTCTTATGCACCGTCTTCAAAGCCTCCACATCCTTATTATGGGGTGACCATAGCTGAATGCAATACTCTAGATGCAGTCTGTCTAGAGTTTTACAAAGCTGCAACATAGTTTTCCAACTCTAGAGCTCAGTTCCTTTATTAAAGACAAGCATACCATACGCTTTTTCACGACACTGCGTAGCTAATTTCAAGGACCTATGGACTTGGACGCCAAGATTCCTCTGAACATCAACGCTGCTGAGGGTCTCACCATTAACAGAGTACTGTCTCTTTACATTTGATTTCCTAAGGTTCAAACTTCATATTTCGCTGGGTTAAACTCTGCCTTTTTTTCGACTCATATCTGTGTCTGAACTACCTCCTGTAGTATCATTTGCCAGTCTTTTATGTCATCCACAATACCAATCTTTGTATCATCTGCAAATTTACTAACCTATCCATCTATGCTTTCATCCAAGTCATTTATATATCACAAAAAGCAGAGGTGCCAGAATGGATCCCTGTGAAAGGCCACTAGTCACAGAACCCTAACTAGAACAAGTTCCATCGACTACCACCTTCCATCTTCTATGTGCAAGCTGATTTTGAATCTATTAATTACTTTGGTTCTGTCTTCACTAAGGAGGACATAAATAATCTTCCAGAAATAGTAAGGGACAGAGGGTCCAGTGAGATGGAGGAACTGAGCGAAATACATGTTAGTAGGGAAGTGGTGTTAGGTAAATTGAAGGGATTGAAGGCAGATAAATCCCCAGGGCCAGATGGTCTGCATCCCAGAGTGCTTAAGGAAGTGGCCCAAGAAATAGTGGATGCATTAGTGATAATTTTTCAAAACTCGTTAGATTCTGGACTAGTTCCTGAGGATTGGAGGGTGGCTAATGTAACCCCACTTTTTAAAAAAGGAGGGAGAGAGAAACCGGGGAATTATAGGCCGGTTAGCCTAACGTCGGTGGTGGGGAAACTGCTGGAGTCAGTTATCAAGGATGTGATAACAGCACATTTGGAAAGCGGTGAAATGATCGGACAAAGTCAGCATGGATTTGTGAAAGGAAAATCATGTCTGACGAATCTCATAGAATTTTTTGAGGATGTAACTAGTAGAGTGGATAGGGGAGAACCAGTGGATGTGGTATATTTGGATTTTCAAAAGGCTTTTGACAAGGTCCCACACAGGAGATTAGTGTGCAAACTTAAAGCACATGGTATTGGGGGTAAGGTATTGGTGTGGGTGGAGAATTGGTTAGCAGACAGGAAGCAAAGAGTGGGAATAAACGGGACCTTTTCAGAATGGCAGGCGGTGACTAGTGGGGTACCGCAAGGCTCAGTGCTGGGACCCCAGTTGTTTACAATATATATTAATGACTTGGATGAGGGAATTAAATGCAGCATCTCCAAGTTTGCGGATGACACGAAGCTGGGTGGCAGTGTTAGCAGTGAGGAGGATGCTAAGAGGATGCAGGGTGACTTGGATAGGTTGGGTGAGTGGGCAAACTCATGGCAGATGCAATTTAATGTGGATAAATGTGAAGTTATCCACTTTGGTGGCAAAAATAGGAAAACAGATTATTATCTGAATGGTGGCCGATTAGGAAAAGGGGAGGTGCAACGAGACCTGGGTGTCATTATACACCAGTCATTGAAAGTGGGCATGCAGGTACAGCAGGCGGTGAAAAAGGCGAACGGTATGCTGGCATTTATAGCGAGAGGATTCGAGTACAGGAGCAGGGAGGTACTACTGCAGTTGTACAAGGCCTTGGTGAGACCACACCTGGAGTATTGTGTGCAGTTTTGGTCCCCTAATCTGAGGAAAGACATCCTTGCCATAGAGGGAGTACAAAGAAGGTTCACCAGATTGATTCCTGGGATGGCAGGTCTTTCATATGAAGAAAGACTGGATGAACTGGGCTTGTACTCGTTGGAATTTAGAAGATTGAGGGGGGATCTGATTGAAACGTATAAGATCCTAAAGGGATTGGACAGGCTAGATGCGGGAAGATTGTTCCCGATGTTGGGGAGGTCTAGAACGAGGGGTCACAGTTTGAGGATAGAGGGGAAGCCTTTTAGGACCGAGGTTAGGAAAAACTTCTTCACACAGAGAGTGGTGAATCTGTGGAATTCTCTGCCACAGCAAACTGTTGAGGCCAGTTCATTAGCTATGTTTAAAAGGAAGTTAGATATGGCCCTTGTGGCTACAGGGGTCACGGGGTATGGAGGGAAGGCTGGGTTCTGAGTTGGATGATCAGCCATGATCATAATAAATGGCGGTGCAGGCTCGAAGGGCCGAATGGCCTACTCCTGCACCTATTTTCTATGTTTCTATGTTTCTATCTGGCAGGTTCACCTTGCATTCCATACATCTTCAACCAATTCATCAATGACCTTCCTTCTATACTTAGTTCAACATTTGAAATGTTTGCTGATAATTGCGCAATACTCAATTCCATTCATAACTGCTCTGCAGAGCAGCAAGTCTATACTTGCATGCAGTGAAAACCACCCAACCTTCAAGCATAAGTTGATGAAGTGGTAAGTAACACGAGACGGGCAAGGACAATCTCCAACAAAAGAGTCTAACTACTCATCTTTGGAATTCAACAGCCCCAGTCCCACCAAATTCCTTGCTTCCCCCAAGACTATCAACAGCAATCTGTAAGAACTTAACTGGACTAGCTGGCCACATAACTAAGGAAGGTCAGAGGGCAAGTATCATGAAGAAGTCCTTTCTTGATCTACAAGATAATTCATGAGCATGATGAAACGCTCATAACTTTGCTGAATAAGTATAGATCCAAAAGTTCTCAAGTTCAACAGCACATAAGCGATAGATATGAAATGCATCAATCAACCACTCTAACATACATTTCTTCCATCACGGCAAACAAAGACAACAAAATGTACCATACACAAGATGTAGTGCAGTTATTGGCCCAAACTACTCAGACAGAACCTTTCAGATATGCACCGAGGACAAGGACAACAATATGTGAACACCATCCCAGGCTGCACAACATGCATATCAATTAGAAATAAATCACAGTCCTTGATAAATGTTGGGTCTAAGTCCCAACTCTGCCTTCTCCCCAACACAGACACCTTCTTGAGAAGAGCTGCAGCAGTTCAAGACGGTAAAGCATACTTAGCTTCTTAACATTGATCACATAGAGACAAATCAAACCCCAAAATGTTATGAATATAAACTCTAAGCTCAATGATAGGTAAATTTCTATGTTCAAAGAGAATGTGGATTGATTAGAGAAAGCCAACATGGCTTTGTTAAAGGCCAATTATGTCTAACTTGCATGATAGAATTTTTTGATGAAACAAGACTTTTAAGAAATACAAAACACAAGAAATAAGAAAAGGAGTAGACCATGAGCTTCCTCAGTCTGCATCACCATTAAATACAACCATGGCCTCAACTCTTCATCTGTACCAATTCATCGTAACTCTCAATTCTGGGAACTTTTGAAAACTTCTGTCTACTTTAAATATACCTGATGATCTGGCTTCCAACATGCTTGGCAGGGGGGAAGTGACAAAGAATTCCAAATATTCACAATCCTCTGACAGAAGAAATCTTCATGCTCTTGTTGTAAATGACTGACCCTTTATTTTGCAGCTATCTTCCCCTTGTTTGTGACTTTGAACTCAAAATAAAATTGATAAGGTGCTATGTATACATAACAGTTTTGCAGACCGTGAAAGAGAAAGTAAGACTGCAGCAACATGGATAAAAAATTGCAGAAATAACGGGAAACAGAATCATAGCAGTTACTTTTTGATCTACATGGAAGCAAACAGCGGAAGGTCAGCACTTACATTTAAATATTCTGTGTATTAATACTTCAGACATGGAGGTACAGAGCACAATCTCCAAATATACACATGACAAAATCTGGAAGGATAATGAACTAGAAGGCTAGTATTAGATTTCATAGAAACAGACAGTAGATGTAGTAGATGTAATTTAATGCCAAAAATCAAGAGGTGTTTCATTTTGGTAGGAAGGGCAAGCAAAAGAAATTTGAGAGCACAATTCTAAGACATTCAAGAAAAAAAGTCTGCGGATATAACTGTGGGTGCAGAATAGAATTGTAGGTAGTGCAGCTGTTTCAGCTCCAATAATCTGATTTCCAGTGCTAAAGGTAAGGCTTGTGGATATTTTCCCTTGTAGCCATATGGATTTCCTCTCATGTCCCAAAACTATGCTGGTTCCTAGGTTAATGAGCTACTACAAAAAGTTAGTGGAAGAACCAAGTAAGTGTTAATGGGAATATGCGACACATTAGATGTAGGAGTAGGATTAATGGCATTAACTCAATTGGCTGTTTCTATATGACCAATTTCATATGACAGAGGAATAGTACTATTCAAAATGGCACAGCAGGTTAGGAAAATGGCAGGTTGACTTTATAAATAAAACATTCAGTATTACAGCAAGGAAATTATAACAGAACTATAAAAAATGGTCTTACCATAACTGAAATATTGAATCCAATCCTGGAAACCACACTTAAGGAAAGATGAAGGCTTTGGACAGAGTGCAAAATAGGGTTTGTCAAAATGGTTCTTGTGACAAGATACTTTGGTTATGTGTTTACAATGAAGAAGCTGGTATTTTTCTTCATGCACAGAAAAGAATGCCGTATCTGTTAACTTAAGAGTCAATTCAGAGAACGTTTCTATCAGTAAAAGAGAATGTTAGCAGCTGGATTCCTCTTGCACTAGTACAGGTTTGACAGGTCAAACTGTCTCTTTGGTGTAAAATTTCAAAATGAGTGCAGAAATTTAGAGAGTTCCAGAATCATGGATTATGATCTTAGATCACAGGGGATTCAGGGGTAAATTGCTAACTGGACTCAATAAATTTAGTGGTAGGAAGCATAGGCTGATGATCTTGGACTGGAGGTCTATATCTAGTGGTGTGTCATGGGTCAGTGCTGGGACTTTTGTTTGTAATTTATATAAAAGATTTCGGTGTGAATGTACAAGGCATGGTGAGCAGGTTTGTGGATAATATTAAAATAGCTGGTGTTGTAGACTTGAAAAATTACAGGAGAACTTTGATCAGCTAAGAATGTAGTCTAAGGACTAGCAAATACCTTTCAATCCAGATAAACTTGAGGTATTGCATTTTAAAGCATCAAACCAGGACACGACATATGTAATGAATGGTAGGGTCCTGGGGAAGTGTTATGGAAGAGAGCTGAAAGCATTTCACAGGTAGATAGGGTGATGAAAGATTTATTTTTGGTATGCTGGCCTTTGTCAGGACACTGAATATAAGACTTAGGAAGTTATGTTGCAGTTATATATGTTGAAGTCTCATTTGAAGTATTGTGTACAGTTTTGGTCCCCTGTAGGAAAGATGCTACTAAACTAGGAAGAGAGTGCAGAAAAGATTTATTAGGGTGTTTCCTGGACTTGGGGGCCAGTTACAAGATGAAATTGCGAACACCAAGATTTTATTCCCTGGAACATTGAAGACTGAAGGATGACCTGATTGAGGTATATAAGATCATGAGGGGCAGAAACAGGCAAGAGAATTAAAAGGAGATCAGAGGCAGCGTGTTCATACAAAAGGCGGTGAGTACTTGGAATAAGCTGCCAGAAAGTGGCTGTAAAAGGCAGATTTAAAAGCCACCTCGGTAAAAAAGCTGAAAGGAGAGCTTTACAGGACTATGGGCTAAACATGAACAGATCAGATTAGCAACAGAGCAAGCACAGACAAGTTGGGCTGAAGGTCCAATTTCCATACTGCTTGAGCTCTTAAGTAGCTGTTTGAATAGATAATAGAAAACACATCTCACCGGTTTATAGCAAATGTTAGGACACAAGAATTGATTTGATTTGCTATTGCCTCCTCCTGGGCATTATCATTACAAGACAGTTAACGCCAGTCACTATCAATACCTTTCAGAGATTGTCTACCTGGTGTCAAGTAGTCGCATAATCAGGAATTGTGATATGCGCCAGCTGCTCAAATGACCATCCACTACCTGCTCCCACGGCTTCACGTGACCGTGATCGGGGGGGGGGGGGTGAATGGGCAGGCATTACACTTTGACCAAAGGTGACCTGCAGGCTAGCAGAAGATGAAGCGCCTTATGCTTCTTCTGGTAGAGGAATATCTCCCACCCACCATGCATTATGTACTGAAGTGGTACAGGGTAAAACAGTAACAGAATGCAGTTACAAAGAAAGTGCAGTGCCGGCAGAAAAAAGAGATATGGGGTCATAACAACATAGACAGTGAGGTCATGAGGCCATCTTATCATACTAAGGGACTATTTAATAGCCTTATAAAAGTGAGATGGAAGCTGTTTTTGAGCCTGGTGGTACACACACGTTTTCAGGTTTTTATATCTTCTGACTAATGGGAGGATAGAGAAGAGTGTGTGTCTGGGGTGGGGTTCATGCACCTGAATGCAGAGCAAATTAGATGAAAATGAAAATTGCATGTCCCATTCACCCAAGTCCAAATCATCAAGAAGAAAAATAGTATTTGTACTAACTTGAGAAGGAACCCAACACAACTACTCCAATCTTCACAAAACATATCACCTTCACACTATTTTCTGAAATTATATCAATTTTGCAATATACTGCCATTTTCCTTTAACTTTCCTCCAGCACCATTTCTCCAGCTAGCTTGGATATTTTATCCTATCTCATCAGTACCCACTACATTTAGCACAGGTAGTAACCCAAAGATCAACTTTGGAGACCCTGATTCATAATTTTCTCCTAATATCTTTAGATTAAGATGACTGGACCTCAACACAGACATGGACTACAACTTCTGGCTATTCTTTATTCAACCTTCCAAAGGAAGCAACAGCAGCTCTTTTTTTAAAAAAGTATTTAATATCTCCAGGATGCATGTTAAATTCAAATTGAGTTTTTGTTTTATTTTTAGTTGCATACAAAACTCAGTGAGAAGCATGTGCTATTCTTTACCCAACATCAATGCTTTAGTCCCTTTGGTTCAGTGTAGCAGATGCTTCACGTTAATCTTTCACTCAGTCTTGAAACAAACAGCCAATGTTACACAAGAAAAATCTGATTATTAAAAACAAAAACATCTAATGACTCAATGGAACCTTCCAAATAAAGAAAGTATATTCCTCATCTTCCCTTTCATTACCAATTTGAAATGCACTAGCTGTGGTTTTTCAGCTAGAGGAAACAGTTAAAAAAAGTTCCTGTGTGTAGCAGCAAAACTAACCCAAAATCAAAACATTTGCCGTTTGCCTGCGTCCATAAATACTGTTATAGCTGTGACATGCTCATAGCTACAAAATATTCCAAAAGCATTTGATCCTTTATTAGTAATTTGCAAACATACAATTGTTGAGTGTTCTCGGCAGTGAGTAAAAACGACCTCAGCCGATCCCAAGCTACAAAATAAGCAAGAATATGCAACTTATTCCCTTCGCTTTTTACCACATCCCCACTCATGTAACTAGTTACCATAATAAACCCCACAGCACAGAATAAAAGCAGATAGAGAACAGATTCATGGTTCCTCCATTCTAGCCTCCAAACTATACTATAATAATTACAACTACATGCTACCAAGACACAGGAGACATGAAATCTCAACATTTACACAAATGTCATCTTACGGTAAGCAGTCCATCTTGGATTGTGCTCTTCTCCTGAGAAACCACATTGTCTCTGTTGACTACGTTCAGGAAAATGCGTCTTGAATCACTGCTACCAAAACTCATCCGAACACAAAATTAAGTCCCATTATCTGTCAGCCCTGGGCAAGCATAATGTCTTCCACCACCATGATCTCCTTTCAATGGTCCATTAATAGTCCAACCCAGCACTGTTCTGATTGCATAGGGTCCATCATTAACACTACGAATTACTTACAACAGCAACTCAATTTCCGGCAAATAAATATGCTTCAGGTGAGACTATTCCTGAAGATCTGACGAGGAATGTTCCCTTTGTGGACAGGCTTATGTTGCTATATATAAACATTTAGAAGTTCACAATAGTTTTCATGATCCAAGCCAGCCACCTCCAATCCTGAAATGGCACGGCTACACACAATCATCCTTGATCCATCATGTGTAAATTTCCTGTCAGGTTGAGCTTGTTAATGAGGCTCACTGTGCAGAACACTGTTGTACTTCCTTGATCTAGGAAAGAATAAGTAACCATTGTCTTGTTACTCTTCTTAAGGCTGATTTATACTTGTGCACCAAGCTTGCGCCGTAGCCTATGCAAGTGGGCAACGTCGTTGTGAGCATTTATACTTGTGCTTTGGTGTATCTGCGTGGCTCTGCAATTCAGACACATACACGTCACACATTTCCACATCGCGCATGCGCACACACCTGCCCGTGCAAGGCTTTATGGTCATGGTAGTCTTTCTCAGGGTAAACAAGTTTAAAGCGAGCGTCTTTTTTTGTAAAAGCGAAATGTGTCCTCCATAATTTCGGAGGTCTGTAAAGCTTTATGGAAAGCATTGCAGCCAGGGTTCCTTCCCTGGCCTTCAGTTGCCCAATGGGAAGTTACTGCAGCGTAGGAGGAAATGTGATGCTACCAAGCGGACCAATCACAGTTGTCGCGGTCTGCATTGCCGCGACACATAGTTACATTTTGGGAGAGGTGCGTGTCAGGCTATGGTGTAGGGATCCGCGTAGGGTTCGCGGCTACGGCATCGATTTGACGCACAAGTATAAATCAACCTTTAGACTCCACCTATAATTCCTATGAAATATAGGAAAGTACAACCATGAACACCTGTCCCCATACACTGCTGTGTTTGTTTCATTCATGGCTTGTTTCGAATCTGCACCCTTTTCATCAGCTCTGGGTTCAGTTTCAGCTCATTTTCCACAATAGCCAGAGTAACTTCTGCTTATCACCAAAATACTCCTGTAGTAGAGCTTAGGCCTTTAGATATCCTCTTGACAAGCTCTCAAGAATAACCTCCAGTGAACTGTTCGAGAAAATGGAGACAGTCACCATAATCTTTAGCCTTGGCTTCAGTGCTATTCTTGAAAGCCCTCATAAATGAATGATACTGCAAAGGATCTCTTTTTAGGCAGAGATGCAATGTATTGTAGTTGCATCACTATGCTTCTCATTTCCTTTTGTGTCTTTATGGCCTCCAACACTGCATTTAGGCCTTTATCATCTGAAACACTGTCATCATACTGTAAATCAATATCATCAGAGGCACCATGTGTTATTGGTTCAGGCTGAGAGTGAACTATCCCTAGTAGTTCATAGATATTTGTTCCTTAAAAGTATCCACCCTGACATCAAGCATGCTGGGTTTTCCCAGTTACATTTCAACATGGGAACTCTCACCACGGATCTACTCTGCTGCAGCACGTTTAGCACCCACAGCACTTGAAGTCCTTGGCACTGTAACTCTGGCCACCTTGGCTGCAATTTCATCCTGCAAATTAAGCTGCTACATTTTACTTCGAAGTTGTTCTTTCTGTTCTTCCAAAGTGTGTTCCATTTTCTTCTGAAGCTTTTCCACCTTTTCCCCCAAGGTGTGCTTATCCCTCAATATTTGTTGTCTCAGCTAAATCAGCCTCCATCCTAATGCGTGCTGATGTGGTACCAGATACATGGGTTGACCTGGTAACAGCTGCAGAACGTACTACATGTATGTTAAGACACTGTCTTCAACTTTATACATAGTCATAGGATGCTCTTTGCCTTTGTAAATATTTTAATTTCCCCCAAGAGAATTGACCTTCAACATCACGTTTGTTTAATTTCTCTTAGTCTTAACTTCAAGGTCACTGCTTCCAGCTGAACTCATTTTGTCCCAGACAAAACATTAGCTTCAATTCTTTTCAACAATGGAAGTAATATTTCAATTCTTCAGCCTTTCAACAGAACCAAGGGTCGAACACTTCAGGCAAACACCACTATAGAGCTCTTCAGTCCAACCCAGTTGGACATGGCAACAATGACCATTCTAAACCGTGTTTCAAACCCAAACACACAGCGTGGATCAACGTAAGGTAATTTACTTGCCACAAGCTGCTAGAGGCTGCAGTGCTTCTAATTTCTCGGACACATCTGAATGGTGAGGTTTCTTTGATATAACTGTCTAAAACTTTTGCCAACAGAAATGTAGCGACAAAACTAATCCAAAATCAAAACAAAATATTTGCCGCTTGCCTGCAACTGTATGGACTGTTATACTTGCATGACACACCCACAGCTCTAATGAAATGTTCCAAAAGTGGAACCCTTTATTCAATCCTTTATTAGCAATTAGCAAACAATTAAGTAATACAGAGCATTATTTCAGTGCTCAGCAAAAGATATGATGTCTGCCAGTCCCAAGCAACAAACTGCAACAAGCAAGAATACGCATCTTATTCCCTTTGCTCTCATCACACCTAGTCATGTGACTAGTTACCATAATAAACCCCACAGCACAGAACACAAAGCAGATAGAGAATAGATACATAGCCACACTATGGTTCCTAATTTTGTAGACATCAATTATGTCTCCCCTCAGCCTCCTCTGGATGGAGATGTTTAGTCTTGCCCTCTTTTAAGATCTGAATCCATAAACTCCAAGGTTTCACTATTCCTCCAGACTTCTCAGTTCACTGCATGTTTCCTTGCCCTTGTTTCACATCTCCAAATTACCTCATTCCTCCTTGGAATAATTTCTATTTGCCATTATGATGCCAACGATCTACGTTCTCCAGCAGCTAAAAGCTTCCCTGCTCAAACCTATTAATTACAAAGCCAACTACTGTATCATTCAAAGCAATATACAAAATGCTGGAGGAACTTAGCAGGTCGTGCAGCATCTACGGAAATGAATATTCAATGTTTTGAGCCAAGACCCTTCATCAAGACTGGAAAAGAAAGGGGAAGAAGCCAAATAAGAATGTGGGGTGAGGGAAGAGGAAGGAGTGCAAACTAAAAGGTAAAGGTGAATTGAATTGACTTTACTTCTTACATCCTTCACATACATAAAGAGTAAAAGCCAAGTGGGTGGGAAAGGAAGAAAGAAGCTGAGAGGTGATGGGTGGAAAAAGTAAAGGGCGAGAAAAGGAGGAATCTGATAGAAGAAGTGAGTGGGTAGTCACAAATTTCCCCATCATGCCTGCTACATTAAAGTTGATAAATTCAATTTAAATGATTTACCTGAAGCTTGATTTACACACAGTTCTGGAGAGGAGAGGGTTTCTTCACCTTGTTCTGTTGACTGAGCCAGATATTCGTGAAGCTTCTGCACTAATGTATTCAGCTTGCTTTCACTGTAAATATAAGATTTTCTTTTTTTAAAAAATGTGCTATTTGTATTTAAAATTGCAATTACAAAGACCCAAAATAAAAAAAATTGTGGCTAATGAAATACAATTTAATTAAACCTTGACAAGTACAGATCCCTGTTTGTGTAGGTGCAAATTCACCATAAGCAAGTCTCCAGATTATTATTTTCTCCATTTCTTCACATCCTGCCTAAATACATTGACTTGAATTGGGTACAATACTCGGAAACTAGAACACTGATTAATTACCCATGGAATGGGGTGGAAAGAAGATCTAAATGGAAAAGTAATTGATGTGCAGAATGTACCTCAAAGTCAGCAAGAAGATTGCCTGCAAAAGGTCAGACTACAAAAAGTGATTTAAAATATCAAACATGGCAAAAACAGGATCAGTTAGCAGCTGTGATTAAAAAAAATCTATTAAGGAATACTCAAAAATAAAACACTAGCCAAATTTTGAGGTCAGTAATGAATGAATATCGTTTATTAATATCACAACTTTCCTGGACTCTTCTTGAACAAGTGTTTCCAGTGAATGGCTCCACATTGATGTTATCATTAAGGCGCATAAAAAGAAAAAATAAGCAAGAGATAGATCAGCTTACAATACAATTAAAAAGGGAATCATGTTTGTTATCAGTACCAGGAAATTGATCTTGAGTAAGCATTTTATGAATGGTGAACACAAAACTGAGGTAACAATTCAAGGTATAAAAATTAAATTTAGGTAAAACTAATTTAAGCTTGCCATTGTTAACAGCTGAGCTGATGATGGTCAAGGCTCCAAGAAACATTGTTAGTACTCAAAAGGCATTTAGTACAATATAAACAGATACATATTCCCATAAAACTAAATCTCAACTAAAATAACCTTGCCTGAATACAACAAAGAGGCTATCAAAGCTAACAACAAAAATTCAAATATATATGGAGTTTTAAAAGTAGATGAAAAGACTAGAGGCTGTTATGGACAGCAAGGAAACAAGTTACTTGCAATGAGTACCTTTTCACTTCCCTCCCCCACCGATTAGAAGTGCCAGAATCTCCTTTAACAGAACCCCTCACTCCTATGCCAGTGTTCTTAACAGAATACTTCACTTCCATGTTAAGACTTTCAAGCATAACATTCCTGCTTGATTTACACTTAGAATGAGCAAATGGATCCAACAAGAAGAGCTATTACCCAAATACAGGTCTGCTTCTCGTTTTAATTTTTAAGCTCCTGGTACAGCAAAATTCCAACTGTACAGTAGGCTCAGGAATTTTGGTGATGTCATACTAGCAGATTTTCACATTATTGGATGCTATCTCAATTAATTCACTTAAAAGTTGGAGTAGTATAATAAACTGCCGAAGTGCCTGGCGAATGTTACCCAAGTTGTCTGTGTTCTGGATATGGACACTTTTTTTTCAGTCATAGTTTTTATATTATGTTTTTCACCCAATATTTCTAGTATTTTGTGTGTAGAAGAGCGGGATTTGGGAGTCAATGTGTCTGTTCCATTTTTGTTTGTTTTTTTGTGTGGGGAGGAGGGATCATGCTGCCATTCTTTTCTTTCATAGTTTTGAGCCTATTTGCAGAATAACAACTTCAGAATTGTATACTTTGATAACAAATGAATCTTTGAACTTATTCGTTGAAAGCAGAGTGAAGTAATGAAGGCGCTAAAAGGCAACTCCTTCGCTTGCAATTTCTGTCTTTGATATCTGTTTCCTTTTCAAAATTTTTTTTTGAAGACCCTGACCTGGAGTTACACTCTGATTTCGGTTCTTTGCAGGAATGGGACCCACTCTCAGGGCCTCATGACAGGCCGCTTTTTGATATCCCAAGGATGCAGCCTGGAAGCCTAGCGAGCCTTCAGGGTGCTGGATTTTCGTGGCTCTGGAGACAGGCTGATTCAACGACCATGACCCTGAATCAGGTGCCATGGGAGAACACGGAACATTAGGAGCAGCAGGTTAGCTCCCAGGGGCTCTGTGTCCAGAGATCCGAGCCTTTTTGGAGGCCAACTCCAAAAAAAAAACTCAGAAGAAGTGATGCAACAGACTTTTAACACCATAAATCAGCCAGTTGTTATACCTCCCCTCTTGATGTGAAACAGGGATGCCTCTTTTTCCCTTATTTTGGGGAGAGGGAGGGGGGAAAAGGAGGAGGAGAGGGAGAGAGAGAGGAAAAAAAGGAGGGGGAGGGAGACGCTGAGGCTGTAGTATGTTGAATTACCAGGTGAGCGGGTAGTCTTTGGGGTACTGCAAATCTGTGTCTTTACTGATGCTTTGCTGCACGCTCAGTGTTCGGTGGGGGGGGGCACTGATTTTTTTTGCTGGTGGGGAGGGGGGATCGTTGCTGCTTTTGCGTAGGGGGGTGCAGGGGGCGCAGCTTTAGGGTTCTTATGTTTAACTGTCATTCACTCTTTGGGGCACTCCCCCTGCTTTCGCGGATGTTTGCGAAGAAACTAATTTCAGGATGCATATTGTATACATTTCTCTGACATTAAATGTACCTATTGAAGTGATTGCACAGGTTGATAGAGTAGGGAAAAAGGCATTTGCCTGCTTGCTTTCATCAGTCAGGGCACTGAGTATAGCAGTTCAGACATCATGCTGCAGTTGAATGAATGAACCTTTGGTGAGGCCCCCCTTGGGGTACTGTGTACAGTTTTGGTCACCATGTTTATGAAAGGTGTAACTAAACTGGGAAGACTAAGAGAGAAGATTCACAAGGTAGTTGACAAGACTGAGGGCCTGAGTTATAGGAAGATGTTAGATAGGCTAGTTCTTAATTCCTTAGAACATACAGAATGATGGGTAACCATAAAGACATGCTTAAAATTATTAGAGGCATAGATAAAAGTGGATTGTAACAGTCCTCCCCAGGGAAGGAGTCCAAAACTAAGGTGTAGAGTTTAGACTGAGAAAGCTTTAAAAGGGACCAGACTAGCTACATTTTTCCCCATGCTAAGGGTGGTGATTATATGGAACAAACTGCCAGAGGAAATGGTTGAGGCAGGAGCAATAGTTTCATTTAAAAAACAGAGCTACATGGCTTAGAGAGATATAGGCTGAACAGAGGGGATTGGGACGAGCTGAGTGGGCACCGAGGTCGGCTTTTACTTGTTGGGCTACAGGGCCTGTATCCCTGCTGTACTGCTCTAGGACTCAAATACATTTAGCACAACCCTAGTACAGGATAACAAAACTCTTTACTCAAAGAGTTCATCACAAACATTCACTTGGACTTTATTTCAACAGCAAAGACATTGCATGCAGATTTTTTTTTAAATCAAAGCTGTTCACAAATGTTTGGAAAATTGTAAACAACAAAATGGGAAGAGGCTCTTTTAGAATGGCATCATCTACAGGAAATTAGAAATATGTAAAAACAAAAGTATCCATTTTTAACCAAGAATTGCACTCCAAATAAAGGTGCAGAAAATATCAATTGTATAAAAAATTGCCTACAAAAAGCAAATGGAGAAAAAAGTTTAGGACAGATACAAAAAGCATTTGATGTTCACTTAGAAGTGAATACACAAACATTATTGGCCATTTTCAGTAACTAATAAAACCAAAATTATTATTTTTACACAACTCATGGAGAGAAACTAAAAAACCTTCCAGAGTTCAATGGTCATTTATGCCATGGAGATGAAAGCATCTCCAGATCAACGCTGTATGATTTACCAGCAAACAGCAATAGCTTTAGAGTAACCGTCAACACGAAAATTAGCCCATTGTTGTTTGTATTTAGATTTTCTTCACTACTGTTAGCAATTTAGTCCTATGCAGTTGCTTTGATGATCTAGAGCAGGTGATTTAGTGAAGACAGCGTATAGTTAAAGGAACAATGATGTTTTGTAAAGTAAGTTTTGACTACCGCATATGTGAATGATGTTTTCTTCTGAGGCAGCCTTTTGCAGTTCCAGCTGGCTGACAAAACCAATGTGGGACCTAGGAGATCTCAAAGCTGGGGCAGGTGGTGCCTGACCAGGCAGGTTGTTTCAATGCTGGTCATGCTCCTTCAATGCTGGCAATGTGGGTCCTGCCAAATGGTTTCGGCCTTAAACATCAAATGTTCTCGTTTCCTAGATGCTGCCTAGCCTGCTATCTTCCTCCAGCATTTTGTGTCATGCTCCTTCCTTTGATTATGTTAGGTTTAAGCTCCATCATGAAAGAGGTTGCCAAGATGATGAAGGAGATGTTTCAAGGATCTTCTCAGTCTTAATAATGCAGCTGAGTCGTGGAAATTAATGGGCCCATGAATGCTCTTGATAGAAGAACATCTCGGATGGTGCTGAAATTCTTGACGTCATTTGTCTGCAAAACTTGATAACCTATTTCATGATGGAGCTTGGGATGTCCATTTTGTGGTCTGCTGTCAGGAATAAGAAAGGCATGAACTGGCAAGTCAAACCAAATGATATAATTATAGCCCTGTTGCTGAGCAAATTGACCAGGAACAGAATGCCAACATGGTTCACTCATCTCCCCAATGGACTTAGGGTTTTGCAGAGACGTATTTAGGACTTTGCAGATTTGGATTTAGGATTTCTTACTTATCTATCACATGGCAATGGTAGCAACTTGTAAAATGATACCCAGAGCCAAATCACACGGAGTCTGGTGTTTCTGCATAAATGCTGGCCATTTGCCCTGGAACAGATCAGAGGGGACTGTCTGACAATTTGTTGGGAGGTGGAAACTAGACAATTTTAGTTTCATCTCAATGTCAAAGAGAGCTGTATTTTCGTTGCAATTAGAACCCACACCTATTACACACTGAAAATTATGATTTTGACACCAAACGTACTAAATAAACCTATTACTGCTTAAGCAACACTAGAAAATTTCCTGGAAACATGTTCATGTTAAGCAGCATATCTAGATTCACTAATTGGCACTTTTCATTTACAAATTGAACACATGTGAGTTCACTAACTAAAGAATAGCAGAAAATTGGAAAGGATGTCAGACACACGCTTATCCTTCATTGGCAAAAATTAAGAGGATTTTTGTTTTCAATTGTCAATGCCAGAAACCTAGAGCAAGAACAGAATGCTGAGAACCCTTAGCACGTCATGCAGCATCTTTGAAAAGATAAAGTTGTTTCAGAATGAAGACCCCAACATGAAACCTTCATTTTGTTTCTCCTTCCAGATACTACCTGACTTGATGGATAAATTCAGAAGAGCAAGGAAAAAAGAAACTGCTAGTTTAATATCCAACAATTTACATATTGAACAAATTACAGTTTTAAAGCTCAGAAGTGCTTCTTCTGCACAAATAAAAATACATGCTAAATCACAGTGGATTAAAAATCCTTTCAAACCATTCTAAACAACCAAAAGATTTGGGTACCCCAATTATTTAGATGAAGGGATTAAAATTTGTAGATGTCACAAAGCTGGGTGGCAGTGTGAAATGTGAGGAGGATGTTATGAGAATGCAGGGTGACTTGGACAGGTTGGATGAGTGGGCAGATGCAGTCTAATGTGGATAAATGTGAGGTTATCCACTTTGGTGGCAAGAACAGGAAGGCAGATTACTATCTGAATGGTGTCAAGTTAGGAAAAGGGGAAGTACAACGAGATCTAGGTGTCCTTGTTCATCAGTCACTGAAAGTAAGCATGCAGGTACAGCAGGCACCAAAGAAAGCTAATGGCATGTTGGCCTTCATAACAAGGGAAGTTGAATATAGGAGCAAAGAGGTCCTTCTGCAGTTGTACAGGGCCCTGGTGAGACCACACCCAGAGTATTGTGTAAAGTTTTGGTCTCCAAATTTGAGGAAGGACATTCTAGCTATTGAGGGAGTGCAGCATAGGTTCAAAGGGTTAATTCCCGGGATGGTGGGACTGTCATAAGTTCAAAGATTGGAGCGACTGGGCTTGTATACACTGAAATTTAGAAGGATGAGAGGGGATCTGACTGAAACATAAGCGTATTAAGGGATTAGACAAGCTAGAGGCAGGAAACATGTTCTTGGAATGTATGCGGGATGGTTTTTCGAACCAGCATGTCGAGGAACCAACCAGAGAGCAGGCTATTCTAGACTGGGTTTTGAGCAATGAGGAAGGGTTAATTAGCAATCTTGTCGTGAGAGGCCCCTTGGGCAAGAGTGACCATAATATGGTGGAATTCTTCATTAAGATGGAGAGTGACATAGTTAATTCAGAAACAAAGGTTCTGAACTTAAAGAGGGGTAACTTTGAAGGTATGAGACGTGAATTAGCTGAGATAGACTGGCAAATGACACTTAAAGGATTGACGGTGGATATGAAATGGCAAGCATTTAAAGATTGCATGGATGAATTACAACAATCGTTCATCCCAGTTTGGCAAAAGAATAAATCAAGGAAGGTAGTGCACCCGTGGCTGACAAGAGAAATTAGGGATAGTATCAATTCCAAAGAAGAAGCATACAAATTAGCCAGAAAAAGCGGCTCACCTGAGGACTGGGAGAAATTCAGAGTTCAGCAGAGGAGGACAAAGGGCTTAATTAGGAAGGGGAAAAAAAGATTATGAGAGAAAACTGGTAGGGAACATAAAAACTGACCGTAAAAGCTTTTATAGATATGTAAAAAGGAAAAGACTGGTAAAGACAAATGTAGGTCCCCTACAGACAGAAACAGGTGAATTGATTATGGGGAGCAAAGACATGGCAGACCAATTGAATAATTACTTTGGTTCTGTCTTCACTAAGGAGGACATAAATAATCTTCCAGAAATAGTAGGGGACAGAGGGTCCAGTGAGATGGAGGAACTGAGAGAAATACATGTCAGTAGGGAAGTGGTGTTAGGTAAATTGAAGGGATTAAAGGCAGATAAATCCCCAGGGCCAGATGGTCTGCATCCCAGAGTGCTTAAGGAAGTAGCCCAAGAAATAGTGGATGCACTAGTGATAATTTTTCAAAACTCTTTAGATTCTGGACTAGTTCCTGAGGATTGGAGGGTGGCTAATGTAACCCCACTTTTTAAAAAAGGAGGGAGAGAGAAACCGGGGAATTATAGACTGGTTAGCCTAACGTCGGTGGTGGGGAAACTGCTGGAGTCAGTTATCAAGGATGTGATAACAGCACATTTGGAAAGCGGTGAAATCATCGGACAAAATCAGCATGGATTTGTGAAAGGAAAATCATGTCTGACGAATCTCATAGAATTTTTTGAGGATGTAACTAGTAGAGTGGATAGGGGAGAACCAGTGGATGTGGTATATTTTGATTTTCAAAAGGCTTTTGACAATGTACCACACAGGAGATCAGTGTGCAAACTTAAAGCACACGGTACTGGGGGTAAGGTATTGATGTGGATAGAGAATTGGTTAGCAGACAGGAAGCAAAGAGTGGGAATAAACGGGACCTTTTCAGAATGGCAGGCAGTGACTAGTGGGGTACCGCAAGGCTCAGTGCTGGGACCCCAGTCGTTTACAATATATATTAATGACTTGGATGAGGGAATTAAATGCAGCATCTCCAAGTTTGCGGATGACACGAAGCTGGGTGGCAGTGTTAGCTGTGAAGAGGATGCTACGAGGATGCAGAGTGACTTGGATAGGTTGGGTGAGTGAGCAAATTCATGGCAGGTGCAATTTAATGTGGATAAATGTGAAGTTATCCACTTTGGTGGCAAAAATAGGAAAATAGATTATTATCTGAATGGTGGCCGATAAGGAAAAGGGGAGGTGCAACGAGACCTGGGTGTCATTATACACCAGTCATTGAAAGTGGGCATGCAGGTACAGTAGGCGGTGAAAAAGGCGAATGGTATGCTGGCATTTATAGCGAGAGGATTCGAGTACAGGAGCAGGGAGGTACTACTGCAGTTGTACAAGGCCTTGGTGAGACCACACCTGGAGTATTGTATGCAGTTTTGGTCCCCTAATCTGAGGAAAGACATCCTTGCCATAGAGGGAGTACAAAGAAGGTTCACCAGATTGATTCCTAGGATGGCAGGACTTTCATATGAAGAAAGACTGGATGAACTGGGCTTGTACTCGTTGGAATTTAGAAGATTGAGGGGGGATCTGAATGAAACGTATAAAATCCTAAAGGGATTGGACAGGCTAGATGTAGGAAGATTGTTCCCGATGTTGGGGAAGTCCAGAACGAGGGGTCACAGTTTGAGGATAAAGGGGAAGCCTTTTAGGACCGAGATTAGGAAAAACTTCTTCACACAGAGAGTGGTGAACCTGTGGAATTCTCTGCCACAGGAAACAGTTGAGGCTAGTTCATTGGCTATATTTAAGAGGGAGTTAGATATGGCCCTTGTGGCTACGGGGATCAGGGGGTATGGAGGGAAGGCTGGTGCAGGGTTCTGAGTTGGATGATCAGCCATGATCATAATAAATGGCAATGGAGGCTCGAAGGGCCGAATGGCCTACTACTGCACCAATTTTCTATGTTTCTATGTTCCCGATGTTGGGGGAGTCCAGAACCAGAGGCCACAGTTTAAGAATAAGGGGTAGACTATCTAGAACGGAGTTGAGGAAAAACTTTTTCCACACAGAGGGTTGTAGTTCTGTGGAATGCTCTGCCTCAGAAGGCAGTGGAGGCCAATTCTCTGGATTCTTTCAAGAAAGAGTTAGATAGAGCTCTTAAAAGTAGCAGAGTCAAGGGATATGGGGAGAAGGCAGGAAAAGGATACTGAGTGTGGATGATCAGCCATGATCACAGTGAATGGCGGTGCTGGCTCGAAGGGCTGAATGGCCTACTCCTGCACCTATTGTCTATTATCTAATATTGAAATGGTAGAATATAAAACATACCAGCAAAATACACATGAAGCTTTTTATTTTGTAAGTTAGTAATACAAGGAAAACACTTCTGATCTTTGATAAATCTTCTACATCTTATTAAGTTAACCATGACAGAGGTTTAACATCTCATCCAAATCATAACCAATAAAATGCAGTGTTGTGCCTGGTGGCTTAATACAGTTAAGTCCAATAGACCTTGAACCAAGCTTGAAGAATACATTATTACCAATCTAAGCACTAAAGCTCCGAAACATATGCCAGGATTAGAAACATAAAAAACCTAAAGTACAATACAGGCCCTTTGGCCCACAGAGTAGTGCCGAACATGTCGCTACCTTAGAAATTACTAGGCTTACCTATAGCCCTCTATTTTACTGAGCTCCATGTACCTATCTAAAAGTCTCTTAAAAGACCGTATTGTATCCGCCTCCACCACCGCTGCCGGCAGCCCATTCCACACACTCACCACTCGAGGAAAAACTTACCCCTGACATCTCCTCTGTACCTACTCCCCAGCACCTTAAACCTGCGTTCTCTTCTGGTAACCATTTCAGCCCTGGGAAAAAGCCACTGACTATCCATACGATCAAAGCCTCTCATCATCTTATACACCTCTATCAGATCACCTCTCATCCTCCGTTGCTCCAAGGAGAAAAGGCCGAGATCACTCAACCTATTCTCATAAGGCATGCTCCCCAATCCAGGCAACATCCTTGTAAATCTCCTCTGCACCCTGTCTATGGCTTCCACATCCTTCTTGTAGTGAGGCGACCAGAACTGAGCACAGTACTCCAAGTGGGGTCTGACCAGGGTCCTATATAGCTGCAACATTATCTCTCGGCTCTTAAATTCAATTCCACGATTGATGAAGGACAATACACCATACGCCTTCTTAACCACAGAGTCAACCTGCACAGCTGCTTTGAGTGTCCTATGGACTCAGACCCCAAGATCTCTCTGATCCTCCACGATGCCTGGAGTCTTACCATTAATACTATATTCTGCCATCATACTGGACCTACCAAAATGAACCACTTCACACTTATCTGGGTTGAACGTCATCTGCCACTTCTCCGCCCAGTTTTGCATCCTATCAATGTCCCGCTGTAACCTCTGACAGCCCTCCACACTATCTTATAACACTGCCAACCTTTGTGTTATCAGCAAACTTACTAACCCATCCCTCCACCTCCTCATCCAGGTCATTTATAAAAATCACAAAGAGTAAGGGTCCCAGAAAAGATCCCTGAGGCACTCCGCTGGTGACCGACCTCCATGCAGAATGTGACCCATCTACAACCACTCTTTGCCTTCTATGGGCAAGCCAGTTCTGGATCCACAAAGCAATGTCCTCTTGGATCCCATGCCTCCTTACTTTCTCAATAAGCCTTGCATGGGATACCTTATCAAATGCCTTGCTGAAATCCATATACACTACATCTACTGCTCTTCCTTCATCAATGTCTTTAGTCACATCCTCAAAAAATTCAATCAGGCTCGTAAGGCATAACCTGCCCTTGACAAAGCCAAGCTGACTACTCCTAATCATATTATACCTCTCCAAGTGTTCTTAAATCCTGCCTCTCAGGATTGTCTCCATCAACTGACCAACCACTGAGGTAAGACTCACTGGTTTGCAATTTCCTGGGCTATCTCTACTCCCTTTCTTGAATAAAGGAACAACATCCGCAACCCTCCAATCCTCCGGAACCTCTCCCGTCCCCGTTGATGATGCAAAGATCATTGCCAGAGGCTCAGCAATCTCCTCCCTTGCCTCCCACAGTAGCCTGGGGTACATCTCATCCGGTCCCGGCGATTTATCCAACTTGATGCTTTCCAAAAGCTCCAGCACATCCTCTTTCTTAATATCTACATGCTCAAGCTTTTCAGTCTGCTGCAAGTCGTCATTACAATCACCAAGATCCTTTTCCATAGTGAATACTGAAGTATTCATTAAGTACCCCTGCTATTTCCTCCGGTTCCATACACACTTTCCTGCAGTCACACTTGGTTGCTACAACTGCACGATGGATCACTTAGTTTAGTTTAGGTCACGAATAACCAGAAAAATTACAGATTTTATTCTGCACTAAATTAGTGGACAACAATGTAAAAAATGGTCCCTACAGATTGGTTACAAATGCAGGAGTTCTTGTAGGGAGTACACATGGATGATATCTACCTTAGTTGTAATACACCCCATTGTTAAAGGGACAAGAATTCCGTTTTAAACTCATGAAAATGGTCACCTAGAACATGACGCCCATGATAATCGGCACCCATGGAACTCTACTCTCCCAAGAAATCAGGAACCTAAGGAGAAATTAAGGAAAACACACTTTCTTGCTTCAGTCCTGCAAACCAGTAAGTGTAATAGAAGACAAGAAATGCTGCAGATACTGGAAATTGATGATAGTATACTAGCGGTGTAAAAGAAATAAATTTCACACACTTGGTGGTGCTGTGTTGAATTGGGCTGTTCCTTTCCTCACACAATACTTCCCATCTGGGATGCATTTTGCAGAAGACGCAAGTCTTAAACAACCGAGGTCAATCAAGTCCAGTTAAGTACTTTCACTTTTAATTACAGAGCATGACCACACATTAAGGAAACCTTTGCTGCCTGGACAAGCTTCTTGCTAGAACTGAACAGAAATATTTTTTTTCTCACTCTAAGCACATTATCGGTCTTGAAATGGTCAGATTTTTTGAGTACTTTTCTCGAGAGAAAGAACAAGCACCTTCTGCCAGAATCAGAGTAGATAATTCATTTTTGCTGGTCATTTCAGAAGTCATCTTCAACCAACCTGTGGCACTTCATATAAATTGCAGAATCAAAATCCATTGGTCACAACAAAGCCCACAAGCCTTGAATACAATGCATATTGTTCCAGAAGCAGCCATGCATCAAGTTGAGTTATTCCAGCCCAGCAATATTAATATCTACCCAATAAAGTGGAAAACTGACCACCCAGTCCAGTTCACAAAGTGCTTGTTAATTCCTCTTGCCAATTATGGTCCTTTTATCTATCCTTAAGCAGAATGTTATAAACAATGCCATCAAGTTGCATTTAATCATCAGTAACCTGCTCACTACTTTTCAAAGCTCTGCCAGGACCACTCAGCTCCTGGCCTCATCAGTCTTTGTCCAAACATTAATAAAAATAAAAACCAATGCAAAGGAAAACAGTTGTTGCTGCTGGAGGTCAATTTCAGCCCAACAACATCATTGCCATAGATGCTCAGGGCTATGCCCTATGTTGAATCATCGCTAATTCAATGTTCGTTCCATCAGGCTGCAGACTACCAGAAGGAACATGAAGTGCTGTTCCTCTAGTTGTTACATGATCTATCCTGCCCCCTCTCACTATTAAAAGGCCAAAGATGGAGATATTTGTTTGTGCTTGCAGTTCCACCCATTGGATAGTTATCAGATCTCAACATCCTCCTCTGCTAGGGTGAGGCCACACAATCTGGAGAAAGAGCACTTCATGTTCCCTCTGGGAAGTCCACAATCCGATGGCACAAACACTGAATTCTCCAATTCAGTTAACCTGTCTTTTCCTCTATCCTCCTAGACTACCCAGTTCCTTCTGCACACACCCATCATCTCCCCCCACTCCTGAATCACCATTTCTTTCCCATCTGCCACAAAATCCATCTGCTCACCACCAACACATTCACCACCACTGGGTCCCCTGCTCAACCACCTCACTTACTTCATCCCTGCTCCATCTTCTCTTCCTATCATATTCCATCACCTGCAGCCCTTTGTTTGCCACCACCTATCATCTCCAAGCCATTGCTGCTATTTCCACTCTTTTTTGGCTTCATCTACCCATCACCCCTCTTCGCCTGGATCCAATAAGCACTTGCCACCCCTAAACTTCACCTTTTTAGACTAGCTCTCTCACCGCTACTCATTCAGTCTAGATGCAGGGTATCAACCTGAAAGGTTGACTGTCCATTTCTCACTACAGGCGCTGTTTGATCTGCTGAGCTCTTCCAACAGTATATTTTGCTCCAGATTCCTGCATCTGCAGTTTTATGTCTCCAAATGCCCAGGATTAGCACATGGATATAATTC
Organism: Mobula hypostoma; assembly: GCF_963921235.1. Classification (NCBI taxonomy): domain Eukaryota; kingdom Metazoa; phylum Chordata; class Chondrichthyes; order Myliobatiformes; family Myliobatidae; genus Mobula; species Mobula hypostoma. Next base: position 109,126,664 of record NC_086106.1, on the reverse strand, counting down.
TGGCTTCAGCTAATAAGCAGCAAGAAAAATTCACACCCAGCATAAGCCAATAAACAAATGTCTCAAACAAGTCTACGTGGTGTCAAATACAATCTCCAAAACTATATCAACATTAAGGATATCACTGGTTAGAAATTCAATCAGTTACATATGGCTTCAACAGATTAGAGCTTTGTATTCTGCAATAACTGACAACTCCGAACTGTTGTAACCAAAGCCAGTACAAATAAACAACATAACAGTCAACCTTCCACTGTCTATATGCTGCTCCAATGACATTCAGGATAATACAGGCCATTTGACTGAAACTCAATTGCCAACATAAACTTCACCAGCAAACCACACCAAAGTATATTATCTCAGACATCCCACCTTGCAAAAACTCATTTCAGGGAGGTAGCACACCCTCCCCCGGTCAACCTCCAAGGGCGCATGTATACGGGACATTTGATTATGAAAGAACACAATTTATTTGACACATATGGAAACTATTTACACACACACACAAATAAATATATATATTCCTTGTTGAGTATTTTGTTGGCAATCTCAATGCTAATGCAAATAGCTTTTCTATTTATTTTGCAAACTTTCCTTCTACTGTGATGTGGCTCTGCTGAAAAGAACTGTGAAATACTTGAGCAGCGTCCCTAATATGTTGTGGTCCCTAACAGAAATAAAAGCATAAGCTGTATCTTTATTATATTGTCTCATGTAATACTTTGTTTAGTGAATTTGTCTAATCTGTAAACCAATCTGTAATCTGGGTATATGCAGAAAATATGACATTAAAATATATACTTATATATTATCATGGAGTCATTTTTAATTCTATGACAACTTTAAGCATGCCTACAGGGAGTTTGGCCTCATCACGTAGGACATCAATAGAGTAGCCCCTTAGCAGCTAGCCAGCTAGTTTAAATAACGTTAACTATGTTAATGAACAAATGACACATGCTAACCTCACCTCAACATGTCTTTTACAGTCCTAACCCACCATGGGCAATAGAAAAATCACTGTTGCAAACAATGCAGCGAGCAACGCTGTCATTATTTTTGACCCCTATTAGGCAGGGGTACACTTTAGTGTAGTCTGGGGTGACGTACGTTTTATATTTTCTTTTTTTTGGAACACTCTGCCATGGTGGTGCAGGACACTAAACTGAACTGATGGAGAGACAGAAGTCGACTGCAAAGCCTGCCCACAGAGAAAACTGATTGGTCTACTTCGCACAAAGAGAGACCAATCAGGATGCTTGCTCCAGCTCTCCCTCTCACTTCCGGGATATTGTATATAATTTGCGGGCATCAGGGAGCTATTAATATGCAGGAGATTCCCGAAACTTCCGGGAGAGGTGGGATGTCTGTTATCTACACAGTAGCAACTCAAAGACATTTTCAACAGCACCATCCCTGTTGTTTAGAAGGATAAAGGCAGTACGGCAAAGGAAACACCACCACCTGCAAAGCCTTCCCTTGTTCCTACATTGCTTCTAACTACCAACCAAAAATGCCAGAGAATTACTTTCACCACATAGGTCACAAGCTCAGGAAAGCACCTCTCCACCATCATTCCAGCTGTAATGAGAACGCAGAGACAAATGCTGGAGGGAACTAATGCTTGCTGAAGTAAAGGGGTGGGGGTGGGAAGGGAGAGGGTTGATGCCTGTGTGTGGGTGGGAGGGTACATTTTTCTGACATTCATTTTTTGGGGTTTTTTCTCTCTGTTTTGTGGATGTCTGTGAAGAGTAAATGCAGAGCTTAAACAGAGGTTAATAGCTGCCTAACAGGAGGGGTCATGACTCCCCCAGCTATAGGTTGACTCATTACAGAGTGTAACGGCCAAAAGTAAGAATGACCTTAGAGCTCACTTTGGAGCAGCGCAGTTGTCTTAGTCTATTACTATAAGTGCTCCTCTGTTCAGTCAAGGTGGAATACAGAGGGTGAGAAACATTGTCCAGATGGTCCTTTGTTCTACCACAGTCTCCAATGTGACCAATTTAAACCTGCCAGCAGCATCCGTGTTGATGCCACTGCCCCAGCACACCACCACAATGACTGCACTGGTGACAACAGACTGGTAGAACATGTGAAGGAGAGGACTGCATAATCCAAAGGACCTCAGTCCCCTCAGGAAGTAGAGGTGACTCTGGCCCTTCTTGTACACAGACTCCTTGTTGGTGCTCCACTCAAGTCTGCCATCCAGTGCAGCCCTAGGTACTTCTAGGTCCTCACCGTCAATAGTAACAGGGAGCACTGCAAGCTTGGTCTTCCTAAAGTCCATCACCACCTCCTTAGTCTTACTGATGTTGAGCTGCAGATGATTCAGCTTGCACCATTCGACAAATTCCTCCATCAGGGCCCTGTATTCATCCTCCTGTCCTCCCTTTATACACCCAACTATTGCTGAATCATCTAAGAATTTTTGCAGATGACATGACTCAGTGTGCCTTTAGGGTGGGCCCTATGGATGACCTGATTTCTCACTGATGCTACCAACTGAAGCATTACAGGAAATCCCTGGGACAGCAGGTACAGCTGTTGGAGGCCTCTGCACTCAGTCGATTACTCTCTTGAACGATATTTAAAGAGAATCTGCTGGTTCTCGGGTCCATAAGCAACACTACAGACTGTAACATTGGAAGAGCACACTATTGGTCTTCCCTCTTGCTATGGCAAGAGCATTATCTTTCTCTCCCTTATTAGTGAGAGATCGGGCCTGCTGAGATGTCAAAGTGTTAGGATGGACAGTAGTTTTATGATGGACTTGAGAACATGGTGCCTGGGGCTTGCTATTGCATGGTGGGTGGTGGTGGGGGGGAGGGAACTAATGCTTGCTGAAGTAAGAGGGTGGGGTGGGAGAGAGAGAGGGTTGATGCTTGTGTGTGGGTGGGACATTTATTCTTTGGGGGTTTTTCTCTGTTTTGTGCATGTCTGTGAAGAGTAAGGATTCCAGGTTGAATACTGTATACATTCTCTGATATTAAATTGAACCATCAAAATCATTAAAGAGCAGCAGCTTTTGGATATTCAAAAAACTGTTATGAAATGTCAAGAGTCGTTTTGGGTGTACGCTTCCTACATACACAAAACATGTGAACTCAATCTGCAGCTACAGAAATGAGGGTACATCTAATGAATGTGCTACACACCAAAACACAGACAGTAGTAGACCTACACAGCAAATGTAAAGTGAAAGTGAGGTGCTGGACTGTAAAACAGAGTATTATTGTATTTGCACGTCTCTTATGTCCGTATCACCAAACTGTCCATAATGACAAAACACCTTTTAGAGCTGTCAATGTGAGGAGACAGCTAATTTATGTAAGTTTCCACAAATATTACCTGGGTGCTATCACATGCATTCCTAATACTGATTGTGAATTTCTGGCCATGATCCAAGGTGATAACTCTTGAGTCTTTTCTGAATCCCATGCATATACCAGGCTGCAGACTAAGGCTTAGTTTAACATATCAATTGAGTACGCTGAACTCTCTGCCACAATGAACAATTGTTCTGATAGCTGCACAAGGATAAAAAGAGATCCACATCAAGAGATATACAGATATCAATAGCTGAGTCAATGGCTGTAGAACTGTATACGTTATAAAATTATACCAAATGTGGAGATTTAGAATAACCATACTTTCTCCCTTTCAAATATAAACTTATTTGATGCTGTTTTGATTTATGTGCAATCCTACACTTCTGAGTGATTGGTTAGCTTTTGTGTGAGAGAGGGGTTGGGGTATTTGGGGTTTGCGAGTTTTTGTTTCTTTTTCTTTTCATGCGGGGGGTGGAACTGATGTCTTTCTTTCAACTATTTACATGGATTTCAGTATTCTATGGCTAACTGGAGGAGACAAATTTCTGAGATGTGTTTTGCATAGATACTTCAATAAAATGAGTGTTTGAACAGAAGTTCACCTGGTAATATATTTAAAATCTTGTAGGTGCTCTCCCTAGCAACTTCTTTTCAAATAAAAGTGCTCGATTACTTCATAATCTGAGCTTCACATGTACACATTGCCTTTGCACCCACCAGCTACTAGAAGTCCTAAAATCAAGGAACTATTCACATAACAGGGAGCTTCCATTATAAGAGTTAGAGGGAAAGGGCCAACACAAGAAATTCAAGCCAAATTCAACATTTCTGAATGCTTGAGCAACAGATAAAATTATCCCCGGGATAAATTTATTGAGGTCCTCTGGAATCTTTTAAACAATAAGGTCAAAAACAACTTGTTCAAAATACGTAATCAAAATCCTGAGCAGCTTGAAACGTCGCCGACTGCTTTATTCTCCTCCACAGAACCTGATCGATCTGCTGAATTTTTCCAGCATCTCGTGGGCGTTAATCGAGAAACAATGTTTGTATAGGTTTTGAACGGAGCCAACTCACGTAAACCTAACCTGCATGCCCCTACCTGGCCATCAGGACCCAAAATGGTGAATCGGCCGGCAGGCCTGCGGCCTAATGTTGAAGAGAAGACCCCAACACACAAGATCCGTTATATATACGTGAGCGTCTAAGGTTTTCTTTCCACAGAAGCTGCCTGACCTGCTGAGTGTTTCCGGCGTTTACCGTTGTTACTTTCGACTTCCGGCATTTTAAAATGTTTGAATCTCCACAAAGTACATGGGGGCATAGTAAGGGGAAGGGGGTTCCATCCAGCGCTCCGGGTCTTTCCCTTCCTTCCGGATGTGTTGAATGAGTGGCAGTGACTGGAGAATGTGGTTGAGGATGGATGGAAGCATGTGAGCGAGGAGGGGGGGATTTTGAGTAAGGTCGTAAGCAGGCGGTAAGGTCGCCATTTTATTTGAAGTGGGGCCTTGAGTGGATAGCACCGCCGGGGTAAAGACAGGGGGAGGAGCCGATGGTAGCGGCGGCCCGGCCTGCCGGATAAAAGCGATAGGGGGAGGGGCGGCACCTGCTCCGACTTCCTTTCTCCCCCCCCCATCCCTCCCTCCCCGCCACTTCCTCCGCCGCTGCCGTACAAACCCGACAAACGTATGGCTTTTCACCTAGAAAGTACCTCCGCGGCTCCGCTGTCATCTCTCCCGCGGCTCCTGGAAGGCGCGGCTTTCTGCTCTCATCGACGGCGCCGGCTCTCCCGTCCCCTCGCCCCGAAGCCCGGGCCGCTCTTTCCCCCCCCCCAATCCCCGGCCGGCCGCCCGCCTGCCTAGAGCCCAGACACACAATGCCGCGCCATTGCTCGGCCCCCGCCCCCCGTAGCCGATCGCCGACGCGCAATCCTGGCGCGAACACCACACCCCCGCCTGCCCTTCCAATTGGCCCCGCCGCCGTCAGTATCCTTCTCGCCCATTGGTCTTTCCCAAGGGCATGTGTTGCCCCACTCGGCGGCCTATCCGCCCGTTTCGTCCCACCTTGCACATCCTTAGCGCTCGGGACAACGCGCAGCCTCACCGTGGTCCATTAGCAATTGGGAAATCTCCCCCATACTCACCATGGCGCTGCACGACACAAAGTCCGACCTCAATTAGTTTGATCATCACGACTCAAGGTCCCGCCATTACCGTGAAAGAAGGATGTTCCTATGGTGACCACGGCTGTCAGCGAGAAACATCATGTTTCCCTGCTCCAATTGGAAGGGGGATTCTAACGAAGACGTCACGGATAGATGGTTTCCTGGCAGTAATACGCATAGCTAGTGGTTAGTTTCGCCGCTTCAATGAATTGATTGGTTGCTGGTTAAGTTACCAGGTAACTGCGTTGCTATGGCAACTGAGATGTTCAGCGACGTAGCAGAGCATAGAATGGAATATTAGAAAACATTTTCAAAGTATAGATTCATTGAATGTAATGTGAAGGTGATTCAATGTTTCTGCTTTCTGAATGTAATGAAAACCCGTTTTTCGTCAAATTGCTCATTATTTTGTTCATAGTCCTGGTTAGAGATAGGCCATTCAACCCATTGAGTCTGCTTTGTCATTCACCAATACGAATGCCACCTCAACACCATTTTCCTACTCTGTCCACTTAATTTCTCTGATATCCTACAATCTGTTAATCTTCGTTTTGAATTCAGTAATGACTGTAACTTTCAAAGTAGGTATTCCAACGATCCAGTCTGAAGAAATGTTTCCTCGTTTCAGTGTTAACTAGCCCAGCCCTTATTTGACATTAGTCGTGACATCTAGTTCTAGAAACCTCAACCAAGGCAAAATCCTTCTTCAATCTAGCACGTCAAGGCCTCTGTGAATTATATATGTTTCAACATGATAACAAATAATGAAAACCGTGGAGAATAGAGGCTGAGCTTACTTCTCATATTGACAAACTTGACATACAAGAAATGAGTTTGGTGAATCCTCCTAGCAACCTCCAAAAGCAAATACATATTTTAAGTTAGGAGAACACCCTGATGTATTTGTAATGGCATGATCTGATTGGTTGGTAGGCAAATAAGTTTTCCACCACACGTACATGTAATTCCTCCAGTATCATTATGACTACTACAACAAAATATCCAGGCATGGTCTCACCATATCCCTTTATAGATACATTATTTAAATATTTAAACATGTTTAACTCTTGAAATCCATCCAACATTATTACAATTAAGCTCAGCATACCATTTCTTACCTAATTGCCTGCTGCATCATTTATTATTACAGGTATATTGTAATTTGTCCTTTACTGTGCCTATTGTCTTGTTTATTAACTATTGTACTGTCTTGCACTGTTTTGTGCACTTTATGTAATCCCATGTAGGCCCGGTCAAATGTAGTTTTGTGTTGTTTCACATAGTTTAGTGTAGTTTTGTGTTGTTTCAGGTAGTTTTGTGTTGTTTCAGGTAGTCTAGTGTAGTTTTGTGTTGTTTCATGTAGCATCATGGTCCTGGAGGATCGTTGTTTCATTCTTACTCTGTACTGTACCAGCAGTTATAGTTGAAATGACAATAAAAGCGACTTGACTTGAATATTGGCATTTTACAGCACCATTAATATCTATATTTGTAGATAAGTATCAGCATCTCTCTTGTACTCTCCGGAAAACTCTCACCTCACTCAGTTGGACCTATTTTAAAAGATATTTTAAATACTTGAATGTGACACCAGTTGATGTGAGAGAGAGAAGCAAAATGTTGAACTTAAATGATAAGCCAAAGAGCAATTGTATGGAAGAGACAAATAAGCAGAGGAATTAATTGACAGCACAAAAGAAGATGTCAAGTGTGAACCAAGAAATTTGGGAAAGGATTATAACTTTTTTAATTGATGATGTCAGAAGCAAAGGAAAGTTTACAATGTACAAATACTTAAATGGAAAAATACTTCAAAGACAACCATGTCCAGAGCTGTCTAGAAATGCATCACCAATGGGGAATTGATTAACTGATTATGCTACTATCAACCCTGGATTTGTGGGGTACAGGTTTATAAGGAAGCAAATCAGATTTATTATTTCAGTTTAAAAGGAACTTTGTGCCTCCATTCCTCGATATTCCTGTTGAATTTGTGATAAACTTAAAGGCTCAATTTTATAAAGAAACACTTCTGTTTCTCCTCAATAAGAGCATTGATCCTTCACAATGTTAGATATTGAATAAACGAAAACGCTAGATATTTCCAATAGATTGCATCACAATGTCTTGCTTCGATATCTGAACTGTTACTTTTAATTCCCACTGATATGAACTCTTCCATTTTTATTTCCACCTTTATTCACAGTTCTTTTTATTTTATTTGTGTTTTGCAAATGGAAGACATTTCTAAAAGTTTAATTAGATTTCTAAACGTGACGGCAATACCTACTTCAGTGGTTGAATATTAAAGAGGTTGATAAAGATTTCATTGAAACATGCTGAACGACGATTTAATGCCCTTTGTGCCCCAGACAACAATGACAATAATGCTCTAAAGTGGCTGGAATATATATGTAGTGGTGTCTACCAAATATATCAAGAGAGACCCTTGCATCCAAATGTGTGCAATTGTTAAGGTTATTCTTATTAAAGTTATCCTCCAATTTCCCTCTTTTCCAGATTCAGGATTGTTTAATGTCATTTCCAGTACATAAGCGTAAAGGTGAACAAAATAATTGTTACTCTGGATATGATGCAGCACCAAAAAAACACAAGATAATGAACAGAGTGATTAAAAAACAATTATAAATACATAACTACATATATATATATGATCAATTTATGTCCATAGTGATGCTCATCACAAGATTAACTGTATAAAAGATGATTCTGACTGGAAATGATAAAAGTAGTTGTAGTTGGGTGGAAATGTTGATCAGCTTGGGAAAAATAACTGCTTTCAAGTCTGGTGGATCTGGCATGGGTGCTACATAACCTCCTTCCTGATGGGAGTGGGACAAATAGTCCTTGAGCATTTTGAGTGGGATGCCTCATGATATTGCTGGCCTTTCTGTATATGTCCTTGATAGTGGGTAGGCTGGTGCCAGCGATGCATTGGGCAGATTTGACCACCCACTGTAGAGCCTTCCTGTCAGCCGCAGTGTAGTTCCATACCTTACAATGATGCAGCTGATTAGGATGCTTAACTTCGCATTTGTAGAATGACATGAGTAATTATGTGCATAGTCCAACTCCCTTCATCCTCTTCAGTACGTAGAGATGTTGGTGAGCTTTCTTGATTTTGTAGGATGTGTTCTGGGACCATGAGAGGTTGTGCGAGATGTGCACTCCCAGGAGTTTGAACCTGCTCGCAGTTCCCACTGCTGTAAAGAGGGGTGGAAGTGATACCAGGTCCCCTGAGGTCAATAACCATCTCCTTTGTGTTGTTGACATTGATAAAAAGTTACTTGCGTGGCCCTGGGTCTTGTGATCTTGCACCTTGGAATGTGGTGGGGTTTTTAAAAAATGGTCATACATATAAAAATGTTGTGGGATGAGAGTAGAGCAACAGTGACAGAAGTTTCTAAGAGTAATTTAGAAGATACAGGATTATATCATTCCAAAGTAGCAGCATTTTAAAGTGAGGAAGAGGCAATTGTGGCTGACAAGTCAGAGAGAGCCTAAAAGCAAAAGAGTGCATACAATATTGCAAAAACTGGCAGTAAGTTAGATTTGGGAAGCTTTTAAAAAGCAACAGAAGGCAACTAAAGAATAAGGGGGAAAAGATTAAATATGAAGGCTAACCCATAAAATAAAAGTACAGTATATCAAAAGTATTTTCAGATATATAAAAAGTAAATGAGAAGAAAAAAGTTAACATCAGACCACTTGAAAATTATGTTGGAGAGGTAGTAATGGAGAATTAAGAAATGCCAGATGAACTGAATAAGGTTTTTTTTGTATGTCTTTACTGTGGAAGAAACAGGCAACGTACCAGAAATTTTTTTTGGGGGAGGGAGGGTGCATAACTGAAAGTAATCACTTTACTACAAAGAAGGTACTTGGGAAACTGAAAGGTCTGAAAGTAGTAGGTAGAGATTAGTAGTATTATTTCAAGAATCACTGTAACAGGAATGGTTCCAAAGGGCTGGAAAATCATAAATGTCACTCCACTCTCTAAGAAGGGAGGGAGACAAGATAGGAAACTTTAGGCCTTGTAGCCTGATTTCAATGATTGGTAGGATTTTAGTCCATTAAGGACAAGGTTTCCAAATAATTGAAAACATATGATAAAATCTGCTGAAGTCAACATGGTTCCCTTAGGGGTAATCTCACCTGACAAATCTGTTGGAATTCATTGTAGAAGTAATAAGCAGGGTACACAAAGAGAGTCAGTGAATGTTGTTTATCTAGATTTTCAAAAGGCTGCTTAACAAGATGGGAGCCCATGGTTATACAGGAAAGGCATCAGTGTGGATATATTTAAAGCAGAGTTTGATAGTGGACATCAATTGTTTAGAGAAGGCAGGAGAATGGGGTAGCTAGACACTTACCAAACAACGTGGATAGAAATACAAAGTTGAGGTTACAATTAGATCAGATGTGATCTTATAAAGTGGTGGAGCAGTAATGAAGACTCAACTCCTTACTTATGAGTTCAAATGCACAGGCAATGAAGAGCTTTCTTATCGACATTATTGGATGTAAAAATAGGAAGTAACCAAATGTTAAGAGTTAAAATCTGTCTTAGTCAAATCCAAAACACTTGGCCAAGTCATCTGACTTGAAGATACGATGAATTATCAGTCAGCATAGATGATCAAATGTGAAAAGATTGAACTGGAATAAGTGATGAATCAAAATTACAATGGGTCAGACATATCCAAAGCTTCAAGGCTGAAGGAATTTATCAGTCAGCATCAGAAAATTCTCCTAGCTAGTGTTGTAATGGTTATCCTCATTCCAATGCAATAGCAAGATAAGTACCAGTTTTCTGCTGATAAGCTGTGTTGTTTTAATTCATTAAAACTCCTGTAGGACATGGGTCCATTTTCATTGTGGCAATTGTTCAAGCATTGATATAGCTGGCATGGAAATTTTACATCACAAAATTAATGCTTTTTCTCTTTAGTGTGTACTGTATTCATTTTGAGTTGCTGGTACATTGTTATGGATTAGGATTTATCAAATAACACAAGACAAATATTTGGAACAATTCTTTCTGAACCTACAGGACCCGAAACCTCAAATAGAATATACTGTACCAAAGAAATACCATAACAAGTTTTAGGGTTATTGAGGGTCACTTTCCCAGAGTTTAGGAATTCACATGGTTTGTCTCTGTTGATTAGCATGCATATTCTTAAGTGTTCACCCAAACTGGACAATTAGAAACCATACAATACACCACAAATAACAACTTGAAGACTCTTAGGTAGAACAATAACTTTCTGTTCTTTTCTAAATTCCTTCAGCCTTGAAGCTTTGGATATGTCTGAACCATTGTAATTTTGATTCATCACTTATTCCAGTTCAATCTTTTCACATTTGATCATCTATGCTAAAATCTCTTAAAATATTTCAATAACTTTCTGTTAAACACTTAAGATATACTTTGTTCGTTAAAATGGAAGATGTTTTCTACAAGGTGTCTCAACAAAGAAAGATCAAGTAATTTTATTATCAGATTAACAGTTCTACATAGGTAGAGAGAAAAAAAATAAAAGCATGAGCAGAATTACCCAAGATTGGTTTCAGGTTTTAGATAAATAGAGAGAAGGAACTGCCTGTTCTAGTGAGAAGTTAATGCAGAACATCACGGTGAAGTATCTGAGCACTTTGTGCAACTACAATACAGCAAATTTAGAGAACAGCTCCGTAGGGTTTGTACAAGCTTGCTCGGTTTATCAAAACAATTGACAATAATCCTGTCAAAATTTATTAGAAAAGACAAATATACTGTATACAAATGATTCTAAGACTTAGAATATGAAAATATAAAGCAAATCCAATTACTAATAGTGCTTAGCTGGCAGGAGTGAAATGATAAACAAGGTACCCGAACAATTTAGGTCCATTCCTTAGTTTTACTGGTCTTCAGATGATAATAAACAGTACATGCACATTGTATTAAATTACATATGAAGGCAAAATGTTAAGAGTACTTAAGTCACAGGAAAACAAAATTATATTATTTAGGAAAATAAATTAAAAGTTAGTATGTAGCATTGGATACAATACCACTAGAAGCAAATTTAAATTTACTGAGTTTGCAGTTGATACCGAATCAGTTACAAGAAGCATTTCTGTAGCACAATTACAAAGCTGCTATTAAACCAACAAGATTTTTTTTTAAAAGCCATCAACAAACCAGTGTTAAAAATCACACGGTAAAGAGTACCATAATATTGTTTTTTTGTAAGTATAAAACACAGTTAAAATAGTTCCCAGCTAGATTCATATCGCCACCCTCCCAGCAGATGGTATTCACATGGCTTCAATTAATCAAGGTTTCAGGTTCTTACAGTTCATGCAATTCAAAAATCAGGTAATACAAGGCAGCTAAAATGCAAAATGCATGTAAACAAGAGATTTGAATATGTAGGAAAGCTTTAATAGGACTACACATGTAGAGTTGGGTTTTTCATTTAATGACCAGCCTAAATTCCAATTACCAGAATGAGGTGATCTATTATGATACCAAACAGTCCAATTCAAAAATGTTAATTATACAGAGCTAGTCTGACATTTAAAACTTGATTATAAAGCTAACTTATATTTATTACATCCTATAAATGTTGACTCACCATATGAATGTAACGCAATAAATTACAGTGACAATGTGAATACGAAATATTACATGGCTTTTAGCATTGCTCTGGAACTTCATTAGTCTGCCTATTTGGCATGAAAACTGAACTTAAATGTTCATTCTATTTTTTCTAAATATAAGACAATGAAAAGTTACATATAACAAAGACTGAGTATGTGCGGCTTAGCAGTAGCAAAGGTGAAAAAGTAGTTTAGGGAATTAATCCTTCATAACAATGGACTAGGGTTTTGAATTATAATAATGTTGTGGAATGGGAATCTGGAAATAGTAATGGAATGTGTTGCTTGATTTATTGGCCTCCGTCACCGACTCAGGCATTGAATGGTTAGAGTGCAGGAAAAGAGAATACTAAAAAAAGCGATAGCCTGTGGGTCATTCAGGTGCCAGGTATAGAGGTTGGGGGAAGCTGTTAGAGGGTAAAGACGGGTACATTCATTTGTCAACACAAGGAATCCTAATGGCATCAGTATGTCAAAAGATGTGGTAGACTGGGGGAAAGGAAGGCAGCATGATCTTTCTGTAATCACTTCCTCTGTTGCACTTTAAAAAATAAACACATAACCAACAAAATCTACCCTCTACACACAAGTGTAATAGTCATATTGTAACAGTTCAATGGCAGTGATTATTACTAGACTTGTGTGGCTGAGTGAGGTGCAGAGGTGGAAAAGGGTAGCAAGGGTGCTACTTTTCCACCCAGCTTGAAAATCAGTTCAAGGAAACCTCTGGATGGGCAGTACAATATTGTTCTTGCCTGTTACACTGACATTCTGTGAAAAGAGAAAGTAATTCACTATTATTTCCAGCAAATTTTAATATTTAATAATAAAGTAGAAAATTAAAATTGAAAATGCAGGATCAAATAATACAAATATAAAGAAATGGCTCAGAAACCATCAATGAGAAGCCAAACTCTAACTAAAGAACTGCAAAACAGCCATATGCAAGGCCATTCTTGAAATACCATTTCGAATCTCTTCTATGGCTATCTAGGTTATTGTTCAGTGTTTATGTTAAAAATTTCTGAAGTAATGAAAGAATGCATTCAGGGATGACTGTTTAACTCTGATGCCACCACACCACTGCCATCCTTCATCTTGCTTATCTGTATTAACATCTAACAGAAATACATCAGGAAGTTTCGGTAGTATGTCCTTGCTGAATTTCTTTTCCCCAAGCCTGAGAAACCAAGTCAAATAATACATGTAGCACAATTCCAATTGAAATCAACAAACAAACAAAAGAGAGGTAATTTTAAAAACAAGTGTTGAAATAATTATTTTGTTCTGTTGGTAGCATTTCTGAAGTTTTACAGTTTATATTGGGAACTGAAGACAAGGTTACATATTACTTTTGATTCTACACGTAGCAACAAACTTAGCTCACAGATATGACTGCAAATTTGTTGCTTTTTTTCTTAAAAAAGTATGTAAATCGTTTTCATACAATCCAGTGTTGCAACTTGAGGTGACCAGCAGCTTTTACTTAAGAGTCAAAGAGCACACTCTGCTATATTTTAAACATAAGATTAGTTGTAACCAACTTTTGCCCAGTTTTATTCCTCTCCCCGTTTCTTCTGAATGTACCATGTCGTTGAGTCCTCAAGTATTGGGAAACAAATTCAACAGCAAGCAATTTCACATCTTTGTGAGAATCGATCAATCTTTACACTTCTAACATTGACTGTATTACGATGTATTTCAACTGTATTTGAGATCGTATTGCATGATTTGCACTGGGTGTAATGATTTCATTCTTGTGATGCACTACATGGCAAACATAAATGCATTCAGAAATGTAGAACAAAAATGAACTAACTGCATGTTTAGATAAAATAGGTAGTTATATGATTTACGTCAAATGTAAAAATTAAGGCTTCAGCTTATATTTTACTCTTTATCATTATCTTCAACAACCTTGCTTATGAATCCAGACACCAAGAATGCACCACACACACACTTTTATTCTGAAAAATACAAATAAAAAAATCCACAGATGCTGGTAATCCAAAATATAAACAAAAAATGCTGGAATTAATCAGCAGGTCAGGAGAGAGAGAGAGAGAGAACATTTCAAGTTGATGATTTGCTGAGTATTTCCAGCATTTTGTGTTTTCTTATTTTTATCCAAGTCGCAGTAACATTTTGCACTGTAAAAATTTTACAGAATCAACATTCAACGTTTTAATGTTTTACCTATATGCTCACATCAAGTGGACTGTGAAAAAATTATTTTTAAGAATAGAAAGCTCTGACCTGGTCATTAAAATAAATAGACATCAAGTCATTGCTTTATTGTAAATGTTATAATAGCCAAGTTCACAGTGTAAGCTAAAGTTGACATAATATACGTAATGAAATGTGATATTAAGTCAACTTATTAAAATATTTCAAAAATCACACTTCACAAGTTCAACCATATGCAAATCAGCCCTTTGAGACCTGAATCTTCGAACAATTCCATTTAAGGCACTTCATTCAATGGAAATTACTCATTTTTTTTTTAAAAAAGCTGCAGATTAATTTTTGATAATTTTCTATTTTACCCCAATAATACCCAAAATCTTATTAGTAAATACCTATTTTAATATTTTTTTTGTTGGCCATCAAAACCTAAGGCACCACAGGCTCTCTTTGGTTAAAGTCTTCTTCTGAGAGACCTCAAAATTGAATTGTATTAGGGAGGTATTCTGGAACACAACTAACTTCTAAATCCGATGTTTAGTCTTAACTTCTCACACTACGGTGTGGTGCTGTGCTGTTCTTTCAGCTTCTATCTGTTTCTCCAGGATTAACTTATAAGAAAGCTAAAAAGGCAAAAATAAAAAGTGTAAGGTTTTAAATTAAATTCCATGAACATCATTCCAGAAATATCATGCAAATAGGTAGTTTAGCAGCACAATATAACTAATTTAAGGCAAGAAACATTCAAACTATTTTAAAGATATGCCAAAATGCAACTTTAAAAGCAGAAGAAACTTTAGGGAGTATTTTTAATTTGCTCACTGTCCCTTTGGTTTGCAGGTGTGATAAGACTCTGAAAATTTTTATGGACTTTTAAATTTCCTAAAAGATCCCTCATTTCTCATCTTAAACCCTGACTCTCATTTCCTTTAGAGCAGTAACAATCTGACCCAGCAGTAAGGAAGTTCCAGCCAAAGATTTGGTAGTAAATTGATGTTTTAAAAACTGATCAAAATTCTCACCCTGCTTCACTCACCCGAGATCCCATGTGATCTAACCTTTCACGAAACCAATTTTATATCCAACTGGCAAGCTCATCCTAGATCCTATGTAACGTAGAACATAGAATAGTACAGCACAGTACAGGCCCTTCGGCCCAGAATGTTGTGCCGACCCTTAAACCCTGCCTCCCATATAACCCCCCCACCTTAAATTCCTCCATATACCTGTCTAGTAGTCTCTTAAACTTCACTAGTGTATCTGCCTCCACCACTGACTCAGGCAGTGCATTCCACGCACCAACCACTCTCTGAGTGAAAAACCTTCCTCTAATATCCCCCTTGAACTTCCCACCCCTTACCTTAAAGCCATGTCCTCTTGTATTGAGCAGTGGTGCCCTGGGGAAGAGGCGCTGGCTGTCCACTCTATCTATTCCTCTTAATATCTTGTATACCTCTATCATGTCTCCTCTCATCCTCCTCCTCTCCAAAGAGTAAAGCCCTAGCTCCCTTAATCTCTGATCATAATGCATACTTTCTAAACCAGGCAGCATCCTGGTAAATCTCCTCTGCACCCTTTCCAATGCTTCCACATCCTTCCTATAGTGAGGCAATCAGAACCGGACACAGTACTCCAAGTGTGGCCTAACCAGAGTTTTATAGAGTTGCATCATTACCCCGCGGCTCTTAAACTCTATCCCTCGACTTATGAAGGCTAACACCCCATAAGCTTTCTTAACTACCCTATCCACCTGTGAGGCAACTTTCAGGGATCTGTGGACATGTACCCTCAGATCCCTCTGCTCCTCCACACTACCAAGTAACTTACCATTTACTTTGTACTCTGCCTTGGAGTTTGTCCTTCCAAAGTGTACCACCTCACACTTCTCCAGGTTGAACTCCATCTTCCATTTCTTAGCCCACTTCTGCATCCTATCAATGTCCCTCTGCAATCTTTGACAATCCTCTACACCATCCACAACATCACCAACCTTTGTGTCATCTGCAAACTTGCCAACCCACCCTTCTACCCCCACATCCAGGTCATTAATAAAAATCACGAAAAGTAGAAGTCCCAAAACCGATCCTTGTGGGACACCACTAGTCACAACCCTCCAATCTGAATGTACTCCCTTCACCACCACCCTCTACTTTCTGCAGGCAAGCCAATTCTGAATCCACCTGGCCAAACTTCCCTGGATCCCATGCCTTCTGACTCTCTGAATAAGCCTACTGTGTGGAACCCTGTCAAATACCTTACTAAAATCCATGTAGATCACATCCACTGCACTACCCTCATCTATATGCCTGGTCACCTCCTCAAAGAACTCTATCAGGCTTGCTAGACATGATCTGCCCTTCACAAAGCCATGTTGATTGTCCCTGATCAGATCATGTTTCTCTAAATGCCCATAGATCCTATCTCTAAGAATCTTTTCCAACAGCTTTCCCACCACAGACCTAAGGCTCACTGGTCTATAATTACCCAGACTATCCCTACTACCTTTTTGGAACAACGGGACAACATTTGCCTCCCTCCAATCCTCTGATACCATTCCCATTGACAACGAGGACATAAAGATCCTAGCCAGAGGCTCAGCAATCTCTTCCCTCGCCTCATGGAGCAGCCTGGGGAATACTCCGTCAGGCCCTGGGGACTTATCTGTCCTAATGTATTTTAACAACTCCAACACCTCCTCTCCCTTAATATCAACATGCTCCAGAACATCAACCTCACTCATATTATCCTCATCGTCATCAAGTTCCCTCTCATTGGTGAATACCGAAGAGAAGTATTCGTTGAGGGCCACGCTCACTTCCACAGCCCCCAGGCATATCTTCCCACCTTTATCTCTAATTGGTCCTACCTTCACTCCTGTCATCCTTTTGTTCTTCACATAATTGAAGAGTGCCTTGGGGTTTTCCTTTACCCTACTCGCCAAGGCCTTCTCATGCCCCCTTCTTGCTCTCCTCAGCCCCTTCCTAAGCTCCTTTCTTGCTTCCTTATATTCCTCAATAGACCCATCTGATCCTTGCTTCTTAAACCTCATGTATGCTGCCTTCTTTCACCCGACTAGATTTTCCACCCCACTTGTCACCCATGGTTCCTTTACCCTACCATTCTTTATCTTCCTCACCGGGACAAATTTATCCCTAACATCCTGCAAGAGATCCCTAAACATCGACCACATGTCCATAGTACATTTCCCTGCAAAAACATCATCCCAATTCACACCCGCAAGTTCTAGCCTTATAGCCTCCCAATTTGCCCTTCCCCAATTAAAAATTTTCCTGTCCTCTCTGATTCTGTCCTTTTCCATGATAATGCTAAAGGCCAGAGAGCAGTGGTCGCTGTCCCCCAGATGCTCACCCACTGAGAGATCTGTAACCTGACCTGGTTTGTTACCGAATACTAGATCTAGTATGGCATCCCCCTAGTCTGCCTGTCAACATACTGTGACAGGAATCTGTCCTGGCCACACTTAACAAACTATGCCCCGTCTAAACCATTGGAACTAATCAGGTACCAATCAATATTAGGGAAGTTAAAGTCACCCATGATAACAACCCTATTATTTTTGCACCTTTAAAAAATCTGCCTCCCAATCTGCTCCCCGGTATCTCTGTTGCTACCAGGAGGCCTATAGGATATTCCCAACAGAGTAACTGCTCCCTTCCTGTTCCTGACTTCCATCCATACCGACTCAAAAGAGGATCCTGCTACATCACCCACCCTTTCTGTAGCTGTAACAGTATCCCTGACCAGTAATGCCACCTCTCCTCCCCTTTGTCCCCCCTCTCCATCCCTTTTAAAGCAGTGAAATCTAGGAATATTGAGAATCCATTCCTGCCCTTCATCTTTTGGATCAGTCTGCCATATAGGACCTGGTCAGAGGTTTTACTAAACCCACATGGACAACATCTACAGCCACGCCTTTGTCAATTCTCTCGGGCACCTCTTCAAACAAACTCAAACACATTCATGATATAATGATTTCCCACATACAAAGTGATGTTGACCACCCTTAATCAATCCTTTCCAAATGCTAGTAGGTCCTCTCAGATTCCTTCCAACAACATTTAACAAATTTTTCCCAGCCCAAGGAGTAAGGATTGAAAAGGAAGAAATCTATTGAAAATGAAATGCAAAAGCTTGTAACTAAATGGTGAAGGATAGCAAAATATTTCTTGCGGACTAGCTTTAATAATATGAACATTTCAAACAGCCCCTAATATGGTCAATGCAATGATCTCTTCACTAAATCACATCTGCAAAATAAACCACTGACTGATAAGGAAAACTGTCTAAGGAAATGAATTACAGTTGGAACTCCCCTTTAAAATGATCGTAGTGCATTACAAATTACCATGACATTACAAAACAAACACACTTTTCATTTTATTTAGCAGCCAATAACTTAAAGAAAAACATTTTAAGCTGTATACATCAACATCTTACCTGTAGGGATATCCATGATATTTAGCTCTGAAAATGGACAACATCAAACTGAAGAAAAACACAACCAGTCCTAGTCCTGCCATACACAAAACTGCAAGGTAAAGAATAAAATAAATATGAATTGCTGGTTAAATACATGTTCCTATTCAGTTCCTTTCTCAAGACTTCAACAGAACTACTTCAACAGAACTACTTCAACAGAAACATCATTCATTTTCCAAAAAAACCTTCACAACCACCATGCAGGCTCAAAATCACCACAGCTTTTGTCGTGAATATTTTACAGGAATCACACACAAATGAAAATATGGGATTTTAGATGTTAAGCAGAACAACCGGCTAGAATTAAAGCTGCCTTTTAACAATAATAATCAGGTGAAACAATGAGCAAATGGAGCATGCCATTTCTTTCAATGTGCCCTGACACAGTCCTCTTTGTCAAGGACCACTCCCAGCTGATGAGCAAAGCCTAGTGTAGGATTCCTCAAGACATAAGTGACAGCTCCGCCCTCTAAGCTTGCAGACCTGCAATGCTGTGCTCTGAGAATCACGATCAAAGCTGATACCAAAAATTAGATATTTAAATTAATTGAAATAAGGATGATCACTTATGTTCTGTAGACAAAATATTCTTTCAATTTACATAGGCAATTTTCCCTGCCTAAATGCTGCTAAAATTCCACTTTGCTCTAAGGGAATCCTGTTAAGAGAACTGGAACAGTGTGTGCGCTGGAGTTAATTGAATCCAAGGCTGTGCTTTAGCCTGTGCTCCAGATGCCTGAGATCTGCAGAGTCAAATGGGTAAAGGCAACAGATCTAGGCAATTCTTCTCTTTCAGTGGAAGATCAGGGACAGTATTATTATACAAGTTTTGGTTAATATATTCATGCATTAACACTGCAATATTGCTGGCTTTTAAGAGAAATAGCCAACAATGACTAAATGAGATAGTTGCATTCTTTTTTCCAACAGCATGGCTATGATGAAAATTTTAACAATAGATCAAAATGTCAGCTTCCTCCTCATAAAATGTAGTAACACGCAGCAAAGCAAATTTAATTACATTACGAATCCAATATACACAACTGCAAACTCTAGACTAAAATAAATGCTCATTTTACTATTATCTGTGAATGAAAAGCCAACTAAGGAAATGTTGCAGCTTAAAATGGAGCATACCCATGAGCTTATCATGTGGTTTGATAGACTTCCTGTATCTTATATTAAATTTGACAAGATAAAGGATGATACTTTCATGCAAAAAAAGTCACAAGAAACCTTCAGTATTACAATTCTGCAGGTTCACATTAACAATAAATGTACTGGGCATTCAACAACTTAGATGATGAAATACTCTGTATTTGCAGTAAAAATGCAAAATGGATGCAAAAGTCACTACCACTCAAACCGCAGTTGGAGTCCGTCTTGAAGAATGGTTAGAATAACCATACATTGGAATGGTTGCAAATTGGTAACAATTGCTAAGCTAGTTTTTAATAAGGGTATATATTTAAATAGCTTGCTCAAACTCAAAAGTTTAAGTGGTTTAAAGTGTTGGGAAAATAAATTAATCCTCATCAAAATAATTATCCTCAAAGCAGTAACTGATCACATAGCAGGATGTTGTACTCACTTCTCCGTTTGCCTATATCCATATCAGATGTGGCCGCTTCATGAAGTAGTACCATTCCCAATGTTATAGCGGCATCTGCATTGTTGGTTAAGTATAACATCCTTAAAATTGCATGGGTGAATTTACTGATAAAGGCAAGTTCTGTACAACTGTCATTCAAAACCTCAAGTACTAAATTACCACTAGTTACTAAATACATTTGCAGGTACTATGGGTCTATGATCTATGGAAGATCGATGGGTCCTTACATTTAACATGATGACAAAGTCATAATGGTGAAAAACTGAAGCTGATGTATTGATAGCGAGGGTGTGGGGAGGGGTGGGGGGAGAACACCTGACTATAAGGAAAAAGGAAGTGTACATCACATTTAGGCAGCTGGGTCCTCTTAAAGACCATCAGGGTCACCTATGTTTGGAGCTGCAGGAGATGGCTGAAATTTTTAATAATTATTTCTCTTCAGTATTTAGTAAGGAGCAAATCATGGAATGTGGGTAATAAGGAGCAAGGTCTTGGACCATATGCATATTACAAAGAAGCACATTAAGATAGGGAAATCCACAGGGCCTGACCAAGTGCACTTCTGGGTC
Source organism: Mobula hypostoma (assembly GCF_963921235.1). Lineage (NCBI taxonomy): Eukaryota > Metazoa > Chordata > Chondrichthyes > Myliobatiformes > Myliobatidae > Mobula > Mobula hypostoma. Next base: position 109,105,634 of record NC_086106.1, on the reverse strand, counting down.
TTATGGGAGGCTAGTGATGAAACTGTGGAGGGTACAGCAGAGATGTTTGCTTTATCATTAGCCAATGGCTGGGAGTTCTAGAAAATTACAAGGTAGTTAACTTCATTCCATCGTTTAAGAAGACAAGGCTGGGAAACTATGGTCCAATGAGGCTGACTTAATAGGTATGGAAGTTACTGGACAGAAATCTGAGGGACAAGATCTACCATCACTTGGATAGTTAAGGACCATCAGGAATAGTCAGTATAGCTTTGTGCATGCATGATTTTTTTTGGAGTTTTTCTGAAGTAGTAACAAAGGGCATTGAAGGAAATAGAGAAGTAGTTATTGGCTATATGGACTTTAGTAAAGCCTTCGGTGAGCTCCCACATTGCAGACTAATCTGGAAGGTTAGGTCGTATAGGATTCAGGGGGAGTTAGCAAGATGAATTCAGATTTGGATGGATGATACGATGCAGAGGATGATGCTTGAAGGTTGATTCTCCCACTGGAGGCCTGTGAGTAGTATGTTGCCCTAGGGGTCAGTGTTGGGACCTGTTATTCATTATTTATATCAATACTGTGAAAATGAATGTACGTGGCACAATTAGCAAGTTTGTTGGTCATACTAAATTATGGGGTCTCACTGATAATGAAGCAGGTTACAATTACGAAAAGAAATCTTGATCAGAAATGGTATGGCGAATGGGAAAAAATTTTTGTCTTAGATAAGTGTGAGGTAATGCAGTTTGGGCAATCAAACCAGGGTAGAATGGCAAATGTTGTGGAACAGAGGGGCCTAGGAGTAGAAGTGCATAATTTGCTGAAAGCAGATGTGCAAGTAGACAGAGATCGCGTAGAATTTCAGGCTTCCCAACAATTCTACATTTTTATATTAACAGTGGCATCGACACGTAAAATACATCTTGCCGCAAACATGGGTAATAATGCAATCAAAAGTGCAAATGAAGGTTACATTTTAAGAATCATTTCCTATTCCCAGAAGAACACTTCAATATTTATATAAAAAAAAGTTAGAGTCAAGGTCAAAGGATACTTAACAAAATAACGATGTGTGTTTCAGCTACAAATTGTGCTTGACTGCTTCCATGAATGTAACTCTGAAAACGGTAAAGGTAACAAAAAATAAAAAGTTCAAAAAGATTTCAGTATCAAGCAGTTTATAACTTTACAATGTTGACAAAAAATTGTACAGTGCATCTGGTCCAAAATTTATCTTCAGCATGAAAGCACTTACGTAGCAATGCTTGAAACCTACCAGAACTTGTACTAAGAAATACCAGAAATAATGCACTAACATTGTTATGTAGTGTTTATAAAAAGACTCATCAACCTTGAGCACCACCTAGTGGTGAGCCACATCAATGGCAAATGTTAAACTTCAATACATTTTTTTCTAGTTTTAATTTCTCCAGTTTTCAGAGGAGATAAAAATAAAAATGTTACTATGTGGCATGATTTTCCCCATTTTTCAATATAGTGAACTGAACATATTATGTAACTTCTGTCATCAATGACACTTTGAATGACAGTATCAAAAATTAGTTGGCTTGACAAAATATAATTAAAATATACAAATCATGAAAATGAAGAATTGAAAGTTGTAATCATCCAACACAAGCAATAGGTATAAAATGATATACAGGCAGTCTCCGGGTTACGAACGTCTGACTTACAGACAACTCGTACTTACGAACAGACTGCCATAAAGTGGTTTGTCGGAAGAAGAACGCCATCCACCATTGTAAGTCGCACCACGTTGCCGTTAACACTGTGTTGAGTGTATAACTTTGTATTTGGCTTAAATTTTTCTCTTATTTACCCTTGTAACCAAGCTTCCAAAGCATAAATCCGATGCAAGTGCTGGTGATGCATCAAAGAAAAGGAAAACGATCACCGATTGAAAAGAAAGTGGAAATAATAAAGCGATTGGAAAGAGGTGAAACGTCATCAGTCATTGGAAAAGCGTTAGGCTACAGTTGGTCAATGATCGCAACAATTTTAAAGGATAAAATGAGAATAATAGAGCATGTGAAAGGCCCTGCCCAATGAAAGCTACAATTATTACTAAGCAACGCAGTGGTTTACTTATTGAAATGGAAAGGCTATTTATAATTTGGTTAGACAATCAAAATCAGTGTAATATGCCTATTACCCTTACTTTAGTGCAAGAAAGGGCTCGAAGCCTTTTTAATGATTTAAAAGCTGCAGGTGCAGCAACTGAAGCTGATTGTGATGAAAAATTTGTTGCGAGTAGGGGTTGCTTCAATCGTTTCAAAGTGAGGGCAAATTTACATAATATTGAAGTGCAAGGTGAAGCAGCAAGTGTCGATGTAAGTGCTGCGAGTGATTTTCCTGAAATGTTGAAAAAAATTATTGAGGGAGGCTATCTGCCAGACCAAATATTTCTCTCCATTATCTTCTCCTGCATCATCCAATTATTAATGTTACTTCACAAATGCCCCTTCCGGTATGCAAGACATCAATGGAACAAGAGTAAGTGATAACCTTTAATCATGATCGTTTTTCCTTTTTTTCTCTATCTAAACTGTTTTAAGAACTGTTTCTTTAATGTTTTTTTTTACAGTACTGTATACCTACACACACAGATTCTCTCTCTTCAGTACAGTACTGTATGTAGTTACTCTTATTATTACTGTATTATTATGATGTACTGTATTATGTTTAAGATGTTTTAGTGTATTTGGAAGTGTTTCTTAAGTGTTTCATATGCACAGAAAGGTAAAATATATACTAAGACAAACATTTGACTGACGCTAAGTAAGAACCCTAAGTACCTGTTCTGACTTACCTACAAATTCGACTTAAAGACAGACTTGGGAATGGATCTCGCTCGCAAGCCGGGGACTGCCTGTACTTTGAAAATTAAGGTAGATTGAACGACTTACCACTTGACCATTATGAGGGTTCTTATGTGCATATGGTGGACCTCGGATGTGATTCCACATCTGACCAGAAGTCATTGCAAGTACAAAACACTGCAAGTGAAAACAGATCAATAAATGAACAAGCCAAATTTTGATACATTACATTTTGCCACTGGAACCTTCAGATCAAAACAAATTCGTCCCCAAACGTACTCCAAGCTGAAGCTGACAATGCAGAGCAGGAGAGAGGGGAATTGCATTTGTGAGCCAAATTGAACAAAGCATTTCCTTAACCAGCATGATGTCATAAACAGACCAAAAGAAAATTCAAACAATAATTTTAGCACAGAGAAATGAAGGAAAATAAGTTTGGACTGAACTTGTTTGTAGCAACATATTAAATGAAAGCTATATTCTTTATGCTTTCTCTGAAAAATTGAATCCCTGATGGAATGAAATGCCAGTTTAATTTTTATTGTCCCGGGGATTGATTGGCACTCTTTCATAAGAAGCAAATATTTTTAGATACTTAATATTTATGGTAGATGGAGAAACTACTGATCCTATCAAAAACCAGATTAAAACACAATCTCATGGATTTAGTGCCAATGTCGAACATATTACATCTCTCAATTTTATTCTTAAAGCATACCGTTTCCAATGAGCTATTTTTAATCACGCATTTTTTAAAAAATTGAAGTTGTATTATCTAGTTGTTCACAGCAACCATAGGGATAGCATTAAAATAAGTTGTTTCACCTACCAAAGCAACGAAGGCCCAGCCATTTTTATTATAGAGAAAGTCAAGGTTATTCCGCCTTAGATATACGAGTCCACCAATTATAGCGAGTAAAAATCCCAGCATTAAAGGACCAGCATAGTTAGGTGGCCTTATCACACGAATCTGTTTCAAGTAAAATATAATTCTTAATTTTGCTATGATATTACAACTAATAGTTTTGAGTACAAAATAAAGTACGCCTTTTAATTATACATATCATTGTGTCAAAACACACCCCAGAATAAACATGAAACAACAAGCAAACAATGTGAAATTTACAACTTGTATATGGTACTATTAACATTAAACATCACATTTGTTCTCAGATGTACATAATGGATTCTCTACTTTAGCACAGAGTTATCTACATGTGCATACTAATATACAGGTGGCCCCTGTTTTCCAAACGTTTGCTTTACGACAGCTCACTGTTACGAAAGTCCTACATTGGTTATCCGTTTTCGCTAACCGAAGAGTGTTTTCGCTTTTATCAAAAAAGGCAGCATGCTCCCCGAGCATCCAAGCTCCTCCCCGGAATTGCATTCTTACCGCCATAGCTTAAACTCGTGTCTGTGAGCATCTGTGCTTTATCCCGATTTATTTTGTGCATCCGTTAGCAAGATGAGTTCTAAGGTAGCAGAAAAGCCTAACAGACCTCATAAGGGTGTTACACTTAGCGTAAAACTGGACGTAATTAAGCGTTTTGATCGTGGTCAACGAAGTAAGGACATTGTCCGCACGTTGAACTTGCCTGCGTCCATCATTCGCACTATTTACACGCAGAGAGAAAGAACCTTGAAAGCTGCTGATGTTACTATTGGTTCTGTTCGCAGCAAAGTGGTCGCTTTTAGTCGGCATCCAATAATGGATAAAGTGGAAAGTCTATTGCTTGAGTGGATTGATGGGTGTACAAAGCGTGGTGTTCCGTTATCTTATACTTAAGGAGAAATCAGTCAGCCTTTTTAATAAGCTGAAACAGCAAGCACTGGATGATGGTGATGAAAGTGTTGCGAAAGTGGAATTTAAAGGTAGTCATGGGTGGTTTGATCGGTTTCTGAGGCGAGGGCAGCTTCATAGTTTAACGTTTACCAGAGAGAGTGCTTCGGCTGATACTGAAGTTGACGAAGATGATGTTGAAGAGGTTTTGGCATCCCATGACTAAGAACTGACAGATAAAGAGCTGATGCAATTGCAAGAGGAAAGGATACGAATCGAAACCGAACGCAGTAGCAAACGGCCCAAAAGTGGAGTCATCCAGGAACTGAACGTGAAGCACTTGCATGAGGTTTTCACTGCGATTGACAGCGCCGCACTGATTGCAGAAAAGTATGGCTTTAATTTCGAAAGGGCATGTACATTTAGGGCATATTTGCAGGATGGTTTAAGTGCTTACAAAGAACTGTATGACAGAAAAATGCATGAGGCTGTCGTTTTTCAAGCCTTCCACATCAGCCACAGCAGACGATGAACCTCGGCCTTCGACATCAAGGCAGGCAGACATAGACGACATTAGTGACCAGTCTCCTGTACCTCCCACCACCGCAACCTCAGCCTAACACACCATCATCAGTGTGCTCGCTGTCTTCCCAATTCCGGTAAGTAAAACTACATTGTACATACATGATTTCTACTTTATATAGGCTGTGTATTTTTATGTGTCATTTGGTATGATTTGGTAGGTTATTTTTCGGGTCTGGGAACACGCAAACATTTTTCCAATATAAATGAAAGACATTTTTGTGAAAGTGGAATTTAAAGGTAGTCATGGGTGATTTGATCGGTTTTTGAGGCGACTGCAGCTTCATAGCTTAAAGGTTACTGGAGAGAGCGCTTCTGCCGAGAGTGCTTCCGCCCAGAGCGCTCGCATGAGATTTTCGCTACGCTTGACAGTACTGCATACACTTAATGCATACACGTCTGATCTTGTCAGTATGCTATTGATCTACCCAACCATCTGCTAAAACAATGCTAAGAAGTACTAGATTAGATTAGATTATGAGGACACTCAGTCCTCGATTATTGTCATTTAGAAATGCATGCATTAAAAAATAATACAATGTCCCTCCAGAATGATATCACAGAGACACAGGACAAACCAAGACTAAAACTGACAAAACCACATAATGATAACATATAGTTACAACAGTGCAAAGCAATACTGTAATTTGATAAAGAGCAGACCATGAGCACAGTAAAAAAAATCTTAAATCCTGATAGCCCCATCATCTCACACAGACGGTAGAAACTCTCCCTGCCATGAACCCCCAAGCGCCACAAACTTGCTGATGCATTGGAAGCACCCGACCGCAGCCGACTCTGGGTCCGTCCGAAAACTTCGAGCCTCCGACCAGCCCTCCAACACCGAGCACCATCTCTGCCGAGCGCTTCAACCCCACCCCGGCCGCCGAACAACAAGCAAAGCCGAGGACTCGGGGCCTTCCCCTCCGCAGATTCTGAATCACACAGTAGCAGCGGCAGTGAAACAGGCATTTCAGAAGTTTCACCAGATGTTCCTCCGTGCTCTCACGTCTGCTTCCATCAAATGAGGATTGTGCACGGCACCCTACTTGACAGGTAACAGATATCATTCAGTGCAGTGGCCGCTGCGAGCTGCGTTGCGTCGCCATCTTCTCCTCCCCAATCTTCTCCTCTACTAATCTCCCTAGTAGAGAATTTTTCACTAAATGTTTCCCAAGGAGCATCACAAGTCTCATGGGCACAAGAACTAATTCATATCCAAATGCCGGACTGCATTTTTGCCTTCATCACGCATTCCTACTTAGTATGATAAAGATGGGCAATGGATGCCTGGAACTGTCGCAGTGCGGAAGGAAAGTGCTCCCTCATTGTTATAACATAGAAGTTCCAGAATTTTGATCTGGTGATAGTAAAACAACTAAAAAAGCACTTGTGTCAAGTGGCCCAGTGAACTCTGCAGTAAGTATTCATGCACACCTGCTGACTCCTCATCCTTCTGCATGATGGATACCATAAATCTGGCAGCAGCATTCAAAGACTTACTTATTGTAGTGCTGCAATGCATCCTGCTGGCTTTTACTGAGAATGACTACCCAAGCACAGTAAGGGTGTGGCACTTCATGTAAGTTCAAGTCAATACTTTCGGGAATTAAGAAAAATATAGTCATAATGTATAAAATACTTCAAATATTTTTTCTTCATTTTCACATTAATTTCTTTATCCAAAACATCAACTCAGTCAAATGTCAGTCATTCAGTGCAAAAATTTAATTGAAGTACTACAAGACAACTTAGGTTTCAGTAAGGAGGACATGCCTTTATTTGATATCTGCAAATACTCCTCCATTTTAAATCAAAACAAGAATTGTTTACTGTTTGAAGGTTCATCTACTCATTGAACTGGAGAAGGCCTCCTTAGTTTTTCAATGCAGATCAGAAACAGCTTCTGAAGACGAGCTACTTATTTAATGGGGGGGGGAAGAGAAGCACATTATAAGCTCTGGAAAAAGCATTGTAGGTATTCAGCTGAAAGATACAAGGAATAATCTTGTTCTGCTGACTTTGAAGGTACAAGTTTTCCAATATTTTACATTTTTTTGATTAAGAGATAATTGGGAGAATAAACTAACATACTCACGTGCAGAAACACACATATACTTACATTTATTTCTGTCCGATCAGCAATCCAGCGTGCAATCTGTTCAGCTGCAAATCCTCGAACTTGCAGTTCGTAAGTGTCTGCTCGTTTTGGTTTCCCTTTAGCCGGAAAATGCATGAACGTTGGAGCAGAATTCATATTGAGCTAAACATGAAAAAAGGTTACAAATAGTTAAGCTTCTTAATTTTAATACTTTAGGACTACATTTGCTGAACAGAAGTTCTTTGGGGCCTGCAGCCTTCCAATAGTTGACTTAAGTAGCTATTCTCATCCATGGCAGCAAACATTTTATGTAGAATTTACAATACAGGAAAAGGGCTTTCGGATGAATTTTCTACATTTATTGTTCACAGGATCCTACTGCACTAATTTGTTTATCTTTGTCATGCGCTAGTAAGACTCAGTGTGTTAAAATCAGGAATGTCAGCTGAATAAAGGCAGAGATAATGATCAAACTATTCCACTGTACCACCTCAAAATTTTTTGAGAGCTTCTAGAATCAAAGTTACACTGTCATAAAGATGGTGGACTCGAAACCATCTCCTTGTTATGCTCTGTACTGAAAGAGGTAAAAAAGATGCTATTATCAAGATCAATACAACATAATCTGTTTCTTAACACTGAACTGTCTGCACATGAAAGACTTTGAAATCTTATGTAAAACAGGTTGAAATATTCTGCTTCACTTTAAGAAATTAAAAGGCTCAAAATAGAAAAAGTATAGATGCCAGACAGCTGAAATAAAACATGTTAAAAATACAAACAGTAGGTAGAGAAAGAAAACAAAAATTTCAAGTACATGGCCAATCGTCAGAACTGATAAAACAAAGGAATCAACACATTTTAAATTGCAGGGAGAGGGGTTGAATAAACATTGGAACTGCCTTTTCATAAACATGAGAAAGTCTGCAGGTGCTGGAAACCTAAAGCAACACACAAAATGCTGAAGGAACTCAGCAGGCCAGGCAGCATCTATGGAAATGAATAAGCAGCTGACATTCCAAGCCAAGACTTTTCTTCAGGAACGTCTTTTGTCGAAGAGAAACTGAATATACTACGAATGGTGTTAATGCTGTTTGAGAGAGACGAAGGTTTGCGAACTGCTGATTATCTGTCTGGATGAAAGATAAAATGCACAGCAATGACTGAAAGCAGGAGGAGAGAAAGGATAAAAAAAAATCAATACTGGAACTGCAAAGAAAAATATCCTGGATAAGCAAAACACTAAAGATACTACAAATCCAATATAGGACAGAATGATGTAAATATTAAGATAGGCCAGGCAGCATCTGTGGAGAGAAAAAGATTTACTACATTAAGTTTACATTACCTTTCAGCAGAACTGGCCTCTACTGACACAGCTGGAAAGACTGCTTATAGTCCTAGGAGACCATTTTGCCAAGTGAAATAGAGTCAGTGTCATAAAAAAGTACAGCACAGAAGCAGTCTGTGATGAATTATTTAAACTGCCTACTCCCATCAATGACCAGAGCCCTCCATACCCCTCCGTGTACCTATCCAAACCCCCTTTAAACATTGAAATCTAGTTTGCATGCACCACTTATGTCGGCAGCTTGTTCCACACTCACACGGCTCTGAGTGGAGACATTTCACTTAATATTCCCCTCAAACTTTTCACCTTTCACCCTTAACCCATGACCTCTAGTTGTAGTCCCACCCAAACTCAGTGGAAAAAGCCTGCTTGCATTTACCCTACCCTCACACTTTTGTATACCTCTATCAAACCTCCCCTCATTATTTTACATTCCAAGGAATAAAATCTTTCTTTATAACTCAGGTCCTCCAGTCCCAGCAACATCCTTGTAAATTTTCTCTGCATTCTCAAACTTATTTAGATCTTTCCTGTAGGTAGGTGACCAAAACTGCACACAATAGTCCTAATTAGGTCTCACCAATGTCTTCTTCAACTTGAATATAACATACCATCTCCTGTACTCAATACTTTGATTTATGAAGGTCACCGTGCCAAAAGCTTTATGAACATATCTACCCGTTAAATAGCGTTTCTCCAGCTGATTTTCTACTTTCTTGGAACAGGTTGAATTGACAGTGGAATGCAGAAGTGGCAGGCAACGTATGCAGGGTCATATCCGTAGACTGAATGAAGATGTTCCAGAAAGCAATGACCCATTTGGGTTCTCAAAAACAAAAGGGAAGTCACATTGTGTGCACTGAATGTAGTATATTGGCATTGGAAGTACAAGTGGCCAATTTGGAGTTTTTATCCAGACCGTGGACCCTCTATCACATCCTTGGAAATCCAACAGCTCTGGCCTGTTACCTACTGGAGATTTTTCATCATCAACTGCCAAAGTGACATTTCATTCCATGTATTCCAATCCAATTCTGAACTTGCAAAACTATTCACCAAGAATCAACCTCAACATTGTTATCAAACCTGCTGAGGAAGGCAGTGTACTGTTTGGTGACATGACTGCTACCTTGTGGAGAAGATCATCCATCTCTCGTAGGGACTCCTATAGTTGGTGAGCTAATTTGCTAATTTCCTTGAGAGATCTTCCCCCAACCAGCTCATTTTTAGTACCCCATCACACACAGCCTGCTTCTAACTCCTCCTCATGATCCACATGTAGGATTGTCCAGGTAGACCCATCATTTCAGCCAATTCTTGTCCCAAAAACTAAAAACCTGACTTCTTTCTGCCCTGACACTATTCTTTCCCCTTGTTCAGTCTCTCCACATACCCTGGGGCCATTTTATCAGTCTCCAGTGGCCCGGTCACAATTGGCTCATTTTCACTATAGATATCAAATCTTATCTCTCTACCCTACAGCAGGATAACCCAAGGGTCCTTTGGTCCTCCTTTTGCATAATTCTCCTTGCTTTCCTGAACTTGTTCTCACACTGAAATCTTCTAAGGTGTTAACTGTTTTGTGTTGACCATGGATATTGCCTGACATCTTGAGTGTTTCTAGTATTTTCTATTTTCAATTCCACATCAGACAAACTCACTCATTTCTTCCAAATCAGAATATATAGCTCTGAAAACCCAAGATTCGCTTGCCTGTTTGTTGGATATGCAGAACAATCCTAATTTCAGTCATACTCACTTCTTTTCCATTAAAAAGGCTACTACATTAGAGTTGCTTCTATGCTTGTGCAAAACTCAGAAGTTACATCATGCTTTCATTATCACATGGTCCATCTGTTTCTCAATTTCCTGCTGTTATTTTCATGACACCCCCTCCTGTTTGCTTTCCAAGATTCCCGCTCCCCCCCCCCGCCGTCGTTTTAGTGAAAGGTCACAGACAGAACTGAAAGATTGACTTTATATCTCTATCAATAGATGGTATGTGACCTGTGACTATCTGGCATTTTACCTTTAAACACAAGGCCTCTCAGTTAAAAGGAAAAGATGTTTTAAAACAAGTGTTGATGCTGATGATGAGGACAATTTATCTCAACATAAGTTTTAAATATCAGAATAAAGTTGCTCTCCACAACCTACTACATTGACTCCAAGGAAATTAATGACACTTATTTCAAATACAACGACATCTGTTCAAAAGACTGAAAATAATCGAATAACAAAATTGAAACTGACCTGGTGAAATACATCAGATCCTTCATCAAAATCCACCAAAGCAAAGAAAAGTTTATTTGCAAAGGAGCTTGAGTAACGCCAGGAGTTGGCCAGGATTTGATATTCTTCATCCACCTGCCTTTCAAGAATTAAAATAAAACTTATAAATTTTATGTTCAAAATAATTATTAATAGATATAGCTCATTGAAGTACATTTGTGATATGATCTGAAAAAACGTAGTCACACACTTGCAAACAGTGCACTGGCGCTGTGGCTGCAAGGCAGTGAACATCACCACAATAGAGTAATTCCGCGGTGGAGCCTTCACAAATCGACGGAACTTATCACCATTCATCCGGATTACAGCTCGTCTGTTTGCCCATTCCATCAACTGCCCAACTTTTTCAGACAGAATTGTCTATCAAGTCAAGAAAAAAAGATAGTGGACAATTAATTTGGTGTCAAGACTGTTCATTTAATAAATAACATGCAAATCTTCAAACAACTAAATAGTGTACAAGGAATGGATGTTTTAGTTGTATGGACTGGTATCTCTTCCCCTAAAGACCAAATACTATTCATATATATTAATATTATTCATCATGACACCATCAGTGGCTCTAAATTCTATCAGTGACACAAAACATGGTTTGAAACACACTTCAAAGACAATCTTAAAATGTGATCGTTGACACTAAAGTAATTTTTCAAACATTCATAAACTTAGTATTATATTCTGTAATTGCTCAGTTAATAACTTTAGCATCATTTTCAAAGGCTGAATCAGGAAACCAGATAATGAACAAATTAATGAATAACTCAGAAAGGCATGTCAAATCAGTTTCTTCATTTTGCCTTTAAGTCTTTAATCTAGTTTTATAAAATATACAAAATAATTATCACAAGTTTGAACAACCCGATTACCATCAATTACAAGTCTCACATTCTGCTGGCAAGTTTCTGGTTTACAAAAACTTAATCCTTCTGCTGAGCAATTCAAAATAAAGATCTTCAAAATTATATTTCCTATAGTTATCAGAATATAGTCTAACTATATAGGTCTAGGTAAACTAAAGTAGACTCACTGCTGCATACCTCTGCTGCAAATGGTGGATGAAATCAGAGCTTCAAGTACATGAAAAACATTTCCAGCATGTGAGCCATGCAGCAAATACTGGTGGTAGGATGTTTTTCATTATCAGATAGACAGTGCAAATTATTCAATTTGTTCAGAACTGCAAATTCTGAGCAGTTCTGAGGCAGTTAATAACTTGAATAAATGTGTACTCCAAATGCATTATGCACTTTAATATTCCAAAAAAAAGTCATTTGGCTAAACTTTACTTGTTTGCATTATCAGCTCCACAAGAAAACTCAGAAATCTAACTTTCTTGTACAACTGGTAGCCCACTAGATGTGCTGAGCCTTTGAATGTCCTACGCAAGTTTAAGTTACTGTTGTACCTGAAGCCTGTGATTTAAAGTTCTTGCAGCTAATTAAATTCAGCAGTTATTAAATCTTGCAATTTCATCTCTGAATTGCCTTTATGAGACAACTTTTCCTAATCAGGGATATTTTTCTTCATCTTTTCATGTCTTCCTCAGCTGAAGACAATCAAGCAAGTTTGTATTTGTACCAACACCTTTCCCAATCTCTCTCTATGATACTACATTTTATCTCCAACATGTTTTGTATCTTCACCATTGAACAGAATCATCCCAACTTAAGCTACATGGTAAGGGATAGGAGAGCAGTCCTGAGAGACAACATTCTTGTGGGATCATCCATCGAGAAGAAGGGGAGGATCACTCTACTGGGAATGCAAACAGTCAGCAAGAACTTGAGGAGCAGGTGTGTAGAGAAGCCACGCATAGTTTTAAGAATAGGGCTGTACTAGTGCGAGATTTTAACTTCTGTGATATTGACTGGGCCACCCAGAGTGTTAAGCGCCTGGATGGGATGGAATTAGTTATATGTGTCTAGTGTCCATGAATGTGTTCATGACTCTATATACAGAGGGCCCAGCTTAGCCGGGTGCAATTCTGGACAACCTCTCAGGGAAAGAGGAAGGGTAGGGAATCAAAGTGGCAGTTGGGATTAATTTTAAATATAGTGATGGAAAGACGTAAGCCACATCCAAAGGTCAGGAGCTAATTATGAGGAAATCAGTCATCAAGATGAACCTTTTCGAAGAGAAAGGATCCACGTGGACGTCAGCCAGTGAGAACAGCGAGAAGAGTTTAAAAGGAGACGATTATTTCTTCAGTAGTTTGATGGAGGCATGACTGCACAAGTGCGTGGACGTCAGCCAGTGAGAACAGCGAGAAGAGTTTAAAAGGAGATGATTATTTCTTCAGTAGTTTGATCGAGGCATGACTGCACAAGTGCGTGGACGTCAGCCAGTGAGAAGAGTTTAAAAGGAGACAGCTTTATAGAGTGGGCACCAAGGAGCATGAGACAGAGTAGGAAGGCTTTGGCTTAACGGGGCTTTGGTGATAACAGGTTGAGGCGAGGTAGGTTGCCTGTGTAGAATACAGACTGGAAGAATGTGTGAGAGGTCAGTGTTCTGTGCTCAGCGTCATATGTGGGAAGTCCGGAAGATTCCCAGCCTCCCGGACGGCCACATCCGTGCCAGATGAGTCAAACTGCAGCTCCTTAGGGACCATGTTAGGGAACTGGAGATGCAGCTCGATGACCTTCGTCTGGTCAGGGAAAGTGAGGTGACAAACCAAAGCTATAGGCAGGTAGTCACACCGGGGCCCTGGGACAGAGATAAGTGGGTAACCGTCAGGAGAGGGAAGGGCAGGAGTCAGAGGCTAGACAGCACCCCTGTAGCTGTATCCCTTGACAATAAGTACTCCTGCTTGAGTACTGTTGAGGGGACGGCCCACCTGGGGGAAGCAACAGTGGCCTCACCTCTGGCACAGAGTCCAGCCCTGTGGCTCAGAAGGGTAAGGAAAGGAAGAGGATGGCAGCAGTGATAAGGGACTCTATAGTTTGGGGGTCAGACAGGCGACTCTGTGGACACAGGGAAGAAGCACAGATGGCAGTTTGCCTCCCAGGTGCCAGGGTCCGGGATGTTTCTGATCGTGTCCACGATATCCTGAAGTGGGAAGAACAGCCAGAGGTTGTCGTACATATTGGTACCAATGTCATAGGCAGGAAAAGGGAGGAGGTCCTGAAAGCAGTCTATAGGAGTTAGGAAGGAAGTTGAGAAGCAGGACCACAAAGATAGTAATCTCAGGATTACTTGTGCAACGTGATAGTCGGTATAGGATAAATACATAGATGAGGGATTGGAGCATGGGGCAGGGGATTCAGATTTCTGGATCATTGGGACCTTTTTTGGGGCAGACAAAAAGGACGGGTTGCACTTGAATCCCAGGGAGACCAATATCCTGGCGGGGAGGTTTGCTGAGGCTACTGGGGAGAGTTTCAGCTAGGATTGCTGGGGGGTGGGAACCAAACTGATGAGATGGAGGAAGAGGTAGCTGGCTCACAAATAGAGAAAGCTTGGAGACAGTGCAAGAGGGAGGATAGGCAGGTGATAAAGAAGAGACACCCTCAGACCGATAGTTTGAGATGTGTCTATTTTAATACAAGGAGTATTATTAACAAAGGGGATGAGCTTAGAGAGTGGATCAGTACTTGGAGCTATGACGTTGTGACCATTTCAGAGCCTTGGATGGTGCAGGGGCAGGGATGGTTACTTCAAGTGCCAGGCTTTAGATGTTTCAGAAAGGACAGGGACGGAGGCAAAAGAGGCGGGGACGTGACACTATTGATCACAGATAGTGTCATGGCTGCAGAAATGGAGGAAGCCATGGAGGGATTGTCTACGGAATTTCTGTGGGTGGAAGTTAGGAACAGGAAGGGGTCAAAACTCTACTGGGTGTTTTTTTTATAGACCACCCAATAGTAACAGGGACATCAAGGAGCAGATAGGGAATCAGATTCTGGAAAGGTGCAATAATAACTTGGGTTGTTGTGATGGGAGATTTTAATTTCCCAAATATCAATTGGCATGTCCCTAGAGCAAGGAGTTTAGATGGGGTGGAGTTTGTTAGGTGTGTTCAGGAAGGTTTCTTGACACAATATGTAGATAAGCCTACAGGAGGAGAGGCTGCACTTGATCTGGCATTGGGGAAATGAATCTGGTCAGGTGTCAGATCTCTCAGTGGGAGAGCATTTTGGAGGTGGTGATCACAATTCTATCTCCTTTACCATAGAATTGGAGAGGGATAGGAACAGACAAGTTAGGAAAGTGTTTAATTGGAGTAAGGGGAAAATATGAAGCTATCAGGCAGGAACTTGGAAGCATAAACTGGGAACAGATGATCTCAGAAAAATGTATGGAAGAAATGTGGCAAACGTTGAGGGGATATTTGCATGGAGTTCTGCATAGGTACGTTCCAATGAGACAGGGAAAGGATGGTAGGGTACAGGAACCGTGGTGTACAAAGGCTGTTGTAAATCTAGTCAAGAAGAAAAGAGCTTATGAAAGGTTCAAAAAACTAGGCAATGATAGAGATCTAGAAAATTATCATGCTAGCAGGAAGAAGCTTAAGAAAGAAATTAGGAGAGCCAGAAGGGGCCATGAGAAGCCCTTGGCGGACAGGATTAAGGAAAACCCCAAGGCATTCTGCAAATATGTGAAGAGTAAAAGGATAAGACGTGAGAGAATCAAGTGTGACAGTGGAAAAGTGTGCATGGAACTGGAGGAGATAGCAGAGGTACTTAATGAGTACTTTGCTTTCAGTATTCACTACAGAAAAGGATCTTGACGATTGTAGGAATGACTTACAGCAGATTGAAAAGCTTGAGCATGTAGATATTAAGAAAGAGGATGTGCCAGAGCTTTTGGAAAGCATCAAGTTGGATAAGTCACCAGAACTGGAAAAGATGTACCCCAGGCTACTGTGGGAAGCGAGGGAGGAGATTGCTGAGCCTCTGACGATGATCTTTGCATCAATGAGGAAGAGAGAGGTTCAGAGGATTGGAGGGTTGCAGATGTTGTTCCATTATTCAAGAAAGGGAGTAGAGATAGCCCAGGAAATTATAGATCAGTGAGCCTTACTTCAGTGGTTGGTAAGTTGATGGGAAAGATCCTGAGAGGCAGGATTTATGAACATTTGGAGAGGCATAATATGATTAGGAATAGTCAGCATGGCTTTGTCAGAGGCAGGTCATGCCTTATGAGCCTGATTGAATTTCTCGAGGATATAACTAAACACATTGATGAAGGTAGAGTGGTAGATGTAGTATACAGGTGTCTCCCGCTTTTCGAACATTCGCTTTACGAAACCTCACTGTTACGAAAGACCTACATTAGTACCCTGTTTTCGCTAACAGGTGTTTTCACTGTTACGAAGAAAGGCAGCGCGCGATAAAAAGCAGCGCACACCCCGAGCAGCCACTCTCCCCCGGATTCGGAACTGCATTCTCGCCGGCATCGCTTACACACGTGCTTGTGAGCAGCCGTTTGCAAGATGAGTTCTATGGTATCGGAAAAGCCTGAAAGAGCTCATAAGAGTGTTACACTTAGCGTAAAACTAGACATAATTAAGCATTTTGATCGTGGTGAACAAAGTAAGGACAAACTGAGTTTGGCTTGTGGAAGCTGACGAAGATGATGTTGAAGAGGTTTTGGCATCCCATGACCAAGAACTGATAGATGAAAAGCTGAAACCAAATAAGTAATGATAAAATATGATTTTAACTTTGAAAAGGTACGTTGGTTTAGTGGGTATTTGCAGGATGGTTTGAGTGCTTACAAAGAACTGTATGATAGGAAAATGCGCGAGGCTCAGCAGTCAAGCAAGCCTTCCACATCAGCCACAGCAGACGACGAACCTCGACCTTCGACATCGAGGCGGGCAGTCATAGGAGAAGGTGAGCTGCCTGCTCTAATGGAAACAGATGACGAGATGACACCCCAGTGTCCCACCACCAACACCCAGACCGCGGACAGATACCGATTCGTGGAGAATGCAACAGTAGCCGGGAGACACACAGTACACCCTTAAGAAAAAAGCCGAAATAACATGCAATTAATTAGGTGCCGCCCGACACGTAACTGTGGACCCAGATCAGAGGCGATGCAATCAGCAATTGGCACTAATCTGGGCCAACAATTACGTGCCAGGCGGCACCTAATTAATTAGCATGTTTATTTCGGCTTTTTTCTTAACGATGTACTGTGTGCCTCCCGGCTACCGCTGCATGCTTCGCGAATCGGTATCAGTTCGCTGCCCGGAGGGTGGGGGCCACTGCACCACCCAAACTCTGACGACTCAGTCTAACACAGCATCATCAGTGTGCTCCGCGCTTTCCCAATTCCGGTAAGTGATACTATAATGTACATACATTATATCTACTTTATATCAGCTGTGTATTTTTATGTGTTATTTGGTATAATTTGGCAGCTTCATAGCTTAAAGGTTACTGGAGAGTGCCTGCACCGCATTTTTGCCGACGGGGCTTGCGTGAGATTTTCACTACGGAGAACAGTTCAGGCAATGATTGTGGAAAAGTATTTCTACTTTATATAAGTTGTGTATTTATCATATCATTCCTGCTTTTACTATATGTTACTGTTATTTTAGGTTTTACGTGTTATTTGGCATGATTTGGTAGGTTATTTTTGGGTCTGCGAGCGCTCACAAAATTTTCCCATATAAATTAATGGTAATTGCTTCTTCGCTTTACGACATTCCGGCTTACGAACCATTTCATAGGAATGCTCTACCTTCAGATGGCGGGGGAAACCTGTATATGGATTTCAGCAAGGCATTTGACAAGGTAACCCAAGCAAGACTTATTGAGAACGTAAGGAGGCATGGGATCCAAGGGAACATTGCTTTGTGCATCCAGAACTGGCTTACCAACAAAAGGCAAAGAGTGGTTGTAGATGGGTCATAGTCTGCATGGAGGTCAGTGACCACTGGTGTGCCTCAGGGATTTGTTGTGGGACCCCTACTCTTCGTGATTTCTATAAATGATCTGGATGAGGAAATGGAGGGATGAGTAAGTAAATTTGCTGGTGACACAAAGGTTCGGGTGTTGTGGATAGTGTGAAAGGCTGCCAGAGGGGACAACGGGACATTGGTAGAATGCAAAATTGGACTGAGAAGTGACAGATGGGAGTTCAACCCAGATAAGTGTGAAGTGGTTCACTTGGTAGGTCAAATATGATGACAGAATATAATTTTAATGGTAGGACTCTTGGCAGTGTGGAGGATCAGATGGATCTTGGGGTCCAAGTCCATACGACACTCAAAGCTGCTGCGCAGGTTGACTCTGAGGTTAAGAAGGCATACGGTGCATTGGCCTTCATCAATCGTGGGATTGAGTTGAAGAGCCAAGAGGTAATGTTGCAGCTATATAGGACCCTGTTCAGACCCCACTTGGAGTACAGTGCTCAGTTCTGATCGCCTCACTACAGGAAGGATGTAGAAACAGTAGGAAGTGTGCAGAGGAGATTTACAAGGATATTGCCTGGATTGGGGAGCATGCTTATGAGAGTAGGTTGAGTGAACTTGGCCTTTTTTCCTTGGAGCGACGGAGGATTAAAGGTGACCTGATAGAGGTATATAAGATGATGAGAGGCACTGATCACGTGGATAGTCAGAGGCTTTTTCCCAGGGCTGAAATGGCTAGCACGAGAGGGCACAGTTTTAAGGTGCTTGGAAGTAGGTGCAGAGGAGATGTCAGGGGTAAGTTTTTTATGTTGAGAGTGGTGAGTGCATGGAATGGGCTGCCGGCAACGGTGTTTGAGGCAGATACAATAGGGTCTTTTGAGAGACTCCTGGACAGGTACATGGAGCTCAGAAAAAAGGAAAGCTATGGGTAACCCTGGGTAATTTCTAAGGTAAGGACATGTTCGGTACAGCTTTATGGGCCGAAGGGTCTGTATTGTGCTGTAGGTTTTCTATGTTTCTATGAACAAATGGCAAGTGAAAGGCTTTTAAGAGTGGGATATCAAGAGTACAGTGGCAGCATATTCTTGTAAACCTGGCAAGGTTAGAGAACCCTGACTGATGAGCAATCTTGAGGCTTTAGTCAAGGAAAAAGCACACATTGAATTTAGGAGGTGAATCACTTGATGGCTATTGAAAGATCAAAAATATACAAGAGGGAAATCAGGCGGGTAAAGAGAGGGCATGAGATGGACCTAGCAGGTAAAAGAAAATCTCAAGATTCTACAGCTATATTAAAAGTAAAAGGTTGTATATAGAGAGAGTTGGTCCGTAATATATATCAGCAGGCCATCTATGTTTTAAGCCATAGATGATGTGTGTGACTTTTAATGAACATTTCTCCTCAGTGTTTGCTCGAGAGATAAAGGAAAAGCAAAGGTGTTTTGGAGAACATTCATATTACCAGTGAGGAAGTGTATGTAGCTGTACATTACATTAAGTTCAATACCCTCGCCCCATCACCAGTGGTGAATATATGGAACAGGCTACCATAGAAGATGGCTGATGCACATGCAACTGTTTTATTCAACCAAACACCAGGAAATCTACAGATGCTGGACAGCTGCCTTGTATCTCTTTTGCCATTCAACTTTCCAGCTCTTAGCTCCATCCCTCCCCCTCCTGTCTTCTCCTATCATTTCGGATCTCCCCCTCCCACGTTCAAATCTCTTACTATCTCGTCTTTCAGTTAGTCCTGACGAAGGGTCTCAGCCCGAAACATCGACTGTACCTCTTCTTATAGATGCTGCCTGGCCTGCTGCGTTCCACCAGCCATTTTGTGAGTTTTATTCAAGCACTTGGATTGGTACATGGAGGAGGAAGGCTTTGAGGGATATGGGCCAAATACAGAAAATTGGGACTAACTGGGTGGGGACTGCTGTCAGCATGAATGAGTTGGCTGCAATTCTATGATGTCACTAGCAAGTGAACAGTGCTGCATACGTGCATACTCGGAGATAGTTCCAAGTCACCAATGATTCCTTTGACACCACTAATGAAATAGGAATCTTGCCAACTAACCTACTAGTAATCAAGATCTCCGAAAAACTACTGAAAGGGTGAATTGCTGTTCATGTCTTGGATCCCCAATGACATTGACAATGAAATTCATCGATGTCTCCTGCATGCAGCACACCTTTGACCAGAGAAGAATCTTAGAAGGTTAAGACCTCAAACCCAGCAAACCAAACACTGATCCCCACAATTCTGGGCACTCTGGAGATACAAGTGATTTACAGAAGGTACTGCCAGACATTGGACTATCATTGATCCATCTTTGAAAACAAATGATTAATTCATGCAGCAGGATAGGTAAACAAACATCACTGTCTCCTAGCCTAGCATCCCAGTGCAAGGCAGTAAATAGCCATAGGTATTTCTGATACTTGATACAAATCACTTTGTTGAGAGCTCTCATATGATATGAGATTAACAAGATAAAGAGAAACATTTCAAGGACGTTTTCAAAAAAGATCATTCAGGAAGTCTCTACAGCTGCCACATGCAGAGGCTGTGCATGATAAAAAAGACACACATCTCAAACAAGGCATATACATTTCTCATTAAATATCATCCACACCCCACCCATGAAAGGACTTAAATTATTCATTCAGTTCAAAGGATTCTTCATCCAACTCATGACTAAAGAATTGTAACAGTAGTAAGATACTGTTAGCTCTGAGGGACTGCTTAAGAAGATCTTAAGATAACTCAAACACAACTAAGGTAAAGGGGTAATTGTCACCTCTTACAGTTAGTTTCACTTATACCATAGCAGAAAGCAAAACTTTTCTGAATTGCAGATATTTAGAAAATTAAACTAGTCTGTTATTACTCTGTCAATTCACTCAAATCATTAGCTTGAACACATTTTCAGTTTTATCAAGATTACAAAGATCAATTAATCTATTGACTTTACTTGTTTCCATCGTTGATTTATTGCTAACTTTTACGACTCAATACATCTCTCTGCATAAACTGCTCTCGAATAGTCCCAGAATTTTATTGGTATTTAATTTTGAATATTTATTCAAGGCAGAGTCTGCAGATAGCAAACATAAGCGGTGACAGGGATTTGATGTCAGTGATCTTTCAGAATAACCGGAAAGCCAGCTAAAGGGTAAAGCAATAAGGCACTTCCCCGTCAGCTTTTATTTATAAAATCCGGAAAGGGGAGATGCGCTGGAGCAGTGGTCTGACTGGAAAGGTGACATGCAGCGTACCCCCGGGCAGCTCACTCGGCCCCTTTCGCCTTCTGCCATTTCACCGGTGCCGCCTCTTCCGGTTGCCTACTCGCTTCCCCGTCCACTTCCTTTAATTAATGAATAAAGCCCCCCCTTTCCAAACCTCTTTCTTCTTCTGTCCGTCGGACGGAATCCCACAGGAAAGAAACAGCACAAGAAGCGCCACCGAGAACCGACCGCCTCCCATCCTGGTCTCCCACCCGGCCCGCTCGACCCGGCCACGTGACAGACGGCGCCGTGACGTCAGACGCACGCGCTACGTCGGAACCGTTTGCTCGGCATCTTATGATTGGTTCGGTGGGTTAGCTCTCGAGCGCTCGATCACCTCGTTTCCACGTTTCTGATTGGCTCCTTCCCATTGTTCTCAAGTGTTGACCATGCTATAGTAACAACAGAGCAAGTTGACGTTAAGTTCCCAGTGCAACTGCTAGCTGAAGAGTTAGGTTGAAAGGCATATAGGAAAATTCTTAATTTTAGGAACGACTAAACACAAGAGATTCTGCAGATGCTGGAAATCTAAAGCAACACACAAAACACTGGAGAGCCAGCACCTGTGGAGGTGAACATTTCTGTAATGCATTGTGTGAGTATTCGTAGCGTCAGAGTGCGTATGACGTCAGGATGTAGAGAGGTAAAAATGAAACGTGTTTGTTCAATCTACAGCAGTGTCCCAGTCACATCAATATTACATGGTGTTAGAAGAAAACGCAAAGGAAAAAAAAGGAAGAGAAGACACGTAAAAGATGTCACAGTTACAGCCACCGTCAACTTTAAGCCTACAAGGTAATCTTGCTGAGAACTGGAAAATATGGATCCAGAAGTTTGAGCTGTTTTGCACCGCTAGCGGCGTAGCTGAAAAGACAGAGAAAGTGCAATGTGCTACGTTTCTGCATGTGGCGGGGGAAGAGGCAATAAAGGTTTGCAACACGTTTGTCTTCCAAGATGATGAGCAAGATAAAATTGAAGTGTTGAAGAAAAAGTTTCAAGATTACTGTAAACTGAGAAAAAAAACCTACCGTACATCGGAGATATGTTTTTAAACCTACTGTTCATCCGACATATATTTTTCACAAGGGCTCAAGGACCAATAGAGACCATAGACGCCTATGTAACAGATTGGAAGAACAAGGCAAAAGACTGTGAGTTCGGACAACTGCATGACTCTTTAATACGTGACAGGATTGTATGCGGCATACGAGATGATCGAGTGAGAGGCAGGCTATTGAGAGAGGTGGATCTTACATTAGAAAAGGCAATTGATGCTTGCCGTGCCAGCGAGATCACGTCAAGGCAGCTTAAAGTGCTCAATGAAGAGACTGAAGTGCACAAAATAAAAACTCTGAAAACTGACAAAAGTAGAACAAAGCCAGCTCCACAGGATGATCAAAAGGAAGTTAACTGCAACAGATGTGGTTATAAACATGGATACAGAAAATGTCCAGCCTTTGGTCAGACATGCAAGTTATGCCAGAAAAGAAATCACTTTGCAAAGATGTGCAAATTGAAGGAGCACGCAAGGAAAATGCATGTTGTGGAACAGAGTGAGGGCAACAGTGACATGCTCATTGGCACAGCTGAAGTGGTCAAGAATGTTGACAATGCAGAGATCGAGGATGAAGATGATTGGACTCAACATCTGATAATAAACAGGAGGAATGTGACATTTAAGCTTGACACTGGGGCAAAGTGCAATGTAATGTCAGCAGAAACATTCAACTCACTGGACATCAGAGGAAGACTGAAAAAATCCACCTGCAAGCTTGTTGCATATTTCGGCCACAAGACGGCGCCATTGGACAAAAAAGCACTCACCTGTGTGTACAAAGGACGAAAACACAAGATCGAGTTTGAAATAGTACAGCAACATGTTCCAGCAATACTGGGCAAAGCAACATGCACAAAGCTAGGCCTGGTGAAGCGAATCTATGGTGTTGAAAAAGAAAATGACATTCCCAAAGACTTTGATGACTTGTTTTCTGGACTAGGATGCTTACCAGGGAAACACCATATCCAGATTGATCCAACTATTGCACCAGTCGTGCATGCCCCGAGAAAGATTCCAGTAGCTCTCAGGGATCGAGTAGTGGAGGAGCTACACAGAATGGAACAGATGGGAGTCATAACAAAACAAATAGAACCGACTGACTGGGTGAATAGTATGGTGACAGTGGTCACAGAAAAAAAGACGAGGATTTGCATGGATCCTAAAGATCTCAACCAAGCCATCAAAAGAGAGCACTATCTGCTGCTCACGGTTGAAGAGGTTGTCTCCTGTATGCCTAATGCGAAATAATTTTCAGTATTAGACACAAATCAAGTTTTCTAACGGATCAAGCTGGGTGAAGAAAGTTCCAAATTATGCACTTTCAACACGCCCATAGGAAGATATCGTTTCCTGCGTCTACCCTTTGGGATTTCTGCATCAGAGATATTCCAGAGATCCGTGGCACAAATGATTGAAGGCCTGGATGGGATGGTCAACATCACTGATGATTTGCTGATATGGGGTGACACAATTGAGGAACATCATCAGAGACTGAGGAAGCTCCTGGAGAGAGCACGTGAGTACAACCTAAAACTGAACAAAAGCAAATGTAAGATCAGAACTAGAGATCAAATACATAGGTCATGTACTCAGTGCTGATGGGCTAAAACCAGATGATGAAAAGGTCAGAGCTGTGGTACAGCTACCACCACCTGAAGACAAGCAAGAACTATTGAGATTCATGGGCATGATACTGTATCTTGCCAAATTCATTCCCAACTTATCAGAGGTCAGCGCTCCACTCCGAAAGCTACTAGAGAGCAACACTGAATGGCATTGGGAAGACGAACAAAAGAAAAGTTTTGACACATTGAAGCAGTTGGTTACCAATGCACCAGCACTGAAGTTCTATGATGTCAATATACCGGTGACAATGTCTGTGGATGCCAGTTTGGAGGGAATAGGAGCTGTTATACTGCAACATGGGAGGCCTGTGGCGTATGGATCACGAGCACTTACAGACTGTCAACACCGATGTGCTCAAATCGAGAAGGAATTACTCGCCATAGTTTACGGGTGTGAGAAGTTCCACCAATATGTATATGGCAAAGAAATCCAGGTTGAGAGTGATCACAAACCACTAGAGAGCATCTTCAAAAAGCCACTCCACCAAGCTCCTATGAGGCTGCAAAGGGTGCTTCTGAGGCTACAGAGGTACACTCTCACAGTCACCTATAAGCCAGGAAAAGAACTGTACATCGCTGATGCTTTGAGCCGTGCTTACCTCAAAGAGCAAAAGGAAGAGTTGCTAGGAAGAGAGCTGGAGGTCAACTGGGTTACACCTCAGCTACCCATCTCTGGATGAGTCTACAGGAGGAACAGGAAGCATCTGCTGAAGACAGGAGAGAGGGAGTTTCCACGTACAGATGCACAGGACATTTCCACAGATACAGACATGGAAACAAAGGACACCAAGAGTGATGCAGACCTCAAAGACGCAGAGGTCACTGGAGAGACTGACACGGATGAAGGACAAGCACAGTCACAGTTGTATCACACACGGCCTGGGAGACAAGTCAAACTTCCAGCTCGATACAGAGACTAGACAGACATACAGTCTCACACAGTTTGAGGCAAAGTCACACATGTTATAAGTTCCAAGATGTGAAATAAAAGGTTTATTAGTCTATGTTAGTAAGAGAAAATACACTGCTGTTATTGTAAGATACAATGCAGAATACAGTACAAGAAGATATTTTATTTTAGTTTGTGTCATGGTTGTTGCACTGTAAGAAGGGCATACCCAGAGGCATTGTTTTGGTAATTCAGTGTCGTAAAAAAAAATTTTTTAATCTTGAGAAGGGAGCTGTAATGTATTTTGTAAGTATTCGTAGCGTCAGAGTGCGTATGACGTCAGGACGTAGAGAGGTAAAAATGGAAGTCTGTTGAATAAACGTGGTTGTTCAATCTACAGCGGTATCCGAGTCACATCAATATTACAATTTCGGGCCGAGACCTTTTTCAGGTCTGAAAAGGAAAGGGGAAGATGCCAGAATAAAAAAAGGGTGGGGAAGAGGGAAGGAGATAGCTAGAAGGTGACAGGTGAAGCCAGGTGGATAGGAAAGAAAAAAGGGCTGGAGAAGAAGGTATCGGATGGGAGAAGAGAGTGGACCATAGGGGAAATGGATGGGGAGGTGGTGATAGGCAGGTGAGAAGAGATAATAGGCAAATTGGGGAATAGAAAAAGGGGAGGGGAGTGAATTTTTTTTCTAGAAGGAGAAATTGATATTCATGTCATTAGGTTGGAGGCTACCACACAGAATATAAGTCGTTACTCCTCCACCTTGATGGCACAAGAGGAGGTCATGCACTGACATGTCGGAATGGGAATGGGAATTAAAATGCCAGGCCACTGGGAAGTTCTGCTTTTGGCGGATGGAGTGAAGGTGCTTGGCGAAACAGAACCCTAATTTTACAACGGGTCTCACCAATGTAGAGGTGACCATATGGGAAGCACTGGATACAATAGATGACCCCAGCAAATTTACAGGTGAAGTGCTGCCTCGCCTGGAAGGACTGTTTGGATCCCTGAATGGAAGTGAGGGAAGTGGTGAATGGGCAGCTGTGGTGCTTTGACCACTTGCAGGGTAAATGCTGGGAGGTAGATTAGTGGGGAGGGACAAACGGACAATGGAATCATGGAGGGAATGATCCCTGTGCAAAGTAGAGGGTAAAAGATAAAGATACATATGGTGGTCAGATCTCTTTGGAGATGGCGGAAGTTTCAGAGGATGATGTGTCAGATGCGGAGGCTCATGGAACAGTAGGTAAGGGTAAGAGGAACTCTATCACTGTTAAGGCGGCAAGAGGATGGGATGAGTGCATATTTTTGGGAAATGGAAGAGATGTCTGTGAGGGCAGTATCAATGGAGAAGGAATGAAAACCCCATTCTTTGAAGAAGGAGGACACCTCTGATGTCCTGGAATGGAAAGCAGTGTCCTTGGAACTGATGCGGCAGAGACGAAGGAACTGGAAAAAGGGAATAGCATGTTTACAGGAGACAGGGTAGGAAGAGGTATAGTCAAGATACCCGTGGGAATCAGTAGGTTTGTAAAAGATGTCAGTCAATAGTTTGTCTCCAGAGATGGAGACATAATGATAGAGAAGGGAAGGAGGTGTCAGATGTTGTTTAACCTGCTGAGTTCCTCCAGTGTTTTGTGTGTTTCTCAGAAACTTAACGTGATATGCCGGAAAAAGGGGGAAATTAGGAAGTGACCAGATGCTCCTGTCAGAGGAGAGAGTTTCTCCCCATATTGTATTGAAATATTTTACATGTTCTAACAGGCAGAAGAAAGGAAATTATAGGCCAGTTAGCCTGACTTAAGTGGTTGGCAAGATGTCGTAGTCTATTATTTAGGACGAAGTTTCAGGGTACTTGCAGGACACACATAGGCCAAAGTCAGCATGGCTCCTTCAAGAGAAATCTTGCCTGACAAATCTGTTGGAATTCTTTGAGGAAATGATGACAGGATAGACGAAGGAGAGTCAGTAGATGTTTACTGGATTTCCAGAAGGCCTTTAACAAGGTGCTGCAAATAAGACTGCTTACCAAGAGCCCATGGTATTACAGGAAAGATACTAGCATGGATAGAAGATTGGCTAACTGGCAGGAGACAAAGATTGGGAATAAAGGGCTCTTGTTCTGGTTGGTTGGAAATGAGACCGAATCGAGGCGGTGAAGTCCAGCTTATCCAAGCAGCAGAACCCATTGTTCAGACAGAGATTTAAGTGCTGGGCCAGATGGAAGAGGTCAGGGTGGAGAGGAGCGAGCAGTCCAGATCACTGCTGGAAGCGGTAGAATATGATACTGGGATGGAGAGTTAAGCACCGGACCAGATTGGAAAGGTCAAGGTGTCGGGGCCCAAGGCAAGATACGGGCTGATTAAGATCGCCGCTCCACCACGTTTACCCAGGTCTGCGCTGAACTATCGGTCTCGCACTCTCTGCCAATTTCGGTTCAGAAAAACTGTTTGATTGTGTTTACTGTTTGCATGAGGTTTTATTTTTCATTGCACATTGGGTGTTTAAAAGTCTTTTATATGGGTTATTTTATTCCTTTATTTTCTTACGGACATGATGTGATTTTTTATTTTCTGCACATTGGGTATTACACTGTCTTGTTTCATATATATGGGGTTTGTTATTGAGTTTCTTTGTTTTGTGGCTGCCTGTTAGGAGACAAATCTCAAGGTTGTATCATGCACACATACTTTGATAATAAATATACTTTGAACTTTGAACTAATGGTGTTCTACAAGGGTTGGGTTTGGAACCACTTCTTTTCGTGTTGTATGTCAATGATTTGGGTGACAGAGTTAATGGCTTTGTGACCTAGTATGTGGGGATATGAAGGGCAGATGCTGAGGAAGCAAGGAGCCTGCAGAAAGACTTAAACAGATTGGGAGAATGGGAAAAGAAGTGGCAGATGGATTATAGTGTAGTGAAGCGTATGGTCATGTAGTTTGATTGAAGGAGTAAAGGTGAAGACTATTTTCTAAAGTAGGGAGAAAATTTAACAATCTGAGGTGCAAAGGGATTTGTGTCCTTGTGCAGGATTCCCGGAAGGTTAACTTACAGGTTGAGTCAGTGGTAAGGAAGGCAAATGCAATGTAAGCATTCATTTTGGGAGGAGAGGACTAGAATATAAGAGCAAGGATATAAAGCTGAGGCTTTAAAGGCATTGGCCAGGCTGTTCTTGGAGTATTGTGAGCACTTTTGGGCTCCTTATGTAAGAAAGGATGTACTGGCATTGGAGAGGGTCCAGAGGCGGTTCACGAAAATAATTCTTGGAAGGAAAGGGTTAGCGTATGAGGAGCATTTGATGGCTCTGGGCCTGTATTCACTGGAGTTTAGAAGGAGGAGGGGGGATCTCATTGAAACCTATTGAATATTGAAAGACCTAGATGGAGTGGATGTGGAGAATATGTTTCCTATGGTGGATGAGTGTATGACCAGAGGACACAGTTTTAGAACAGAGATGAGGAGGAGTTCCTTTAGTCTGAAGGTGGTGAATCAATGGAATTCATTCCCATGGATGGCTGTACGTATTGAGTATATTTAAAGTTCTAAATAAGTACTTGTCTTAAGTATTTACCAAGGGAAAGGATGAGGAATATAGTGAGATCAGTGTAGATGTGCTAATACGCTAGGACCTTTTGAGGTAAAGAAAGAAGTAGTGTTGAGTGGCTTTAAAGAACATTAAGATGAATAATACCCAGGACCTGATAGGATATATCCCAGATTATTGAGAGGTTCAAGAGATGTGATCACTGGGGTTTTCACCGAGATCTTTATTTTTCACTCTAGCCACAGGTGAGGTCTCAGAGGACTTGTGAGTAGCTATTGTTGTTACATTATTCAGGAATGGAAATAGGGATAATCCTGGAAACTATATACCAATTGAGTCTTAAGTCAGTGGCAGGGAAGCTACTAGAGAAGATTCTTAAGGCTGATTTATACTTGTGCGTTAAATGTATGTCATAGGTACGGCGTAGCTGCGAACCCTACGCAGTATCTACGCTGAATCCTATGCCATAGCCTAACGTGCACCTCTCCCAAAATGTAACTACACGTCGTGGTGACGCAGTCTGCAACAACTGTGATTGGTCCGCTTGGTAGCATCGCATTTTCTCCTACACTGCAATAGCTTGCCATTGGGCGACTGAACGGCAGGGAAGGAACTCTAGCTGCAATGCTTTCCATAAAGCTTTACAGACCTCTGAAATTATGGAGGACCCTGTGCTTGACGCCAGTTTGTAGCTAGCTGCTACAGCCTGTTGACTTCCACCTGAAGCTAAAACTCGAATGGTGATTGCCAGTCTCTGAGTGTACTGTGCGTACACTGATGCGAAATAAATGGTTGGAGACGATGAACCAATTCATCAAATCTACCTGCCGACATCCGAAAATATTTGAAATGCATTTTCTCGTCCATGTCTCTCAGTGGCCGGACAAATACAGAAAATTCACCCTCCTTCAGTTTCAGTCGCCATGGTTTGAAGTTTGAGTTTCTTCGCGTTGAGTTTCAACACGAAGAAACTCAACACAGTGGCATAGAAACCCCACTGCCAGCAAGTGTTTTGGCGGTGAATTGCAGAGTGACGCAGACACACCAACACACAAGTATAAATGCTCACAATAGTGTAGCCTGCTTGCGTAGGCTATGGTGTAAGCTAGTATGCACAAGTATAAATCAGCCTTAAGGGATAAGATTTATGAGCATTGGGATGAACCATAGCCTAATTAGGTAGGTACAGCCAACATGCTTTGTGCAGGGGGATTATGGCTTTTCAAGAAGGCATTGAAGGTGATCGATGAAGACAGAGTTGTTCACGTTGCCTACATGGAGTTTAGTATGGCATCTAACAAGGTCCATGATGGTGGGCTGGTTCAGAAGATTTGGGATCCATGGTGATTCAGTGATTTAGATTCTGAACTGGCTTGCCTATCATATACAGAGGGCAGTGGTCAATGGGATTTATTGCCTGTACTAATGGTGTTCTGCAGGAATCTACTAGTTGTGATATTAAGTAAGTGAACTGGATAAAAATGTAGATGGGAGGGTTAATGACCTTGCAGACAATACAAAGATTGGTGATGCTGTAGATAACATAGAAGACTGACAAATGGTACTGCAGGATATAGATCACTTGCCGATATGGATGGAGAAATGGCAGATCAAGCCAAATGGGGGGTGTTGCACTTTGGGAGATCAAATGTAAAAAGACTGAATCCTGTTAATGGCAATATCCTTAACGGTGTTGGCTGGCAGAGGATTCGTGAGATCGAGCATATAGTTCACCGAAAGTGGGTGAAAAGGTTGATAAGGCAGTAAAGATACATATGGCATGCTTGACTTTATTAGTCGAGGCATTGAGTTTCATCAGGAAGATATTTTGTAACTGGTTCGGCCACATGTAGAGTATTGCATTCGATTCTGGTCTCCCCACTGCAGGAAGGATGTTGCGACTTTGGAAAAATATAGGAGAATGTGGTGGAAACCAGACAGTAGCCTTGGACATGGTGTCTGTCAGAAACCCACTCACACTGATTTATACCTCAACAATAAAAGCCACCATCACGCCTCCCAACACAGTAGTTTTTTCTACTTTGATTAACCATGTGAAAACTATTTTGGACCTAGAGGGTCTCCTTGAGGAAATGAGATGACTACGCACAATATTCCTACAGAGTGGCTACAAGGTGAAGGAAATCAATCAGGCCCTTGAAAGGGCTGACAGAAATACCAGGAAACCTAACAACCAAGTGGAACTGGTCACTACTGCCTGTCTTCCCTATAGTTCCATGGCTTCTGGAAGGATCACTGGGATCCTGAAGAGATACCCAATTAATACCATCCACAATCCCATAAAGAAGCTCAGGTCACAGCTTATACAGGTCAAAGATGACCTGGGACTCAGGTCAGTTGGCATTTACAGGATTCCCTGTGAATGCGGAGCAGCGTATAATGGCCAGGCAAGAGGCATGGTGGAAGCATGCATCAAGGAGCACAGGCGGTGTATTCGTTTGGGTTACCCAGAGAAATCAGTGGCAGCAGAACATTGCATTGGCAGTGGCCATAGGATTGACTTTGATGGCACAAAACTACAGTGCCGCGCCAATAGCTTTTGGGAGCGTCTAGGAAAGGAAGCGAATGAAATAAAACTAGAGGAAAAGAACTTTAACAAAGACAAGGGTCCCGCTCTGAGTAAGAACTGGAATTTGATTGTAAACAAGGTGGGAGAGCAGAAACCTGACTGGATGAAGACTAACTATTCAGGAGGGACGGAATACAGGGGTATAAATACCACTGGAATAGACATGCCCAGCATCATCCCTGAAGAAGATGGCAGAGTTTGTCATCGAAACATCAGTTATAATGGATACCTGAACCTGGCTGCAAGCCCGAGAAGAGTTTATTTGCAGGTATATGAGAAGGTTACCAGGATGCTGCCTGAGTTAGAGCACTTGTGCCATGTGGAGATGTTGGACAAACTTGGGTTGTTTTCTGTGGAGTGGCAGAGGCTGAAGGAAGATCTGATGGAGGTTTATAAGGTAAGAGGCATGGATAGAGTAGACAGCCAGTATCTTTTTCCCAGGGTTGAAATATCTAATACCAAAATTTATGTATTTAAGATGAGAGGGGATAGAGTTGTGGGTTCCTGGAATATGCCACCTGGAGTGCCGGTGGAGGCGAATACAAAAGACAGTCAAGAATCTCTTGGATAGGTACATGAGCATGCAGGAAATGGAGGGATATGGACATTGTGTAAGCAAAGGGGGTTAGTTCAGTTAATCATGTAATTAGTTTGGCACAATATGTTCAGATTAGCACCAGGCATATTTAGAAATCTACTGCTACGTCAACACAGGACTACATAAATGAATGATACAAGTAAACTCACAATCAATACATCAGATCAAAGCACATTTGAATTGCTAAATATAGTTGTGAATGGTGATGTACAACAAAGCAGTTAATGCAAAAAAGAGGTTCTAGGACATCCACGTCTTCAATGCTGCTAGGGGACCAGTATGGGAATACCAAAGGCTGAAGATTGTGCACCCATGTTCAACCAGGTTAGCTGAGTGATAATCCATGACAGTGTCCTTATACGCCTGCTGCCCTTCTGAGTGATAAAGGTCACGGTTTGAGAGGTACTGTTAGATGACCTACCCTAGTAACAGCAGTGCATTTTGTAGATGGTATACTCTGCAGTCACTGTGTGCCTGTGGTTGCCGGAATGAATGCTTAGGAATGTTGATGAGTTGGCAAACAGGTAGTCTGTATTCAAACTTTCTCTTTCCACCAATGTTGCCTGGCTGTCTGAGTATTTTCAACTTTACAGATTTAAGTACATAAAAAATATTGCTGAAGATTTCCTATTCTAAAAGCAATGTGAAAATAGATTTTTCTACCATAAACTATAATCAGTGCTAGATAGATTCTGTATATTCTGTAGGATTTGAAGGAGAAAAATGTTGAGGAGAAGACTCAAGAAAAAGTCAATAGAAAGCCTATCCCTACAAAGAGTGTAAATTAACTGAAAGCAACAGAGATCTAATGGCCACCCCTCCAAGCATGCCACCCACCTGAATTCACCTATCACCTTCCAGCTAGCCTCTTTGCCCTCCTCCCACCTTTTTATTCTGGAATCTTCACCCTTCCTCCTCAGCCTGAAGAAGGGTCTTGGGCCAACATATCTACTGTTTACTGTTTTCCACAGATGCTGCCTGACCTTCTGGGTTCTTCCAGCATTCTGTGTGTGTTGCTTATTTGCATATAGTTATTTGAATAACAGTAAGAATACCTCATGCATATGACCATAAAGATATGATTCTTTTAATAACGTATACGTAATATCAATGTTATATCTGCTCATTGAGCTCATTTGCGGAGCAGACTTTGGAAATATTTTTAATATGGCCCTCGTATCTTCTAACAAAGATGCCTACGAAGGCAACAACACATCAATCATGAAGTGACCAAACGGGTTGTCCTTCCACACATTCAAAATATCTCAGAAATGACAGCCCGGCAAACATTGAGGAGAGAACTCTGCAGAGCTGAAGATCAAACCAAACCATTGGACAAGACCAATGTGGTCTACAAAATCCGATGCAGAAAATGTTATGTTTTTTACAACCAAGTTTCCTAAGCCACTTTGAAAGTATAATCAATGAAAATGCATCACTGATTATATTTACTTTGTGGAAACAAAGAAACCTTGTTATGCAAGCTATTGCTTTACTTAGTAATTTTTCATGTTTATAATCTTTAATCTATATTTGATTATATTAAATGCTGTATCTATGTTTTGTAGCGATATATTGCATTTCAGGGGAATAGCCATGAATCCAATGATAGAGTTAATAAATTTGACCTGTCAGATATAACTTTTGGGGCACAAACTTCTAATAGGTCCTAAATATGAACTGCAGGCAAAACCTGTGTATTGCAGCACGCCAGCCTCATGATATGTTTTACAGGGCATTGGGAACTCTGCACCTGTTAAGCATTAAAGATGCTTTGTTCTGCTTAGAAATTTGCTTAAACATTGTTATCTATCCAATGGATTATATTTTGTCATGGTAATTGGTGGTATTTCACTCAAATTTTGCCATATCTAATGGATTTGGCCTTTTCACTGATTTGTTCAATTTAGCTATTTATAAAAAAGAACAGAAGTACCATCAATACCATAGAATTTTCTGATATCATAAGACCATAAGACCTTGGAGCAGAATTAGGCCTTTCAGTCTGCTCTGCTATTTCATCGCAGATGATTCATTATCCCTCTCAACCCCATTCTCCTGCCTTCTCCGTTGTAACCTTTGATGCCCTTACTAATCAAGAACCTATCTACTCCAGCTTAAAAATACCCAATACCTCCTCATTTCTGTTCTAAATGGATGCCCCTCTAGTTTGAAGCTGTACCTTCCGGCGTGACTCACCCATTCTGGGAAACATCCTCCCTACGTCCACTTTATCCAGACCTTTCAAAATTCTGCCAGTTATTTCCTCAAAGAATTCCACCAGACTTCAAGTGAAAATCTCCCTTTAGAAAACCATTCTGACTTTGGCCTATTTTATCGCTGCCTCCAAAACCTCATCCTCAGTAATAGACTCCAACATCTTTCCAACCACTGAACTCAGGCTAACTGGCCTATACTTTCCTTCCTTCTGCCTGCCTTCCTTCTTAAAGAGTGGAGTGACATTTGCAATTTTCCAGTCCTCAGGAATCATTGCAGAATCTACTGATTCTTGAAAGGTCATTACTAAGACCTCCACAATCTCTTCAGCTACCTCTATAGGAATCCTGGAGTGTAATCCATCTAGTCCAGGTGACGTATCTACCTTTAAACTTTTCAGCTTCTCAAGCACCTTCTCCTTAGTATTAGCAACAACACTCACTCCTGTCCCCTGACACTCTTGCATTTCTGGCATATTGCAAGTGTCTTCCACAGTGAAGACTAATGCAATATACTTAATAAGTTCCTCCGCCATTTCCTTGTCTCCCATTTCTACCAGAGGTCTGATATTTACTCTTGTCTCTTTTTGACTCCTGATATATATGAAAAAAAATTATACCCTCTTCTATATTATTGGCTAGCTTAACTTCATATTTCATCTTTTCCCTTTATGGCTTTTTAGTTGGCTTCTGTTGGTTTTTAAAAGCTTCCCAACCCGTGCCTTCACTCTAATTTAAACTTTTGCTTTTGCACTGTAAAACTTCCCTCGTCAGCCATGATTGCCTTATTCTCCTTTTAGAATAGTTCTTCATCTTTGGGATGTATCTCTACATAAGAAATAGGAGCAGGAGTCGGCCATCTGGCCCATGGAGCCTGCTCCGCCGTTCAATAAGATCATGGCTGATCTGGCCATGGACTCATCTCCAACTACCTGCCTTTCCTCCATAACCCTTAATTCCCCTAATATACAAAAATCTATCCAACCTTGTCTTAAGTATATTTACTGAGTTAGCCTCCACTGTATCATTGGGCAGAGAATTCCACAGATTCATCGCTTTCTGAGAAAGGCAGTTCCTCCTCATCTCCATTGTAAATCTACTCCCCCAATCTTGAGGCTATGCCCCCTAGTTCTTGTCTCACCTATCAGAGCAAACAACTTTCCTGCCCCTATCTTATCTATCCCTTTCATAATTTTATATGTTTCTATAAGATCTCCTCCTATTCTTCTGAATTCCAGCGAGTACAGTCCTAGGCGATTCAATTTCTCCTCATAGTCCAACCCCTCCTCTGTGGAATCAATCTGGTGAACGTCCTTGCATCCCCTCCAGAGCCAGTATATCATTCCTCAAGTAAGGAGACCAGAACTGCCTGCTGTACTCGTGGTGCAGCCTCACCAGTACCCTGTACCATTGCAGCAGAACCTCCCTGCTCTTAAATTCAATCCCTCTGGCAATGAAGGCTAACATTCCATTTGCCTTCTTGATAGCCCGCTGCACCTGCAAACCAGCCATTCGGGATTCATGCACAAGCATTCCCAAGTCCCTCTGCATAGCAGCATGCTGCAATTTCTCACCATTTAAATAATAATCTGCTCTTCCATTTATCCTTCCAAAGTGGACAACCTCGCATTTACCAAAGTTGTACTCCCTCTGCCAGATCCTTGCCCACTCAGTTAACCTACCGATATCTCTCTGCAGACTCTCCATATCTTCTGCACAATTTGCTTTTCCACTCAATTTAGTATCATCGGCAAACTTAGATACACTACACTCCGTCCCCTCTTCCAGACATTAATGTGTATCGTGAACAGTTGCAGGCCCAGCATCGGCCTCTACAATACACCGCTCACCACTGATTGCCAACCAGAGTAATACCCATGTATCCCAACTCTCTGCTTTCTATTAGTTATCCAATCCTCTATCCATGCTAATACATCACCTACAAACTCTATGCATCTTTTCTTTATGGATATGTCTTTTATGCAGCACCTTATCGAATGCCTTCCGGAAATCCAAGTAAATAACGTCCATCTGTTCCTTCTATCCACTGCACTCGTTATATCCTCAAAGAACTCCAGTAAGTTTGTTAAACAGAACCTGTCTTTGCCGAATTCATGCTGCGTCTGCCTGATGGATCCATTTCTTTCCAGAAGCCTCGCTATTTTTTTCTTTAATGATATCTTCAAGCTTTTTCCCCATTACAGATGTTAAACTAACTGGCTTATAGTTACCTGCCTTTTGCCTACATCCTTTTTTCTACAGTGTCATGATATTTGCAGTTTTCCAATCTGCGGGAACCTGCCCAGAGTCCAGAGAATTTTGGTACTGTAAATTATCCAAAGCTCTACTATAACTTCTGCCATTTCTTTTAGTACCCTGGGATGCATTCCATCAGGACCAGGGACTTATCTACCCTCAGGCCCACAAGTTTGCTCAACACTACCTCTTTAGTGATGGCTATTGTATCAAGATCCTCACCTCCCATCGCATCCATAACATCTCTCTTTCCTGCCCCTTCCGAATTTCCCCCAGAAATACCAGCCATTGCTGCTCTGCCGTCATCCCTGCGAGCAAACCCTTCTAATGAACTTTGGCCAGCTTCTCTCTCATGCCTCTGAAATTCCTTTTGCTCCACTGTAATACTGACAAGCTTCTCCTTCTGTAACTGCAGGGTGACTTATCTGTACTACTGGGAAAAAAATGCATGTGGAGTCTTTTTCATTTAGTCTCGAAAATATTTCACTTAAATAATCTATTACAGCTCAGATGATTTATTGCTGCAATGATAATTCAAGACATTCCAGTCTGCTATTTAAAAATAACACAACTGTGCAGGAAAAAGAGTTTTGGCTGTGTGAGGTCATCATGTGGCAAAACTCATGATAATACTGTTTACCAGTAAAATGTTCTAAATTAGGATCCTACACCCTAAATGTAGGAGAGGGTGAGCTGCTTTAAATTCCTGGGTATTAACATATCAGATGACGTGTACTGGGCCAAGCACTTAGATCCAATCATAAAGAAAGCAGGCTGTATTTCTTAGGGAGGTAAGGGAAGTTCAGCTTGTCAGCAAACACTCTAACAAACTTCTGTTGAAAGTATCCTGACCAGCTGCATCATGGTCTGGTACTGCAACTTGAAAGCTCAGGAATATAAGCAGTCGCAGAGAGTAGTGAACTCTGCCCAATGCATTACGGCTACATCCACCCCAATTATTGATAGTATCTACACCACTGGTAGTACCTCAAGAAGGTAACATCAAAGATCCCCACCACCATGGGTCATACCGTCTTTTCACAGCTGCCATTGGACAGGAAGTACAGAATCCTGAAGACTCATGCCACCAGTTCCAAGACAGCTACTTCCCTTCAACCATTCAGTGCTTGAACCAACTGAGAAAGAGAAAAGCCTTTTTGGAAGTCTGGTTGATCGCTGAGCTTTGCAGACATTTCAGCTCCAATAGATTTAGATTATGAAGACACGCAGTCCTCTTTTATTGTCATTTAGTAATGCATGCATTAAGAAATGATACAATATTTCCTCCGGTGTGATATCACAAAACACAGGACAGACCAAGACTGAAAAAACTGACGAAACCACATAACTATAACATATAGTTACAACAGTGCAACAATACCTTAACTTGATGAAGAAGTCCACCAGCACAGTAAATAGTTCAAAGTTTCTCAAATGTCTCACATCTCACGCAGACGGGAGAAGGAAGAAAAACTCTCCTTGCCATGCCCGACCACAGTCCGAAACTGAGTCATCCGAAAACTTCGAGCCTCCGATCAGCTCTCCGACACCGAGTACTGAGCGTCATCTCTGTCCGAACGATTCGACCTCAATCTCGGTCGCCAACAGCAGGCAAAGCCTGGGATTTTGAGGCCTTCCCTCCGGAAGATTCCCAACCGCGTGGTAACTGGCGTTTCAGAAATTTCTCCAGATGTTCCCCTGTGCTTTCAATCTATCTCCATCAAATCAGAACCAAGATGGCTTCTTGATTGGAGCTGAAACATCTGCAAACATTTTGCCAAGGTTAGTGATTCACCAAACTTCCAAATAGCCAACCCGAGCTTCCAATATTCTGCAATATTTCAGAGAAAACCCTAATCACTACAGTTTAGCAACACTCTGATCTCTTTCCACTAAGTGGACTTTGTTCTAATGGTGTTTTCTGTAATAATTAGTGTATATTTTATGTTACAAACAACACACAACAAAGTTGCTGGTGAACGAAGCAGGCCAGGCAGTATCTAGGAAGAGGTACAGTCGACGTTTCGGGCCGAGGCCCTTCGTCAGGACTAACTGAAGGAAGAGTTAGTAAGAGATTTGAATGTGGGAGGGGGAGGGGGAGATCCAAAATGATAGGAAAAGACAGGAGGGGGAGGGATGGAGCCAAGAGCTGGACAGGTGATAGGCAAAAGGGATATGAGAGGATCATGGGACAGGAGGCCCAGGGAGAAAGACAAGGGAGGGGGGGAAACCCAGAGGATGGGCAAGGAGTATAGTCAGAGGGACAGAGGGAGAAAAAGGAGAGTGAGAGAAAGAATGTGTGTATAAATAATGGATGGGGTACGAGGGGGAGGTGGGGCATGAGCGGAAGTTAGAGAAGTCAATGTTCATGCCATCAGGTTGGAGGCTACCCAGACGGAATATAAGGTGTTGTTCCTCCAACCTGAGTGTGGTTAATGTTTTTCTTGTGAATGCTGCTGATATGATGCTATGTGCCTCTGATGCATTCATTTAGTTGTGCATATGATGATATAACTTGAGTTTTATAGTATTTGATGAAGCAAATGCCACAAGTTCAACGAGACAGTCTCATTTATCATTGCCCATAAATGTTTTTATTTTGAATTCCAAAGTTCATCTGAGTAGAAATCAGAAAGCAAAAAAAAAATGCTTGAAACCTGCAAAGAATACAATACATGACAGATATTTCTGGCAAATCTTCAAGTGACTTCTGTGAAGAGAGAATCAGAGTTAACATTTCTGGTTAATTGCACTTCATTATAAATGAGATAAGTTTAGGAAGAAACAAATGTTAGATTACAAATAAGGTTTAGGATGGAGAGAACAAATGTGATATGATGGAGACCAAAAGAAACTGAGGCAAAAGCTCCTGGCAGACAGAACAGGGTGACAACTGGATTTGATACATCAAGAGGTATTGTAGATAGAAGGTGAATAAGGACAGAAGAGAAGTGAATGTCTGGAACTGTGATTCAGAATCACTTTCTTGCCAGTGTGTAAAACATCCCAGAATTGGTTGTAGTTCAGTGCCAAGCATAAAACACAAGACAACACCATAAAAGACAACGCAATAGCAACCGACAATTTACAAACAGTCAAACAGTTATGAGCAATCAACAATTAGCACAATCTGAGCATATGAACAGATGAATAATTAGCAGGAGACACTTTAACAGATATTGTACAGGGACAGTTAGGGTATTACACCTGAGTGAGTTTTGTTGAGTAGTTGGATAGCTACAGGAAAGAAGCCTCGGAGATGATGTGTAGTCCTGGTGGTGCTGGGCTTGTAGCGTCTCCCTGATGGCAATTTGGTGAATAGCTGACTGTTAGGATGGATGGAGTCAGCAGCAATTTTTTTACAGCTCTTTTCTTTGCTCTGGCAATGAACAGATAATTTAATGTCAGTAGATGATGGCCAAAGATCTTCTCTGCTGAGCTGACTACCTACTGCAACCTGGACTTGGAGAAGCAGAAGGCAGCTGGAAACCAAACAGTGATAGAGGTGGTCAGAGCATTCTCAATGATGGCTGAGTAAAAATTCATCAGGGTATGCTCTGAGATGCTAAATTGTCAAATGCAAAATACTCCAGTTGCTGCAAATCTGGAATAAATGATTTTGTTGGAAATGTCCACCCAATCAGGCAGAAGAGAGAAAATCGGAGTTATCGCTACATCATGATGATCTGCTTTTATTGCAGATGATTGCACCTGTTTCTAATTTTTTTTTGTTTTTATTTCAGGCGCGATAGGAGTTCAGAAGCACATTTAATCAATAAAAAGTTGTGGTGTTTTCGTGTATTTAATGGCAATGCAAATATGATTTTCTCAACATTGTTCAATCAACATTACTAAATTGATTTGTTTTACTCTACGTAGTAAGTCAAGTTTCACTAAACTCTGCATTTCTTATAATTTTATTTGGAAGCAATTTTTTATAACAAGCTTCAAGTTCTTTGTTCCTTTGAAATTTTTTGGAGAAATGAAATAACTGCGTAGAATAGATTTTTTGTCTATCCTGCCAAATTTAAATCTTACTAAAGTGGAGACGCAAAATGAGAATCAGGTTTATTATCACTGGCATGTGTTGTGAACTTTGTAAACTTTGTTAACTTAGCAGCAACAATTCAATGAAACACATAATATAGAAGAAAAATCAATCACTCAATCAATCAATCAATCGATTATAGTACACATATTGAAAAGATTAAAAATTGTGTAAAAAACAGGAAATAATATATATTAAGAAAGTGAGGTCGTTTTTCAAGGTTTCAATGTCCATTTAAGAATTGGATGACAGAGGGGAAGAAGCTGTTCCTGAATCGCTGAGTGTGTGCCTTCAGGCTTCTGTACCTCCTGCCTGATGGTAACAGTGAGAAAAGGACATGCCCTGGGTGCTGGATGTCCTTAATGAGACATCGTTCCTTGAAGATGTCCTGGGTACTTTGTAGGCTAGCACCCAAGAAGGAGCTGACTGAATTTACAACCCTCCTCAGCTTCTTTCAGTCCTGTGCAGTAGCCCTGCCCCCCCCCCCATACCAGACAGTGATGCAGCCTGTCAGAATGCTCTCCGCGGTACATCTATAGAAGGTTTTGAGTGTATTTGTTGACATACCAAATCTCATCAAACTCCTAATGAAGTATAATTGTGTCTTGCCTTCTTTACAACTGCATTGATACGTTGAGACTAGATTAGGTCCTCAGAGATCTTGACACCCAGGAACTTGAAACTGCTCACTCTCTCCACTTCTGATCCCTCTATGAGAATTGGTATGTGTTCCTTTGTATGTAATCCTGAAGTCCACAATCAGCTCTTTCATTTTACTGACGTTGAGTGCCAGATTGTTGCTGTGGCAGCACTCCACTAGTTGGCATATCTTGCTCCTGTATGCCCTCTCATCACCATCTGAGATTCTACCAACAAAGGTTGTATCATCAGTAAATTTATAGATGGTATTTGAGCTATGCCTAGCCATACAGTTATGGATATAGAGAGAGTAGAGCAGTGGGATAAGCACAAACCCCTGAGGTGCGCCAGTGTTGATCGTCAGCAAGGAGGAGATGTTATCGCCAATCCACACAGATTGTGGTCTTCTGGTTAGGAAGTCGAGGATCCAATTGCAGAGGGAGGTGCGGAGGCCCAGGTTCTGTAACTTCTCAATCTGTATTGTGGGAATGATGGTGTTAAATGCTGAGCTATAGTCAATGAACAGCATCCTGATGTAGGTGTTTGTGTTGTCGGTGGTGAGGAAGGCAAATGCCATGTTAGCGTTCATTTCGAGAGGTCTAGAATACAAGAACAAGGATGTGATGCTGAGGCTTTATAAGGCACTGGTGAGGCCTCACCTTGAGTATTGTGAACAGTTTTGGGCCCCTCGTCTTAGAAAAGATGTGCTGGCATTGGAGAGGGTCCAGAGAAGGTTCACAAGGATGATTCCAGGAATGAAATTATTATCATAGGAGGAATGTTTGTGGGTCTGTACTCTCTGGAATTCAGAAGGATGGGGAGGGATCTCATTGAAACCTTTCGAATGTTGAAAGGCCTAGACAGAGTAGTTGTGAAAAGTATGTTTCTCATGATGACAGAGTCTAGGACAAGAGGGCACAGCCTCACGATAGAGGGGCCCCCTTTCTAAACAGAGATGTGGTGAAATTTCTTTAGCCAAAGGGTGGTGAATTTGTGGACTTTATTGCCACATGCAGCTGTGGAGGCCAGGTCGTTGGGTGTATTTAAGGCTGAGATTGACAGGTTCTTGGTTGGATGTGACATCAAAGGTTATGGAGAAAAGGCCGGGAACTGGGGTTGAGAAGGAGACAGAAAGAAATGATCAGCCATGATTGAATGGCGGAGCAGACTTGATGGGCCGGATGGCCTAATTCAGCTCCTATGTCTTATGGTCTTAAGATCTTATGATCTAGTTCTGGTGGTCTAAAGCTGTGTGAAGAGCCATTGAGATTGTATTTGCTATTGACTTATTGTGGTGATAGGCAAATTGAAATGGGTCCAGGTCCTTGCTGAGGTAGGAGTGCAGTCTAGTCATGACCAACCTCTCAAAGCATTTCATCACTGTAGATGTGAGTGTTATCGGGTGATTGTCATTAAGGCAGCTCACATTATTCTTCTTAGGCACAGGTATAATTGTTGCCTTTTTGAAGCAAGTGGGAACTTCTGCCTGTAACAGTGAAAAGTTGAAAATGTCCTTGAATACTCCATCCAGTTGGTTGGCATAGATTTTCAGAGCCTTACCAGGTACTCCATCGAGACCTTCCGCCTTGCAAGGGTTCACTCACTTTAAAGACAGCCTAACATCGGCCTCTGAGACAGAGATCTCAGGGTCATCAGATGCAGCAGGGATCTTCATAGGTCTCGTTACGTTCTTCCTTTCAAAGTGGGCATAGAAGAAGGCATTGAGTTCATCTGGCAGTGAAGCATCACTGCCATTCATGCTTTTAGGAACATACATCTCATGACCATGAATTCAATTGGATTGGGAAAGAGAATAACATTAGGATAATAACAAATTGATAGGCTACAACCATGTCACCTAATCTACAAGAACCTTCTAGAAGGCATTGTAAAGGGAAAACCATTGAATCGGTCCAGATAAGTAAATTCTAGAAGCAATTGGATTAAGGGTTTTGGTGATTAGCCAGATGGGTGGAGGTAATCTATCAAAAAAGACACTTGTTGGGCCTTCTGATTTTTACCCATCGTTCTAAAATTTATCTTCTTATGTTTTTTACGTAGTGTATGTCTCCCTCAATGAAACGTTTGCTGCAACTTTGTGAACTGTAGTCATTTCTGCTTCTCCTCAAGGAAGTTTTGCTGTGAGACAACTTGTCCTATGTCTTTAATGGCAGTATCCTGGAATAATTCTGAAATTAAAATTAGAATTGGGTGTTGTGGAAACAAATTAAGCTTGAGTGACTTTAAATTAATATTAGACTTCTATATTTAAAGGACTGGTTATGTACCTTAACCTCACTTCCTCTCCACTGCAAACTGGTAGGAATAGTGTGGATGTGTGGTTAAAAAGGTGGAAAAGCAGCCTGGATTGCTGTAGGTTCCTGATGCTTTCCTCCCACAAGCCCATTGGCCATTTCGCCAACTTCACTTACCTAAAAATACAGGCAGAAAGGTGACCTTCCCAGCTAAAAATGGTGAAGCTGGTTATGACGAATGCAGAAAGCAGTATCCTTGACACAAGAAGCCCAGGTTAAGTTGATTAGCTTTTTCACTATTCCAAGGTTCTGTATGAGCCAGAGAAGCAGCTGTGAATGCTTAGTGCTTCTGATTTCTCAAGGATGACGTCTGTACCCCACAACTTTACTGTTACTTATCTTGTCAAGGACCATTTTCACAGTAAGTGTTGGGAAGGTGAAATGAAGCCTGAAAATTTAAATTTCATTCACTCCATACTGATGATTCTTGACTGCATTATAATCGAGGCTTAAATGTCCTTTCCATGTCTTTTGCCTTAATCTTGAAATTATTAAAAATATAAATATTTTAATTTGTCTCTATTTCTTTTTGGCAAGTAAGTATTGCAGTGCTTTTGAAGGTCAGTGCCTTACACCCCTGAGGAGTGTGCATACATTTTATTTGATGAAAGGCATCATTGAAACATTAATCTTTTTCTTCATAGATGCTGCCTGACCTCCTGAGTCATTTTCTGTTTTTAATTATAGGCTGCATCAGTTATTTTCTGGACTTAACCCTTCTGTTATAGAGAGGAACCAATCAGAAATAAGTTATAGGAACACCAATTTGAGTAAATCAAGTCTATTCTTGCTATTTATGTAGACCCGGAATGCTTATGCTGATGATCGATGCTAAATCAAGCCTTCACAAGCTTTAAGTTGTGAAATTAAGGACAGTTGCTGAATATAAATGAACGTGTTAAAAACATTGAACTGTGAAGGAGGGATTTTACATATCCACCTCTTGCAGTCATGGCTTTGGTATGAATTCTAACTAATTGGCATTTCCAACAGTGTTGCACTTTCTCACTTCTGCACAAGAACAGCAGCCAAAATTACATGTTTTAGTTTCCAAAGTGGGGCCTAAACTCACAACCTTTTGATTTAGAAATGCAAATAGTACTACTAAACTGACATTGAAAATGAAGTGTCAGTGAAACATCCAGGCGTCCAAACTATTAGAAATGTAGGTGCTTTAAAGCAGCACTGTGCAGGGGACTGCACCAGTTTTGTGTGGGTGTTATCTACTACATACTTAGCAGCAGACTTTTCTATTGCTGAGCACACAGCAAGGTTTCCTGGATTGTTAGGCTGTTTGAAGTTCAAATTTAACTATAATTGGTGCAACAAAAATTGCCTGCATGGATACTGGAAAATAAAATAAAATGGGAAAGTAATCTTGTAATTGGATGGTAGTAGCAGTAGGTTTAGCAATGGCCATGTTGTTGAGGGGCCAAGAATTCAGGAACAAACTCCACCTGTCTGTTTGTGCTGGTCTGATCTCTCTCACATCCCTGGACTGAAGCCATTTTTCCAGCGGTCTTCATTGATCGAAATGCAATTCGGAAGGTGATAATTCAGTTCAT
This sequence comes from Mobula hypostoma, assembly GCF_963921235.1. Classification (NCBI taxonomy): domain Eukaryota; kingdom Metazoa; phylum Chordata; class Chondrichthyes; order Myliobatiformes; family Myliobatidae; genus Mobula; species Mobula hypostoma. Next base: position 109,061,199 of record NC_086106.1, on the reverse strand, counting down.
TTATAGCAGCAAACAGCGGATGATTTTTCGGTAAATTTAACTCACATTTGTTACTATAAACAGGGCATCATTGAAAGAGGCAACAGGACAGCTGCAGTGTGAAATGGAAATGTCATGCAAGTGCAGCAGCAGGGCTTTTCAGAACTAGGGATTAATACGCATTGTTGGGTTAGTACTGAAGGAGCTTTAATCTACATCAGCCCAGTGGTGTAACTATCTAGCATTCTCTCACTAAGCATCAAGAAATGTAAGCATGTTCTGCCAAACAATGAACATAAGGTTAAGCAAAAACAGATTTGCATTGACAGCATATTTGTCATTAATAGTAATTGTCAATAAACCCATGGAAGTCAAACCATGTGCACCTGTGTCAGCCATGTAATCCTCTGGTTCCTTCATCTGGAGCTCTTCTGGAAATGAAGAGGTAAATCCACCTGTTGGCCAGATGAGGGCGCTATAATATGTGGAAATGTCCCAGCTTCACATGAAAAGCTGAAGCTGAGATATTTATTCGGGGGTTAGTTGTGATAAATCTCTGACCCCGAAATTCATTTTATTACCTTCATTCATTCCTGGATTTCCACCTTCATTATTTAAACACAGCAAAATTCAAGTGCCGGTGGTATGAAACTTATAATAAAAGCAATAAAATTAAACCCATCCAGCCACTGAATAATTACTTATAAAACCAGGGCGGGGTGGGTTAGCAGCCCTAACCACAGCTCCTGTAAAGGAGTACCCAAGAAGGCTACGGATCAAAGAATGGAAAGATACCCCCAGGAAGTCCAGGAGGGGGGCGGAAGAGCTTCCCAGCTGGACGGATACAAGGCTACCGACCCAGTGCAATGGACACACGACAACGAGTATACAGTGCGTCTGTGGCAAAATTTGTAAGAACCAGAGAGGCTTGAAAATCCACTGGTCAAGGATGAAGTGTAAAGAGCACCACAATGTGCAGATTGAGAGAGAGGAGGAGCAGGGTCAGGAAGCACCCCACAGAACCCAGAGCCTCTGCGTGGTGCAAACTGTGCATCCCAACATCACATCTCAGACCGTGCGGATCAGATGGCCCAAAGCCTGCCGGACAGCAGAGTGGCAAAGCTTTGATGGGGACATAGATCCAGTGTTGGACCGACTCATCGAAGCACGTTCTTAGGCTTGAGTTTACCGTGCCATGGGAAGAATGCATGGAGGAGGCCCACGAGCGGAAAAGAGTCAAGTATAAAGATTTGAAGAACAACTGCCAAAGAAGAGGCTGGAGAGCAAAGTGTTGGCCCGTGGAGGCCGGGTGTTGTGGCTTTGCAGGCCAGTCGCTCCGCAAAGTATGCACTGCACTTGGAACCACGGGGGAGAGAAGGAGAGCCATTTCTACCACCACAGATGCAGCAGAGAAAGCATCAAGATGGCTATGGATAAAGAGCGCAGATTCGTGGGTTGCTGCTAGGGCACAGGCTGGGGTCTAATCAACCCCAGTCGGGTCGCCTGGGCGAGGGTGTATGATGTTGAAAGACCCAAAACACCTGACGACCCCAGGTAACATCACTGATGATGTGCCCTAACTTAGCATCATGCAGATGTTTCTGTAAGAAAAAGAAGAACAAAGGAGGAAGCTACTGGTAAGTTGTTTAAATGCTGTCTGGAAAATATCTTTCTGATTATTTTTGGAAAATGAAGACTTCTCCCACTTCCCAAACCTTGATCAATAGTTTTGTTGCAGCTCATCAAGTTCAGGTATTTTCATGAAATACTTATTGGGGTACCTTCATGTGATGAAGGTTTCCGCCTCCAATTCACTCAAAGAGTTCCAGGCCAGCACAACTTTTTTTGGATGAAAAGTTACTTACTCAATTTTCTTCAAATGCTTCTATGAATTTCTATAAATGTATGAGCCTAGTTACTGGCCTTTCTACTTCATTCCCCCACCCAATCCAAATCTCTTATAATTTCATATAAGACAATGAATTCTCAACTCAGCCATCCCTGTTCCAAAGAAGACACTCCCAACTACTTTTTTGATTGCTGAACTTGTTCAGCCTTGGTAATTGTTCGAGTGTTTTTTGGGGTTAGCACATATAGCAAATAACTTCAGCAACTTACTTTAGCCACCAGTCTTCAGATGTGAATATGAACTCTAGATTAAACCTAAAATGCAGCTCTGAATAATGGGTTCCTAACAACCATGAACAACAGTTAATTGGAAGCCCAGACATTGCTGATTAAAGTTCATTTAGGTGTCTGTGGTGTGGGTGCAAAGCAGGAGGTATGAAGTTTGCGTGTAATTCAAAGAAAGCATTGTGGATGCATTGTAAATATGGAATTGTCCTTTGATCATAAGCAGATAAAATATTGTGTAGCTTTAGGTCAGGCAGGACTTTTTCCTCTGAAAGGGGTCTCAATATGATGCCTGCTCTGTCTCATTTTGTCAAATAAAGAGACTGCCTCATATCTACCAGTACTTCTCTCTGGTGACTTTGTTCATGTGACAACAGTAAAATCCCCTTAATTCTTTGCTCTATCTAGTGCTATCACATCCACTGCATTTAGATGTGCTGAAAACTGTATGCATAATTCTAAATGCAGCTTAAATAGTGTATAGTTCCAACAGGGTATCCTTGCCCCTGTGTTATGAACATCACCCAATAAAGGAGATTGCCCCATGTTTGTTCTTAATCCCTTGGAAATGTACTCTCAGAAACTTCTTCGACACTGTTCAGTGTCCTCTGTTTATTGCATATCCCCATGCTGTGTTTACCCTTCACAAATGTAGCAGACCATAAAACATAGGAGCGGAATTAGGCTATTTGGTCCTTCAAGTCTGCTCTGTCATTCAATTTTGGCTGATACTTTTTCCCTCTCCTCAGCTCCACTCCCTGTCTTCGCCTTGTAACCTTTGATGGCATGACCAATCATGAACCTATCAATATCAGCCTTAAATAACCCAACGACCTGGCCTCCACAGCTGCCTGTGGTATCAAATTCCACATATTCACCACACTCTGGCTAAAGAGTTTTCTCCACTTTTCTGTTTTAACTGGCCGCCCCTCTATCTTGAGGTTGTGCTCTTTGTCCTAGACTCCTCCACCATGGGAAATATCCTTTCCACATCTAGTCTGTCTAGGCCTTTCAGCAATCAAAACCATTCAATGAGATCCCCCCCCTCATCCTTCTAAATTCCGGCGAGTACAGACTCAGAGCCAAATATTCCTCTTATGATAACCCCTTCATTCCCAGAATCATCCCTGTGAACCTCCTCTGAACCATCCCCAATGCCAGCCCATCTTTTCTCAGATAAGGAGCCCCAAAAGCCTCAGCATCTTGGTAAGCAGCATCATGTGTGGCACCTTGTCAAAGGCCTTCTGAAAATCCAAATATACAACATCCACTGCATTCCCCCTTATCTATCCTACATGTAATCTCCTCAAAAAATTCCAATAAGTTTGTCAGGCAAGATTTTCCCTTAAGGAAACCTTGCTGACTTTGTTCAATCTTGTCCTGTGTCACCAAGTACTCCATAACACCATCGCTAACAATTGACCCCAACATTTTCCTGACCACTGAGGTCAGGCTAACTGGTCTTTAATTTCCTTTCTGCTGCCTTCCTCTGTTCTTAAAGAGTGGGGTGACATTTGCAATTTTCTAGTCCTCTGGCACCATGCCGGAGTCCAATGTTTCTTGAAAGATCATTACTAATGCCTCCACAATCTCTACCGCTGCCTCTTTCAGAACCCTAGGGTGCAGTTCATCTGGTCCTGGTGACTTACGTACCCTTGGGTCTTTCAGCTTTTTGAGCACCTTCTCCCTTGTAACAGTAACTGCACTCATTTCTCTTCCTTCACACACTACAACATCTGGCACACTGCTAGTGTCTTCCACAGAGAAGACGGATGCAAAATACTTATTTAGTTCATCTGCCATCTCCTTGCTTCCTCTTTTTATTTCTCTGGCCTCAAATTTCTGGTGGTCCTGTATCCACTCTCACTCTTATATACTTGAATAAGTTTTTCTACCTACTTTGATATTGTTTGCTAGCTTGCTTTCACATTTCATCTATTTCCCTCCAAATGATTCTTTCAGTTGTTTTCTGTAGTTTTTAAAAGCTTCCCCATCCTCTATGGTCCCACTAATTTTTGCTTTGTTATATGCCCTTTTGCCTTTACATTAGCTTTGTTTTCCCTTGTCAGCCACAGCTATGCTATTTTACCGTTTGGGTTACTTCTCATTTCTCCAGATCAAATACCATTTGCCACTTTTCTGCCCACCTAACCAGTCACTACTATCTTCCACAAACAAATAACCTACAGGGAAGCAGCATCTGTGAAGAGAACTCTGATGTTTCAGTCTGAACTGTCTTGTGGAGGGATCCTGACAGTTTTAATTTCAGGATTGCAGCATCTGCAGTATATTAGATTGTTAATTGCCAGTACTCCTTTATGGTGTGCAGCTCATTAACTACAATGGCAGTTTTTGTATGATCTTTAAATGCCTTAATTATTCTTCTAACATTTGTCCAAATTATTGGTATAGACAATGGAAACCAAGTAACTTAATACTGAGCTTGAAGAACTCTTCTACTTCTAAACACTAAAGCATTGACTATTAGTAATTGCTTCCTGCCACAAAACCAGATTTGGATCCCGCTTGCCACTTTTTCTTGGATCTTATGAGATTTTACTTTTCCAATTACTTTACAGTGTGGGATTTGGTCCAATGTCCCCACTGATTCCTCTCCACTAAATAACACACTTCACTGCATCTGCAACAGGGAGCTTCCCTCACCTGTGTTCATGCTGTACGCATTCAAACAATCATGATGCCCAGGAATTTAAAATCAACATGGCCTCATCAGCGGCTCAATGTGTCAAAGTGGAACTGATATAGATGATACAGGTTGGTCATTGATTATGTTTGGGTGATGTGAGGACCACTGCAACAAAGCTTCAGTGATGTTAGGCTATGAGAGGAGTAAAAACATCAGATATTTCACTTCTGTTGTCTACACTGGCCAATGGTTTAGACCCTCTCTTCATTCATTGATCTTATTTGAAACCTCCTACCAAAGGTGAAAAAGCTAATTAGATGCATTTCCATGGAGCTGTGATCTGGTGTGGCACCTTTCAGAACCAATAGTACAAATAAAAAGAAATCTACCAATTAAACAGGCAAGTTTAAATACAATGCTTATAAAATGTGTTCACCCCTCCCCCCCGAAAGTTTGCATCTTTTAGCATGTAAGGAGTTTATGAGAAAGGACAGGCAGATGGTGGAGCAAAGATGAACTCAGCCATACGGTTTGAGATGTGTCTATTTTAATGCAAAGAGTATCATAAACAAGATGGATGAACTTAGAGTATGGATCAATATGTGAAACTATGACACTGTGGCAATTTCTGAGACTCAGATGTCTCAGAGGCAGGAATGGCTGCTGGGCGTGCCGGGCTTTAGATCTTTCAAAAATGACAGGAAGGGAGGCAAAAGAGGTGGGGGCGTAGCTTTGCTAATCAGGGATAGTGTCACGGCTGCAGAAAAGGAGGAAGTCATGGTGGGATTGTCTACTGAGTCAGTGTGAGTGGAAGTCAGAAACAGAAAGGGGGCAATAATTTTACTGGGTGTTTATATAGAGCCCCCCAATAGTAAGAGACATTGAGGAGCAGATAGGGAGGCAGATTCTGGAAAGGTGCAATATTAATAGGGTTATTGTGATGGGTGATTTTAACTTTCCAAGTATTGACTGGCATCTCCTTAGAGCAAGGGGTTTAAATGGGGTGGAGTTTGTTAGGTGCGCTCAGGAAGGTTTCCTGACACAATACGTAGATAAGCCTACAAGAGGAGAGGCTGTACTTGATCTGGTATTGGGAAATGAACCTGGTCAAGTGTCAATCTCTCTCGGTGGGAGAGTATTTTGGAGGTAATGATCACAACTCTATCTCCTCTACCATAGTGTTGGAGAGGGATAGGAGCAGACAAATTGGGAAAACATTTAATCGGGGTAAGGGAAAATATGATGCTATTAGACAGGAACTTGGGAGCATAAATTGGGAGGAGATGTTCTCAGGGCAATGCACAGCAGAAATGTGGCAATTGTTCAGGGAACATTTGCATGGCGTTCTGCATAGGTATGTTGCATTCAGGCAGGGAATGGATGGTAGGGTAAAAGAACCATGGTGTGCAAATGATGTAGAAAATCTAGTTAAGAAGAAAAGAAAAGCTTATGAATGTTTAAGAAATTGGGTACTGTTAGAGCTCTAGAAAATTACAAGGTTGCCAGAAAGAAGCTTAAGAATGAAATTAGGAGAGCTGAAAGGGGCCATGAGAAGGCCTTGGTGATCAGGATTAAGGAAAGCCCCAAGCCATTCTTCAAGTATGTGAAGAGCAAGAGGATGAGCCATGTGAGAATAGGACCAATCAGGTGCAATAGTGGAAACGTGTGCACGGAGTCGAAGGAGGTAGCGGAGGTACTTAATGAATACCTTGCTTCACTATTCCCCAGTGAAAAGGACCTTGGCAATTGTGGGGATGGCTTACAGTGGACTGAAATGCTTGAGCATATAGGCATTAATAAAGAGGGTATGCTGGAGCTTTTGAAAAGCATTAAGTTAGATAACTCACTGAGTCTGGACAAGATATACCCCAGGATACTGTGGGAGGAAGGCTGAGCCTCTGGCGATGGCCTTTGCATCATCAGTAGGGACAGGTGAAGTACCAGAGCATTGGAGGGTTGCAAATGTTGTTCCCTCTTTCAAGAAAGGGTAGAGATAACCCAGGAAATAATAGACCAGTGAGTCTTACTTCAGTGGTGGGCAGGTTTTTGGAGAAGATCTTGAGAGGCAGAACTTATGAGCATTTGGAGAGACATAATCTGATTAGAGATAGTCAGTATGGCTTTGTCAAGGGCAGGTTGTGTCTTATGAGCCTGATTGAATTCTCTGAGGATGTAACAAAACAAACACATTGATGAAGGTAGAGCAGTGGATGTAGTGTATGTGGATTTCAGTAAGGCATTTGATAGGGTTCCCCATGCAAGGCTCCTTCAGAAAGTAAGGAGGCATGGGATCCAAGGAGACATTGCTTTGTGGATCCAGAACTGACTTGCCCACAGAAGGCAAAGGGTGGTTGTCGACAGTTCGTATTCTGCGTGGAGGGTGGTGACCAGTGGTGTTCTGCAGGGATCTGTTCCGGGACCCCTTCTCTTTGTGGTGTTTATAAATGACCTGGATGAGGAAGTAGAAGGGTAGGTTAGTAAGTCTGATGATGACAGAAAAGTTGGGGATGTTGTGGATAGTCTGGAGGGTTGTCAGAGGTTACAGCTGGACATTGATAGGATGCAGAACTGAGCCGAGAAGTGGTAGATGGCATTCAACTTAGATAAGTGTGAAGTGGTTCATTATGGTAGGTCAAATTTGAAGACAGAATATAATATTAAAGGTAAGACTTTCGGTAGTGCAGAGGATCAGAGAGATCTTGGGATCCATGCCGTAGCACACTCAAAGCTGCTGCACATGTTGACAGTGTTGTTAAGAAGGTGTTTGGTGTGTTGGCCTTCACCAAATGTGGGATTGAGTTCAAGAGCTGGGAGATATTGTTACAGCTATAAAAGACCTTAGTTAGACCCCACTTGGAGCACTGTTTCAATTCTGTTCACCTCACAGGAAGAATGTGGATACTGGGCGGGAGGAGAAGATGGCGGCGCAACGCAGTGCGCGCAGCTCTCCGGTGAAATGATATAGTATTTGTAAGTAGGATGCCGTGCACAATTCTGATTTGATGGAGACAGATGTGAGAAGCAGAGGAACATCTGGAGAAATTTCTGAAACGCCGGTTTGCTGCCACTACAACTGTGCGATCGAGAATCTCTGGAGGGAAGGCCCCAAAATCCTCAGCTTTGCCTGCTGCTGGCGACCGAGGCTGGGGTCAAAGCGTTCGGCAGAGATGGTGCTTGGTACTCGGTGTCGGAGGGCTGATCAGAGCGCGAAGTTTTCAGATGACTCAGAGTCGGACTGTGGTCAGGCGTGGCAGGGAGAGTTTTCTTCCTTCCCCTGTCTGCGTGAGATGTGGGACTTTCGAGAGACTTTGAACTTTTTTACTGTGCCATGGGCTGTTCTTCATCAAGTTATGGTATTGTTGCACTGTTGTAACTATATGTTATAATTATGTGGTTTTTGTTAGTTTTTCGGTCTTGGTCTGTCCTGTGTTTCTGTGATATCACACCAGAGGAATATTATATTATTTCTTAATGCATACATTACTAAATGACAATAAAAGAGTACTGCGTGTCCTCATAATCTAAAAAAATCTACAGAGAGAGTACAGAGATTTACAAGGACATTGCCTGGATTGGGGAGTCTGCCATATGAGAATAGGTTAAGTGAACTTGGCCTTTCTTCTTGGAGTGGCAGAGGATGAGAGATGACCTGACAGAGGTGTATAAAATGATGAGAGGCATTGATCGTGTGGGTAGCCAGAGGCTTTTTCCCAGGGCTGAAATGGCTAACATGAGGGGGCATAGTTTTAAGGTGCTTGGAAGTTGGTACAAGGGGGACCTCAGATGTAAGTTTTTCACACAGAGTGAGGTGGGTGCATGGAATGCACTGCCAACAACAAGGGTAGAAGCAGATACAATAAGGTCTTTTAAGAGACTCTTAGTTATGTACATGGAGCTTAGAAAAATAGAGGGCTATGTGCTATGGTAATTCTAGGCAGTTTCTAGAGTAGGTTGCATGGTCGGCACAAAATTGTGGGCTGAAGGGCCTGTAATGTGCTGTAGATTTCTATGTTCTACGTTCTTTATTGTTTGACAATATTGAGTCCCGGTGGATTTAACCTGGCTTTTTTTGACTTTGATTGACAAAAAAGACTCTTTCACGTCTCAGTGAAAACAGACCTCTACAGTGAACTAAATTAACCACAAGTATAAAACAAAAAATAATCGATGGCTTAAGTATTCACTCCATTCAAGTCAGTATTTAGTAGATGCACCTTTGGCAGCAATTACAGCCTTGAGTCTACGTGGATAGGTCTCTGTCAGCTTTGCACATCTGGACACTGCAATATTTTCCCCATTCTTCTTTACAAAACTGCTCAAGCTCTGTCAGATTGTATGGGAATCATGAGTGAACAGCCCTTTTCAAGTCCAGCCACAAATTCTCTATTGGACTGAGGTCTGGACTCTGACTTGGCCACTCCAGGACATTAGCTTTGTTGTTTTTAAGCCATTCCTGTGTAGCTTTGGCTTTATGCTTGGGATGGGTTCAATAGTTAGGGAATGTCCTTGACAATGATCCAAGTTGTGTTTTGGTCTTACTATTATATAAATGGAGGAGCTCTCTGCTAACACTGAATTAGATGATAAACAAGTATTCTGGCAGCTTAGAAAGGCAATGGGGGGTTTTTGAGAGTGATAGTAAGGTAGAACTGGAACATGCTGTTTGGATTTCAGAAAATACTGAGTTGGATTAGAAATAAAGAAGGATTGAAAATAGATCTATGGACAACACTTGAGATAGCTGTCGCAGAATCATGGTGTGAGACCTTTGAGACTGATCTTCTGACTATAATTGGGTAAGTAAAAATATGAAACTAGATGAGTGTGGAAAACGCTGGCCAGGTTGGCTGGTTTGGTCAATTAGGTCAAACATAGCAGGCAGGTTGACAAGAATGAGGAGGAGTCTGTAAGTTTTCTACATCTCTACCCTGAAGCTTATCTCAGGGTGAACAGCCCGATTCAATCAAAGATAATTGCATCAAGTTGGTAACCAGGGGAACAGAGTTGTTATGAGTGACATACTGAATATCATTTGTAATTCTTGGTTTCTTAGCAGGGTTAGAAATGTGATTGTAGGGATTCTAAAATTGGGTCCTGAGAACATTAGGTACAAATATGGGTTTGAGGTCACACTATACATGGTAGATATGGATGGGGAGGTTTGTTTGATGAAGGGACGATCTTGGCAAATGAAATAAAAAGTTAATAACGCAACAAAACACAGGAAGTTGAGTGGTCAACAATTTGTGTAAGTCCTCTGTTTCAAAATGATTATAGTCTTCAAAGCAATATCACTTTTTAACAGAAACTATGTTCATATAGTATTTAAATGAATCAAATCTAAAATTGTTCATTATTATCATTGTGCTAGTGTAGTAGCTTAAGAACTTGTCTTTCAACAAGCACTGGGTAACAAACACAGTAGACGTTCATTTAAGTGTAATCAGAAAATGCATTTAAAGTCAATAAATCAGCTTGCTGCCAGAGCCCAGTGCTGAAGTCTAAGTGGCGATGGTGTGAAAACCAGTGTTAAGCCAGGAAAATTGCAGATGTCGTAAATTTAATTGCAAGAGTGCTTCGATAATTACCTTTGACTGCATTCAACAAGGGTAGTGACAAAAGTCCCAGGAAAGTTACGGAGCTGCATAAGGAATGATTTTAAGTACTTGCTGCATGGTCTCCTCTCTTGTTGTGACAGACCTCCAAGAAAAACTGGGTCTTGTTATGTTTCCATGTTCAATTGTGTCATTAATTTTTGAGCATTGAACTCTTACCTATAAGTGAGACATTCCAGACTAAAGTTTTAACAGCTACTTATATTGTTTGCAGCTTTGCTGTTCAGCTGTTTTTACTAACTTTACAGTAACTCACACTAATTGTCTGTAAACTGTTTGGATATTATTGCCACAACTGGTTGATGTATTGCCCAGTCCAGCAAATTTCTCCATAATTATTTGACTTGAATGCATAAAAGTGAACTGAAATTGATATGAATTGCAGGAAGAGATTTTAACATTATGTACCACACAGTTTTTTTTACATGATTTATTTGCCTCATACCTGTAAGTTATATAAGCAAACCAAATGGCAATTTTCAGCAAATAATTATTTTATCACAGCTAAGGTGAAGCTTTTTGCAAAAGCTTGAGCATATGTTTGGTATTAGAAAAGGTACGTGATGCTCTTGCCTGATCTTCTCATTCTCCGTGAAGGCAGCCATCCCAGTGGAAAATTTACAGATGTTTCCAATTTTTAAAGGTTAAAGCCTCTGAGAAACCTCATCGCGATTCATACAATTCTGGGGCATTAAGTTACTTCAAAAACAGTTCCAACTTTGTCTCTAAAAAAAGGAAGCAAGGTCTGTAGAAATATAGAAAATAACTCCTGGTGGGTGAATTGTAAATTACAAATGGTAGTCACAAGCTCTCAAAATAACTTTGGTTGGGACAATTAAATCTGCTTTTAAATATGAGGTTGGGCGAGGGTTAAATAATTCTAAATATTTATCAAAAGTGAAGTGAAAACTTTGTACTATATGCAAAGGGGAGAAGGTGCACTGAGCACAAAGAGCTAAAAATCATAATGGAAACAGCAAGGTTTCCTGTGTCTCATTTCTAGCTAAACAGCAAATTCATTCTGAAAGAGCAATTAGGGTAAACAATTCCCACTGTCATTATGATGTCACTAATACATGGTGGTCAGAAGAAATATGCCCCAAAGGAGGTTTTGATTTTGAACATTTAAACGCCCAACATTTCATAGCTGAAGTTTCTGTACTCTGTCTTGCCGAAGAGTTTTTAAAAGCTTATCAAATAGAAGTCAATCCCCCAAGACAATTACAGCACAAAGAGATTGGATTCAAATGAAGCCTTCAGGCGATATTATGCCAGTGTGCAGGCATAGTTCAGTCACTTATTTAAGATTTTGCAGATGGCTTTTCTTCATAAAATACTTATGTTGTCTATAAGGAATTAACTTGTGGTGTGGATGTCACTGATGTGTCAGGCAGTTATTGCCCATTCTCCATTACCCTTGAGACAGTGGTGCTGGGCCTTATACAAGTACTGCTGCTGTCTGTATCTGCAGGAATCTCCAGTGTTATGCTAAGCTGTTGGGTAGAAAGTTCCAGAATTCTGAGCCAGCTATATATAGGAATAGTGATTTGTGTACAGAGCACTAAGTGTCATTTGGTAAGGACTTCCCGCACATCTATTTATTCTTTAGGGTGGTTGAGGTCTCAGGTCTGGGAAATGTTCCTGAAGAAATCATGTTGTGGAAGTACAGTCTGTAGATACCAAAGTTCAAAATATATTTATTATCAAAGTATGAGATTTGTTTCCTTACAGGCAGCCACAAAACTAGAAACCCGAAGGAACCCATTAAAAAAAGACCAATAAACACCCAATGCGCAGAGAGAGATTTTAGAAAACACAGACTGTGCAAACAATAAAAGCAAACAACAGCATTCAGAACGAAAGTGAGTCCATAGACACGAGGCCCGGAGTAGGCCCTCAGCCTCAGTCTCAGTTCGTCACGCAGCAGAGCAAGTCGTTGTGGAGCTCGCAGACATGAGGCCCGAAGTAGGCCCTCAGCCTCAGCCTCAGTTCATTACACAGCAGGGCCAGTCGTTGTGGAGCTTGCAGACACGAGGCCCGGAGTAGGCTCACAGCCACAGCCTCAGCCTCGGTTCGTTACACAGCAGAGCCAGTCGTTGTGGAACTCGCAGACATGAAGCCTGGAGCAGCTGGGGGAGGCCACAGGTTCAGCCTCAGTGTCGTGGAGAGCAGAGTAAACATCACAGAGCAACGAGCAGAACTGGCCCGACCCCTCTCATCTGCTCCTGAAATGAGGAGAGACCACGTACCACACACTGGAGGCACTGATGATGGCGTGGTATGCTTAGGCTTGTTGGTGATGCATATTAAACAGACTGTCTTGCCATGGATGCTGTCAAGCATCTTCAATGGCAGCCAACTAGTTAACAACCTTTATTAAGGTAGAGCAGAAATTGATCTTAATCCACCTATTTTTCTCTTGGTGGGAAAAATAATGAGGATATATTCTTATACAATTCAATGCAGTTTGGCTTTAAGGGCTGTTATCAGGTATCAGAAACATAAATTTGAACTAACTGAAGATTTGAAATTTTTAAGTCACCTGCAATGTACATCCGGTAATTGCTTTCCCAAGAAATTATGCTCCATCTGTTAAAAAGAGGGAAAGTATTTTGCAGTGAAAATTTGTGTATATACAGATACACGTAAAATAGATACATGTGACAGGGCTCTCAGTATTCATGATGGCCCTTGGGTAACCTAAAGGAAGCTTCTGTAAACAGTTCTTAACTGCAGTAACTGCACAGTAAAGTATGTTGCCTTTAAATCTTCGAGTGCCGGAAGGCCTTGTCATAGATACATCTTCCAAGTATAACATCTGCGGAAATGGTTTGCTATAATATTTGAAAAATGGATTTTTCATTAGAAAATTATCAAGAATGATCCTTCGTTCTGAAAATAAGTTAGTACCTGTCAAGTTTTAAATTAATTCTTCCATTCTGGCAATAATAATTTTTCACATTACACAAATGTGTATTAAGTGAAGGGTTTTTCTTAAGTACCTTGTTAAAAGGAAAACCTTATTTTAGAATGAAATCACGCTGGATTGTTTGAACATATTTGATCTGATATTTGATTCTGTGCAGAGACACATTTTGTAATCTTTAACTTTCCTTGCCTAGCATTGTACATTGTCTACCAAGTTCAAAGTAACTTTTTTTTTTATCAAAGTATGTATACGTCACCATATACACCCTGAGATTCATTTTCTTGCAGCCCTTCACAGTAGAATTAAAAAAAATAGAATCAATGAAAGAACTATACACAAATGAAAATTGACAAACAGCCAATGTGCAAATAGAGAATAAATAAATAATATTGAGAAAATGAAGTGTAGAATCCTTGAGTTCTATAGGTTGTGGAATCAGTTCAGAGTTGAGGTGGGGGGAAATTATCCGCATTGGTCCGGGATCCTGATGGTCAGGGGGTAATCGGGTGCCGTGGCATGCAAGGCAACCAATGGGAAAGAGCTGCTGCATCCCTCAAACAGGCCAGTCAACAGTTGGCACAGCAGAAGCAACTTTCAACTGGCAAGTAAATTAAGCCTTCATATTACAATGCCCAAGAATGGAAAAGCCCACAAAAAGCGGTGGATACTAGTGGTGCCATAACTGTTCCTGAACCTGGTGGTGTGGGATCAAAGACTCCTGCACTCCTTCCCGACGGCAGCAGCAAGAAGTGAGCATGGCCTGGATGGTGGCATCCTTGATGATGGATGCTGTTTTCTTGTGACAGTGCTTCTTGGTGGGAGGGCTTTTCTGGTGATGACTGCACTGCCTCCACAACTTTATGTAAGCTTTTCCATTCTTGGGCATTGTAAGGTGAAGGCTTAATTTACTCTCCGGTTGAAAGTTGCTTCCACTGTGCTGATTGTTGACTGGCCCATTCGAGGGACACAGCAGCTCTTTCCCTTTGGCTGCCTTGCATGCATGTGCGAGAGACTCATTCCATTTCCTTTGTTTCCAGGGGCTCATCTTCATACTGAGGTCACGACTAGTGCTGAACGACTATTGGGAAAGTATTTGGCTGATATAGGAAGGCCCACATACACACTTAGCTAAGTGTCTGTTGAACTTGGGGAGACTTAGTAGCTGTTGAGGTTGAAGTGTTCTTGAATGTTTAGTGTCATAGTTCATGTAACTTACGGTGGCTTAAATGAGTACCTGTTTGACTTAGATGTTTGGTCAAATGTTTTACCGATTATAAATAAATAATTGATGTGCTGACTTGTAATCAGTGCCTTCTGTCTCACTTACCAAGCCTATGAACCTGCTTCCTGGTAGCAGGTATTAGTGTTTCCATACAAGGCCATGATGTAATCAGTCAGGATACTCTCCACTGTGCATCTATAGAAGTTTGATGAAGTTTTAGTTGGCATGCTGAATCGCTTCGTAAGTCTACAATGGATGCAATCTCAGCGGCTCTCTCCCTGGCCTTGGATCACCTGGACAATATCAGTACCTACGTCAGACTGCTCTTTAATGATTACAGCTCAGTGTTCAATACAATCATACCCTCAGTTCTAATCAACAAGCTCCAAAGCCTGAGCCTCGATACCTCCCTCTGCAATGTGATCCTTGACTTCTTTGTTGGGAGATTACAGTCATTACAGATCGGAAGTAATATCACTGACAATCAATACTGGTGCACCTCAAGGATCTGTGCGAAACCCACTGCTCTACTTTCCCTATACCCACAACTGTGCGGCTAGACACAGCCCAAACGCGTCTATAAATTTGCCAATGACACACCTGTAGACGGCAGAATATTAAGTGGTGATGAGGAGGTGTACAGGGGTGAGGTAGATCAGCTGGTTGAGTGCTGTTGCAACAACAACCTTGCACTCAAGGTAAGACCAAGGAATTGATTGTGGGTCAGGGGAAGGGGAAACCGAGGGAACATACATCTGCCTTCATCGAGAGATCAGCAATGGAAAGAGTGAGCAGTTTCAAGTTCCTGGGTGTCAACGTCTCTGATGATCTATCCTGGACTCAACATATTGGTGCAATTACAAAGAAGGCACAACAGCGGCTATATTTCACTAGGGGTTGAGGAGACTTGGTATGTCATTAAAGACACGTGCAAATTTCTACATATGTACCATGGAGAGAACATTCCAACCGTGTCCATCATCATCTGGTATGGAGGGGCCACTGCACAGGATTGGAAAAAGCTGCTGAACATTGTAAGCTCAGCCAACTTCATCGTGGGCACTAGCCTCCCAAGCTTCGAGGACTTCTTCAAAAGGTGATGGCTCAAGAAGGTGGCATCCATTATTAAGCACCCCTCCCCCCACATCGCCCAGGATGTGCCCTCTTCTCATTGCTACCTTCAAGGTCTACTTTAGAAGTAGAGACAAGCCGTTCCATCATGAGCACAACAACCTCCATTGTTAGCAACACCTACAAGAAGATGGCATCTATCATTAAGAATCCTCAGCATCTCACTGCTACCATCTAACAGAAGGCACAGAAGCCTGAAGCCCCAAGCCATCAAGTTTAACAACAACTACAACCATCAGGAAATACTTGAACCAATCTACACACCCCAACCCATGTGACACTACAGATCACTTCTTGCATTACCATGGATTTATCTTTGAAGTTATGTTCTGTGCTTTGCCTCTATTACATGCCTGTGATACTGCTGGAAGGAAGTCTTTTGTTGTGGTACTTGTACCTCACTGTACCTGTGCTCATAACAATAAGTTTGACTTGAGACTCGACTTAACTTCCTTAGTAAGCTGGGTCATTCTTCTTCCTCAGTTTTTATTTCTCAGAAGAATATATCTTCCCCGAGTTATGAAATACTTCTTAAGTGTCCAAGCTGCTTGTCTACCATCTTGCTTTATAATCTGTTTTCCCAGTCCACTTAGTTCACCTTTGACTTCATGCCTTCATGATTATCTTTATTCAAACCTAACCTTATTACTCTCAAACTGAATGTGCTCTAGCAGTGTTCATTTTTCTTCCTCAGAGAACATTTAACACCAGATCATTAATTTATCCGGTTTCAATACATACGCCCTGAATGTACAGAGTCAAGTCATTCTTAAGGCTGCTTTTGTCAGTTGGATTTCTTTAATCAATATGCAGATTAAAGTCACTTATGATTAGTACAAATCTTCCTTTTAAGCCAACATTATTTCTGATTTATGCACCATCTGACAGTGCAACTACTGTTAGGGAACTTCTAGGTCACTCCCACCAATGATCTTGCTCCCTCGCCATTTCGTATTCTGGCCCAAACTAATGCTGCATCTTAATCTTCTGCCAAGGATATCTATTTTTTCTGTATCAATGCCATTCTTTATTAGAGTTATTCCACCTCATCTTACATTCTGTTTATGCTTCCAGGATGCCAAATTTCCATGGAAAATTCTATTGCCAGTCTGGATCAGCTTTTAACCATGTAAGATGTTTAGATCTATTTTTTATATTTGTACCACCAATTCATCAGTCTTGTTGCAAATGTTGCAAACATTCAGTTAAAGAGCTTTTAATGAGTTTTTTTTACCAGTCTTCTCTACATTTGATTCTACTTGCAGACGCACTGCTTAGGTTTGTACATTCTTTCCCTCACTGTCACTTTTGTTGATATTACCCAGTTTGTTACCCTGCATGATCATCTTGCATTTTCTCTTCAACTCTGAATTTAACTTCCCTTTGCCTGATCCCTCTCAACCACTCCAGTAGTGAAGAGTCCCACTTGGAAAAGTAGCTGCCACAGGGCATCAGGTTGAAACATTCTTGACAAATTAATGTTGTTGAATGTGTTAAGTAGCAGCGAAAGATGTCTGTCAAATCTAGCAACCAGTCGTGTCCAGCTGCGTCATGTAAAAGCTAGCTACGTTATTTCAGAATGAGAATTAGGTTTGTTATCACTGACATACTGTATATCATGAAATTTGTTGCTATCAACCCACCGATTTAACATCACAGGACAATTTACAGTGACCAATTAACCTACTAACCAGTATGCTTTTGGAATGTGGGAGGAAACTGGAGTACCCGGAGGAAACCCACGTGCTCACGGAAAGAACGTACTAATTTTTTACAGAGGATGCCAGAATTGAACTTTGAACTCCAATGCCCCAAGCTATAATAGTGTTGTACTAACCGCTATGCTACAGTGGCGCCCACAGTGCAATACATAAAATATACAATAAATTACAATAAGAAATACACATAAAAATTAAGTAAGTAATGCAAAAATATTTGTCCATTTTTTATTCCCCAAGGAGGATTTTGTAGGACTAATGCCTCTAGATCCTTGGTTCATTGATCTTTTGATCAAACATGTAATAAGAAGAGAGTTACAATAGGATACACAGTTCAGCAGATGAAGCACCTTCAATAACTCCAAAAGACTGAGGTTTGGTAAAATACTGTAAGGCTTTTATTCGCTGTACAATACGACCTCCACGACCTCCACGGTGAGTGTCTGCCCCTGGACTGAGGGGGAGAGGCAAGGCAAAACACCTTTATACAGGACTCTGTGGGAGGAGCCACAGGGGCAGTCAGCAGAGGGGCGTGTCCAGACAGTTAACCCAGTTACAACATATATATATGGTTCACCACAGCAGAATCGTCCAATATTTAAATACCATAACTTGTAAGGCTGTCTTTTTGAAATCCCTGGCTGAACTAAATCAGAAGGTTACTATTAGCTGCATTTCATAGAACTTTGCCTTCAGCATTGAAATGGGTTCCAGGGCAAATAACCAGACTGAACTGGTGGCAAAGCTAAGAGACTTGTCCAAGGAAACAATTGCTCGCTCAGAAGGAGGCTTGAGCCAAGCTCATATAACTGTAAGGAGCAATTGTAAAACTCCCTTTAAAAATGGTCTTTTTCTGAGATATTTGGTCCTAGACTAGATCCATTTCATCCTGACGTTAAGCAACAAGAGGCAGTGGTCTGGTGGTATCCCTCTGTTTCCCTGGATACTTGAGTGTTGAGACTCTGAGTGGCGGGGGATCTAGAAACTTCAAATAAGGGAAGGGAATTATCCTGTTGTTGGTGGTTCATGTCTTGTGATTTAAGGCCCCTGTCCAGATTGTTTGGCACTGTAGTCCAATTCTCAGAACTGCTGCAGTAGTGCACTGTTTTTCACTATTACTTTCCAGGATACTGGAGGAGATTTGATTAACTAAATTTACAAAGTGTTTTATTGAACATAAGAATTTACAAAAAAACTTGTGTCATTTCTCTGCTGTGCGCCTACCACACAGAGACAAGCAGACAGCTTCTCTGGTGGGAGAGATTTTCCAGAAGCTTTTCCCTGAGTATTGATGTAATAAATACAGAAAGCTGTTTGTCACATGCTCCAATCCTTGGAAGAATATGTAGCCAATGTTGTATAAGCCACATGTTACATTCCTTTAATGATGAAAAACAAGAAGAAGAGATGGATCTTCACAATAACTGTCCAGTTCCAATGTACAGAAACTCCTCCAGATACATGGGCTGATTGACTATCCTTTCAGATGCTGTTCTATATCCATTCTGCCAATATTGGATGCTCACCCCACTGTGACCTGGTATAATCTGTGGGCTAGTTTACTGTGAGCTACACTCTCTGCAAGCTCATCTGATGGTATGATTTGGGCTTCATCCTCAAGAATGGTAGGTCTGTGAAGTGATGTAGCTGATTCCTTATTGCCACTCCCCAGGATCCTGTCATGCTATATTCAGATCAAACTCGCTTGCTCAATATGTTACTTCCAACTACTTGCATGACATATTGCTGCTCTATAATGATGAAATCTACATTGTAGGTATTGTGGTTCTTTGAGTTCCCCAACCTCACAGAACATTTCCCAAATGGCTTCAGATTAGTCTTGTTGGTTTTAATAGCACCATCATGATTTTCTGAATTCACTCATTGTTTTGAAATTGAGTTGGAAAAAAAAACACAGCCTCAACACCTAACCTGTGTTCAACTTGTACTCTGAAACTGAGCCTGTCTGTGTCCCTGTACAGCTCATTTTGTCCACACCGGCAATTTCAATGTCCTCTTTATTGTGCGGAGTTTGCAGGAATGATTTCAATCCGTATCATACACTCATATTGCCGTCTGTAATACTTGCATCATCTACTCCACCTTGGCTGTACTTCCTTATCTGTTTAACTCCACTTTTTGTCTTGTACTTTCTGTGCTTCTTGCTGTTGACAATTGAACATTTCTGACCAGGCTTTTGATTTCCAGTGCATGCTTTCTCATAATATTTATTTTCTCAGGCTGGACCGTTGGATTGCACGAACAATCTGATGTCTGATGAAATATGCAATCGTGACAATTTCTGCCAAAAATAATTAGCTGTCTAGAAAGTCTCAAAGGAATTCCCTTGTTCCTGATTGGTTGTAAAGAAGTAGCAAATGGGCAGTTGTTTCATTACTTGGTGGTTTTTAGGGTTCATCCAAGGGATTTATGTTATGGTACAATTCTCCGCTGTGTGTATGACATGACATGATTACAACTTTCCTCTATTTTGGTTTATTTTGCTTAGCCTGTTCAACTAATGTAAACTCTTCCCTCTATTTTGTCAATTCTGTAGGTAAGTTATTTGCCTGAATTTTGAATAGATCTGGTACCCTTATATGTTCTGTGATGTAGAACTTCATGTGACTATCAGCACACACTCACATCTTTAATCTCCATGAGTTTCAAAAACAGTTTAAATTTTATGATTTATTAACCGGCACTTACTTATATCGTATATCATAGTTGTGGTCAAAGATAGTGGAGGACAGACAGATAAATTAAACCAATAAAAAACTTTACTGAACAAAAGAACTTGAGAAAAGACATCATTCCTTTCATTCCTGTGTGCCTCATACACAAAGACTTTCTGGAAACTTCTCCCGTAAACATTTTGCAATGTGTATCTCGAGTGGATAGTCTAATTTACTCTACATTAACTGAATATGACATATATTACATTACTTGTTATAGCGGTGAGGCAGAATTGGGTGTGGCTACTGGTTTAAGATGGCGCTGGTGAATCTCAGAGACTTTTCGCTGGTGGCTAGCGAAACAAGAAAATAACTAAATACTTTGTTATTCACACTTTTTCTGGTAAACGGTCATCGCAAGTAATCTGTATCTTCCCTTTGGACTTGGAGGCAATACGATGTGGCTGAACCAAGGTGAAGTGAGGTGGAGGGCCCAGCACCGAGAGCACGGAAGGCCCAAGGCTCGATTGATTTAAGCAGCCTACTGATTCGTAAAGGTCAAGTACTGGCCAAATTGAGGCAGTGAATTCCAGGCACCAGAGCATTTCGTGGCGACTGAACCTGATGTTTGGACGTCAATTTAAGCACCGGGCCAGATTGAAAAGGTTAGGGTGTCAGTGCCCGAGGTGAGGGACTGGCCAGTTCAGCTGGCTGTCCCACGGCGTTTACTTGGCTCTGCACTGAACTATGGGTCTCAGACTCTCTTTGTGCACTTCAGTTCAGAATGCTACTTGCTTGCGATTATCATTTGCATGATTTGTTTTGTTGCCTCTCTGCACATTGGGTGTCCGACGGTCTTTTTTTTAATATGGTTTCATTTGGGTTTCTTTTGTTTTGTTAGAAAACTAATCTCAAGGTTGTATAATGTGTATGTAATGCGCTGTAAGGCTTCACTGCTAATGTAATGGCCTCTCTGTAATGATTCACTGCGAATGTAATGGCTTCTCTGTACCAGCAATGTTTGGGTTATGACTAAAGATAACGGGGGCTTTGGAATGTGCGCTATCCAATGAGAGGCATGTTGTTTCTTTCTTGTGGGGCTGAGAGAAGGGATTTGTGGTTTTTTGTTCGGCAGAAGATGGAGAGAGAAGATGCCAGAACGGGGAAGTCGTAGACTTCAGGACAGAGAGGGCTTAGAATGGGGTCGGGAGTCGATGCCCGGGGAGAAAATCGATGGAGAATGAGCAGACGAGAAAACCATGAGCTCCAACATTGCGAAATAGACTGTTTCATGAGAATGGGCCCTCTTTCTTTTTTTTTTTGTTTACTAACCCTATAGTCAAATTAAGAATTATAAAGCTCAACCTTTCAATTGCATACTGTGTACTGTTTGTTATTTTGTGGTTACTGATTTGTAACAGGGGACACATCACGCAGCATCCACCCAAACAAGATCTCTCAAGTTTGGCCAGGCCAGAGGCTGTCTTTCTCTATAGTAAGCCGATAGCCAGACCTGAGGGTTACATATACATACTTCGATAATACATGTACTTGGAACTGAACTTTGAATTTTCAACTGCAGAAAATTAAGAATTCTAGATGAGAACCTCTTTCAATCGTCACTTATTCCTGTCGGCTGCATTAAGATCGAAGGGTGGCACGTGATAAGCTGAGCACATACCGAGCCTATGTCTGTGAGTGTGCTTTCCACTGATGTTGATATCGTTACTTACCACAGTTAATAAGCTACCCAGGCAATTACCAAGTTCTGAAATGCAGCTATCTGATTTTTCAGAAAACCGGACGGATTGGCATCTGGCCACTCGTTCGTTTGGAATGTGATTCAGAAGTGTGCCCAGAACCAGGGTCAGAGTCTGCGCTGAAGTGGAATTAACGTCCAGAACGTTATGGATCAGGAATGTAATGAGATTTGCTGCCAGAGCTGGAGTCACAGTTTCTGAACAATTCCCACTCTCCTTTTAAGCTTACCAGGTTCACTGAGCTACTTATGCTGCCAAGAAAACAAATTGAACTAAAAGTTTGGGTATTAGTCTGTAAATAGTCTGTAAAAACCTACTGGTTCAGCACTACCAAAGTCCCACAGGTGTCAGATTATTGGCAGCATCAGAAGTGTGGTACAACATAAAAAGCCTCCTGGAAATGCTTGATCAACTGTTGCACGCTATTCCATGATGCGCTTCAAAACTTACAGTCCAGTTGTATTTAAGACAAAATCAAGGAACTTGTCAGCAAGTTACTTCTTGAAGATCTCAATCGTCCCTGATAACTACACCTGCGAAAGGTGCATCCAGCTGCAGCTCCTGACAAACCGAGTTAGGGAACTGGAGCTGGAGCTGGATGAACTTTGGATCATTCGGGAGGCAGAGGCAGAAATAGAGAGGAGTTACAGGGAGATAGTCACTCCTAAGAGTCAGGAGACAGATAGCTGGGTGACTGTCAGGAGAGGGAAGGGGAATAGACAGAATGAGCAGAGCACCCCTGTGGCCGTTCCCACCAATAATAAGTACATCGTTTTGGATACTGTTGATGGCGGCGACCTACCAGGGACAAGTTGCAGTGGTTGCGTCTCTGGCACCAAGATGGGACCCTCAACTCAGAAGGGAAGGAGGGAAAAGAGGAAAGCAGTAGTGATAGGGGATTTGATAGTTAGGAGGACAGATAAGAGGTTCTGTGGAAGAGATCGAGAATCCCGGATGGTCTGTTGCCAAGGTCCGCAATATCTCAGATCGAGTTCTCGGTATTCTCAAGAGGGAGGGTGAGCAGCCAGATGTCGTGGTCCATGTAGGGACCAATGACGTGGGTAGAAAGAGCGAGGAGATCCTGAAAGGTGAGTTGAGGGAGTTAGGTGCCAAGTTAAAGGACAGGACCTCCAGGATAGCAATCTCAGGATTGCTACTAGTGCCACGTGCAGGTGGGTTTAGAAATAGTAAGATAGCACAGATCAACATGTGGCTGAAGACATGGTGCAGGAGGGAGGGCTTCAGATTTATAGATAATTGGGCAGTTTTCCAGGGAAGGTGGGACCTATTCCGGTGGGATGGTCTATATCTGAACTGGATGGGTGCAAGTGTTCTTGCAGGTAGGTTTGCTAGAGAGGCTCTGGTGGATTTAAACTAGATATGAGGAGGGAGGGGAATCAGAGTGTAGTAATAGATGTAGGGAAGAAGGAAGAAAAAGAAAATAGTAAAGTTGTTTGCACCGTTAGTGATAAACAGAGAGTAAGAGGTGGAAAATTTCTTAAATGCATTTATTTTAGTGCTAGGAGCATTATAAGAAAGGTAGATGAGCTTAAAGCATGGATTGATACCTGGAAGTATGATGTGGTAGCTGTTAGTGAAACATGGTTACAGGAGTGGTATGATTGGCAACTTAATATTCCTGGAATGAATTGCTTCTGGTGTGATAGAATCAGAGGGACAAGAGGGGGAGGTGTTGCATTGCTTGTCAGAGAAAATATTACACCGGTGCTTTCTCAGGATAGATTAGAGGGTTCGTCTAGGGAGGCTATTTGGGTGGAATTGAGGAATGGGAAAGGTGTAGTAACTCTTATGGGGGTGTATTATAGACCACCAAATGGGGAGCGAGAATTGGAGGAGCAAATGTGTAAGGAAATGGCAGATATTTGTAGTAAGCACAAGGTTGTGATTGTGGGAGATTTTAATTTTCCACGCATAGACTGGGAAGCCCATACTGTAAAAGAGCCGGATGGTTTGGAGTTTGTAAAATGTGTGCAGGACAGTTTTTTGCAGCAATACATCGAGGTATCAACTAGAGAAGGGGCAGAGAGTGGTGGTGGATAACCATTCGTCAGATTGGAGGCCGGTGACTAGTGGACTGCCTCAGGGATCTGTACTGGGTCCAATGTTATTTATCATATACATTACTGATCTGGATAATGGGGTGTTAAATTGGATGAGTAAGTATGCAGATGATACTAAGATAGGTGGAGTTGTGGATAATGAAATAGGTTTTCAAAGCTTGCAGAGAGATTTAGGCCAGTTAGAAGAGTGGGCTGAAAGTTGGCAGATGGAGTTTAATGCTGATCAATGTAAGGTGCTACATTTTGGTAGGACAAATCAAAATAGGACATACATGGTAAATGGTAGGGCACTGAAGAATGCAGTAGAGTGGAGGGATCTAGAAATAATGGTGCATAGTTCCCTGAAGGTGGAATCTCATGTGGATAGGGTGGTGAAGAAAGCTTTTGGTATGCTGGCCTTTATAAATCAGGGCATTGAGTATAGGAGTTGGGATGTAATGTTGAAATTGTACAAGGCATTGGTGAGGCCAAATTTGGAGTATTGTGTACAGTTTTGGTCACCAAATTATAGGAAAGATGTCAACAAAATGGAGAGAGTACAGAGAAGATTTATGAGAATGTAACCTGGGTTTCATCTCCTAAGTTAAGAGAAAGGTTGAACAAGTTGGGTCTTTATTCTTTGGAACGTAGAAGGTTGGCGGGGCGGGGGGGGGGGGACTTGATAGAGGTATTTAAAATTATGAGGGAGATAGATAGAGTTGACGTGGATAGGCTTTTGCATTGAGAGTGGGGGAGATTCAAACAAAAGGACATGAGTTGAGAGTTAAAGGGCAAAAGTTTAGGGGTAACATGAGGGGGAACTTCTTTACTCAGAGAGTGGTAGCTGTGTGGAACGAGCTTCCAGCAGAAGTGGTTGAGGCAGGTTCGATGTTGTCGTTTAAAGTTAAATTGGACAGCGATATGGACAGGAAAGGAATGGAGGGTTATGGGCTGAGTGCAGGTCGGTGGGACTAGGTGAGAGTAAGAGTTCGGCAGGGACTAGATGGCCTGTATCCGTGCTGTAATTGTTGTATGGTTATATGGTTATAAAGTAGGATCATTGGTCATGGGAACATCTCAGTGGTGGGGTTAGTGAGTGTAAACCCTTTTGTCCAAGTTCCTGATGGTTGAGCAGCAGTAATTGTTGTTGAACCTGGTAGTGTGAGTCCTGAACTCTGGTACCTTCTACCTGATGGTAGCTGCCAGAAAAGAGCGTGGCCTGGGTGGTGAGGATCTCTGGTAATGAATGTTGATTTCCAACGACAATATTTCATATGGATGTGCTCAATCTTTAGGAAGGATTTACTTGTGATACAGAAGTTTGAAATTTGAAATAAAATCAGAAAAAAAGAAGCTGGAAATACATACACCACAGGTCAAGCAGAGAGAAAAACAGTTTGCTTTTCCGATCAACACACACAGAATGCTGGAGGAACTCAGCAGGTCAGGCAGCATCTATGGAAAAAAGTAAATAGTCGATGTTTTGGTCTGAGACCCTTCATCAGAACGGCAAAAAGAGAGGAGAAGTCAGAGCAAGAAGATGGAGCGTGGAGAGACGTACAAGGTGGCAGGTGAGAGGTGAAACTGGGAAGATGGAGGGGCTGAAGAGCTGGGAAATTCATTAGTGAAAGAGATGAAGGGCTGGAGGATGGGGAATCTGATAGGAGAGGATAGAAGACCATGGAAGAAAGAAAAGGGGATGAGCAACAGAGGTAGGTGATGGGCAGGTAAGAAGATAAAGTGAAAGAGAGAAACAGAATGGGAAATGGTAAAAGGTTGGGGGGCAATTACTAGCCATATCAGTTCAATGGCCTTTCACCTGTATCTTGTTCAGAAGGAAGCTTAGTGGCCTGAAGCACTAACTCTCTCAAAAACTTCTATGGATGTAACGTGGAGAGCGTTCTGACAGGCTGTGTCACTGTCTGGTATGCGGGGGTGGGGCTACTGCACAGGACTGAAAGAAGCTGCAGAGGGTTGTGAATCTAGTCAGCTCCATCTTGGGCACAAACCTTCAAAGTACCCAGGACATCTTTAGGAAGCGGTGCCTCAGAAAGGCAGCATCCATTATTAAAGACCTCCAGCACCCAGCGCATGCCCTTTTCTCACTGTTACCATCAGGTAGGAGGTGCAGAAGCCTGAAGACACACACTCAGCGATTCGGGAACAGCTTCTTCCCCTCTGTCATCTGATTCCTAAATGAACCTTGAACCCTTGGACACTACCTCGCTTTTTTAATATACAATTTTTCTGTTTTTGCACGATTTTAATCTATTCAATATATGTATACTGTAATTGATTAATTGATTCATTATTATTATTATTTATTATTATTTTTTCCCTTCTAGATTATGTATCGCATTGAACTGCTGCTGCTGTTAACAAATTTCATGACACATGCCGGTGATAATAAACCTGATTCTGATTCTCTCTGACTCTACAGACGCTACATGAATATGTCTAGTACTTCCAGCATTTTGGTTGGAGGGAAACATAAATAGATAAAAGGATAATACCAGACTGTGTCTTGAATACTATCTGGAGACACAAACAACACAACGTTGCTGTAATTTAGCCTATTCACAATTTATTATTTGATGCAGGCCCCACAGTACGTTCAATTTGCTGCAGAGAAAGGGTCTAGTGACAGATGAAAGGCATCCAGCACCTCTGGAAAGCGAGGGGCATCTCTGATGTGGATGCCCACTTCCTTGCATTCTCGGCATACTGCAGTGGCTCATTACTGCTGTCCTCTGAGAAGGTTATAGTTTCAGCCATGTATGGAATTGAGCTTGCCATGAGGAAATCAGCCTTTCTTTATTTAGCTTCAACTATATCAAAGAGAATAAACTTATTATTAACAATGAAGGGTTTATTCTGGTAACGCAGTTAATCAAATCAAACATGGTGTTTGGAACAAAGGGGAAAACATACAAGCAAAACATTTGTTGACATATGACCTTATGCAACACAATATTTTAAACTTCAAATACACTCGAAGTGTTGAAGGATTACTGCAAATGCCAGAGAAGTGCAGAATAGTTTACACAGAAAAAGAATTTGTGTGCAGGACTGTGAATGATTTACATGATAATCTATTATTAGCAAGTAGATTATGGTACATTTCATGAATAGTGGGTTCGCTGTTCTGAAAAATTAATAAGAATAAAATAATCAGCCTATTTATTAATTCACTGATTATTCAGTCTTTGAAAATGCCTCTATCTAGTGCGGTGGATTCTAGATCTAATCACCCATGCACTTCGACTGGAGAAGTGTTTAATTAAGTCAGGCAAGAACTCAATACTGTAATATATTTTCTATTCTGTTCATTTTATTCATTAACTTTTCAACACTTCCTTGATTTTCTGATCTATTTCTGACTTTCCCGTAATGCTTATGGAATTGTGTTATTCGTTCCTGCCACTGTCATTTGAGAAATTGTATGGTCTCCCTGTGGCTGTGTGGGTTTCCTTCGGGTGACTGTAAGATCAGAAGATATAGGAGCAAAATTAGGCCATTTGGCCCATTGAGTCTGCTCCACCATTTCATCATGACTGATCCATTTCCCTCTCAGCCCCAATCTCCTGCCTTCTCTCCGTATCCCTTCATGCCCTAATTAATCAAGAATCTATCAACTTCTGCATTAAGTATACCCAATAACTTGGCCTCCACAGCCACTTGTGGACATGAATTCCATAGACTCACCACTCTCTGACTAAAGAAATTTCTCCTTATCTCTATTCTAGAAGGACTCTCCTCTATTCTGAGGCCATATCCACCGGAGATAGACTTTCCTACAACAGGAAACGTCCTCTCCACATCCATTCTGTTGAGGCCTTTTAATATTTGATAAGTTTCAATGAGGTCACCCATCATTCTTCTGAATTCCAGTGAGTAGAGACCCAGGGCCATCAAATGCTCCTCAGTTGACAAGCCTTTCAATCCTGGAATCCTTTTTGTGAACCTAATTTGAACTGTTTTTAATGTCCCCATATCCTTTCTTAGATAAGAGGCCCAAAACTGCCCACAATACTCCAAGTGAGGCCTCACCAGTGCTTTATGAAGCCTCAACGTTACATCCTTGCTTTTATATTCTAGTCCTCTTGAAATGAATGCTAACATTACATTTGCCTTCTTCACCACAGACTCAACCTGAAAATTAAACTTTAGGGAATCTTGTATGTGGATACCCAAGTCCCTTTGCACCTCAGATTTTTGAATTTACTCTCCATTTAGAAAATAGTCTGTGCTTTTATTTCCTCTACCGAAGTGGATGACCATACACTTCCCAATCACAAACAAGAGAAAATCTGCAGGTGCTGGAAATCCGAGCAACACACACAAAATGCTGGAGAAACTCAGCAGGCCAGGCAGCATCCATGGGAAAAAGTACAATTGCTGTTTTGGGTCCAGACCTTTGGCAGGACTAGAGAAAAAATGATGAGTAGATTTAAAATGTGGGGGAGGGGAGAGAGAAACACAAGGTGATGGGTGAAACCGGGATGAAGTAAAGAGCTGGGAAATTGATTGGTGAAACAGACACAGGACTGGATAAGGGGAAGTCCAGTAGGAGAGGACAGCGGGCCATGGAAGAAATAAAAGAGGGGAGGAGCACCAGACGGAGGCAATGGGCAGGCAAGGAGATAAGGTGAGATAGGGAAAAGGAAATCGGGAATGGTGAAGGGGGAGGGGCCATTACTGGAAATTTGAGAAATCATTATTCATGTCATCCTGATACTGCATTCCATCTGCCACTTCTTTGCCCATTCTCCTAATCTGTGGTTTCCTCCCACAGTCCAAAGACCTACCAGTTTGTAGGTTGATTGGTCATTGTAAATTGTCCTGTGATTAGGCTAGGGTTAAACTGGGGGTTGCCAGGTAGTGTGACTCGAAGGGCCAGAAGGTCCCATTCCATGTCATATTTCAATCAATCAATCAATAAATAAATAAATATGACATCAATGTTTTTTACCAAAAAAATCAAGTTTGATTTCGTTGATTATTTTAGAAAGATAAATAGTTTCATCCAACATTGTTACATACGTTCTTTACTCTCTTACTTATACCAAGTAAAGACAAAAAAAAGATACTTATATTCAAGTAATGCCTAGTCACATAACTGAATCACTGTGTTAGAGTGTAGACAACATATAAAGATAAAAAAAATACAGGAATGGTATGCCACCAATATTCCATGGTTAGCAAGCAATACGTAATCAGTTTATAGGTATTGGCTAAGAACAGTGCCATAGAGGATGCAAGTTGAATTAGTATGAATTCTCTGACAATTAATGTGTTAAGCTATCTTGGAATACCTAATGTGCTTTTATTCTCATTTATAAACTTTATTTTGACGATTCTCAAATTTAGTGGTCCACCTTTTTACAAGCTAGTGAGAAATTTAACACATCACAAGCAATATACTTTTCATTCATATTTCTAATTTATTTATTAATATTTTCTGCATGCTTGTCAAACCTGGTGCCTTTACTCTGTAGGTTATTGGGTGAAATTATGCACAAAATGGTTGGAGCTGAGGTTAATGTAACTAGGATGGGTCACCGCTGATGGGAAATGGAAAACACACTTTTCATCATTAATATAAATCAGAAAATAGCTCTGTTGGTATTAATTTCCAATATCCATGCCTCAATGACTGACAAAAGGTTATGATTATCCTATAGTGTAGCACCGTTAAGTAATTCTGTACAAGGCCATTCTGAGGACAAGATGGTGAGATCAGTCTCTGAATTGATAGCTTATTTTCTAGAACTCCTCCTGCACATTCCCACAGTCTCCAGAGATAACATATTCATCACACATTTATAACAAAGAACAGACTTATCCAAAGGAAAAACATTGACTTAGAATTACTTCCAGTGCATGACTTAAACTGGACTTACAGCTGCAAGTAAATTACAAACATCATTTTCTTTTTACCATACATGTGGCCACAGATCGTAGCTAAATGTCAGTGTAGGAAAGAAAAGATTAAAACATTAGTTTCAGCAACAGGTGTAAGTTGTATATCTTGCCCAACTTAGTTCTCTTATTGTAAAGATGTATGGTCTTTAAGATTCTATCTTTTAAAACTGGTTTGTGCTGGAGATCTGTTTGGGTATAAAATTAAAACCTAACCCAAACAAATCTGGCCACAGGCAATTAGAACCTGAGCCAAATCTGAGGTCTTGCAGTTCTTTAGATACCTGATCTGAACCCAACATATGTAGTTGGGTTCCGTTACACTTGGGTTGGGTCCCAGGGCGCAGAGCGAAGCCATATACTGAGATATAGGAACTACTTCCTATGCTGCCTGAATGCTTCTGTCCTTTTTATGGGTAGTCAGTCCTACAACATCCACTGTACCAAGGCTGTTACATTTTAATCCTAAAGAGCCTGTCTGACCAATTCCAAGCCAAACCCAAGGACCAATAATATTTTTGCCACACCTATGCTGACCAGCGTCATCATATATAGATAGGCGTTAATAGGCTCAGAGGTTATCTAGCCTTTAGTCTGAGTAATATTTTTCTCTCTATTTTTAATATTCTATACTGAAACTGCTAACTCTTTTCACGTATGTTTCCAAAAGCACTGGTCTTGTTCATTATTTCCCCCATGTGTTCATTCCTCAACGTAGTGAATAGTTGGAGGCAACCCTAATCTGAAACACCAAGCCAGACGATTCCCTATCCCAAATGCTATGCAACTTTCTAGTAGGATTCACTGAACAGTACCTGAGAGGACAATCCATGTATCTTCTCCTGCTCCATAGCAATGTCATATTCAGGTCAATGTGTAAATAAGCTTACTGTTGGGAAGAATTAACTAGTAGTCACATAAATGGGAGTATCAGTAACTCTTCAATCTGCCTAGACACACTGGGGTACTGACACATCCCTGGTTTATTTTGAAAGTACTTTACAAAATGGATCTTGGATAAGCAATGGAAAACGAAATGCTATATCAAAGAGTGGGAATTTGTCTGTAACTGCACACCATAGTGTGAATATTACTGATTAGTTTTTTGTTTCAGATTACAGGAACTGTAAAGCCTGAGCTGTACACAGGTCATCAATCAAACACATGTTGCAGTTATAAATGTTTCCTTTTAGGGATTTTGTCTTGTTTTAATTGGTGTGTTAAGTCATGTAATATAGTGTTCTCTTTAAATATTTAAATTTGTGACACTTTACAAATTAATCTCAACTTTCTGGCAAGTGCATTTTAAAATGAGTTTTTGCATTAAGCAAGTGACTATCTGAAATTTCCAAATGAGGATTTATTCTGTCATGCACACGTTCTAAAAGAGCTGTGTTTATTTTCTTTAAAACTTTCAGAATCCTCTTTGAATCTTTTATATAAAATTGTTTCAAACTCGGTTGCTCCTTTCTGATCTGTTGTTCCTTTGTGGCTTTTATTCCCCCAGGTTTGGCTTGCATTGAGTTCATGGTTCAAGATAATTCTCCAGTATCCATCCAAATGTCCACCCCCTCTGGAAAGTTCTGGAAAGAGTGCTGTTCAGCTTTTGAGAGATCACTTTTGAGCAGAATCTTTTCTGTTCTCAACATCTACGTGTGCACGTTATCCATTGGGTATCAGTTGATCGCAATAAGGATGAGCATAAGTGACTGATTATGTGTTATGTGTGTTAATTATATGTACTGTGTTGTGCTCCTTGGTCTGGAGGAAAGTTGTTTCATTTGGTGGTATACATGTGCACAGTTGAATGACAATAATCTGAACTCAAACTTGAAACTTGAGATCCCATTGAAACCCACCAAATTGTGAAAAGCCTGGATATAGTGGAAAGGTAGAGGATGTTTCCAGCCGTGAGAGAGTCCAGAACCAGAGGCCACAACTTCATAATAAAAGATCATCCATTTAGAACAGAAATGAGGAGGAATTTCTTTAGCCAGAGGGTGGTGAATCTGTGGAATTTAATGTTACAGATGGCAGTGGAGGCTAAGTCAGTGGTATATTTAAAGCAGAGCTTAAAGCAGAGCAACAGGTCAACGGCAGATGCCATCTCTCTAGCCCTACATTCCTCCTTAGAACACCTGGAGAATAAAGACGCATATGTAAGGCTCACTTTTCATTGACTACAGCTCTGCCTTTAATACCATCATTCCAAATAAACTGATTCCTAAGCTCCAGAACCTGGGCCTTAGCACTCAGATCTGCAGCTGGATCTTCAACTTCCTCACAGCCAAGACCCAGGCTGTAAAAATAGGGGACAAGCTCTCCTCTACAATCACTCTGAGCACTGGTGCCCCACAATGCTGTGTACTCAGCCCCCTGCTGTAGTCACTGTACACCCATGATTGTGTAGCCAAGTTTCCATCGAACTCAATATATAAGTTTGCTGATGACACCACAATTGTAAGCCGTATCTTGGGTCATGATGAATTTGAGTACAGAGAGGAAATTAAGAACCTGGTGGCATGGTGCGAAGACAATAACCTATCCCTCAACGTCAGCAAGACGAAGGAATTGGTTGTTGACTTTAGAAGGAGTAGCGGACCGCATGACCCCATTTACATCGGTGGTGTGCAAGTGGAACAGGTCAAAAGCTTTAAATTCCTCGGGGTCAATATCTCAAATGAGCTGACTTGGTCCAACCAAGCAGAGTTCACTGCCAAGAAGGACCACCAGCGCCTTTACTTCCTGAGAAAACTAAAGAAATTTGGCCTGTCCCCTAAAACCCTCACTAATTTTTATAGGTGCACCGTAGAAAGCATTCTTCTAGGGTGCGTCACAACCTGGTATGGAAGTTGTCCTGTCCAAGACCGGAAGAAGCTGCAGAAGATCGTGAACACGGTGCAGCACATCACACAAACCAATCTTCCGTCCATGGACTCACTTTACACTGCACGTTGTCGGAGCAGTGCTGCCAGGATAATCAAGGACACGACCCACCCAGCCAACACAGTTTTCGTCCCTCTTCCCTCCGGGAGAAGGCTCAGGAGCTTGAAGACTCGTACGGCCAGATTTGTGAACAGCTTCTTTCCAACTGTGGTAAGACTGCTGAACGGATCCTGACCTGGATCTGGGCCGTACCCTCCAAATATCTGGACCTGCCTCTCGGTTTTTTTGCACTACCTTACTTTCCCTTTTCTGTTTTCTATTTATGATTTATAATTTAAATTTTTAATATTTACTATCGATTTGTACTCCAGGGAGTATCTGGGGTATTGTGTTCAGTTTTGGTCACCAAATTACAGGAAGGATATAAATAAGGTTGAAAGAGTGCAGAGAAGGTTTACAAGGATGTTGCCGGGACTTGAGAAACTCAGTTACAGAGAAAGGTTGAATAGGTTAGGACTTTATTCCCTGGAGCATATTAGAATGAGGGGAGATTTGATAGAGGTATATAAAATTATGATGGATATAGATAGAGTGAATGCAAGCAGGCTTTTTCTACTGAGGCAAGGGGAGAAAAAAACCAGAGGACATGGGTTAAGAGTGAGGGGGGAAAAGTTTAGAGGGAACATTAGCGGGGGCTTCTTCACACAGAGAGTGGTGGGAGTATGGAATGAGCTGCCAGACGAGGTAGTGAACGCGGGTTCTTTTTTAACATTTAAGAATAAATTGGACAGATACATGGATGGGAGGTATATGGAGGGATATGGTCCATGTGCAGGTCGGTGGGACTAGGCAGAAAATGGTTCGGCACAGCCAAGAAGGGCCAAAAGGCCTGTTTCTGTGCTGTAGTTTCTATCGTTTCTATGGAGCGCGAAGCACAGAATCAAATATTGCTGTGATGATTGTATGCTCTAGTATCAATTGTTTGGCGACAATAAAGTAAATTGGTTATTGATTAGTAAGCATGTTAAAAGCTATGGGGAGAAGGTGGTTGTGAAGGAAAAATAAATCACCCATGATTAATTGGTGGAGCACACTTGATGGGTGATTGGCCTAATCCTGCTCCTCATTTCTCATGGTCCTTATTGGAGCAGTACAAAAAGGTTAAGGAGGGAGTAGTATGGGAAATAAAGTGACAGACATCAAGAAACTCGAGCTCACCTTTGAAGACTGGATGGTGGTGTTCACCCAATCTCCATTTGTTTTTTCCCAGGGTAGAGGAAACTACATCATGGGCATTGAATACTGACCAGTAAATTGGAAGTGGAAGAAATGTTTGGTTTCCTAAGTGGGAGATAGGGGAGAGGTAAAAAGGCAGTTTTTGTATTTCGTGCATAGTAAGATGCCATAGAAAGGAGAGTAGATGTTGATGGAGATGGAAGAGTGAGCCAGCTAGACATCACTGCATGAACAGCCCTTCAGAATGCTGAGATACTAGGGGAGGGGAAAGTATGTTTGGTGATATGCCACGTAGCTTTTCAATTAGTATACTTACCATGAACTCTGAAAGACGTTCACTGGTTTACCTGTCCTGAAACACCTCTTCTGATAATATCTTCTCACGTCTTATACATCCCATGATCTCTTAAGCTTCTTAATACCCTGAAATGTAATTCTGTTACTTCAAGATTTTTGGTTTATATGCCACTGCACATGATATGCAGTCAACTACATCTTAAAAATATGAACTGGATAAATGTGTACAGTACATCTGTAGAAAAAAGTGGGGATCGCATTAATGTTGCATAGATTATGCAACAAAATAGTTCAAACACCATGTGCAAATTGGTTTCAGTGCTTGTAACTCTTACGTTTTTGTGTTACAATGCTAAGCATTGATATTCCAAATTGATTTCAAGTGATTTTTAAACCCACACTTTAAACCACAAATTATCCATTTGGAGAGTAGGGATATAATGGTTCAAGTGAGAGAGGGGCTATGGATTTTTTGATTTGTATATTAGTGGATAAAATCGCTGAAATCCCTAGCAACTGTTACCCTAATTACTCCTGGTGAAAATAATGACTAAAACTCTTCTTGCACTTCTTCTGCTATTCAAGTGGGCTTTCATGTGCTCCCAGGGTAATCAAATGCATCCCAAATAGTCTTTGTGCACTTTGAGTAATCATGGGCGAGACATTCCCAAGTGCAGAGTGGCTATTGCATTTTCTCAAGGAGGTTGTTTGAACCTTGAATGGTTTTTCCCTGTTCTGGGTGACCCCTATCCCTTTGCAGAGCTTGGAATAGAATATCTTTCTTAGGAGCTTAACATTGAAGATGTGAACAATGTGGCCTACCCTATGGAGCTAACCAAATGTAACAGAGGACACAGTGCTGGGGATGACAGTCTGTGAGAGGACTCCTCCAGTTTATTTCAGTGGTAAAGCAGAAATATCTTAAGCTATTAAACAAGAAGCTTAACCTTCTCAAAAAGATAACCCTTACATTTTTAAGGTTTTAGTTTTAATTAAACAAAGTTGGCCCAATTTTGTTGTCCAAGATATTTATTTAATTTTAAGCTTCCACTGTTTGTTTTAAGCATAGCCAAATCTACTCAAATTGCTGTTTCATGAGACTACCAGTTTTACTGTCCAAGTATTGACTAGAATGTGCCATTCATCTCAACAGTCCTGTGTGTTCTTGATGCTGCTTCAAATTTGGTCCTTCGTAAAGCTTTGAGAGCAATTAGAACATAGTCTCTCTGCCC
Organism: Mobula hypostoma; assembly: GCF_963921235.1. Lineage (NCBI taxonomy): Eukaryota > Metazoa > Chordata > Chondrichthyes > Myliobatiformes > Myliobatidae > Mobula > Mobula hypostoma. The sequence goes on along the minus strand of NC_086106.1, from coordinate 109,025,757 downwards.
CTTCCAAGTCCACCCACAACATCTCCACCAGACGATACTATAGTGCCACCCACTGTCCCAGCAAACTAAATCAAACCAGACACCGTTGCATTCTGCAGTTCTGCATTATAATTCCTGCAGAGAAATGTACTTATGTAGGTAGCCACAACAATAACCATCATTTACATGGTATCCTTATTGTGGAAAAAGTTGCTTCAGAGATCTAAGAAACCCTTTATGTCTGTTTGTCCTCATTCAGCAAAGATGTAACAAAACTGTCAATGTCGGCTTCCAGCAATTCCAATTTACTTGGGTTCTAGTTTCCAGTTCTCTCCCACAAAATGACTCTGAATAGCCTAGGAAACATAGCTGTGAGAATAAGCTAATTCAGAATGCAGAATGAACTGATTAACTAAACTATTGCAGCTCATGAAAACTGACAATTTTCCAAAGTATTGTTCAAAAAGCATCTGCTGGTATCTCATCAATGTCATTACTTGTATATGAGCTCAGACAATAAAGGCTGGCAGGCAATTGAAAGATGAATGCAATGAAGCCAAGGCAGATCATATGCTCATTAGAGCATAAGCAGAGATAATTGAAGTAGAAATACTAACTGATTTATCCCTACTGATGCGAATTATGACAGCTCTACTATTGGCAGAGCTAACTCATCATGGAACAGAAATTAATCCAGGACATTGTCGCCATTCACTAACTGTCTTATTGTGCTGTGAGAAGACAGGAACACTGGATTTGTAGTGCCTGTGTTAGAAGGCACCCTGAAATAAATAGTGCAATTATCTAATAGGCCGGTACAAAATGCAAACAGCACTTCATAAGCTCCAGGCTTCAAGCTCTTCCACCTCCTCTCTGTAGGCTGTCTCTTTGTTGTTGGTGATGAGCCCCACTGCTGTTGTGTCATCAGCAAGCGTGACAATATGTTTACTTAGGTGTTTGGCCATGTAGTCATGTGTGAACAGAGTGTACATTATACAATCAATATCTGTATATAAGCTATCTTGTGTATTTATATTTGTTGTGTTTTTTTAAATTAATGTGTCCTCTATCTAAAGAAATGTCCCGTGATTAGGACATTGACTTCTCAAACTTCCGCTAATGCCCCACCTCCCCCTCGTACCCCATCTGTTATTTATTTATATACTGTACACACATTCTTTCTCTCTCTCTCCTCCTTTTTCTTCCTCTGTCCCTCTCACTCTCTCACTATACCCCTTGCCCATCCTCTGGGTTTTCCCCCCCTCCGTCTTTTCTTTCTCCCTGGACCTCCTGTCCCATGATCCTCTCATATCCCTTTTGCCAATCACCTGTCCAGCTCTTGGCTCCATCCCTCCCCCTCCTGTCTTCTCCTATCACTTTGAATCTCCCCCTCCCACTTTCAAATCTCTTACTAACTCTTCCTTCAGTTAGTCCTGACGAAGGGTCTCGGACCGAAACGTCGACTGTACCTCTTCCTAGAGATGCTGCCTGGCCTGCTGCATTCACCAGCAACTTTGATGTGTGTTGCTTGAATTTCCAGCATCGGCAGAATTCCACGTGTTTGCGTCCCGTGATTAGGTTAGGGTTAATCGAGTTTGTGGGGTTGCTGTGACAGCATAGCTTGAAGGGCCGAAGAGTCTATTTTGCGCTGTGATGCTAATTGCTTAAATAAATAGACAAATTTTTGCTTGTACTACAGCAGATCCGGAGTCACTATTATTTCATTCTCCTCTACACTTGTGTACTGGAAATGACATTAAACAATCTTGAAACTTGAATCTTGAGAAACTATAAATACGCCATGCCAACGTTCCCAGTGCTCCAATGAGGAAATTGACTTGTTAATCATAACTTACATTATTGCTGCATCAAACTTGCTGAATGAAGATATAAACTAAAGTTAATCTATCAGAAAGCAAACATGTTTTAGTGATTACTTGTGCTGATCACGTGTTAGATTGGGCTGTAGATTGTTCTTTTCCTTGTAGATGAACTTCCTTATGCTTGGTTTTATTTTTATATAATTAACTGTATATACTGTATGTAATTGTTCAGGGCAGCCTGGGCAGGGCGAAAAGCATTATCAAGGATGCATCTCACCCTAACCATGGACTTTTTACTCTCCTCCCATCCGGTAGGTGCTACAGGAGCCTCCGCTCCCGCACCAGCAGGCACAGGAAGAGCTTCTTCCATGAGGCTGTGACACTGCTGAACCTCACATCACAGCGCTAAGCAGTATTGCACCCATATTGTACTGTCTCAGTACTTTTATATTTGTGTGCTGTAGCACTTGCTTCTTATTCACAGTTATTTTGTAAATAACACTATTTGCATTTCTGGTTAGATGCTAACTGCATTTCATTGGCTTTGTATCTGTACTTGGCACAATGACAATAAAGTTGAATCTAATCTAATCGAAAATTTTCAGTAGTTAGAGTTGCCTTTGTACTTTTCTGAAAACTTCTTGGTTTCAGTGACAGGTGTCGCGTTACTTGAATCAGGCTGCTTAATTGGTTAACTGTTATCTGTTGGAATTTCAATAAATCAGTAGTCTGGTATAAGACCAGACCACCTTTGTTCACTTTCTTTTCCTTAAATTCACTTCCTCTGCTCTTTCCCAGATCTTCTCTTTCCTTCCTTGTCGCTTACCACGCTTCTCTCTTTGTTTCCTTTAGTCCTGTAACACTTAACAAAACGATCGTAAACGACTAGTTTGATGCCTCACTGTTAATTTCTGGCCCAACGCATGCAAGACTTTATCATAGAAAAGGAGTTTTACCTTCTTCTCCATTTTTGGTCACCCACTTTCTAGCAGCCCAATTATAGGCAGCACTTAAAGTCAATTAATATTGTAGGAACCTTGAAAGTAATTCTGGTTGAAGCAAATATATTTGAAAAATCTTTGGAATAAGGAACAGTTAGAGAATAGACACATCTACATATTACAGAGATTCTGTTGTGGTTTGGGAAATCTACACAATAGTTTCAAACCCAACTGAGTAAGTATTAAGGAGAGTTATGTTTCAACTGCTAACTTGCCTTCACAGTGGTAAGTGTCTTTGCTGTTTTCTTTCTACTTATGGTGACCTTAGAAAATTGACTCATCTTATCAGAAGAATGGTTCATCAGAGGGAGAGCAGAGCTTCCAATTAAGGTGCTGGAACTCTTACCAAAAAGGAGAGCATCCAATTAGGGTATTCAAATCACATCAATTAATATTGTCGTGTCCATCAATGATCTCTAAGGAATTTCCACACAGTTGTGCCAAAGGCCTTATTTTCTTGCAGTATAACTATGACCCTATCCACAAATCAAGTATAGGATAAGGTAGCAACTTGGTAATTTATTGTTGTTCATATAGGGATTATGATTTAAATTAAGGGGAATCTTAAGTAGATCTGGCATTAATTTTCTTCATTATTTCAGCTTAGCTCCCCGAAGACATGTTTAAGTTCAACTTCTGGCTGCTGGGTCACTCATTACTCTTTGCTAGGAGAATCAACCAAACAAATAGTGTATTTAAAGTAGCAAATTGCTACACAGCAGCTAACAGGAGCAAAACCTGCTGCAAAGCCACACATGACAATCCAGGAGAGATGACCAAAAGCCTAGTGAGACAGCTGGTTTTCAGGGATTGCCTTAAGGCAGGGAAGTGAAGTAGAGAGGAAGAGAAGTTTAGGGAAGGATATGCCAGAGCACTGGGGCTTAACAGAATGCTGAAGGCAACGGGGCTGTTAGGTTCTGAAGTGATTTTGTTTGTCCTGTGTAATCAGTCACAATGACATCCCTCCCCCTGGAGCATCTATGATCAGAATCAAAATCAGCTTTATTAGCACTGACTTATGTCATGAAATTTGTTGTTTTATGGTCAAGTTGGGTAGTTACAATGATAAAATCAGCACGTCAAGATTAACAGAAAAAAACAGTTAATGGTTCAGATAGAACACCTCATCTGATGAAGGGGTTTGGACTTAAAAATTATATTTTTTGCACAGATGCTGGCTGCTCAGTACTTTCTTATGCTTGAAGATATCTAGTGTTTGCAGCTTTTTGTTTTCATACTCTGGTTAAATTTAAGTTCCAAGTACAGTTTTAAAATTATATGTATGAGTGCAGAGGAAAAATATCCTTTACCATTTCCTCTGGGTGAAAGAAAAATGGGTCTTTGGAATTAATGTACACTCTGACAGTTACAAGCTAAAAGGATAATTTAAGGAGCCAAGGACATCTTTTTTTTTGGCATTTTACATCTTTAATACACAATGGCTCAGTTGCTTTTAACAAGGAAATATAATGGGTGATGCAACACCCAGAAGATGAAAGTAAAGACCGTTTGGAGAGAAGTAAAACCTGAGAGGTGCAAATCAGAAATGGAAAGAATCAGGATGCAGTACATATTTTAACTATTATAACAAAATAGCTAATTTAAAACAAAGTACTCAGCTAAAATTAGCAAAGAAAAGGCTAACATTTTCAGAGATTGTCACTGCAATTATATGTCTGCTTACTTAAATTTTGTCACTAAAAGACACTAAATAGAAAATTCTTTGTAACTGCAGATTAAGTCATCATAACATTGTCCTGCAGAACTTCCACAGTACAATAATTATTTTCATGTATTGTATTTGAATGTCATTGAAGAAAATTATATATATTATAAAAAACACTTCAATCTATGGAAAACTGTATTTTGTACAAATATTTTAACTTCTTCACAGGTGAGAATCAATGACATTTTGCAGTGGATTTATGTTGATCTGTTTTAATTGTGTTTGTGCATTTTATTAAACGATCAACTTTGCCATTTTGTAGGTTGGCATTGATGTAATTTACAAAATTTTCCAGAGTTTTCCACAGGTTGCAGAAATATTAGTTTAATCTTTATTAGAACAGGAACCTACAAATGTCTCATTTCTGCCAGGCTTCGGAATGCCTCTAGAGATGCACTTTCCTAGCTTGTGAGAAGGCAAACTGAGAGATTTTGTAATTGATTCAGACAATGGCCTATTTTCCCACAGTCTTCCTCCAGATACCAAAACCTTACTATTGTCTCTGCACAATTAACATATTTCTATTACGTATCTAGTGACTTAATGAGTTTTTGAAGTTATAGTTTCTGAAGTCTTAAGGCAGCACTAAATCCCAAGCAATGCCTCTGACAGGTCTTTGACCCGAAGAAAACTCTTGTAAAGTTAAAATGTCAGTGAGGAGCATGAGCTATACAAACCTTGATGTGCCAGCAAACCATCCTCTTGCTAGAAAAGGGCATTAATTTAAACATTATGATTCTGTAATAATTCATGCTTATTCTCTTGAGCAGGTTATGCACAGGGGTGATTTGTGTAAGCAATTCATTTTCAGAATGTCATTGTTTCAGATATTTATGTCTTCTCCAAGAAAAAAGTGTCTCAGTACAAGAGCGGCTTTTACAGAAAAGTTTTATTTATTTAAACCAATTGACTTCCTAATCTGATTCAGTTCAACTCGATGTAAATTATTCAAAACCATGCACAATCTATGATTGTTCAAAGATATTAATTGTCATGGTTGCCAATGTTCTGACCCAAGGGGTAAGGTGGGGATATATGGGGTGAATTCATCACCCAAGTTACTTTATGATAAGGTGTAAAGTTCCAGGTATTTTTATTTACTCTATCTCACCTATGGCAATTAGCTGTCCCGGAATGAGAAGAGGTAGGTTAAGAAAGAAAAAAGGCAAGGATATTAAATTTCACATGAGATATCATGAACAGTGTCGATAAAGACAAATGCATATGTTTAAGGAAATCACCACAATGTAATCAATTAAGTCAGAAGCAGCAGGATCATTGCCTTGAAAGTGGATTTCCTATCCACTGAATGATGTTGTCCTGAGATTTGTGAGAGTCAAGTGTCTCAGCAAAGAGTCAAAAGGAGTATGAAGATTTGGACAGGCAACATATGCCTGTCAGTAGCTTTGTAGCAAACAATCTTGTTGCAGTAGACTTTACAAATCACATGGTGACATCTTTCACATGAGCCAATATTTTCCCAAAAAAAAACACTTGTCCAAGTAACAGCTGCATTTAATGGGAAATAGGTCACTAGCTCTATTTCCTCAAGATCATTCAGGATTGACAGCAAGTTAAACATGAGAATTATGTTATTAGAAGTATTCTAAATATGTTGCAAGCAATTGAACAAATTATGTACTCTTCTGCAGATTACACTACCCTTCCAGATCATAGCTGTTTTAACTTTGCACGCATCAAAACTGTTTTCAGAAAAAGGTGGACAGTTTGATGTGATACCAAGTATTCAAGGTTATATACCTTGAATTTTTGGTTTAAGTTAATTTTATAGTTAACTTTATTTTAACTATGAAATTGGAAATTAATGAAGATTTGCAGATGGGTAAAAGGTCAAATCTTAGCCATTGATTGAGTTTCATATTTTTCCTTTGTAAGGGTTGGCAAGTAGGACCTCTGGACCAAGAACAAGCACAATGAGTCAAATTCTTTCTTTCTATGGTACAGAGGTAGGGATCTGCAAGTATATGTAACACTAAGCTTCATTTTGTATTTCTTTGAGTTAAGTGGAAAAGAAAACTTGCCAAGCTGTAAAGTAGGCTGCCAAGTCTCCAAAAACTTGTATTACATTTTTATTTGGTTATAAAAGGAAATGCTACTACTATTGATCCAAGCAAAACTTCACAGGGTTTCTTAATGAAGAGCTGTGAAGTAAGTTTGTTCTCCGGGAAGGCAATTTATAGTGATCACATCATTCATTCTCAACACAATTGGACGTTTCCTGGCAAAGACAGGAACAAAGAGTTTTATGAAAAGGTAGTCAGCTGGAGGGTCTCAAAATGTATGTGACTCTGATCATGTTATGAAATACAGACAAGGAGGACCAAAGGACATTTATTAACAAATTATATTTAGATTTAGACTTAGATTTAGGTTATGAGGACACGCAGTCCTCTTTTATTATCATTTAGTAATGCATGCATTAAGAAATGATACAATGTTCCTCCAGTATGATGTCACAGTGTGGGCACGTGCCCTAGTGGTTAAGGCATTGGACTAGCTACCTGAAAGTCGTGAGTTCGAGCCCCAGCCGAGGGAACGTGTTGTGTCCTTGAGCAAGGCACTTAATCACACATTGCTCTGTGACGACACTGGTGCCGAGCTGCATGGGTCCTAATGCCCTTCCCTTGGACAACATCGGTGATGTGGAGAGGGGAGACGCAGCATGGGCAACTGCTGGTCTTCCATATAACCTTGCCCAGGCCTACGCCCTGGAGAGTGAAGACTTTCCAGGTGCAGATCCATGGTCTCGCAAGACAAACGGATGATATCACAGAAACACAAGACAGACCAAGACTGAAAAACTGACAAAAACCACATAATTACAACATACAGTTACAACAGTGCAAAGCAATACCGTAATTTGATAAAGAACAGACCATGGGCACGGTAAAAAAAAGTCTCAAAGTCTCTCAAAAATCCCATCAACTCACGCAGACGGTAGAAGGAAGAAAACTTTCCCTGCCATGAACCTCCAGCGCCGCAAAATTGCTGATGCAGCACCCTGGAAGCACCCGACCACAGCCGACTCGAGTCCATCCGAAAACTTCGAGCCTCCGACCAGCCCTTCGACACCGAGCACCATCTGTATGCCATATACAAGCTTGAGATTCGTCTTTTTGCAGGTAGCTACAAAGAAATAGAATAGAATCCATGAAAAACCCCACACAACAAAGACTGACGAGCATCCAATGTGTAAAAAAAAACAAATCATGCAAGTACTGTCTTTTTAATATAAAATAGAGCCTCATACCTTGCAATGTGCTGTTCTTAGGTCTTTCCTATGCATTGGTGTCTGCTTCTAGTGATTCCAATACAGTATGGGCAGCAAGAATCACAACTCAACTGCAGGCTCCACCGCCAAAGTCTTGAATAAAAATAAACAAGTGTATTATTATTTCCAGGTTTTTATTCTCTAACAATCTGTTCACTACAAAAATGTTACAATAATGTCATTTTTTGTAGTTTCTCATGCACATGAGAGCATAGTTCAGAAGTAGCCAAAAGTTCAAATCAATATCTTTGTCAGAGGCAAAGATATGGATTTGAGAACCTATACGGTGAGGCGACGTGGTCGTCAATGAAATGTAGCAAAATATGGACATTTCTCTGCTGGTTGAATGATGTCCAAATTTGCTGTAATTAGATTCTGAAAGGGATCTAGTGACAATTTGTTTCCTCATAAATTCCCCACTGCAATCCCTAATGGCATCCGCTAAGCTCTGAAAGTAATATATCTCAAGACCAATTAATAAAACTTAATCAGCTGTCTATAAATCCCCAGGGACAGTTTATTCCAAAAGTATGCCCGAAGTGTTTTCATCATGTCCATCCATCATTACAACAAGTATCCCTACAGAGTACGCGGTTTTAGTAGAAACCATCATCTCATTGCTCCTTGGGGTGTAAATGACCATTATCATCAACTAGTTTTTACTTTTGACCACTCAACGGAAAGGTGCTCCTGTGTATGGCAGCTGAGACCAGTACTGAGTTTAGTCACTCTCACCACAACATAGCAAGGGCATTCAGATTCTTCAGTCAACAATAGTAAAACCAACAGTGAAATAATATCCTTTCTGAATAGCACTTTAATGTATCGTATTTATTGAGTTTGAGTTTTGCAGGACCAAGAGTAGATTATTTAGCCTCACAAGTTTGCTTCATCATTCAACAAGATTATAGTTGATCAAAGACCATCTTCCCACAATATTCTATTGTCTCTAGATCCAGACTCTATCAGACTTTGCTTGAATATAATTAATGACTAAGCTTCTATTTATCTGGGATGGAGAATTTCAAAGATTCACCAACCTTTGAATGAATAAAGTTTCTCCTCATTTCAGTCTTAAATGGCCTACCCATCACTGTGGCAGCTGTGACCCGTCATTCTAGAGTACTTTGCCAGCAAAAACGTTAATTCTACATCTACTCCTGTAAAATTCTCTAAGAATTTTGTATGCTTTAATGAAGTCACCTCTCATTCTTCTAACCGCTAGAGAACAGAGGCCTAATCTTGGTCATTAACAGACCCACCGTCCCAAGAACCAGTGTCATCAATCTTTGCTACACTCTTTTATAGCAAGTATATACACTTTTTGAGGAGGAATCCAAAGTCCAAGTATCAAATCAAAACAAGTTTAATTATCATTCAAAGCATATATAAATAGAGCTGAACAGGATTGTGTTCCTCTGGGGCCAAGGTGCAAAGCATTCAAAATAGCAAGCAAACATTCAAAAATAGCAAGTAACATAATTCAAAATAGCGAGCAAAGAAGAATCCTCATTCGAATAAAAAACAACTATATATAGCCCAAAACCCTGAGCGACAATGTCCGGCAATCACTGGTACAGTCCCCAGCAGTGTACAAGTGCATGCAATCCAGCCTGTCATTCCACTGCTTGAACAGGGGAGGGCAGCACCGATGGGTGAGGACAGGCCCCAGCTGAGCTCGGATGCCATGCTGTAAATGCTCCTGCATCTCTCACCTGGTCTGCAGCAGCGACAAGCCCGAGGCTTGAGGCCTAGTTTTTGCCAGGTCTCATCAAGGCTGAATAACTTTGTAGCAAGTATTCTTTATTCTTGTATTAAAATATTTTTACAAAACCAACGTATCATTTTCCTTCCTAATTATGTTTGTCCTGCATGTTAATTTACAGTTTGACACAAAAAAGACTGAAAATGGTGGAATATTGAGCAGCAATCTGCTGAACATAAGACCATAAGAAATAGGGGCAGGAATAGGCCATCTAGCCCGTTGAGCCTGCTCCATCATTCAATAAGATCATGGCTGATCTGGCCATGGGCTCACCTCGACCTACCTACCTTTTCCCCATAATCCTTAATTCCCTACTATGCAAAGATCTATACAACCTTGTCTTAAATATAATTACTGAGGTGGTCTCCACTGAGAGAATTCAATGGGCAGAGCAGCATCTGTGAGAGGAAAGGAATTGCCGTGGTTTCAGAATGAAGCCCTGCAGCCCAAAACGTTGACATTTCCTCACACAGATGCTGCTTGACTTGCTGAGTTCCACCAGCAAATTGTTACTTTTCAGTCACTTGTACATGGGGACATCCAGGTCCCGTTGGACATTGCTATTTTCCAATCTCTCACCATCTGAACAAGCTCTAGCAAATTGTGCTTACCCTGAAGTGGATAGCCTCACATTGTTCCATGTTGCAAGCCATCAGTCGTGTTGCTGCCCACTCATGGGGCTTGCCTCGATCCCTTTAAAGCACCTTTGCATCCTTATTATAACTCACATTACACATAGTTTCATGTCATCAACAAAATTAGAAATACTCCATTTCCTCAAACAAACTGTAGGTATAGATGGTGAATATTTGGTCCCAGCACTAATCCCAGTGATGCTCCATTATACTCAGCTTGCTAAACTGAGAAGAACTTGTTTCTTTGTTTTTTTTTCTGTTTGCCAATACTCAATTCATTCCAGTATATCATCCCCAATTTCATATGCACTAACCTGGCTCACCTGTGGAACTTTATGGAAACCTTTCTGAAAATCCAAATATACCACATCTTCTGGTTTCCGTTTCATCCATCCTAAATAGATACTTTCTCAAAGATCTCCAATAGATTAATCATCATGGCTTCCTTTTCAAAATTTCACATCCTTCCATTCCCTTCATTGACTCCTATCAATCATATTATTATTTACAAAGTGTCCTTGCATGGTAGATAGTGCCTTCTTGGGTTGGTGAATTAACTCCTGAAATGCTGTTGGGTATTTACACCTGGTGATAATGGAGAAATAATATATTTTGTCAAGATAGTATGCAGACTGAGAAGGAAACTTGGAAGAGATGGCTACTGCATTCCTACTGCTTTCGTCCATCTAGATAGCAAAGACTGGGCACGAAGGAGATGCAGTCAAAGACAACTTGATTAATTCCTGCAGTGCATTCTGTAGATTGTGCGCACTTCAGACACACTTTGGGTGCTTCAGAATTCTCTGATTCCATTCAGATATTATTTTAACTTCCTCTCTGGTTTAGGGTGGTGCTGGTAATGTCCAGTGACTATTTATCGGCGACAATAAACAAAACAAAGAAAGCTGCTAAATACCTTATTAATAATGATCAATGCTAACAATGGAAAGGCAAGGGGTAGTGGTGGTGGAGGCACAGGTGCAGTTGAGACATGGCCGGAGGTGGGATCGAAGCAGAGTTGTGGTATCCCCTAGAGTGAGGAAAGCCCCAATGTCTGATAAATTTAAGTGGCAGGTGGAATTGTCAGGTACGGTGGCAGCAGGGTTCATGTCCCAGAGCAGTCCGATAGTGAGGAATGACCGATGTTTGGACGATTTAAGCGCTGGGCCAGATCGAAAAGGTCAGGGTGTCAGGACTGGAGGCGAGGCAAGGGCCAATTCTGCCCAGTTCTGCTCACTAATTTGCAATGTTTACTCAGCTCTGCGATGAACTGAGGCTGCGGCCTGCTCCTGCTGCAGTGATACCTGGCTTCATGCCTTCTGTAAAACTTCAGTTCTGAACCTATTTGCTTACTTTTGTTGTTTGCATGATTTTCTCTCTCTGTCTCTCTCTCTCTCTATATATATATATATATATATATATATATATATACATATATACACACACACACACAGGGTGTTTAACAGTCTTTTTTTTAATGGATTCTTTTGATATTTCTTTGTTTTGTGGCTGCCTGTAAGGAGATGAATCTCAAGTTTATATAATGTATATATACTTTGATAATAAATGTACTTTGAACTTCACTGCATTGACTGTGTGAAGAATTACTGCAGTTAGTTAAGTCCATTCTTTGTGCGTTTTTATGGAATTATGTAGAGATCCTAGTAATTAGAAATTCCTCTATTGTAGTCTGTGAGAGGCTGGTATGAAATTTGTCAGGTGTTCCAGGAGCTATGGAGATATAATCCCTGAAATATGGTCCTGCTACTTGAATTTGAATTATTGCAGGAACAGTTGCACCATGACTGATTCAATGTTTTGGAAAGCATCTGTTGAGTGGGTTGTGGAAGACATTTGTGACACCATTAACAAATTAACGTTTAAGTGCAGCAATGAACTGAAGCATGCATCTCACACAGCTGTGCTAATTAATTCATTTAATGACATGCTTTTCTTCACTGGTTATATTTTATCCTGAAAGTCATAACACTTAATCTGGTTGGAGAATATGCCCTTATACACTCTCATTTTTGTAAATCATTTCGTTCAATCACTACAAATATGCAGGATGTAGAATTCTGTTCTGTAAGTGGGAATAAATTAACAAGAAGAGTTCTGACAATTCTTGTATGAGGCAGCCCTTCCCATTGTTATCATGATCATAATGATAACAAATTTGTCACAACTAAAGGCAAAATATTAGCAAAAGTGCTGCAAGTTCTGTGAGATATTACATTTACTAAGAGAGCTAACTGAAATTTCAATGTAATTGCCCATTGCTTGTTTGTTCTGTATGCTTTTTGGAATGATTGGAGCAATACAATATTTAAGTTTATACTGTATCTTTAACATATCAAAAGAAGAGAGTAGGAGCACACATGTCGTGACCCCAAGAATCTTTCTTATTGGTAATCCTACATTCCTGCCATTCACCAATTAACCAACGCTATTCTGCACACCAATGTAGAGATCTGTAATTTTAGTCAATGGACTAGGAAGAAAAACATAGCAAAATTCTCTGAAGTGCATCACAGGAGTATTGTAAAGCAAAATTTGGCTTTCAACTACAGAAGGAGATATTAGAACAGATGACCAAATGTTTCATCAAAGTTTAAATTTTAAGAAAAGTGAGGCAGTGCCTTTTGAGGTCCAAGGAGCAGAATTTCAGAGGTGACATGGAAGCGAATGTTGCAGACAGCAAGGGAGCTTTTGACCTTGTGACAGCAAGGGAGCTTTTGACCTTGTGACAGCAAGGGAGCTTTTGACCTTGTGACAGCAAGGGAGCTTTTGACCTAGTGTAGCATCAAGGTGCCCTATAGACATCAACGCAATAAACTGATCGTTGGAGCCATAACACACAAACACAGATGGCTGTCGTTGTTGGACATCAATCATCTCAATCTTAAGTCATCACTCCAGGTTCTCCTCAAAACACTGTCCTTGGTCCAGCAATTTTCAGCTGCTTCATCAATTACCTCCATTCCATCATCAGGTTAAAAGTAGGGATATTCATTAATGATTGCATTATGTTAACTCCATTCAGAATTTCTCAGCAAATGGGGTGGTCTTGCCTGAATGCAGTAAGATTTAGACAATATTCAGGCAGGTGTCAAGTTACATTTGTGCCACTAAAGTGCTAGTCATTGTCTATCTTCAGCCAGAGTCTAACCACCTATCGTAGACATTCCATCTCAGAGTCCCCCACTCGCTCCAGACCCCATTACAGCTTTGGACCCCAAAAGCTGAATTCCAGAGCTGATGTGAGAACGCCCGTGAATAAAACCCCCCAAAAAATCAGAAATTAGATTATGAAGACACGCAGTCCACTTTTATTGTCATTTAGTAATGCATGCATTAAGAAATGATACAATATTTCCTCTGGTGTGATATCACAAAACACAGGACAGACCAAGACTGAAAAAAACTGACAAAACCACATAATTATAACATATAGTTACAACAGTGCAACAATACCATAACTTGATGAAGAAGTCCATGAGCACAGTAAAAGTTCAAAGTCTCTCAAATGTCCCACATCTCACGCAGACGGGAGAAGGAAGAAAAACTCTCCCTGCTATGCCCGACCACAATCTGTCTCTGAGTCATCCGAAAACTTCGAGCCTCCGAATCAGTCTCCGACACAGAGTACTGAGCGCCATCTCTGTCCGAACGATTCGACCTCAATCTCGGTCGCCAACAGCAGGCAAAGCCGGGGATTTTGAGGCCTACCCTCCGGAAGATTCCCGACCACGCAGCAACGACAGCAGCGAATGAGCGTTTCAGAAATTTCTCCAGATGTTCCTCTGTGCTTTCACGTCCCTCTCCAGTCAGAATTGTCCACGGCCTCTACTTAACAGATACAATATCATTTTTCACCGGAGGGCTGCGCACGCACGGCGCGCTGCTCTCTCTCCTCCCGCCGTTTAACTGCCTATCTTTGTTCATTAGTGCCATTATCATCTAAGAACCCATTGTCCAGAAAAAACTGGACCAGCCAAATAAAAATTCTGAGTGGAAGTCAGGGACTCAGTATCCCACATCAAATGAACACCACCAAACCAATCCACCATCTATAAAGCAGAGGTCATCAGTGTGATGGAATAAACACAAGAAATTCTGCAAATGCTGGAAATTCAGAGTAACACAAAAAATGCTGGAGGAACTCAGCAGATCAGGCAGCATCAATGGAGGAGAATAAAGCCATCGACGTTTTGGACTGGGATCCTTCATCAGGACTAGTGGGATGGAATACTCTCCACTTGCCTGAAATGTCACAGCTTCAGACAGGAAATTCCAGCCTAAGGAGCAATAGGAGCAATATATTTACTATTAATACAGCCTTGCTTGTTAAACTGGTTTCCCTACAATGAAGTCTTTATTTAGAGGGATAATTCGATCATTTATTATGCTATCAGTAGTCTTATTTTTGCTACACATAATTGTTGTTCCCATTAGTGAACACTTTTCTGCTGTTGATTCTGAATCATCGATCACCCCATTCTGCAGGAGATCCAGTTAAAAGGAAAATATTTATCCAGACGTTTTCTTATTGCAAGACTGACTAGTTCTTGCCCATGATATCAGTGATTACCAATGTGCAATGACAAATCTTTAATTATTCCCTTAAATTGGTAATGATATATTAAAATCTACTCCTGAGCTGAGGAATTGAGAGTAAAACAGAACAGGCCCAGAAGAGGAGTTGAGGCCATCATAGACCAGTCATAATCATATTGCTTATGGTAGCCTTGAGGGACTGACTAGCCTACTTTCTTGAGATTTTTTTTAATTCACTGCTGGCAGATTACACTTAGTTAAAGCATTCAGAGTTTGTTGTTTTAAAATTGATTCATGTTCCTTTATCTAACAAAACTGAACTAAACCCAATGTTATAATATAAAGAAAACTCAATGGCAAACTTTCATTAATCAAATTGGCTTGAAGCATATTTTCATAGGATTGTTCACCTGATACCTTGTGAACCTGGATATCTCATGTGTGAGATCCCAAGACCAAATTCATTAGGTTAACATGACACTGGCAGCTATCCTTTGATGAAAATTATATGGCAGTTATTGTGAGGAAATCTTATGATTAAATACAATAGGTACTAGGCTACTGGGCTACCAAAGCCCAAAATTATCACATTACTTCACAGTTTTTAATGTTTATAATATTACTGTGTTTCCCATCTCAATGAACCTGTTAAAACTACTTTAAGTAATGGGGTTAACCCCTGCATTAATACAGTTGTCCCAGATATTTCTGAACAATTTTAGTGACAGTTTTGACAGCTGATAACCCTGAGGTAAGTTTTACCAGATGTCAAAACCACTTTGGGAACTCAACTGGCGACTTCTAGGCAGAAAACTCTTGTCCTGCATGATACTTCCTTAATCTCTAATTTGTAAGACCCAAGAGTAGATAACCAGTGCTCTTAGAGTCAGCAGATGATTTGTTTCATTTTTCTGAAAAGATGGCTACTGATGAAATGAAAACATTTTCTAGCCTGACTTTCTGAACTTACCTGTGATTTTTCTCCGGAAGAACAGATATATACATCTCATTGTCTCAGAGCAATCAGAAACACTTAGTTCCTCCAGCATTTTGGATTTCCAGCACTGCTAAATTTATTGTGTTTATGATTTACAACATCTGCAGCCTCTTGTTTCATTGTGTAACACAGGAGGTACTGGAGGAATTCACTGGGTCAGGCAACATCTCTGGAGGGAGATGGACATCAACCTCTTGACCCGAAATGTCAACTGTCTGTCTTGTTCCATAGATGCTGGCTGATCTGCTGAGTTCATAGAACATAGAACATAAAAAGTTACAGCACATTACAGGCCCTTCGGCCCACAATATTGTGCCGACCATGTAACCTACTCTAGAAACTGCCTAGAATTTCCCTAGGGCCTAGCCTTCCATTTTTCTAAGCTCCATGTACCTATCTAAGAGGCTCCTATTCTATCTGTTTCCAGCACTGCTGCTGGCAGTGCATTCCACACACCCACCACTCTCCGTGTGAAAAACTTACCCTGACATCCCCTCGGTACCTATTTCCAAGCACCAAAACACTATGCCCCCTTGTGTTAGCCATTTTAACCCTAGGAAAAAGCCTCTGGCTATCCACACAATTAATGCCCCTCGTCATCTTATACACCTCTATTAGGTCATTTCTCATCCTCTGTCACTCCAAGGAGAAAAGGCAAAGTTCAGTCAACCTATTCTCATAAAATACGCCCTCCAATCCAGGCAACATCCTTGTAATTCTACTCTGCACTCTCTCTATAGTTCCTCCAGTACGTCTTGCATTACATCAATGAAATGCCTTTGGAAGTTAAGCCAACATTGTAGTATGGGGCAGTCAATATTGGCACGGCAGGTTCCCCAAGGGCTGCGGCCAAAATAACCTTTTTTTCCCCATGTTGGTTGAAGAAAGAATATGGGCAAGGATGCCAGGAATAACTACCATGGAAGTTTTTATAATCACCTGAGAGAAAGAACTGGTATATTTCATCCAAAAAGGGACCCCTCTCCAGGAGTATAGCATTCACTCAGTTCTGAACTGAGAAAGTATTAGTCTTGGCTGGGAGTGTGGAGTTTGGAACCGAACCTAGAGCGATTTACCATGGAAGCAAGCATATTATCAGTTTGCCCTATCCACTTTCTATCCCAACTAAAGATACAACCCTGGACCAGTGTATTCAAACAGAGTTTGCGGCTTCATCTCTCACAGTTGGAAAGTGCTTGCAATGAATAAAGCAGGCTGATTTATTTTTAAGTGGGCTAAATGAGACACCCAGAAAACCAGACACACAGAAGCATCCAGTGGGATTTCTTCTGATATTTGCAAAGTATAAAAGTGTACAGTGCTGGTTTGAATGAATTTGATGAAATTTTCCCATTTGCCTTGTATTTCAGTGGCTTTGAATCAAACACCTGCATTCAAAGTACAGTGATCTGCTATGCCATGATCCTTCACATAACTATTAAATTGCTCTGTGATATTGTAACTGCATTGCAAAAGGGACTGGGTGTGATGTTGCCATCTGTTTCCCATTAAGTGTAAAGGTATGATTGTGTTAGCTTTTCAGTGAACTGCTTCTACATACCAATTGATGTTAGCTTTACCATTGCCAGCTATACTTACATGCACCATTAACCATCGATTGTTCAGACATTTTCATGACACAATAAAAAC
This sequence comes from Mobula hypostoma, assembly GCF_963921235.1. NCBI lineage: Eukaryota > Metazoa > Chordata > Chondrichthyes > Myliobatiformes > Myliobatidae > Mobula > Mobula hypostoma. The sequence goes on along the minus strand of NC_086106.1, from coordinate 109,008,332 downwards.
CCGAAGCTAGCTTTTTATGATAGTGGAACTCAAATAGACCTTCAAAAAACAAATACGAAAATAAATTTTCTACAGTTCAGTCACCATTTGTCAGGCTCCCTCCTTTGTCTACAGATGTAATTATAAGTAAAATATTTACCTTGCGCTTTAAGTGAATGTGGGTCTTAAACATTATGGTAAACATTGAAACTAAATAGCTGTAACTATAAGTGCAATTAATCTTGAATCCTAGTTTGTATAGCATGCATATTTAGCAAGGCATGAGCACATTAGACAAATTGGTTCAGTGTAAGTCTCTTGCCTGAGAACTGATGTGCCTAACTCTGAAATTGATGGTTTGTTTGGCAAAGGGGTGTTCTAAGGCATCTGCTAATGGTGGTACCTTTCCATTGCTAGGCTCCCATTTATTTCCCCATTTACATTCAGTAGGCTCAAAATTTGTTTACACAGTTTCAAAGAAAAACAAAGTTGTGTTGCTGAAAATTGGATTCGCCTGGAGGTGAGCATTTTTGGGCACAATTCTGGGTGCCTCGGCTCTTATTCTCCCCATCTTCTGATGAGATTTCATTCTCCCTCACATTTATAAAATTCACCTATATAACAGCAATGGATACGTATCACACATAATTTGTCTACAGTGAGATTTTCAACCTTATTGATCTGACTAAAAGGAGATTTCTACACACAGAATAATCCGGTTTTACTAACTTCATTTCTCCAAGAATTTTCTATTCAAAGAGCCCACACAGAAATTTCATTATTTGTCCTCACTGTGATTTGGGGCTTCCTGTGACATGATTATAACCTCACATATAACTTGACTGCTTTATCCATGGAAGTTTGGGTCACAGTACCTCTCAGCTTATTAAAGTCAAGATCATTCCAGTGTTATAGCGTCATAAAGACATGGAACACTGTAGCACAGAAAACAGGCCCTTTGGCCCATCTAGTCCATGCTGAACTATTATTCTGCCTATTCCTACAGACCTGCACCCAGACTGTGGCCCTCTAGATGTCTTCCATCCATGTAGAATTGGACGCAGAATCAGAAACACTTTAATATCACTGGCATATTTGTTGCCTTTGAGGTGGCAGTACAATGTTGTGTTGCATAATAATAGAAAATTACCATGAATTACAATAAGCAAATATATAATAGTTAAATTTAATAAGTAGTGCAAAACTAAAAATAAAAAAGCAGTGAGGTAGTGTTCAGGGGTTCACTGTCCATTCAGAAATCGGATGTCAGAGAGCAAGAAGCTGTTCCTGAATCACTGACTGTGTGTATACTTCAGGATTCTGTACCTCCTTCCTAATGGTAACAATGAGAAAAAGACATGTCCTTTGTGATGGGGGTCCTTAATGATGGATGCCACCTTTCTGAGGACCAAAATTTCTCTTCAATTTTGAAATTGAACCGGCATCCACCACTTCAGGTGGCAGCTCATTCTACATTATCGCTACCCTCTGAGGAAGAAGTTCCCCCTCACGTTCCCTTTAAACATTTCACCTTTTACCCTTAACCCTTGACTTCCAGTTCTAGTCTCACCCAACCTCAGCGGAAAATGCTTGCTTGCATTTACCCTATCTATAGCCCTCATGGAACCCCCTGTTCTGCACATCTCTCAGTTCACTGCTCGCTTTTGTATTGACAAAGTCACCCAATTGTTGTTCTTCATCTGTATGTCAGAGTCTTTCTGAACCATTCTGTGGGGGTGAGGGTTCCCTCAGTACTGTACCCAGACATCCCAGCCTGCAAAAACTCATTTCAGGGAGGAAGCACCATCAATTTGCAGGAGACTCCCGGAACTTCCGGGAGAGGTAGGATGTCTGCAATAGAGTAGCTCCTTAGCAGCTAGCCAGCTGGTTTAAATAGCGTTAGGTATACTAATGAACAAATGACACCTGATAAACTCACCTCAACATGTCTTTGCAGTCTTAACCCACTATGGGCAATAGAAAAGTCACTGTTGCAAACAGCGCAGCGAGCAACACTATCATTATTTTTGACCCCTATTAGGCAGGGGTATACTTTAGTGTAGTCTGGGGTGACGTACGTTTTACATTTTCTTTTTTTGGAACACTCTGCCATGGCACGCACTCGCTCTCTTGCTTTCTCTCTCGCTCGCTCTCAAAAAAATTGATTTTTTTATTGTATATAATTTGCGGGTTTAAGGGAGCCACTATTAATATGTGGGAGACTCCTGGAACTTCTGGGAGAGGTGGGATGTATGTGTACCTGCTTCCCTCAATTTATCAGTGGCCTTGGCTGCGAGAGTATTACTAATGGAGTGCTATGCCTCTTAAAGAGCTGGCTGAAGCTGTTCACCTGAGGAGTTAAATGGTGGCTTGCATCACGTCATTCTGGAATGGATGGCTGAAACCAGCATCTGTTTTGGTGCTGTGTCACACAAAAAGCTAGTGATGTAGCAATGCTTACATTATTCATGTAACTTTAATGAACAGCATGTGACAATTGAAGCTATTTAGATTGCACTGATAACTTTTATTCAAGTACAACTTGATGACAATGAAACCAAGTTCCCTTGTTGGCACAGGTAGGATGAGGTTGCCTGATGATATGCCAATGATATTCCTCAACTTCAAAACATTTAGAACCTTTGCTTTAAAATATACTTAATTTACATTGGCGGGCTTGACATGAGAAAGTGCTGTCCTCAGCTTTGTCCCCCGTCAAAGGCTGTCAGGGCACTCTGGAAGTTTGGCCACAGCAAGAAACTGCCTGAGGCCTGTTCACCGATTTATTATGCTGCACTGGTCACATTCTGAGTGGAGAGGGTCAAACCATTTGGTTCTCCACATCTGGTCCAAATAACTGGATTCACTCAGGCTGTGGGTTTGGCTGTCAGACTAGATTCAGCTTTATTCCAATGACGATCTCTGTGCCCAACCTTGTTTCATTAGAAATGCTGAGTTGCAGAACCTGGCAACCTTCTTCCGGCAGTTTCCAAAGAAATGTCCTTCTTTGCATGATGCCCTGACAACAGCAAGTAATTTTCTGAATTTGTTGATGGAAAATGTGCTACAGCACTGCTGTCTCATACATAACCTCCTTACAGGATGTTTCTCTAACTTTGTAAAGAATGTCTTTTGTCTTAGACTCAAAATCAGCGCAGTTACAAGCAGTTTACAATATCCCTGCATCTAGTTTCTTTAGATATTTACAAATTCAAGATTATGTTAGGAAATTTATACCTAACTTTGAAGTTTTAGACAAACAGGAGTCCCTGGAGGCAATAAATATGATCCTGTTACTCGTAGTGCAGTATCCCATTTTTATCAGATCCTACATAATGGAGCTCGGGTGAATATTGCAGGCTTCAAACAAGCATGGGTGGATGAATTGGGTATAGAACTGACAGAGGAGGTCTGGGATGAGTGTTTAAAGAGCATACATGATTGTTCAGTCAATGTCAGACACAGACATACAGTGTAAAACAATACATAGCCTTCATTATTCCAAAGAAAATTTGCAGTTTCTACTGATGTTTCACCAGTTTGTAATAGATGTAAATCTGTGAACAGTAACTTGTCACATTCATTCTGGTCATGTTGTAAGCTTCATGCATACGGGAAAAGTATTTTTCACTGTTTCTCTGAGGCTTTTGGGAAGTGGTGGGAACCAGACCCACTCATAGCCATCCTTGGAGCAACAAGCTCCCTATCTTCAGCCAGTATGTATGAAAAAATAGCTGTATTGTTTGGAATGGTGATTGCTAAGAAGTTAATCCTGCAAATGTGGAAAATGGACTCTGTGCCTACATACAGTCGGTGGCTGAGAGAACTGGCAAATACTTTACATTTGGAGAGACTGAGACTATGTAATGAGGACAGAGGGGATAACTTTGAAAGGATATGGGGCCCTGTATTGGACTTTCTCACAGGGTGAGGACTGAGGTTTTTTGGTGCGGTGCACCTCTGCTGTATACATTTACTTTTGCCTTTATATTTTTCTCCCTTTTGCTGCTCAATATTTAATTTGATTTTATGGTTGTGGTTTTTGTGGATGTACTGTATTTTTTGTTGTGTTTTTTTGTTTGTTTGTAATAAATAAATATTTAAAAAATCAGGGTCAGGTTTCTATTACTGACATGAAAATCTGTGAAAACAGCAATTCATGGAAATTGTTGTTTTGTGACAGCAGTGCAAGGCGTAAAAAATTACTGTTAAGTCACAATAAAAAAAAGTGCAGAAGGGGAATGGTGAGAGTATCCATGGGCTCATGGACTCTTCAGAATTCTGCTGGTGGAGGGGAACAGCTGTTCTTAAAGCACAGTGTGTGTCTTCAGGCTTCTGTACATCTTCCCTGATGGTAGTACTGAGAAGAGAGCAAGTCCAGGATGATGGAGTCCTTAGTGATAGATGCCATCTTCTTAAGACACTGCCTTCTGTAGATATCATTGGTGGTGGGCAGGGCTGTGCCTATGCTGGAGGTGGCTGCATCTACAATCTCTTGCAATCCTGATAATTGTAGACTCCATATGATTCATGCTTGCATCAATATTCAGGCCTAGGATAGATCTTTGAGATGTTGAGATGTAGGAACTTAAAAGTGCTCACACTTTCCATCCCTGATCCTTCACTGAAGACTGGTGTATGATCTCCTGACTTCCTCTTCCTGAAGTCCACAATCGGTTTCTTGCTCTTGCTAAAGTTGAGTGTAAAGTTGTTGTGATATCACTGAACGAGCCAATCTATTTCATTCTTGTACACCTCCTCGTCATCACTTGAGACTGGTCCAACAATGCTGATGTCAATAGCACATTTATAGATGCTGTTTGAGCTGTGCCTGGCCACACAGCCATGAATGTAGCGAGACTAGAGCGGTGGGCTAACCAGACATCCTTGAGGTGTGCCTGTGTTGATAGTCAGTGAGGTGAAGATGTTATTACCGATCTACACTGATGGTGGTCTCCTGCTGAGGAAGTCAAGCATGCAGTTGCCAAGTGAGTACAGAGATGCAGTTTTTGAAGTTTACTGATTAGTACTGAGGGGATGATAATATTGAACATTGAACTGTATTGATAAACAGCAGCATAACCTAGGTATTGCTGGTGTCCAACTGGTTCAAGGCAGACTGGCAAGAAGAGTCGATGTTTGGAGATAAACCTTAAAAAAAAATTGAGCCTGTGACTCACTTATACCAGCAGTAAGTTATTTTATGGAAAATTGCAAGGCTCATGCCATCTTGGATCAATGTGCACTTTTGTTGCCAAAAAAAAAATCACAAAGCAGTGCCGATCTCAATGGTGCTAGGGTGATTGCATGCAACTTCATGAAATGCATTGCATATACTGTACATATCAGCCTCAGACTCATGAATTGTAGTTTTCACTTTCAGTGCATGCTATGCAGATGCTAGTCATACAAACATTTCCAGGTCAGAGAGAAACAGTCAGCAAATTTCCTGCACTTAACCATGCAAACAAACTTACACCAACGTTGATGCAATGATGACAGCAACTTCATTTATTGCAAGGCTCATAGCGCCAGTGTTTCATTGGTGTATAAAAAGTTCCATTGGTGTGTTACAGATCTATTCACATGAGGAAGAAATAGTATTCTGGGCACTTGATCAGTGTCATTCTGGAATCAGGGGCATAGATATTAGGTAGGGACAGGACTGATTTTGTTCATACATAATAAAGTATTCCAAGTCCCTCAGAGCCTCTTAAATCTTTTTTTATACTGTGTATTTGAGAGACAGAACCACATTAAAATAAACAAATTCAAAATACTAGTTAGATATTACTGGTCTTAAAAACAGAAAGTGATGCATAGAAAGAGATAAAGGGATAATGGAATTAATTACTGCTGTTCAGGATAATTAGTTTCAAAAACTGAAGTAAATTAAGGTTTTCAATCACTTCTTGCTAGTTTGTATTCCCAAAGATAAAGTCAAAATGTCAAATGCCAATCAAACAATTATAGAGTTAAATGGACAATTTCTCAAAGAAGAAATGTCCTTTTGCTCTATTTGACATTACCTAGTTAGGAACATAAAAGTTAGATACTTTGTTCAATCATTTTATTTACTGTTTTACTTTTCTCTCAATTTCTTGAATTTCTATCATTACAAACTCAATATATTGGCATAAATTTCCACTCACTACAATAGATAAATTGTAGATGGCCAGAATCTTGGGAGCAGGTTCAAGAGTTTAATGCCAAGCCTGATTGTAGCTTTGCTGTCAGCTCGTATCCTGTATTCCTGGATGTGGAGTTTAGGTTGCCAGAGGCATGCTCAAGACTGCGCTTCAATTTCCTCTTCTGGGTACTGGAAAGGTGAGGGCTGGCTTCTCTGAAGCTGGATAACAGATGTTATTTTGTTTAATACTATTTATCTTGGGAGGTAGGTAACCAAGGATATGGTTCAATGAATGATCCTTTGGGATCCACTTTTTCCCCCTTTTTTGTTTGCAATGATTTATCACTTTACTAAAAGCACAAAGGGACACATTGTAAGACAGGGTCTAACCTCCAAGTTGCACATTGGTTTGAACCCAAGCATGAGTCTGTGTTATACTGGATAACTTAGAAGTTAGTTATTATTTATGTAATTGATCACCACTCATATCTATCAATAACTGTTCAAAAATCTAGTGTGAAGACTATAAATAATCCAATTAAAAGAAAATGAATTGCAACTATTTAACTAACTACCTGCTCAGTTCTTGTCAGGTAGCCAGTGTTAAAGTGACCCCCCCTCCCCCCCACACAGGTTGTGTATATGGACTCACCTTTGTTCTGAATGCTATTTGCATATTTATTGCTGGTGCAATTTGTTTCTTCCTCTCTACACATTGGAGCCAGTTGGTGGCGTAGTGGAATCAGCAGCGGACTGCGGAGCGAGTTCAAACCCAGTCAGCTCCCCAGGCGCGCTTTCCATCCGTGCTGGGTTGAGTGTCGAGCTAGCAACTCGACTTCGTAAAAAAGAAATTGCCTGCTACAGAAACATCAACAGCAAAAAAGTTGATGGGCTATGCTGTCATAATGGGGGCACTGATGGTGGACCCAAATGCAAGACACAGACACTGAAGTACTAGGAACAGGACTTGACTAGAGAGCTGGGTTAGGGACGTGACTGGATGCAGACTAGGACCTGGGACAAGAACACAGACTTGGGCTAGGACATTGGCTAGGCAAGCAGGACCAGGACTAGGAACTGGGAACTGGGAGCCTGGGCTTGGACTCCAAGCCAGAGACTGGACAACAACCCAGAACCTGGGTCTTGACTCAGGCTCAGACTCCAGAACTAGGCAAACACATGATGTGGTCTTGGAAAACAAGAACCTCAGAACACAGCACCTTGGTTGAAGGAGAGACTGGAACATAGGAGCATGGAACACAGAGCCAGGACCCCTCCTTGGCAACAGGACTTAGGGCCAGGACTCACACACAGAATGCTGAACATGACGAGACAATTCCCAACACTAGATAGTGGCAAACAGCCAGACCTACATAGCAAAGGCATGCACACAGAGACAGATCCCAACACTAGGTAGTGGCAACAGCCAGACCAACCAAGTGAAGGCATGGACACAGAGACAGTTCAAAACAACAATAAAGAGTTCCTTATCTTGTTCCAGCAGTTGAACTTGACAGTGGGCATGACATGGCTTCAGGCAGGACTCCAGAAAGAAGGTGAAGGGAATAGAACAGTCCAGCAAATGAAGCTGAACCCAGGAACTATTTATGTAGCAGCCCAAAATCAGAATCATGTGCTTCAATTAAGGCACACAACAGGATATGGGAAAACCGGAAAACCTGGAATACGGATTGATGGACAGGACCGTGAACTGGAATGCAGACTACACGGACCAGACTATAATGTATGCTCTCTCGTGAGTTTTAAAGGCAATTTCCTTTTTTTTCCTGCACATTGGGTGTTTGACCATTTTCTTTTTTTATGGGTTCTTTTGGGTTTCTTTGTTTTGTGGCTGTAAGGAGACGAATCTCAAGATTGTATTTTGTATACATACTTTGTTAATAAATATACTTTGAACTTGGGACTTTTGAACCTTGAGAGCATCACATTTGAGATGCTTAAAGCAATAGAAAAATATGATTCTGAGGAGGTAGATTAATATACAAAAATGGAGTGGTTTGTTTGCAAAGCAGCACGTTTTATTTATACTGTACGTTAACGCTTTGAGATGGCAAAATCTGTTCCATTTCTCTGTGACATAATTTCTTTGATGAGAAGAAAGGACAAGCTTTCCTATTTGATCAGTATCATAATATGAACACACATAGATGCACAGATTATTGCATGCCTATGCTTTAAGGTCTCCAGATGCCCTAAATAACTAAAAGAGGACCTCTTCTTCCAGGATCGTCACCTTATCATAGTAGAGAGGCTTGTGAGTTCCTGAGATCTCAAGAGTAATGCCGTCTGGAGTTTAGCCATCTGGTCATAACCCCTGGTGGGGTCACTCATGGCAGTAAGGTCAAGGGGGACCTTCCAGAAGAAGAGTAATCCAGCCAAGACCTCAATAGTGGAGCTGAAAGAAGATGCTGACACATCGCAACAGCAAAGTTCCAAGTAAATTTATTATCAAAGTACATATGTATCACCATGTACAACCCTGAGATTCACTTTCTTGCAGGCATTCACACTCAATACGAAGAAACGCAATAGAATCGATGAAAGTCCGCAAATAACAAGGTGGACAAACAACCAATATGCAAAAGACAACAAACTGTGCAAATACAAAAAGAAAAAAAAATGCATAAATATCGAGAACCTGAGATGAAGAGTCCTTGAAAGTGAGTCCATAGGTTATGGGCACAGTTCAGTGTCGGGGTGAATGAAGTTGAGTGAAGTTATCCTCTCTGGTTCAAAAGCTTTATGGTCAAGGGGTAGTAACAGTTCCTGAATCTGGTGTTGTGAGTCCTGAGGCTCCTGTACCTCCTTCCTAATGGCAACAGCGAGAACAGAGCATGGACTGGATGGTAGAGGTCCTTTCCTGCAACAGCGCTCCACGTAGGTGTGCTGAATGTTGAAGAGGGCTCAATGTTTTTAATGGTATTTACTGGATTGGACAGATCAATGCAATTATCATTTTTTTGCACTGTTTTATTTTTTTCATTGATCTGTAACTCATCATATTGAATTTAGTTATACCTCTCAGATTCACAGTCTCTATTACTGAGAAAGAAGAGAACAGCAATGTCCAAGATATAGCAAAAATTCATCATTTCTTTCGAGTCAGTCATGGTCCTGACTTGGGTATACAGACAGACCCTTGTTATGTAAAAGGTCCCATTGTTGTAAATTGTCCATAGCAGGTTTCTCCATAAATCAGAAATATCAATTGTTCATAATATCCATATCATATTGCTCTACATATACTTGGAATCATTCTTTAATTTCATTGAAAAATTACCCTAATACTATTCATAATTAAATTAATGGAATATATACTGTATCCAATACCATGAAATATTTAAATATTATTGTATTTTTTTTCAACTCGAGCTGGTAGAACCTGAGGTACAGGCATAGCCAAGCACACTCATTTCTCAATTGCTAGGAACTTTCAGACTATTCTAGTGGTGTTTATTATTGTGGCTTTCTGGAGATTTACATAAATATTGCAGTGTAGGCCTAATTATTTAGTGGTCTTGTGTAGTGTCTTTGGGATGATACCATTTGTAGATGTTACTATTGGAGCAATGTATACCCTGTTTAAGTTCCATCGTCTTTCAATTTCCATTCTTAATTCAGCATAATTCACCAAAACACTTATCGATTTCCATATGTTATGTGTGTTTGGAATGGCTATATCTATTAAGTAAGATCTTCTTGCTTGATTATCCTGTAGTATTATATCCGGACGGTTGTTATGGATTGTCCTAACTCTAATAATGGATTGGTCATAATATAATTTGTAGGACTCAGACCCTAAATCTGGATCAGGCTTGTATTAACATAGTGTCTTTGATGAGTTTGTATTTTAGAGCAAGATTTTGACGAATGATGTTTGCTGCTTGATTGTGCCTATGTAAGTAATCAGATTGAATTAAACTGCTGCAGGATCCTGTAATGTGTTGAATTGTATCTGGTTTCTCTTGGTATTTTCTATATTTATCGTCCTGAATTTGTTGGCCTTTTTATATATTTTTAATCATTTTTGGTGTCAACCACCTGGTCCTGTATTGCCACAAGGAATCGCTCAGCTCCTGGGAAGAAGGTCTCCAACTCTGAGCCAGATGTTCGATGCTTTCTGGTTATGCTGTGTGTGCGGGTGGGGTGTATAGGGGTTCAATATTCTTGTTGCGTTTTGTGTGAGTGTGGGGTTTTATGTGGTCAATGTTCTTGTTGTGTTTTGTGCGGGTGTGGTGTGGTTTAGGGGTCAATGGTTTTGTTGTGTTTTGTGTGGGTGTGGAGGGGAGTTATTGGGTAAATGTTCTTGTTGCATTTTGTGTGCGTGCGGGGGGTTTAGGAGGTAAATGTTCTTGTCTTTTGTGTGGGTGTGGGGTTTTAGGGGGTCAATGTTGTGTTTTATCTGGGTGTGGGGGGGTTTGAGGAGTCAGTGTTCTTGTTGTATTTTGTGTGGGTGTGGAGTGTTTAGGGGGTCAATGTTGTTGTTGTGTTTTGTCTGGGTGTAGTGGGGTTTAGGGGGTCAGTGTCCTTGTTGAGTTTTGTTTGGGTGTGGGGGGTTTTAGGGGTCAATGTTCTTGTGTTGTGTGTGAGAATGTGGTATTCATGGGGGTCACTATTCTTGTTGTGTTTTGTGTAGATGTGGGGGGGGTTTGGGGGGGTCAGCGTTCTTGTTGTATTTTGTGTGTGTGCGGGGGAGGTTTGGAGGTCAATGTTCTTGTGTTTTGTGTGCGTTTGGGGGTTTATGGGGTCAATGTTCTTGTGTTTTGTGTGTGGGTGTGGAGGGTGTATGGGGTAAATTTTCTTGTGTTTTGTGGGGTGTGTGTGGTTTAGGGGGTCAATGTTCTTGTGTTTTGTCTGAGTGTGGGGGTTTATAGAGGTCAATTTTCTTGTTGTGTTTTATGTTGGGGGTGGATATTTAGGGGGTCAATGTTCTTATTCTGTTTTGTGTTGGTGTGGGGGGATTAGGTGGCCAATGTTGTCGTGTTTTGTGTGGACGTCGGGTGTTTATTCAGTGAATGTTCTTGTTATGTTTTTTGTAGGTGTGGGGGCTTTTTGGGGTGAATGTTCTTGTTCTGTTTTGTGTGGATATCAGGGGTTAATGGGGTCAATGTTCTTGTTGTGTTTTATGTGGATGTCGAGGTCAAAGTTCTTTCTGTATTTTGTATGGATATCGAGGTTTAACGTGGTAAATGTTCTTGTTGTGTTTTGTTTGGGAGTGGGGCATTTATTGTGTCAATGTACTTGTGTTTTGTGTGGGTGTGGGGGGTTTAGGGGGTCAATTATCTTGTGTTTTGTGTGGGTGTGGGGGAGTTATGGAGTCAATGTTCTTGTTTTGTTTTGTGTGTGTGTGGAGGTTTAGGGAGTCAATGTTTTTATTGTGGTTTATGTGCGTGTGTGGAGTTTATGGGGTCAATGTTCTTGTGTTTTGTGCAGGTGTTGGGGGTTTAGGAGGTCAATGTTCTTGTTGTGTTTTGTGCAGGTGTTGGGGGTTTAGGGGGTGAATGTCCTTGTTGTGTTTTGCGTGTCTGTGCGTGTTTAGGGGGTTAATCTTCTTGTTGTGTTCTGTGTGGGGTGGGTGTTTTGGGGCTTAATATTCTTGCTGAGTCTTGTGTGGGTGTTGGGGTTTGTGCAGTTAATGTCTTGTTGTGTTTTGTTTTGGTATGGGAGTTTAGGACATCAATGTTTTTGTTATGTTTTGTGTGGGTGTGTGAGGGGTTTGTGGGTCAATATTCTTATTTTGTTTTGTGTAGGTGTGGCGGGTTAGCAGGTCAATATTCTTTTGTTTTGTGTTGGTGTGGGAGGGTTTGGGGGTCAATGATCTTGTGGTGTTTTGTGTGCGTGTGGGGCATTTAGGAGGTCAATGTTCTTGTTGTATTTTGTGTGGGTGTGGGGTCTTTATGGGGTCGATGTTCTTGTTGCCTTTGATGTGGGTGTGGGGTGATTAGGAGGATCAATGTACTTTTTTGTGTATTGTGTGGGTTTGGGTATTTAGGGGGTCAATGTCCTTGGTGTGTTTTGTGTGGATGTGGGGTGATGATGCGGTTAATGCTCTTGCGTGTTGTGTTAGGGTGGGCTTTTATGTGGTCAGTGTTTTTGTGTATTGTCTGGGTGTGGGCGGGCTTTAGGGGTGAATTTTCTTCTGTTTTGTGTGGGTGTGGGTGTTTAGGGGGTCGATGTTCTTGTTTTGTTTTCTGTGGATGTCGGGGGTTTACAGGGTCAATGTTCTTGTTGTGTTTTGTGTGGGTGTGGGGGATTTTCCTCAGGCTAGCCAACACCTTCTTTTCTATAACCTGTACAGGATCCATGAAGTTGATACCACTTGCCTCACTTCTATAGACTCTGTGTTCTTCTCCTGAGTAAATACAGATGCAAAGAATTTATTTAAGATCTCCCCCATCTCCGTTGGCTCCACTCAGGTATTACCATTTTGGTCTGCCAGAGCACCAATTTTGTCCCTTGCAATCCTTTTGCTCTTAACGTATCTGTAGAATCCCTTAGATTTTCCTTCATCTTGTCTGCTGGAGCAACTTCATGCCTTGTTTTAGCCCTCCTGATTTCTTTGTGTTCTTCTGCATTTCTTGTACTCCGTTACTACTTCGTTTTTTCCTACCTGCCTATAACTGCTATGCACCTCCTTTTTTCTCTTAACCGGACCTCAATATCTCTTGAAAACCAATGTTCCCTACGCTTGTATGTTCAAGATTTAGTTTTTGAAGGCCTCCCACTTACCAAGTACACCTTTGCCAGAACACAGCCTATCCCAATCTACACTTTCCAGATCATTTCCGATGCCATCAAAATTGGCCTTTCTCCAATTTAGAATCTCAACCCGCAGTCCAGATTTATCTTTTTTCATATTTACTTTGAAACTAATAGCATTGTGGTCAGTGGACGCAAAGTGTTGTTCTACACAAACTTCTGTCACTTGCCCTGACTCATTCCCTAACAGCAGATCCAGTATCACATGCTCTCTTGCCGGGACTTCAATGCACTGATGAAGGAAACTTTCCTGAACTCATTTGACAAACTCTATCCCATCTAGTCCTTTCGGAGTATGGAATTCCCAGTCAATACTTTATACTTTATACTTTATTGTTGCCAAGCAATTGATACTAGAATGTACAATCATCACAGCGATATTTGACTCTGCACTTCCCGCTCTCCGGATATATTTTCAATATCTGGAAAGTTAAAATCACTTACTTTTATAACCTTACGTTCCTTGCAACAGCTTGCGATCTCTTTACAAATTTATTCCTCTAAGTCGCTTGGACTGTTGGGTGGTCTGTAGTATTGCTCTATTAGCATGTTCATATCTTTCTTATTTCTTAGTTCCACCCACAACGCCTCACTAGTCGAGTTCTTCAGTCTGTCCTGACGGAGTGCTGCCCTGACATCTTCCCCGACTGGTAACGCCATCCCTCCCCCTCTAATCCCTCCGGCTCTGTCACATCTAAAACAACAGAACTGGAGCATTGAGCTGCCTCTCCCGCAAACAGGCCTCACTAATGGCTACAGCATCATAATTCCAGGTGTTGATCCATGCCCTGAGCTCATCTGTCTTTCCTACGATACTGCTTGCATTGAAATATATGCAGCTGTGGACACTAATAGCACCACACTCAACGTTTTGATGTCTGTCTTTGTCTGAGGTCTTACAAACATCTGACTCCATAAACTTTCCTCTGACTATTCTGGCACTCTGGTTCCAACCCCCATACCACTCTAGTTTAAAACCCACTGTGTAGCTTTCCCACAAGGATATTAGTCCCCCTTCTGTTCAGGTGTAAACCATCCCTTTTGTACAGGTTCCAATTTCCCTGGAAGAGAGCCCAATGGTCCAAAAATCACACGCCCTCCCCCCGCCACCCCCAACACCAACTCCTTAACTACCTGTTAAACTATATAATCTTCCTAGTTCTGGCAGCACTCATGCTTGGCATGGGCAGCAATCCAGAGATTACGACCTTGAAGGTCCTGCCCTTTAATTTAGCATCTAATTCCCTGGATTCCCTATGCAGAACCTCGTCACTCGTTCTAACCATGTCATTAGTACCTGCATGGACCACCACCTCTGGCTGTTTGTCTTCCCACTTAATAATGCTGAGGATGTGATCCGAGATGTTCTGGACCCTGGCACCTGGGAGGCAACATACCATTGGGAATCTTGTTCTCGCCCACAGAACCTCCTGTCCATTCCCCTAATTAATGAATCTCCTAACACCACAGTGTGCCTCCTCTCCCGCTTCCCTTGTGACTCACAGAGGCAAACTCAGTGCCAGAGATCCAACCACAGTGACTTTCCTATGTTAGGTCATTCTCCCCGACAGTATCCAAAGTGATAAACCTATTGTTGAGGGGGATGGCCACAGGGGTATTCTGCACTGGCTCCTTAACCCCTTTCCCTTTACTGACTGTCACCCAGTTTCATGTGCCCTACATCTATGTCTATAATAGATGATAGGTTGCCTTTCTAACACTGTTTTTATAGTTTAGATGATACATGTATAATGAGTGGCTTGATGAGCCCCAAAAAATTACTTTTTCTCTGATGATGTTAGAGCTACAGTCTACTTGGCCACAAACAGGAAATTATTAAAAGTTATTTTAGTTCTTCTAGAAGTCTGTGAATTATTGATAACTATTAAAATATCTCCATAAACAGCATTAAACAAAGTCAGAATATTTCTTTACAACTGGATATTAGCAGTACCCTGATAATTTTCGGATCAGATCTGATATCCACTTAGTGGCCCCTTTATTAGGTACACCCGTACATGTGCTTGTTTATGCAAATATCTAATCAGCAATCACTTGGCAACAACTCAATGCATAAAAGATTGAAGTCATAGTCAACAAGTTCAGTTGTTATTCAGACCAAATATCAGAATGGGGAAAGGAGTGTTTTTGTTGCAATCGCAAGGCCTTGTTGGACATTGGTA
Organism: Mobula hypostoma; assembly: GCF_963921235.1. Taxonomy (NCBI): domain Eukaryota; kingdom Metazoa; phylum Chordata; class Chondrichthyes; order Myliobatiformes; family Myliobatidae; genus Mobula; species Mobula hypostoma. The sequence goes on along the minus strand of NC_086106.1, from coordinate 108,993,260 downwards.
ATGGAGAATCCTGCGAATCCGTTTCACTGGCTCATTGGTGAGACCAGTGGAAGGGGAACTGCATGGCCTTGGTTGTTGCATGGACAAGGCCGTCATGCATCGGGACTACCAGGAAAGCAGATGCCAGAGCCGCCTGTGTGCCACTGGACCTGTGCTGGGTTAGGGCTGGCAGCTTCCGTTGGTGCTGACCGCCAGTTCGCTCAATTGGAGACGAGTTGGATTGCATGCATCTATAGCTGCACTTGTGCGAGATAAGAAACTGCTATGGGCTTGTTCTGCAGAAATGTGGCTCCAGGACAACATCCATGCACCATCAATCTACAGGGCATGACATTCAGGGATTTGGACTATATTATTATTCTCTATATACTGTATATTTTTGAAACCGTATGCTTTATTCTACTATTATAACTATATGTGCCGTGTGCTGCATGTGACTGTTGGTACTGTGTTTTGTACCTTGGCCCCAGAGGAACACTGTTTCATTTGGTTGAATTCATGTGTATGGTTGAATTGAAAATTTAACTTGAATTTGAACTTGATTAAATGATTGTTGGTGCCAAATGGGGTGGTTTGAATACAAAGAACATAAGAAGCAGGAGTAGGCATCTGGCCTGTCGAGCCTGTTCTGCCATTCAATAAGATCATGGCTGATCTGGCCATGGACTCATCTCCACCTACCTGCCTTTTCCCCATAACCTTTAATTTCCCTACTATGCGAAAATCTATCCAACCTTCTCTTAAATATATTTACCGAGGTAGCCTCCACTGCTTCATTGGGCAGAGAATTCCACAGATTCACCACTCTCACGGAAAAACAGTTCCTCCTCATCTCCATCCTAAATCTACTCCCCAGAATCTTGAGGCTATGTCCCCTAGTTCTAGTCTCACCTACCAGTGGAAACAACTTTCCTGCCTCTATCTTATCTATCCCTTTCATAATTTTTTAAGTTTCTATAAGATCTCACTCATTCTTCTGAATTCCAGTGAGTACAGTCCCAGGCAACTCATCCTCTCCTCATAGTCTAACTCCCTCTTCTCTGGAATCAGCCTGGTGAACCTCCACTGCACTGCCTCCAAAGCCAGTATATCCTTCTTCAAGTAAGGAGACCAGAACTGCACACAGTACTCCAGGTGCGGCCTCACCAGTACCCCACACAGTTGCAGCAAAACCTCCTTGCTCTCAAATTCAATCCCTCTGGCAATGAAGGTCAACATTCCATTTGCCTTGTTGATAGCCTGCTGTACCTGCAAACCAACCTTTTGCGATTCATGCACAAGCACTCCCAAGTCCCTTTGCACAGTAGCATGCTGCAAGTTTTTACCATTTAAATAATAATCTGCTCTTCCATTTTTCCTTCCGGTGGACGACGTTTCATTTACCAACATTGTACTCCATCTGCCAGACCCTCGCCCACTCACCTAACCTATCTATGTCTCTCTGCAGACTTTCCAGATCTTCTGCACAATTTGCTTTTCCACTCAATTTAGTATCATCAGCAAACTTAGATACACTACACTCAGTTCCCTCTTCCAGATCATTTATGTATATCGTGAACAGTTGTGGACCCAGCGACACACCACTCACCACTGATTGCCAACCAGAGTAACACCCCTGTATCCCAACTCTCTGCTTTCTATTAGTTAAGCAATCCTCTATCCATGCTAATACATCTCTCCCAACTCTATGGATCCTTATGTTATGGATAAGTCTTTTATGTGGCACCTTATCAAACGCCTTCTGGAAACCCAAGTAAATAACATCCATCTGTTCCCCTCTATCCACTGTGCTCATTATATCCTCAAAGAACTCCAGTAAGTTTGTCAAACAGGACCTCATAAAATGCTGATCTCCTGGGAGTTTACAGAGAATAGTGCAATAAACTAAAAAACATCCAGTGAGCGGCAGTTCGGTGGAGGAAAACACCTTGTTAATGAGAGAGGTCAGAGGAGAATGGCCGACTGGTTCAAGCTGACAGGAAGGCGACAATAACTCAAATAACCACGCATTACAACAGCGGTGTGCAGAAGAGCATTTCTGAACACAAAACATGTCAGACCTTGAATTGGATGGGCTACAACAGCAGAAGACCACAGACATACACTCAGTGAACACTTTATCAGGTACAGGGGGCAGCTAATCAAGTGGCCGCTCAGTGTATTTCTCTTAGTTTTATTTGGAAGAGCTTGAGAGCTGAGCTGGGCTGAGATTTCAACCATGCATACTAAATCTGACCCAGATCCTTTCAAAGATCTGGACAAAACCATCCCAAATTCTTGTGCAAAGAACAGGAATTCTGCAGTTGCTGGAAATTCAAGCAACACACATCAAAGTTGCTGGTGAACGCAGCAGGCCAGGCAGCATCTGTAGGAAGAGGTGCAGTCGATGTTTCAGGCCGAGACCCTTCGTCAGGACCAAATTCTTGTGTAGTGGAAAATAGCCAGGGATTAGATTTAAGGGATTTATGTTGGTCTAAATGGCACAAGTACAAACTTCAGTTCTCTATTGAACCTCACAAATCAACATGATACAAGGAGCATGTTCCCTTGTTGTAACAATATGTTCCTGAAATAATTTGATGCCTGTGATCCAATTTTTGTTTGTTTGTTTACCATTTCATTATAATTGCTAATTTTCTCTGCAATGGACAATCTTACCACAGAGTGTTGCTCAATGTAGACACTTAGGGAGCAATTATATATTCCAGAGGGCATGTCAGGCATATTCCCGAGCCAGCTGGTAATCTACTCTTCCCATTTTCTAATCTCAGCACAGGCCTTCCATTATTGTGTCTGAAGTATGATTTAGTCTTACTTTATGAAGTACTGGTGGATACTAATTGCAAAGGGAGAAAAATCTGCTATGTAAAGAGTAATAATTGTCAAGGCTAGTATCTGAAATGTTAAATAAAAGCTGTTACATGTTTACAATGAACAGTATTTATCTATTGCTACTTGTCTTGGGCATTGGGTGTTGAGTGTCAACCAAATAATCTGGTTGGGAGTCAGATGGAGACATAAAGCTCTTTTGGCTGAACATGCTAGTTTATTATGGTAATTCTGCAGTTTCTCGGTAATCTCACAAATTACCAGCGTTGATTGAATACAATTTCATGTTGTGCCACTTTGGCAAATGACCTGTTAATTCCCTGGATTCTGAGCCCGTGCCACAACCAATTTAGAATCAGAATCAGGTTTAATATCACTGACATATGTCGTGAAATTTGTTGTTTTGTGGCAACAGTACATTGCAATGCATAATAATAAAAACTGTTAGTTACAGTAAGAAGTATATTAAATAAGTAATACAAAAAGAGGGAAAAAAAGTAGTGAGGTAGTGTTCATGGGTTCATTGTACGTTCAGAAATCTGATGGCAGAGGGAAAGAAGCTGTTCCTGAATCGCTGAGTGTGTGCCTTCAGGCTCCTGTACCACCTCCTTGATGGTAGCAATGAGAAGAAGGCATGTCTTGGGTGATGGGAGTTCTTAATTATGGGTGCCATCTTTTTGCTAGCATTGCTCCTTGAAGTTGCCATGGATGTTGTGGAGGTTACTGCCCATGATGGAGCTAACTGAGTTTACAGCTTTCTGCAGCTTATTTTGATCCTGTGCAGTGTGCCCCTTCCAAATCAGACAGTGTTGCTCTCCATGCTACATCTGTAGAAACTTAGCAGTGTGTTTGATGACATACCAAATCTCCTTAAAATCCTAATGAAACATAGCTGGTGCTGTGGCTTCTTTTTAACTTCATCGATATTTTGTGCCCAGGATAGACCCTCAGAGATGCTGACAGCCAGGAACTTGAAATTGCTCACTCTCTCCATTTCTGACCCCTCTACAAGGACTGGAATGTGTTCTTTCGTCTTACCCTTTCTGAAAACCACAATCAATTTGTTGCTGTGAGTCTGTCTTGCTCCTGTATGCCTCCTTGAAATCACCTGAAATTCTGCCACTGACATTACTTAACAATGATTTCCATCTTTCAAATGAGTTAACAGAGACCCATTGTCAACAGAATCCAGTGGGAGAAATTTTTCTGTAGCCACTATTGGAGAAATACTATTCCAAATGTCTTTCATTTGGAATCAAAATGAAGGCATGTACTGTACATTATCAGTGTTGTAACTCACAGATGTTTAATTACACCATCTCGCATACTTAGTGTCGGGTAATCACAGAACACGATTGCTGAAGAGCATTCCTGTGCTGTGCACCTGTTGTCTAATTAAAATTGAAACTTATTTGTACATATATTAAAATGACTATTAAGAAGTTATTGCAGTGATATCCCTGTTTAACTTAATTTTTCCTTTTGTGGTGTCAGTGCCTAGCATCTCCAGGTTAACAATAGTTTTATGAATCAATCCTTGTCAGCTATAACAGTTCAAAAGTTAAATATTTTTAAGGTTATTACATAAAGCAGATCACATTTCAGAATATTGTGTTGGTAATATAAATCTATCCAAGAATTTTCTCTCCAGACAAATGGGGAATTATCATTCCTTTGGTTATATTGAATGGCCTCTCTGTTGTAGGTGTACTGTGGGTTTTGCATTCATGAATGGAATATTTCAAGTGGATATTCGGAGTCAAATCCTAATTTAACTTAAGTTGTATCAAAGCCAAAGAGTTTTAGAGACATTGCCCCCAGCACACAACTTTTCTCTGTAACTTTATATGAACACTTTCTCTGTAACAGTAATACTTTTTTCTGCATTGTGCTATTGTTTTCCCTTGTACTACCGCAATGCACCAGGTCAAAATGGTACTTTTGTACAATATTCCTTCAATCGCTATCATCTGGATAGAAAATGAAACCATATATTTCTCTTCCCTTTGTCTTTACATTTGTTTTTCATCTTGAATGTGATTCTGGAACTGTAGGAGCCTGAGTTGGAGATTGAAGATCATTCAGGTGTTCCAGCGCTCTGCAGTCTCCGTGAGGATTCCGGGAAGCAGAGACAGCGTGCATGGACTTCATGGCAAGGAGGCTGTGGAACGGGGCGCAAGCAAAAGTTCGACTCCATTTCACTGATTAAAGCTTTTGTTGTTCACAGATTAAAGTGACAAGGGAAATTGAAACATTGAGGCGAATGCAGAAGCTGAGGACTGGCTGTCTGCTTTTTGATCGCTGGGGTATTGTTCTGCTATGGAGAGGGGAGACTGCCTTTTGCTCGCTGGAGGATTGCTCTGCAATCAGAGAGGGGAGGGGATGCTAATCTGTCCAGGAAATGTTACCCAGGTGTTCTGTGTTTTAGGTATGGACTTGGACTATAGAAACAGAAACATAGAAAATAGGTGCAGGAGTAGGCCATTCGGCCCTTCAAGCCTGCACCGCCATTCCGTATGATCATGGCTGATCATCCAACTCAGAACCCTGTACCTGCCTTCTCTCCATACCCCCTGATCCCCTTAGCCACAAGGGCCATATCTAACTCCCTAGACTATAGACTTCTTTTCAGCCCTGCATTTTTTATATTCTGTGTTTTTTGCCTGATCTTTCTCATTTTTTGTGTGTGGTGGAGGGGGACTTGGGTGTCGATATGTTTGTTCTGTTTTGGTATTTTTTTGTGCGGGAAGTGGGGATTGGGGTGGGGGGTGTTGCTGTTCCTTTCTTTCTTGGTTTCGTGGCTATCTGGAGAAGAAGAGTCTCAGAGTTGTATACTTTGATAATAAATGAACCTTTGAATCCTCTGAAATTGATCCATGTGAATGGTACGCTGGGGCTTATTTGTTTGTTCTCTTGTTTCAGATTCAGGAATTACTGGATTGATATTCCAGAGTTAGCATGATTAGAAGTATTCAAAAGCTTCTCATTGTAGCTTTGGCTCCTTTGAAAATCTATCAGGTGTTCTAGAGGCAAGGCCCGAAGACTGTGCTGCTGAGGTCTACTCACTGCTGAGACCGTTATTTAATGTTTCATTTTAATATGTTCTTAAAAAATCTATTGATACTCAAATCTAGAGATATCAGCGGATCCTGGACTGCAGAAACGGGCTGCAAGTGCAGTTTCTCTTTAAGAAAACAGAAGCTGGGCAGGTGTACTGGACTACAGCTATGACCTAAAAACAGAAGACTTACACCCCAACTCTTGATGATCCTGCTGGTAAATGTACATTCTCTGGAAGACAAAACTGATAACCTCAGAGCAAGACAGCAGTACCAGAAGGACATCAGGGACTGCTGTGTACTTTGCTTCAAAGAAACATGGCTCACAGCCACTATTTTGGATATAGTGCTGCTGCCCCGTGGCTTCACCTTTCTCCTCAAAGCCGAAAAAACTCAGTCTTTTAAAGGTAGAGGAAGTGGAGTGGGATTTGTGATTAATTCATTGTGTTGCACAGACCTGATGGTTCTATCTCAATCTCGCCCACCACATCTGGAACATCTAGCAATCACATGTTGTCTATCTTATCTTCCAAGGGAGCTTTTCACCATCATCCTGGAAGCAGTGTACATTCCACCTCAGGCCAACATCAGGCAAGCATTGGAGGAGCTGAGCACGGTAATCAGAGGTCATGAAACAACATACCCTGATGCCTTTCCTGTCATTGTGGGGGATTTCAACCAGACTAGCTTGAAGAAATCTATGAACAACTACCACCAACGTATCACCTGTGGAACCAGAGGAGTCAGCATACCTGAGCGCTGTCATACCACCATCAAGAATGCTTACCGAGCCATCCCATGCCCACACTTTAGAATGTCCAATCACCTGTCTGTACTTCTACTCCCAGCCTATAGGCAGAGACTAAAGACCTCAGCACCAGTGGTGAGGAACAAGGGAGGTGGAGGAGAGTTTACAGGACTGCTTTGAGTAGTTGGACTGGACGATATTCAGGGATTCATCTTTGAATCTGAATGAATTCACCATAGTTGGCACTAACTTCATCGAGACCTGTGTGGATGAGTGTGTGCCTTCGAGAATATACTGGATATTCTCATACCAAATGCCATGGATGAACAAGGAGATTTATAGTCCGCTGAGACTTTCAAGACTGGTGCTGCAGAGCTATACAAGTCTGGGTGTGATCTATGGAAGGCTATTTTAAGAGATTAAAATTAGAGAGGGAACTGGATGCACGTTAGCTCTGGCAGGGTTTCAGGTCATTACTTCCTACAAAGCAAAACCTAAATTCATGAATGGCTGTGATGAGCTCAACACCTTTTATGCACGCTTTGAAAGGGAGAATAAGACTACACTGGTATGAATCCCTGCAGCGCCTGGTGACCCTATGACCTCTGTCTCAGAGGCTGAAGCCAGAATACCTTTCAAGTGGGCAAACCCTCTCAAGGCTTCACACCCTGACGTTGTACCTGGTAGAGCGCTGAAATCCCGTGCCAACCAACTGGCGGGAGTGTTTAAGGATATCGTCAATCCCTCACTGCTTTAGAAGTGCGACAATCATGCCAGCACCCAAGAACAGCAGGATGAGCTGCCTTAATGACTGTCACCCAGTTCACTCACATCTGCTATGGTGAAGGGCTTTGAGAGTTCGGTCATGGACACAGTCAGCTCCTGCGTAAGCAAGGGCCTGGACTCACTGCAATTTGCCAGTCGCCACAGGAGGTCTACAGCGTATGCAAGTTCACTAGCTCTCCACTCAGACATGGATCATCTGCACAGCAGCAACATTTTATGTCAGGCTGCTGTTTGTTGACTACAGCTCACCATTCAACACAATCATACCTTAGTACTAATCAGCAAGATCCAAAACCTCAGACTCTTTACCCTCCTCTGCATCTGGATCCTTGAATTCCTCACTAGGAATCCACAGTCTGAGTGGATTGGAAATAACATCTTCTCCTCACTGGCAATCAACTTTCGGGCACCTCAAGGATGTGTGTTTAAGCCCACTGCTTTCCCCTCTCTATACCCATCACTGTGTGGCTAAGCACAGCTCAAACGACGTCTATAAGTTGAGTCTGTGTCACAACAACAACCTTGCACTGAATGTCAGTAAGACCGAGAAATTGATTATGGACTTCAGGAAGGGGAAGTCACACTAGTCCTCATCAAGGCATCGACAGTGGAAAGAGTGAGCTGTTTCAAGTTCCTTGATGTCAACATCTCTGAAGATCTAACCTGGGCACAACATACCGATGCAATTACAAAGAAGGCACGACAGCAGCTATATTTCATTAGGAGCTTAAGGAGACTTGCTGTGTCAACCAAAGACGCTCTAAATTTCTACAGATGTACCATGGAGAGCATTCTAACTGATTCCATCACCTTCTGCTACGAAGGGGGCACTGTACAGGATCGGAAAAGGCTGAAGAAAGTTGGAGACTCAGCCAGCTCCATTATGGGCTCTAGTCTCATAATGGACACCTTCAAAAGTTAATGCCTCAAAAAGATGACATCCATCATGAAGGACCCCCATCATCCAGGGCATTCCGTCTTCTCAGAGCCACCATCAAGGAAGAGGTATTGGAGCTGGAAAATACACATTCAACATTTCATGAACAGCTTCTTCCCCTCTATCATCAGCCTTCTGAATGAACAATGAATCCATTAACACTACCTCACAATTTTTTGTTCTCTTTTAATGTAATTTTTTTATATATACTTACTGTAATGTATAGGTTTGTGTTACATATTGCAATGTACACCTGTGGCAAAATGACAAATTTCACAACACATGCCGGTGATATTAAAGCTGACTAGTTCTGATTCTCAGCTCAAGCGCGCAGACGGACAGCATGATTATGCTGCTCATCTGACCCAGACTGCAGGCAGTGACTGCTCAGCTTCAAGGAGCTCTCATCCGGAGTGCGGTCATTATCATAATTCATCAGATTCACTGCCAGGAAAGTTCACCAGTGCCTCTGCTGCCTCGGAGGGCTAAAGACATTAGCCACGTCCCCTCTCACAGGCATCAGGTTTTATCGATGCACCATAGAAAACATTCTGTCTGGATGAGCTATCTACACCTCTGCCTCAGAAAGCAGTCAACATAATCAAACCCTCCACCCAATCCAGGCGTTCTCTCTCCTCCCCTCATACGGTACGATAGACACTTGACCTCACAAAGTATCTTGTTATCAACTTGCGTCTTATTGTCAACCAGCATGAAACTTTATTCTGCATTCGTAGTTGTTTTCCCATTTGCTTCCTCAATGCACTATTGTAATGAATTAATCTGTGTGAACAATATACAAGACCAATTTTTCACTGTACCTCGGTACATGTGAAATAAACAAACTAAATTACTGATTTATCAGTCAAATGTTCAATTAACCTACACTGTAATGGTGACCAAAGTACTTCGAAAGCACTTCCTTGGCTATGAACACTTTGGGATGTCTTCAGTTTGTTAAATGTGTTTTGTAAAAACAAATGTTCGTTTATTTCTGATATGGCATAACTTCATTCTGGGATGGAGCTGATTTTCAGTAAGTATTCCTGGTTCACATTTAATTCTGTTGTCATGGGCAACAATTCCTAACAATTATGAACGAATTCTTAGGCTTCCAGCTGGGTACAGATATCAATTTTGACCGACGTTTCAATGACGAACTCTGCCATCTTCATCAGGATGATGCCTGGATATGTCTAGTCCAGTGGTCCATCCCTCCTAATTGGTCAGTCCTCATCCAATCAGCTTTCCGCTATCCCACCTTGTTTACAATCGAATTCCAGTTTGTTCTTACAGAGAGACCTTTGTGTTTGTCACAATTCTTTTCCTCTAGTTTTATTTCAATGCTTCCTTCACCTGGTAGTCCCAAAAGCCATTGACACGGCACAGTAGTTTTGTGCTGCCGAAGTGAATCCTATGGTCATTGCGAATGCAATGTCTGCACCGCCAATTTCTCTGGGCAGCCCAAACGGATACAACTCCTGTGCTCCTTGATTCGGGTTTCCACTGTGCATCCCATCTGTCTGATATACACTGCTCCACATACACAGGTAATCCGGTAAATGCCAGCCAATTTGAGTCCCAGGTCATCTTTGACCCACATAAACTGAGATTTGAGCTTCCTTATGGGTTTGTGGATGGATTTAATCTGGTATTTCTCAGGATCCTGGTGATCCTTCCAGAAACCATGGAAATATAGGGAAGACAGGCAGTAGTGACTGGTTCCTCCTCATCGTTGGGTTTCCTGGTTTTTCTGTCAACCCTTTTAAGGGCTCGATTGATTTTGTTCACCTTGTAGTCATTCTGTAAGAATGTTGTGTGTAATCATCCTATTTCCTCGTGGAGACTCTCCGGATCTGAAATCAGGAGGGACGGACGACGGGGGTAGAAATACCACCAGACTAGACAGGCCAGGCATCATCCCTGATGAAAATGGCAGAGTTTGTCACCAAAAGGTCAGTTAAAATCAATACCTGTATCTGGCTGGAAGCCTGAGAAGAGTTTATTCATCAGCAAACTTGTATCTGGTGTTGGAGCTGTACTTAACCACAGGGTCATTGGTATAAAGCGAGTAGAGCAGGGGGTAAGTACACATCCCTGTGGTGCTCCTGAGCTGATGGAGATTGTGGAAGAGATGGCTTTGCCAATTCAGATTGACTGGGGTCTACAGAAGTCTACACCTGTCACTTCAATTCTCTGACCTATTCTCATTCCAGGTTCCTCGAGATTGTTATAGCTGGGGGTGGTAATGGTGATAAGCATGCATCTCAAATAGACTCTGCAAACTAAGTCCAGCCCCTGACCTTCACATGTGTGTTAACTCCTAAGCCCAGCGCAACCATTTCTACTGAGACGAGAAGAGGTAAAGATGGGTTACTGGTGACTCAAAACCAGCCCTTTCAGGCAGATGTGTCTCGTCAGCTGTGGTTGTCAGCTCACCTAGGAGGAAAACTCTGATGTCAAACTCCGCTGCCTTGTGGCTATACCTACTCGTGGGTAAACCCTGAGGAAAAATCATGAGATGGAATCCCTAAGGCAGTTTTACGTTGAGTTCAACACTGATTGGCAACTCCTGCGATGCTGCTGGTGCCGAACTGTGTTGGCTTCTGCCATTCCTTTGGATTCATCATCAGTCTAGAGAGGGGATCTTGCAGCATAGGCAACAGCTTTCTCTCCATATCGTACTGCCCTGGCTTGCGTATTGAACGTAGACAGCTAGGACTCCTCAACATCCATGGTCAACCTTACAGCTCCTGATGTCAGCAGGAAGATGACTTTGCAAATCAGTTGTCACAATGATACGCACAAAATACTGGAGGAACTCAGCAGGCCAGGCAGCATCTGTGGAAAAGAATTAAACAGTTGGCGTTTCGGGCCAAGCCCCTTCATCAGGACTGAAGTCCTAATGATGTTTGACTACTCCTGTGTCAAGGAGAACACAACATACGAAATTGAAAAATGTACAAGTGAGTTGCTGTGTCACCTGGAAGGACTGTTTGTAGCTTTAATCTCTGGGAAATGGGGAGATAAAAGGGCAGATAAAGCACCTCATGAGATCACATAGAAAAATATTATAAAGAGATGGGTGTGATATTGGAATAATATACATATTATTGATATTTAGATATCTCAATAAGAACACCTAACACAGCTTATGTATCTTCTGCCTGCTTAACAAGGGCACAGAAATATTGTCAGTTGTCAAATATATGTGCACAAGACTAAGGCACAGTGGCCGTGTGTGATTTATGGTTAAATTAAAACATTGATGTTACCAATTTATCCCTTTATTCATCTACAGGTGACTGATTGCTCATACCTTGATATATTTGAATGACTTGTGATGCTTTCCGCTTTCTATGTGTTCTTACTTTGTGCATATTTATTAACTGATGATGATAAATCTTAAAAATAGCTGCAAACTATTTTTAGTGTTGGGAAATGTGTGGGAATATATTGGGAATTGGGACACTGGGAATACAGTGATGGGAAATGTATGATAATACATTTTGGTAAAAGGAACAATAGTGTGGACTATTATCTAAATGGAGAGAAGGCTCAAATATCAGAGGTGCAGAGGGACTCGTGAAAGGCTTCCAGAAGATTAATTTACGGGTTGAGTCTATGGTAAAGAAGGCAAATGCAATGTTGGCATTTATTCAAGGGGAATAGAATATGAAAGCAATAAGATAATGTTGAGGCTTTTTAAGACACTAGTCAGGCCGCACTTGGAGTATTGTCAACAGTTTTGGACCCCATATCTCAGAAAGGATGTGTTGTCATTGGAGAGAGTCCAGAGGAGGTTCACGAGGATTATTTTGGGAATGAAGAGGTTAACATGTGAGGAGTGTTTGGCATCTTTGGGCCTGTACTCAGTAGAATTTAGAAGAATGGTGGGGCGGCGTGGGGGGGCGGGGGGAAGCGGGAATCTCACTGAAACCTACCCAATGTTGAAAGGACTAAATAGGGTGGGTGTGGAGAGGATGTTTCCTATGGTGGGGGTATCCAGAACAAAAGGCCACAGACTCAAAACTAAAGGGTGACCCTTTAGAACAGAGTGAAGAAGGAAATTATTTTAACCAGAGAGTAGTAAATCTGTGGAATGCTCTGCCACAGACTGGGGTGGAAGTCAAGTCCGTGGGTCTACTTAAGGCAGAAGTTCATAGTTTCCTGATCAGTCAAGGCGTCAAAGGATATGGCGAGAAGGCAGGTCTATGGGGTTGAGTGGGATCGGGGATCAGCCATGATGGAATGGTGGAGCATACTCGATGGGCTGAATGGCCTAATTCTGCTCCTCTGTCTTATGATCGTAACTGTTTCAAATTGATATATTATCTGTGTTGGATTATCGCCAGAAAATAACACTTAAAATTAAGAATCTTGAAATGTTGCTCTAAGGGGTTTGTTCTCCCTTCTTATGACCAATGTATTGTGCAGCAGAGGAGCTAGGATGTGGTTCTGAATCATTCCACGTGAAAGGTTCCTGATCAGTTACGTGGCATCAGATAGTAGGCTTGAGCGGGAATTGCTGGGGGGGTGGGGGTTGGTGGTTAAAATGAGATGAGGAGCCTGAATAAGAGCAAATGATTTGGAGAGCTGCTCAGAGTGCAATCTTGCACAACCAATTGTAGCTAACAATGTTTTTCAGCATTTTTACATATACTGTGGTCCATAAGGAGGAGAAATTTCAGATTAAACCAAAATAATTTTAAATACATTTATTGGACACTGGGGAGAGCTACAGTAAAATAGAGGTTGTTCAGAGATAGGATTGAGAATTGGCCTATGCATTTAACATAAAGAAATGTGCTTGGGGATAAAGAGCAGGCCCAGTAATTACAGTGTAATTGAGAAAGTGCTGACAAAGGTGGAACTTTGGGTCAGGTCTGACAGAGGACAGATAGCTGAGCGGAACTAAAGAGGAAAGACACTTAATGGTTAGTTCCTAGACATTTCCTCTGCTGAGAAAGGGCAGGTGCAAGAAGTGAACTCACTCAGCAAAGCTGTGCTCCTCTCGGTGATTGAGAGGCCTGTCAGCCCCCTCTGTCTGGGCTCACCAGGAAGATTTCTCACTCAGGGCAAGCATGTTTGTGGAACTTGAACCTCAGTGGAAGAAACCCCACCTTCATAACTGTGTTTGATTTCTCCAGTGTAGAATAGGCCACACAGGGGAATTAAAGAAAATGCTCTTTCAATTGAAAACACCGTTTGGAGCTTTGGAAGGAATTCACCGATTTATTACATCAGATCAATAGACAATAGACAACAGACAATAGGTGCAGGAGCAGGCCATTCGGCCCCTCGAGCCAGCACCACCATTCAATGTGATCATGGCTGATCATCCACAATCAGTATCCAGTTCCTGCCTTATCCCCATAACCTTTGATTCTGCTATCTTTAAGAGCTCTATCCATCTCTTTCTTGAAAACATCCAGAGACTTGGCCTCCACAGCCTTCTGGGGCAGAGCATTCCATATATCCACCACTCTCTGGGTGAAAAAGTTTTTCCTCAACTCCGTTCTAAATGGCCTACCCCTAATTCTTAAAACTGTGGCCTCTGGTTCTGGACTCACCCATCAGCGGGAACATGCTTCCTGCCTCCAGCGTGTCCAATCCCTTAATAATCTTATATGTTTCAATAAGATCCCCTCTCAGCCTTCTAAATTCCAGAGTATACAAGCCCAGACGCTCCAATCTTTCGACATATGACAGTCCCGCCATCCCGGGAATCAACCTTGTGAACCTACGCTGCACTCCCTCAATGGGCTACAAACACAAAATAGAACTCATCTCTCCTGGACTAAAAATGTATTAATTGGTAGGCGCTGGGATGAGAATTTTTGTGGGAGTTCTCCCACTCAACTACCATAACAATTTTACCTTATTATTCTTCTTCTAAGTTATCACTAAGCCCGCCTCAGCTGAGTGGGAAAACACTAAAGAAAATTCCCCGGGTGAGTGTCCAATGAGTCACTGTTTGTTTATTTTAGCCTTGCTTGACCTTGACTTGGGCATGGCTGTACATACATGATGAAAATGCAGCTTAAAATGTTTGCATACAGCTGCTGCTAAACACACACCATTTCCAAGGTCTCTTCTTCAAAGCCGTGCAGTGACTAAATTGTGGTCTTCATTATTGACACTGCCAGGTTTAACAGGGGGGTGGTAATTCGTTTAAAAGGATTCCCATAAACCAGTACAGTGAATATATTAAAAAGTGACTGAATAGCCGGTCAGGGAGATGCACTGGTATTTATCCTTGTGCCACAATGAAGGAGACTTGCTTAACCAACTGTTCTACTCTTCACAATCTGCTGCAATCAAAGTTGTCTAAACTATATTTATTGTTCATAGTATATCAATTGCTGGTTTTATTAGGTCTTTCCCCCAACAAGCCTTTTTCTTCTTGATCTTTATTTTGAAACTGCTGTGTCTGAAGTAATTGTATCAGATAATTCTACCAGGCTTCAGAATTCTGCAATATGCCCTAACTCATTCTTTTTAAACTTTTGCTTTGCTGTGGGGATTTCTGGCACTCAAGAACGTAGTGGGTGGTTAATTAGGTAGCACATTAAATGGTTGCCATGTACATTAATCTGCACACAAAATTCATGCTGATTGCTCATTGCCATAACACCCCATTTCAGCTTGATCTAACGGTGCGGCTGTATATTGTTTTCATGGATCACTACAGGGACTAATTTTTGTGAGCGGCTGACGCTAGTCCAAGCTGGATACTACTGATTGAAGCCACTATTAAAGGCAAGGTGGTTGAATCTGGAACTACAGGCTTGTGACAGTAACATCAGATTTTCTGACACCTCATTGGGCAAGGAAGAGGCAGGTCCTTGACTAAACGAGAGTTTAGGAAGCCTTCCAGTCATGCATAACTGATGAGAAAGGACAAATATCAAGGTCAGTGACAAGAGAGCCGCACAGGATATGGATGCAATGTTGCAAGCAGTGCAGGAATCAAAGTCAGAGAATACAGCTTTAGATGTTATCTCCCAATGACCCCACATTCAGCTCAATGCACCATTTCCCTTCACTTATCCACTTACAATTCTATCATTCAAGACTCAGGCCCAACACACCTTCAGACACATAATCCCGAAACTCGCATCTTGCAACTTGTACCTCCCACCAGCTGGACACAACTGTGAAGGGCACAAATCCATAAGAACATAAGACATGGGAGCAGAATTAGGCTATTCAGCCCTTTGAGACTCTTCCACCATTCCATCATGCTGATTTATTTTCCCTCTCAACCTCATTCTTCTGCCTTCTCCTTGTAACTTTTGGCCCCTCAGTAATCAAGAACCTATCAAACTCTGCTTTAAATATACCCAATGACTTGGTCTCCACAGCTGCCTGTGGCCACACATTCACCACCCGCTGACTAAAGAATCATCTCTATTCTAAATCTATGTTCCTGAGGCTGTGCCCTCTGGTCCTAGGCTCCCCCACTACACACAATTGTTACAATGAGCTACTGGAAGCGTGCCCAAGTGCAGGACAGAGACACGGAGGTAATATTAACAGAATGTATTTTATTAATAGTTGCCAGGAAAGTCGGGGAGCGAGGATAGAATGCTTACGGGGACGAGGATGTGGGACAACAAACATGAGGAGCTTGGACTCGGAGCCTGGACTTGGACCCGGACTTGGACACAGAGCCTGGACTTGGACTTGCACCTGAAGCCTGAACTTGGACTCGGACTTGAGCCTGGACTTGAACTTGGACTCAGACACAGAGATAGAATACCCAACACGGAGTAGCAGCAAATGGCCAGACATACTCAGATGGAAATGAGGCAACCAAACAAAAGCAGACAATCCATATTTTGACACAGAGTAGCTCATGAAGCGGCAAACGGCTGGCAATCACTCAGCTGGACACGAAGAGTCAGAATTCCCAACTCGGAGTAGAGGCAAACGGGCGGACCTACTCAGCTAGAAATGAGATGACTAAACCAACCAACGACAGACAATACGAATCTTGACACGGAGTAGCTCATGAAGCGGCAAACAGCCGGCGATCACTTAGCTGGACACAAAGAGACAGAATTCCCAACTCGGAGTAGCAGCAAACAGCCGGACCTACTCAGCTGGAAACGAGACAACAAAAACCAAACAATGACTGTCCATTTTTATCTTGACTCAGAATGGCGGCAATCGGCCAGCAAATCTCAGCCAGACATGAAAACGACAGAATTTGCATCTTGACTTGGAGTAGTGGCAAAATGGCCGGCAATTCAGCTGGACATGAAAACGACTGAATTCACTAAGCAGCCACAGGCACCGAAGCAACTTATAGAGTCCACAATTCTCAGCGGCTCCAGGATGAGCATAGCCGAACTGGCTACGGTGACGAACCAGCAGCGAGTAGATGTAAGTCAGAGTTTTTATGCTGCTGGTTCGAATGAGGATCAGGTGCCCTAATCAAGGAGCCCAGTGGAACATGGGGAAAAAGAAATTAACTGAAATGAGGAGTTAATGGACCAGACCATGACAACAATACTCCAAGTGTGGTCTGACCAATGCCTTATAAAGCCTCAGCATTACATCTTTGCTTTTATATTCTAGTCCACAAACTGCAAGTTAACCTTTAGGGAATCCTGCACGAGAATACCCAAAACCCCAAGCACTTTGTGCGGCAAACTCTGTTCACTATCTCTCAAAAGAGGAGTACATCAAATGGCAACAGCAGCAAGAAACTTAAGAGGAAAATGTATGACTGCACAGTCCCACAGCCCCACTGAAAGAGAAGTGCTGACCATAATTAGTAGCAATAGCAGACTTTAAAACCAGCAGCAGGACAGAGCTGGCATTATGCCTATTGCTTACCCCCATTGTCATATTCTACTTCCCCTTCATTTCACAATCTCTCCTCTCGGCAAGCTGAGAATATATTAGTATAGACCAATTGTTCCCACTGTCCATTACTGCATTCTCAAAGACCAGTCTCCATTTTGGCCAGCTCAACAGCAAAGATAAAGATGTTCCATAATTTGACCTGGCATTTGCAGCCAATAACTCGGATGCTGACTCTGCTTCCCTTTGAAGTCGGATCCACACCCATGGAATAGCAGGGCAAGAATAGGTTATAGCCATTTCTAAGTTAAAGAACAGCTCAGGGGTCAGATATCTGCAGTTGAGCCCTAGTATGGGGTTCCAGACTAGATGAAATGGCAATCTACGGACAGCCACAACTTTAACACTGCATCTCATCTCTTGCTGTCCTAAACATTATGTAATGTTAGATAGCCGCTGACAATTTCTCTTTTAAAGCACCAACAGGAACGACCCAACAGCTGTTTATTGCCATGTCAACGCTATTATCTAACAGCCAATCTTGGGCTGATGGCACCTACTTGGTAGATACCCATACTGAAAGCAACTCCAGCGATCTGTTCCACTGAGATTTCCTTCGGGATCAGGAAATGGCTCTGGATTGCAAAATCTGCTTTTCTCTCTCTCTCTCAGAATGATGCCCTTGCATGATTTCACCACTGGAACTGTCACTGCAGAACCAGAATCATATTTATTATGACTGACACATGCCACAAAATTTGTTGCTTTATTGCAGCAATACAGTGCAATATATAAAACATACAAGTTGCAATGCAAAATACAAAAAATAATTCAGTAGTGCAAAAAGAGAACAATCTACTAAGGTAGTGTTCATGGCGTCATGGACTGTTCAGAAATCTGATGGTTGAAGGGAAGAAACTGTTCCTAAAACGTTGAGTGTGTGTCTTCAGGCTCCTGTATCTCCTCCCTGATGGGTGCTCTATTCGCTGTTGTATATTCCCTGTCATGTTTGGATATAGGGTTATGGTTTGGAATGTTGATTTGTGTTCAAGAGGACACTCTGATGATGAGCAACAGCAGGAAGATATGAGAGGAGCTGTCAAAGAGTGGAAATTGGGATTAAGTTCATTGAAGGTGCAGACTGAAATGGTGAGCCTACGTCTTCAGTGACGATAAGTGTCAGCTATGTGAAAACCCTTACATAAAATGTTATGCTTTATACAGGCAACCTAAAACCTGAGGCATCACAATTTCATCCTCACACTCATACATGTCCAATTTAATGAAATTCAGATGGGAGTTAATAGACAGGGAATTATGGCTAGTTATTCTGGTCTTCCTTGTCAGTGTTCAAATGTGGTCAACTTCTGGGGATGCAACTAACATCCTCCACAGTGAACTCAGCAATCCTCAGCCGTGAAGAATGGATACTTGGATGTCATTATGTTTGAACGGCCCAAACCCATTCAGTTGAAAAATAGCCACAATGAACAATGCCAGAGGACAATGAGACACATGAAATACACAATTTTGGGCCCCTGGTAACATGAAGGTATTTCTACCAATAGTTCTAAATTTTATTGTGTCTGGATCTATGCAAAAATTTTGTTGCAGTCAATTCAGTTGGTATTCAGTTATCAGGGGAAAAAAATGATCAAGAAAATGAATGTGTTCTTGTTCCCAGCTGACAGTTCTGTGAATAGCTGGAAAGAGATTAAACAGCCAGGGTTATACTGAAACGGATACGAGTCCAGTTTATCTCTGATTTACCAGAGACTATTTATAAAATAGAACATTCTCAATCTGGTCACATTTATAACAGGCATTCTTTGTTGGTACAATTTTATCATATATTCTATGCAAGAGCTGACCTTTCACACCACAAATAGCAAAAAGCAAGTTCAGTAACAATTGTGCTATAAATAGACACATTCCATCAGTGAAAGGACAATAGAAAACAATTAGAACTGGCTATAGTTATTTGACATGATTTTTGTGTAGCTATCGGATTTGCTTTGATTACAGATTCTAGATTCCGCAAGGTTAATTACATGAACTCAGTTTCTATTATTTTGCAATGCTTCATGATAAACTATAATTCATTGTGAAAGTCTACCATCGAGTGTTGCACCCAAGTAACCACCTTCATTTCTGAAAAGGGATACTGATTATTGATACCCAAACAGAACCATTAATAGGTGGGGGAGGGGCTGAATTCCCAATATCAAGGTTAAAAGTAAATTTATTTTCAAGGTACATTAATGTCACCATGTACTACCCTGAGATTCATTTTCTTGCGGGCATTTACAGCAAATACCATAGAACCATAGAACCATAGAAACTACAGCACAGAAACAGGCCCTTTGGCCCTTCTTGGCTGTGCCGAACCATTTTCTGCCTAGTCCACTGACCTGCACACGGACCATATCCCTCCATACACCTCCCATCCATGTATCTGTCCAATTTATTCTTAAATGTTAAAAAAGAACCCGCATTTACCACCTCGTCTGGCAGCTCATTCCATACTCCCACCACTCTCTGTGTGAAGAAGCCCCCACTAATGTTCCCTTTAAACTTTCCCCCCCTCACCCTTAACCCATGTCCTCTGGTTTTTTTCTCCCCTTGCCTCAGTGGAAAAAGCCTGCTTGCATTCACTCTATCTATACCCATCATAATTTTATATACCTCTATCAAATCTCCCCTCATTCTTCTACGCTGCAGGGAATAAAGTCCTAACCTATTCAACCTTTCTCTGTAACTGATTTTCTCAAGTCCCGGCAACATCCTTGTAAACCTTCTCTGCACTCTTTCAACCTTATTTATATCCTTCCTGTAATTTGGTGACCAAAACTGAACACAATACTCCAGATTCGGCCTCACCAATGCCTTATACAACCTCATCATAACATTCCAGCTCTTATACTCAATACTTCGATTAATAAAGGCCAATGTACCAAAAGCTCTCTTTACGACCCTATCTACCTGTGACGACACTTTTAGGGAATTTTGTATCTGTATTCCCAGATCCCTCTGTTCCACTGCACTCCTCAGTGCCTTACCATTAACCCTGTATGTTCTACGTTGGTTTGTTCTTCCAATGTGCAATACCTCACACTTGTCAGTATTAAACTCCATCTGCCATTTTTCAGCCCATTTTTCCAGCTGGTCCAAGTCCCTCTGCAGGCTCTGAAAACCTTCCTCACTGTCTACTACACCTCCAATCTTTGTATCATCAGCAAACTTGCTGATCCAATTTACCACATTATCATCCAGATCATTGATATAGATGACAAATAACAATGGACCCAGCACTGATCCCTGTGGCACACCACTAGTCACAGGCCTCCACTCAGAGAAGCAATTCTCTACCACCACTCTCTGGCTTCTTCCATCGAGCCAATGTCTAATCCAATTTACCACCTCTCCATGTATACCTAGCGACTGAATTTTCCTAACTAACCTCCCATGCGGGACCTAGTCAAAGGCCTTACTGAAGTCCATGTAGACAATATCCACTGCCTTCCCTTCATCCACTTTCCTGGTAACCTCCTCGAAAAACTCCAATAGATTGGTCAAACATGACCTACCACGCTCAAAGCCATGTTGACTCTCCCTAATAAGCCCCTGTCTATCCAAATGCTTGTAGATTCTGTCTCTTAGTACTCCCTCCAATAACTTACCTACTACTGACGTTAAACTCACCGGCCTATAATTTCCCAGATTACTTTTCGATCCTTTTTTAAACAACGGAACAACATGAGCCACTCTCCAATCCTCCGGCACCTCACCTGCAGACAGCGACATTTTAAATATTTCTGCCAGGGCCCCCGCAATTTCAACACTAGTCTCCTTCAAGGTCCGAGGGAACACTCTGTCAGGTCCCGGGGATTTATCCACTTTAATCTTCCTCAAGACAGCAAGCACCTCCTCCTTTTCAATCTGTACAGTTTCCATGGTCTCACTACTTGTTTCCCTTAATTCCATAGACTTCATGCCAGCTTCCTTAGTAAATACAAAGAAACACAATAAAATTAATGAAAGACCACAACAAAGACAGGTAAACAACCAATGTGAAAAGACAACAAATTGTGCAAATGCAAAAATAGAAAAAGAAAAAAAATCATAATAATAAGTTATATATTAAGTTAAATAATAATAATTATTGAGAACATGGGTTGTAGAGTCCTTGAAAGTGAGACCATAGGTTGTGGAATCAGTTCAGTGGGTTGGGGTGAGTGAAGTTATCCCTTCTGGTTCAAAAGCCTGATTGCTGACGGGTGATAACTATTGCTGAATCTGGTGGTGTGAGACCTGAGGATCCTGTACCTCCTTCCTGATGGCAGCAGCAAGAAGGGGGCATGGCCTGGATGATGGGGGTCCTTGATGATGAATGCTGCTTTCCTGCAACAGTGCTCCTTGTAGATGCGCTCAGTTCCGGGAGGGCTATAGCTAAGATGGACTGGGCTGTATCCACTACTTTTTGTAGGCTTTTCTGCTCAAGGGCATTGGTGTTTCCATAATAGGCCATGAAGCAACCAGTCTGTATACTCTCATTTTCTCTCATATTCATTTTCTTGCAAGCATTTACAGGAAAAATAAAGAAATAAAACTGAATCTATAAAAAATTATACATAAACAAAGACTGACAAATAACCAAAGTGTCCTTGAAAGTTGGTCATAGAATCAGTTTGGAGCTGTGTCCAGTGCTGTTTCAGGAGCCTGATGGTTGTACGGTAATAACTGTTCCTGAAGCTGGTCGTGTGGGACCTTAGACTTCTGCACTTTCTGCCCCATAGGTAGTTGCAAGAAGAGAACATTGTCTGGGTGGTGGGGGTCTTTGATGATGGATGCTGCTTTCTTGTGGCAGTGCTCTATGTAAATATATTCAATGGTGGGGAGGGCTTAACCTGTGATGGTCTGGGCTGTACTCACCACTTTCTATAGTCCTTTCTGTTCTTGGCTATTGGTGTTTCCATACCAGACCATGATGCACTAAGTTTGTCAAAGTTTTTGATGACACGCTGAATCTATGCAAACTTCTAAGAAAGTAGAGGCTCTGTCATACCTTCTTTGCGATGGCTTTTACACTCTGGTCCAAGGACAGAGTTCATAGCACACCAATCAGGAACAGAAATTATTTTGATCCTTTCCTTTACGCAGATACCAGAGGCTAATTATACCCTTGTGGGTCATTCAAAGTGGCATGTACGAGAGGTCAACTCTGACATCTTTATGGTTTATTGGACTCCAGTAGCTCAATCCTGTTGAGGACCTACAATATCAGGCTTCAATTGCACAAGTCTCCCTGAGCCAGAAGTTCCAGTGACCAGCAAAGCAAAGAATATTGTCTACAAAGATCTAATGGTGTCTGTGCAAGGCCAGTCCCGTTTATAAATGTCTACCATTAACAAATTCCAACTTGTGCCCAGCAGCTATGATGATGAAGCAAACAGTCATATCAATAAATTCTTTCAAGCAGCGTACCCAGTAACTTAGTAAAAGGAAGCACAAGAGTTTCCTTAAGCTTGTCCACCATTCATTGAAAACATGCCCTCTTCTACCTCGCCCAGTCCCATACGGATGCTATATCCTGTATTTCTCTTGTTTTCAACATCTACCAATTTCAGTCCTCATTTCAGTGAGCAGGATTGAAGATCCTCTGGGGTTGAAGATTTGAAAGATCACATTCCCCTGAATGAAGACATTACTTCTCAGCTCACTTTTTAACAGCCAACTCCACCTAAAGCTACGTCCTTGGCTCCAGACACTCTGGAGAAACAATATCTATCCTGTAAATACCTCAGAAATGAAGACTGGAACTTTCACACATGTCCTGGGTCCTGATTGCCATTACAACGGAGGCACGGTAGTGCCTCTACTTTGTTTGAAGTTTGTGCAGATTTGACTTGATATCTTACGCTTTGACAAACTTCGATAGATGCGTGGCTGAGAGTATACTGACTGGTTGCATCATGGCTTGGTATGGAAACACCAATGCGCTGGAATGGAAAAGCCTACAATAAGTAGTGGATACAGTCCAGTAAGTAACAGGGAACACAATAAGACCATAAGACATTGGAGCAGATTTAGACCATTTGACCCATTAATCCTGCTCCTCCCTTCCATCATTGCTGATTTATTATCCCTCTCAACCTTATTCTTTCATGCTCTGACAAATCAAGAACCTATCAAACTCCACTCAATAACCTGGCCTCCACAGCCACCTATGACAAGGAATACCATATGTTTACTGCTTTCTGGATGAAGAAATTCCTGCTCATCTCTGCTGTAAATAGATGTCCCTCTCATCTGAGGCTGTGCTCTCTGGTCCTAGACTCACCCACTATAGGAAATATCTTCCTTACATCCAATTTATCCATGCCTTTCAATATTTGTTAGTTTTCAGTAGATAGAAACATAAAAACATAGAAAACCTAAGGCACAATACAGGCCCTTCAACCCACAATGCTGTGCCAAACATGTCCTTACTTTAGAAATTACCTAGGGTTACCCATAGCCCTCAATTTTTCTGAGCTCCATGTACCTATCCAGGAGACACTTAAAAGACCCTATTGTATCCACCTCCACCCCCATCACCAGCAGCCCATTCCATGAACTCACAGCTCTCTGTGCAAGAAACTTAACCGAGACATCTGATCTGTAACTTCTTCCAAGCACCTTAAAACTGTGCTCTCTCGTGTTAGCCACTTCAACCCTGGGAAAAAGCCTCTGACTATCCACACAGTCAATGCCTCTCATCATTTTATACACCTCTATCAGGTCACCTCTCATCCTCCATCACTCCAAGGAGAAAACGCCAAGTTCACTCAACCTATTCTCATAAGGCATGCTCCCCAATCCAGGCAGCATCCTTGTAACTCTCCTCTGCACCCTTTCTATGGCTTCCACATCCTTCCTGTAGTGAGGCGAGCAGAACTAAGCACAGTACAAAGTGGGGTCTGACCAGGGTCCTATATAGCTGTAACATTGCCTCTCAGCTCTTAAACTCAACCCACGGTTGATGAAGGCCAGCACACCGTATGCCTTCTTAACCACCCAGTCAACTTGCACAGCAGCTTTGAGTGTCTTATGGACTTGGACCCCAAGATCCCTCTGACCCTCACTGCCAAGAGTCTTACCATTAATACTATATTCTGCCACTGTATTTGAACTACCAGAATGAACTACCTCATACTCCTCAGCCCAGTTTTGTATCCTATCAATGTCCTGCTGTAACCTCTCACAGCCCTCCATACTATCCACAACACCCCCAACCTTCGTGTCATTAGCAAATTTACTAACCCATCCCTCCACTTCCTCATCCAGGTCATTTATAAAAATCACGAAGAGAAGGGGTCCCAGAACAGATCCCTGAGGCACCCCACTGGTCACTGATCTCCATGTAGAATATGGCTCATCTACAACCACTCTTTGCCTTCTGTGGGCAAGCCAATTCTGGATCCACAAAGCAATGTCCCCTTGGATCCCATGCCTCCTTACTTTCTGAATAAGCCTTGCATGGGGTATCTTATCAAATGCCTTGCTGAAATCCATACACACTACATCTACTGCTCTACCTTCATCAAAGTGTTTAGTCACATCCACAAAAAATTCATTCAGGCTTGTAAGGCACGACCTGCCTTTGACAAAGCCATGCTGACTATTCCTAATCATATTATGCCTCTCCAAATGTTCATCAATCCTGCTTCTTGGGATCTTTTCCATCAACTTACCAACCACTGAAGTAAGACTCACTGGTCTATAATTTCCTGGGCTATCTCTACTCTCTTCCTTGAATAAGGGAACAACATCTGCAACCTTCCAATCCTCTGGAACCTCTCCCGTCCCCATTGATGATGCAAAGATCATTGCCAGAGGCTCAGCAATCTCCTCCCTCAGCTCCCATTGTAGCCTAGGGTATATCTCGTCCAGTCCTGGTGACTTATTAAACTTGATGCTTTCCAAAAGCTCTAGCATATCCTCTTTCTTAATGTCTATATGCTCAAGCTTTTCAATCCACTATAAGTCATCCCTACAATCGCCAAGGTCTTTTTTTGTAGTGAATACTGAAGCAAAGTATTCAGTAAGTACCTCTGCCACCTCCTCTGGTTCCATACACACTTTTCCACTGTCACACTTGACTAGTCCTATTCTCTCACATCCTATCCTCTTGCTCTTCACATACTTGTAGAATGCCTTAGAGTTTTCCTTAATCTGCTCGCCAAGGCCTTTTCATAGCCCCTTCTGGCTCTCCTAATTTCATTTTTAAGCTCCTCCAGCTATCCTTATAATTTTCTAGATCTCTATCGTTACCTAGTTTTTTGAAGCTTTCGTAACCTTTTATTTTCTTCTTGATTAGATTTTCAACAGCCTTTGTACACCATGGTTCCTGTACCCTACTGTCCTTTCCCTGTCTCATTGGAATGTACCTGTGCAGAACGCCATGCAAATATCCCCTGAACATTTGCCACATTTCTGCTGTACATTTCCCTGAGAACATCTGTTCCCAATTTATGCTTCCAAGTTCCTCCCTGATGGCTTCATATTTCCCCTTACTCCAATTAAACACTTTCCTAACTTGTCTGCTCCTATCCCTCTCCAATGCTATGGTAAAGGAGATAGAATTGTGATCACTATCTTCAAAATGCACTCCCAATGAGAGACCTGACACCTGACCAGGTTCATTTCCCAATACCAGATCAAGTACAGCCTCTCCTCTTGTAAGCTTATCTACATATTGTGTCAAGAAACCTTCCTGAACACACCTGACAAACTCCACCCCATCTAAACCCCTCGCTCTAGGGATATTTGGGAAATTAAAATCTCCCACCACGACAACCCTGTTATTACACCTTTCCAGAATCTGTCTCCCTATCTGCTCCTCAATGTCCCTGTTACTATTGGATAGTCTATAAAAAACACCCAGTAGCGTTATTAACCCCTTCCTCTTTCTAACTTCCACCCACAGAGAGTCAGTAGACAATTCCCCCATGACTTCCTCCTTTTCTGCAGCAGTGACACTATCTCTGATCAGCAGTGCCATGCCCCCACCTCTTTTGCCTCCCTCCCTGACCTTCCTAAAACATCTAAAGCCTGGCACTCTAAGTATTACTGCCTCTGAGCCATCCAAGTCTCTGTAATGGCCACAACATCATAGTTCCAAGTACTGATCCACGCTCTAAGGTCGTCCGCTTTGTTCATGATGCTTCTTGCGTTAAAATAGACACATCTCAAACCATCAGTCTGAGTGCATCCCTTCTCTATCACCTGCCTATCCTCCCTCTCACACTGTCTACAAGCTTTCTGTATTTGTGAGCCAACCGCCCCTTCCTCCGTCTCTTCAGTTCAGTTCTCATCCCCCAGCAATACTTTTTAAACTCTCCCCAATAGTCTTAGCAAACCTCCCTGCCAGAATATTGGTCCCCCTTGGATTCAAGTACAACCCATCCCTATTGTACAGGTCACATCTGGTCATCCTCTTCCTTTTACTACCCTCCTGAGCCACAGGGCCAGACTGTGTGCCAAAGGCGCAGCCCCTGTTGCTTCCTCCAGGTAGGCCGTTCCCCCCCCCTAAACAGGAGTACTTATTGTTAAGGGAGACAAGTACTTATTGTTTAGGGGACAGTACTTATTGTTAAGGGGGACAGTCCTTATTGTTAAGATCCCCCCCCTCATTCTAAACTCCAGTGAGTACAGGCTTAGTGCCATCAAATGCTCCTTTCATTCCCAGAATTTTTCTCATGAACCTCCTCTGAACCCTCTCCAATGTCAGCACATCTTTTTAGATGAAGGATCCAAAACTGCTCATAATACTCCAGGTGCTCACAAAGCCTCAGCACTACGTCTTTATGTCCTTATGTTCTAGTCCTCTCGAAATGAATGCTAACATTGCATTTGTCTTCCTTACCACCAACTCAACCTGAAAGTAGGGAATTCTGCACAAGGACTTCCAAGTCCTTTTGCACCTCTGATTTTTGAATTCTCTCCCCACCTATAAAATATTCTACACCTTTATTCCTTCTACCAAAGTGCATATGTATACACTTCCCTGCACTACCTTCCATCTACCACTTCTTTCCTATTCTCCCAATCTGCCTAAGTACTCCTGCAGATACCCGGCTTCCTCAACACTACCTGCCCCACCACCTATCTTTGCATCACTGCTCACTTGGCCACAAAGGTATCAATTCCGTCGTCCAAATCATTGACGTATAATATGAAAAGAAGTGGTCCCAACAGTGACCCTTGAGGAACACCACTGGTCACTGGCAACAAACCAGAAAAGGCCCCGTTTATTACCACACTTTACCTTCTGCCAATCAGCCAATTTTCTATTTATGCTAGTATCTTTCCCGTATTTTGTTAAGCAGCCTCATGTGCAGCACTTTATCAAAGACCTTCAGAAAATCCAAGTAAACGAAATCCACTGACCCTCCTTTGTCTATCCTGCTTGATATTTCCACAGAGTATTCCGACAGAGTTGTCAGGCAAGATTTCACTTTAAGGAAACCATCCTGACTTTTGCCTACCTTAAAATGTGTCTCCATGTATCCCAAAACATCTTCCTTAATAATGGACTCCAACATTTTTCCTACCACTGAGGTCGGGCTAACTGGCTCATAATGTCCTTTCTTACTCCCTTCCATAAAGAGTGAGTGACATTTACAATTTTCCAGTCCTCTGGAACCATTTAAGAATCGAGAGTTTCATGAATGATCATTATAATGCCTCCATAATCTCTTCAGCTACCTCTTCCAGAAAACTGGGGTGTAGCCCATCTGGTCCAAGTGACTTATCTACCTTCATACCTTTCATCTTCCCAAGCACCTTCTCCTCAATAATAGCAACAACACTCACCCTCAAATTTCTGATATACTGCTAGTGTCTTCGTAGTGAAGACTGACACAAAATACTTATTAAGTTCAACCGCAATTTCTTTGTCCCCCATTACTACCTCTCCAGTGCCATTTTCCAGCGGTCCAATATTCATTCTTGCATCTCTTTTACACTATATATTTGAAAAATCTTTTGGTATCCTCCTTTATATTAATGGCTGGCTTCCTTCATATTTCATCTTTTCTCTCAATATGGCTTCTTTATTAGCCGCATGATTTTTAAAAGCTTCTCAATCCTCTAACTTCCCACGATTTTTTTGCTATATTGTATGCCTTCTCCTTTAGTTTTTGACATCCCTTCTCAGCCATGGTTGCATTGTCCTCCCTTCAGAATACATTTTCACCCTTGGGATGTATCTATGCTGCACCTTCCAAATTTTCCCCAGAACCACCAGCCATCGCTGTTCTGCCATCATCCCTGCTAATGTCCCTTCCAATCAAATTTGGCCAGCTCCTCTCTCATGCCTGTGTAATTCCCCTTACTCCACTGCTGTACTGATACATCTGACTTTTTCTTCTCCCTCTCAAACTGTAGTGTGAATTCAATCGATTTAAGATCAAATCTTCCTAGGGGTTCCTTTATTTTAAGCTCCCCAATCAAATCTAGTTCATTACATAACATCCAATCTAGAATTGCTTATCCCTTAGTGGTCTCAACCACAAGCAGCTCTAAAGAGCCAACTTATAGGCATCCTATACATTCTCTCCCTTGCGATGCAGCCCAACCTGCACATTGAAATCCCCCATGACTATCATAACATTGTCTTTTTTACATGCCTTTTCTATCTCCTGTTGCAATTTGTATCCATGTCCTGGATACTATTTGGAGGTCTGTATACAACTCCCATCATAGTCTTTTTACCCTTACAGTTTCGTAACTCTACCCATAAGGATTCTACATCTTCCAATCAGTCAACATCTTGGGTTGAGAACTTTCATCTGGAGCAAACCTACAGGAGAAACTAAAACTGTTTCATTTGTGTTTCCTTGAACACTACTCAGTCCCAATCTCAGGAAAGTATTCGTTGCTGGACCATTTTGAGTCTTCAAGTTCATTTAACATTGAGTTTCAAACTTATGCACTAAACCGACTGGCATGCAGAATAATACTGCCCGAGTGCATTTCACAAAGATAAAATATATTTTTATACAGTCAGACTGGTTGAATCTTAACCCAGGGTACATGTGAAAAAAATCACTATACTGAAAAAAAACTCACTTGATCATGCATTTGTCTCAGATTTCTTGATAAAGACACCAGTCATTACTTCTTTCGTCCGAGGTTGGTGAATCTGTGCAATTCATTGCCACAGACAGCTGTGGAGGCCAGGCCATTGAGTATTTTTAAAGTAGAGGTTGATAAATTCTTGTTTAGCAAGGACATCAAAGGATGCAAGGAGAAGGCAGAAGAACGGGGTTGAGAGAGAAAATAAATCAGCCATGATTTAATGGCAGAGCAGACTTGATGGGCCAAATGGCCTAATTCTGCTTCTATGTCTTATGGTCTTATTAATAAGTGTTTCCTGTGAGTAATGTTAATTAGTTAATAAGATTAGTCCTTTAATGTGTTCTTTAGATTTTGACAAACAATGGCATTCAAAATATTAGCCAATTCTTTTCATTCATTGATTTTTAGTGTATAGTTTTAATGTTTACATCTATGTCATACAATCCTTACTTGATACTCCAAAATCATCTACTTATCACCTAGCTTGGTAATTTGATACTCAAAGTGCCATTTACACAAGCCCTCTACGCTTTAGTAAAATATCCTGTTCTACTGCAGGCTAAATCAAACTTGTTTTCCCACACATGTAGTATTTTTCTGGCACTGTTTTATCTTGTGCTGTTTCCACTATTTCTACTTGTTGAACTTTACCATGTAAAACATTTCATCAGTATATTTGCCAAGCCAAATAAAGTCGGTCATGCATAGCAAATCTTGCTTCCTACATGGGACGTTTATGGGCCTCTGATGATTATAGGATTATAGTGAACCAGGAATTTTCATTTTAATTTGTCAGCATGAATTAATTATGTTAATGCTAGAGGTATTTTATATTAGCTCTTGCTATGGAAAGAGTGCCTTGAAGATTGTTCCTAATTTGATGTTCATCTTGAAGAACAGATTTTTCTAAACATTCTATAGTACCAATGATCAATGAAGAATTCCTGCCCTAAGCTACAAGACTATGATCCTATATTAATTAGCCAACTAATATTGTTTAAGAAAGGCAAGAGGATAATCCTTGAAATGGTAGACGAGTGAGTCTGGGAGAGGATTCTGAGAGACAGGATTTATGCGCATAGTCTGATTGTCTGCATGGCTCTGTGAGGAACCAGTCGTGCCTCACTAATCTGATTGTCTTCTTCGATGGGGTGACAAAAGAAATGAGTGAAGGTAGAGTGATAGGATGTGGTGTACCTGGATTTTAGTAAGGTATTAAACAAGGTTCTCCATGGTAGGCTCAGTCAGAAAGTGAGGAGGCATGGAATCCAGGGAAAATTTCCTGCATGATTTCAGCATTGGCTTGCCCAAAGAAAGCAAAGTGTGGTGGTAGGTGGAATGTATTCTGCCTGGAGGTCCCTGACTACTGGTGCTCTGTGCGGACCAGTTCCGGGACCCCTGCTCTTTTGATTTTTATAAATGACTTGGATGGGGAAGTGGAAGGGCAGGAGTAAGTTTGCAGATGACACAAAGGTTGATGGAATTGTGGATAGTGTTGAAGTTCGTTATAGGTTTCAAAGTTACATTGAAAGGAGGCAGAATTGGGCTGAGAAGTGGCAGATGGAATTCAATTCAGAAAAGTGTGAAGAGATACACTTTGGAAACTTGAACCTGAAGGCAGAATACAAGGTTAATGGCAGAGTTCTTTGCAGTGTGGAGGAACAGCGAGATCTTGGGGTCCGAGTTCATAGATCCCTCAAAGTTACCGCACAGGTTAACAGGATGGTGAAAAAGACATATGTTGGGTTGGCCTTCATTCATCAGGGAACTGAGTTTAAGAACTGCGAGATAATGTTGCAGCTCTATAAAACTTTGGTTAGACCACACTTGGAGTATTATGTTCAGTTCTAGTCCCCTGATTATAGGAAGAATGTGGAAGCTTAAGGGAAAGTGCTGAGGAGACTTGCCAGGATGCTGCCTGGTTAGGGAGCATGTCTTATGGGGATAGGTTAAGTGAGCTAAGATGGAAGGAGGATGAGTGGTGACTTGATGGAGGTGTATAACATGATAAGAAGCATAGATAGAGTGGACAGCTAGTGTCTTTTATCCAGAGCAACAATGGCGAATATGGAAGGAATAATTTTAAAGTGATTGGAAGAAAGTATAGTGGGGATGGCAGAGGTACATGGAACATACAGCCAGGGTTGGTGTTAGAGGCATATACATTAGGGATGTTTAAAAGACTCTTAGATAGACACATGGATGAAAGAAAAATGGAGGGCTGTGAAGGAAGGGAAGGGTTAGATTGAGCTTGGAGTAGGTTAAAAGGTCTATACTATGCTGTAATGTTCTATGTTCTATATTCAACTGCAGAAAAACAACAGGAAACCACTATAAAACACTATCAAATCTGCTTGATGGCTTAAACACAAGTGCATGTATATCTTACTCAGCATTTGAGTTCAAAATTTATCTTTCAGGGGAGTCTGGGAGGTTACAATCCTAGAAAATGTATTTTTGATACTTTATCTAGTATTTTTTTAATTTACAGTGTTGTTATTTTTCAGATAAAAGGAGAAAACATTTCTTGAATTTAATTGAAAGCTTCTAGCTACTTGATATTTTTTTTAACATGATTCTCCCAAATAGAGCAGATAATCTTTTACTGAAATAGAAGCAAAGCTTTGATGAGTTTATTTTTCAACATACCTCTTGGCAAATTGGAGGATTGAGCTGACCTGATTAAGGAAATATTGTAGTTCAAGCTCTCATGTGAAAATTAGGACTTTTAAAGTACTTTCCAAATACTGCAAAAACTCTTCTGTGCCAAGTGATAATGTATTTTATGGAATCATAGATCTGCTACCTTGGAAAATGGAATTTTTTGTTAATTTTAGAATCTTTCATGGTTCACGTTGCATATTATTTGAATTAATATTTGGGTGGTGTTCAAAAGACTAACATACCCTTGTTTGCTCTTCATTAGGTGGTCTATCCCCTCCAGCATTTATCCGAACACTATTATTCTATTCCTTCCAAGCTCAATTCACAGAGATTTTATCTATTTCTATGTCCTTTTATATCTCTTTCAACTTCCTACTAGCTTCAGTGGGACATTTTCCCTCCTTGATTGAATCGGCCACATCCTGCTCTCTTTTTGTCATCAAAGCACTTCATCCCATCACAAACTAAAACTGCCATTCTTTCTTTACCTCTTGAAGCTGTTGTTCTCTTTCTTATTTCCCCATTTACCATTCTTCCTCTTATTTTAATGTTGCATGCTCATTCAATTAACCCTAGGATGTGCCCTCTCCTTATTACTACCATCAGAGAGGAGGTACAGGAGCCTAAAGACACATTCAACATTTTAGGAACAGCTTCTATCCCTTTAACATCAGATTTCGAAATGGACAATGAGCCAACACATGAACACTATCACACTATTTTTCTCCTTTTTCAACTACTTATATATGTATTTCTTATTGTAATTTTCATGCATTACACTGTATTGCTGCTGCAAAGCAATAAATTTCGCCACATATGTTCGTGATATCAAACCGGATTTTAGATTAGATTAGATTCAACTTTATTGTTATTGTGCCGAGTACAGATACAAAGCCAATGAAATGCATTCAGCATCTGACCAGAAATGCAAAGAATGGTGTTATTTACAAAATAACTGTGAATTAAAAAAGTGCTACAGCATACAAATATAAAAGTACTGAGACAGTACAATATGGGTGCAATACTGCTTAGTGCTGTGATGAGAGGTTCAGCAGGGTCACAGCCTCAGGGAAGAAGCTCTTCCTGTGCCTGCTGGTGCGGGAGCGGAGGCTCCTGTAGCACCTACTGGATGAGAGGAGAGTAAAAAGTCCATGGTTAGGGTGAGACGCATCCCTGATAATGCTTTTCGCCCTGCCCAGGCAGCGTTTATGGTAGATGTTCTCAATGATGGGCAATTGGTGCCAATAATCCACTGGGCAGTTTTCACCACACACTGGAGTGCTTTGCGGTCCGATATGGGACAATTGCCATACCACACTGAGATGCAGTTGGTGAGTATGCTCTCAATGGTACAGTGGCAAAAGTCCATCAGTATCCTGGGACAGAGGTGAGCTTTCTTCATACTCCACAGGAAATAAAGGCGCTGTGAACTGATTTAATATTGTCTCCGTTCTGCTCTCTATAAATGCTGACATTATCTTTATCCTGTTTCTTTTTCTGCTATTCCTTTCTCCTCTCATCATTAACATTCTCTTCTCCCTCACTATCACTTCCCCTTCCCTTCTTCAAATAAATGCCTGCGATTCTCCACACTTGCAGTACTCCAGCAATCATCGGTTCTAAACTCATAGAAGTAGGTTTCCACTTACACTAAAACACAACTAATATGGATTAAAGTATTTCAGCAAATTACTTTGATGCCCTAGAAAATATAATCCATTAATGTATGATACTTCCTGAACTTAGGTGAAGTGTTCATCATCTGCAGTCTTCACTTCTGCTCTTGATATCACAATCAGCTATATTAAAAATGCCTAAGGATGAAGTTAACAAGGCAACTAATGAATAGTATATGGACGGTGAGTTATTGTCAACCTCATAAATATAAAAATTCATCGCTTTGCACAGATTCGCTTGATGTATTGGAAATAAACCTCTCATATCCCCTTTGCCTATCACCTGTCCAGCTCTTGGCTCCATCCCTCCCCCTCCTGTCTTCTCTTATCATTTTGGATCTCCCCCTCCCCCTCCCACTTTCAAATCTCTTACTAACTCTTCCTTCAGTTAGTCCCGACGAAGGGCCTCGGCCTGAAATGTCGACTGTACCTCTTTGGCCTGCTGCGTTCACCAGCAATTTTGATGCGTGTTGCTTGAATTTCCAGCATTTGCAGAATTCCTGTTGTTTGCTTCAAATTTTGTTTATGACATGTTATACATACAGAATGAAAAATGTGTTCTTCCACACAAATTTAAATTTGCTGTTCTAATTACTTTCTTATTTTTCTTATTTCTGTTTTTAAGTTTTTTTCCATCAGAATTCCTTCTGATGGTGTTTAATTGTTTAGTGAATTCCATTGGCATCATCATTTTTAAAATTTTTGACTTTGATTTTGACCTTTTTCTTGGCTTTGTTTTGTAGCAGTTCCAATACTAGACCTTACAATTGAGATAATAGATGTATCACTAATCTGGAAATTGGAGAGTCCACGTTTGCATCTGAAAATGTGCAGTGTGAGGCAGGGATGAAGTGCCAAGACAGCATTAAAACCACTGCTAAGTAAAGAAGATAATGTGAGGCAGGATAGAGAGAAAGAGAAGAACTGGGTAAAAAGAATGCAATACTGAAAATATTGAACTGTAATATGGTGGCTTTTAAACTTTGATGCAGCAGCAGAGTTTATTGTTGAGTTTATATTGCTTCCATTTTAGAAATAACACAGATTACAACCAGTTAAATGGAGTAAAACCTCCTGTGAGCCATCATGGTTTTGCCAATGAAGGATGGTATCAAATAGAGGTCACACCTTTTCTGCAGTTCGCAGTGCCAGACTAAATGCTTTTGCTAGTGAGGAGGGGTGGGAGCAGGTGAGAGGAGGGGTAGGTATATGATGGGGCAATAGTGAAGTTACCTTTCGCTTCCACTTCGATTAACAAGATGGAAATGTTGGAAACATTTAGGAATACATCTCAGATATATTTTCACAAACATGCCTTTTGTAGGAAAATGTAGGCAAATTGGAACAAATATTAATTACAAAAAATGTAGCAGGATTAAATAATCAGCCACCTGGGCATTTAAAACAATTTTAATCACACTGTTTTTCTGGTTTACCCATTTCTCCCCTTTCAGTTCAAAAAACACACACACACAATGTTGGTTTTGTCCTGACTTAACTATTCCACCAACATCTGGTAAAATTATTTTTGTTCTATGAATCAAATTGCAAATTTGACTGAACACTTTTGTTGCAACAGAATATCAAATAGAAAATGCACCTGAATATCACTTCAATGGTTACTTTACCATCTGCTTAGAAGGACATCAGAATTACTTAGAGGTCTCACAGCTTAAGTCAACCCCAGATATTTCACTCAATGCAAAAAATTCTGTTCTCACTTTATTGGTGGTACCATTGGTAATAATTAGCCTAGGATTTACTCTGACAAAGTCTCCATCCCAGTGGACATGCAGAGCTGCAAGTTCCAATCATACAACTCATTCTAAGATTGGAATGAACATTTCAGCAATCATGCTTAAGTATTCAAGTGAGTCATTTGGGAAGCCCTGCTTTATAACCACAAATAAACAGCTATAAAACCACACATACTTCAGGGTATGAGCTGCAGTCAAACTTCATGGTTGTCATTTTAATAAGTGCTCCTATGAGTTGAAATGGTAATTTAGAATGCATAAAATCTGCATAACTTGTGCATTAAATTTCAAAGCAGTGGGGGATTTATTTTCCCCTGAAAGTAGGAGTGGAGAGAGTGTGATGATTGGGCTCGATGCCTGCAGTGATATTACGAAAGTAATGAGCTATGCTGCTGGAAGACATAAAACCAGAAACTGCCACAAACATTCAGTAGGTTGGGCAGCATCTGCAGAGATAGAAATAGTGTTTCAACCCTTCATACTTAAAAGCCAAGTGCACCTGTAACAAAATATTTTTTTCAGGGGGACGAGGAGAGATAAGTAATGCATAGAGGGTACAAAGGGGAGGATAGGGTGACTGCAGTGTGATGGTATAGAGTTTGCTGATAAAGATGTTCTACATTTAAAGCGGAAAACAACAGGCAGGATAGACAATAGAGAGTCAGTAGGAGAGTCACATAAGGCTGCTAAACAAGGTAAGAGCCCATGGTAGTACAGGAAAGATATTAACATGGAGAGAAGCTTGACAGACTGGCAGGAAGCAAAGAGTGGGAATAAAGGGGACATTTCTGGTTGGCTGCCTATGACTACTGGTGTTCCATGGGGATCGGTGTTGGGACTGCTCCTATTCATGTTATATGCCAACTATCTGGATGACAGAATTGATGGCATTGTGGCCAAGTGTGCAGATGATACAAATGCAATGTTAGCATTCATTTAATTACATCAATTATAAAAAAGAGATTAGGAGGAATTTCTTCAGCCAGATGTGAATCTGTGGAATTCATAGCCACAGACATCTGTGGAGGCCAAATCATTGAGTATACTGTATTTAAAGCAGATGTTGATAGATTCTTGATTAGTCAGACTGTCAAAAGTTATGGGGAAAAAGCAGGGGACTGGGGTTGAGAGAGATAACAAATCAGCCAAGTTGAAGTGGCAGACCAGAATAAATGGGCTGAATGGCCTAATTTGGCTCCTATGTCTTATGGTCTTATGACTTACACATATTGACAAGATCATAATCTATAAATATGCCACAATGGCACTACGAATTTTACAGTTTCCTTGGGCATTTAGTTGCAGGTTCCAGATTTGCAACTCAGACAAATTCCAGAGGACCCTGGCTTAAAATAGCACTATAATATTTCAAAGAAAAAAGATATTGAACTGGGCATTAATTAGATTTTAAATTGCAAGTGAATGAACTAATGTAGTGAGAGTACCCAGGTCCATTTCCACTGAAAGCAAAGATTTTTTTAAATCCCTGATTAAAACCCACTGCTTTGCACTTCCTCTGTTAAATTGCCAGCATGCAACGACAGTTCCATGCATTCCGGGAGGGTATGGAATACTTCTAGCATTGTCATATACCCACTGGGCCTCCCAATGTATGCAGTTTGAATTTGGGCATGCCATTTTTCCAGAAGCACTTTTTGCAAATGCATTTCTCCCTTTACTGGAATCAAAACCGTCCTTTGGACTTGATGTCGGTTTCTTACTTTCTTGTGAGGTTCCTAGCTCGCTCATTTACACTTTCTGACGTCCTTTCTCATTGCTGCCGTAATAGCTGTATTCACGAGCAACCATGTTTTTAAGCAGCCAAGCAAACTCAAGAATTACAGAGTAGCTAAGTTACTGTATTTCTGAAGATCTCTGTGAACTCATTTGGCAAACCCATGCAAACAGTTGTTTTAGTCAAGGAAGACTCAATCATATGACTTGGCAGTTGACGAGGTTGTAACTTTAAAAGCCAATAATGCCTTTAACAGCTGATGATAAGTGCACTACAGCCTTTACTTACCTGCCGTGTTCTATACCTCAATTATTTTCAATTTTTTATTCTCAATTATTACTTGTGACTTCCCCTTCAGAGCTGAGCTTCTGAACCACCTGTATGACCTGGCATTTTTGTGGTGTGATCTGAAGTCTTGAAGGTGCAGGATGGTTGGAGTGTGGTGTCCACGGGCCAAATCAAGGCAACAGGGCCTCGGCCTGAGAGCGGGGAATGAGCCAATGTTTGGCCATTGCTGGAGCGGACTTGAGAGCGATTTGATACGGTAGAACTGAGACGAGGCAAGGCACAGTTGAGGTGGCATGGCCCAGGCCTGAGAGTGAGGTTTGATCGATTTACACACCAGCCAAATTGGAAAGGCCAGCGACAGGCCAAATCAAGGCCTGAGAGCTTATCAAAGTGGCGGGGCCTGGATTCAGGAGCGAGGAATGACCCAAGACTTGGATGATTTAGGCGCTGGGCCAGATTGACAAAGTCAGGGCGTTGGGGCCAGAAGTGAGGGGCAGTTAGTTCAGCTCACTATTCTGTGAGGTTTACTCACACCTGCGCCACACTGAGGCTGTGGCCTGCAACTAACAGACTCTTGGACTGACTGCAGTGATGACTGGCTTCGTGGCTGTGGACTTACATTCGTGAACTTCAGTTCTGTGTTAGTTGCTTACTTTTATTGTTTGCACGATTCGTGTTTTTTTTCTGCACATTGGGTGTTTGATGGTCTTTCTTTAATGGGCTCTATTGGTTTGCTTTTTTTTTGTCGCTACCTGTAAGGAGACAAATCTCAAGGTTGTATATAGTATACATACTTCGATAATTAATGTACTTTGTATTAACAATCACGATTGTAGCTTTTCTCCCATTTGTATCTAACCATGTTGCAAAGTTAATGAGAAGCATGAGATACTGTCCACCTGATGGAAACTGGATTGAAAGTACATATGTGAGAGGGCTAAAGGAAGATTGATGTGTTTAGAGCATCCAGCTTTTGGGCAGATAAATAAAGGAGAACTATATCTAATGGTTGGAGTGTTAATAATCAGAGAGCTCAACTTTAATGTGATTCGTAGAACTACCAGGCATGAGCTGGAGATGAATCTTTTTATTACGGGGGCGGACTATCTGTTACCTGGAATCACTGGCTGGATGCCTTTTCCCATTAATTTTCTTCCAGCGAGCGTCTGGCTCTCTGCTGGGAGCTCAGTTCCTGGCTCCCACAATCACAATTATTTACAAATTGAAAGAAAAGTTAAATAAATTTAAGTAATTGGAATGAATCTGAAGTAAAAAATAAACATTCAAAAATAAGAAACATTTAAATTACTGTATCCTTCGTTTGACTGCTGTTTTCTCCCATTAAGTTGCACCAGGTACAACCTGGGCAGACTCAGTAGGTTGATTTCCTCAAGGCCAGGAAGCCCACTGTCCCATCAGTAGCCTGCAATCAGTAGCTACTTTATTAGGTGCAGGAGTGGAACCTGGTGTGGTCTTCTGCTGCTGTAGCCCATCCACTTCAAGGTTCGATGTGTCGTGTGTCCAGAGATGCTCTTCTGCACACCACTCTTGTGTCTTGTGATTATCTGAGTTACGGTCGGCTTCCTGTCAGCTTGAACCATTCTGGCCATTCTCCTCTGACCTCTCTCACTAGCAAGGCATTTTTGCCCACAGATTTGTCGCTCACTAGATTGTTTTTTTTTGTTTTTGATCCATTCTCTGTAAGCTCTATAGACTGTTATGTAATAAAATCCCAGGAAATCAGCAGTTTTAGAGATACTCAAACCACCCAGTCAGGCACCAACAATCATTCCACAGTCAAAGTCACTTAGATTGCATTTCTTCCCCATTCTGTTTTTATTTCTGAACCACAACTAAACCTCTTGACCATGCCTGCATACTTTTATGCATTGAATTGCTGTCACATGTTCAGCTGATTAGATACTTGCATTAATGAGCAGGTGCATCTAATAAAGTGGTCACTGAATGTATATCCCAGTGGTATAAACATTATATCTTCCAGTTTCACATATCCCTAACTCCCTGTGTCCCCTGTCAGTGTTTCTCTCCCTCTGATCGACTAAGGTCCTTCCTTACTTATCCGAGTAACTCACACAAAATGCTGGAGGAACTCAGCAGGCCATACAGCATCTATGGAAAGGAAGAAAGAGTCAACATTATCAGGACTGAAACATCGACAATTTCTTTCTTTCCGTAGAAGCTGCTTGGCCTGCTGAGGTCCTCCAGCGTTTTGTGTGTGTTACTCTGGATCACCAGTATCTAAAAAACTCTCTTGTGTTTAATTTTCAGAGTTCAGCATTTGCACCTCTTTTACCTCCACTTATCTAACACCCCTCCCCAGGCTGCCTCCTTCTGCCCTTCTTTTTCCTTTCTTCTCTGATTCCACCTGTGACCTCCAGCCTCTGTCTCCCAATTCCACCTCTCTCCACTATTCCCCCCCTCCCCCAGCTGGCTCCACCTACCCATCATCCCTCATTCTACCTATTACCAGGCCCTTCTTCACCCTTCCCTTCACACTGGCTCTCTTCCCTTGACACTCTGTCCTGCAAGGTCATGACCTGAAGCATGACCACTCCTTTACCTCCACAGATGCTGACCGGCACAATGAGTCTCTCCAGCCATGGTTTTTAAATCCAGATTCCTCACCTACTCTAGGGACTTGAACATATAACCTAGACTGTAGCATGTGCATATTGCGAAGCTGTTACACGATTGGAGATACCACCATCCAGATACTTACTGAAACTAAGGTCTTGTCTGACCTCTGAACTGGAAGTAATTCCATCTTACTGGTTTGAAGAAGGATGATACCCACAATTTTACTCTACTAGCTAACCCTTAAAGCCAGTAATTAACGTTCATCATTTTAGTATTGTTTCTGAGCTGTTGCTATGTACAAATTGGCTGTTGTATTCCCTGTATCATGGCGGTACGTACATCCTAATTAGAAATTAATTGCTATAAAACCCCTCAGGACATGCTGAATGCAAAAAGGGTCATGTGTAAATGTGAGTTGTTTCTTTAAATCTGAGATGCTCTTGTGAGCTGTCAGTGCTTTCGGCAGTGAAATTTAACTTACAGCTTTAAGGAAATTAAAACACCAATTTTCTGATAGGAATTTCTCTTGCTGTAACTGCTTCTTTATTTATCTGATAATTAAATTTGGCCAAAAATACTAGTTGCAATTTGCTTCAACGTGTGGACTAGAATTTTGATAATATAGTGTGATTTTATTCAGCTCAAGCCATTTGAAAATAAGCTGATTTCTCGAGTGGAATACAATTGCAATTAATTCTGGTTGAACTCACCAAGCACTTAACGCTCACAAATAACTCTCGCAACATCGTGCACAGGCTGACATCATTCCTTGTGCAAAACTTGTTTGGAATGTTGCCGAGGAAGTTGAATCACATTGTTCCAAGTCAGCCCCAAAGACAGTGCACTCAAGTTCTGCTGCTTCTATAGCAGTGCTGTTTATAGGGGTGGGGTGGGGAGTTCCCAGAAGAACAATTAGTCCAGCCCTGTGAGCCCAACTGAGCTGGGATCATTTACAGGCCCACCACCTTCCTGACTCAGCTACTAGTACCATCCCCTCTGTATCAATTTTGCTATCCTAGAAAATGGTAGGGTGAATCTTTGCACTTGCTTCATGACCCCAGATATTATTCCAGATGTAATCTTACCACAATCCCCTACAATCGCAGTAAGATCTCTTTACTCCTTCTGTCCTTAGTCCTTTAGTCTCAACCCTTAGTACTTTAGTATTTGTGTCAATTTTTTCGTCTTCTGTGAAAACAAAGTATTTGATTTTTTTCCTACTGTTTCCTTGTATGTAATTATAAATATTCCTGAATCTGTTTGGATTGGACCGTTATTTGCTCTCTCTAGTCTTTTCCTTCTGACATGTCAATAGACCGTACATTTCTTGTCAGCTTACTTCCATACTCTGTCTTCTCGTTCTTTGTCCATCCATTGGCCCTCCTTTGCTATTACTTGCAATGCAGTCCTCAGACTTACTGCTATTTCCAGCGGTATTATGCATCTTTGTTTGATTTAAATGCTATCTTCAATTTCTCCGGTCGACCACCGACAGACCACTTTTCCTGTTGGGTTCATTTTTTT
Organism: Mobula hypostoma; assembly: GCF_963921235.1. Lineage (NCBI taxonomy): Eukaryota > Metazoa > Chordata > Chondrichthyes > Myliobatiformes > Myliobatidae > Mobula > Mobula hypostoma. The sequence goes on along the minus strand of NC_086106.1, from coordinate 108,951,722 downwards.
TTGCAAATCATATTCCTGATATGCTACTGGTGAAAATGTGAGAAAACTGGTGAGAAATGTTAATTAGACTAATGGTGTGCAAGCAAAGACAAAAGCAGGACACATACTCACTTTTGATTGATAAGAAACTTATGATATTAGAAATTACTTCTGCAATATTCAAGACAGAGATTTTGTACATTCCAGCTTGCTCTTTGAACAAAGGCCATTTAAAATAAACAGGTTAATATCTCCATTATAATAGCAGAGAGAAGAATGTACAATGAATATGCTGAACATTTTTCCACTGATCTTCCTCACCAGCACTTCTAGTCCCATTAGTCTTTTGATCTTCCATTGACTCAACGAGAAATCTATTTGACTGAATAATTATCCAAATTCCTGTAATCAAGAGCAGCAAACATGGGTAACGTGCAACAATCCAACACCATCTGGAGAGAGTAGGTAGATCAACAACACAACTAGAAATAAGAATTTTCAAACAAGACCACGTTTTTCCCCCTCTCTGCACCTTGTGGGACATTGGGCAGCAACCTGGCTGTTTCCTTAGCATTCTGTCTGTTTCTCACAAGGCTGAGTTGTGAGTTCAACGCTCAACCCAGATGGAAAGTGTGTAAGAAGCCAGCTGGGTCTGACCTGCAGCTGCTCACCTCCAAGCCCAAAGTGGGTGCCACTTCACCACCAGCTATAAACCAGCCCAGTGTAGGAAGATAAAAGGCAAACCCTGTTATGCTAAAGCTGCATTTGAAAACATTATAAGGGACGCAAAGATATGTTGATCGACATATTGTTCCTTGGGGTCAACATCACAACTGACCTGACTTGGTCCAACCAAGCAGAGTCCACTGCCAAGGAGGCCCACCAGCACCTTTACTTCCTTAGAAAACTAAAGAAATTTGGCCTGTCCCCTAAAACCCTCACCGTAGAAAGCATTCTTCTAGGGTGCATCACAACCTGGGATGGAAGTTGTCCTGTCCAAGACCGAAAGAAGCTGCAGAAGATTGTGAACACGGCGCAGCACATCACACAAACCAATCTTCCATCCTTGGACTCACTTTACACCGCACGCTGTTGGAGCAGTGCTGCAAGGATAATCAAGGGCACGACCCACCCAGCCAACACACTTTTCGTCCCTCTTCCCTCCGGGAGAAGGTTCAGAAGCTTGAAGACTCGTACGGCCAGATTTGGGAACAGCTTCTTTCCAACTGTGATAAGACTGCTGGACGGATCCTGACCCGGATCTGGGCCGTACCCTCCAAATATCCGGACCTGCCTTTCAGTTCTTACCTTACTTTCCATTTTCTATTTTCTATTTATGATTTATAATTTAAATTTTTAATATTTACTATTGGTTTGTAATCCAGGGAGCGGGAAGCACAGAATCAAATATCGCTATGATGATTGTACGTTCTAGTACCAATTGTTTGGGGACAATAAAGTATAATGTGATAGTGACATGTGCATCTAGAGTAGCGACTGACTGCACAAAATAATCCAATTTAACACCCGGGTCAGTGTCAAATAATCATTTTGCTCTATACAGACCAAAGGTTCACAATCCATGGAGCAAGCAAGTGAGCTGTGGTTCCCATCATTTTAAAGACTCTACCTGTAAAAGTAATAGGCACTATTTTGTATCCTTTAACCTCACTGTAACTTGAGAAAGTATCAGGGCAATTTATACATCCCTGAAGCACTGCTGAGTTTTCCAAATCATTTTGACCCCTGATCATAATTATCAGGTTTAAACAAGTGGCCTTCCATTAAATCGAAGTGAATCATAGTTAATTCTCTTACAGGGTGATTGTGTCCTTAATCCCCAGATGAAAGATCTGAAATGTTTGCAACACGAGTTGATTTTCCTTTCTGTTTTAGTTCTTAGCAAGATGTTGAAGTTTTAAATTCCTTGATTTAATGCTTAAGGAAATAGTAAATTCCTTCTTCTGTAATTTATTTTGGCAGCGTTACAGAAATACTGGCCTGCACATGGCTCAATCTTTCCCTGTGTTCTAACATTTCCTAATAAGATAGAAGTATTCTCCCTTTTATCAAACCTTTCCAATTCACAACATTTTCCTAGAGACATATTTCAATTCCTGCAGCTGCTGCAGCTATCAGCACAAGCCACTGATCAAAGTCTCCAGGCCTCTGACATCACATTTCAGACATTACTAAAAGTCACGGATGATCACACATTCTCCTACACAATGGCAATAATTCATATCACCTCGACTGACAGCTGATGTCACTTTCAGGAATGGGTGTACTGGGGGATTGACTGGTTGGAGCCTTTAAACTGCCCTATATGTGCATTGCTGTCAACCCCCTGAAGCAAGGAAACAGCAGTAAAGTCCGGACCGAAATCCAAGTCACATCAACACTTGAAATTGCTATTCACCTGCCAAGATCTGCTTTAGTTCCCTTAAATCTGTTCCTCATTATCTTCCTCACAACCCAGATCTCTCTCAGCATCGCTGACCTTATTCTTTGCAAGTTTGATGTGCTCTGATATCCCTTTTCAAGGGAACAGCAACCTGTCTTCGGGCTGTACAAAGGCATTCCACCATATTCTGTCAGATGCTGCTGCGGATTTCTTCTCGTCCTGTAGAAATGTTGATCTTGACATTAAACTGTACACAGTGACTAGATTTAGAATATTTTTCATAAGCCTGCATATTGTTCTCAGCTTGTCAGCTTGTTGAAGACAAGGCACTGCATCAGACATTCGGACTTACAGGGCTGAGGTGTTGTAATAAGGTGTTGGCCAGGTCACACACAGAGTAGTTTCGGTGCCCACATCTAAGAAAGGAGCTGCTGGCATTGGAGAGTGTCCAGAGGAGGTTCACGAGAATGATCCCAAGAATGAAAGGGTTAATGTACGAGGAGCGTTTGCTAGGTCGGGGGATGTACCCGCTGGAGTTTAGAAGAATGAGAGGGGATCTCACTGAAACCTACTGAGTATTGAAAAGCCGAGATAAAGTGGACGTGGAGAGGATGTTCCCTATAAGCGGTGGAGTCTAGGACCAGAGACCAAACTCTGGATAAGAGGATATCCCTTTAGAATAGGGGTGTCATGGTAGCGTAGTGGTTAGAGTAACACTATTACAACTCGGGGTGTTCCAGGGTTCAGAGTTCAATTCCAGCACCATCTGAACCACATGGGGCTCCTCCCACAGTCCAAAAACATGCTGGTTAGTAGTTTAACTATTGTAAATTGTCCTGTGATTAGGCTTTGGTTAAATATGTGGGTTGCTGGATGCTGTGGCTTATCTGGCCAGAAGGGCTTGTTCACGCAACACACATCAAAGTTGCTGGTGAACGCAGCAGGCCAGGCAGCACCTCTAGGAAGAGGTACAGTTGACGTTTCGGGCCGAGACCCTCGTAATAAACAAAGATGAGGAGGAATTTCTTTAGCCAGAAGCTGCGAATCTGAGGAATTCATTGCCATGGATGGCTGTGGAGTCCAGGTCATTTGGACATACTTAAAGCAGAGGTTGATAGGTTCTTGATTAGTAAGGGTGTCAAAGGTTATGGGGAGATCGGAGTTGAGAGGGGTAGTAAATCAGTCAAGTTGAAATGGCGGAGCAGACTTGATGGACTGAATGGCCTAATTCTGCTCCTATTTGTTATGGGAAATTTAAGACCAAAATACTTGGCAATTTTCATTAATATAAAATATATTTGAAGATATTATATATTCAGTTGAGCAATAAATTAGATAGGACTTTTTTCAGCTAGCTAAATGAACAATCATCTCATGATTAGCCCCTAATATCCAAGGGAATACTGTTGTTTTTCAATGAGTATTGCATCTAATTTACCAGTCCCATATGCTTGTAGTTGGCACATAATGACTTCTACTTTCATTGCAATATTCCAGATGTTATAGTGTATATGTAGACAGTAAATGATTTTTATTGAAAGTCAGTGGAAATATACTCACATAACAATAGCAGTCAAATGCACTCTCTTAGCCAAAGTGAGAGTAATAGATAAGAGTGCCCATCTTGTGAGTCCAGAGAACATGGTCATCAGTTGCATCCTTGTTTCTTGTATTTCCAAGGAAGTATACCAGCTGGCTCTAGCTTCTCCTTTTCATTGTTCAGTGCTCCAACATCTTCCAGAAGAAACTGGAATGATCTCAGTGTGTAAATTGCAAATGGCCTCCCACTTCCCTTTAGCATTTTCACCTCCTTCAGTGCTGCGGGTGGTTCCTCACAGCTTTGCAGTCTCTCTTCGCTCTCTCGTCAAGTATGAGCTGCTGGTGGATCATTTGATTTTACTCCGCATCATAATGAAACCCGACCCTGCTCCCATCCATAGAGCTACCTCTGCAACAGAGTACACTATACGGCAACCTGCGATGGAAATGAGGCCTGATTGGTTTTCTGTCAAAGGCTAAAGACAATTGCTGCCTTGTGGTGCATCATGCGGCAGCCTTGCTTTTTTCTTTAGCATTTGTCTCTTTTTTTACAAGGCCGAGTTGCTAGCCAACACAGCACGGGTGGGAAACGTGCAAGGAGCTGGCCAGATTCGAACCCAGGACCGCTTGCCTCGAAGTCCGGTGCGCACGCCACTACACCACCGGCCGGCACTTTAAGGAGGGTAAGTGCAGTCAATGGCTGCCTGCTTTCATGGGCAACCTGTAATTCTGGAAAATTCTAACACCAAATATACTACATGGTCCTCAGTGAATTCATATTTCTGCAAATGCATTGCCGAGGTGATCTTACTAATGTTACAGTAAGCTACACATATGGAGACATAACAGAAATATATGGCTGTTACTAGGCAAGATTGTGTGGTGAGGAAGTTCAGAATCAAAATGACCTTGACCTCCACGAGGCAGCAGTCCTGTCTGATGCCTCAGTGATGGGAAACCAAGACCTGTATATATAATGTTCTTCAGAGAAGTCCAAGAAAGGTGTGGGCTCTCTGAAGATCCTGTGGCAGTAAGCTAATTTCAGACAGGTATGTTTTGCTCCTGCCCCTAGGTCCTTGATACACCCTGCATGGCCAGTTGTTAATGCAAGAGTTTCTGCAGATACCGGAAATCCTGAGCAACACAAACAAAGTTCTGGAGGAACTCAGAAAGTCAGGCAGCATCTATGGAGGGGAATAATCATTTGACGTTTCGGGCTTCATCAGGCCAGTCATTGTCTTCAGTAATGGGGTCCTGCCAGCAGTGTCACCACTAAGATGTCTATTGAGTATTGCATCAGCAAAATGGTACAGAAAACACTTTATACTCTTTACTCACTGTGGATCTCGAAGGCTGAGCAGTTCAAGTTCCTGTATGTCAACATCTCTGAAGATCTATCCTAGGCCTATATCTATCCTATATTGATGCAGTTATAAAGAAGGCAAGGCAGTATCTATATTTCATTCAGAGTTTGAGGACAAGTGATATGTCACGAAAGACACTCAAAAATTTCTACAGATGTACTGTGGGGAGCATTCTAACTGGTTGCATCACCGTCTGGTCTGGAGGGGCCACTGCACAGAATTGGAAAAAGTTGCATAAAGTTATAAACTCAGCAAGCTCCATCACAGGCATTAGCCTCCCAAGCATCCAAAAAACCTTCAAAAGGCAATCTCTCAAAGAGGTGACAGCCATAATTAAGGACCTCCCATCACCCTGGACGCATCCTCCTCTCATTGCTACCATTAGGGAGGAAGTACAAGAGCCTGAAGACACACACTCAACATTTCAGGAACTGCTTCTTCCCCTCTGCCATCAGATTTCTGGATGGACAATGAGCCCATGAACACTTCCTCAGTATTTTCTTTCCCCTTGTTTTTGCATTACTCATGTACTTATTTTGTATAATTTATAGATTTTTATTACTATGTGTCACAATGTACTGCATCTGCATAACAACAAATTTCACGGCATAAGCCAGTGATATCAAATCTGATTCACATTCTGATTCTGATTCTGATTGATGTTTGAAGACTTTGCAGTCAATTGTGAAACATATCAGTCAAGCCTCCCAATGTCAGCAGAGCATCCTCCAAGTGACAATTTAAGGCAGAGGTTGATGGATTCTTGATTAGTCAGGACATGAAGGGATACAGGGAGAAGGAAGAACATTGGGGCTGAGAGGAAAATTGGATTAGCGATGGTGAAATGGCAGAGCAGGCTGTAAATGCTGTAATTCTGCTCCTATATCTTATAATTGTCTATATTACCTACTTTCCCTGTAATAAACAGCTGATCTCACAAGCACGCAGATCTGCAGATAGTGAATCAGCAGATAACGTGGACGTTGTGGCTTTCATTGAGTTGTGTCCATCTCGTTGATATACTTTTAATAACCACTTAAGCCATTTAGCCCATTCAGTCCCTACAAGCTCTGAAGGAGAAATCCCAATGATCTCATTCGTTTCCATTTTCCTCTGCAACATATTCTCTCTCTCATACGTGTCCATAAATATCTCTGCTATTAACGAACTAGACACAGTAATTTGCAAAGGCCAACTAACCTATTGCATTTGTTATGAGGAACTAAGGAAATAGCAGTGGTCCTTGACTCCAAGATTGATTTTTCTGGGCAGTGGTAGCCACTAAAAGTGGTCTCCCTGATACAAGAGTCTCATACGTAAGCCACATAAATATGCCGGTGACCTTGAGGAAATTCTTCTCCTGAGGTTCAACCATTAGGTGGTAAAGTTGTAGAGGCAGGTTCCAATACAACGTTGAAAACATATCTGGACAAGTACATGGATGAGAAAGGTTTAGAAGGAGATGAACCATTTGTTGGGAAGTGGGACTAGCTTAAGTAGTCAACTTGGTCTGCATGGTTGAGTTAGATCGAAGAGCTTGTTTCCAAGCAGTACAAGTCCATGACTCTATGACACTAATATATTGAGGGAGTGGAAATCTTTTATGTTGATGAAAAGGTCCAGGTTGTTCACATCAATCCTCATAGAGGGATCAGAAGTGGAGAGAGTGAGCAGCTTCAAGTTTCTGGGTGTCAAGATCTCTGAGGATCTAACCTGGTCCCAACACATTGACGTAGTTATAAAGAAGGCAAGACAGCGGCTATACTTTATTAGGAGTTTGAAGTGATTTGGCATGTCAAAAACTTCTATAGTTCTACTGTGGAGAGCATTCTGACAGGCTGCATCACTGTCTGGTATGGGGCGGGGGTGCTACTGCACAGGACCAAAAGAAGCTGCAGAGGGTTGTAAATCTAGTCAGCTCCATCTTGGGCACTAGCCTACAAAGTACCCAGGACATCTTTAGGGACCAGTGTCTCAGAAAGGCAGTGTCCATTATTAAAGACCTCCAGCACCCAACGCATGCCCTTTTCTCACTGTTACCATCAGGTAGGAGATACAGAAGCCTGAAGGCACACACTCAGCGATTCAGGAACAGCTTCTACCCCTCTGCCATCTGATTCCTGAATGGACATTGAATCTTTGGACACTACCTCACTTTTTTTAATGTACAGTATTTCTGTTTTTGCACATTTTTAATAACTTATTCAATATATGTAATTGATTTACTTGTTTATTTATTATGATGTTTTATTTTATTCATTATTTTTTTCTCTCCCTCTGCTAGATTATGTATTGCAATGAACTGCTACTGCTAAGTTAAGAAATTTCACGTCACATGCCGGTGATAATAAACCAATTCTGATTCTGATTCTGATTATAGGCAGATGATGCCTGTACCTGTGGAGAATCAACAATAATGACAAGACCTGGTGTCCAATATGCTATCTAATTCTCTCTCAACTCAAAAAAAAAATTGTTTCTCCACAAATACAGTTCCTGGGTGGTTGTTCATATTAGCATTGATCATCAGATTTGAATATATGGCAAAGATCTTCTCCTGTTCCTTGAAAAGATTCTGTGATGCAGAAGTTAATGGTCAAAGTGGCCCCGTTCTCCAGAGACGGAGGAGTCCAGGCACAGGAGCCTGATCAAAGATCTTCCCATGCACATATCTCAGGGATGACAGCCTTGAAAACATGAGGCAACATGTAGGTTGGACTGTTCTACAACAGGATGGGGTGAAAACATGCACTGTGATTCTGACCCTAAGTTAACAAATTTCACGTCACATGCTAGTGATAATAAACCTGATTCGGATTCGTATTCTGATTTTGAAGTGATGTCACTGCAAAGATCAGATGCATTATTGTGGATTATATTTGGAAGTGCTTGGTCCATTTTTGCAGCTAGTTCAATATCTCTCAGAAATTATCTGTGGCATTACTAATGACATTGGTATTGTTATCAGTGAAATGAAATGTTATGTGATTAGCACCAAAAGAAAATAGCTGCAATTCACTCCTGGTTCTCTAGACTGTTTCATTATAGCCATTACTTTGCCACTATTTTGCTGAGTGAATCCAAGGGGCTCCCAGAATATACTGCCCATTATATTATATTTAAATTATGCCCCTCTGATACCAATTGGACAAGTGGGACAGGATGGATATGGAAAGAATTAGGGGCTGCTGTTTGAAAAGTAGGAAACTTCCACTTAAGACGTAGGCCAATGTTTTTTTTAAAAAAGAATCTGCCATTTAAGTTAGCAATGAGGTTTTTCTTTTCTTTCAGTGGTTGGAATGCTTTTCCTCAAAAGGTAATGGAAGGAGAGAATGAGTATTTTAAAGGCAAAAGTAGATACGTTCTTGAGAAACAAGGGAGTGAAATGTTTCAGTGGGTAGATGGGAATGTGGCTATAATCTGATCAGCCATGAACTTACTGAATGGCAAAGTTGACTCAAGGGGCTCAGTCTTCTACCTTGTTGTGGTAAACCATGTATATATGTTGTAACTCGGTTACCTGTCTGGACACACACCTCTGCTGACTGCCCCTGTGGCTCCTCCCACACAGTCCTGTATAAAGGTGTTCGCCTTGCCCCTCCCCCTCAGTCCGGGGGCAGACACTCACTGTGGAGGTCGTATTGTACAGCGAATAAAAGCCTTTCAGTATTTTACCAAACCTCAGTCTTTTGGAGTAATTGAAGGTGCTTCACTTGTTCATTCACATGTTTGTTAATCGACATGTGTTTGGTTCTGGTCATGTTATATTTTGTAACTTCAAGACATTAAATTAATTCAAAGGAAGATATGGGAGTCTGGGGATACGGGTCTAACTTTGTCTTTACTTTAAGCAAGGTGCACATTTCACATGGTAGCATGGCGATTTATGCAATTAATGTATCTTACATTAAACCATATGAATTATTTAAACAAACTAGTATGCTTAATTAATATATATATATATATATATACACACACACACATACACATACAATATTGCTCAAATACCGTCGTTGTCGTCGTCATCGTGGATATCCCTCGAGGTCGAGGATGATGCTCTTCGTTCTGCAGAAGTGGCCCACAGAGTGAAGACGCCCGTGCGTGTATTTGTTTAACGTGTGCTTGATGTTGCACTCCAAGAAGCATACTTCACAAATCAACCACCTGATTCCAGTGACATGGAAACCACGACGATTGGAGCTGATGGATTTGTTGCAGCCTTCATCCGCCTTCACAGCCATTGAGTTCGAAGTAACTTTGTCCGCCTGTTCCACCGTTGAGATCTTGGTTGGATCGTTTTTTGTCAGGGACCTCACCCGCGACCTTACCACCATGGGTGGCCCTACCAGGAGCATAGCTCCAGACGACATCACTCTCAGGATCACAGGACCACACAAGCTTCTCCACCACGACAAGGTGACAATCCACGGAGAAGGCTCAAATACCACTGAAATAATAAATACACAACCTTTCTCCCTGCTTAGCTATAAACTCCAACTCAATAGAGAATGCATCTTAACTATATACACAGTATACTGAATAATAGTATATAGATCTATATAGACATCCACAGCATAGTAAATTTTAAATTGTCTCATTCAGGTTTAAAGGTTTAATTGCTGTGGAGGATTTCTTAACTCTTGTGGGATAATGTTTTTTCTGACAAGAATGTCACTTCTCCAGAAGAAGCAGGATCTCCCAGTGGCCAACCATTTTAATTCCACTTCCCTTTCCCATTCAGATATATCTGTCCATGGCCTCCACAACTGTTGTGATGAGGCCACACTTAGGTTGGAGGAACAATACCTTATATTCCATCTGGATAGCCTCCAACCTGATGGCATGAACATCAATTTCTCGAACTCCTCCTCCCCTTTTTTTCTTCCATGGCCTTCTGGCCCCTCCAGTGAGATACCCCTTCTCCAGCCCTGTATCTCTTTCAGCAATCAACCTCCCAGCTCTTTACTTCATCCCTCCTCCTCCTGGTTTCACCTATCACCTGCGTTTCTGTCTGTCCTCCCCCAACTTTTAAATCTACTCATTTTTTTCTCCAGTCCTGCTGAAGAGCGTCGGCCTGAACAGTGACTGAACTTTTTTCCCCATAAAAGCTGCCTGGCCTGCATTTCATGTGTGTGGCAAGGAGGGCACTCTGCTTGGCAGGTAAAATCTGTGACTGTGAAACAATCTCAGGTTCTGGGGCATCCTCTGTGGTGGTTGTAGGAGTTGACTCTGAGACTGCAGGAAGTGGTTCTGACAGCTCTGGACACCATGCTTCTCCTTTTCTTTCTCTCTGGATTTACTTTGATCTCTTTCTTTTTCTTTTTCTTTTTCACGTCCCTTCTGTCTTTAACACAGTTCTCTTTCTTGATCATATTCTTTCTCTCCATCTCTCCCCTCCTTTTTCTAGTTTGTGCATCTTGATCTGGGGAAGGGCCATTTAGTTCACTGGAGTATTCTCTTATGAATCCTTCTAGTGCTCACTTTATGACTGATCACTCAATCCTCTTGATTTCCTCATCCACAATGTCATCTGACGAATCCCCTGTTTCTTATCTCCCTTGACTCCTTTCGTTTTGGCCTTCCATTCACCCAGCTGGTCTTTGCATTTACTTTTACAAGCAACTTTTTGTCTTCCACTTGAAGTTCGTGCCGTAACATTAATGCACACAGAATAGATTTGGTTTCTTTATACGCAGAAAAGCCGAATGCTTGCAACTTTCCTGAAGCTCTTTGAATTCTCTTCCTGCTTAACACCAAGCCATATTTCACAGTGACAGCCTGATTAACAGATCAGCTTTCTCAGATATATTGCCTACAAAAGCTGTTGTAATCAGACCAATGCTTTAATCACATTCATGATTCCTCTGAGCAGCTTTGTCCAATACGTTTTCCAACCAGATGCACAAAGATTGGCACCAACACCTATCTTTCCTCTGTTGGGACAAGATTCATGGTGTTCAGCATGGAGACGTTTGTGGCATCATCCAGTACCTTTCTTCATTGGCTTTCATATGGCTTAATTGCAGGCAACGTGGCATGCAAATGGTGGATGGATCTCCAATTAAGTCATAGTTATCTCAGCCAATTATTCTCCGCAATGCTGGTCCTTCTGTTTTTAAGCACAACGTAGCTTATTGTTTTGTAAACACAAAATCTCCAGCCCCTCGGTATGAACATAGAATTCTCCAACTTCCGGTAATTCCCTCCCCCTCCCTTCCTCTATCCTTATTTCACTGCCCCCTCCCCCAGCTGCCTATCACCTCCCCCATGGTTCTGCCTCCTTCTTCTACTACCCATTGTTTTCCTGCCTATGACGTCCCTGTTTCCCCTCCCCCATCTCTTTGTCTTTCAAATTACTGGTTTTTCAACTGAAACTACGAGCCTTCTTCCAACCCTCCCCCGCCTTCTTTCTTCAGTCCTGACAAAGGGTTCCGGCCCGAAACGTCAACTCATCGTTTCCACTGATGCTGCCTGACCTGCTGAGTTCCTCCAGCGTATTGTGAGTGTAGCTTATTGTTTGTTGTATTTCATAGATACAGATGTCATTCCTACAGGAGTTACCTTTTCTTCAGTACAAGTTCTTTGCTGGATATATGAAGACTTCAGTTTAGTATCTTTGAAATGGCTCGCAAACTCATGTTGACCGAAACAGCTAAACCACTGTCTAATTTCATTGTAATTAATTTGCCTTTCACTTCTGGTGTAAGCCATGTTACTTACTTGTCATTAATTTTCACACTGTAAATCTCAAGGCTATACAATCCTGTGTCACCCTCTTCAAAATCAGAATTTTCATCAAGAGTATGTAGATTAGTGCTCTTTTTGAAACTGCAACTTGACTTTTTAGTGTCTTCGCTTCCTTATGCAGACCATTTATTTTTGTCTGCACAACATGCTCTTTGTACTGTACGTCTCCTACTTTGCTGCATTTTCTGCAAGTTTTGCCTTTAAATGTGCATTTGTTTAGTGTATGTGAGCCCCTGCCACAACAGTTACAGAATTTGTTTGTTCAGATGAGGCAATTTTGTACACTCTCACTTTAATTCCTGACTGCAACTCAATTGAATTTCTGTCTGCTGTTTCCATTGAAACAATGATTTCCACTGTTCTTTTAAATGCAATTTGTGCTTCCATTAGGAGCTATTTTTGAATCTTGTAAAATTTTACAAACTAAACAATCTCTCATTGTATCTTTGAGCTCATCATTGTACTGACAATGCTCAGGCAATCTCTTCAATTCAGCCACGTATGGTGAAATGGACTCCCCTTTCTTTTGATTCTGCTCATGAAAACTAAAGTACTCTGTGATCAACAATGGGTTCAGTTCTAAGTGTTCCTGCCTTACTTTTACAATAGCAGCAAAGCTAATTTCTGATGGTTTGGTTGGAGCCGTCAAACTTTGAAACAAACATTATGCCTTTAAACCCAATGCAATTAGCAAAATTAGAACCCGTTTTTCATTGGCTCTCTCATTTACTTCAAAATACTGTTCAATTTGTTCAGCATATAAAATGCAGTTATCCGTTGTGTAATCAAACCTGTCAATCTTTCCAATGTAGCGCCATTCCTGCTTTTTAAAAAAAAATTATTGTCACCCAGTACCCACTCTTTATGAACCCTGAATTCTTCCGTTTACAGCCTTTTTTTGACTGGATTGTGTCTTCCCTTCCAAAGGAAATATATTGCTCTGTTTTGACGTTGCTTGCGCTGTGTCCAAAATCCCTCGTCAAATTTCGCATCCCACCTCCCCACCATCAACCCCCTGTCCCACAACAAACTTTCCTGTGACTTGGAGGTAGCTTACTGATCTGAATGGGAACTTCACTCTCAACATGAAACAGGACCCTTGGCAGCTGAGCCTTATGTTGGCCTCTGAGGCTTTGTGCTCTGTTTGCCTTCTGTCTGCTTGACCTCCTTTGAAGTTTTGCTTTAGTCATGCTGGCCCTGTAATCGTGCCTTACCCTGGGTAAACCTATTTCATCAAACACTGTTCAGTAGTCAGTCTATGATGGAGAGCATTCTAATGAATACAAAGCTGAGTAGTATGTCTTAAACACATAATTAATTATCCTTGATTTTCCAAACCATCTCTCTGTTCTGCGTTAATCCCTTGGATTTTTTAACATTTTGTTTAAAAAGGACAAGCCAACATTTTACCTCCACCTATACCACTGTTGTGTGTTTGTGCATTTTGCACCCTGAGCTGACGATGTTGTTTTTCTTTGAAATTATGTACAATACCATTGTGTTGCTTCACTGACTGCAATCAACTTTGCGCAGTAGATTATTTTATTCCTCACCTCCTTTTGTACTTGATGTACTGTGGAGTATTCCGCACCTTGTCTAATGTTCCCCATGTTTTGGTTGCAGGCCAACTATGCCCAGTGATAAACCATATGCTGATCCTGCATCTTCATTAAACTATACAATTCATAAATGTCAGGAATTAGTTAGTAGCAATGGGAATCAGCCAAAGCTGTAGTACCAAACCTGATTTATATTGGCATTTTTGTGTTCTAACCATCCTCCCAACATCATGCCATTGAAGCCTATAACCTCATTAAATCATCCCCCAATCTTCTAAGCTCATGAGAATGTGTGGCACACTTATTCACTCATTTCTCACTACACAGTTTGAATTTAGTCTGATACCAATGATTTTGTCTTTCCAAAGCCACAGATTTTAAAGTTCAAAGTGCAAATTGAAAGTCTCCCTATTATGGCAGAGATGACCCAAAGTTCAAAGTAGATTTATTATCGAAGTATATATATGTCACCCATATACAACCCTGAGATTCATTTTCTTGCAGGCATACTCAATAAATCCATAATAGATTAATAACCATAATAGAATCAATGAAAGACTGCGTCAACTTGAATGTTCAACCAGCGTGCAAAAGACAACGAACTGGGCAAATACAATAAGAAAGAAATAATAATAATAATAAATAAGTAATAAATATTGAGAACACGAGATGAAGAGTCCTTGAAAATGACTCCATAGGTTGTGGAAACATTTCGATGATGGGGCGAGTGAAGTTATCCCCTTTGGTTCAAGAGTCTGATGGTTGAGGGATAGGAACTTTTCCTGAACCGAGTGGTGTGAGCCCTGAGGCTCCTGTACCTTCTTCCTGATGGCAGCAGCGAGAAAACAGCATGATTTAGTGGGTGAGGGATCCTGATGGTGGATGCTACTTCCCTGCAAGACCATTTCGTGTAGATGTTCCCAGTGGTTGGGAGGGCTTTACTCGTGATTGACTGGGCCATATCCACTACATTTTGTGGCTCTAAAAGTAATCCTGGAAATTATAGGCCGGTAAATTTGACATCGATAGTAGGTAAATTATTGGAAGGAGTACTAAGACACAGAATCTACAAGCATTTGGATAGACAGGGACTTAGTAGGGAGAGTCAACATGGCTTTGTGCGTGGTAGGTCATGTTTAACCAATTAATTAGAGTTTTTCGAGGAGGCTACCAGGAAAGTGGATGAAGGGAAGGCAGTGGATGTTGTCTACATGGACTTCAGTAAGGCCTTTGACAAGGTCCTGCATGGGAGGTTAGTTAGGAAGATTCAGTTGCTAGGTATACATGGAGAGGTAGTAAATTGGATTAGACATTGGCTCAATGGAAGAAGCCAGAGAGTGGTAGTGGAGCATTGCTTCTCTGAGTGGAGGCCTGTGACTAGTGGTGTACCGCAGGGATCAGTGCTGGGTCCTTTGTTATTTGTCATCTATATCAATGACCTGGATGATAATGTGGTAAATTGGATCAGCAAATTTGCTGATGATACAAAGATTGGAGGTGGAGTGGACAGTGAGGAAGGTTTTCAAAGCTTGCAGAGGGATTTGGACCAGCTGGAAAAATGGGCTGAAAAATGGCAGATGGAGCTTAATACAGACAAGTGTGAGGTATTGCACTTTGGAAGGACAAACCAAGGTAGAACATCCAAGGTTAATGGTAAGGCACTGAAGTGTGCAGTAGAACAGAGGGATCTGGGAATACAGATACAAAATTCCCTAAAAGTGGCGTCACAGGTAGATAAGGTCGTAAAGAGAGCTTTTAGTGCATTGGCCTTTATAAATCAAAGTATTGAGTATAAGAGTTGGAATGTTGTGGTGAGGTTGTATAAGGCATTGGAGAGGCCGAATTTGGAGTATTGTGTACAGTTTTGGTCACCAAGTTACAGGAAGGATATTAATAAGGTTGAAAGAGTGCAGAGAAGATTTACAAGGATGTTGCCGGGACTTGAGAAACTGAGTTACAGAGAAAGGTTGAATAGGTTAGGACTTTATTCCCTGGAGCGTAGAAGAATGAGGGGAGATTTGATAGAGGTATATAAAATTATGATGGGTACAGATAGAGTGAATGCAAGCAGGCTTTTTCAACTGAGGCAAGGGGAGAAAAAAACCAGAAGACATGGGTTAAGAAGGGCCAAGAAGGGCCAAATGGCCTGTTTCTGTGCTGTAATGTTCTATGGTTCTATTTTCTATTCAAGGCATTGGTGTCTTGTATATTCTCTCCACTACACAGCTATAGAAGTTAATCAAAGTTTTAGATGTCATGCCAAATCATCGCAAACTCCTAAGGAAGTAAAGCTGCGGCCATGCTTCCTTCACAATTGCACTTATGAACTGGGTCCTGGACAGGTCCCCTGAAATGATAATACCGAGGAATTTAAAGTTGCTGACCCTGTCCACCTCTGATCCTCTGATGAGGACGAGCTAATGGCCCTGTGGTTTCCTTCTCCCAAATTCAATAATCAGCTCCTTGGTCTTGTTGACATTGGGTAAGAGGTTGTTGTTATGGCACCACTCAGCCAGATTTTCAACCTCTCTCCTATATGCTGATTCATCACCACCTTTGTCTCAAAAGAAGAAAATGTTAAATTTCCATTTTTAATTGATTTGGCGACTTCATTCCCCCAACCTCTAACAATGACTTCAGCTTTTCTCTTCTTTTTTGGAATATAAACGTAAAAAGAAAAGGATTAGCTTTTTTTGTCACATTGAAACAAACTGTGAAATGCATCATTTGCATCAGCGAACAACACATTCCAAGCTTTTGTGCTGGGGACAGCCCATCAGTGTCTCCATGCGTCTGGCACAAATGTAGCATGCCCGCAACTCACTAACCCAAGCCCTAACCGTATGTCTTGGAAATGTGGGAGGAAGCCAGAGCACCCAGAGGCAACCCACTCGGTCATGTAAAGAACGTACAAACTTCATACAGGCAGTGGCGAGAATATAAGCCCAATTGGAGACTGCTGGTGCTGTAAAGCGATGTACTGACCACCATGTTCCTGTGCCCTTAACCCTTTTTGTAGCTTCCTGACCTGCCTCATTCCTCAATAGACTTTCAAAATTGAGGATATGTGTAAATTTGGACCTCTGTTCCTGTGTCTAAGCCATAGTCACAGTCATAGTCATACTTTATTGATCCCGGGAGAAACTGTTTAAGCTGTTAAATGTTGAAAAGCTGACCTGAACTTTCTGACTATCTATAGAATTGTTGCTTCTTGAACAGTCCAAAGTGATGTTAGGGAGCTGGATTGGGAAAAGTTAGGGTAATGATGATGCGGGAGAAACCATAACAAATACAGCTGAGAACCGAACATGATGCTGCTGCTCTATCTAATTATATGGTGAGTGATAACAACAGCAAGAAGTAACATCGGGGACAGAGTAGTAAGAAAGAGGGATGGCATGTGTGTGGTCACTGGATGGTGAGCTGGAGTAAGGCTCTGGATGAGGGTTTTTTCCCCCCTTTTTAACCATCTGCCATGATACCAATTTCTCAATCCAAGCTTACTAATGGTTGGAGCCAGTGACGTGCTGTCTCTAAAAGAGTTAAATTACAACTGGATGGAATTTTTAACCTTTTAATACAATCACTCATGATCCATTGAGTAAGCCTTTCTGAAAGATCCCATGTTTTACCAATATTCTGTGCTAAACTGCAGTTCCTATGACTTTTAGTTATGTGTAGCTGTTGGATGACACTAGAGAAGGAAATTGAACTGGTTATGTCAATTCTTATGGTTGAGTTGTTTGCCAATACAGGCTGAGATGAATTAGGCATATGAGAGGGATGTGGAAGTAGAGTCAGCACCTTCAGGACCGGAAGACTAATAGATGATAAGGGGATAAGTGCTACTTCTTCCACTTTTCCACCGGATTTGCATTCCCTAGACTAATGTCATTTTACCTGTGTATAACAGCTTGAAAGTATGTCCATCTGTCATTCATTAAAAAAAAAGCAAGGACAAATACTGAACCGTTAGTACCAGGGCATAGTAAGTGTAAAAGTGACTCTGCTGGCTGCTCGTTTGGAACTAGCTGCCTGCACATTGCTAGAAAAAACATTTGTCAGAGAGGGCCACCCATGATCCTTGGCATTCCCGATGGCAATTTCAATAAACAAACACACTTTACTACATATCATTTAGTTATATTGATAAATAAGCTGTTTCCAGCAATCTTTTGTATTCCATGGTTTTAATGGGACCTCCACTCCGCACACAATCCAAGTAGCACAGGCTCAGAACTTTAATCAAAGCCTCATTCATGCATCTTCAATCTGCTCCTACCAAGAAATTTCTCCTGCCTGTTTTTTGTACACATGGAAAATTTAAATTCTAGAGAGTAAAGTCAGGAATATAAACCTTTATTTCCTACATCTTAATTAATCTGATAATATATAGTCCACCAAAATAATCAGGTAAATTCACAAAATGTTGACCTGTTTTAGAACAGCTCAGGTCTGTTTAGTTTTTTTTTGGATAAATTATGGCTTTCAATCTATATAGACCTTCATAATGATTTTTCTCTAAAATCATATTGGCTTAGAACTTGAGAAACAGACCATCTTTGCTTGCTTTTACAGTAATGAAAATCCCAGAGTAACACTAGAGGGACAATTGCTCACTGGCTAAACCTGAGGAACATGTGTCTCCTCAGCCCAAACTCAATATGTGGAAACAATTACAGTTAAAGATATTAATGCTACAAGTTTGGATAAGCTTCATCAAGCATCTTTGTTCCATCAGCCACAAAAAGCCACACAGGCAGCCATTTTAATTCTACTTCCCATTCCCAGTTCTGACATGTCGGTCCATGGCCTCGTCTACTGCCATGATGAGACCACTCTCGAGTTGGAGGAGCAACACCTCACATTCCATCTGGGTAGCCTCCAACAGATGGCATGAAAATTGATTTCTCTAACTTCCAGTAACTTATCCCTCCTCCCCTTCTATCTTTTTCCATTCCCCACTCTGGTTCCCTCCTACCTCTTCTCTTCTCCTCGTTTGCACCTCCTCCTTTCCTTTCACCCGTGGTCCAATCTCTTCTCCTATCAGATTCTTTCCTCTTTTTACCTTTTCCACCTCTCACCATCCAGCTTCTCTCTCCACCAACCCAGCCACCTTAACACTCACCTGGTTTCACCCATCATTTGCCAACTTGTATTTCATTCCTTCCCCTACCTGCTTATTCTGGTTTCTTCCCCTTTCCTTTCCAGTCTGGATGATGAGGCTTGGCCAGAAATGTGGACTATTTAATCCCCTACATAGATGCTGCTTTACCTGCTGATTTCCTCCAGCATTTTGTGTGTGTTGCTCAGAATAAACGAAACTTTACAATTCACACTGTATTTAAGTTTTTCTTCCACTGACTGTCAGAGTAAGTAAAGCATCGTACTAAGCATGTTACATTATTTTCAAAAGGTCTTTTTTCGCTCTTTCCTTTTGTTTTGTTCTGTTTAGTTTTTCTCACTTTCAAGGTATTTTCTCATGATTTCCCTGCACCTTCTGCCAAAAGATCCTTGTCTTGAACTTGAAACTTACCCACAGTGTGTGACGTAGCAAGCCAAGTGAGGACAAATATCTAAACGTGTCAGGCAGATGAAGAATTCATTGTGGAGACTCAGATTCACTAAACCTAACTCTTGTCAAGCTCACCTATCCTGCAATACCTCAGTGGCTACTTTATTCGGTACCTCCTGTAACTAATAAAGTGGCCACTGAGTGTATGTTCATGGTCTTCTGCTGCTGCAGCCCATCCACTTCAAGGTAAGGTTTGACATATTGTGTGTTCAGAAAAGCTCTTTTGTACAGCGCTGTCGTAACACGTGATTGTTTGAATTACTGTCACCTTCCTGTCAGCTTAAACCAGTCTGGCTATTCTCCTTGGACCTCTCTCATTAACAAGGCATTCTCACCCACAGAAGTGCCACTGACTGGATTTTGTTGTTGTTGTTTTTCACACCATTCTCTGTAAACTCTAGAGACATGAGAATCCCAGGAGATCAACAGTTTTGAGGTACTCAAACCACCTCATCTGGCACCAACAATCATTCCATGGTCACATATATTGCATTTCTTCCCCAATCTGATGTTTGGTCTGAACAACAAATGAACCTCTTGACCATGTCTGCATGCTTTTATGAGTTGAGTTACTGCCGCGTGATTGGCTGATTAGACATTTGCATTAATGAGCAGGCGTTCAGGTGTACCTTAGGAAGTGGTTGCTGAGAGGATTCTCTTGGGGAGAAATTTCCTTCAACACCCAAGATCAAGGGAAGTAGGATTAAAAGTAGTTCCAGCACCTGGCACTGCCGTATGAGTGAGCGGAATAATTTTTTCCATGGTTGAATGTAAATGCATGGTAAAACACCTTGCACTTCACTCTAAACTTATTCTCATGGAAGTGCATTTCTCTTGGATTAGCTGAATAAGTAGAAGGCAGACTGATGAAGACTAGTGTCCCCACAGCAGATGCAATCCAATCCAAGTCCCTGAAGCAATGGAGTGCTCTGAGTTTGTAATCTTTTCTCGACTGGATATAATAATGGTTATTTTAGTGTTCTTAAAAAAGAACTAATTTAAGTGCAGTGCAATGTTCATGTACGCAGATAATTAACTAGATTTGACCTTGACTTCTAAATACATGCGATTTTCTGACCTTGTTTAAATTATGACTGACCATGTTTCTAACACCACTGTAGTTGTTAGATTTCAACTCCAGCATTCACACTCCAAACTACCTGCTGTGCACTGACTTAACTGAATGGGAACCCCATTGAAGAAAAATTAACACCCTGGCGGCCTGCCAGGGCTAAAGAGTTCGTCATGTGCTCTCCTTGGAGACCCCACTACTGCTGCTGGACTCACAGGTTTTACATATTTTGTTTCCATGGTTACATCTTCTTCATGGTAGTCCAAGCTCTAGTTTAACTCTAGGGTTGATATATCTTGTAATTTGTGACATTAGGTATGAAAAACATTATCCATTTTCCCTCTGGCTTATTAAGTGGGTAGATAAATAAACTTGACTTGATTTTCTATCTTTTGCAGTCCCCTGTAGTTCAGCTGAAAATGTTGCCCTATGCAGTGAGCATATTCACTGCTGTCAGCCTTCCTCCCTCAAATAACCAAACTTTATCCTTGGGTCTCAACAGAAAGGTAGTGGCACTGACAGGAAAAAAAATCAAACCCAACACCTCACTTTCTGCCCAACACCTCACTTTCTGTTCTCAGCCAGTGCCCGTTCAGCAGGGACTGACCTTGGGTGCTTTCCGACTCCTGATCCATACCCCTGCAGGTTATGATTCTTCAAGTGTATGTCCAACTCACCTGAGGAAGAAACCTGGCCCTATAACCCTCTCAGGCAGTGAGTTCCAGATGTCTACATTCTTCTAGGTAGGTAGTTTTTTCTCATTTCCCTTCCCCCAACACAAAAGTTGGGGGTGTTGTGAATTGTCTGGAGGGTTGTCAGAGGTTACAGCGTGACATCGATAGGATGTAGAACTGGGCTGAGAAGTTCAACCATATTTGGTCAAATTTGAAGACACAATATAATATTAATGGTAAAACTCCTGGCAGTGTGGAGGATCAGCGAGATCTTGGGGTCTATGTCCATAGGACACTCAAAGCTACTGCGCAGGTTGACAGCGTTGTTAAGAAAGCGTATGGTGTGTTGCCCTTCATCAACCGTGGGATTGAGTTCAAGAGCCGTGAAGTAATGTTACAGCTATACAAGACCTTATTTAGACCCCACTTGGAGTACAGTACTGTGTTCAGTTCTGGTTGCCTCACTGCAGGAAGGATGTCGATACTGTAGAGAGAGTGCAGAGGAGATTTACAAACATGTTGCCTGGATTGGAGAGTGTGCCGTATGAAAATAGGTCGAGTGAACTTGGCCTTTTCTCCTTGGAGTGACGGAGGTGACCTGATAGAGGTGTGCAAGATGATGAGAGGCATCGATCATGTGGATAGTCAGAGGCTTTTTCCCAGGGCTGAAATGGCTAACATGAGGGGACATAGTTTTAAGGTGCTTGGAAGTAGGTACAGAGGAGATGTCGGAGGAAAGTTTTTCACACAGAGAGTGGTGGATGTGTGGACTGAACTGCCAGCGACGGTGGTGGAGGTGAATACAATACGGTCTTTTAAGAGACTCTTAGATAGGTACATGGAGTTTACAAAAATAGAGGGCAATGCAGTAGGGAAATTCTAGGCAGTTTCTAGAGTAGGTTACATGGTCGTCACAACATTGTGGGCCGAAGGGCCTGTAATGTGCGGTAGATTTCTATGTTCTAGGTTCCTACCACTCACTTTACATCTATATCCTCTGACAGATGGAACTAGTTTCAAATGGTGTCATGGTCAGCACAGACACAGTGGGCTGAAGGGCCCGTTCCTTTGCTGTTCTGATCGGTATCCTACAGTACAGTGCAAAAGTCTTAGGCACATAAATACAGTTTGCTACTTTTCAACAGTACTGCATATTGGTTAAACAGGAGGGTGGTTGGGAAACAGAAATAAGAGTACTTAACTTTGTATTAGCTCAGTAGTATTAAGTGTTATTTGGTAACTGGAAAGACTAATATATAGCACTGTGCAAAAACCTTAGGCACCCTAGCTGCTGTGTGAATATATATATAAAAGTTCAAGACTATTGCACAATACTGTAACATTCTGGCTTTTGACCCCTCTTCTAAAGGAAATAGGATCTTTCAATTTTATTCCAACTACATCCCTCATCATTTTCTACATCTCAATTGAATCTTCCCTCAGTGTATTCTGTTACAATGAAAGCCAACCCAACCTATCTAGTATTCTCTCACAACTCTATATTGTAATTCAATGCCTTCCTTTAAACAGGCTCAGCTCTGAACATATACTCATAAAAGCAATATTCACAATGACACACATTATGAAAGAAATATACCATTAAACTAGCATTGTGTACTGATAATACACAAGTACATTTTTAACCTTACACAGGAGAAAATATTTCCAAGTAATTCCTGAATTTATATGAAAATGAGTTTACACTCCTCAAATATCTTCACCACGTTATATTGTGAAACAAAGAGAGAAAGACTGGCAATTTCAGTTTCACTGAAAGCAAAAACTAAAGTAGATAAGCCTGCGTCATTCTCTGGGATTGTTACAGCTTATTATTTTTTAATGCAAGATATCATTTATCATATTGTATAGTCTGCCAAAGACACATGGCAACCACATGACTATAAAAAAAATCATTTGTCACCATGCCAAACTGTCCATTTTAAAAGTTGAACAGATTTAAATCTCTTGCTAACTCTTTTCTGAAATCATATTGAATGGATATCTCAGTCTCAATGAGTTGGCCCTTGTGCTTCATATTTTGTTAATGTCTCAAATTAATGCTGTTATCCTGTGATATGAACTAAGTAATTAATCTCTCTAATTGAGGACCAGTTTGCTTTGTCTACGTACGAGCATATTGTAACATTACCATCTCGGATGGAAACAATTCTAGCAGTATGTTAGACTAGCAAAACTGGCTTGTTCTCTTTTAATCAATTGGTGGGAAAAGTTTTATTAGATTACAAGATCATGACAGATCCAATTATAAGGAGAGCCAGGACACAAGGACAAGGTGATACAAATCTAAAATTATGAGCTAAAGGTAAATGAAACTATAAGAAAAATACTCAGCGGCCACTTTATTAGACACCTGCTAGACCTATTAAAGTTGCCATTGAATGCACGTTCGTGGTCTTCCGCTGCTGTAGACCATTCACTTCAAGGTTCAATGTACTGTGTGTTCAGAGATGCTGTTCTGCACAGAACTGTTGTAACACGTGGTTACTTGAGTTACTGTCACCTTCCTGTCGGCTTGAACCAGTCTGGCCACTCTCCGACCTCTCTCTTTAACGTGGCACGTTTGCTGGTAAAACTGGACGTTTTTTAAAAAAATTTTCACACCGTTCTCCGTAAACTCTAGAGACTTGTATGTGTAAATCCCAGGAGATCAGAAGTTTCTGGGAGACTCCAACCACCTCTTTCACCCGCAGAACTGCCACTCACTAGGTGGTTTGTTTTTCACACCATTCTCTGTAAACTCTAGAGACCGTTGTGTGTGAAAATCCCGGGAGATCAGCAAGTTTCTGAGATATTCAAACTACTCCGTCTGGCACCCAGCAATCATTCCACAGTCAAGGCCACTTAGATCACATTTCTTCCCAGTTCTGATGTTTGGTCTGAACAATAACTGAACCCGATCATGTCTGCACGCTTTTATGCATTAAGTTGCAGCCACGATTGGCTGATTAGATATTTGCATTAATGTGTAGGTGCACCTAATAAAGTGGCCACTGGGTGTATTGATACACGGGAAAGCTTGTAAATCCTGAAACTCATACCTGTTATTGTGGTGGAGAGGAAGGCAACAACGTATTTTTTCCCCTGTTCACAGACGCTCCCGGACCTGCAAAGTATCCTCACATTTTCTGTTTTTATTTCAAAATGGGGATACACAATATTTTGCTTTTATTATAAATAATATTTTGCTTTATTATAAATAACCACAACTCTATGCAAGCCAAAAGAGTGAATTTTATTTTGGTATAATTTCCTTGAAACCGATTATCCAATCGTTAGCCATAGTATTCCATAAACATCCAATGCTCTGTGCTTGGCAGTCACAGGGATTGGCCGGTGGACAGGAAGTGGTAATGCCACGCCATTCTGTCTATCCTTGGGGATAGTAGGGGCCCAAGAGATGAGGTAGCAGGTAGTTAGTTGGTTTGAAACTGAAGAGGGCTGCGTGGACAATAGGAGTTGTAACAGAAGGCTGCAAGCAGTTCTCTTGCCCACATGCTATCCATTAGACCCCGCTTGCTAATTACACTCACTCCCTGGTGACATCAATTTAAAAGTCTCATTCCTGTCAGCCCCAAGTTCTGCCTCCATTCTCCTGATTATGACCTCTGGGATACAGTTCCCCGCTTTCCCCCAACTCCCTGCTCTCATTGGCCAAAACTGCTGCTTCAGAATTCTCTCCCTAAGCCAGAATCAGAGTTTAGAATTTGGAAACAGTTATTCTTCTACGATGTGAAATTTGTTGTTTTGTAGTAACATTAAATAGTGCAAGAAAAGGGATTGTGGACCATTCGGAAATCTGACGGTGAAGGAGAAGCTGTTTCTGAATCATTAAGTGTTGGTCTGTAGGCTCCTGTGCTCCCTCCCTGATGATAATAACGAGAAGAGGACTTATCCCAGATGGTGAAGGTCCTTAGGGGTAGATGCCACTTTCTCAAGGCACTGCCTCTTGAAGATATTCATGATTGTGATGAGGATTGGGCCCACTTGCTGTTCCAAGCCTCTCTCCCCCTTCAAGACCCTTGTTAGCTGTTTAACCCCCTCTTTCTTTGATTGGGGCATTTCTTTTTAATTCGGTTTCCGTGATACACTTAGGGAAGTTTGTACTGCTGTAAAGGCCCTATATACTGTGAATGCACACTCTGAGCATTGTTATTTTTTGACATACTCTTCCTTTCCTCCATCCCTAAATAGTACCATTTATTCAGTGTGATTATTACATCAACAGTGTTAAAAGATATTATACAAGTATTATTATAACGAATACCTACTGCAATGCCAGGCTTCTCAAATTACGACAATTAATTACAATTTCAGTGGGTTATGTTGTATGGAAAGACTTTTTGTTTGCATTTAATGTTATTTCTAGTTTTCTTCTTCTAAGTGCTAATGGGGACTGGCACTCTGCTGTGTGCAGATGCATTCTTTCACTTAAGTGATTAACGGCTAGAACCAAAGCACTTTCGTTCCACTGAATGTAAATAGGTTTTCAGATTCCCCAGATTGGCATCCCAGGTCCCGAGTTGCTTCTCTTGTCACAGAACTGCAAGTATGGCCTGGAGTCACTTGCAGAGTTCCCGCTGCTGCTGGCTCTTGGTGATGCTGAAAGCCTTTAACGTACTAACCCCAACAAATAAAATTCTACAATGCATTTCCCTAATACAGTATGCTGCCATCTTTTGTTGCTCTGAAAATGTAACCAAGTGATTCCAAGAGCATGGCAACTCTTACCTTCATTAGCCAATGAAACAGTGGTAATATTATTTAATCATTTTTCACAAACGGTGCATCAGTAGCACAACCAGCAATTACATCGAAGCGTATAGCACAGGAATAAGTCTTTGATCATGTTCAAAAGATTCAGATTTAAAGTACATTTACTATCAAAGTATGTATACAGAATACAGCTGAGGTTTGTCTTCCCACAGGCAGCCACAAAATTAACACCATGGAACCTGTTCATGAAAATATTAAGCACCCAAGGCACGAAACAAGAACAAACCGTGCAATGGCAAAAAAGCAAGCAACAACACATAGAATATCAAACATCAAACCGGGAGTCCAGCAGTTTAGTTCAGTTCCGTGCTGAGCTGTGCTGCTAGCCCACCGCAGGCGGCGGGGGCAGTCATTGTCGGAACATCCCAGTCCGCATTGATTGCCCCAATCAAACCTCTTAAAAACAGCAAAAAAAAAGAGTAACCAGAATTGACGCATGCAACATGAACAGCAAAGTCTCCCAGGATGTGTCCACAGCCACAAGGCTCAGCGGTCAATCCTTGCAAAGTGGATCCCAAGACTCTTGCACTTTCCTCTGACAGCAGCTAGTGAGAGGGAGAGGGAGACCCATTATACCAAGGGCTGAACTAATTAAGCTAATGATGCCTAGTTAAATTAATGCCTGCACATGGTCCATATCCCTCCAATCTCTGAATGTTTATACATCCAAGAGTGTCAGATATGGTATCTGCCAGCACCCCCAGCCCAGCAGGGCATTCCAGGCACCTGCCACTCTCTGTGTAATATCTTGCCCCACACAACCCCTTTGATCATTCCTGCTCTCACCCTAAATGCATGCCCTCTGGCATTAGCCATTTAGACCCTGGAAGAAAGGTACCACTGTCTACTCTATCTGTGACACTCATAATTTTATAAACCTCTATCAGATGCCCCTCAGCCTCCATGACTTCAGAGAAAACAGCCCCAATTTGTCCAACCTCTGGTTAGAGCACACGTCCTCTAGTCCAGGCAGCATCCTGGTAAAGCTCTTGGGCGCCCTTTCCAAAGTCTCCAAATCTTTTAAGTAATGGGCTGACTAAAATTGAACACAAAACTCTATATGTGGTCTAACCAGAGTTTTATTAAACTGCAACATAACCTCCTGACTCTTGACTCAATGTCTCATTTCGATAATGAAGACAAGTATGCCACATGCCTTCTTTACCACCCTGTCCACTTGTGCAGCTTCTTTCAGGGAGGCATAGACTTGGACCCAAAGATCTCTGTGCATACAAGCACTATTGAATGCTCTCTGATAAAGTGCATACTTTTCCTTTACATTTAACCCACCAAAGTACAACAGCTTACACTTGCCCAGACTTAATTTCATTTGCCATTTCACCAATCAAATCTGTAAATGATCCACAGTATATCCGACTGTATCTTTTCACAATTTTCTACATGATCTGCACCACCAATTTCTGGGGCGTCTGCAAACTTATTAACCTATCCATCTGTGTTTTCATCTGAGCACTTGTTGGCCACCCCAAGGTGATGAAGAATTACTTAAATCACTGCACTTTCTCCATTGAAATCACTCTATTAGTATTGTTGGGTAGTGAGTTCCAAGATTCAGACTTGGTGGCATATACAGTGCCGATAAAATGTATTCCCATCCACCCCCTCTCCCCAAGAAGTTCTCATGTTTTATTGTTTTACAACATTGAATCACAGTGGATTTAATCTGGCTTTTTTAATACTGATCAACAGAAAAGACTCTTTCATGTCAAAGTGAAAACAAATTTGTATATTGGTCTAAAATGATTACAATTATTAAACACAAAATAATTGATTCCATAATTACACACCCCCTTCAAGACGGCGTTTAGTAGATGCACCTTTGGCAGCAATTACAGCCTCGAGTCTACGTGGATAGGTCTCTGTCAGCTTTGCACATCTGGACACTGCAATTTTTCCCCATTCTTCTTTACAAAATTGATCAAGCTTTGTCAGATTGCATGGGGATCGTGACTAAATAGCCCTTTTCAAGTCCAGCCACAAATTCTCAATTGGATTGAGGTCTGGACTCTGACTTGGCCACTCCAGGACATTAACTTTGTTGTTTTTAAGCCATTCCTGTGTAGCTTTGGCTTTATGCTTGAGATCATTGTCTTGCTGGAAACAAATCTCCCAAGTCGCAGTTCTTTTGCAGACTGCATCGGGTTTTCAACCAGGATTCCCCTGTATTTTGCTGTATTCATTTTACCCTCTACCTTCACAAGCCTTCCAGGGCCTGCTGCAGTGAAGCATCCCCACAGCATGACGCAGCCACCACCATGCTTTACAGTAGGGATGGTGTGTTTTTGATGATGTGCATTGTTTGGCTTATGCCAAACATAGCATTTAGTCTGATGGCCACAAAGCTCAATTTTGGCTTCATCAGACCAAAGAACATTCTCTCACTGACTTCAGAGTCCCCCACATGCCTTCTGGCAAACTCTAGTGGAGAATTCATGTGAGATTTTTTTTCCCAATAGTGGCTTTCTCTTTGCCACTTTCCCATGAAGCTGCAACTGGTGAAGCACCTGGGCAACAGTTGTTGTATACGCAGTCTCTCCCATCTCAGCCACTGAAGCTTGCAACTCCTTCAGAGTTATCATACGTCACTAGCCCCCTTCATGCATGGTCACTCAGCTTTTGAGGACATCCTGCTCTAGCCAGGTTTACAGCTCTGCTGTATTTTTTCCATTTCTTGCTGATTGACTTAATTATACTCCGAGGGATATTCAGTGACTTGGAAATTTCCTTGTATCCATCCCACACACATCAAAGTTGCTGGTTTGCTGCCTGGCCTGCTGCGTTCACCAGCAACTTTGATGTGTGTGGCTTGAATTTCCAGCATCTGCAGATTTCCTCATGTTTGCGTCCTTGTATCCATCTCCTGATTTGTGCTTTTCAATAATATTTTCACAGAGCTGCTTGGAGCATTCTTTTATCTTCATGGTCTAGATGTTCCCAGAATACTGACTCACCAGCAGTTGGACTTTCCGGATACAGATGTATTTTTACTACAGTCAATTGAAACACCTTGACTGCACGCAGGTGACTCCATTGAACTAATTATGCGACTTCTAAAACCAATTGGCTGCACCGTGATGATTTGGTGGGTCATATTAAAGGGGGTGAATACTTATGCATACAATTATTTTGTGTTTTATATTTGTAATGAATTTAGGTCACTTTTTAAAATGTATTCATTTACAGGATGTGGGCATCATGAGCTAAGCCAGTTTTATTGCCCATCCCTTGTTGCCCTTGTGGAGATGGTGATGAGCTGCCTTCTTGAACCGCTGCAGTCCCTGAGGTGTAGGTACACCCACAGTGCTGTTCGGGTGGGAATTCCATGATTTTGACCCAGTGACAATGAAGGAAAAGCGATGTGTTTCCAAGTCAGGATGGTGAGTGACTTGGAGGGGGATTTCCAGGTGGTGGTGTTCCCAGGTATCTGCTGTTCTCGTCCTTCTAGATGGTAGTGGTTGTGGTTGTGGGTCTGGCAGGTGCTGCCTTGGGAACTTCGGTGTGTTGTTGCAGTGCATCTTGTAGATAGTACACACTGCTGCAACTGTCCGTCGATGGTGGAGGGATTGGATGCTTGTGGAATGGGATACCAATCAAGTGGGCTGCCTTGTACTGGATGGTGTAAAGCTTCTTGAGTGTTGATGGAGCTGCACTCATCCAGGTGAGCGGCGAATGTTCCATTACACTCCTGACCTGAGCCTTGGAGATGGTGGACAGGCTTTGGGAGCGAGGAGGTGAGTTATATGCTGCAGGATTCCTAGCCTTTGACCTGTTCTGGTAGCCACGGCGTTTATATGGCTTAGAACAGTTCAGTTTCCAGTCAAGGGTAACTCCCAGGATATTGATAGTAGGAGATTCAGTGATGGTGATGCCAATGAATGTCAAAGGACAATGGTAAGAGCCTCTGTTGTTGGAGATGGTCATTGCCTGGCATGCATGGCTTGAACATTACATGCCACTTGTCAGCCCAAGCCTGGATATTGTCCAGGTCCAGCTCCATTTGGGTATGAACTGCTTCACAACCTGAGGAGTCATGAATGGTGCAGAACATTGTGCAGTCATCTGCGAACATCCCCACTTCTGACCTTACGGTGGAAGGAAGGTCATTGATGAAGCAGCTGAAGATGCTTTGTCCTAGGACGCTTCCCTGAGGAACTCCTGCAGTGATGTCCTGAGGATGAGATGATTGACCTCCAACCACCACAACCACCTTCCTTTGTGTCAGGTATGATACCAACCAGTGGAGGGTTTCCCCCTAATTCCCATTGACTCCATTTTTGCTAGGGCACCTTGATGCCATACTCGATCAAATACTGCCTTGATGTCGAGGGCTATCACTCTCATCTCAGCTCTGGTATTTAGCTCTTTGGTCCATGTAGGGCGGTAATTGGCTGGGTTGCACTTATCCTGTACACAAGAAACAGGACATACCTGGAGAGTTTTCCACATTGCTGGGTAGATGCCGGTGTTGTAGCTGTACTCGAGCAGCTTGTCTAGTAGTGCAGCAAGTTCTGGAGCACAAGTCTTCAGGACTATTGCCGGGATTTTGTCTGGGCCCGTAGTCTTCTTAGTATCCAGTGGTTTCAGCCGTTTCTTGATATCACGTGGGGTGAATCTGATTGGCTGCATACTGACATCTGGGATGCTCTGGACTTCTGGAGGAGGCCGAGCTGAGACATCTCCTCGGCACTTCTGACTGAAGATTGGTGCAATTCCCTCAGCCTTATCTTTTGCACAGGTGTGCTAGGCTCCTCTGTCGTTGAGGATGGAGATATGTATGGAGCCTCCTCCTCCAGTGAGCTGTTTGATTGTCCACCACCATTCATGGCTGAATGTGGCAGGACTGCAGAGCTTAGACCTGATCCATTGGTTGTGGGACCACTTAGCTCTGTCTTGGCATGCAAGTAGTCCTGTATTGTGGCTTCACCAGGGTGACGCCTCGTATTGAGGTATGCCTGGTGTTGTTCTCGGCATGCCCTCCCGCACCCTTCATTGAACCGGGGCTGATCCCTTGGCCTAGAGGTAGTGTTTAAGCGGGGGATATGCCGGCTGTGAGCTTACAGACTGTAACTGAGTAAAATTCTGCCGCTGCTGATGGCCCACAGCGCCTCATAGATGCCCAGACTTGGGTTGCTAGATCTGTTCAAAGTCTATCCCATTTAACACGGTAGTACAGCCACACAAAGCGGTGGAGGGTTTTTTCAATGTGGAGATGGGAATTAGTCTCCACATTACTGTGCGGTGGTCACTTCTACCAATGCTGTCTTGCACAGATGCTTCCGCGGCAGGCAGGTTGGTGAGAATGATGTCAAGTGTGTTTTTTCCCTCTTGTTGGTTCCTTCACTACATGCTGTACTGCCATTCTAGTAGCTATGTCCAGTAGGACACAACCAGCTCGGCCTGTGGTGGTGCTACCGAGCCACTCTTGGTGATGGACATTGTAGTCCCCCACTCAGAGTACATCCTCCCTGCCCTTACCACCCTCAGTGCCTCCTCCAAGTTCTGCTCAACATGGAGAAGTACTGATTCATCGGCTGAGGGAGGACGGTACGTGGAAATCAGCAGGAGGTTTCCTTGCCCATGTTTAACCTGGTGCCATGAGACTTCATGGGGTCCAGAGTCAATGTTGGGAGTTGCCAGGGCAACTCCCTCTCTACTGTACACCACTGTCTCACCACCTCTGCTAGATCTGTCCTGCCCATGAGACAGTACATACTCAGGGATGGTGATGATGGAGTCCAGAATGTTAACCGTAAGGTCAGTACAACTATGTTAGGTTGTTGCTTGTCTACTCTGTGAGACAGCTCTCCCAACTTTGGCACAAGTCCCCACATGTTAGTAAGGAGGACTTTTCAGGGTCGACAGGGATGGTTTTGCCATTGTCGTTTCTAGTGCCTTGGCTGATGCCTGGTTGTTCGTCTGGCTTCATTCCTTATTATTTTCTTTCTAGTGGTTGGATACAACGGAATGGCTTGCTAGGCCATTTCAGGGGACACTTAAGAGTCAAGCGCATTGCTGTGGGTCTGGAGTCACATGTAGGCCAGACCAGGTAAGGACAGCAGGATTCCTCTCCTAAAGGGCTTTAGTGAACCAGAAGGGTTTTCACAACAATTGACAATGTTTCATGGTCATTAGATTCATGGTCATCAGATATTTTTACTGAATGCAAATTCACCATCTGCCATGATGGGATTCGAACTCATGTCCCGAAGCGTATAACTGGATCTCTGGATTACTGATCCAGTGGTAATTACCACTATGCCAAATCTTCCCAAATCTTTGTAGAGATCTGTTTCACTTTGACATAAAAGAGTCTTTTTTTGTTGATTATGTCCAAAAAAGCCAAATTAAATCCAGTGATTTAATGCTGTAAAACAATAAAACATGAAAACTTCGAGAGGGTGAATACTTTTTATAGGCACTGTGTTTTCATATATGCTCAGTGGTCACTTTATTAGGTATACCTGTATACCTGCTTGTTAATGCAAGAATATCAAATCAGACAATCAGGCAACTCAATGCATAAAAACATTGGGACATGGTCAAAAGGTTCAGTTGTTGTTCAGACTAAACATCAGAATGGGGAAGAAATGTGATCTAAGTGACTTTGACCCTGGAATGACTGTTGGTGACAGACAGGGTGATTTGAGTATCTCAGAAACAGCTAATCTACTGGGACTTTCATGCACAACAGTCTCTGGAGCAGGGGTTCCCAAACTGGGGTCCACGGACCTCCTGGTTAATGGTAAGGCTCCATGGCATAAAACAGATTAAGAACCCCTGCTCTTGAGTTTACAGAAAATAGTGCGAGAAACAAAAATTATTCAGTTCTGTGGGCAGAAACACCTTGTTAATGAAAGAGGTCAGAGGATACCCAGTCTGGTTCAAGCTGATAGGAAGACAGCAATAACTCAAATAACCATACATTACCACAGTAGTGTGCAGACGAGCGTCTCTGAATACCCAATACGTTAAATCCTGTAGTGGATGGACCACAGCAGCAGAAGACCTCACTGGATTCCACTCCTGTACCTAATAAAGCGGCCACTGAGTGTATTTCCTTAAGACATAGTAGGTGGCCATTCAGTCCATTGAGCCTATGCTGGATCAAGCCATCAATTCCATTTCCACATTTACTTCTCTGTAACCTATTCCCTCTCAAATGGCCATCAATGCCTGTGAAAGGGATCATTTACTTTCACCAATTAGTATGCCAATTAGCATGTTTGTGGTACACCGGAGGAAACCAGAGCACATGGGGAACCCCATGCCTTCACAAAGAGAATGTACAAATTACATACAGACAGCACAGGAGATTTGGATCAAACCTGGGTCACCGGAGTTCTGAGGCAGCATCAATATCTACTTTGCCTCTGTGACAAGGGAGGAATGATGAAGTATTTCTAAGTCAGAATGGTTTGTGACCTGGAAGGGAGCCTGCGGGTGATGGTGATCCTCTGTGCTGTGCTTGGTAAGAGTGGATGCTTTTCTGAGATACTGTCAGAGTTGTCATGATGGGCGCTGCCAAGTGCGGAGGAAAGACAGACTCTGATGTAGAGACAGTGACGAGGGTTTATTCATAATAATTTCAAACGAATGTCAGTGGCTCAGCCAGGTGACACCGCGAGAAGTAACATTCTCAGAACTAGGACCCTGTCATTAGCACTAATTGGGTGCCTATTTAAATAAAACACGGAAGTACCAAGGTATCCCCTAGCTCATCAAAATAAATTTAACAAGCTTATAAAGAAAGCACCAGGAGACCGCATTACAAAGAGTGAATTGCTCAAGAAAATCTAAACGATTCATAACTTCTATTAAACGACAATTAGCCAGTTCAGGTGCTCTAAAAATCTCAGAGCCCCACACTCGCTGGCAGCCCACACAGGCTGGAAGAGCTCATTACAAGAGTAGCCTGGATGAGTGACTGCTGGGCATTTTTTTCATGGTACACAGTGGAGCTGCTATGCACTCGTAGTTTTACGAGTTAACGTTTAGGGTGGTGGTTGGGGCGCTGGTCAAGTTGGATACCTTGTCACTGATTGTCTCAGTGTTTCTCAGTGCTGTCATTCAAGTAAGTGGAGCATATTCCATCTCTCTACTGACTTGTGTCTTGTAGATGGTAAAAGCCTTTGGAATGTCAGAAGGTCTCTAATTTGCGCATATACCCATGGTAATTATGTGGCTGATCTAGCTTGAGCTTTTCAGTAATGGGGTCCCTGATGATTTTAATGGTAGGCAACCTGTAAGTTTTTGAGAATCTAGTTTGTTTTCTCAATTTCCCAATTCTGCTAAAGGGTCTTCAACCTGAAATATTAACTGTTAACACTTATATTTTTCTTTCAGAGCTGTCTGACCTGCTCAGTTTTTCCAGCATTTTTATGACCAATACTCCATCTTTGACTTTAACACCAGCTGAGCCCTGTCTTTTTAGAGAAACTCATGGAATTATCTCTCTTTGATAGTTTGCAAACTCCATTAACTCTCCCAACTATTAGTTTATCAATTGTTGCAAACCAATTATTTTGTTTCATTCTTTTTGTAAAATGCTTGGGCAATCTTTCCAAAGATTAGGCATAATTTATACTACAGTATATTAATGCCATCACCTTTAGTATATTGTCTGGGAAATATTAGAGAAAATTTGTTCCAATTGAAAAACCTTTGGCTCTCGTGTTTCATTTTAACATTTTAATATGTGGGTGAATTGCTTGGACTTGGTGCATGCCGACTGAGATTCCAGAAATACCCTGGAGGATCGGACAGTGAAGGATCTGGTGGTGATATCAGGCTGGCAATAGCCCTCACAGTGCTACACTGTTGAATGATATGTTTTATCCACCTCTTGCTCCACTGACCATTTTAAACTATTTATCTGATGATGGCACCTCAATTATTCTGGAACTTACTCTGCTCAAACTGTCAATTTTACTCAGGGGTCTATAAACATCTAATGGCCGTTTACTTATATTTGTAGAAGTTGTTTGGCAAAACAGGTGCATGGTCCTCTGGCAGTATTGGCAGTGTCCATATCTGTGGGCACTGAGGAACTGCAGTATTGCTCCATGAAGCTGCTCACGTGAAGCCCTTTTGTTCGCAGAAGGGGGAAAAATTGCAGAACTGATGGAAAATTTACAGAGAAGCAGGAGAACGTGTGGACAAAGACATTGCAAGCTCTTTCTGCTTGACTAAAGGAGGAACCATATTTCCTTTTACACTTATGTAAACTTTGATGTCTGATAATATCATCCTCTCCAGACACCCTTTCGGCATCTTCCAGCTGAGTGAGATCACACCATCCAGGTTACCTTACTTATCTAGTCAATGACAGTGTATCACCAGCATTGAATTCCACACAGATCTACCTTTGGTTCTCTCTCTTCTCTTACCTGTTTGCCACCCTATCAAAAGTCGCAACATCATTTGTCATAGGTGCACTGATGATCCCAAGTGTAATCTCATTTCAACCCTAACTCCCATAAAAATATTCCAATATTGCTAAAATATCAGCCATCTGGTCTGACATGCCAGATTGGATGAACAGCAATTTCTACCAGCTAAATTTTTAGGAGTCTTTGGCTCCTCGCATCAAACTCTGCTTTATTAGCCCTTGAATACTTTCTTCTTTGTGGCTGCCGTCTGCGGCACAATCAGAATTCTGGATTACTTTTTCAGCACAAGTTTCAAAAGCCTACCTGCACCAACGATACGGCCGCCTCAGTGACATCACTTAACTCTGCCCTGCCTCAGCTCATCTGCTGTTGAAATGCTCGTGTTTGGTTATGTCATCTCCAGACATCTGTGTCCTACTCCACCTAAAGCAGAGTTTCCACAGGCCACTTTCTCACAAATGGATCAGTATTGTATTGAGGGCTGCATTAGTTAACCGTGCTTCAGCTTTAGAACTCTCATTCTTGTTTTCAATCCCTGTTTGGCTTGCTCCTTCCTGTAATCTGCTCTGCTCTGTAACACTCCAAGATTCCTAAGTATCCCTAAACTTAATCACTCCACCTCCGCAATGGATCTTCAGTAGCTAAGATCCTGATTTCTGGAATTTCTTCCCTCTCCTCTCCTCCCATCCTTCCTCCTTTAATACTTCCAACAAAACCTATCCCACTGAGTGTGCACTATTGCTCCTGCCCTGTTAGATTTTGATAGTGATACAACAAATCACTTTCAGACATATTAACTATTAAGGGTATAAGATATGTGGTGTATTAGTGTTCAGTCATTAAACACTTCCCTTGTTATGCCAGGGAAATGTTAACACAACGTCAGCAGGTTCTGACACAGGAGAAGATGAGAAGCAAGTTGAAAGAGAGGATGGGACAGAGATAGTCACAACTCAAGGGTGTGGAATTTAATAGAATAGGAGGGGAAATATGAATCATTAGACTCCTGTATCTCAGGGGAGTGGGACGGCTGGTGGTGTGGTGGCATCAGCACTGGTCTTCAAGGCAGATGGTGCTGAGTTCAAACCCAGCTGGGTCCCAACCTGGGCAGCAGCAGCATCTGCACGGACGAAAGCCCTGGCAATCTACTTCAGTATCTTGCCATGAAAACTCTATGGTCTGTGAGGTCACAGAGTTGGACTCTGCTTAACCACTGAACAACAACATCTCGGCAGAGAAGACCTAGTGTATTTCTCTATCAGCTGTTTTTTTTTGCTGCGTATATATTCGATGACTACCTCTCACTCTCTTTGATGTATAGATGCAAGCTGCACTCAAACTGGAATCCAAATTCAAACTGGAATACTAAACATTTGTTCCTTTTGACTTCTCTCTTTCTCTGGCAGGAAACTCAGAGATTGCCATTTTTCAAAATTGCTGAAGAGTTTCCCTGATGGTGTCAGCAGTTAAGTTCACCGCCTAGTGTAGTGTGATGGAATGCAGACTGTCTGGACTCAATATGAAGAATTGCCTCCTGGGCAAGGCAGTGGAAGGCTGCCAGCACCCAAGGAACTATATTCCAGTCAGATCTATTGTTATCAGCATTGGCTGAGTTGACTGGGTATATTTCTGCAGATGCTACTGATTCAAAATCTCACCCAAGTGGCCATCCTTCACATGGGCAGACAGTAGCTGTCAACAGGTTGAACCATGGGGACATCAGAGACATGTCCCATCCAAGTAAATGTTTTCTGTTAAGGGTCAATGAACTGTGAGCAGAGTTGAGAACACTGCTGGTAATTCTTCCCTGCATGGACAAAACTGGTACTATCACTCTATGCTTCCAAGAGGTACCACCTCTAAGCAAATTCAAGGATAAAATGATTTTCCCATCTCACTGGGAGTAATTCCTAACTGGAATTATTTTTCCTTAGTTTGTAGGCCTCTGAACAAAAGCCAACTCCACCTCATGATGCACGTCTGACAGCTGCACCTCAATATTTAGATACTGTGTGCAAGCACAGTCAACAGGTGGTATTGACTTTGAAAAGGTATTCGGCAGTCAAGCCCATACAGATTAATTTCACTGAGCTAAGTTCAGGTTGAGAAGATGCTTTAGGTAATGATGTGGATACCAATAAAAGATCTATCGAACATGCTGAGTTTTTTTTAAACAAAGACCGCACCTTCATTTTGTAAATCTTTACCTCTCCTAACAGCATTTGCTTCCCATTTGATTCATACAATTGTTTTTTTGCAATAATCTTCAGTCCTGAGGAAGGGTCTTGGCCCGAAACATCAACTGTTCACTCTTATCCATAGATGCTGCCTGACCTGTTGTGTTCCTCTGTTGTGTTTGTGTGTGTTGCTCAGGTTTCCGGCATCTGCAGGCTTTCTCATGTTTCTTCTCATCTTTAGTTGATCTGAACTCTTGTGCATATTGAATATTGTCTTATCCTTTCTAGAAAAGGCCTGCATGACCGTTCACAAGTCAACTTTCTTGACGTATCCTTTGGTATTTGAAAGCTTTATTGTAGAGCAGTTTAAAAACCCTGTTTCCCAGGACAGGCAGTTTCAAAAATATGCATCGTCACCTCACTTTCTTCACAACTTGGCATCCTATTGTAGTGCTCCTTTTGGTGTCATGAAGTACTGCAAACATACCTTTAAACTTTCTGAGAGATCAGTGATGGTCCCTTTACAGACAAGTTATCGTCCCATGCAGTAACAAGTAGTGATAAGCAGCCAGGTATTGTAATCACCCCACCCACTGATGAACCCTACTCCACACATTGCATTACTCTATTGGAATTCTTTGACATTTTCGGATCTTAGTTTGCATAGGCTGGTTTCCCTGGATCTGACAACTGTAAGGGCCACTCATTTCGAGGTCCCAGTATATGGAAGAAATTCTGATATTGGTGATACTTTAAGAGCTCTGCTGTTGATTGACCTGTTGGCTCTTTTGTCTGGGGTTTACACACTAAGTAACTCTCTGCAAAAGGCATAGAAGGTTTTAAATTGGTAAATCGGTCTTTATTGTCACACGTACCAAGGTACAGTGAAAAGTTGTCTTGCACACCATTCATACAGATCGATTTATTACAACAGTTCTCTAAGGTAATACAAGGTAAATAAGTAAGAGTGCAGAATAAATTATTAAGAGTCAAAGAAAAGTACAGCAGAGAAACAGGCTCTTCAGCCCATCTAATCCATGCCAAAATCATTTAGACTGCCTACTCCCAAAGACCTGCACTGATAGTCTTAGTTAGGTACAGGGAAAGTGCACTGCAGGTAGATTGTGAAGTTAACAGTCCATTTTACCATACTGAAGAATCATTCAATAATTTTAAACAGCAAAGATAGAATATGTCCTTGAGTGGTGCTATGTGCTTTCAGGCCTGTATCTTCCACCCAGTGAGAGGGGAGAGAAGATTTGGGGTCAAGACCAGCACCTTCATAAATGGTGAAGATGGGAAGAAATTAATTATTTAATTTAGAGGGGTCTGCACATTAAACATCAACAAGAATGGATCATACTGAGCCTGAGCATTAGATAATGTCGCACTTCAATTAACCTCCTGGTGGTGCTGCAATGAATTTAATTATTTCTACTCCATTCTGGTTGACGTTCACAGGGAAATAAAAATGTTTTATTTTGATTTTCTCCTTTATATTTTCACAGGCCTCAGCACAGGCATGATTGAGGCTAGACTGTGTCTGAGGTTGATTTTATCTTAATACTTCCTTAGTGACCTAGTGTCAAACTGTGCTTGTGTTCCTGCAATGGATCTGTAAGTGATCACCAATTCTGAGTAGCCAGCTCAATCAGCACAGTCTAAACATGCATGCCTTCCTGGTCTGAATGATTTCCACTGTGTGCAGTTGAATGATTGAGGAAGCCTTATAATTCTACGACACATTGCAGGCTGTTATGTATTGTTTTGCATTTAGACCATAAGACCATAACATATCGGAGAAAAATGAGGCCATTTGGCCCATTGAGTCTGCTCCACCTTTTCATCATGGCTGTTCCAATTTTCCACTGAGACCCAGTCTCCTGCCTTGCTGACCAATCAAGACTCTATCAACCCCTGCCTTAAATATACATAAAAACTTGGCCTCCACGGCTGCCTGTAATAAAGAATTCCACAGATTCACCAGTCTCTGGCTAAAGAAATTCCTCCTCATCTCCATTCTAAAAGGACGGCCCTCTATTCTGAGGCTGTGTACTCTGTTCTCTCCAACCATAGGAAACATCCTCTCTACATCCACTCTATCGAGGCCTTTCATCATATGATAGGTCTCAATGGGGTCACCCCTCATTCTTCTGAATTCCAGCGAGTACAGGCACGGAGCCATCAGATGCTCTTCATGACAGGCCATTCAATCCTGGAATCATTTTCGTGAACCTCTTTTGAACCCTCTCCAGGTTCTGCACATACTTTCTAAGATAAGGAGCCCAAACCTGCTCACAATACTCCAAGTGAGGCCTCACCAGTGCCTTATAAATTCTCAACATTACATCCTTGCTTTTATATTCTAGTTAGTCCTCTTGAAATGAATGCTAACATTACATTTGTCTTCCTCACCACAGACTCAACCTGCAAATTAACCTTTAGGGAATCCTACACAAGGACTCCCAAATTCCTTTGCATTTTTTGTATTTTCTCTCCATTTAGAAAATAGTCAACTCTATCATTTCTTCTACTAAAGTGCATGACCATACACTTCCTGCCATTTCTTTGCCCATTCTAAACTGTCTTAAGTCCTTCTGTAGCCTCTCTACTTCTTCAAAACTACCTGCCCCTCCAGCTATCTTCATATCGTCTGCAAACTGTGGTAAACCATATATATGTCGTAACGGGGTTAACTGTCTGAACACACCCCTCTGCTGACTGCCCCTGTGCTCCTCCCACAGACCCCTGAATAAAGGTGATTTCACCCTACTCCTCTCACCTCAGTCCGGGGGCAGACACTCACCATGGAAGTCGTATTGTACAGCGAATAAAAGTCTTTCAGTATTTACCCTACTTCAGTC
Organism: Mobula hypostoma; assembly: GCF_963921235.1. Lineage (NCBI taxonomy): Eukaryota > Metazoa > Chordata > Chondrichthyes > Myliobatiformes > Myliobatidae > Mobula > Mobula hypostoma. Next base: position 108,911,564 of record NC_086106.1, on the reverse strand, counting down.
TTTTGGAGTTATTGAGGGTGCGTCACAAACTATTCAACAAAGCCATCAATTCCATCATCCAAATCATTGTTATATAACATAAAAAGAATCGGTCCCAACATATATTCCTGTGGAACACCACTAGTTACCAGCAGCCAGCCAGAACGGCTCCCTTTATTCCCACTCTTTGCCTCCTGCCAACCAGCCACTGCTTTACCCATGCTAAAATTTTCCCAATACCATGGGCTCATAGCTTGTTAAGCAGCCTCATATCTGGCACCTTGTCAAAGGCCTTCTGAAAACCCAAGTACACAACACCAACCAATTCTCCTTTGTCTATCCTTTCCAGGTCAGTCTCCTGAGATCAATAAATCGCTGAAGCTCTTTAAATATCGTTAATACATCTTTTTCTGATTAATTGCATTTTATTGACACGTTAGCAATGAAAAGGTAGGCCAGAATTTCCCTGAGCAAATTATTATTAAGTAAAAACAAAACAAATAAAATATAAAGGGTTTTGAACATAAGCATAATTAGAAGGGTTCTTGTATGTTTACAAATACTATGTATATATTAAAAAAAATGAAAGATTAGTTTCTTTGTTGTCACGGGTACACCAAAACATACAGTGAAATATATTGTTTGCGTCCCATAAGTGATTAACACAGCCCGAGGTTGTGCTGCATGCAGCCTGCACGTTTCATCAAGCTTCCAGTGCCAACATAACATGCCCACTCTTACTAACCCGTACATCTTCAGAATGCCAGGAAACCGGAGCCCCCAAAGGAAACCCAAATGGTCATGGGGAGAATGTACAAACTCCTTAAACAGCAGCGGAAATGAACCCATCGTTGGTGCTGTAATAGCCTTTTACTAACCACAGCACCACCTTTCCTCCCTTATTCAACTAGACTATTAGAAGAGAACAAGGTCTGAGATGCATTTGATGGCATCACATGAGATCTGTGGTTAAAGCACAAATTAATAAAGTTGTTCTTTGAATTAGGAAGTCATAGACACAAGAGGCTGTCTAATTTACCATGTAAGAAGGGACTGCAACTCATTTTTCCAATCCTGATAAAGGTCAAAGCTTCCAAGCCTTATGCTGGAGGTCAACTCCTGGTACTTCTTCTAAGGTCAAAGTACATTTATTATCAAAGTATGTATACATTATACAACCTTGACATCTGTCTCCTATCAGCAGCCACGAAACAAAGACATCCTCAAGAAAAATATATATATTAATAAAGGACTGTCTAACACCCAATGTGCAGAGAATAAAAACCACATTAGGCCCATAAAATATAAAATAACCCATAAAACACTTTCGAACACCCAATTTACAATGAAAAAAAACATTATGCACACAGTAACTGTAAGCAAATAGTGTTTCTGTACAGAAGTCTGATGTCTGCAGGAGAATCCATAGTTCAGCGCAGAGCTGAGTAAATGTCGTGGAGCATTGATCTGAACTGGCCCATACCTCACTTCAGGCCAATGCCCCGGACCTTTTCAATCTGGCCCGGCGCTTAAATCTCCGTCTGAAGAATTGGTTGTGCAGCTTCAAGCAGCGATCTGACCAGCTCGCCCCTCATCTCAGGCCTCAACACCCTGACATTTTCAATCTGGCCTGGCACTTAAAATCTCCATCGGAACACCAGGTTCTGTCACTTGGATACGCTGGACTTTGCTGCCTCGATTCAGCCTGTGAATCTCCAGCCGAATGTTATGTTCAGTCACGTGTGTCGATGCATTCTGGGGCCTGGGCCCTATGGCTTCAATTCAGCCTGAGCCCGACCTTTTCACGCTCTTCCACGCTCTCAGCGATGGGTCTGCCACCTCACCTCAGTTCTGCCATATCGAATTGCCTCCAAGTCCAAAGGATAGTTACTGACTATTACTTGTGACAATCGTTTGACAGACAACGTGCGGTTAACAAAGTATTTAGTTGCTATCCTTGTTTTATTAGTCTCCAGCCAGAAGTCACTGAGATTTACTCGTGCCATCTTAAACTGGAAGGTAATTCTGGTGCTGGTCCTTTTGCAAGACATTGATTGTTCCAGAGGGTTACCATTATGTAAGGCATTACTTGTTCCACAGGGTTACCAATATGTAAGGCATTAATTGTTCCAGGGTTACCATTATGCAATGCATTAGTTGTTCCACAGGGTTACCAATAAGTAAGGCATTGGTTGTTCCACAGGTTTACCAATATGTAAGGCATTGGTTGTTCCAGCCAATTATGTAACACACTATTTTCACTTTCCACTATTTCCTTATATTTGTGCTGTTCATTGAAATATATAGACCCATCCACATACTGATCCTACATACCAGAATTCTCCAGTCATATGTAATATATACAAGAGCACACTTGGGAAATTGGTGCGCATTGTAACTATAAAATATACTGTGACTCAATGACCAAACCCCAGTGTCATGGTCATTGAGTTCTATCCATGATGGTTTTCTTCCTCAGTGCATTCATTGGACAGTAAGCCATGTAGTTTGATATGTAACACAACTCAAAGTTGCTGGTGAACTTCAGATAAAAACGCTACCAGGCATGAACTTCAGATAAAACTGCGTTCACCAGCAACTTTGAGTTGTGCTGCTTGAATTTCCAGCATCTGCAGAATTCCTCGTGTTTGATACGTGTTGTTGGCAGGAACTTTGGGACTTCTGGAGCAGACCCTCCACTAAGCTAAAAATGTAAGGGAAGAAAATTCAAGTGGGGGTAGGGAATTTAAATTAAAAAATGATGATGTTCGGTGGGGTGCCAGATAGAAGCTGTTTCAGGAAAAATATTATGAGGAATACATGGGCAATTGCTAATACTTCCTTCTCCTATGAATGTCATTGCCAGAGGCATTGGAGCAAGATCTGAGAGTTGTGCTGCACCATTCCCTACTCTGGCACATGGGCCACGATGGTTGGGGTGGCACGGTAAGTGTAACGCCACTGCAGTGCCAACGACCCAGGTTCAATTCCACCTGTCCTGCTCTGGTTAAGAATGTAAGGGAAGAAAATTCTACATGAAATCAATGTTCTCCCCATGAGCGTATGGGTTTCCTCCAGGTTCTCCTGGTTCCTCCCCCATTTCAAAGACGCAAGAGTTTGTAGGTTAATCAGTCACATGGGTGTAACTGGGTGCTGCAAGCTCAATGGACCATAAGGGTCTGTTACCGTGCTGTGTATCTAAATAAATAATTTTTAAAATCTAATTACTTGTGTATAACTAATAAAGTATTCTTAAAGCAGTCACTAGTTTTAATTCAGGAAATGTGGTCCCCAAACTGCTCATTGCAAACTCCTGTGGTTAGGAGGCGTTTTTTTTACATGAGCTATTTGAGCTTTGCTACAGCATCCTTTATATTAAGCTGCAGAAAGATTTGCACTAACATTCCAAGGCCTCAGAAATGGAGCTCAGCCACGGCTAACACCTGCTGCCACCTATTTGCAGGAGCTAGCAACCAAGAGTGAATTTGGTTGAATAAGAAGGAAATTAACTAAGAACATGATGGAAGCTCAAATGGCAAATCTCCCTGTATAAATTAACAATCTCACTCTCATCTTTAAAACAACATTTCACAGAATTTCTCAGTAAAAATGTTTTATTTAGCAAAATAAATAAGCAGACATTACAAAAAACACAAAGTGGTGGTGGTGGGGTGGGGGGGGGAGGAGAGGGGGACTTATTCGCTGCTACAGTCCTGAAATTGAAAATATTACAATGCTAACTTGTCCTGTTCCTATACATTAACACGACTTTACCAAAAATGGATTCTTGAGACTATGTGAAAAACTTGCCCGTGTCAAAAAAAATCACATCTATAAATAAGAACTGACAAGTTTTTGGCAACACTGGAAGCTTTACAACAAAGTCCCTTATCAAAGTGGTAAGGTGGCACACTTATTGCACGTGTCAGTTGGCTCCAACACATTGGAATCTAACATCTTACATTGATATTAAAATGATACTCCCAACAAGGTGGGGAATGTGCGACATCTTTTTGGGATTTCTTGTGCTGCACCTGTTAGGCTGTTAATTTTAGGATTTCAGATGGCCGTGTGCCTCAATGCAACATTTGCATCCTCAGTGATGTAGAAGTGAGCCCTGTTTCCCAGAATAAGCTGCATCTCTTATGATTCTGCTTTTATTTATCACTTCCGTTTTCTTCACCAGTTGATCACGGTCTATCAGAGCTCTGTTGTTTCCCTCTGCCATTCTCCTTTCCCAGTTCACTGGTATTCATGCTCCCAAACCTTTAAGCTGTCCTTCAGGTCACTGAACACAGCAAAGGAACAGAGGAATCTTTGTAACAATTGAAGATGTGCCCATTTGCCAACCCTTTGAAGATAATTAACAAGAGTCCTTCCTCTTGACTCCTTGATCTTGAATCTTCTCTGCTCTCCTTTCCTTTCAATATATTTTTATCTCAGTCCCGCTTGTTTTTCCCAGTAGTATCCAAGGAACATTGGTCTTTTTGGAAACCAGTCTCCAAGCTTTTTAAATGATAGCCTTCTGTCCTCCGATATTACTTGGTATAGGCTAGTGCTATGATGCCTTTGTGTCCTACAGGTTCCTCGGGAGTTACTTACACACGTACCTCTCTGCGGTCCTTTCACACTTTTTGCAGGTTACGTAGCAGCACCAGTGATATTTACAATTGCACCTCTCAATAATCGTCTCTGTGTATGCATTGTATCCCCGACCACAGCACATTAGGTTACAGCTGTCACTGCCCACGGATGTTTTGTTGCACTGTCTGCATATAAAGTAAATTAAAATTGATCAGTTAAAGGACCACATTAAACTTACACGTGATTGAATCTGTAACTTGCTTTTAAACAGAATAATAGAACTGTCAAGAGCTTTAGAACATACTGTGGAGCACGTGCGTGAACCGTTCCTTACAAAGTCCATCACTGGAGAGAATCCAGTTCATTTCAATTAATGAGGAACTGCTATTAGCCTCAGGAGATCTTTATTGATATGGGAATGGGAAATAGTTCCGGTGTTCATAGTCAGAAAGTACTAACTATAGAAAGATAGGGCCAATTTCAGCTCTGATATCTCAATGGTCCATTAATCCACATTTAGCAAATCCTAAAACCATTATCAGAAGATATCCAAATAGTATATACCTCCTTTCCCCTGCCTCCACTGCTTTCCCTGCCAGTTTCTCTTTACAATCCATGAGTTTGTCAACATTATACTCTGGAACTTGCACTGGAAATCATCCTATTGATTCTTACCATTTAAACACAAGAGAAACGCTAATCAGACAAAGATGGAGATGCCATGTGAGGAACTGTATCTCAGTCGGAAAGGAATAAAGCCATCTCATCTGGAATAAAACAATGCACGCAAAACAAGCTCCAGAGCTGCACTGGTCCTTACCTCTCCTGAGTGCCGTAAGAACCTTGCTTTTCGTTTGCCGTACAGTAGTCAGGTGAGCCCACCAGGTAAATCAGCTCGGTCTCCCTCACCGGCCTAATGTCCAGCTCTTTCGGCACCAGCTGCTTCTTGGTACCAACGTGGCGGTGGATCACTCTGGTAGCTGCCAGGTACTTGGTTTTCAGGTCCATTGCAATTTTGTGCAATTCCTGTAGTCCCTTCCAGCAAGTTTTTACAGAACATGAACCAGAAACACCGTGGCACTTGCACTTAGTCTCCAGTGAATCAATCACCACCTGTTAGGAGAGAATACATGTCAGCAAAGTAAACAAATCTCTTCTGGGTGGAATAAGTAAAGATGCTGCCACCCAGTCCAGTCCTTACAATGAGCACTATGCAACCCTATTTAATCTTGCAAGGTAGAGTTTCCTATATGTTATGAAACATATCCATCTACACCATAAATGCAATAATGTTCATCAATGCTCCAACATTCCCCAAATATTTCCCGTAATCCTTTGGCCCCAATGGAAGAAGCACCATTGTCCTCTGTGTAATATCAGAATATCAAGTGGTCACTAACGTACTGTAAATTGTGAAGTCTGTTGCTTTGTGGCAAAACAAGTTACTACAAGTTACAATAAATAAGAAATACTTCAAAAGCAGAATACCCTGATTCAGGGAGGCTTATTTTCTACCAGTGCAAGTAACCAGCCCGCTTGAAAACCATCACGATAATAAATATCCAGCCAGTTTAGATAGATAGTTTGCCTATCAAATTTCATCAAAAACCTGTCCATATCGTACAGATCTCTCCCAGATGTACTGTGTCCTTCCACTGTGACCTCCTTCATGTTTCAACTCACCCAGCTGCCACTCCACATTCAGAGGCTCCAAACAGCCTTCACATTCCATTCACATCCCACAAGGTCAACAGTAAAATCCCACAATCCCTTCACCTTCATACATCAGCAATCTGCTTTGAATGCCCTCATAAAACCTGTAACTAGTGACCCCTCCCCAAGATATGCATTCATCTGTTAAGCAATTTAAAACATTCCCACCTACATTAACTGTGCAGTAATGAATGCAAGTTGTCATTTGTGTTATTCAGATCATACTGTGTGTGACTGGAACAACCTTGATCTTATGCAGACTCAATTATCTATTCAGTATTTTTTTGCTTCTCCTTACCCGCCTCTGAGAAAGTACTGGTGAGCTGCTCTCTTGAAGTGCTGTAGTCCTTCTGGTAAAGATACTGCCAGAGTTGTTAGGTAGGGGAATTCTGACATTCGGAGGCAGCAACAATGAAGAACTATTTGTCCAAGTCAGGATGGTGTGAGACTTGGAGAGGGCCCTGCAGGCGGTAATGTTCCCATGCCCCTAATGCCCTTATCCTTCTTAGTGACTGAAGTTTGGAAGTGTGGACAAGTAACCGCAGAGCGTTTTATAGACATACATTACAGCAGCCACTGTGCAATTATTGGAATGAGTGCTCAGGGGTGGTGGCTGGGAGGCAAATCAAGCAGGCTGTTTTGTTTTGGATGGTGTTGAGCTGGATGGATGCTGTACGTATCTGGGTGAGCGAAGTGCGCTCCATCACAGTCCAGAACTGAGCTTTGTACATGTACGGTGGAAAGAACCTGCTCTTGTAGCCATGATATTCGTGCACACTGGTGGTGGGGAACTCAGCTACAGTAATGCCATGGAGCGTGGATGTGGTTCGACTCTCTTGGTTTAGTTATTTATTATCCACCACTTTTGTCATTCGTCAACCTGAATGTTAGACCATAAGACCATAAGGCAAAGGAGCAGAAGTAGGCCATTCGGCCCATCGAGTCTGCTCCGCCATTTTATCATGAGCTGATCCAGTCTCCTATTTAGTCCCACTCCCCTGCCTTCTCACCATAACCTTTGATACCCTGGCTACTCAGATACCTATCAATCTCTGCCTTAAATACACCCAATGACTTGGCCTCCACTGCTGCCTGTGGCAACAAATTCCATAGATTCACCACCCTCTGACTAAAAAAATTTCTTCGCATTTCTGTTCTGAAAGGGCGCCCTTCAATCCTTAAGTCATGCCCTCTCGTACTAGACTCCCCCATCATGGGAAACAACTTTGCCACATCCACTCTGTCCATGCCTTTCAACATTCGAAATGTTTCTATGAGGTCTCCCCTCATTCTTCTAAACTCGAAGGAATATAGTCCAAGAGCGGACAAACGTTCCTCATATGTTAACCCTCTCATTCCCGGAATCATTCTAGTGAATCTTCTCTGCACCCTCTCCAACGTCAGCACATCCTTTCTTAAATAAGGAGACCAAAACTGCCCACAGTACTCCAAGTGAGGTCTCACCAGTGCCTTACAGAGCCTCAACATTACATCCCTGCTCCTATACTCTATTTCTCTAGAAATGAATGCCAACATTGCATTCGCCTTCTTCACTACTGACTCAACCTGGAGGTTAACTTTAAGGGTATCCTGTACGAGGACTCCCAAGTCCCTTTGCATCTCAGAACTTTGAATTCTTTCCCCATTTAAATAATAGTCTGCCCCTTTATTTTTTCTGCCAAAGTGCATAACCATACACTTTCCAACATTGTACTTCATTTGCCACTTCTCTGCCCATTCTTCCAATCTATCCAAGTGTCTCTGCAGACTCTGCTTCCTCAGCACTACCAGCCCTTCCACCTATCTTCGTATCGTCAGCAACTTAGCCACAAAGCCAGCTATTCCATAATCCAAATCGTTGATGTACAATGTAAAAAGAAGCGGCCCCAACACTGATCCCTGTGGAACACCACTAGCAGCCAACCAGAATAGGATCCTTTTATTCCCACTCTGTTTCCTGCCAATCAGCCAACGCTCTATCCATGTATGTAACTTTCCCGTAATTCCATGGGCTCTTATCTTGTTAAGTAGCCTCATGTGTGGCACCTTGTCAAAGGCCTTCTGAAAATCCAAATATACAACATCCACTGCATCTCCCTTGTCTAGCCTACTGGTAATTTCCTCAAAAAATTGTAATAGGTTTGTCAGGCAGGATTTTCCTTTAAGGAATCCATGCTGAGTTCTGCCTATCTTGTCATATGCCTCCAGGTACTCTGTAACCTCATCCTTGACAATCGGCTCCAACAACTTCCCAACCACCGATGTCAAGCTAACAGGTCTATGATTTCCTTTTTGCTTCCTTGCCCCCTTCTTAAATAGCGGAGTGACATTTGCAATCTTCCAGTCTTCCAGAACCATGCCAGAATCTACCGACTTTTGAAAGATCATCGCTAATACCTCCGCAATCTCCACAGCTACTTCCTGCAGAACACGAGGGTGCATTCCATCTGGTCCAGGAGATTTATCACCTTTAGCCTATTCAGATTCCTGAGTACTTTCTCTGTCGTAATTGTGACTGCGCACATTTCTCTTCCCTGCCACCCTTGAGTGTCCGGTATACTGCTGATGTCTTCCTCAGTGAAGACTGATGCAAAATACTCGTTCAGTTCCTCTGCCATCTCCTCATCTCCCATTACAATTTCTCCAGCATCATTTTCTATCGGTCCTATATCTACTCTCACCTGTCTTTTACTCTTTATATACTTGAAAAAGCTTTTAGTATCCTCTTTGATATTATTTGCTAGCTCTTAATGACCTTCTTGGTTTCCTTTTGTAAGGTTTTAAAAACTTCCCAATCCTCTGTCTTCCCACTAATTTTTGCTTCCTTGTATGCCCTCTCGTTTGCTTTAACTTTGGCTTTGACTTCTCTTGTCAACCATGGTTGCATCCTTTTTCCCCTCAAAAATTTCTTCATTTTTGGAATATACCTGTCTTGCACATTCCTCATTTCTTGCATAAACTCCAGCCACTGCTGCTCTGCTGTCCAAGTCTTGTTGTCCAAGTCTTGTTCCATGAAGACTGAGCAATTGTGAGTGGAATTGAATATTATGTGATTATTAGTGAACATCCTCACTTTGATAGGATGGAGGTTGTTGATGTAGATAGATGGGCCCAGGACACAGTACTGAGGGATTCCTACAGTGATCTGGGGCTGGGATGATTTGGTCTCCAATGAGAACAACCATCTTCCGGTTTGAGGTCTGACAATAACCACTGGAGTGTTTAGTCCTTGATGCCTATTCACTTGGCTTGGTCAAATACTGCACAATGTGCAGTCAGTATACCTGCTTCCTGATCCAAATATCTAAACAGCCAATCAGATGGCAGCAACTCAATGCATGAAAGCATGCAGACATGGACAGGAGATTCAGTTGTTCAGATCAAACATTAGAATGTGATCTAACTGACTGTGGAAAGATTGTTGGTGCCAGGCATGGTTTGAGTATCTCAGAAACGGCAGACCTCCTGGGCTTTTCATGCACAACAGGCTCCAGTTTACAGAGAACGGTGAAAAAAAACAAAGAAGTGCAAAAACACAAACAAAAAAATCCAGTGAGTGGCAGTTCTGTAGGATAAGATGCCTTGTTAATGAGGGGTCTGAGGGGAATGGTTCAAGCTGACAGGAAGGCAACAGTAACTTAAATAACCACATGTTACAACAGTGGTGTGCAGAAGAGCATCTCTGAATGCACAACATGTCAAGCCTTGAAGTGGATGGGCTACAGCAGCAGAAGACCATGAACGTACACTCAGTGGCGCAGGAGGTGCCTAAAGAATTAGCCACTGAGTGTATATTGTTATATGATTCTGTTCTGCTCATACAGACACTGAGACCACATGGCGTGAAGAAGGTATACGGAACTATAGATACATATGGTGACCTGGAGTCAGAGACAAAGAGCTATTGCCGTGTGTAAAGTCCACATTCATAGCAGGCTTGGTTAGCATTGCAACTACGTGCTCAAGTAGACGGAGAAGTTACCTACAAAATTTGGCTGAAATGAACATCATTTCATTATGTCCGTGTATTTGAGAACTATATTGTGAGATGCAGATTGATACTATTGTGAAACTGAGTGAAGTAACGCTTGTTTATATTGGCCCGGGACACAGATGTCATGAATAGTTAGTGGACAGTGAAACCGTCGATTTGCCAATTTACCTGTCTGCCAACTTCATTGTTGTGCATGTTCATTAACCTGTTTGCCTGAGTTCCAGACCTACTTCCCTTCATCGGTGCATCGGCAAAAAACGAGCCGAGCTGCAGCCCGTAGCGGAGGTTGTCTCCACAGCCGCCCCACCTGAAGTCAGGCCCCGGCACCTCTGCTGGGACTGGGCCGCAGGAGCAGGAGGGCAACTCTCCAGAGGCACAGAACTGAGCAATGGAGTGGCTGAGGGCAGCAGAGGAGAGGGCATACACAAAGGACGATTCCCTTGTTCCTGCAAAAGATCAAAAGGGAAAGTAAAGGAGATATGAATACCTCAAAACATTCAAGCTGCTGCCTATCATCAGATGCATTTCAAGTAGCTACCTTTAAGCTTTAGAAATATTTGCCTGACAAATAAGAAATTTAATGCATCTTATTTTAAGCTAATGCAGAGTAATTAATGAATATGCAAATAGCTGAGGAGCTGTTTTTAGGTTGTTCTACTCTTTGTAACGCACAGCTATTTTTTTAATATAGTAAATTTCTCAACTATCCTAGTCCAGAGTTTCCCTGCCTGCGGCCCACAGACCCCTTGTTTAATGGTATTAGCCCATGGCATAAAAAATGTTGGGGATCTCCACGACGCAGAGAAATTTCTTTAGCCAAAGGGTGGTGAATTTGTGGAACTTGTTGCCACAGGCAGCTGTGGAGGCCAGGTCGTTGGGTGTATTTAAGGCAGAAATTTTTAGGTTCTTGATTGGACATGGCATCAAAGGTTACGGGGAGAAGGCCGGGAACTGGGGTTGAGGAGAAAAAAAAAGGATCAGCCATGATTGAATGGCGGAGCAGACTCGATGGGCCAGATGGCCTAATTCTGCTCCAATGTCTTAACTGTAACCTCCGTCCTGGATGTTTTAGATCCATGGATATATCATGGAAAAAGTATATCTCCCTTGAATTCAAGCTTTTTTGAATCTAGAAAATTAATAGCACACAACGCTTTGTAGTCATTTTCAACTCAAACCCAAACTTAAAATGAAGGACATACCTAGTTGAGAGATGTATCACCAGAAACCACTAATAATAATCAGCATAGAAAGGATAAGCTTTTCAAAATTTTGTAATATTTAATTTGGTTATAAATATTTTGGCTCCAAAGAAAGTTTGATAAAGGAAAACTTAAAACTGATTGGTGTCATCTATTATTGGTGTTTGCTAACTCATGTGGTTAATTTTCACGTTAATCGAAGGATTTGATTTTTCAGTTTTGCTTGTGCTGCTTATTTCTCATTACGATTTCCAATTGCTTCATATTTATTTAAACTGAAGCGTGGCTGTTTAGTCCACAATCTTTTGGCCAATATCTGATGCTCGAAGTAGTTCTTTAGGAGTATTATCATATACACCAGACGCTGGCCAATATCTACTGTGATCTTGAGAAATGGCTGCCTTACCTTACAGGTGGTCAGAGGGATGGTTTCAGCAGGTCAGATTATTTGTGAAAATTAATTTGAAATAGCTTATTTTTATTGCCTATCAGAAGTTCTGACCCAAAACATATCTCTGGTGCAAAGCCTGAGAGTATAATTCTAGTTGATGCTCCAGTCCTACAGTCACTACTGGGCATTCCATTGAGAATTCATTGATATTAAAGAGTACATAGTATGACTGACCTATCAAGGTCTTCGGAATCCCGACAAACTTATTGTGTCAACTGGGGTGGGGGCAGGGGCTGAAACTACAACCAAAAATAAATGGTTTAAAGCTTTAGGATATCCAACAATTTCAATAAAGAGGAAGAGATATTATTGTAAAATTCTTATAAACAAGGATTTAAGATTAAGTCCCTCAAAAGTATGCCTGTTTGGATTCACTGATAGAATTGCATAAACGATTGTGCAGTGAAAAGGCACAGGACATTGAAGAAACAGGATAAACATTAAATGTAACAGTAATTGACTCCAGGAAATCTGTTTTTTTTTGTAGTTTTATGGTAAGTCTCTTGCCACAGAAGCTCAGATCATTGAAACTTTACAAGGCTATGGTTAATTGGTTGGTAATAGGATTGGAATTCAGTAAGTGTAGAAACAGAAAACCTACAGCACAATACAGGCCCTTCAGCCCACAATGCTGTGCTGAACACGTACTTACTTTAGACTTCTCTAACTTCTGCTAATGCCCCACCTCCTCCTCGTACCCTATCCGTTATTTATATACACACATTCTTTCTCTCACTCTCCCTTTTCTCCCTCTGTCCCTCTGACTTTACCCCTTGCCCATCCTCTGGGTTTTCTCCCCCCCTCCCCCTTTTCCTTCTCCCTGGGCCTCCTGTCCCATGATCCTCTCATACCCCTTTTGCCAATCACCTGTCCAGCTCTCCTCCTATCTTCTCCTTATCATTTTGGATCTCCCCCTCCCCCTTTTATAACTCTTACTAGCTCTTTCTTCAGTTAGTCCTGACGAAGGGTCTCGGCCTGAAACGTCGACTGTAGCTCTTCCTAGAGATGCTGCCTGGCCTGCTGCGTTCACCAGCAACTTTGATGTGTGTTACTTACTTTAGAAATTACCTAGGGTTACCCATAGCCTCTAAGCTTCATGTGCCTATCCAAGAGTCTCTTAAAAGACCTTATTATATGTAGTAATTGTTTGTGATTCATTTGATGTGACCAACAGCTTCTTCAAATTGTATATATAATTAAGAAATTTCAATTTATAAATCACGTCATTCAAAAAATTATTCCAATTGCTCCAATGGCGAAGTGTGACGCTAATTTGTAGAATTTTATCTTGTTAAGTGTAAATTGAGATAAAAGTAATTTCCATTCAAATTAAAGCCTTTTACTTCTTTTCAGGATCTGGGTGTCATCAGGAAGGTCCATCCCTTGTCTATATCCTATCCTTGAGACGGTGGTGGTGAGAAGCTTTAAACTGCTAGTCCTTCTGCTGAAAGTAATTCCAGCCAGCAGTTCCAGCAAAAATGGAAGAGCGAGCAGTATATTTCCAAGATACAGTGGAGAGTGACTGGTGTGGAATTATGTGCAGTAGATGTGTTCCAATGCACCTGGACCATTGTCCCAAGTGGTAGGGAATGCTTTGGGAGATTAGCCTAAGTGAGTTACTAGAGACAGCGGATACCAGTGGTGGAGGGAATGTTTAGGTTGTATACGAAGTATGGTTCGGGTTTGCCTTGAATGCTGCTGAGCTTCTTGCCTGTTGCTGAATCTAACAAGTAGAGAGTATCCTGTCATGCTCCTGACTTGTGTCTTGTAGATGGTGGTAGAGTTTTGGGAAATCAAAAGCTGTGTCAATCACCACAGGAGACCTCTCGCATGTTTTAATGACCACAATATCCATGCGAATAATTTAATTTTTTTTTAAAAAATCGCCAAGTTCTTAACAGGATAGGTGTGGGCAATGACTTGGAAAAAGTAGAAAATGTGTGAAAACATTTGGTGAATAATTTTAAGGCGCCTTTGTATAAACACATTATGTTTAATGGCTGAATGGCTCATGGAATCTTTAACACAGGATTCTAAGGCAACTCCAATGCTAATAGTCTTTAGGCTAAAGGAGAAAACAGTATAACCATTGACATGAAAAGAAAGAACTGCATTTGTTTACACATTTGACTGCCTCGGGTTGTGTCAACATATAAAGGCCAGAAAGAATTGTTTTGAAATGCAATCACTGAAATGTAAAAACTGGCAAAGCTAAATTTGCACACAGCAAGCTCCCACAAGTACACTTCCATTGCACAGATAATCCATTTTAGTGATTTTTTTTTCTTGTGATAATGATGATTTTATGCTGTTGTATTATTGCAAAATTATGCGACAGATCTCCAGAGACCAATACTTTTGTCAAAGATAATGCCACAGAATCTTTAACACAAGAAATTCTGCAGATGCTAGAAAACTAGAGCAACCCCACACAGTGCTGATGACGGGTCTTGGCCCAAAACATCAGCTCTATTCCTTTCCATAGATGCGGCCTGACCTGCTGAGTTAATCAGCATTTTGTGTGCTGCCATGAAGTATTTTACTACGTGCTGCTGAAAGCAAGCCATGTGGTCATCTAGAAAGTGGCAATGAACTGGATTTCAAATGTAATTGAATCCACAACCTTATAACATTGAAGGTTCAGTGGAAGTGAGGACGTTAATTTGAAGTGAATTAATTCAGTGGATTGGGGACTATTCCATAGTGACCATCAAAAACTGCTGCATTTATGGGGGAAATTACATATTTCAGAAATTCGAGAATGATAATGTTCACAAAACCTTCTTTAGGACGAATCAAATTTAATCTTAGGACACATGCCTGCGTTTTGATTTTAATAAAACCTGACCAAATGTCTGATCTTTGATACTCTCTTTTCAAATGCTGTGTACAGGCACAGTTCAGCATGTTCCCAATTCACTTGTGCATGACAGACCATGCACCCTTTGTTTTAAATGGTCAGCCTTATCCAGGGCACTGCATAAAAGGAAGTCACCCTTTTGTTTTACTTAGAAACATCCATTCAATGGCAGACAATACCCTGAAAGACATTACTCAGGGAAATATCATGAAGCCATTCAGTGTGATTCTATCTGAAGCAACACTAGATAGGATATTGGCAACCTATACTTGGGAAAGAGCATACCATTGTAAAGTTCATCTAAATCTAAACAGAAGTCACCAATTAGCATTTATTTGCACCCTGCTGCACCCGCCATTCAGCTGTCTACAAGGCTTGAACATGAAAGGACAAATGGGCATCTGTACTCCATTCAGATCTTCGCGGTCCTTCATCCTATAGTCAGCCCATTTGCCAGTTGATGTTCTCCTCAGTGGTTGACATTGCATTCTGTTTCTCCAACTTCACAATCAATGTTATTCAATTTTGAAAATCTGTCATATTCACATACCATGCAAATTCATCAATCCTCCTGAAAGCCCCTCATAACTCCCAGTTCTCAGACGTTGGCCTCCCTGTTTCCCTCACTGCATGATTAGACCCTCCCAATATCCCCACCTTGGCAACTGGAGAATTTTATTTCAAGTCAGCCAATAAATTTATAATAAGTATTCTGATAATGGGTGAATTGTTCTGATAAACTGTCATTACAAATATTTGAGAGTCTAAGAGATTCCAAATCGGTTGACACTCAGCTGCCCCCTCAGTTCAGCAACAAGTAGGTTCACTAATAAATATTATAGTCATTAATAAACAGAATTCAAGGATGTCCCTTTAGAACAGAGATTAGGAGGAATTTCTTTAGCCAGAGGGTGGTGGATTGGGAATTTGTTGCCAAAGACAGCTGTGGAGGCCAAGTCATTGGGTATTGAGGTTGATAGGTGGTTGATTAGTCAGGGTGTCAAAGGTTATTGGGAGAAGGCAAAGGTTATTGAGAGGGGTAATAAATCAGCTTTGATCAAATGGTGGAACTGACTCGATGGGCTGAATGGCCTGATTCTCTTGAAGCCTCTCGAGCTGCTTCTGTCCTTGTAACCAAGCTCCTGTTCATACCTCTAGTTGAGGCAAATCCACACTACCCTATGAATGAGATGTTGAGGGCTAGGCAAGTGGATCATCAATTTCCATTGCTCACCCAACACCGCCAGGATAGAGAATAGTTCTTTGCTGATGGTCAGGGCTTACTGACTACTGTGGCCTCTACTACAACACTGATTACACGTCCAGGGCGACTCTCCTTGAAGCTATTCGGAAACAGCTCGAGAGAGATTCTGCAATTGTTGGAACACTGTCTCTCGCCAATGGTGACAGTGCACAGCACATGTCAAATAACCCATCTTCGTGTCAACATCTGAGATAGCTGACTTAACCTCGTTCACATTTTATTTGGTACTATACCATGCCGGTGAAATCCATCTGGCCATATACAAGAAAAAATAAATGCGCTTTACCTCGGCTTAAATCCGGATTGAAGTGGGGCGCTAATTGTATGGAGGAACAGTTCCATCTCATGTCTGCCATGGTGCTTTGGCACACCAGCCTTGTCTGTTTTGCCGCGAAGACGATGCTGTGCATGAGCTCCAGGTTCCTCCGGCAGAGCTGCAGCTGATCGGGAACCAAACCCGCCACCAGCTTACAATGTTGGGTCTGGTTCCAGGTTAGAGCCGTACCGCTCACCGCGACGCCTCTGTTAATAAAGACGGTCAGGTTTAAGTTTGTGCCTGACATCTCATCCATCGTCAGCTTCACAGGCACGTTGAGGAAACAGCAGAAACTAGTAACACAGCTAATTAAACCCTCAACTGAGCAGATTTCAAAGCGAATGAAAACTAATGTGAACAGAAGAGATTCTGCAGATGCTGGAAATTCAGAGTAACAAACACACGGAATGCCGGAGGAACTCGGCAGGTCGGGCAGCATCAATGGAGAGGAATAAAATTCGTAATAAACGCCCTCTCCATATGCCTAACCTGCTGAGTTCCTCCAGCATCTTGTGCGGAATTGACTAAAGTTGGAACCTTGCATTTTTTTTTTGAAAAAACACACACAAAGTGCTGGAGAAACTCGATTCAGGCGGCATCTGGAAATGAATAAATGGAATTGCATTTCGAAGATTTTTATTTGCACATAATAAACGACTGCTATTCGTGCAATTGACCAAAATATTTAAAAAAAGACTTTTAATTTATCTCTTCATGGCATGCAAAGCTGTGCCCGGCGAGCTAGGCAGAGAGCGTTGGTACTGTACTTACAGCCACTGGATTGCTCCGCACAGCCGCCAGTGGAGTAGCGCCAGGAGAACGCAGCCAATCCGATGCTCCATGTGCTGTCCCTCCGAAAAACCGGTCGGATAACCACCGCCGGCGCTCCGCTGCCAAGCTCGCCCGCCCGTGCCAGGACCTGAAATAGTATATAGAAAAGTTTGTCAATAAACTGAGGCGCCGCTTTAATCTTGAGCAGGGTTGAAAAACCTCGCAGTGGTTAACCTTTCTCGTCCTGGAGCGATTGAATCAAATTGTCCAAAATCAAAAGACGAAGCGAGGTGAGCAGAAATCCTTCCGACGGAGGCAGATCGCCCCCCTTGACTGATGTTATCCTTGAAGTAAACGACAGTGCGCTTTAAATCCCAGAATGGATGATTTTCTTCTGTCTCGGGCTGTGTTAGCGTTTTCACCCTGTCCAGCTCCTGCGCCTAACTTCGTTCGGATTGATGCGGATTTGCAAAAGTGTGATCGGAAACCATCCAGCACGACGCAGATCTCTGTTGAAGTTTGCAACTAGCCCGCAATCACCCGCTTTATATCTGAGCGTGACGCGGCAGTCGCCCATTCCCAGCCAACGATGTGGATTTCAGGTGTAATGAATGGAGCTGCCGGCAGCTGCCCGACATCACATCAAAGGCTGGAGGGAGAGACGGATTCCTATTCATTTTAATCTCGGACTGGGCAAATACACAACCCCGTCCCCCGGGTCTGCTCCAGGGTACTTCGCCAAGAAATTTTTCATTGTTTTGGAGGAATTGGGACAGTCTTTGAAATTCACTTATTCCCCATCAGGAATAAAATATCACCCCCTTCTCAGCCCAACCTCAAAGGCTGTCACTGTATCATAGACCGCCCCTCCCCAAGTCATCAGGTAAAGGAATTAAACAATATGTGCGTGCGCTTTTTTTTATATACAAAAAAGTGGCGCTCCAAAAGTAAAAAAAGAATTAATTCTAAGGTCACATTCGTCCAATGTGTCGCTGATTCCTTATTAGTTTGAAAGACACACGATGAAAATTAAATGTAGTCCCAAATACCGGGGTTTAGTCAAACGGGATGTTAAAAGCTCTGAACAACGTGCGGACTCCTGTGCTGCGAACAGAACCAAGTTTAACCTCATTTGTTATGGGACACAGGACTGTTTTAGAACAAGACCAAATTTGAATGAAGTCGAGATATTTTTTATCTAAAAGGTTTTGACTCGTGGGTTAATTTTATTTATTTATAGACTACAATGTTCCCACAGATTTGTTCACTCCACGATAATTACTTGGTCAGATGAAGTCCAGATATCATGGCGTGTGTTCAATGTTCAATATTCATCGCGTATAGCACCCATTTACAATCAGGCGAAAAGTGATTTATTGCTTATCCCGGGACCAAACTGCGATCAATGGAATTAGTAAATCACCTTCTAATAGTAACAATCGCCAACCTTTATATTTTTATAAAAAGCACGCTCTGCGATAGAGCGATTAAAGCGACAAAACCGATTTATTTGGTCTGTTCCAATACACAGGATTGTCCCGACACTTATCCGGACACAGGTGACCTATGACAATTTTATTCTCAAGAAACCTTTTGCTGGCTTGCCTTATTTCAAGTTTACGGCTCTTCTCTCGTTTCACTGATGGGTAATCCTGAGCAAAATGCCAAGGCCTGCCTGCATTAACGACTAAGATACGAAAAAAGCTAATTGATTTAATTTCACATTGGGGGCCCCCCGGCACAATGTAGAGCGAAGAGTTTACAAAGGTAGAATGTAGTGACTGTTTAGATCTGAACTACCTTTGAAATGTCTTTGAAATGAAAGTGGGCAAACACAAAATTAGCATGAGAATGGGACAGAGATGAAACAAACAGCGGCGGGGCTATCAGTAAAAAAGCGAGGAGGCATACCTGCATCTACGATGTATTTACAATCCTTGAGTTGGTTCTTTGAGATTAACTGTGGGCAGAAAGACATCCCGAGAAAGTAAATTTGCAAAGAACTCCATATAAACAAGTTGGCTGTCTTAACAATAATTAACTTAAAAAAGAGAAATATAATTATATTTAACCCTCGTCATTCTTGTATTTGTTTTGACAGTAGTGCAAGGTAATTAACATGCGAGTGAAATTTTAATACCAGTCTGTAAAAAACACAATTAATAATTGACATGTGACACTTCTCGTGTTGGCTACTAGGATGTAATGGTGTCCAGCTGGCTGAAAGGTATTTCACACCTTTTACAAAGCAGGCTTGGTAAGGTAATGGTTTGTACTCCTCTGATACTGTTCATCTCCTCCAAAACTGCTGTGTTTCAAATCAAGCTCATAACATTTGCAAGTATATAATGCATTCTTATATCGCCATTTTCTGTGCAAACTAAATCATTGCTTTTACTTAAATTCTCCTCTATATCCCATATGAATTTTTAAAGGTATATCATTCACCCCTCCCCCCTCACTAAGAATCTGGATGATCGTCCACCTCACACCATTTTCCTGCCCTTTACCCTTACCCGTGACGCTCTCAATAGCAATGAGTTGTAGGGAAAGGGTGAATAGCTCATGGCTTTGTTCACTGCTGTGCAGGAGAGTAAGGGGAGATCTTGTAGAGATATACAAAATTATGAGGGGTATGGATAGGGTGAATGCTTCCCCACCCTCCTCAGGCAGGGTGAGACCAGAACTAGAGGTCAGAGGTTTAGGGTGAAAGGTGAAATATTTAAGGGTATCTGAGGGAGAACTTTGTAGTAAAATTGAGTGGGAAGTTGGATGATTGGGAAGATTTTAAAATCCAACAAAAGGCAAGTAAAAACATTACAAGAAGGGAAAAGATGAAATAATTAAGTTTGCTGATGATGCAACAATTGTCGGCCATATCTTGGGTAATGATGAGTACAGAGAGGAAATTAAGAACCTGGTGGCATGGTGCGAAGACAATAACCTATCCCTCAGCGTCAGCAAGACGAAGGAATTGGTTGTTGACTTCAGATGGAGTAGCGGACTGCACAACCCAATTTACATCGGTGGTGCGCAAGTGGAACAGGTCAAAAGCTTTAAGTTCCTTGGGGTCAATATCACAAGTGACCTGACTTGGTCCAA
This sequence comes from Mobula hypostoma, assembly GCF_963921235.1. Taxonomy (NCBI): domain Eukaryota; kingdom Metazoa; phylum Chordata; class Chondrichthyes; order Myliobatiformes; family Myliobatidae; genus Mobula; species Mobula hypostoma. Next base: position 108,891,328 of record NC_086106.1, on the reverse strand, counting down.
CCAAGCAGAGTTCACTGCCAAGAAGGCCCAACAGCGCCTTTACTTCCTGAGAAAACTAAAGAAATTTGGCCTGTCCCCTAAAACCCTCACTAATTTTTATAGATGCACCGTACAAAGCATTCTTCTAGGATGCATCACAACCTGGTATGGATGTTGTCCTGTCCAAGACCAAAAGAAGCTGCAGAAGATCGTGAACACAGCGCAGCACATCACACAAACCAATCTTCCGTCCTTGAACTCACTTTACACCGCACGCTGTTGGAGCAGTGCTGCCAGGATAATCAAGGACACGACCCACCCAGCCAACACACTTTTCGTCCCTCTTCCCTGTGGGAGAAGGCTCAGGAGCTTGAAGACTCATGCGGCCAGATTTAGGAACAACTTCTTTCCAACTGTGATAAGACTGCTGAACGGATCCTGACCCGGATCTGGGCCGTACCTGCAAATATCCAGACCTGCCTCTCGTTTTTTTTGCACTACCTTACTTTCCATTTTTCTATTTTCTATTTATGATTTATAATTTAAATTGTTAATATTTACTAATTTCTACTATTTTTATTATTTTTAATATTTAATATTTGTAATCCAGGGAGCGGGAAGCGCAGAATCAAATATCGCTGTAATGATTGTGCATTCTAGTATCAATTGTTTGGCGACAATAAAGTACAAGTACAAAATATGAGGGCAGACTATCCAATCATATAAAGCAGAATACCGTAAGATTTTTCAGTTATATAAAGAGTAAGCAGGAGGTGAGAGTTGATATTGGACCACTGGAAAATGATGCTGGTAAGGTAGTAATGGGGGGACAAAGAAACAGCAGATGAACTTAATGGGTACTTTGCATCAGTCTTCATAGTGGAAGATGCGAGCAATGTACCACAGGTCCGTGAGTGTTAGAGAACAGGAGTGAGTGTCATTGCTATTACAAAGGAAAAGGTGCCAGGTCTCCGACTCAAAGGCCTTAAGGTGATTAAGTCATCTGGACCAGATGGACTACATTCCAAAGTCCTGAGAGAGGTTGCTGAAGAGATACCAGATGCATTGTTCATGATCTTTCAAGAATCACTTGATTCTGGCATGGTCCCAGAGGAATGGAAGATTGCAAATGTCACTCCACTCATTAAGAAGAGAGGAAGTCAGAAGAAAGGAAATTATAGGCCAGTTAGCCTAACCTCAGTGGTTGGGAAAGTGTTGAGTCTATTACTAAAAGTGAAGTTTCGAGGTACTTGGAGACTAATGGTAAAATGTCAAATTCAGCATGGTTTCTGTAAAGGGAAATCTTGCTAGCTAACTCTGTTAGAGTTCTTGAGGAAGTAACAAGCAGGATCGACAAAGGAGAGGCAGTGGATGTCATTTACTTAGATTTTCAGAAGGCGTTTGATAAGGTGACACACATGAGTCCACTTAAGAAAATAAAATCCTATGGTGTTACGGGAAAGATACTGGCACGGATAAAATCCTGTGGTGTTACGGGAAAGATACTGGCACGGATAAAATCCTGTGGTGTTATGGGAAAGATACTGGCACGGATAAAATCCTGTGGTGTTACGGGAAAGATACTGGCACGGATAAAATCCTGTGGTGTTACGGGAAAGATACTGGCACGGATAAAATCCTGTGGTGTTACGGGAAAGATACTGGCACGGATAAAATCCTGTGGTGTTACGGAAAAGATACTGGCACGGATAAAATCCTGTGGTGTTATGGGAAAGATACTGGCTCGGATAAAATCCTGTGGTGTTACGGGAAAGATACTGGCACGGATAAAATCCTGTGGTGTTACGGGAAAGATACTGGCACGGATAAAATCCTGTGGTGTTACGGGAAAGATACTGGCACGGATAAAATCCTGTGGTGTTACGGGAAAGATACTGGCACGGATAAAATCCTGTGGTGTTATGGGAAAGATACTGGCACGGATAAAATCCTGTGGTGTTACGGGAAAGATACTGGCACGGATAAAATCCTGTGGTGTTATGGGAAAGATACTGGCACGGATAAAATCCTGTGGTGTTACGGGAAAGATACTGGCACGGATAAAATCCTGTGGTGTTACGGGAAAGATACTGGCACGGATAAAATCCTGTGGTGTTATGGGAAAGATACTGGCACGGATAAAATCCTGTGGTGTTATGGGAAAGATACTGGCACGGATAAAATCCTGTGGTGTTATGGGAAAGATACTGGCACGGATAGCAGAATGGCTGACAGGCAGGAGGCAGTGGGTGGGAATAAAAAGGGCCTTTTCGGGTTGGCTGCCCCCGACTAGTGGTATTCCTTAGGGTTATTGGGAGTGCTTCTTTTCACATTGTTCGTCAATGACTTAGATTATGGAATTGATGGCTTTGTGGCAAAGTTTGTGGATGATATGAAGATAGGTGGAGGGGTAGGTAGTGCTGAGGAAGCAAAGTGATTGCAGCAGGACTTAGACAAATTGGAAGAATGGGCAAAAAAGTGGCAGATGGAATACGTGTTGGGAAATGTATGATGGTGCATTTTGGTAAAAGGAACGATAGTGCGGACTATTACCTAAATGGGGAGAAGGTTCAAACATCAAAGGTGCAGAAGGACTTAAGGAGTCCTCGTACAAAACTCCCAGAGAGTAAATTTGCAGGTTGAGTCTATGGTAAAGAAGGAAAATGCAATGTTGACATTTATTTCAAGAGGAATAGAATATAAAAACAAGGAGATAATGCTGAGTCTTATAAGACACTGGTCAGGCCGCACTTGGAGTATTGTCAACAGCTTTGGGCCCCTTATCTCAGAAAGAATGCGTTGTCATTGGAGAGAGTCCAGAGGAGGTTCACAAGGATGATTCCAGGAATGAAGGGGTTAAAAAATGAGGAGCGTTTGGCAGCTTTGGGCCTGTACTCACTGGAATTTAGAAGAATGCGTGGGGTTCTCATTGAAATCTACCAAATGTTGAAAGAACTAGATAGGATGGATGTGGAGAGGATGTTTCCTATGGTGAGGGTATCCAGAACTAGAGGGCACACCCCCAAAATTGAGGGGTGTCCCTTTAGAACAGAGGTAAGGAGGATTTTGTTTTAGTCTGAGAGTTGTAAATCTGTGGAATGTTCTGCCACAGACTGCAGTGGAGGCCAAGTCCATGCGTATATCGAAGGTGGAAGTTGATCATATGGTGAGAAGGCAGTGTATGGGGTTGAGTGGGATCTGGGTTCAGCCATGATAGAGTGGTGGAGCAGACTTGATGGGCTGAATGGCCTAATTCTGCTCCTATGTCTTATGCTCTTATGGAGGAGTCCTTGAAAATTTGTCCATAGGTAGTGGAATCAGCTTGGTGTTGGGGTGAGTGAATTGCGTGAAGCTATTCCCCTCTGGTTCAAGGGCTTGATGTTTGAGGGATTATAACTGTTCCTGAACATAGTGGTGCGGGATCTGGGACTCCTGTACCTCCTTCCTGATGGCCTGCACGTGGGGTTCTTGATAATGTATGCTAATTTTCTGCAACAACGCTGTGTGTAGAAGTGCTCAACAGTGGGGAGAGCTTTACCCATGATGGACTGGCTGTATCCACCACTTTTTGTCAGCTTTTCCATTCAAGTGCATTGGTGTTTCCATACCAGGCTGTGATGCAACTGGTCAGTATGCAGTCCATGCATCTACAGAAGTTTTAGGTGATATGCTGAATTGCAACATAGAAGAGAAGTTTGGGTGGGTACTTGGATGAGAGAGGTATGGAGGGCTATAATCCGGGTGCAGATAAATGGGACTAGGCAGACCAGGCTAGCATGGACTAGATGGGATGAAGGGCCTGTTTCAGTGCTATAGTACTCTGTGACTCTATATCTTTTAATCTCCATTTGAATGATATTTGCAAACGGACCTCAACAGCTACCCAGAGAAGAGAATTCTAAATATTCACCACTTTTGAAGGAATTTCTTCTAATTTCAGTCCCAAATGCTTTTTGTTTTGTGACTATGACCCACTAAATTGATACTCTTTAGTCAGGGAAGGAAAGATGCAAAGTAAACCCTGTAAGAATTCTGAACATTGCAAAGAATTCATCTCTCATACTGCTAAACTCTAAGGAGCAAAGCCTTTGCCTGTTCAATTTCTGCACATGTGACGGAGCCACCCAAGGAATCAATCTGATGAATCCTTGCTACACTTCCTCTGAAGCAAGTGTATCCTTTTTTTTAATTTCAGGACAGTAAAATTGAAAACAATACCCTGGGTGCTTGACGATTTCCAGCACTTTCTTTTTGATAAGGTGACAGGGGTTTAAACTTTGGCCTCTCCCTATAGAACTTCTACAAAAGCTGCATTGCGATCCATTCTGCTGAACTGTGGAATGTGCCTGTCAGCAACGACCGGCTGTGGAAAGCTCCCTGCTCCGGAAGGTTATCAATCTTCTGGCTGACCAGAGGACGTCTTTCATCCAGTTAATGATCCACCAGCGGATCCGGGGGTTTGGAAGCGAGCAGGAATGTGGCTAGAGGTGGGGCTGGGGCTGGGGTGTGGCCAAGGGCAGGGGTGGGGGAGGTCACAAGCAATGTAGGACCAGGGGCTGGGGAGCAGCGAGGCTGCTGGAAGCAGAGAGTGTCCAGGATCGGTGACAGGGAGCAGAAATGTGGCCAGATCAAGGAGAGTGGATGGAAGTAGAGGCGAATTTGACCTGATTCAGGGGCAGAAGTGACACCAGGGGCAGATGCAAGCCCGGGAATGCAACCAAGAGCAGGGGCAAGAATGAGGCTGTAACCATGGGCAGGTATTACCGGGTTCAGGAGCAGAGTGACACTGGGACCAGGGGCGGTGCGGTATTGGCCATGTTCAGGGACAAGTAAGTGGTTGTTGGCAGGGGGTGGTGTGGCCAGGTGCAGGGGCAAAAGAGTAGCTGTTGGCAGACCCATGGGCAGAGGTGGCACCAGGAGCAGGCAAGATTTCTGCGGTATACCTGCATCTGTGAAAATGTAACTGTTAACTGTCCCATCCACTAGTCCAGCCCTTTGTTGAAAGAATGTTGGAGATGGCACTGGGTGTCCCACAGTCTAGAGGGGAAGAGGAGAACGTGGATGGTTATGCTTCGGTACAGGTGTACAGTGCAGAGAATGGATGGCCAGAGGGAAGGGGAGAGGGGTTTGAGTGAACCAACCAAACCAAGGGGCCAGGCAGCAGGGGTGGGAAGAGGGAGGTGGACTGGAGGGAAGGTAGCAGGAGTCCCGGCGGTGATTCAGAGACTGGAGTAATCGAAGGCAAAGCAGTTGAAGTGAGCAGCATGCAGGTGACAGGCACCCTGAGTGTGACACAACAGGCCAGCTCGAAGTAAAAGGTGGCATTGCATCTTCTTCTGAAAGGGAAATCAGCAAGAGGAAGCCATTTAGAATCAGAGTCCAGTTTAGTATCACTGACTATTGACGTGAAACTTGTTGTACGTCTTTGGAATGTGGGAGGAAACCAGAGCACCCAGTGGGAACAGAGAGAAGGTACAACCTCCTTACAGACAGTGATGGGACCTGAGCCCCTATCCGTGATTGCTGATGCTCTAAAGCATTGTGATCCCCACCTGTAGTTCTTAAATTTTGCAAGGAGGAACTTCTGGCACAACCCCATTTTCTATGCCTGCGAAGTGTTGGGCAGGCGTCATGGAGACTCTGGACACGCTCTGATTGGAACCACCTGGAAGAAAATAGCCAAATTATGGGGATAACAGAGGGGGTTCCTGTTGCTTGTTTATTATCTGTGGCTGAAGAACTATTCCACAAATTCCATTGTGGGCTCCATCTACCTACAGGCACTGTGGACATAATCTTTTTTGCGTGCTAACTCCAGCCCAATGCAGGGAGTAGCATCAACCACTATGCTTGTTTTCTTCGTTTATCTTACGAAGCCTTTGATTCCTTCAATTGAATGAATTTACAGAAAATTCAGATTCAGATGCAGAAATCTGCTTCTATCTTGCCATTGGATTCTGATGGCATGGATGCTGTGATACTAACCAGTGGATCTGCAACAGAGCTAATCTTGGTGCAGAAAGATGTGAAACAAAGCAGTTTCAGCACCCCAGTCCTTTGCTTGGTCTTTTTCGCCACAATGTCAATCTCCTTTCCAACAAGCTTCCTACTCGAATGGAACTAACCTACAGGACAAAGAGGAAAATGTTGAATCTATCTCTCCTCCACTTCAGAATGAAGGTCATCCCCAAATCAGTCACTGAATGCAAATGACATTTGTGTTTGCACGCATTGAGAAGCTGAGCTTCAAGTCATTGTCTGCATAATCATTGAAGATAATTTATTTTGCATAGCATCTGCAAAGCAAATGTATTCTGCTCACCTACCCCCACTAAACAGCACCACACTGCAAATGTAAGGTACAACCAGGGCCTATAAAATATGAGTACTTCCCATTCCTTGGGAGAAATAACCCAGCAAAGACGGGCATCAATGATGAAACTCATTGTCGCATTCAAAGCACCAACACAGACGTTAACTGTCTGAGGGAAAAGATCAAATTGAGATCATGAACCTGCCCTCCCAGTGCAGCTCCCTCAAGGTGAATGTGCTGTGCATGAAGGATCTGAAATGGAGCCCCTTCTCACCACAAGATTGCTTGAAAGGCTTGGTAATGAGTAATTCTGATAATTCACTCTGATCATCTGCTGGAAGTCCATCAAATAGTAGCATTTAAGTACATTTGGATCACTTGTCTTTTCCAAGGTGTCTCCCCATTTAAAGAACCATCAGCACAATGCCGTCCTGCTGAAAGAAATGTTCTGGGACAACATGGCTGGATTCATTCTTTGCAATACCATGTACTTAGTACATTGGGACACTTGGTGTTTGCATTCCTAGTCTGCACATAGCTTGATGCATCCGTGCACAAAAGCAGCTGTCAGGATGAGAGCAATTTGGACATACATTTCCCAACGTTCACTGTGTGTTTGTGTACTGTGTGCCTTTGGATGTGGCCCGTTTCCAGTCTCCAGGGGCAATACTGCAAAAAGCTAGGCATCGCAGCTCTGAGAAAATTGGATACTGGCAATAAAAATCAGGACAAAGCAGGTCTTCAAATAGAATAATGCAGGCCATCTCTCCACCACACTGTGCACTTCATCTCAGTGATGATCAGGATCACGGGGAAAGTTCACTGGTTCAGTCATGTACACCATGGGTATGTTCAGACAAAATAGCTAACTGTTCTAATTTGTCTTTAGACCTTATGTTTGCATTTGAAGATTGTGTCCATTAATGTGCAAAGTGTTTAAAAGCATTATCTGGTGCATTTCAACCTTTGAGTTTCTTGCCAGGATCAAGACCAAGCTACAATTTTTGAAGAAGTGTGGTTTAGTGTGCCTCCTGATGGTGGTCCCATAGGCAATTGATTTGGTTGGGATGCAATTGTTTCCATTCCTCTAGCCTGAGTATTCTGCTGTGGGGAGGCAACATTATCACTGGTCAATGAGGTGGTCCTAATATATAAAACGTATCTCCTACAGCTCTGTCTAAATACACCACTGTGCAACTGTGTGTTGGCCTGACTAAACACCGATAGTCAGTATGTATGACCACTTCCCTACCTCACCACCCTCAACACGGGTACCTCCCAGGGCTGTGTGATGAGCCCACTGCTGTATACTCTGCTCGCCCATGGCTACCTGAATAATCATGTTGTCACGTTGCAGATGACACGACAGCGGTGGGGCTCACCACCAACTGTGATGAGATGGCCTACAGAGAGGAGGTGGAAGAGCTCAAGGCTTGGTGCCAAGCGAACAGCCTCTTCCCCAATGTCAACAAGGCAAAGGAGATGGTGATTGACTTCAGGAGAACTTGCACCACTCACACCCCTCTTTACCGGTGGCCACGCGGTGGAAACTGTGAGCCATTTTGAACTTCTGGTAGAACACGTCTCACACAACCTCTCGTGGTCCCAGAACACAATCAGAAAAGCTCACCAATGCCCTACTTTCTGAGGAGGCTGAAGAGAGCTGGACTGTGCACATCTCTACTCACGCCATTCTGCAGATGCAAACAAGCTGCATCACTGCGTGGTACAGAAGTTGCACTGCGGCGGACAGGAAAGTTCTACAACAGGTTGTCAAAACTACCCAATGCATCACCAGCACCAGCCTGTCTGCCATGGAAGTTGCCGGAAAAGGGCCTGTAACGTCATGAAGGATCCCACCCACCTTGCTCATGGTTCGTTTGTCTCACTCCCATCAGGGAGAAGGGTCTGTAGCATCTATGCCAGGACCACCAGACTCAAAATCGGTTATCTTCCCCAAGCAGCTAGCTTGATCAACACCTCCACCCCATAACTCATCCCTCCACATCCCCCAACTACCACCACTTCATAATTTCCTGCCAAAGTTCAGGTTCAAAGTAAAATTTATTATCGGTGTACATACATGCAACCGTGAGATTCTTTTTCTGCAGGCATACTTAGCAAATCTATAGAATAGTAACTGTAAAGTGTAAACATCAGAAACTATTAAGTTGTGCAAATACAAAAAGTTCTATTCAAAAGGTTCAAAGGAACATCTGAACAAGCCTGATGCATTTTGGAAACAAGTCCTGAGGACTGATGAAGTTAAAATAGAACTTCTTGGCTGCAATGAGCAAAGGTATATTTGGAGAAAAAAGGGTGCAGAATTTCATGAAAAGAACACCTCTCCAACTGTTAAGCACGGGGGTGGATTGATCATGCTTTGGGCTTGTGTTGCAGCCAGTGGAACGGGGAACATTTACTGGTAGAGGGAAGAATGAATTCAATTAAATACCAGCAAATTCTGGAAGCAAACATCACACCGTCTGTAAAAAAGATGAAGATGAAAAGAGGATAGCTTCTACAACAGGATAATGAACCTAAACACACCTCAGAATCCACAATGGACTACCTCAAGAGGCGCAAGCTGAAGGTTTTGCCATGGCCCTCACAGTCCCCTGATCTAAATATCATTGAAAATCTGTGGATAGACGTCAAAAGAGCAGTGCATGCAAGGTGACCCGAGAATCTCACAGAACTAGAAGCCTTTTGCAAAGAAGAATGGGTGAAAAGACCCCAAACAAGAATTGAAAGACTCTTAGCTGGCTACAAAAAGCAGTTACAAGCTGTGATACTTGCCAAAAGGGGGTGTTACTAAGTACTGCCATGCAGAGTGCCCAAACTTTTGCTTCGGGCTCTTTTCCTTTTTTGTTATTTTGAAACTGTAAAAGATGGCAATGAAAAAGTCTTCTTGCTTAAAATATTAAAGAAATGTGTCTTCTTTAACTTTCTGCCTTTTGGAAATAAGTTCATCTTTTACTCACTTAGCTATTCACAGTAACAGAAAATTTGACCAGGGGTGCCCAAACTTTTGCATGCCACTGTATATAGCTAGGGTGCCTAAGACTCTTGCACAGTACTGTACTCTGATAATAAATTTACTTTAAACTTTGAACTTTGAACAATCAGTCAGTGAATTAAATATACATAAATAAACACAGAAAATAGTGGAAACTCTCAGCAGTGCAGCACTAATTAATTTAGGAGTGAGAACAGAGTTAACATTTCAGAATAATGACCTTTCATCAAAACTGAAAAAGTGAGAAATGGGATGTTTGAAGTTGCAGAGAAGTGGAGGGGTGGAGAGCTGGAGAAGGCAAAGGGACCACAGCACTGACTCTATCATAGACATCTACTTTGTGTGACTGCATTATTTTCTTTTCAGCCTTTCTCAGACTCTCTGAAACCTTTGAATGCAGTTGACAAACCGTTCTTCTCCATCACTACTTATTTACTGCCTGTTACAGCGCTGGTATTTCGAACCGCAATGAAGTTCCTCCCTCTCTGGCGGTGTTCAGGGCTTCCTTCGTCGTGCCAGTTCACATCCTTTCGGTATTCACTACCGTCAGTCGTGCAAATCCTGGGTGGAGTCTCAGGAACACCATCGCACTCAGATGTGGAAGGATTCTTCATTGTTGTTTCCACAACAATTTCGTTTTACCAGTCAGGGTTGTTAGCCTTGAGCTGAACCCCCAACCCTGGAGAAATGGTGGACCACTCTTAGTCTGGCCTTTACCCTTTGACCTGTTTGACATGAGTGACCTAACCAAAAGCCAAAGCATAGAATTTTGACTCTAGCTAACATAGCTCATTGAGGCATGCAAGACTGCAAAGCACAACAAGGTTGTGGTCCTCTCAGAGGCTGTCCACCATCACTTCAAGAAATATCCAGCTCAGTGGGATTGGGCTTGTTTGATTCTGCCCATGTCTATCTCATCATAACCAGATCAATGCCATCTACTTATGTTAAAGTCCTCAAAGATCTACCTTTTGTGGGAATCGACAACATTGTCAGCTCCAGTTTAGATGCAGAAAGTGATCCAAATAAACAACTCATTTAACTCAGTTTACCTGTATCCTCAGTCTCACTCACTCACCACTGAGAATTTGATTGTTTATACTGGCTCTTGGTTCTAACAAGCTTGAAATTTATATTTCCCATCCTTGGCATGGTCTCTACTGCCAGGAGGAAAGGGATGAACCAGAATCAGGTTTATTATCTCTGATGGTGGAGGGGAAGAAGCTGTTCCTAATGCATTGGGTGTGCATCTTCAGGTTCCTGTCCTTCCTCCCTGATGGTGGTAATGGGAAGAAGACACTTTCTAGATGGTGCGGGCCTTTGATGATGGATATCGCGTTTTTGAGGCATCAGCTTTTGAAGAAGTCAGTGGTGTGGAGGCTAGTATGCATGATGAAGCTGTCTGAGTCTACAACTTTTCTTGATCCTGTGTATTGGAGCCTCCATACCTGGCAGTAATGCAACCAGTCAGAATGTTCTCTATGGTACCTCTGTAGAAATTGGCTAGAGTCTTTGGTGACATACAAAATCTCCTCCTTATGAAATATAACCACTGGCGTGTCTTCTTCGTGTCTGCATCAATGAGTTGGGCACAGGATATACCGGGACGAGGATTCACTGGGATTTTGCCTGGAATGAGGGCCTGTCAGGAGAGACAGAATAGACTGGGTTTATGCTTTTGATAGAACTTCGGAGGCTGAGTGCTGAACTTGCAGAGGTTTATAAAATTATGAGGGACAATGATAGAATTTATAGTCGATGTCTTTTTCCAGAGTATAGGAGCCTAGAACTAGGGGAGCTACAATTACAACATTTAATGGACATTTATATTGGTACTTGGATAGGAAAGGCATGGAGGGATATAGGCTTAATATGGGTGAATGGAATTAGCGCAGACAGACATCATGGTCAAAGTAGATGAGCTGGGATGAAAGGGCCTGTTTCTATGACTTTTGAGACCCAAAGGAATACTTTTGTCCATTGTAAATGTTATCACTACACTCCTAAAAAGAATGGGACAAAAATCAGAATGTTACATCATTGCTCTCAAGAAGACGTCAATTACCACTCAAGGGGGATTTGTACATTACCTCTGATTTTCTTTACACTAAAGATCATGCAAGTGTAACAAATTTTAAAAAAAGATGAAATAATTCCTTAGCTGAACTTCAAATGGGTATTCATTCAGTTTTGGCTAATTTTAGTTACTCATAGGAGGGATATGAAAGTCATTGGCTAGGCCAGCATTTGTTTCCCATCACTGACAGGCCCTGAAATATGCTGGTGGACTGTGTTCTTGAACATTTGCTGTACTGTGCTGGTAGTTTCCATTAATTCCTTTAGAATGGGGATTCCAGCTTGTTGAGCCAACAATAGTGAAAATACAGTGATGTATTTCCAGTTTAGTATACTATGGGACTATGTCAGAGGTTCCCAACCGTTTTTATACCATACAGCCTGACCATTAACCAAGGGGTCCATGGACCCCAGGTTGGGAACCCCTGGACTAGGAGATGGTGGCAACCAAACTGCAATATTTAATTAAAAGTAAAAAAATCACTGTCAACTTCATATAAGCAAAGTCTGTTTTCTATCCTGCAACACTTGATGATTTTACAAGGTAAATGCCATTGAAAATTTGATAACTGAACCAGATGTCCATGTATCTTGTGAAAGTTTAGAAAGTATACTTGACAGCAGATTCACCAAGTTGAATGCCAAGATCACAAACTGTCGGGTTCAGATGGAGGTGGGGAGCAGGTAGTGCAGGTGGTGGTGGTGGGGGTATGGGAATGGGTGTGTGGATGGAATCAAGAAAGTACAACCCACAGGGAAATGAAACTCATTTTGAAATTTCACAAGAAATCATTATGGATGACAGAATGAATTAGTGTACCTTAAGCCTCAGACTTATCTCAGAGGTGGCACCGTTAGGATAAACAGCATTTTGTCCCATTAAGTTATTTAAGAACTGTTTAAATTATGGCACATAAATAAAATCAGCTTCCACCAACATAACTAGAGATTATGAAAGACTTGATATCAATGTTACTGATAATAGTTCTTGAGTCTTCTGTGCGTCTGAGTGACTGTTCCCTGCTATTTTAGCAGGTTAACATCATTGTTACAATATTGCACTGAGGAATACCACACAAACACGTAAAGCATTCATGCCAACATAAATAGCAAGCTTCATGTGCTTTAATGTATTAAAAATAGAAAATGCTTAAAATGAAGAGGTTGATCAACATCAAAAAGAAGAAGAGATGTTAATGTCTGACAGGTTCCAAATGTACACCAACAACCATCAGCTATAAATCACCTCCTTCTCACTGAATCATTCCTCTCCCTCTCTTGGAAATTGCTGGTACAACATTCATTCTGTGATGAGCAAAATCGACTGACGGCTACACATCTACTGCTGAAACTCATTGTTGCTGTTGTTGTCTTCATTTGCAACTGTTCTGCTCCACAGGGGACTGTCTTGTCTCACTTTCTCATCACCACTTACACCTTGGACTTCAACTACTGCACGGAGTGCCATCTTCAGAAGTTTTCTGATGACTCTGCCATAGTTGGATGCATCAGCAAGGGAGATGAGGCTGAGTACAGGGCTACTGTAGGAAACTTTGTCACATGGTGTGAGCAGAATTTTCTGCAGCTTAATGTGAAAAAGACTAAGGAGCTGGTGGTGGACCTGAGGAGAGCTAAGGCACCGGTGACCCCTGTTTCCATCCAGGGGGTCAGTGTGGACATGGTGGAGGATTACAAATACCTGGGGATACGAATTGACAATAAACTGGACTGGTCAAAGAACACTGAGGCTGTCTACAAGAAGCGTCAGAGCCATCTCTATTTCCTGAGGAGACTGAGGTCCTTTAACATCTGTCGGATGATGCTGAGGATGTTCTACGAGTCTGTGGTGGCCAGTGCTATCATGTTTGCTGTTGTGTGCTGGGGCAGCAGGCTGAGGGTGGCAGACACCAATAGAATCAACAAGCTCATTTGTAAGGCCAGTGATGTTGTGGGGATGGAACTGGACTCTCTCACGGTGGTGTCTGAAAAGAGGATGCTGTCCAAGTTGCATGCCATCTTGGACAATGTCTCCCTTCCACTAGATAATGTACTGGGTGGGCACAGGAGTACATTCAGCCAGAGACTCATTCCACTGAGATGCAACACAGAGCGTCATAGGAAGTCATTCCTGCCTGTGACCATCAAACTTTACAGCTCCTCCCTTGGAGGGTCAGACACCCTGAGCCAATAGGCTGGTCCTGGACTTCATAATTTACTGGCATAATTTACATATTACTATTTAACTATTTATGGTTCTATTACTATTTATTATTTATGGTGCAACTGTAACGAAAACCAATTTCCCCCGTGATCAATAAAGTATGACTATGACTGCTGCTCTCTTGACAAGTAACCACCTGGAGCTCTCTCACCAGAAGCAGTTTTCCAGCAAATCTCACTTTTCTTTTGCTCCACCCTTCATGGCAGTACCTTCAGTTGTGTAATCTCTAAACTCCCTCTTCCCTGAAACCTCCCCGCTTCTGCCCCTTTCCCAAGCTTCCAAAATGCCGTTCCAAAACATGACCTGTCAAGGTTAAATTTCCTTTGACACGACCTTTATTTTCATTCTGAGGTGCTTTGATTAACTTATTGACCACATGTTCTAATATCTCTCTTTTTGACTGGGTGCCACTTTTGATGACGTTACTACTGGGACAGCAGGGGTTTTGATTTAAAGTAATTGCTAGGAGGATTGGTAGAGAGTTGATGAGGTAAGGAACTTCATTTAAACAGAGATCGGGGGAGGTCTGAAAAGATGAGATGATATTGCCGACTGCATTTTGGTCAGGCCACATAGTTTTTTGTTTGTTGTTATTTACAATCTGACATGACCCATCAGGTTAAATTTCCATTGACACCACCTTTACTTTCATTCTGAGATACTTTACAGGAAGGATCAACAACAAGGATCAACTTTATTCGCCATATACATTTACAGTATTAGGAAATTGCTACATGAGGTCTGTTGGCGTGACATGCAAAAGCAACAGCATTCAAAAATTATATAAAAATGAAGTCTGCATTCAGTACATCACATACCCAATCTGAGTGCAGAATGCGGTCAACCCTCTTTTGAATCGTCATTGTTTCAACACTCTATCTCCTATCCTTCAAGCTCAATGGATAAATCAGAGCTAATAGGAAACTGTTCAATCTCCCATCTCCTCCATTCCAGAACTGAGGTCCACCCCAACCTGTTATTGACATAAAGCACACAGGTAATTCTTGTATTTGTGCATACTCATAAACTGACCTCCATGTCATTGTTGATTTCTTTACTGATGTTTATGAGCAGATGATCTTACTCTAACTATGTAGACTGGATTCTCAACCAAACAGTCCCCATTGCACAAAACTGTCCCTGATTGTCAAGATCCACATGAGTCGCTGGAAAACATGAGTCATCTTCCTTACCTCAGGAACCATCTTTCAGTTAAACCAGTCATCAATGTCAAAATTCACCAGTTCCCCTGTAAGCCAGCGTGGTCATCAACCCTACATCGTCTCATGGTCTAAAGAGCACAGGATATGCTCCTGTGTGTTTAGAATGCTGTTTCTGCAAGATTCTCCAGTTCTATTAGTTCTATAGGTAAACCAATGTCTCTGCCCTTCCTTGGGGTTCTCATTATGCACAATCTCTTCACCTCCCATGCACCAATACTTAAATTACTTCCACCATTCTGCAGTTTCTCTGCAATTGCCCCTGTTCCTCTCCAATCAGATCTCTTCAATGAAACACATCTCCTGCTGTCTTGACATTTTCTTCCCTCAGCTATCAATCACTAAAACTAGTATCCACACCTTTGTTGTCCTACAAATGAGCACTAATGTGTCCCCACAAGGAGCACAAGTCTGAAGAAGAGTCTTGGCCCGAAATGCCAATGGTCTATTCATTTCTATTGATGCTGCCTGACCTGCTGAGTTCCCCCAGCAATTTGTGTGTGTTACTCTGGATTTCCAGTGTCTGCAGACTTTCTCATCTTTATAATTTAAAAGGAATGACCATAAGACCATAAAATATAGGAGAAGAATTAGGCCATTTGGCCCATCAAGTCTGCTCCACTATTCAATCATGCCTGATCCTTTTTTTCCTCTCCTCAACTCCATTCCCCGGCCTTCTCCCCATAACTTTTGATGCTGTGTCCAATCAAGAACCTATCAATCTCTGCCTTAAATACACCAAACGACCTGGTATCCGCAGCTGCCTGTGGTAATAAATTCCACAAATTTACCACCCTCTGACTCAAGAAATGTCTCCGCATCTCTGTTTTAAATGGATGCCAGAAAAAAGCAGCATCCATCATCAAAGACTCCTACCATCCAGGCCACGCTTCACCTCACTCACCACTACTCTGAAATTGCTTCAAAGATTTACAGACTCACTTTCAACGGCTCTTTACAACTCCTGTTATCAGTATTTTTTATTTGCAGTTTATCTTTTGCACATTGACTTTGTTTTGTCAGTCTTTGTTTTTGTATAATTTTTCTTAAATTCTATTGTATTTCATTTTTTCCCTGTAAATAACTTTAACACTGAACTGATTCTACAACCTATGTACTTTCAAGGACCCTACAACTGATGTTCTCAATATTACTTACTTATTATTTATGAATTATAACTATTAATTGGTATTTTATTGTATTTGCACAATTTGTGTTCTTTTGCATATTAGTTATTTGTCGGTCATTGTGTGTAAGTTTCATTGATTTTGTTGTATCTTTTGTTCTACTGCGAATGTCCACAAGAAAATTAATCTCAGAGAAGTATATGGTGACATATATGTACTTTGATAATAAATCTACTTTGAACTTTGTTCAAGTGACCAATTTCCAACACCCTCTGCATTTCCTTGAATGTGCTCCCAGATCCAGCTCTTTATTTCCCTCCAACACTGCCCTCAATTTGCTTAAAGTTAGCCTTGGGTTTGTCATTAGATTACTTTCACCAAAATTTCAAGTTGCACCACTCACCTCCTGTCTTGCATTACATTTTGCTCAACGTTCATGTCTGTTTATTTACATTGGTTCACCGACCCAATTATTTTCCAACCCTTCCGTGATCTTTGCAAACTTCCTGCATCTTTATCTGATCCTACGTTCTAACCCCTGATGCATCCCTTTAGCATATTGTGCCACCATTTGAATCAGGACCTGCAGATGCTTTGACCCTGTCCTCTACAATTACACATCCAATCTTTTCAACAACATACCATTTCCCTCCCAACCACAAAAACATCTCAAATCCCGTCTCTTAGATCAATCATTCACCCACCTCCATCATGTCCTACGGCAGTTTGGCATTTGTCCCTTCAGCTATTTCTCAGATATTTTAGAAAGTTTATTTCTAAGTCTCACTGTAAAGCAAGGTCTGTGAAATTTAATGCACAGCATTGCTGGGTGCTTTTGAAGTTCTGAGAATCATTTTACTGTAAAATGTTGATGATTTGTTACTGATTGTTCAGGAATCCTTATGCTTCAAAGTTCAAGGTAAATTTATTATCAAGGTATATATATGTCTCCATATACTACTGAGATTCATTTTCTTGCAGAAATTTACAGGAAAATAAAGAAATATAATAGAATTTATGAAAAACTCTTAATAACAGAGACCGACTACTGCTGTGCAAATCATGGAAATAATTCATAGAACATAGAACATGGAAGAGTACAGCACAGGAACAGGCCCTTCAGCCCACAGTGTTGTACTGAACCAATTAAATTAGTAACCAAAAGGCTAACTAATCTCTTCTGCCTACACAATGTCTGTATCCTTCCATTTTCTTCATGTTCCTATCTAAATATGTCTTAAAAGTCCCTAGTGTATCTGCTTCTACTATAACCCAAGCAGTGCATTCCAGGCACCCACTATTCTCTGTAAAAAAAAACTTGCCCTCATACCTCCTTTGAAATTACCCACTCTCACTGAGTTGTAGAGTCCTTGAAACTGAGTCTGCAGGTTGTGGAGCCAGCTCGGCATTGAGGTGAGTGAAGTTATTCACGCTGGTTCAGGAGCCTGTAGGGGAATAGCTGTACTTGGACCTGGTGGTGTGGGACCTAAGGCTCCCCTATCCCCTGCCTGATGGTAGAACCGAGAAGAGAGCACAGCGTGGATGATAGAGGTGCGTGATGATGGTTTGGCATTTGGCTCCCCACGTACCGATTCCCACACCCCCTTTAGTACTCGACACTTGGTCCCTGCTCTTCTGCATTTACAATCCCTTTGACATACTGAGACCCAGTTCCCACATTTCCTTTACAGGGCTCCAGTTTTCTACTCTCCCTTTGAACTCCCTGGGATCCTGTTCCCTGCATTTCTGTAAAACTTGCCTGATTCTGGTTTCCCACGGTGCCTTGAAACCCATCTGGTTCTCTTTCCCATGGCTCCCTTTAGACTTGCCAGGTTTGTTGAATAATTTATTATACTACTGCATAACATCTAAAAAAAAATAGGGAATTAAAATTGTGTGGGGTACTAATTGGAAAACCATCCAACAATCTGAAAAATCTGCCAAATCCAACATTAACGGAGTGTAGTGCTCTATGCTTCAAACCTGTTCAGGCTACATCTCTAATCTCGTTATCTCTCAGAGGAATTTCAGAGAAGCCAGAGGTTTCTGTATTAACTTATTTGTTTAATTAGAGCTAAAGTGCGGGACTGCTCTTCCAGACCAACGAGCCACAACACCCAGCAACCCGCCTATTTAACACTAGCCTATTCATAGGGCAATTAACCTACTAACTGGTAGGTCTTTGGACTGTGGGAGGAAACTGGGGCACCTGGAGGAAACTCACGCAGTTCACGGGGAGAACATATAAACTCCTTACAGATGACGCTGGAAATGAATTCCGATCTCCAGAATGCCCTAAGCTGTGGTAGCATTGGAATAACTGCTGCACTACCATGGTGCCTAGATCTGAATTTGTTTTCCCCCCCATATTTCTTGAATATTAGCATGCTGTTTCTATTCGCAAACAAGAGGAATTCTGCAGATGCTGGAAATTCAAGCAACACACATCAAAGTTGCTGGTGAACGCAGCAGGCCAGGCAGCATCTCTAGGAAGAGGTATAGTCGATGTTTCGGGCCGAGACCCTTCGTCAGGACTAACTGAAAGAAGAGATAGTAAGAGATTTGAAAGTGGGAGGGGGAGTGGGAGATCTGAAATGATAGGAGAAGACAGGAGGGGGAAGGGATGGAGCCAAGAGCTGGACAGGTGATTGGCAAAAGGGATATGAGAGGATCATGGGACAGGAGGCCCAGGGAGAAAGAAAAGGGGGAGGGGGGGGAACGTGCTGTCCGCCAGAGAAAGCAGGATCTCCCAGTGGACACACATTTTAATTCCACGTCCCATTCCCATTCTGATATGTCTATCCACAGCCTCCTCTACTGTAAAGATGAAGCCACACTCAGGTTGGAGGAACAACACCTTATATTCCATCTGGGTAGCCTCCAAACTGATGGCATGAACATTGACTTCTCAAACTTCTGCTAATGCCCAACCTCCCCCTCATACCCCATCTGTTATTTATTTATATACACACATTCTTTTTCTCTCTCTCCTTTTCCTCCCTCTATCCCTTTCACTATACCCCTTGCCCATCCTCTGGGCTTTTTCCCCCCCTTCCCCTTTTCCTTCTTCCTGGGCCTCCTGTCCCATGATCCTCTCATATCCCTTTTGCCAATCACCTGTCCAGCTCTTGGCTCCATCCCTCCCCCTCCTGTCTTCTCCTATCATTTTGGATATCCCCCTCCCCTTCCCACTTTCAAATCTCTTACTAACTCTTCCTTCAGTTAGTCCTGACGAAGGGTCTCGGCCCAAAACGTCGACTGTACCTCTTCCTAAAGATGCTGCGTTCACCAGCAACTTTGATGCTGTTTCTATTCTTGTGTTGTATTGTTTATCTTTAAATTGGTTTCTTTTTGGTGGTAAACACAGGAAAGGGAGGTGACACAGAATTGTTTGAAAGGTGCTGTAAGCAATCACACAGGAGTTGGTAGATTACCAGAAAATGTCTGTTGGCCTTGCCATCTCATGCTGGAAAAGTGACCTTGTCCACACAATGTACTCCAGTGGCTTCAGGCAGATATACTGCAGATAAAAGCATTTGATTTTTATTTTAAAAAGGTGATGTAGGGAGGTTATTTTGGTATAGTTCTCTGAGCAGCAGTCCAAATAGAGTCAAAATCTCACACATACTGTACATAGTGACTGTAATGTACTAAAACATTCCAAGGCATCCAAAAGTGGGATCACATACCAGTAGAAACAGGAATAGACTATTTTGTCCTTTGAGCTTCTTCTGCCCTTCAATAAAATCATGGGTATGGAAGGCAATGTTGCATCTGTGAGTGGATAGGATTAGGTAAAATCATCCCTAGTTATTCTGCTTAATCCCATTGATCTGTAGGAATGTCATGGATTGGATGGGCCGAATGTCCTGTTTCTGTGCTTTAATCATCAATGACTGTGTGATCTAACTCCATTCAACTGTTTCCTTCTCCTATTCCTTAATACCCCTGATTAACAAAATCGATCAGTAGCAGATTTGCATTTAATAATGGGCCCAAGAGCGTTACGGATTTCTATCACCCTCAATCAAACTGCTTCCTCAAATAATCTCTTAAAGGCCTGGCTCTAACTTTTAGACAATGTGCTCAAGTCCTGGATTCTGGCATCAGTGGAAGCAGTTTCTCCCAAGTTACCCATCGTTGTGCAAGTACGTTTTTGTACAACTTCTGATTGCAGGACAATCTTTGCACCATTCTGCTGTTCTGCATTTGTGACTGTATTTACTGTTTGTTTACTATCAGCAGGTATGGTCCTCTCTCCCTGGGCTACATGCAAACAAAGAATGTCATTGTGAATACAATCTGGGAATACGCCCCAGGCAAATGCAAACAGGGTTGGTTTTTCCACTGAGGTTGGGTGAGACTAGAAAGGGTTAAGGGTGAAAGGTGGAATACTTTAGGGGAACCTGAGGAGGAATTCCTTCACTGCGGTGTTGGTGAGAGAGTGGAATGAGCTGCTGGAGGACAAATTTGGATAAGTATGTGAATGGGAGGTTTATAGAGGGCTATGTTCCATGTGCAGGTTGATAGGATTAGGCAGAATAACATTTCATCACGGATTAGATGGGGTGAAGGTTCTATTTCTGTCCTGTAGTGCTCTATAATTCTATATGACAATAAATTAATCTAATCCATCTTGAAAACATCTATTGAAAAACTTTTCATTCCACTGGTTTTGTATAACCCCTCCACATAATGTAGAGTCCATGTTTTAGATGTTGAACCAAAGGCACTTTACAATGGGAGAGTTTTGAAGAGACATGTGGCAGGCTGGAACACTTTGCTTGGGATTCCACAGTGTGCGATCAATGGTAGAATAGAAGTGGATGCAGAGTCAAAAGATTGGACAAACCATCCTGTGGTTTCACAGCCCAAAAATGTGCCAGAAATAAAGATGAAGATTTATTTGTCACATACGTATTGAAGCATCGAAACGCACAGTGAAGTACTTTGCATCAAACCAAATCAGCGGTGTTTGTACTGGAGATTGCCTGCAAGAGTCACGTGTCTCCAACGCCAACGTAGCATGCACGCCCACAACTTACCCTAACCCTAAATGTGTATCTTTGGAGTGTGGCATGCAACCGGAGCACCCAGGGGAATGTGGAAAATGCACAAACTGCTTACAGACAGCAGCAGGAACCGGACCTGATCAGTGATCACTGGCGCTATAAAGCAACTGCGCTAACCACCACGCTATCATGCTGAGATACGTTTGCCTTCACAGAGTTAAAAACCACTGCACAGAAAATCAGAGATTCTGTGACTCTCTTTTGGATGCATGCTTAATGTAATGATTGAGTTTGGCAAGCCTGAAGAGTGAGATTACATATCTTATATAATCAGCCAGTATAAATAAAATAGACATTACTATAGCATGTTTATAAAGAGGAGAGGGAGACTAGAGATCCATGAGCCAGTCTTCATCAGAGGATCAGAGGTGGAGAGGGTGAGCAACTTTAAATTCCTGGGTGTTACTATTTCAGAGGGTCTGTCCTGGACCCAGCACGTAAGTGCAATTCTGAAGAAAGTATAGCAGCACCTCTACTTCCTTAGGAGTCTGCGGAGATCAGACATGACATCAAATGCTTTGACAAACTTCTATAGATGTGTAGTAGAGAGTACATTGACTGGCTGCGTCATGGTCTGGTACGGAAACATCAACGCCTTTGAATGGAAAATCCTACAAAAGGTAGTGGATTCAGTCAACTACATCATATAACCATATAACAATTACAGCACGGAAACAGGCCATCTCGGCCCTTCTAGTCCATGCTGAACGCTTACTCTCACCTAGTCCCATCTACCTGCACTCAGCCCATAACCCTCCATTCCTTTCCTGTCCATATACCTATCCAATTTTTTTTTAATGACGAAATCAAACCGGCCTCTATCACTTCTACTGGAAGCTTGCTCCACACAGCTACCACTCTCTGAGTAAAGGGGTTCCCCCTCGTGTTACCCCTAAACTTTTGCCCTTTAACTCTCAACTCATGTCCTCCTGTTTGAATCTCCCCTACTCTCAATGGAAAAAGCCTATCCACGTCAACTCTATCTATCCCCTTCATAATTTTAAACACCTCTATCAAGTCCCCCCTCAACCTTCTACGCTCCAAAGAATAAAGACCTAACTTGTTCAACCTTTCTCTCTAACTTAGGTGCTGAAACCCAGGTAACATTCTAGTAAATCTCCTCTGTACTCTCTCTATTTTGTTGACATCTTTCCTATAATTTGGTGACCAGAACTGCACACAATACTCCAAATTTGGTCTCACCAATGCCTTGTATAATTTCAACTTTACATCCCAACTCCTATACTCAATGCTCTGATTTATAAAGGCCAGCATACCAAAAGCTTTCTTCACCACCCAATCCACATGAGATTCCACCTTCAGGGAACTATGAACCATTATTCCTAGATCACTCTGTTCTACTACATTCCTCAATGTCCTACCATTTACCATGTATGTCCTATTTTGATTAGTCCTACCAAAATGTAGCACCTCACACTTATCAGCATTAAATTCCATCTGCCATCTTTCAGCCCACTCTTCTAACTGGCGTAAATCTCTCTGCAAGCTTTGAAAACCTACTTCATTATCCACAACACCACCTATCTTAGTATCATCTGCATACTTACTAATCCAATTTATCACCCCATCATCCAGATCATTAATGTATATGACAAACAATATTGGACCCGGTACAGATCCCTGAGGCACACCACTAGTCACCGGCCTCCAACCTGACAAACAGTTATCCACCACTACTCTCTAGCATTTCCCATCCAGCCACTGTTGAATCCATTTTACTACTTCAATATTAATACCTGACGATTGAACCTTCCTCACTAACCTTCCGTGTGGAACCTTGTCAAAGGCCTTACTGAAGTCCATATAGACGACATCCACCACTTTAGCCTCGTCAATTTTCCTAGTAACCTCTTCAAAAAATTCAATAAGATTTGTGAAACATGACCTTCCACGCACAAATCCATGTTGACTGTTCCTAATCAGACCCTGTCTATCCAGATCATTATATACCATCTCTAAGAATACTTTCCATTAATTTACCCACCACTGACGTCAAACTCACAGGCCGATAATTGCTAGGTTTACTGTTAGAACCCTTCTTAAACAATGGAACCACATGAGCAATACGCCAATCCTCCGGCACCATCCCCGTTTCTAATGACATTTGGAATATTTCTGTCAGAGCCCCTGCTATTTCTACACTAACTTCCCTCAAGGTCCTAGGGAATATCCTGTCAGGACCCGGAGACTTATCCACTTTTATACTCCTTAAAAGCACCAGTACTTCCTCTTCTTTAATCACCAGTTTCCATAACTACCCTACTTGTTTCCCTTAACTTACACAATTCAATATCCTTCTCCTTGGTGAATACCGAAGAAAAGAAATTGTTCAATATCTCTCCCATCTCTTTTGGCTCCACACATAGCTGTCCACTCTGATTCTCCAAGGGGCCAATTTTATCCCTCACTATCCTTTTAATATAACTGTAGAAACCCTTTGGATTTATTTTCACCTTACTTGCCAAAGCAACCTCATATCTTCTTTTAGCTTTTCTAATTTCTTTCTTAAGATTCCTTTTACATTCTTTATATTCCTCGAGCACCTCATTTACTCCAAGCTGCCTATATTTATTGTAGATCTCTCTCTTTTTCTGAACCAAGTTTCCAGTATCCCTTGAAAACCATGGCTCTCTCAAACTTTTAACTTTTCCTTTCAACCTAACAGGAACATAAAGATTCTGTACCCTCAAAATTTCACCTTTAAATGACCTCCGTTTCTCTATTACATCCTTCCCAAAAACACAAATTTTCCCAATCCACTCCTTCTAAATCCTTTCGCATCTCCTCAAAGTTAGCCTTTCTCCAATCAAAAATCTCAACCCTGGGTCCAGTCCTATCCTTCTCCATAATTATATTGAAACTAATGGCATTGTGATCACTGGACCCGAAGTGCTCCCCAACACATACCTCCATTACCTGACCTATCTCATTCCCTAACAGGAGATACAACACTGCCCCTTTGCACATTTCATGGGCGAAGCCCTCCCAGCCATTGAGCACATCTACATAAATTGCTGTTGTAGGAAAGCAGCATCCACCTTCAGAGATAGCCGCCACCCAGGTTGTGCTCTTTTCTCTCTGCTGCCATCAGGTAGAAGGTACAAGACCCTCAAGACTTGCACCATCAGATTCAAGAACAGTTTCTACCCCTCAACCATCAGGCTCTTGAATAAAAAGGGATAACTACATTCATTTGCCCCATCATTGATTTGTTCCCACAACCAATCATCTCACTTTATGGGCTCTTTATCTCATTTTCATTTATTTATTTTTATTTATTTATATTTGCATTTGCACTGTTTGCAGTCTTCTGCACTCCGGTTGATCTTTCATTGGTCCTGTTATAGTTAGTGTGGGCATACAGATTTACTGAGTATGCCCACAGGAAAATGAATTTCAGGACTGTATATGGTGACGTATAGAGTATGTACTTTAAGAATAAATTTTACTTCGAACTTTAAAATTTAAAATACTTAAATTGATGCATAAACTTTTCTCGGGCTTCCAGCTGGGTCCAGGTATCAATTTTAACCAACATTTCAATGACAAATTCCATTATCTTCATCAGGGATGATGCCAGAGTTTGGAGATGGCAGAGTCTGTCATGAAAACATTGAGTAAAATCGACACATGGACCCCGCTAGAAGCCCAAGAAGCATTTCTGCATCGTAAATGATAGGAAAGCACTAGATCCTTCTACAGGAGGCATGAAATCTTATTTGGGAGCAACCTGACAGGGGCTGGCAAGACCAAATCAATTAATGTCATCAGAGCAGATCACGTGGTGCTAAGGTGGAGGCCAGTGATTCTCAGTGAAATGTCTTCACCTGTCAGTTCCCCCAGCAAGAATCACTTGATTGAGATCAGCAGTGAACTTCTGCCTGATTTTCCTTGTCTTCTGCTGTTACTGATATGATACTCATATCAGTAAAATTATTGCAGATTAGCAAATGAGCATGAAGATATTAATTGAGGCATTAGAATGTGAGTTCCTCTTGCTTTGACAGAGGTCAGAATAGAGCAGAGCTAACTCAAAACTCAAAGTCAAAGTAAAATTTATTACCAAAGTATCTATACATTACCATATACTACCTTGAGATTCATTTTCTTGCAGGCATTGACAGGAAAATAAAGAAATACAGTGACAATAACTATACATAAACAAAGACTCACAAACAACCAATGTACAAAAGAAAACAAGTTGTGCAGAGAAAAAGTAGATAATACTGAGAACATGAGTTGTAGAGTCCGTGAATGTGAGCCTGGACTGTGGAATTAGTTGAGAGTTGAGATGAGTGACTTCAGGACCCTGATGATGCCTGATAGGGTAATAGCTATTCCTGAACTTGGTGGTGTGGGACCTAGGGCTCCTGTACTTCCTAAACTGAAACTGTAACTGTCAGCAACTGAAGGTGATTAAGACATCAGTGCTGGGGGTATGGCCTTGGAAAAGACACTGACATTGGCTAGCTTATCCTCCCCGTGAGTTTGGAGGATCTTTTGTAGAGACAGTGTTGGTGAAGCCCCTCCAGTGCTCCAAGGTGCTTGAAGTAGGTGGCTTGCAGCCTGGTCGAACACCAGCTCAGAATCAGAATCAGGTTTAATATCACTGGCATATGTCATGTAATTTGTTGTTCTGCGGCAGCATTTACAATACAATGTATTTAAAAATTAGAAATTACTATAAGAAATTTATATAAAAAAATTAAATAAGTGGTGGGAAAAGAGGGGTAGTGTTCATGGGTTGGTTCACTGTTCAGAAATCTGACGGCTCTGTCTGGTTTGGGCTCCTGATCTACAAACAATTTTCTTCAGGTGATAAAAGACACTTATTTATTCATTTATTTATTTATTTGTTTATTTGGAGATACAGTCCAGAACAGGCCCTTCAGGCCCAATGAGCTACATCACCTAGCAACCCACTTCTTTAACTCAAGCCTAATTACAGGACAATTTACAAACACCAATTAACCTACTAACTGGTTTGTCTTTGGACTGGGGGAAAACCGGAGCTTTGAGGGTTATTATTGATGGTGAGGATGTGGATGTGGTGAGGACCTACAAGTACCTAGATGGCAGACTTGTGTGGAGCACCAACACAGAGGCTGTGGACAAGAAGGACCAGAGTCGTCTCTACTTCCTGAGGAGACCGAGGTCCTTTGGAGTATGCAGGCCTCTCCTTCACATGGTCTACCAGTCTGTTGCCGCCAGTACAATCTTCTGTGCTGTGGTGTGCTGGGGCAATGGCATCAACATGGGTGATGCTAACAGGATCAGTAAACTGATTAGAGAGGCAGCTCTGTTATTGGAGTCAAACTGGACACACTGGAGGCTGTGGTAGAACAAAGGACCCTACGGAAAACCCTGGCAATTCTGGACAATGTTTTTCACCTCTGCATGCCACCTTGGCTGAATTGAGGAGCAATTTTAATAATAAACTAAGACAACTGCATCTCTGCAAAGAGTACTATATGAGGTCATTCTTACCCTCGGCCATTATGCTCTATAATGAGTCAATCTATAGCCGGGGAAGTGATGACCCCCTCTTGTTTAAGGTAACTTATTTTATAATTTTTCTTACTTCTCTTCTAATATTTGTATATCTGTGCCCTTGTAATGCTACTGTGACGCTGTAATTTCCTTTGGGATTAGTAGATTATCCATCTATCTGTCTAGAGGAAATCCATGCGGTTCATGGGGAAAACATACAAACCACCTTTCAGACGGTGCCAGAATTGAACTCTGAACTCTGAACTCCAGAACACCCTGAGGTGTAATGCTACCATGGCACCCTGTGTTGGTTTACTGAATGGAATG
This sequence comes from Mobula hypostoma, assembly GCF_963921235.1. NCBI lineage: Eukaryota > Metazoa > Chordata > Chondrichthyes > Myliobatiformes > Myliobatidae > Mobula > Mobula hypostoma. The sequence goes on along the minus strand of NC_086106.1, from coordinate 108,864,463 downwards.
GTGAGTTTCAACGTCCCTGGCTAACATTGTTAAGAGGGGAAGGCTGGTAGATAATAATAGACATTGAGTATAAGGCCCATTCTCCTGCAGCTTCAGTGAACGAACCAACATTGGACTGAAGCTTGGCCTCGAAAATTGTGTACGAAAGTGTTGTTTGGAAACTATAAGTCAATGAATGAAGTTGGAGTGATCTTGGTTCCAGAGTGAGAGTGATTTAGATTAAAGTTTCCCATTTGTCCTGTAAATTAGCTTCATTTCAGCAGGAAGTCTATTGGATTTTAAGCACTGTGTTGAGATTATGACATGTCTAGATGGTAAAATGTTATCTGTTAGACAGAAGAAATGATTCAAGGATGTTATTAAGTCTGCCCTATTGCCTGTAGAAATCCCTGGCCCGTGAACACTCAAAATGGAGGAAGAATTTGGGATGGCATTTAGAACTTCATATCCATTCTTTGGGAACATACAAAAGCCCGGGATAAATAGCAGCATTAGTACATCACTTCCCAAACTACCCACTCACCTGCTCCATTAGGCAACTCCTTATTTACCCATGACAGAGTCTGCATGTATAGTCGCAGGTGAGTGTGGCCCCACAAAACAATCCAAAATCCATGGATAAACCATGAGATCCATGGTCTGTGATGGTTGGATCAATGGTATTCAGGTCTGGCTACCAAGTAAAATACAAGAGGTTCGGGTACGACCTCCGGAAAGCCATCTCAGTTGCAAAGTGACAATTCTGGACCAAATGTGAATCAATGAAGGATGCTCGACAGCAGGGCTTGAATGCTATTACCTCCTACAAGGTGAAACCAAGCAATGGGCTGACAACAAGGCTTCGTTCACAGGTGAGCTCAGTGCCTTTTATGTTTGTTTCGACTGTCAAAACATGAAGGAACCTTCACAAACTCCCACAGCCCCCAATGACCCTGTGATTTCAGTCTCTGAGGCTGATGTGAGGGTATGCTTCAAGAGGGTGAACCCACAGAAAGCATCGACCCAGATGGGTTGCCTGGCAGAGTATTAAAGACCGGTGCTGATCAAATAGCTAGAGTGTTCACTGATATCTTTAACCTCCTGCTTTGGCAGTCTAAGGTACCCACCTGCTTCAAGCAGGCTTCAATGATACCAATGCCCAAGAAGAACTCGATAACCTGTCTCAATAATTTCATCCAGTAGCGTTTACACCTACTTTTATGGCGTTTTGACAGGTTGGTGATGAAACATATCAATCCCTACTTGAGAAGCAAGTTGGATCTGCTCCAATCTGCCTCCTGGCATAACAGGTCAAGAGCAGATGGCATTTCATTGGCTTTTTCTCTCAACCCTGGAATATCTGGGCATCGTAGATGCATACATCAAGGTGCTCTTCATTGACAACAGATTAGCACTCAATACCATAGTCCCCTCAAAACTAATCATTAAGCTTCAAGAGCTTGGCATCAAAGCCTCCTTGTGCAACTGGATCCCTGATATCCTCGCTTGCGGTCCCCAGTCAGTTCAGATTGGCAAAAACATCTCCTTCACAATTTCCATCAGCACCACAAGGCTGTGCACTTTGCCACCCGTTCTACTCACTTTATACTAATGATTGTGAGGCCAAATATCGTTTCAATCCCATATTTAAGTTTGCTGACACCACCACTGTCATTGGCCAAATTAAAGTATGGTGACAAATCAGCATTTAGGAGGAAGGTTGAAAATTTGGCTGAGTTGTATCATAGCAACAACCTCTCACTCAATGTCAGCGAAATCAAGGAGCTGATGATTGACTTCAGGAAGAAGAAGCCGGAGGTCCTTGAGCCAGTCCTCATCAGGGGATCAGAGGTGGAGAGGGTCAGCAACTTTAAATTCCTCAGTGTTATCATCTCAGAGGATCTGTCCTGGGTCCAGCACCTAAGTGTCATAATGAAGAAAGCTCTGCAGCACCTCTACTGTCTTAGGAAGTTTGCAAAGATTCAGCGTGTCATCTAAAACTTTGGCAAACTTCGATAGATGTGTGGTTGAGAGTATATTGACTGGTTCCATCACAGCTTGGTATGAAAACATCAATGCACTTGAATGGAAAAGCCTACAAAATGTAGTGGATTTGCCTTAGTCCATCACGGGTAAAGCCCTCACCACCATTCAGCACATCTACATGGTGTTCTGCCGCGGGAAAGTAGCATCCATCATCAAGGACCCCCACCATCCAGGCCTTGCTCTCTTCTTGCTGCTGCCATCAGGTAGAAGGTACAGGAGCCTCAGAACTCAGACGACAGGTTTAGCAACAGTTGTTACCCCTCAACCATCATGCTCTTGAACCAGAGGGGATATCTTCACTAAACTTCACTTGCCCCATCACTGAACTATTCCCACAACCTATGAACTCATTTTCAAGGACTCTTCATCTCATGTTCTTGATATTTATTGCTTCTTTATTATTATTATTTCTTTATTTTTGAATTTGAACAGCTTATTGTCTTTTGCATGCTGGTTGTTTGTCCATCCAGATGGGTGCAGTCTTTTGTTGATTCAATTGTGTTTCTTGTATTTACTGTGAATGCCTACATGAAAATAAATGTGGTGACATATATGCAAACACGAGGAAATCTGCAGATGCTGGGCATATGGTGACATATATGTATTTTGATAATAAATCTACTTTGAACTTTGTACTATGTTGGCTTCATTTGCTGTCTCTGAACTGAACTGACTGAACTGGAGTGGAAGCGAGAACCCCAATGGGCCTTTAGGGTAAAAATGGATAACCTCTTTTAGGATTTATGTCAGAGTATCTGTGAGGAAAGTTGATAAGTCATGCAGCAACAAAAGGCCCTTCGGCACACTGAATCTGTGTGGACCATAAAGCACCCAATTACACAAATCCCGTTTTATTCTCCCAGGTCCCGATCAACTTTCCCAAATAGCAGCGCTCACTCGCACACTTGTGGGAATTTACAGGGCCAGCTAACCTTTCATCCCACATGCCACGAGATGTGGGAGGAATGTGACACGCTTGGGGAAAAGGCAAGCGGTTACAAAGGGAACGTGCAAACTCCGTACAGATAGTACCGGAAGTCGTGACTGAAGCTGGGTCATTGCAGCTTCATTAGCAATGCTGCTATGGCAACCAATGAGTTCTGAATATTAGTGGATTTTTCAGTGAATATTAAATTGTGTGAAAAATTAATATAATGCTAAATTGTACAGCCAAAATAATGGAGCACCATGGAGAGGGGGCATGTGGGATGGAATCGGGCTTTATTTATACAGAATTGTGATCAGGTCATGTCTTACATAGAGTGGAGTTCCAGGCAATGATTTGTATGTCTTGGAACGGATTCAGACTGTCAGAAATCTGAGTAACTGGCAGATGTTGGAAAAACTTAGGCCTCTCTGCCTGTAATTACAAAACTGACTGGAGACTTAACTGACGCACTACAATTTCCATTTCTATCGTGTTCCTTGCCTGCTGGGCAATATACAGACAAAGAAAAAAAATGATAATTTCAAGATTAACAGCCTGATGACATGATTGAAGAAAATGGTTTTGAAAATGAGAAGCTAAAATAAGGGTCAAAAAGAATAAAATAATATCATTGCAAAGCTTTAAGTTAGATTATCATATCATGACAAGAACGTTGGCATTGCATCTGTACTCCATCTGATCCATAATCTCATCTGTGTACATTCGCCTATTGTTGGTAACTTCATGCTTTTTACATTTAAACTCTATTGCTCCAATGTTGGAAATCAAAAGTAAAAATGGAAAATAATGGAAGCATTTAACAGGACAGTCTGCATCTGTAGAGAGAAAAAAAAGTAAGTTAACACTTCAGGTTGAGGGCAGAGACTTTTTGATTTGAAATATTGTTTCTCTTTTCACAGATGCTGCCTGATCTATTGAATGTTTCCAACATTTGTGTTTGCTCAATGAGTATTATAACTGTTGAAGATATTTAAGGTTATTAATGCATTTGAAAAGATACGTTTATATGTTTCCACTTCTGAGGTGAAATCAGAACTACACACCATTATATATCACTAATACAGTGGATTCCACTTAACTGGAACATATCTGGACCAGTACATTTTAGCCCAATTAAGTGGCTGCCTGAATTAGCCAAAGTTGCATGGAAATAGTTAAGAGGTATGAAAAAGACAAACTACCATTTAACTGAGTAACAATTTATGTATTTAAATTAAATACAAAGCAAATTAGAACACTACCAATACCTCTACAGTACTATAAAACTGTATATTAGTTCCTAATAGTTATTGACTGAGGAATTCATGTGCCGTGTTCATTTGATTGACTGTAAATGAATAAAATCTGAGCAGGCACCTAGTGCAGATAATGGACTACATTTATACAATTTTTTTAGACATTTGCATCCTCTAAATCTTCATTTTCATTGTAACAGTGAAGATGATCGTCGACACCTTCAAATTCTTCATAGTTTCTAACTTGTTGAAGTAGTAAAAATCATTTCATTTTCTCTCTCACCCAGTTCTAGCATCTCTAAGCCACAGTGAGCAAAACAGTTCTGAATTGCCCTACTGGTTGATTCTTGCTAACTATCAGTTATTCTGCTTTTTGAACACAAACACACACAACTAATGCTATTTAAAAACTGAATGCTCTAAGTACAATGGCCACACAAGTGCATGCAACTGATGCTGGTTAGAAACTTTGTGGCAACAGGCTCCTGCCCCAATTAAGTGGCATAATCTCCCAAGTAACGAAGGGAAACCCGGCTATTTTCTCAGTCACCTCACCTCAACTCTGAACTGATCCACCACCTACAGACTTACTTTCAATTACTCTACGATTCATGTTTTCAGTATTATTTATTGTTATCATATGCATAATTTGTCTTCTTTTGACCATTGGTTGTTTGTCAGTCTTTCTTTATGTATACCTACATTAATAATAAATTTGACTTTGATTATTTAATGTTGTCCGTAAGTTTGAAATTGCACAAAAATCACTTTTGTTTTACATTTACTATGCCGAGTTCTGTCTTGCAGCTTCGCCAGGCTGGTGCCTCGTCATTTTTAGACATGTCTGGTGTGTCCCTGGCACTTCAGGATATACTCAGTGCTGAGATGCAGTTTCTGCTGACAGAGGAGTTAGGTTGACATCAAGCCAGCAGCCTTTGGGTAGGAACAGCATCTGCAGTTACGATTGTTATGGTAACCATAGCTCTACTGCCTTCTAATAAATGGCATCGACAATACTGATTGGAAAGAAAGATTATTAAAAGTGGAGAGAGTAAACCAGCTTTGCTATTGGACAGAATGAAGGTATGTCTAATTTTTGAATTTAATATTATGGTGGCTCATTCATATGTAGGGATGTTCATCAGTTAGATGTTCATGAACTGGGCGTACAGTTGTAGAAATTGTAAAGTTTTAAGTTCCTAGGTGTCAACATAGCAGCGAATGTATCCTGTACTCAAAGCATTGATGCGGTCATGAAGAAGGCACATAAGCAACTCTGCTTTATTAGGGTTTGAGGAGATCTGATATGTCACCAAAGATTTTTGCAGATTCCTATAGGTGTATTAAATGAGGAATAGCATCCTGACTGGTTGCGTCAGTGCCTGGGATGAAGGGTCTGATGTACAGGCTCACAAGAGGCTGCTGGAGGTTATAGGCTCGGCCAGCTCCTTCGTGAGGCAACCCTCCCGGCCATCGAGGACGTCTTCAATAGGTGGTGCCGCAAGGAGGCAGCACACGTCACCAAGCGCCCTCAGCGTCCAGGACAAGCCCTTCATTACCACCATCAGAACAGGAGCCTCAATACCCACACTTAACGATTCAGACTACCAGACTTCTGAACAGTCCATGAATCCATGAACACTATTTTCTGCATCATTTATTTATTTTGTATTTTATAGTCAATTTAAAATTCAAAGTAAATTTATTATCAAAGTACATATATGTCACCATATACAACTCTGAGTTTCATTTTCTTGTGGGCATACTCAATGAATCCATAATAGAATAATAACCATAGTAGATTCAATGAGAGACTGCATCAAATTGGGCATTCAACCAGTGTACGAAAGACACAAACTGCATTTTCTAAAAGAAAGAAATAGCAATAATAAATAAACAAACAATAAATATCGAGAACATGAGATGAAGAGTTCTTGAACGTGAGTTCATTGGTTGTGGGAACAGTTCAGTGATGGGGCAAGTGAAGTTATCCCCTTTGGTTCAAGAGCTGAGGGGTAATAACTATTCCTGAGCCTGGTGGTGTGAGTCCTGAGGCTCCTGTACCTTTTTCCTGATGGCAGCAGTGAGAAAAGGGCATGTCCTAGGTGGTGGGGGTCTCTGATGATGGATGCTACTTTCCTGCTACAACTTTTTGTGTAGATGTGCTCAATAGTGGGGAGGGCTTTCCAGGTGACGGGTTGTGCCATATCCACTACTTTGCAAAGGCTATTTGAATTTTGCCAGGACCACTTGGCTTCAGACCTCATCACAGCCTTGGACCGCTGAGCTGATATGTCAACTGTGAGTCCGAGGTGATGTTCCTTGATGTCAAAGCAACATTTGACCAAGGGTGGCATTAGGTAAAACTGAATTCAGTAGCCATCCAGATTGGAGTCAAACTCCAATGGTTGGAGGCAGGGCAAACCTCACTCAAAGGAAAAGAGTGTGGTTATTGGCAGTCATAGGATCTCATTATAGGAGTTCTTCAGGACAGTAGCTTAGGGTCAACCAGCTTTTGTTTTCTATCATAAAGCTAATAAAATCCACCCGTCTGGCTCAGAGTCATAAAGGACTATAGATACTGCAAAGCAAATCGAGCTCGGGAAGAAACCCAAGCGGCAACCGTGGAACGAAATGGATCGGAACATTTCAGGTGAAGATCCTTTATCTGGACTCACCTAGGCTATTATGACAGCACCACCTCCCAAACTTGTGCTGTCAAGGACAAACTCTTTAGACCCACGGTACAGTAATGCTATCACCTGTATATCCCCCTCTGTTCTTTATGCTTGCCGGGTCTAAATCCCTGTGTTTCCTAAAGCGACATTGTGAAATCACCTTCACAACACGGATCAGTGTGGTTCCAAAAGAGCTATCAGGACCGACCTCAAACTAAATAAATAAATAGACATCTTGCATTCAGATTAGATTAATTTATTAATTACGTGCACATCGAAACATACAGTGAAATACGTCTTTTGCGTTAACAACCAGCACAATCTAAGGATGTACCATTACAACTTAAAATAGAAAAAAAGACATTAAAAAGGGCTTAGAAGTTCACAGATGATCGACATATCGTGAACATTCCACAGCATGACGCAAAACGGCGTAGCCTTCAGATCTTATCAGTCCACCGCGGCTTTGTTATACTTACTTTTCCTTGATTGATAAACAATAAGTTAATATTGCTATTATTTATAAATTTAGCCTGTAAAATAGGCTGGCAGAATGTTGTAAAATGAGCAAGATCTAGCCGTTAAGAACATGGAGCTCCCGTCGTCACATGCATATCCAGCCTCGTATCACTAAGTTACTTTCTCTTCCCCAGAGATTCTCCGTGAGAGCGGAACGTGGACTTGAGTGGGCGATCCCCAAGCTGCAGAACAATCGACAGCGGCAGTGAAGTAACATTCTACATAAAAACTAGGACAAAACAATAATTTAAATGTCAGTAGCGATATCGAATGTAGCGGTTTATTTTGTAGTCGCTTAGGCTCGTTGGTCTAGGGGTATGATTCTCGCTTAGGGTGCGAGAGGTCCCGGGTTCAAATCCCGGACGAGCCCTGTTTTTTTTTGGAAAATTTATTTTGAGAACTTTTTTTAAGAAAAAGGGCTCGTCCGGGATTTGAACCCGGGACCTCTCGGACCCAAACCGAGAATCATGCCCCTAGACCAACGAGCCACCGGAATTACAGCTGCGTAATGTTATAATTAGAGTTAAGACTTGGATATGATATAAAATATTTGCTAGGATTAAGTTTATGTATCGCAGTAACGCAAAGCTTTGTATCTACATTTGCAGATCTCTCAAACAACAGGAAATTGCTCAATCACATAATCCGTCAGCAGGAGCGGCCACTTTCTGTGCTCACGTTCCATTGCAAAACACCATTAAGGCGAGAGTCAAAGGTAGAACATCAAAACTGATGTTCCGATACAACGAGATACCGTCGAAAAAATATCCTCATTCATATTTCAAAGGTCGCTGAGGTGTCACACGCAATCCATTCTACTGAAAACACAAAGCAGACTACAGATGCCGTAATCTGGAGCAAAAGAAAATACACAAATTGCTGGACGAATTCAGCTTCTGTGGAGGCAAAGGGATAGTTAGTCCACGTTTCCATTGAGATCAGGGAAATCATTTGTTTCTTCAACAGTCAGGTTTTAACTCTTTCCGATTCGGAGGTAGATATTAATTTTATTACATTTTAACATTGCAATTGAGTTTTTTTTTTCAAAATACCTCAGGGTCAGAGCTATTTAAGTAACTTCCGAGATACCATAGGAGCTGTATTTTTGCACCAACGCTTAATGCCTTCATCTCTAATCAGTTAATTCAATCTACCAACCAACAGTGGAACAATACTCAGAGACAGACCCAAAATGTTCACGTTTTCTCTTTTTTCACAGATGTTGCCTGACCTGCTGATTTTTACCAGTATGTTCTGTTTTTATTTCATGTTTCCAGCATCGGCACTATTCCTGATTTCCATTTTCACTCGTAATTCCACATTTCTGGCCCGTGGTTTGAGACGTAGCTGAAGGAGGATTTGAACCCTGGTTCCAGAAAATATGACATTCTTCAGAGAGAAGGGTATCTAGGTCCTGATTAAATCCCCTAGTCCTTCCCCCATTTGCACCTCTTCACTCCCTTGTTTAATTTGAGTGGCAGGAGAATGCGACTGGGAAAAAAATCCTTTATATTACGTACCTTTCACTCATTTGACAAAATATAAGGACCACATAATCTTTCAAAGCTTAAGAAAATGACATTTTATCATAGAACATAGAACAGTACAGCACAATACAAGCCCTTCTGACCCTATAATCTACTTAACCAAGATTGATCTAACTCTTCCTTCCCACATAGCCATCCATTTTTCTTTCATCCATGTGCCTATCTGAGAGACTATTAAATGTCCCTTATGCATCTGCCTCTATCATTACCCTTGGTAGCACGTTCCATGCACCTACCACTCTTTGTGTAAAGAACGACCTCCAATATCCACCCTATATTTCCTCCCAACACCTTAAAGTTAGTTCCCCTTGTATTGGCAATTTCCCCCCGGGAAAACAAAAATTTGGCTGTGCACTCAATCTGTGCCTCTTTTCATCTTGATCACCTCAATCAAGTCACGCTCATCCTCCTCCTGTTGCTGTGTGAACAAAGTTACCGGAGAGAAGTTACTGGTAGATATGAAGCTGACTCACTATTTGACAAAATGAGACAGAGCAGGCATCACACTTTCAGAGGGAAAATAGCCTGCTTGACCTAACAATGCATAGCGTTTTATTAAAGAACAATTCAGGACAATTCCCCGTTTACAGTGCATCCACAATGCTTCCTTTGAACTACACACAAACTTCACATCACCCAAATAATGAATTTAAATCAACATCGTCTGATTTTTCCATTAACTGTGGTTTACAGTTCTTAAGGAATCCATTGTTCAGAGCTGCATTTAAAATTTAATCTACTGTCTATATTCATTTTTGAAGTTTGGTGGCTGAAGTCAGTTACTAAAGCTACTTACTAAATGTGCTAACCTCAAAAACGCCCTAACGTCTCCAAAAAGAAAAGTCCTAGAGAAGTTTTCACTTCTACATCCTTTCCAAATTAGCTCTGTCCTTATTTTTCTGTGGTGATTGTTTCTGTGGGCATTCATCCTTCATCTCTTACAGATTCCAAATAAGTGACCCTCCTCTTTGTCACTTCTGTTTAGTCATAGTCGTAGTCATAGTCATATTTTATTGATCCCGAGGGAAATTGGTTTTTGTTACAGTTGCACCATAAATAATTAACTTCCTTACCACGTTGAAATAAAGACTAATTTCAGTTATTGTTTCTCAAAATCATGGAATTACCTACCTTCAAGATTCAAGATTGTTTATTGTTATTCTTGAGTTCATGAGTGTAAAGGACAACTCCAGATCTGGTGCAGCATATATAAAGCATACAATAAACATAAAAAACAGTAAAGATACAAAAAACACACAATAAATACAAATGCAATCCTATAAAACTCAATGTACACATAACTGTTATATACATGGACAGATTGTATGTACATAAAGTGAAGCTTGTGATGTGCTTGGAGTGTGGTGGGATTGGTTAATGGGTAACGTATGTTGATCCATGTAACATTCTCCTTGAAATCTATAAACTTTCAAATGGTAACAAGAGGAAGACAGGCATATCCTCAAATGCTGGTAATCCAGGGTAAGACACACAAAATGCTGGAGGAACTCAACAGATCAGACAACGTCTACGGATGGGAATAAACAGTCCATATTTTGGGCTGAGACCTGGAACAGGAAAGCGAGTCCAGATGAAAGGTCTGGGCCCAAAACATTGTTTATTCTTTTCCATAGGTGCTGCCTGACCTGCATTTTGTGTCTTCCAGATTATATTGTCATTCTTTTAGATTATAACTTTTAAATTTGTTCTGACCTTGGCTTTATATAATTAAATGAATGTAGGTAACAAAAAGTTAACGGGTATTGTTGACTTATCAAAATATTGTTTTGAATTTTCTCGCTTCTGCCCTTCCCTACTTTGCTGGTACTCTCTAACAATACTGCAATCATTCACTAAATATGTCAGTAAGTAAAGCCTCTACATCAGGGTGAGAGAAAAACTTGTAGCCAGTCAGGAGTCGAACATGCAGAACTTTTGAGCCATCACCTCCTCAGCTTGAACAAATCTACTCGGAGTGCTGTCACAGGAAAGCGGCAAGCATCGTCAATGACCCCCACCATCCAGGCCATGCTTTCTTCTCGCTACTGCAATCAGGAAGAAGGTACAGGAGCCTCAGGACTCACACCGCCAGGTTCTGGAACAGTTATTACCCCTCAGCCATGAGGCTCTTGAACCAGTGGGGATAACTTCACTCGCCCCATCACTGAACTGTTCCCACAACGTATGGACTCACTTTCAAGGTTTCTTCATGTCATGTTCTCGGTGTTTATTGCTTAATTTATTTATTATTACTATTTATTTTTTCTCTTTTATATTTGCTCAGTTTGCTGTCTTTTGCACTCTGGTTATGTTGTTGGATGTGGTCTCTCCTTGATTCTATTAGGGTTACTGGATTTGTTGGAGGTGCTTGCAAGAAAATGAATCTCAGGGATGTAAATGGTGGCATATATGTACTTTGATAATAAACTTACTTTGAATTTTGAAGCCAAGTCCCTGTGGGTGTCTGTGAACTGGCCTGGCCCACTTGATGAGTCATGTAACAACCCTGCTCCAGGTGTTAGTGTAAACAGTTCAAATCTCCTCTGAGGGGATCCCAGACATAACTATGCATACCTTTGAAGTAAGTGATACTTCAGCTTGTTTTCACCTCAGTGCCTAGGTTAATGATACATTCTGACATGTTTTGAAAGTGATTATTTCTCATTGTTAGATGACTGATAGTAAAGGTCAGTAAAAAAGGAGTGTAACAATGCAGCTCTCTCTTTATGCTACGTAAACAATTGCTAGTGCTTCTACTTAGATACTCCTTTTCTTTAAAGTGTCAAGAGTGACTTGCTTTCACTCCAGTTCAGTACCTTCTGAGCTGACTGATGAGAGCTATGGTGACTGGCAGGACTACCGCAGACACGTCAGTAAGTGCCTGATGAGGTAAGTGGGAAGGCGAGGGTGTAGTTGTGGTTAGTGTGCTCCTTCCAGCTGTTCTGAGCTGGCTCACCGAAGGGAATGGCAATTTTCATCTTCAGTGCCTGCCTTTGTGGAGAGGTAGCTCCTAAGCTTCATGTTTTTCAGGTCTTACTATCAACCGTTAGTGTCCATTAGCCAACCAACTCTGTATTGACCATGATGCCAACGTAAGCTCATCTCATCTGCCTGTGCATGGTCTCTGCCCCTCCGTCCCCTGCCTGTTCATGGGACTGTCTACATTTCTGAAGCTTTGCCCTTGTATTTGCTTCCACCTCTTCCTCTGGCAGTGCTGTCACTCTCTGTGTTCAAAAAAACTTGCCTTGCAAACCCCCTCAGCTTTGATTTGACTGCCTATAGAAATACTTCTCTAATTGCTTTAATATGTTATAAAGGCTATGATGCAAACCAAATTGTCTACCACCACTTTCAAATCTCTTACTAACTCTTCCTTCAGTTAATCCTGACGAAGGGTCTCGGCCTGAAACGTCGACTGTGCCTCTTCCTAGAGATGCTGCCTGGCCTGCTGCGTTCACCGGCAACTTTGGTGAGTGTTGCTTGTCTCCCACTACAGAACACCTCTGATTGGTATCAATGAAGCTGCTTCACAGCCCCAGTACTTCAAAGGTTCACACTGCAATGCTGTGCCTTCTCTCAAACAATCGTCCCACTTCACTGATGCTAACCAACAGACCATTCAATCCAGCCAGTCTCCATTGTCATCCCCATCTCAAGCTGCAGGATGCGAATGACATTTACCTCTGCACTTGCAATATTTGGAAGGTAAGCTCCAACTCATTTTGACTCTGGCAAGGTGGCGCCAGCGATTAACGGACGTCCTCCAGACATTACATGGGACAACTTCTCCCTCTTCTTCTAAGTATACTTCTACTACTAATCTGCGCCTGATGGAAACCTGTAATTTACATTTTGATCATGTGCTTTTGGGCTGACTGAGCGATCTGGCGCTTTTGCTGTCTGCAGGAAATTCGGCATGGTTGAGAGCGAGGTTGAAAACAGAGTATGCAGCCCTAACGTCAGAAAACAAACCCATGATTGGCTCCATCACTCACAAATGTCATCGCTTAAGGTGTCAAGCAAGATTGCAATCAATGAGGATGAGGACAGAAGGCGAACGGATGCTCAGCACTGTCTGCCAGCGTTTATAGACAATAGACAATAGACAATTTGAGAGGGAGAAGGGAAGATCGGAAGTGTCAGTATTACAGTTGAACAAAGGGGACTATGGACACATGAGGGAGGAGCTGGCAAAAGTTGACTGGAAAGATACCCTAGCAGGGATGACAGTGGAACAACAATGGCAGGTATTTCTGGGAATAATACAAAAGATGCAGGATCAGTTCATTCCAAAGAGGAAGAAAGGTTCTAAGGGGAGTAAGGGGCGACTGTGGATGACAAGGGAAGTAAAGGACAGTATAAAAATAAAAGAGAGGAAGTATAACATAGCAAGGATGAGTGGGAAGCCAGAGGATTGGGAGACTTTTAAGAAGCAACAGAAGATAACTAAAAAGGCAATACGGGGGGAAAAGATGAGGTACGAAGGTAAGCTAGCCAAGAATATAAAGGAGGATAGTAAAAGCTTCTTGAGGTATGTGAAGAGGAAAAAATTAGTTAAGACCAAAGTTGGGCCCTTGAAGACAGAAATGGGTGAGATTATTATGGGGAACAAGGAAATGGCAGACGAGCTGAACAGGTACTTTAGATCTGTCTTCACTAGGGAAGACACAAACAATCTCCCAGATGTAATAGTGGCCAGAGGACCTAGGATAACAGAGGAACTGAAGGAAATTCACATCAGGCACAAAATGGTATTGGGTAAACTGATGGGACTGAAGGTTGATAAATCCCCAGGGCCTGATGGTCTGCATCTCAGGGTACTTAAGGTGGTGGCTCTAGAAATCGTGGATGCATTGGTAATCATTTTCCAATGTTCTATAGATTCAGGATCAGTTCCTGTGGATTGGAGGGTAGCTAATGTTATCCCACTTTTTAAGAAAGGAGGGAGAGAGAAAACAGGCAATTATAGACCAGTTAGTTTGACATCAGTGGTGTGGAAGATGCTGAAATCCATTATAAAAGATGTAATAGCGGCATATTTGGATAGCAGTGGGAGGATAGGTCCGAGTCAGCATGGATTTACGAAGGGGAAATCATGCTTGACTAATCTTCTGGAATTTTTTGAGAATATGACTATGAAAATGGACATGGGAAAGCCAGTGGATGTAGTGTACCTAGACTTTCAGAAAGCCTTTGATAAGGTCCCTCATAGGAGGTTAGTGTGCAAAATTAGAGCAAATGGTATTCGGGATAGGGTACTGACATGGATAGAAAATTAGATGGCAGACAGGAAACAAAGAGTAGGGATTAATGGGTCCTTTTCAGAATGGCAGGCAGTGACTAGTGGGGTACCGCAAGGCTCAGTGCTGGGACCGCAACTATTTACAATATACGTTATTGATTTAGATGAAGGGCTTAAAAGTAACATTAGCAAATTTGCAGATGACACAAAGCTGGGTGGCAGTGTGAAATGTGAGGAGGATGTTATGAGAATGCAGGGTGACTTGGACATTGGATGAGTGGGCAGATGCATAGCAGATGCAGTTTAATGTGGGTAATTGTGAGGTTATCCACTTTGGTGGCAAGAACAGGAAGGCAGATTACTATCTGAATGGTGTCAAGTTAGGAAAAGGGGAAGTACAACAAGATCTAGGTGTCCTTGTTCATCAGTCACTGAAAGTAAGCATGCAGGTACAGCAGGCAGTGAAGAAAGCTAATGGCATGCTGGCCTTCATAACATGGGGAGTTGAGTATAGGAGCAAAGAGGTCCTTCTGCAGTTGTACAGGGCCCTGGTGAGACCACACCTGGAGTATTGTGTACAGGTTTGGTCTCCAAATTTGAGGAAAGACATTCTAGCTATTGAGGGAGTGCAACATAGGTTCACGAGGTTAATTCCCGGGATGGAGGGACTGTCATATGTTGAAAGATTGGAGCGACTGGGACTGTATACACTGGAATTTAGAAGGATGAGAGGGGATCTGATTGAAACATATAAGATTATTAAGGGATTGGACATGCTAGAGGCAGGAAACATGTTCCCAATGTCCAGAACCAGAGGCCACAGTTTAAGAATTACAGGTAGACAATTTAGAACGGAGTTGAGGAGAAACTTTTTTACACAGAGGATTGTGGTTCTGTGGAATGCTCTGCCTCAGAAGGCAGTGGAGGCCAATTCTCTGGATTCTTTCAAAAAAGAGTTAGATAAAGTTCTTAAAGATAGCAGAGTGAAGGGATATGGGGAGAAGGCAGGAAAAGGGTACTGATTGTGGATGATCAGCCATGATCACAGTGAATGGTGGTGCTGGCTCGAAGGGCTGAATGGCCTACTCCTACACCTATTGTCTATCGTCTATTGTTACTATTTGCAGTACTATTTTGTGCAATTTTGATCAGGCCAACATGAACTTCCTCTGCGGCTTGCAGTCAACAAATGACACAACACTAAACAGAAATGAATTGAACTACGCTGAACATTCCTAGAGCATTTCAAGGACTCAAGTACTCCGCTGTTTGATGTTAAATATTCTGTGTGTTATTTGATCAGTTTTTGCCATTTGTGCAATTTTTTTTGCACATGGGTGTTTGATGTTTTCTTTGAATGGGTTCCATGGTGTTCCTTAGTCTTGTGGCTGTCTGTGGGAAGAGGAATCTCAGGGTCGTATGCTGCATGCATACCTTGATCAGAAATGTACTTTGAATCTTCGAATCATTCATTGAGGCACAAGAAAAGATGGATCTTGCGCTCACTATTCACAAAAGGAATATCCTCTACCTGTTCATATACCAGAATTACAATCGGATTTAATATCACGAGTATCTGTAATGAAATTTGTTAACTTTATGGCAGCAGTACAATGAAATACACAATAAATAAATATAGAGAAAGAACTGAGTTATATTAAGTGTACATATGTTTATTAAATAGTTCAGTTAAAATAACAAGTGCAAAGTAACAGAAATAAGAATGTAATGAGGTCGTGTTCTAAATGTCCATTTAGAAATCGGATGACAGAGGGGAAGAAGCTGTTCCTGAATCACTGAGTGTGTGCCTTCAGGCCCCTGTACGTCCTTCCTGATGTTAACAGTGTGAAGAGGGTGTGTCCTGGGTGGTGGGGGTCCTTAATGATGAACACCGTCTTCCTAAGGCACCACTCCTTGAAGATGTCTCGGATACTACGGAGGCTAGTACGCATGATGGAGCAGACCCATTTTACAAGTTTCTCCAGCTTATTTCAATTTTGTGCAGTAGCGCCCCCCCCCACCCCATACCAGATGGTTTTGCAGCCAGTCAGAATGCTCTCCACGGAACATTTGTAGAAGTTTTCAACTGTTTTAGTTGACAAACCAACATACATCATTCTCTGAGTATAACACATTAGTCTGAAGGCATTTATGCCTCTATTGTTAAGATAGTACGTGGATTTCTACTTCAGCATCAGAATCAGGTATATTACCATTGACATATGTATTGGAATTCATTTTTTTTGCTGCAGTACAGAATAATACATTAAAGTTACTATAAGATACAATAAGAAATCTGATAAATAAACAGTGAACAAGAGAGCAAATAGTGAAGTAGTTCATGGACTGGTCAGAAATCTGATGGCGAAGGGGAACAAACTGTTTCCAAAGCATTGAGTGTATGCCTTCAGGCTCCTGTACCTCCTTCCTGATTGTAGTAATGAGAGGAGGTCATACCCCATGGGAAGGCGAATGTTGGTGGGTGTCCTTAATGATGGATGCCACCGTTCTGAGACGTTGCCTTTTGATGATGCCCTTGATGATAGAAAGACGTATAAACATGTTATCAGATGCATTAAATATAATACAGATGGCATAAACTTTACCTAAATTTACACATATATTGGCTGCACAGTATGCAAAAGATTAGGTCTGGAATTCCAGTTGCCACCTCAAACAACAGAGATTTACTTCCTTCTCCCCCTGCGCCATTGTTGTCTCTGCTTGTGTGAGTGATGGATTTCTTCAGGGATGTTCTCAGCATGCAGTGAGGATTGAGTTGGGGATCTTCCTGGTTTATGTGGCTCAGTTTCACAATGGAAGGCATTTCAAGTTTAGAAAAAAAAATCACCGGGGCATTGGTCTTCAAACCTGCTGTGCAACCGTGAATATTTTGTTCTGATGATTGATTCCAAGCAGACGTGTCAACCTGCTGTGTGAGCCCTGCGCTTTCACAGGATGTCAGAAATGAGTCAGGACATCTGTACAAGCCAAGAAGAGGATGGGAGACTTACATACATGCTGCTCTTGAAAGCCTCTTTCACAAAAACAGTTTAATGTAGAAAAAGTAACAGCAATAAAGTGAGAACTCAGGACGTTGCCCCAGGAACGATGCACTCCTTGATGTAACCCGCAGTGGTGAAAGACTTCAAGGATGCCCGTGGACACTGCCTGCTTCTTCTCCAGGGACCCACAGGCAGGAACATGGTCACAGAAGGGAGCAAGCAGCCAGCTGAACAAACTCTGTGACTGCTCGTTGCCTGGGTTTGCAGGAATGTCAGATATTAGCCAGCTGAAAACACAATCTGATGAAGCCTGATGGGCTTTCGACTGAATTGAAATTAATTACTTTTGGTTTTGCTGCGCCATGTTAGTGGCGCAGGCTGGAGGGAAACCAGCCAGGGGTTTGCTGCTCATTATCTGGTGATCTTTGCTGGAATGTGTAGGTCTGTGGATATTCAATGAGGACAGGACTCAGGTCCAACGTGGTGCCTCCCACTCTTACAATCTGACAACCTCCATCATCAAAACTCACACTTGAACAAGGCTTCTTCAGATCACGTGCTGTCACGATTGTCTGAACCTTCCTTGTCATAGAATGCACACAGTCCCGCCCACAGTCATACAAATGGCCGCTCTTTGCTTGCTGGCAGATTATCAGCTCGGTGAAAGGCACCCTTTGGTCTGCCTGGAAGTGGTTGGTCTGCCAGCACATCGAGATGTCCATGTAGGAATGCTGCTGACTGGCACATTTCAGGCTGCATGATTTCGTAATGAGGGACGCACTGGTGCAGGGTGCACTTGCTGCAAGGACTCGGTGGGGAAGGACCAGAGTGTAGGGTTCTCTTGCTACTGGAGAAGCAGGGGCCGGGTTGGGTGAAGAGGCCCCTCAGTTATTGTATGTTATACCACACCAGTGGGCGACAAGATTCAAAGTACATTTATTATCAAAACCCGTTCAGCAAAAGACATCAAAACCCCAACGCGCAAAAAAAAGAACAAATTGTGCAAATTCCAAAGAAAAACACCAAACCACAAAGTTAACAAAAGAATCCAGGCATATTCAGTCCAGCTCAGTTCAGCTTCACCCAGCGCTGTGACTTCGTTATTTGACAGGTCGTAGAGCCAGCCCATCCCGATCAACACCGCACAATCTACTGTCACGATGACACCACACTCAGGATGGAGGAACAACACCTTATATTCCATCCGGGTAACCTGTAACCTGATGGCATGAGCATCGATTCTTTGAACTTCTGGTACTGTCCCCTTCCCCCCGCCCCTTCTCCATTCCCCACCTCTTTTCCCTCTCTAACCTAATCTCCTTGCATGCCCTGCTCCTCCCCCTTTTTCTTTCTTCCATGGCCTTCTGTCCTTTCCTATCAGATTCCCCCTTCTCCAACCCTGGATCTCTTTCACCATTCAACTGCCCAGCTCTTTACCTCACTCCTCCCCCCGCCCCCCTCCCCCCGGTTTCACCAATCACCTTGTGTTTTTCCCTTCCCTCCCCCCACCTTCTTTCTCTGACTCCTCATCATTTTTTCTCTCCAGTCCTGATGAAGGGTCTCGCCCTGAAACATCGACTGTCCTCTTTTCCGTAGATGCTGCCTGGCCTGCTGAGTTCCTCCAGCATTTTGTGTGTGTTGCTCGGACTTCCAGCATCTGCAGATTTCCTCTTGTTTATGGAAGGAGTTAGGGACAGACACTGGCAGTAACTTTAATGTTTCAGATTGGAGAGAGGCATGGGCTTTCTGGACCCATTATCTGACTGATGTGGCTGGAACATACAGGTCTCGGATCCCTTGTTGCTGCCCAACTCCATTTGCACAATCTGATTACTGTCACAGTGTAAACTCACACAGACAGTGCTCATATAAGTGAAACACTGCATCTTGATAGTTACTTCAAAGCCTCAAGATCCAAAGTGCATTTATTATCAAAGCATGTATAACTTAAACAACCTCGAGATTTGTTTGCTTACAGGCAGTCGCAAATCAAGGAACCCGGAAGAACCCAATTAAATAAATTTAGAACAATCCCCCAGTGCCCACAGAGAAAGTGAAAAAGGACACAAAGCAAATCGTATAAACAATAGAAACAAGCAACAACAGCAGCATTCTGAACCAAATTGAGTCCTGAGATTCAAATCCCCAGAGCTGCTCAGAGTTGGCCCATTGAGTCTACTCCGTCATTTGGTCATGGCTCATCCATTTCCCTCTTAATCCCTTTCTCATGATTCCCTTTCATGCCTTGACTATCAAGAAACTATCAACCTCCGCCTTAAATACACTAGATAATCTGGCCTCCAGAGCTGCCTGTGGCAACAATTTCCACAGAATCCCCTCCCTCTGGCTAAAGTAACTCCACCTCATCTCTGTACTAGACACATGTCCCTCTATCCTGAGGCTGTGCCCTCTGGTCCTAGAGTCTACTCCATCTAGGCCTTTCAACATTTGATAGGGTTCAATTAGATTCCCCAACCATTATGCCCATTTACGTTAATCGCAACGCTACATTAATTCCCTATTCCCCCTGGTGATGGTTGAGGCCTCTGTTGGTCAGGGTCAAACATGGATGTTACGTCCTGGCTGTCTAGGTATGGAAGCCTGGGCAGTACAATACGGACAGCAATATGTAACAAGCACCACCCCCCCCAACACATCTGATGAATCCAAAGTTACGGCAGAGACCAATATAGTTTGGTGCCAGCAACATCGCAGAGTTGCCGATCAATGTTGAACTCACATAGGACTACCTTCAGAATTCCAGCTCCAGATTTCCCCCTCGGGGTTTACTTCCAAAGCCTTTCCCATGAGCGGGTATAGCCGCAAGGCAGCGGAGGTTTGAGATCAGAATTTTCCTTCTCGTAGATGAGCTGCCAACCACAGCTGACGAACCCCACCTGCCCGAAGCGACTGGTTTTAAGGTGCCAGTAACCCGACTTTGCCCTGTCTCCTGTCACTCGAAATGGTTCCACCGGGCTTTGTAGCTAAACCACATGTGAAGGTCAAGAGCTGGACTTGATTGTCAAAGGCTATTTGAGGCACATTGGGAGCATTTAATAGGTGTTGGGAGCCGTTACCACCCCCAGCTATAACAACCTGAAGCAACCTATGCCCCTATGCTCTGTTGATTAAAATGCCCATCTGTTACTGTACCTACATCTACCACTTCCTCTGGCAGCCCATCCCACATATCAACTACTCTTTGTGTGAAGAATGTACTCCTCAGGTCTCTTGTAAACTCCCTCCTTCCCATTTAAACCTATGCACTCAAGTTTCAGACAACCATATTATGGGAAACACACTCTGGCTACCTGCCCTAGCTATGCCTTTCATAATTTTATATATCTTTGTCACGTCACTTTTCAGCATCCTTCACACCACAGAAAACAGACATAGCCTATCCAATCACTTTTGATTACTCGAGCTCCACAATTGAGGCACTATCCTCGTAAAGCTTTCTCGCGCCTTAATTTCTACAATAGGGGGAACCAGTCTCCTCCTGTCTCCAGTGTGGTGACTTCTATCTGGTGAACAATGTGTCCTGCTGAAGGCTCTCGGCTCAAATTGTCAATGGCTCATTTCTCTTCACAGATGCTGCCTGACCTGCCCAACTATCAAAGGTTCAAAGATTCACTTATTGTCAAAGTATACAACTCTGAAACTCTTCTTCTCCAGATAGCCACGAAACCAAGAAAGAAAAGAACGGCAGCATGGTCATCAACCCCCAAATTCTCCTCCCCCACACAAAAAAAAGAGAAAGATCAGGCAAAAAACACAGAATATAAAAAACTATAAGACTGAAAAAAAAGTCCATTGTCCAAGTCCATATTCAAAATGCAGAAAACCTGGATAACATTCTGCAGGCACAGCAATAGTCTCTCCCCTCTTTGGTGGCAGAACAATCCCACCAGCAATCAAAAGGCAGTCTTCCCTCTCCAGTGGCAGAGTGATCCCCCAATGATCAACAGGTAGTCTTCCCTCTCCAGTGACAGAGCGATTCCACCAGCGATCAAAAGGCAGTCTTCCTCCCTCTCTGGCAGCAGAGCAGTCGCACCAGCGATCAAAAGGCAAACAGCTGGTGCTCACCCTCCACATTCACCTTTATGTTTCAATCTCTCCTGTCGCTTTAATCGATTCCTGTGACACACTCCCTGAGACAGCTTTCCTTATCATCTGGTCTCATATTCTGATCTATTCTGCACCTCAGATTGAGTCCAAGAGCCACAAGGTTATGTTGCAGCTCTATAAAACCCTCATTAGGTCACACTTGGAATATTGCGTATAGTTCTGCTCTGGTCACCTCATTATAGGAAGGACATAGAAGCTTTAGAAAGGTGCAAGGAGATTTACCAGGATGCTGGCTGGATTGGAGAGCATGTCTTATGAAAATAGGTTGAATGAGTTAGAGCTTTTATCTTCAGAGTGAAGGAGGATGAGAGGTGACTTGATAGAGGTATAAAAGATGATTAAAGAAAAGGTATAAATTGTGTGGAGAGCCAGAGAATTTTTTTCCCAGGGTGGAAATGGCTAATATGAGGGGCCATAATTTTAACATCATTGGAGGACAGTATAGGAGGGATATCAGAGATGAGCTTTTTACACAGAGTGGTGGGTGTGTGGAATGCTCTGCCAGAGTTTCATTAGGGACATTTCAAAGGCTCTTAGTAAGGCACATGGACGACATGAAATTGGAGATCTATGTGGGAAGGAAGGTTTAGATTGACCATAGAGTAGATTAAAATGCTGGAAAAGCACAGTGAGCTGAAGGATCTGTACTTTTATCTTCCACATTATATTGAGACAGTGACTTCTGGTTGCACGTACCTCAGCCACAGGAAGCATCATACCTACATCCACCTGTCAAGTCCGTTTCCACGCGTTTCACGTGCATGTTAGTGCTCTGATCCCTCAGGCTCCCCAACATTTCCAACATATCCACTTCCCTTCTCGTCAAATCATCATTTGGGGAAAATATAGCTGTGAATATTAACAGACCAAGCTACGTAACAGAGCGGAAAAACAAAGTAAAAGTTTCAAGTCATTGCCCGCAGTATTTTCGTGTGCTACTACTGTAAAGCAAATAAAAAGAGTTATGGAAGGTAGTAACTCTCCGAAATGGCGGTGTCTGCTAAAACAGTATGTAAAATCATATTACATGATTAACAGGTTTTTAATGATTATATACACACAGGAGTGCAGGAATGGAGGGGAGTGTAGTGACAGATGAAAACCACATGTGGCTTGTAAGCACTGATGAATTTCCAATAGGCTCTGGGAACGGCTTTTTTTAGCTGCAAGTAAGAGTTTTTTGAAAGATTGGGGTTTGTGGAGGTTGATTGAGATGGGATCAAGAAGGAAAGTTTTAGAGCGTACATGGGAAGGAAGATGGTATTTATGAATTGACATGTTCTCCACATGTCCTGAAATTTCTACTCCACTGAGTTAAATTAATCAGCACTATTTCCCCTGATCTCAACACACATTTTAAGCACAAATTGCACTCGAATCAAGGTTGTAAGATTTCTTCATTAGTTTTGAAAATATTACATTAGAATGCAGTGTTGCATGGGGAATGACAAGGTTTGTTGAAAGTCTGACATGGAAATCATATTAGACATAAAAAGCGCATTTTACAGCAGGATGTACCTGGTCAAATTTACAATGTGATGCAAAATGAGGATTATGTTACACTGCACAAAGTATAGTGTAAATCACATTGCAGTGAAGTAAATAATGTTATAAGATTGAATTTATAGCTCAATAGAATTCTGTTTGCTGATTTTTCCCTCAATGAACACAATGGGTAGGACAGTAACATAGGAGACCATTCTGTACATCAAGTGTGTGCTGCAATGCCCTGTATTCATAGATCCACTTTACCAAGAGATACTTCTCCAATAGGGGTTTCAGCGGCTGATATGTTATATGGAAAGTTCCTTGGTCAAGCCATGTTCTTATATGATTTACTGAACACAGTATAAATGTTTCCAGCAGCCAATATTGAATAGTGATCAGGAAAGGTGCATTCCTTCCTTTCGTAGGGCTTAGGTGCAAAGAATAACAATTGTTACTAAGGCCATTCAGACTTGACAACACTGAAATAACCGCAACAAACATAAAAAATGCTGATGAACGCAGCAGGCCAGGCAGCATCTCTAGGAAGAGGTACAGTCGACGTTTCGGGCCGAGTCCCTTCGTCAGGACTAACTGAAAGAAGAGCTAGTAAGAAATTTGAAAGTGGGAGGGGGAGGTGGAGATCTGAAATGATAGGAGAAGACAGGAGGGGGAGGGATGGAGCCAAGAGCTGGACAGGTGATTGGCAAAAGTAAGTATACCCGATTGTGTTTGGCACAATCCAGAGCCATCATTAGTAAAGACGCTGTGAGGTGAATTCCTGCATGTTTATGTTCTGATACTGAGGTCACAGACATACATTTGACAGCCGTGAATGTATTCAAACCTGAGCAATCAATTACCCAGGAGAACTTTCTCAAAGATCCTACTATAACAAAACTTTGTGGGATCATTTCTGATTTCCTCCCTTTCTCTCTTCCCTTTACTTCCAATTCTAATATCATACTCGTACAGATGGCCTGTAAATCTCGGCTGACAGAAGGTCGGAGTGTCAGCTCTGCCAAGATCCACAAGAGAGGAAGGTGGGTTTGCAGGCAGCTCTCAATTATGATACTAATACTCTTGTTCCACGGCAATAAAACTTGGTTGTGTTTTAGATGATTCAGGGCCTGGTGGGAATGTGGTAGAACTCCTTGTTCTGTGGATATGAAATCACTGAAGTCTTGCCTGACATATAGGGGAGGCATTGTCTTTCGAAGTCTGGAATAAGAGCCGTTGTATTTAATCCACAGCGTGTTTCAACTCACCAGACATGACCTAACCACAAACCACACTTAAATCTTTGAGGACTGAAGCTTGATAGTTTTCAATTGATTTTCCTTTCAGCATTCCCATCAGCTGTCCACTCTTGCACAGACAACCTGCATGTCTAGCCACCATTTGCATCGCTCACCCCGGCCTCAGACACTCCATGCTCCTGGCCTAATGTTGCCTCATTCACCATTGTGGGTGCATGAAGCTTCACTCATCTCAAGATCCTCCATGTAATCAAAGGTTGCGAATATTGGCAAGTATGTGCTCTCAAGTTATCAGCAGCAGCTCCACACCATCTGGTGGGATCGTGCTGATAAAAGAAACCTTTGATCTGACTAGTTAGCTTAGTTTAATCTGACCCGGTGAAGAGCTTTTTCACTTTGTATTACTTACCTGACACCTCTGCATAGGAGAGCAGAGGAAGTTGCAGGGGGCCTTGAAAGAGATGTGCAAAACCAAGATGGTTTTAGAAAGAGTAATAAGAGAAAAGTTTCTAGTTCCCCGAAATGCAGAATTGAAGATTAGGGCAAAGTCATGCGAGGAAACCCCTTTATTTTAAAGCAGGCTGTGGTTATGATCAGAGCCTGAAGAAGGGTCTCAGCCTAAAACGTCGACTGTTTACTTTTTTCCCACCGATGCCGCCTGGCCTGCTGAGCTCCTCCAGCATTTTGTGTGTGTTGTTTGGATTTCCAGCATATGCAGATTTTTTTTGAGTCAAAGACAAGTTTATTGTGAAAGTTCAAAGTAATTTTTTTAAATCAAAGTACATACTGTATATGTTACCATACAGCATATAACCCTGAGATTCATTTTCTTGCAGTACTTCACAGTAAGTGCAAGAAACACAATAGAATCAATGAAAGACCGCCCCCAACAGGACGGGCAAAAAAAATCAATGAGCAGAAGACAACAAACTGTGCAAATACAAAAGGAAAATAATAATAATAATAATAAATAAGCAATAAATATCAATACTTTTTGTAGGCTTTACATTCAAGTGTTCCCATACCAGGCAGAGATGCAACCAGTCAATATACTCTCCACCACACATCCATAGAACTCTGTCAGAGTTTTAGATGTCATGCTGAATCTTCACAAACTTCTAAGAAAATGAAGGTGCTGCTGTGCTTTCATCATAATGGCACTTACCCACTGGACCCAGGACAGATCCTCTGAAGTGACAGCACAGAGGAATTTCAAGTTGCCGACTCTTTCCAGCTCTGATCGCCTGATGAGGACTGGCTCATGGGCCTCCGGCTTCCTCCTCCTGAAGTCAATAATCAGCTCCTTGGTCTGGCTGACATTGTGTAAGCAGCTGTTCTGACTCTACTCGGCCAGATTTTCAATCTGCTCATTCTTCAGCTTCTTTGATTCAGCCAATGACAGTGCTGTCATCAGCAAATTTAAAATATGGCGTTGGAGCTATGCTTAGCCTCGTTATCACCAGTGTAAAGCGAGTAGATCGGGGGTCTAAGCACAACTCCGTGCGGTGCACCTTTGCTGATGGAGATCGTTGAGGAGATGTTGTTGCCAATCCGAACTGACTAGGATCTGCAAGTGAGGTAATCGAGCATTCGATTGTGCAAGCAGGTACTTGAAGCTTATTGATTAGCATTGAGGGAATAAGCACAATTACATACACACACAGGTGCAGTGAAAAAATAACTTGTGGTAACTTCATGGGTGCAAAGCACAGCTTTCACAAGAAAAACATAAATTAATCATAAATTGATCATAAGTTATGCACAGCTTTCACAAGAAAACATAACTAGAACAATAAAAATTAACACATTTTAGTGCAAAGTGGTCAAGGTGGGCATGGTATTGCTAAATTGTCATTAGATTTTTGCCAGTTGGTTCAAGAACCAAATGGTCAAAGGAAAGTAACTGTTCTTAAACCTGATCGTCTGGAACTTCAAGCTTCTGTGTCTCCTGCCTGATGGTACCTGCAAAAAGATGGCATGGCCTGGATGATTGCATGAAGTTGATAATATTATATTATATGAATAAAATCATCAGAATCAGAATCAAATTTAATGTCACTGGCATATATCGCAAAACTTGTTAACTTTACAGCAGTACTACTGTACAATGAAATACATGATAGATAAAGAAATAGAGAAAAAACTGAGTTACAATAAGTATATATATGCTTATTAAATAGTTAAGTTAAATATGTAGTGCAAAATAACAGAAATAAAAAAGTAGTGAGGTAGTGTTCATGGGTTCAATGTCTGTTTAGAAATCGGATGGCAGAGGGGGAGAAACTGTTCCTGAATCACTGATTGTGTGCCTTCAGGCTTCTGTACCTCCTTCCCGACAGTAACAGTGTGAAGGGGGAATATTCGGGGTGGTGGGGATCCTGAATGACGGATGCCACCCTCTAAGACACCACTCCTCGAAGATGTCTTGGATACTATGGAGGCTGGTACCTATGATGGGGCTGACTCATTTTACAAATTCCTGCAACATATTTCGATCTTGTGCAGTAGCACCACCCCCCTGCCAGACAGTGATGCAGCTAGTCAAAATGCTCTCCACAATATCTTTGTAGAAGTTTTTGAGTGTTTTAATTGACAAACCAAATCTCCTCAAATTCCTAATGAAATATAGCCGCTTTCTTGCCTTCTTTATAGCTGCATCAATATGTTATGTCCAAGTTTGGTCCTCAAAGATACTGACACCCAGGAACTTGAAATTGCTCACTCTCTCCATTTGTGATCCCTCTATTTGTGTTTCCACATCTTAACCTTCCTGAAGTCTACAATCAATTCTTTGGTCTTACTGACGTTTAGTGCAAGGTAGTTGCCACGACACCACTCAACTAACTGGTATATCTTGCTCCTGCATGCCCTCTGAAATTCTGCCAACAACAGTTGTATCATCAGCAAATTTATAAATAGCATTTGAGTTATGTCTAGCCACACAGTCATGGGTGAAGGGAGTAGAGCAATGGGCTAAGCACACATCTATGTGGAGCACCAGTGTTAATTCTCATCAAAGTGGAGATGTTATTTCCAATCTGGTTAAAAAGTCAAGGATCCAATTGCAGAAGGAGGTACGGAGGCCTAGGTTCTGTAGCTTATCAATCAGGACTGTGGGAATGATGGTGTTAAATACTGAGCTATAGTCAACGAACAGCATCCTGGCATAGGTGTTTATATTGTCCAGGTGATCTAGGGCCATGTGAAGACCCATTGAGATTGCGTCTGCTGTAAACCTATTGTAGCAATAGGCAAATTGCTGTGGGTCCAGGTCCTTGCTCAGGCAGCAGTTGATTTTAGCCATGACCAACCTCTCAAAGCATTTCATCACTGTAGATGTGAGTGCTACCGGGTGATAGTCATTGAGGGAGCTCACCCTACTCCTCTTGGACCCAGGTATAATTGTTGTCTGTTTGAAGCAGGTGGGAACTTCTAATTATAGCAGTGAGAGATTGAAAGTGTCTTTGAATATTTCTACCAGTTGATTGGCACAGGTTTTCAGGGCCTTACCAGGTTCACCCTCTTGAAAGACAGCTTGACATTGGCCTCCAAGGTAGAGGTCACAGGGTCATCGGGGATGCTGCATTGACCCTCATAGCTATGGTTTTATTCTCCCTTTCAAAGTGAGCATAAAACACATTAAGCTCTTCTGGTAGTGAAGCATCGCTGCCATTCATGCTGCTGGGTTTCACTTTGTAGGAAGTAATGTCCTACAAACCTTGCCAGTGCATCCAATGTCACCTCCCACCTCGCCCAGAATTGTTTCTTGGCTCTTGAAATAACCCTCTGCAAGTCATATCTGGTTTTCTTATACAGACCTGGATTGACAGACTTAAAGGTCCCAGATCTAGCCCTCAGCAGACTACAAACCTCTTGGTTCATCCACAGCTTTTGCTTTGGGAATGTACAGTAGGTTTTCATAGGCGCACACTCATCCACACAGGTTTTAATGAAGTCGGTGACAACTGTGGCATACTCATCCAGATTTGAAATGGGTCCCTGAACACAATCCAGTCCACTGATTCAAAGCAGTCCTGCAAGCACTTCCGTGCTTCCCTTGTCCATACCTTCTTGTCCTCAGTACTGGTGCTGCAGACTTCAGTCTCTGCCTATACTCAGGGTATAGGAGTGCAGCCGGGTGATTAGACTTTCCAATGTGTGGACGCTGGTTAGCACAGTAGGCACTCTTGAATTTAGTGTAACAGTGGTCCAGTGTGTTACTTCCTCTGGTATTACAGGTGATTTGTTGATAATAATTATTTAGTGACTCTATCAAGCTGGCCTGGTTAAAATCCCCCAAAATGATGGGGAAGGCATCAGGATATGCTGTTTCATGCCTGTTGAATCTACAAGTTATGTAAAGGAATGTGGGTTCCAAAGGAATTGCCCACGTATTTCAACTATGGGAGGCCATAGCATTGATGCCAACAACAGCCTTGTAATTTTTCTTTGCAATTTCCGGTATTTGCAGACTTTTGCTTTTGTGATGGGGTCCGTTAGAAATTCAAACATACATTGTAAAACCTCATTTTCCATGTCTGTAGCCATTTTCCCCAAATTCTCTTTTTGGGATGGAGATTCACTCATACAAAAAATGGTGCTATGGAGCTGGAACTTGATTCACCTTCCCCAGTTAAACCAACATGCAAGTTTATCCACAGTGAAATTTACATTGTCCATCTGAAAAACGACAAGTTTTTATTGACTCACAGGGCTGTCAGGCTTTTCTAATTCCATTACCACAGAAGCCATGTTAATTTGAGGGCCAACACTCAGATCGTATCTTTTGTTCTCACTGGGACCTCTTGTAATGCCAAAAATGAAAACTGAAGTGTGCTTGACTGCTCTGCCTCTGGATGTCAGGGTCATGGTCATTGTCCTAAATTCAGAATCATTCCAGGCTGCTGCTGCTGACCTTTGCCAAGTCCCATAGTTCCTGCAGCCAGTTTCATGAGGGAAATCACCCAATCTCCATAGTCAAGACAAAGAACTTTCATCCACTGTCCCTATTTTGCATGGGTATTTCTCCAGATTGCAGACTTCCCTGAAATGTAGTCATCTGTAGAAATTGGTGACCTCCTCTCAGAACTAGCTGACCTAGCCCTGATGGGTTTCAGTGGCCCTTGCATAAAGGGCAGACCTCCTGAGATCAGTGGCCTTCCAAGTCTATCTGAACCCTTAGAAGTGCTCATCCATTCCTCGTCTCACCAGTCCAGCATCCGTTCATCAAATAGCAGCCTATCCAAGCGCTGGGGAGATCAGTAACATAGCGGTTAATGTGACACAATTACAGCTCGGGGCTTCGGAGTTCAGAGTTCAACTCTGTTGTCATCTGTAAGGAGGCTTTACATCCAACCATAGAATGCCTGGGTTTTTCCCGGGCACTCTGATTTCCTCCCACCGTCCAAAGACCTACTGGGCAGGTTAATCGGTTATTGTAAATTATCCCTTGATTAAGTTAGGGTTAAATCGGGGTTGCCGGGGGTAACTAGGGTTATGCGACTTGAAGTGTTGGAAGGACCTATTCCGTGCTGTATCAATAATTAAAGGAATACAGTTTGTGTTGTTGATTGCCTGTTTAAGAGCTGCTTTCCATTATCATGTCTGCTGTGCTGTCTGTTAAGAACTGGTAGCACATCAGTAAGGAAGCAGCACTGCAGCCAGCAACTGTTCCAGTCTGATGCTGAGGGGTGGAAGCAGAGAGTGACCGTGACCTCGGCCTCCATGGGGGAATGCAGTCGACCACAGTTGTGCTTGAAGTTGTGGAACGTCAGGTCTCAATGAGGGCAAGAATTGTCAGAGCAGATTTTTGCCATTTAAACAGCACGATCTCAGAGAAAAGGCAATTCTGCAAATCTCGTTGTTTTGTAAGTAAACGTAAACTGTTGCTTTTGAGTCACAAGAGATTCTGCAGATGCTGGACATGTTGAGCACGATACAAAACTGCTGGAGGAACTGAGCAGATCAGGCAGCAACTATGAAAGGAATGGAGGAGATATCAAATCTGAGCCCGAAAAGTTGACTCTTTATTTCTGTCTATTGATGCTACCTAACCTGCTAACTTCCTCCAGCAGCTTTTATATGTTGTTTTTGAGATCAATAAGGCAGCCACCATCATCCCCTCGCCCAAGATGGCAACAGTAACATGCCTTAATTATTACCATCCATTGGCACTGACCTCAATGACAATGAAGTGATTTCAGTGGCTGGTTATGGCTTGCATTAAATCCCATCTTCCTGCTACATTGGAGCCTTTCCAGTCCACTCTTTGCTCAAATTTGTCCACAGATTCTGTACTCCACTCCACTCTATCCCACCAGGAACATGATGCCTCATTCACCAGGATGCTGCTTATTGACTTCAGCTCAATGTCTAATACGATCATCTCTCAGAAGCTGGTGGGCAAACTGACCTCGTTGGATCTCAACACCTCTCTCTGTAACTGGACCTTGGACTTCTTGACAGAAAGACCACAGTCAGTGCATGTTGGCAGCAAGGTCTCTAGCTCCATCACACTGAGCACTGGCACCCTGAGGTCTATATTCCCAACCCACTGCTGTTCACGTTGCCATTGCTAGATCCAGTTCAAACTGAATCGCCAAGTAAGCTGATGACGCAATCGTAGCTGGCTTCATTAACAACAACGACAAGACAATGTAGAATCATGCGAGCACAATTTGAGTCTCAACATGGACAAGACCAAAGAGATGATTGTGGACTTTAGGAAGATGCAGACTGACCACTCCTCACTGGACTCTCCTTCGTAGAGCGAGTTAGGAGCACCAAGTTTCTGGGAGTGCACATAATGGACAATCTCACTGATCCATCAACACCACCTCTTAGGTCAGGAAACCACAACAGCATCTCCACTTCCTGAGAAGATAGAGGCAAGCAAGGCTCCCAATCCTAACCAATTTTTCAAAAGTACCATTGAGAGTGCCCTGACTAGCTGCATCACTACCTGGTACGGGAATTGCAAGGCATCTGACCGCAAGTCCTTACAATGGACTGCGAGGACTGCTAGAGGATCATCAGGGTCTCTCTTCCACCCATTAGAGATATTTATCAGGAGCACTGTGCACAAGGGGCACTTAGCATTTTCAATGGTCTCTCCCATCTGTTCAATAGTCTCATTGACCTCCTACCATCAGGCAGGATGTACCATGGCATTAGGACAAAGACTATCAGTATGGGAAACAGCCTCTGCCACCAGGCCTTAAAACTACTGAATTCCCTGTCACCACCTAGGTCTCATCACACGTGAAGCACTAGTACTTATTGGTGTACTTATCGTAACACCATTACGATAATTTGTGTCGTAAATGCACCTTATTATTTGTTAGTTTATTTGTGGTAATATTATTTTATATGTTTTGTGTGTGTGTGTGTGTGTGTGTGCGTGCGTGTGTGTGTGTGCGTGTGTGTGTGTGTGTGTTATATGTACTGTGTTGCACAGCTAGGTCTGGAGGAACGTTGTTTTGTTCGGTGGTACTTATGTATACGATCGAATGGCAGTAAACTTGAACTTGACCTTGGAAATCTGTCTGTAGTTGAACTTTGTATGATGTGTTGATATTAATGTCACCAGGGGAGTTTTCTGTTGGGGAAAACGGGCCAGGGAGAATGCAGATCCTGCTGAGAAACAAAGAAACAAATTTCCCGAAGGATAACGAGAGACAGAAATTCCGTAAAACTACTCCATGAATTAGCCCATTTTAATCAACACAACAACATTTTCCTGGAGCCGGGGGAATTGATTGTGTCAGTTGTAGGTTGGCTCCATGTGGGGAAACCCCCATGGGACTGTTCTGCAGTTGTAGTTGTTGCTCTTGCTCTGGCTCTCAGAAGGAGTGTTTGGATGACCACAAAACCAAATAACTCTGCGGTGCAACTTCTTGGCTTGTGCAATTGTTTGATTTGCTCCTGAGCAATGCCAGGGGACAATTTTACTGGCAAAAGACACTAAAGAAATGGAAGTCATTCCCCACCTTTGAACCATTACAGTACTCACGCCCTTTGCTCCTGTGTTATGCTGTCTATTCAGTCTTGTCTCATCTAGGCAAAATATTACTTCTGTGTGTCATGGGGCACTCTAGAAGGGCTGGACCCAGATGTGGAGGAACGGCAGGATCCCCAGGAAGAGAAACAAGCGGTCAGACCAACAGAGAAAGACCAACAGAGAAATACCAACAGAGTCTTGGAGGAGCAACTGAGCAACACCAGGACACAATTCATTACCCCCAGTACAATGACCCCGCAAAGGCACTGAATGAGAGTCCTCTTTAAATAATCATAGAATACAGGAAGCATGAGCCAGCCACAATTAACTTGGCAAGATTTAACCGAAAACTCTGGAAGTTGCATGCTGTATGGCAAGCCGCAAGCCTCATGACGCTATATCCTTTTCCTTTGTCCTATTGTAAATGGCCGCTAGAAAATTAATCTCAGGGTGAGATATGGTGACATATGAGGGGTGATTGATATGTTCGTGGCCGAAGGTAGAAGGAGTCAATTTTAGAAAACCTAGCACATTGATTTTTCAACATAGTCCCCTCCTACATGTACACACCTAGTCCAGCGGTCGTGGAGCATACGGATCCCTTCTTTGTAGAAGTCAGCGTTTTGGACCTCCAGAAAGTGAGTCCACTGCAGGGATGATTGATAAGTTTGTGGCCTAGGGTAGAAACATAGAAAACCTACAACACAATGCAGGCCCTTCGGCCCACAAAGTTGTGCCAAGCATGTCCCTACCTTAGAAATTACAAGGCTTACTTATAGCCCTCTGTTTTCCTAAGCTCCATGTACCTATCCAAAAGTCTTTTAAAGACCCTATCGTATCTGCCTCCACCACAATTGCCGGCAGCCCATTCCATGCACTCACCACTCTCTGAGTAAAAAACTTACCCCTGACAACTCCTCTGTACCTGCTCCCCAGCACCTTAAACCTGTGTCCTCCTGTGGCAACCATTTCAGCCCTGGGAAAAAGCCTCTGACTATCCACACAATCAATGCCTCTCATCATCTTATACACCTCTATCAGGTCACCTCTCATCCTCTGTTGCTCCAAGGAAAAAAGGCGAAGTTCACTCAACCTATTCTCATAAGGCATGCTCCCCAATCCAGGCAGCATCCTTGTAAATCTCCTCTGCACCCTTTCTATGGCTTCCACATCCTTCCTATGGTGAGGCAACCAGAACTGAGCACAGTACTCCAAGTGAGGTCTGACCAGGATCCTATATAGCTGCAACATTACCTTCTGGCTCCTAAATTCAATTCCACGATTGATGAAGGCCAATACACCGTATGCCTTCTTAGCCACAGAGTCAACCTGCACAGCAGCATTGAGTGTACTATGGACTCAGACCCCAAGATCCCTCTGATCCTCCACAATGCCTGGAGTCTTACCATTAACACTATATTCTGCCATCATATTTGACCTACAAAAATGAACCACTTCACACTTATCTGGGTTGAACTCCATCTGCCACTTCTCAGCCCAGTTTTGCATCCTATCAATGTCCTACTGTAACCTCTGACAGCCCTCCACACTATCCACAACACCCCCAACCTTTGTGTCATCAGCAAATTTACTAACCCATCCCTCCACTTCCTCATTCAGGTCATTTATAAAAATCATGAAGAGTAGGGGTCCCAGAACAGATCCCTGAGGCACTCCACTGGTGACCAAACTCCAAGCAGAATATGACCTGTCTACAACCACTCTTTGCCTTCTGTGGGCAAGCCAGTTCTGGATCCACAAAACAATGTCCCCTTGGATCCCATGCCTCCTTATTTTCTCAATAAGCCTTGCATGGGGTGCCTTATCAAATGCCTTGCTGAAATCCATATACACTACATCTACTGCTCTACCTTCATCAATGTGTTTAGTCACATCCTCAAAAAATTCAATCAGGCTCACAATGCATGACCTGCGTTTGACCTGC
Organism: Mobula hypostoma; assembly: GCF_963921235.1. Lineage (NCBI taxonomy): Eukaryota > Metazoa > Chordata > Chondrichthyes > Myliobatiformes > Myliobatidae > Mobula > Mobula hypostoma. The sequence goes on along the minus strand of NC_086106.1, from coordinate 108,830,447 downwards.
TGACTACTCCTAATCAAATTATACCTCTCCAAATATTCATAAATGCTTCCTCTCAGGATCTTCTCCATCAACTTACCAACCACTGAAGTAAGACTCACTGGTCTATAATTTCCTGGGCTATCTCTACTGCCTCTCTTGAATAAAGGAACAACATCCGTAACCCTCCAATCCTCCAGAACCTCTCCCGTCCCCATTGATGATGCAAGGATCATCGCCAGAGGCCCAGCAATCTCCTCCCTCGCCTCCCACAGTAGCCTGGGGTACATCTCATCTGGTCCCGGCGACTTATCCAACTTGATGCTTTCCAAAAGCTCCAGCACATCCTCTTTCTTAATATCTACATGCTCAAGCTTTTCAGTTTGCCGCAAGTCATCACTACAATCACCAAGATCCTTTTCCAAAGTGAATACTGAAGTAAAGTATTCGTTAAGTACGTCTGCTATTTCCTCCAGTTCCATACATACTTTCCCACTGTCACACTTGATAGGTCCTATTCTTTCACATCTTATCCTCTTGCTCTTCACATGCTTGTAGAATGCCTTGGGGTTTTCCTTAATCCTGCCCGCCAAGGCCTTCTCATGGCCCCTTCTGTCTCTCCTAATTTCCTTCTTAAACTCCTTCCTATTAGCGTTATAATCTTCTAGATCTCTAACATTACCTAGCTCTCTGAACCTTTTGTAAGCTTCTCTTTTCTTTTTGACTAGATTTATTACAGCCTTTGTACACCAAGGTTCCTGTACCCTACCATAATTTCCCTGTCTCTTTGGAACGTACCTGTGCAGAACTCCACATAAATATCCCCTGAACATTTGCCACATTTCTTCCGTACTTTTCCCTGAGAACATCTGTTTCCAATTTAAGCTTCCAATTTCCTGTCTGATAGCCTCATAAATCCACTTACTCCAATTAAATGCTTTTCTAACTTGTCTGTTCCTATCTCTCTCCAACGCTATTGTAAAGGAGATAGAATTATGATCACTATCTCCAAAATGCTCTCCCACTGGGAGATCTGACACCTGACCAGATTCATTTCCCAATACCAAATCAAGTACAGCCTCTCCTCTTGTAGGCTTATCTACATATTGTGTCAAGAAACCTTCCTGAACACACCTAACAAACTCCACCCCATCTAAAGAAGGAGAATGAGTTATACAGCTCTCGTTACATGCATGTGCAGTTCAACTCTTTGAGTGATTATGCAGGAAGTTTGAAGTTAATAACTCATCTGCTTCTACCTTAGGCCACAAACTTATCAATCACCCCTGCTATGGAGCACTTTCTGGAGGTCCAATATGCTGACTTCTACAAAGAAGGGATCCGTAGGCTCCACAGTCGCTGGACTAAGTGTGTAAATGTAGGAGGGGACTATGTTGAAAAATACATTTGCTAGGTTTTCTAAAATTGACTCCTTCTAACCCAGGCCACGAACTTATCAATCATCCCTCGTGTATGTACTTTGAACTACAGCACAGAAAGGAAAACATTTTGCATTGTGGAACTTCAATAATGTTTAAATTATCACCGTTAAAATTATATTTTTTTCTATTTTTGCAGTGGTATTGGTTTCGCTGAAGTTTTGACCATGAAAGCAACAGCACTTCTGGTATTTATTTCACTTTGCGTGTTAGTTACGGGTTATAAGCTTTCATAGAAACATATAGTAAATTGTGGAAATGATCCAGAAGCGTCCATAAAATTCCAATAGAAAAAAATAATAACATTCTGCCACTCAGAGTTGTCAGTTCCGTTGCTGGGAACTCTTGAGCAACAGAACTGCGGCAGCAGTTCAGCCCACTCTGAGTAAGTCAGATATCCACTTGCACAATTCCACATGTTTTCAGAGCTCAATTCTATTTCTCCAAATGGTGGTTAATGCAAGCAGAGTGTCGGCCACAGGCACAGTTGTGTTTTATTGCTGTGAGGGCAAGGAGTGGGGAGTGTTGGAGCCTTACAGGCCAGACGAGAGTGGGGTGAGAATCAAAACACTGGCATGGGGGTGGGGGAAGTTAGCACGGGGATATTTTGAAAGATGGGGTCAAAGGCAAACTCTTTGTCACATGCTCAAGTACACGTTCAAGTAATTAAACACTTGCAGCAGCGTCACAGGCCCATGAGCAGCATTGACAAGAGAAACATAAATTATATACAGTGTTTACAAGGAGAAAGCACATTTGAAACAAAAAGAAACAAAGTCTGCTTTGGTGCAAGGTGATCGACATGGTCATAGTGTTGCTAAGCTGTAGGGTGGGTTCTGCGAGAGATTTATGAGGCCAGAGGGCTTGTTGATATTCTAGAGATTTGAGTGAACAGCACATTGCGAGCCCACGGTGGAGGTGGGGAAATGGCAGAGTCTACTGAGGGAGGCAAGGTGGGGAAGAACCAAAGGCCAAATGATGGCACCCAAGGGAAGTCTCCCAATTTAATGTCAGAGTGATGACTCTTGTATTGAGCAAGTGTGAACCCCCCAAGGAAAATATGTCTCACGTTTTCCCACAGTTATAGTCATAGGGACATAGAACACTACAGCATGTCCAGTCCACACCGAGCTATAATCTTGCCTAGTCCCATCAACCTGAACCATATCCCTCCATTCTCCTCCCATCAGTTCACCTAGCCAATTTTCTCTAAAATGTTGAAATCAAACCCACATCCACCACTTCAACTGGCAGCCCGTTTCACGCTCTCGCTTCTCCCTCAGGTTGCCATTAAACATTTCACCTTTCACCCTCAACCCATGACCTCTAGTTCTAGTCGCACCAACCTCAGTGCATCAGTTACCGCCTGAAACACTGAAGCTGGAAATGCCTGGTCAAACTTCCCAAATCGCATGTTACAACTTGGAAATGATCTGAAGTACAGCTTAACTCCAGGTTAAATCAATTTCCACTCCCATGCTGCTGAGAAATAATAGCATCATGCAATCCAGTTTCTGGGCAAACGAGTTTAATGCTTGCTCCCCATCACCGGCGAGGAATCAAACAGTGAGCTCTCTTGTTTCTTCTTATGATCTGGTAACACAGCACGGGGCTAACACTTGAGGGAGCTCTCAAGTTAGTTTTGGCACCCTCTTGAAATGAGCTGTGCAGGGCTGGGAAGTTTCAGCTCTGATTCTCCAGTGAGCAGTTAGTTGTTGCCAGTTGGTAAAACAAAATTCCTGTTCCTGGCTAATGGGATATTAAGCAGGTTTCCTGTTCCCTTTGAGACGGGCTTGTGTATGAATGCGTGTGTACAGTGTGTGGGTGTGAGAGAGAGAGAGAGAGATGGAAATAGGTAGAGAGAGCAGGGTCAAGATTGAACGTAGTGCTCTCCACGATTGATGGGCGAGCTCCAAATCACTGTCCTTTCGCCCATTCATTTGGACAGTCTTCCGAGCGACAATTGAACCCATGCTCCAGGAAGACTGGAAGTGAGGAAAAATAGTTGGAAAAATGGAGGACATCTGAAAGGGATGATGTCTCAGGAAAGCAACATGCATCATTATGGACTCCCATCTGGGCTATGGCCCTTTCTTGATGCTGTCAGCAGGCAGGAGGCACAGGAGCCCAAGGTTCAACAACGCTTTCTTCCCACTGCCCGCCCTCAGGTTCTTGAATGAACCTGAAATACCTTAATTCTACCTTGGACATTTGCCTCCGCTCACATTAATGTTGTGTTATCTCTGTTTATTATGTTGTGTGACTGATGTTAATTTATGTTTACATTATCTGCAAAGTATTGTGCTGCTGCTGCAAACACTCATTCTCATGGTATTTATGTTCTGGCAATCTATGCTTATGACAATAAACTTGAACTTGAAGTAAAATTCTAAGTACAAAGGGGAATTGTAGAGGCAACTCATGAAGTGTTTGATGTCTCTGTGCCTGTAATCAATGAGGTTCAGAAAGCTTGTGGGGGTGGGGGGCGGTTCTCACTGAAGACTACTGGGTATTGGAAGTCCTGGACAGAGTGGAGGTAGAGAGTCTAGTGTCAGACTAATGGGACGTCCCTTTAAAACTGAGATGAGGAGGAATTTCTTCAGTCGGAGGTGGGAGGGGGGTGGTGGAGAATCCGCAGAATTTGCTGCCACAGAAGGCTGTGGTGACCAAGTTGTTGGGTGTACTTATGACAGAGGTTCTTTATTGGTAAGGAGGTTAATGGTTACAGGGAAAAGGGGGGGGGGAATGGGGTTGAAAAGGAAATCAGCTATGATTGAATGACGGAGCAGACTCAGTGACCCAAATGGCCTATTTCTCTTCCTGTATCTTATGGTTCTATGGATGATGAAGGGGGCAAACTTGATTTACACTCAAAAGATGTGCAGCATTGGTGGAGAGAGAAAGCTCTCTCTATGGCTAGGGCTGGGAGGCCCAACATATTTTCAACCTCACTGGTTCTGGGAAATGTATTATATTTTTTTTGATCTGGACAGGCCCAGGCTGCATTTTTTATGTAGATATGAGGAACCCCGCTGTTCCTAATGATCCCTTAAAATTCTTCCAATGTTCAACAGTGACCATCTTTAAAGCAGAAAGGCTTGTGGATGCCTCACAGGAGATTTAAGTTCATAATCAGGCCTGATATTTTGGTGCAATACTGAGGCATGGTTGTGATGTTTAACTGAGTCTCTGTCTACCCCACTGAGTTACCCATGACACTTCTTTGAAGAAAAACAGGTAGTTCTCCTTTAACTGAAAGCAAAATACTGTAGATGCTGGAAACCTGACATAAAACCAGAAGATGCCGGAGATATTCAACAGGGCAGGCAACATCTATGGGGATGGAAGCCGAGCTGCATTTAGAGCTAATGTACACCTGGTCTGAAACAACAACTCTATTTCTCTCTCCTCTGGGAGTTAATGACTACAAATCATTCCCTTGTGTTCCGGCCAGCATTTCCCATAGTGACTACCTATGCACTCCCAATGTCTATTTGTCACTGAGTACAGGATGGATGGATCTTTACAACATCCATATAATTAGTCATGTTAATGATAGATATACAATACTGTACAAAAATCTTAGGACATATATATTCTAGAACTAGAATATACAAGCAAGGATGTACTGTTGAGGCCTTATAAAGCACTGGTAAGGCCTCACTTGCAGTACTGTGAGTAGTTTTTGGCCCCTTATCTAAAAAAGTATGTGCTGACATTGGAGGGGGTTCAAAGGAAGTTTGCAAAAATGATTCCCGAGATTGAAAGGCTTGTCATATGAAGAGCATTTGATGGCTCTGGGTCTCTGCTCTCTGGAATTCAGAAGAATGAGGGGTGACCTCATTGAAACCCATCGAATGTTGAAAGACCTCAATAGAGTGAATGTGGAGAGAATGTTTCCAATAGTTGGGGGAGTCTAAGACTAGAGGACACAGCCTCAGAATAGAGGGACGTACTTTTAGAATGGTGATGAGGAGGAATTCCTTAATCCAGTGAGTGGTGGAATTCTTTGCCAGAGGCAGCTGTGGAGGCCCAGTCTCTATGTATATTTAAGGCAGAGGTTGATAGATTCTTGATTAGTCAGGGCATGAAGAGAAACGGGGAGAAGACAGGAGGCTGGGGCTGAGAAGGAGAATGGATCAGCCATGATGAAATGGCGGAACAGACGATGGGCCAAAATGGCTTAATTCTGCTGCTATATCTTACATGCAGTCAGGGTACCTACAACCTTTGCACAGTACTGTATTTGTCAAGACGGAGAGGAGAGAGAGCAGTAAATCCGGCGGAAGCAAGGGGTGTTGGGAATGGCGAAGGTGGAGTCCTGCAGGAGGGGTGTGGGACAGGCGGCAGAGAAGCGGAGCCAGGGTCAGAGGGTGACACAGGTGCAGTCTCACCCAGCCTTCAGACACCAGGCAAGGTCATTTGACTCCATACAATTGACTTATTGATTATTACAGAATGTCTCTGGTGTTTCCTGCTCCCTCCCCTCTCCCACTCTCAGTCTGCAAGACAGACCCATATCAGAATCAGGTTTATCATCACTCACAAATGTCATGAAATTTGTTTTTTTTTTGTGGCAGCAGTACAGTGCAATACATAAAATTACCTCAGTACTGTTCAAAAGTCTTAGGCACCCTAGCTATATATGTATGCAGGCATATATATACAGTACTCTAATATACTGTATGTATCCATGTGTATGATATGCCCTTAGCAGCCAGATGCAAATTCCTGCACACTTGAGATGTCTGGAGGCCCTAAGAGATGCTGTATAAAGAGCATTTCCAGCATCTGCAGATTTTCTCTTGATTTATTAAGACGAGTTCTTTCTTTCATTGTTGACTAGTGATTCATTATATCCCAAATCACAAGTACTTAGTCAAAAAAATGTCCTCAAATCCAGCTTGCAACCATGTTTGGGTCACGGTCTATCCAACTGCTACTGTTTCTTTAATACCTCTCTCTCTTAAAAGATGGCAATGAAAGATTATTTATAGACTTATACGATCCCTGTGTTGACTTGACTCATCAAAAGATCCACTTCCTCTTCCCATGTTGCAATTTTATTATTGCTGTGGTAGTCAGTTAAACTTGATAGTTGCTTTGATTAATTGGAACAGACAGGAGCTTTTAGTTTCTGGCACTGACCTGCTGAGTGTTTTCTTCAGGGCAAAAAAAAGCACACAGGGCAGAAAGTAAAGTAGGGGAGTTTTGCCTGTCTGTCTGCACGGTCACTGTGACCCATCTCTTGTGTGAAAAAGATGTGATATGATTACCCCTTAAGGGGTAAAAGCCAGTGTCAAATCAGGCCCATGCATTTGGTGAGCTTGTTGTAACTCCAGTGAGACTATTAGCAGCAAACGGGGAAATTGGGGAAGGTGCAGGAGAGGGGGTTGGGTTGGCATTGGTGTGGGAGAGGAGTGATGCACGTGGGGTATCCTAACCAGGACTTGAATACAAAGCCCTCTGTGTGGAAGTAGATAATAGTGTTTTACACCACCGTGGGGGCAAAATCCCTGGGATGGTTGGTGGTGGTCCTCCCATTCTGGTTGAAGAACATTGCAACTGTCCAGTTCTTGTTGAAGAGCACTGCCTCCATCTAGCCATCTTAGGCCGTCATGGACTGTTCAGAAATCTGATGGTAGAGGAGAAGAAGCTTTTTATAAAACATTGAGTGTGTGTCTTCTGGTGCCTGTACCTCCTCCCTGGTGGCAGTAATGAGAATAGAGCACGTCCTGGATAGTGAAGGTCCTTAATGATGGATGTCACCTTCTTGAGGCATTCCGTTTTGGAGATGTCGTTGATGGTGGGAAGGCTAGTGCCCATGATGGAGATGGCTGAGTTTACAATATCTGCACTTTTACCAATCCTGTGCATTGGTGCCTCCTCACCAGATGGTGATGCAACCGGTCAGAACGTTCTGCACATTACATCGATATGTAATGCCCTGGTAAAGGTTTTACTGCTAATGTTGTAGGGTGGTTCATGTAACCATCTTTCTGTAGAAGCAGTGTGTTCTGCTGGGAGTGTTTGGGTTACCGTTAAAGATAAAGGGTGCTTAGGAAAGTGTGTGTCATCCGATCAGGAGAGTGGAACTGGGAGAAGGTTCTAGAGAACGCTGGAGTAGCAGTTTTTGCGACAAGCCCTGAGGTGGGTAAAGGTCTGTTTCAGCGGAAGATGGAGAGAGAAGGAGCTCGAAAGAACCGGCTGTAGGATTCAATCTGGTGGAAATGTGCAATCTGATGTAGCCCAAGAGGGGATCTTTTACCAGGGAGCAGTAAATAGGAGTTGGTGCAATGAGTACGCATCGGACAATGACTTTTGAATATCTGAGCTCCACCTGTGCACATTTGACTGTTTAATTATAATGGGCCCTTTTTGTTTTTTTCTTTACTTTTTTTAATAACTCCTTGGTTAAATTAACGTTCATAAGTATACTCTCTTTACAATTGTATACAGTGTATGATCTGTTATCTCTTGCCGATGGGCAATTGCATGGGGCATTGAATTACACAGTATTCACACAAACTGGGGTTTGGGTGGGTGAGACACCCACAACCTCAAAGGCTTAGTGGGACCAAAGTCAGATACACCCCAGACGTGCGGAGCCTGGGAACGGTGGTTTTCCTGCCGTGGAGTCCAGTGACCGTTAGCAAGGGCTAATGAGCTGCATACCTAGAGACGCCCAGTAAAAAGGGGCTTCAGATGGAATTATCGAGAGTCTTTGGTGACATACCACATTTCCTCAACCCCCCAATGAGGTACAGCCACTGGCGTGCCTTTTTCATGATTGCATCAATATATTGGGGCAGCTTAGAGTCTCTGAGATGTTGTCGGCCAGGAATTTGAAGCTGCTCACCCTTCCCACTGCTGACCACCACCCCACCCCCAACCATGAGGACTGCTGTGTTCTTGCAACCTCCTCTTCCTGAAGACCATAGTCAATTTCTTGGTCTTGCTGATGTTAAGTGCAAAGCAAAGTTGTTGTTGCAGCTCCACTCATCCAGCTGATTTTCCTCTCTCATGTATGCTTCTTCATCACCATGTGAAATCCTACCAACTGTTGAGTCACTGGCGAATCTATAGGTGGTGTTTGAATAGGTAACACGGAGTGTGGCTTGACATAGATGGCATAGGATGATAAGTAGTTTAGTTCCCACATCACCAGGTTCAGGGACATTTGTTACTCTTCAACCATCAGGCTCCTGAACTGGTGTGGGTAACTTCACTCACCACAACTCTGACCTGATTCTACAACCTATGGGCTCGCTTTCAAGGACTTTTTACAACTCGTTTTCTCACCATTGTTCTTTCGTACACTTTATCTTCCTTTGCATGTTGGTTGTATGTGAGTCTTTATGTATAATATTTTTGTAAATTCTATTGTAGTTCTTTATTTTCCTGTAAATGCCTGCAAAAACTAAATCGTAGTATGGTGTATATTAACATATATAAACTTCGATAATAAGTTTACCTTGAACTTTGAAGTGGTATTTGAGATTCACATCAAGCACTTGCCAGTTAGTGACCAGCAAGAGGTCTAACCACCCATCCAGGATATTCGGCGGCATTGTCATTGCTGAATCCCCAGCACTGAACATCAGTGAATTGTGAGATAGGGATAGAAAGTGATGGTTGTTTGAAGGGGTGGGGTTTGGTGTCTTTGCCTGAAAGGATCAAAAGTGAGAAGGGAGATGGGAACCTATGCTATGTTGGTTAGGGTTATGGGGAGAGGAGAGTTAAAAGTTCAAAGTTCAAAGATCAAAGTAAATTTGTTATCAAAATATGTACATTTACCATGTTGGGTTGTGGTTCGTCCATCGTTGACGTCGATGAGGACCTCGACACCATTATGATGGTGTCGAGACTAGCGCGTGATTTGGATTTAAGTGAGGGAGAGTTGCGCAGCGTCAGCCTCACTCTCTCTTCCCAATTCCCATCTGGATCCAGTGGCAAGACAGAGTCTAGACGGCTGGAGATGGGACTAGGCGCAGTGGATGACCAGGACGTCTTCTGTGTCTTGTCCTGCTCTACACGTTCCACGACGCTTGCAGAGACCGCCTTCTTGACCGTTGGACCTTCCATTGGTCTCGTCCGCTCAATCCGCCGGAGTCTGTCTTCACATGCTGGGATAGACAACTCTCTATCTCACCGAGGGTTTGAGACCCGTCGGCTACCCTCACCTGGTTTAGCCGGCTTGTCGAAGCCGTTGCCCGGGGTGTGGCCGCTGTCGCATGCAAACAGTTACGGGGAGCCACAGGTGAGAGCTGAGTGCCAGGTGGGGACCAAAGGTGGACTAACCGCCCTGAAAAGGACGCGACATGTTCCCCCACCAGAGGTGCTGCCCCTCCCTGACACCCCATGTCACCATGTACTACCCTGAGATTCACTTTCTTACAGGCATTCACAGTAGAATGAAGAAATGCAATAAAACCTATGAAAAACTACATACAAAGATTGACAATGAACCAATGTGCACAAGAATGAGCAAATAAATGAATAGATGCATAAATCAATAGATAGTAAAATAGAAACATACATAATACTGAAAGCGGGAGTTGTAGAGTTGAGGTTGAAAGTGAGTCTATTGGTTGTGGAATCAGTTCAGAGTTGAAATGAGTGAAGATATCCAGGTTGGTTCAGGAGCCTGATGGCTAACTGTTCTTGAACCTGGTGGCATGGGAACCAAGGCTCCTGCGCCTCCTTCCCAATGATAGCAGCGAGAAGAGAAAGTGGCATTAACGGTGTGTGTTCTTAATGTTGGATGCTGCTTTCTTGTGGGGGCACTCTTTGTAGATATAGAGTTGCAGAAAGCACTTGCCTTTCGGGTTCTAATCCAACTCCTTTGCATCATGGTTCAAGGAGTAACCAAAAATGATATCCCTATGATGCTAAAGAAAGGATATCTGCACAAGAAATGACATCATACACTGCTTGACATGGACATTACATCATGCTTGCAAAGCCAAGTCTCTCTAGGAAGTGGTGGTTTTTGAATTTTACTCCAAGTGAAATAAACAGTGTTACAAGATTCCATGAAGATTAATGGCTGAGAAAGGGGGAATGGAAATTTCTAGTAAAGTTGGACTATTTGGGCTCCTACCTCCTTGTCTATATTGTCATTTTGTGAAAGATTTGGAGACAATAAACTCCACAGGCTGAGATTGACATTACCAGACAATTACACACACAAACAGACTTTTGCATATTTCCTGCCGCAAGCCTTTGTTCTCCCGGGTGTTCTGCTGCAACCATGAAAAATAGACAGATTACGCGCAAGCTGTTTATCCTCAGGTGTCGGCAGTTTCAAAGGATGTCATGTATAACAAAGGAAAGTCAAGATTCTTTTATCTAAAGCTGTTTATAGTGGTGCTGCTTTAGTTTGGATCACAGCAGATGGGTGTCCATAAGCCAGCTTCCAGCATTTATACTCTCAACTAAATCTCCCTTTTTATAGATGGAATTGTTCCACTAGATTCCAGTCTAGATTTAGTGGCATAAACATGGGATATATGTATATCAGTCTCCTAGAATCAGTACTAACTAAATGCCAGCTTAAAGCAGGGACCCAGGAGAGCGCCGATCAAACAGAGAGCCATGACCATCTCCTGTCTGCAGCTGCTGCAGTTTAAGGGCTGTTGCCTGTTATATGCCAAAGAGTAGTGATTGATTGATGGGCTGCGTAGCTGGAATCTGGCTCTATATGTTTGTAGAATTAAGTGAACACCCAGCAAGGTTTGCAGGATCTCTGACACCTTGAAGATTACATGCTTTCTATTTGAGATGCAGTTGGTATCATTGTCATACCCTGGGTGATCCTCCTTGAACATGAAAGAGACTAGGGACTGATCTCATTGACCCCTGGCGTGCATTAAGCAACTCCATGTGAACATGGAGACATGTGGCTCCGAACCTCATTGTGCGACCCGACTTATTTTTATCTGGCTTTTTGCCTTCGCTCTGCCTACGCTGTGCTGTGGCTGTCGCCCGTCATCCCTCGTGACTCTTTTCACAGATTTATGTCTTCTATGGGTCCTTACAGGTTCAGGAACAATTATTACCCCACAACCATCAGGCTCCTGAACCAGCATGGTTAACTTCATTTACCTCAACTGTGATCTAATTCCGCAACCTTCAGATAACTGCAAGGGCTCTATAACTCATGTTTTTTCTCCAGTATTGTTTATTTGTTTGTTTGTTTATTTATTTATTGACAGGCAGTGCGGCGGGGGCCCTTCCAGCCCTTCGAGCCACGCTACCCAGCAATCACCCAATTTAATCTTCGCCTAATCATGGGACTATTTACACAGACCAACTAGTCTACCAACCAGTATGTCTTTGGAACATGGGAGGAAACTGGAGCACCCAGAGGAAACCCACATGGCCACACTCCTTACAGCAGGGGTGTCAAACTACAAGCCCGCGGGCCGGAAGGGGTCCAATCCAGTCCACGGGATGATTTGGGGGAAAGAAAAGTACACTCACGACTATTTATTATGTATCTGTACGGCAGCCGCTCTCTCTCCCACCGCTCTCTGTACCGCCTGCTGTGCCGGCTGCTTGTTGTGTGTACTTAGAAAACAATAGGCGGCAGTTAACCACCCGCTGTGCATAAGCACCTACCACCCTGCACTGAAGACCACTAGGGCCCCACTTACGTCGTCAGACACAGTATAAACACACAGAGTACTCAGGTAAGTAACACCTGTAGCAAGGCTGAGACTGTTTGCTGCTGTGGTTCAAAATGCTTTCCAAGAAAAGAAAAGTTGACATCGAAGGTCGGATATTCAATGATAATTGGAAAGATCGTTTTTTCTTCTGTGAGGTCAACGGCAAACCTGTGTGTCTGATATGCTCGCAACAAGTGACTGTGGCAAAAGAGTACAATATCAAATGACACTATGAGACGTCACACGGAGAAAAATATGACAAGTACACAGGGCGACTCAGAAGGCAAAAGGTAAATGAGCTTGAAGCAGCTCTGAAAAAACAGCAATCAGTATTCACCAAAAGTCGAAAGACTCATGATAGAGCTGTCAAGGTCAGCTATATTATTGCCAACAACAACTTTCTTGTATCCTGCGACTATAAGTTAATACCAATCATAAAAATAATGCTTGCGAGGCAATCTTCTTAAGAAACGAAATTCATAAAGTGAAACACTTTGTAGTCATAGCAGAGATGTGACACGTGAGAGCAGGTTGAAAAAACGAAGGCAACGAAAGCTGTGGGAGCACGCATGCGTGCGTTCGCACGTGCACAACTGATCCGGCCCGCATGAAGTCGCATTTTGCCCAATCCGGCCCATGACCTAAAATGAGTTTGACTCCCTTGCCTTACAGACAGCGGTGGAAAATGAACAGGGGTCACTGGTACTGTAAAGCGTTGTGCTAACCACTATGCTACCATGCTGCCTTTTATGTGAACAACTTTTATTCTTTTGCACATTGGTTGTTTGTCAGTCTTTGTTTATGTATAGTTTTTTATAAATTCTTTTGTTTTTTTTTAATTTTCCTGTAAATGCATGCAAGAAAATGAGTCAATATAGTATATGGTTTCATAAGCGTACTTTGATAATAAATTTACTTTACGTGACTGAGTGATTGTGCATTCACTAACCTGCAGACTCTCTGATTGCACATGCAGTCTTCATTACAGCCTTGACCAAGTGATAATTCTGTAGGTTAACAGCAACAGAGCTTTGTACAGCAGGAAGGTTTCAGATGTGAAATTTGAAATTCATAACATTAAGAACAAATGCAAATGTACCAACATAGCAATATCTGTAACACATCAGTGATATCTATAACCTTTGATAAAACCTTGCTAGCTTTGACAAAAAGAGAAGCCCATATCAGGAGAAACGTGATTTGTCAACATTAATAGGAATTTGTGTGGGAGTGGGTACTCAATTGTCCGTCACTGGAGGTCTACTCGCTGTTCAGGTTTCACCATATCTCATCAGATCTGACCAGGTAAATGCAGGTGGGCAGGGGTCCATTGGGTGGACTGGACCCAGCACCACTCAGCACATCATCTTCAGATGGGAGAGATAAAGTTTAATTGGGATCAGGTCAGGGTCTAGCTGTGCTGGCCAAGTGCCTTGCATTACTACCATGGGGCAGGAGGAACAGAAGCCTTGGGTCTCACACCACCAGTTTCAGGACTGGTTCTCCGTATCCACAAGAAACACTGCCACAGAAAAACAGCTCCAGCATCAAAGATCCTCACCACCCAGACCATGCTCTTTTCTCGTTGCTGCCATCAGGTAGAAAGTACAGGTGCCTCAGGACTCACAGCATCAGGTTGAAGAACAGTTACTACCCCTCAACTCTTGAACAAAAGGGGATAACTACACTCATTCTATTTCTGGTGTTCCCACAACTGATGGTCTCACGTTAAGGATTCTTTATCTTGTTATTTCATGCCCTTTCATTTCATGTTATTTCATACTCGTTATTTATCCATATTTACATTTGCACAGTTTGTTGTTCATTGATCCTGTTTACAGTTACTGTGCTATAGGTTTTCACACAGCTAAAAGAATCTCTAGGTTGTATGTGGTGATATGTATGTACTCTGATAATAAATTTTACTTTGAACTTTGAACAGTTATTACCCTACAACCATCAGGCTCTTTGACTGGCGTGGATAACTTCAATCACCACTAATCTGAACTGATTCTATAACCTGCAGATCCACTTTCAAGGACTTATTACAACTGATATTCTCAATGTTACCTTTATTTGCACAGTTAGTCTTCTTTAGCACATTGATTGTAAGTCTTCGTTTACGTATGCTTTTTTGTAAATTATATTCTATTTAATTTTTTTTTACCTGTAAATTCCTGCAGGGAAATGTAGTATACAGTAACACAAATTTACTGTGAATGCTTGAACTTTTGACTCTCAATAGCTTGATTACAACTGACAAACAACTTCTTGGCACTTGCAGTAGAAATAATCTAATATACTATTGGAAGTCTATTTAAGCAAGATCTTCAAAGTGAAAGGGAGTAAATTAGAATTATCTGAACAGACATACAAAATATAACTACTATCGGCATGGGATCACATTGAAATTCAGACTGATGAGCATTCGGTGGGAAATCATCCATCAGGAAACCCATGAATGAGGCAGTTTGAATTCTCCCTTTAAGTTCTTTCAGGCAAACAAAGCTGTTTTATTGGGTAGATACCTTAAGAGAAGGCACCTCTTTGAAGATTAGGCCTACGCTCATGCACAGCAGTTGATTCAAGCCCACACTTATCAGTGGTGATCTCACTGAAGGAGCTTTGTTAAAATGACAAAAAAATGGGGTTTTCTATAATTAGTTTAATTGCTTTCAAGTTTAACATGATCGAAGCTTTGTGCAGTGCAGACACTTCATTCATCTTGCACAAGCACCTGCAGTAGAGTAACGTCCCCATTTATTTGGGACCAATGGTGGTGTTACAGAATTGCAACTGGGTTAAATCGGTCAATTCTTCCGAGCGCAGATTTCCCATCACCATTAGATATTTATAGGACTCAGTGCAATTTGACACCTCTCGGAATAAAATGGAGGCATACAATGAGTAGTATAAAGACACAGTAAATACATTAGAAATATTTTTGTGCAATACACAAAAGCCGTTTATCAAGCACCCAAGTGGGTTCTTTCCTTGACATCACCAGAATCAAGTTTATTATCACTGACATCATTAAATTTGATGTCTTGCCACAGCAGTACAGAACAATACATTCAAAATGTACTATAAGTTACAAGAAGAAATATAATAAGTAAATAGTGTAAAAAGGGAGGTAGTGTTCATGGGTTCATGAGCTGTTCAGAGCTCTGATGGCGAAGGGGAAGAATCTGTTCCTAAAAGTATTGAGTATGTGGCTTCAGGCTCCTGTATCTCCTCCCTGATGGTAGTAATGAGAAGAGGCCACGTCCTGGGTGTCACCTTCTTGAAGCATTGCATTTTGAAGATGGCCTTGATGGTTTTGAAAATGACTGCATTAAAACCTATGTGTGCCTACGAGAACTTACAGTACATACCCAAATCAAAAGCCGTGGATGAACCAGGAGGTCCACAGTCTGCTGAGAGCTCAGTCTGTGGCATTCAAGTCTGGCTGCACAGGTCTGCACAAGAAAACCAGGTGTGACTTGCAGAGGGCTATTTCAAGAGCTAAGGAACAACTCCGAGTGAGGCTGGAGGTGACATCAGATGTACGTCACTCTGGCAGGGTTTGCAGGCCATTACTTCCTACAAAGTGAAGCCCAACATTGTGAAAGGCAGCGATGTTTCACTCCCAGATGAGCTCAATAATTCTTATGCTCGCTTCGAAAGGGAGAATAAAACCACAGCTATGAAGATCCCTGCAACACCTGGTGACCCTGTGCCCTCTGTCTTGGAGGCCGATGTCAGGCTGTCCTTCAAGAGGGTGAACTCCTGCAAGGTGACAATGGAGTTCCTGGTAGGGTCCTAAAAACCTGTCGCAACTAACTGGCGGGGGGGGGGGGGGTTCCAAGACATTTCCATCTCTCATTGCTACGGTTGGAAATTACCACCTGCTTCAAAAGGGCAACAATTATACCAGTGCCCAAGGAGAGCAGGATGAGATGTCTTAATGACTATTGACCAGTAACATTCATATCAACAGTGATGAAGTGCTTTGAGAGGCTGATTATGGCTAGAATCAACTCCTGCCTCAGCAAGGACCTGGACCCACTGCAATTTACCTATCACCACAATAAGTCTACGGTGGACATGATCTCAATGGCTCTCCACATGGCCTTGGATAACCCGAATAATACAAATACCTATGTCAGGAAGCTGTTTATCGACTACAGTTCAGAGTTTAACACCATCATTCCTGCAGTTCTGATCAAAATGCTGCAGAACCTGGGCCTCTGTACTTCCCTCTGCAACTGGATCCTCATCTTCCTAGCCGGAAGCCCACAATCTGTGCAGATTGGAAATAACATCCCCACCTCGCTGACAATCAACCTCAGGGAGGTGTGCTTAGCCCACTGCTCTATTCTCTCTGCACCCTTGCCTGTGTGACTTGGTGTAGCTCAAATGCCATCTATACATTTGCTGATGATACAGCCATTGTCGGCAGAACTTCAGATGGTGACAAGAGGATGTACAGGAATAAGGTATACCAGCCTGTTGAATGGTGACGCAGCAACAACCTTGCACTTACTGTCAGTACGATCAAAGAGCTGATTTAGACTTCAGAAAGGGTAAGTCAAGGGAACACATACCATTCCTCATAGAGGGATCAGCAGTGGAGAGAGTGAGCAGTTTCTAGTTCCTTGGTGTCAATATCTCTGGGGACCTAACCTGGACCCAACGTATCAATGCAGCCAAAAAGGCAAGACAGCAGCTATATTTCATTAGGAGTTTGAAGAGATTTGGCTTCTCACCAAAGCAAATTTCTATAGGTGTAGCATGAATAGCATTCTAAGTGGCTGCATCATCTTCTGTCTGGGGGGTGGGCAACTGTACAGGATTGAAGGAAGATGCAGAGAATTGTAAAATTAGTCAGCTCCATCATGGGCACTAGCCTCTGTAGTATCCAGGACATCTTCAAGGAGCGGTGCCTCAGAAAGACACTGTCCATCACCCAGGAGATGTCCTCTTCTCATTGCTACCATGAGGAAGGAGGTACAGGAGCCTGAAGGGACACTTACTGTATACTTACTGTAACTCATAGGTTTTTTTTCTCTCTAGTATTAGGTATTGCATTGTATTGCTGCCAGAAAGTTAACAAATTTCAGGACATATGCCAGTGATATTAAACCTGATTCTGATTTTGATTCTGGTGGGCAGGCTAGTAAACATGATGGAGTTGGCTGAGGTTTCAACCCTCAGCAGGTTTTTCTGATCCCCTGCATTGGCACCTTCATAGCTGAGAGTGGTGGGTTCCTGGGATGGTGGCAGAGGCAAATATGACTAAGGCATTCTAACAGCTCTTAGATAGGCACATGGATGTGCAGGAAATGGAGGGAAATGCTCATTGTATAAGCAGAAAGGATTAGCTGAATTGGTAATTAATTAATTACCAATTTAATTAGTCCAGCACAACACTGGGGGCTGAAGAGCTTGTACCTGTGCTGTATTGTTTTATGTTTTATGTTCAATCAAATTGCTCTTGGGTTTCCATGCATGTGATATCCTTCCTCATGAGGGAGCTTGGTCAAGTCTATCGGAATACCGTGCATGATTGGGTACCACTAATTCAAAAGGGCATTTACATGCGCCGTTCCCGCAGAAGCACAACTTCACCACAACACACGAAGGCCTGCTTCAGCAAACCCTTATGTAGTTTTGCCTGACCTGATGTCTAAGGTGACGGGCAATGCGGAATCAGAGGCATTTAGAGTTGGAGGATTACAGAGTAAGTGAAGAACGACATCATATACAAGTAGGAATGAGAGTTTCTAGAGCAAGATTTTGCTTGACTATGAGCCAGTGTAGGACAGTTATACACAAGTGATGCATGGGTGGGCTTTGGTGCTAATCAGGAGATAGACAGCCAAGGTTTAGATGAGCTAGGAATCAGTCATTTTGTATTGTAAGAACCATGCCAGTCAACTTGAGAACAAACTGGAAAAATGGGCTGAAAACTGGCAGATGGAATTTAATGTAGACTAGTGTGAGGTGTTGCAATTTGGGACGACCAATCTTACTCAGTGAGCGGTAGGGCACAGAGGAGTGCGTTAGAATAGAGGGATCTGGAAATACAGGTCCATAATTCTTTGAAAGTGGCATCACAGGTAGCTGGATTGCAAGGAAGCGTTTTGGCACATGGTCACCATTAATCGATGCATTGAGTACAGGAGTTGGGATGTTATATTGAAATTCTATAAGATGTTGGTGAGGCCTAATTTGAAGAATTGTGTCCAATTTTGGTCACCTACCTACATGAAAGATGTCAATAATATTGAAAGAGTGTAGAGAAAATGTACAAGGATGTTGCCAGGACTTGAGGACCTGAGTTATAGTGAAAGGTTGAATAGGTTAGAACATTATTCCCTAGAAAATAGAAGATTGAGAGGAGATTTGATAAGGTGTACAATATTACGAGAGATATAGATAGGGTAAATAAGCTTTTGCCATTGAGGTTAGATAAGACCAGAACTAGAGATCACAGGTTAAGGGTGAAAGGTGGAATATTGAAGGGGAACATGAGGGGGAACTTCTGTCAGATGCTGGTGAGAGTGTGGAACAAGCTGCCAGAGCAAGTGGTGGATGTGGGTTAGATTTCAACACTTAAGAGAAATTTGGATGGGTATATTGATTGCAGGAGTATGGAGGGCTATAGTCCCCGTGCAGGTTGATGGGACTAGCAGATTAATAATTCGACACAGACTAATTAGGCTAAATGGTCTGTGTCTGCGCTGTGTTCAATGACTCTATGACACAGCAAGTTCCCACAAATACCGAGGAGATCATGATCAGATTCTTTTCCGAGGTAGTATTTGATAGTTTTTACTAGGCAGTAGGGCACAGAAGTGTAGTGGTGATCGTAACATTTTATAGGCATCCATTAGTTTCGTGAGACCATAGATTTGCGCGTTGGAAGGTTTCCAGGGCACAGGCCTGGGCAAGGTTGTATGGAAGACCGGCAGTTGCCCATGCTGCAAGTCTCCCCTCTCCACACCACCGATGTTGTCCAAGAGAAGGGCATTAGGACCCATACAACTTGGCACTGGTGTTGTTGCAGAGCAATGTGTGGTTAAGTGCCTTGCTCAAGGACACAACACGCTGCCTCAGCCAAGGCTCGAACTAGCAACCTTCAGATCACTAGACGAATGCCTTAACCACTTGGCCACACGCCAACATCGTAATATTTTACAGTGCAGCAATCAGAGGATTAGCGTTTTCTCAGCACTGACTCTAAGGAGTTCATAAGTTCTCCATGTGGCTGCGTGGATCTCCTCCCACAATCCAGAGGGCAACAGGTTAGGGTTAGTAACTTGAGGGTGCACAACCTTGGCACCGGAAGCATGGCGACACTTACCGGCTGCCCCCAGCACATCTTCGGGTTGTGTTGGTCGTTTTAAAGGAAAGATTAGCTTTATTTGTCACATGTACATTGAACCATCGAAACATCCAAACATAACAGCAAAATGTATCACCTACTTCATTGCTTGCTAATTGCTGGGGACAGCCCACAAGTGTCACCACGCTTCCGCCGGCAACATAGCATACCCACAACTCACCGACCATAACCGTGCGTTTCTGAAATGTGGGAGGAAACCGGTGCACCTGGAAGAAACGCAGGTGGTCATGGGAGAACATACCAAAACAGGATTAGAGTGATACAAAATGAGGTGGATCAGAGGGCAAAGTTAGTTCTAGAGTTCATTGCATCAGCTCAAGTACTTAGAACTGACTGGAAATCTCACACCTGTTAGTAGATACATAACTGTGACACAAAGTCATCAGGTTCACTCCTCTAGCTTTCATCAGTCAGCAAGGTCTTGAGGGATCAATCTGTTTGGTTGCAAGAGACTTCAGTCTGGGGCACAGGAGGTCTGACATGACTTGAATGCCCATTGCTGTCTGAGAGGTTTCAGGTCACAGGTCACAGGTGCACATCTTAAAAAACAGCAGTGAAGGAGAAAGATGTGAAACAAAACGCTTTGTTAAGTGCGGAAAGAGATTTCAAGATCCCAGATGGTGATGAGGACAAATACAGGAGTGAGATAGATCAGCTTTTTTCGAGTGGTGCGTGATAGCAACCTTACACTTAACACCAGCAAGACCAATGCACTGATTGCGGACTTCAGGAAGGGAGAGTCGTGAGAACACCAGCCCTCGTTGAGGGATTGGAGGCGGAAAGGCTGAATAGCTCCAAGTTTCCGGATGTCAACATCTCAGGGGACCTGTCCTGGGATTAACGCTTCGACGCAATCATGGAAGAAGGCACGTCAGTGACTCAACTTTGTCAGGAGCTTGAGGAGATTTTCTATGTCATTACAGAATCTGGACATTTTCTACAGAGATATGGTGGAGAGCAGTCTGACTGGTTGCATCACTGCCTGAAATGGAGGCTCCAGTGAACAGGAGTGCATGAGGCTGCAGGATGTTGGAGATACAGCCAGTTCCATCCTGGATGCAACTCTTCCCACCATCAAGGATATCTTGAGATAGCGACACCCATTATTAAGGATCCTCACCATCTGGGACAGGGCCTCTCCTCTTCACTACCATCAGGGAAGAGGTATGAGAGCCTGAAGACACACACCCAATGATTTTGGAACAGCTTCTTTCCCTCTGCCATCAGATCTCTGAACATTCATGAACCTCTGAATACAACCCCTTTATTCCACTTTTTGCACTATTGGTTGATTTTTGTAGCTTATAACCCTACAAGTCTTTGCACTGTATCGCTGCTGGAAAACACCGAACATGTCAATGATGATAATTCTGATTCCTGCAACTTGATATACTTGCAATACTCAGAAAACATACAGGTTTCATTTAAAGTTAAAGAGAACTTTTGTTCTTCCACATCAGTAAGTGCCCCTTTACACTTTTATTGTTAATTGTGTGCCTATAAACTTTAGTTGAAGTGGTCTACATTGAAGATCTGTTGCTCTACAGCCAGCAGGAATCTCTCGTTGGCTGATTATTATCCACGATTATATGACTCCTATGTTACTTTGCTTAATTTACTTCAGAATCAGAATCAGGTTTAATACCACCGGCGTGTATCATGATATTTGTTAACTTTATGACAGCAGTACAATGAAATATGTGATAAATAAATATAGAGAAAAATGCTGAATTACATATGTGTCTATTAAATAGTTAAGTTAAAATAAGTAAACAACAGGAATTCTGCAGATGCTGGAAATTCAAGCAACACACATCAAAGTTGCTGTAGTCCTGACGAAGGGTCTCGGCCTGAAACGTCGACTGTACCTCTCCCTAGAGATGCTGCCTGGCCTGCTGCGTTCACCAGCAACTTTGATGTGTGTTGCGTAAGTTAAAATAAGCAGTGCCAAAAAAGCAGAAATAAAAAAGCAGTGCAGTAAGGTTCATGGGCTCAATGTCTATTCGGAAATTGGATGACAGAGGGAAGAAGCTGTTCATGAATCACTTCCATCCCAACTTGATATTTTAATAATCTCGGTCTTTTTCATTATTTCTGTTTTATCTTCAAAGGTAGTAACTTTATTTAAACTGTGACAGAAAACGGCAGCAAGTGCCATTCCATTTTCATTACTTGCTTGCACCATAATGAGCCTCATTCAATTGTCCAAACCTTTGAATTAACCATTAACCTATTCTGTGTTTACCGCCAGTCCACTCAGAAGAATTCATCAGCAAATTTTTGCCCATTCTTTGAAGGCACTCATGCACGCAAGTCAAGATGGAGACGCAAGAGATGCTGGAAATCTTGAGCAACACACACAAAACGCTGGAGGAACTCAGCAAGTCAGGCAGCATCCATGGAGGGGAATGGTCAGTCAAAGTGGAGAAATGTTTGAGAAAGAAAGAAGAGCACAGGCTTTGCTCTGGGAGGAGCATGTCTGTGGAGACTTAAACTGTGCAAGATAGAGCCTATAAATGGAGGTGTAAGTTTAATAGAACAGGTCTTTGGCTTTCTAAAATAACAATCTCCCAGTATTTAGACAGCTCTAGTGTTGACTGGTAGTACAAACCAGATTGCAGTGTTATACACAATATTAGCATTGAAAGATGGATCTGCATTTTACAAACTACTTTTCTTCATTGGCCTTATATTGATGGGAAGATTAATGCTCTGAAGCGTATGGCTCTGCAAGGATATTCACAGCAACTTTGGCATTTCAGACCTCACATTGTATGTTTCTGTTTCTTGTTTTAAAATTAAATATAAGCATTGACCCAAAATCAACTGATTTTATTTATAGGAGAGAAGCTAAGTGCTTAATTTTTTTTAGTAATTAACTTTGCAAAAACATTTACTTACCACCCAATGTACAAGGAGTAAAAGCAGGCAAACACTTGAAATCTGTATGAAATCTAACTTATTGACAGAGTAACTAAGAATGAAATGTCAATGCACAAGTCAGGATAAATATCATCTGTGCAATCCCCTATATTCCACATAATCTTTATACCATAAGGATCCTTGCTATTCACGTCCCAGGGGAAAGGCTTTGATTTATTTCGAAGACCGCATTAATCAAGATGTGATTTTACAGAGAAGCCGAGACTATAAATATTATTGGCGGAATGAAAAATAAAATTCCTTGTTAGCTGTACGCGGAAAAGCAGAGTACCTTTGTCCCCTTTCTGTGCAAAGATCACCTCATCCATCATTCATTGGTGAAGTGAGCAATTCTGTGTCTTACTCCCTCCATCAACACTTTAATTTGCACCCCACAGCTGAATTGTACTGACCATTATGTATAGCCCTTAAGATGGTTAACAGCTGACTCAACACTATTACTGCCCTTTTTCGGATTGGCTGAGTTGTTGAACATTACAGGAGTCACTGGAGCTTCAAGAATGTGCTGCAAGTAAACTATTATGTTCCTGCAAATTGCCCTAGCTCTCCCCCTGGGCTATCATTGGGCTTGTATGGGGGAAGATGGATGCTCTGACCATACAAAGTGACAAGGAAGTTCCCAGGATCCGGTGGAATTTGAAAGCTAGTGATCTGTACCAGGATGAATTTCTGCAGAATATTCACCAACATCCCACGTGACAAACGGAACATGCGAGCACTTGAGTTTCTGACAGGTTAGATGACCCAAATGTGATCCCCAGGTTGCCTTCATTAATAGCATGTAAATTTCATTCACAAGGGTAGCAAATAGGAACAGAAATCATAGTTAATTTTAACATTCTGATGGCCTTCCATATGTAAAAACATTTGGGGCTAGTTTCACAGCTCTGATCTGTCATTTCAGTAAAAAAATTATACATTAAACAGGCCTGCAAACCTTATCATCACTCTAATGAGGAAAGGAACATTAGTGCTTTTTAAGCCCTGGAGGTAACAGGGTGACACAGCTGACTGAGCCGCTGCTCACGGTCCCAGAGGCCTGGGTTTAATCCTGACCACCGGTGCTGTCTGTGTGGAGAGTGCAGGTTCTCTCCGCAGCCAAACACATTCCAGTCGGGAGCTCGGGTTGCCTCCCTCATGCAGGTTGATAAGCTAAATGGCCGGTGTACCTTGCCCTTAATGTAGCAGGACCCGAGGATAGTTGAAGCAAATGTAGGAAAGGTGAAAACTAAAGACATTCGTGTAAATGGGTGGTGCTGACTCAGCAGCCAAAGGGCTACTGTATGTAACAGAAACCTAACCTTCTGTGAGTCCACACTTATTTTCCTCACATTTGCGACTTTTTGAAGGATAACGGATCAATTTTATTCGTCATATACATTCACATTTATTCGCAATTAGGTGCAGTGTGCTGGCACGACATGAAACAAAAGCAATAACTTTGAACAGTTATAAGAATATAGAATTACATATATAAAAATAAACCGAGGCTAAAGTACAAATATGGAATACAATGTGTGTAAATACATAAATACCAGCATGTATTTACAATGTAAACAGCTTTATAAGAAGTGGTTTAGAGTGTTTACAGTGCAGTGACTGAGGTAATAGGCAGAGGGGATGAAGTCTAACTAGAGTGTTTGATCAGATTAACTGCCTGGGGGAAGAAACCTTTAAGAGGGCATGAATTACTTTGTTTTAATAGCCCTATAGCATTTCCCAGAAAGGAGCATTTGGAAATGGCAGTTTGCAGGGTGGGTAGTGTCTGCAATGATTTTTCCTGCCCAATTCTCCGTCCTGGACACATACAAGCCCCGCAGTCGTGGCGGATATTTATGTTTTGTAACTCCAGGAATTAATTGAAAGAAAAACACGGGAGCCCAGGATAACTTGTCTAGTTAGTTTTTCCTTGAGTGAGGTACTCACATATTACATGGTGGCTCAATGACGTATACCATTCACGTACTTTTACATAAAGCTTGTAATGAATTATGTAAATAACAAAGAGTACTTAAGCAAGCAGTATATTTACAATATTACTCAAATATTACTGAAATATTAAATACACAACTCTCCTCCCTGTTTAGCTATAAACTCCAACTCAATTATAGAATGCATCTCAACTCACATATGTAACATATTGCTCTTGTGGGATAATGTCGTCCCTGATGGGGGGGCGGTCACTCTACTTGGCAGGTGGGACTTGTGGCTGTGAAACAATCTCAGATTCTGGGGCCTCCTCTGTGGTGGTTGTAGGACTCAGCTCTGGGACTGCAGGAAGTGGTTTTGACAGCTCCATACACCTTTCGTCTCGAACAATTGACTCTGCTGTCCTCAGATGATCGATGTGTCATCTTCAGATGATAACAGACACAATCTCCACTGTCTAGGAGAGTGGTCCAGTTCTGTCCTTAATCTTTCCAAGTACCAACATCTCTAGTCCTTCACCAAGACTGCCTGTCCAGGAGTGAAACATCAAACCTCCTTGTTTGAGGAGCCCTCAATTTGTCTCAATTGTTTGTCCTGCGTATTGAGTTTGAGGAGATCCAAGTGTGAATGCTAGGGACGATCCAGGAACAGCATAGCCGGTGAGTTGTTGGTTGTGGAGTGTGTTGCATTGCAAAATGCAAGGACAAAATTGGCGAGCATCTGATTCAGTGTTAGTAATTGTGTTCTGCTGACATTGCTTGCAGTCCATTCTTTAGACTCTGGACTAAATTAATTTTCAGGAATGACAAACTGTTCCACAACAAATTGGGGTCCGTTGTCACTGATTAAATGTTCCGGGATACTAGTCCTAAGAAGAGACTTGTCAACACACCACCAGTGTGCAAGGCTGTAGCAGAGGCTATTGGAAACACTTCTGGCCACTTCGTAGCTGCATCTACTACTACCAATAAATTTGGTCCAACAAAATCCACATGAATCCTCCGCCAGGGCAATGCAGGCCATTCGCAGGGATGCAGGGGTGCTTCTCTTGGCATCTTCTAGACATGTTGGCATTTCGAACTGTGCATGGGAAGCTGATTCATCTGCTGATCTATCCCAGGGAACCAAACAAAGCTTCGAGCTCATGCTTTTGTTTTGACCATGCCTAGATAACTGGCATGTAGCTCCCCCAACACTTCAGCTCTCAGCTTGGATGATACAACAACTCTCAATCCCAACATAAAGCAACCTTCTTCAAGGGCAAGTTCATCCTGCCGTTGCTAAAAAATGGGGGAACTGGAGTTTCTGCTACACATTCCAGCCATTCTGGGTTGCCATGTAGCCCTGAGACATTGTGGGATCTTCTCTGGTTTCATCTCTGCTGTAATAAGGAGACTTCCGATTTACATTAGGGAGAATGCATCAAGAGGAGTGTCCTTTTTGTAAATTTTTCAGGTATTTCCATTTCCAAGGATAAACGGGACAATAAGAACATAAGAAATAGGAGCAGGAGTAGGCCATCTGGCCCATCGAGCCTGCCCCGCCATTCAATAAAATCATGGCCGATCTGTCCGTAAACTCAGCTCCATCTACCTGCCCTTTCCCCATAACCCCTAATTCCCTTACTATGTAAAAACCTATCTAACTGTATCTTAAATATATTTAGTGAAGAAGCCTCAACTGCTTCCCTGGGCAGAGAATTCCACAGATTCACCACTCTCTGGGAAAAACAGTTTCTCCTCATCTCTGTGCTAAATCTTCTCCCCTGAGCATTCCATCAGCACTTCCATGATTAACTGTCCTCTCGAACTTCATCGTGTAATTGTGTCCTCCAAGAAACAAAGTCCATCTCTGCATTTGTGCTCTTGCACTTAGTGGGTTGAAGATGCAAGCTCAGGCAAACTTCACTTGACGTTGAGGATCACAATGTGTCAATATAGTATCTGACACCACCATTTCCTTTTCTTTTTTGAAAGCCACCTCGCACCGCCTTGTCCATTGCCCTTTCTTCCCGACATGTAGTATTCAGCTCAAGGGGTGGAGCACAGTAGCTAGATTTGGCAAGAACCTGTTATAGCAATTGATAAATCCCAAAAAGGACTGCATCTGTAACGTGTTCTTTGGCCTTGAGTTTTATTAGCACATCTGTGCTTCAAAGGTGCGAACCACAGTAGGTGGTGCTTGGTTTAAAGAATTCACACTTGTCAAATCATGTTCTGAGCCCACAATACTGTATTCTAATTTTTTTAACACTGACTTGAGGTTTTGGAGATGTTCCTTGTCATCCTTGCCAGTAACGATGATGTCTTCCAGGTAGCACAGTGCTAATGAGTCTAATTGAAAAATTATTTACTTGTTGAGCTAGAGTGTGGAATAGGCCCTTCCGGCCCTTTGAGCTGTGTCGCCCAGCAACCGCCCACCCCACCCCCCCAATTTAACATTAGCCTAATCACAGGACAGCTTACAATGACCAATTGACCCTACCAACCGGTACGTCTTTGGAATGTGGGAGGAAACCGGAATATCCAGAGAAAACCTATGCTGTCGGGAAGAAGATACAAACTCCTTACAGACAGCAGTGGGAAATGAACCCAGGTTGTGCAAACCGCTACACTACCAGGCCGCCCCCTTGCAGCACTATCTTGGCACAGGTACACACACAGAATGTTGGAGGAACTCAGCAGGCCAGGCAGCATCTATAGAAAAGACCTTTCGGGCCGAGACCCTTTCACCTAGCAGGTGTTTATTCTACAGAACTGACCACCTTGGCCACCGGGTTCAAGTGGTGCTCTAAATATGACCCTGTCTCTGACCCTGCTCAGTTGATCACAACCATTCCTTGACCTTTTAATAACTTCTTCATTGCGTCCTGTTTGTCAACATGATTTTCTTATTCAGATCCCGCTCCATTTGTCCCAAACACAGGGCATTTGTATACCTATTCGCACACACACAACTGGTTCTAAGCCATGCAATACCATTGAATGGGGAATCTCACTGAAACATTGAATGGTCCAGAAAGAGTGGAGGTGCAGAGGATGTTTCCAATAGTGGGGGAGTCTAGGACCGGAGAGCATCGACTCAGAATAGAAGGATGCCCTTTTAGAATAGAGATGAGGAGGAATTTCTTTAGCCAGAGGGTGGTGAATCTGTGAAATTCAGTGCCATAGACTGCTGTGGAGGCCAAGTCATTGGGTATATTTAAAGAGGAGGTTAATAGGTCCTTGATTAGTATGGACATCAAAAGTTATGGGAGAAGGCAGAACAATGGGGCTGAGAGGAAAAATAAATCAGCTGTGAATGAATGGTGGGGCTGACTCGATCAGCTAAATGGCTTAATTCTATGTCTTATGGTCCTATGGTCTTATGGTAGGTGAAACAAATATTATCCCAATATACAATGTAAAATGTACAAAATGTACACCAAGAGTATTTGATCATACGGTGCAGTGGGTACAAATCCAAAACTATATCAGCTACGTAGCTACACAAACCATACTTTTTTTTTGCAGTATCTACACTCTGTGACCATCTATTAGGTACACGTGTACACATGCTTGCTGGTGCAAATATCTGATCAGCCTATCATATAGCAGTAACTCAATGCATAAAAGCATGCAGACATGATGAAGAGGTTCAGTTGTTGTTCAGACCAAACATCAGAATGAGGAAGAAATGTGATCTCAGTGACTTTGACCGTGGAATGATTGACGGTGCCAGTCCATTTGGTTTGAGTGTCTCAGAAACTGCTGATCTGCTGGGATTTTCATGCACAGCAGTCTCAAGAGTTTACAGGGAATGGTTGGGAAAAATTAATCCAGTGAGAGGCAGAACTGTGGGAGAAACATGCCTTGTTAATGAGAGACATGAGAGGAAAATGGTCAGACTGGTTCAAGCTAACCAGAAGACAACAGTAACTCAAATAAACACAGGTTACAGCAGTGGTGTGTAAAAGAACATCTCCAAATGCACAACATGTCAAAACTTGAAGTGGATGGGCTACAGCAGCAGAAAACAATGAACATACACTCAATAGATACTTTATTAGGTACAAGGGGTACCAAATAAAGTGGTCACTTTGTGTCTGTCTGCATTTACCATTGATGCTATTAATCAGGGGAAACAACCTGGCATTGATCACTTGCAGTAGAGCACAGGATGTTTAATTTGTTAGGAGAAGTGATTATAAGGCTGACACATTTTAAAATAATTCAGCTGATAATAATTAATTCATGAGAGGAAAAGAACTGCTGTGCAGAATATGACCTGCTTCTCAACACATCAGGTCAATTCTAATTGTAGGCTTGTATTTGCATGTGTAATTTTGTATTTCATATGCAGGTTTGTAGTTTAACTCTCCTTTGTGTGAACTGAAATCTTAATTCTGCATTTTCAGTGCCAGGAACATGGATTTTAATTGAAATAGCTTTTCGATTAAAAAAAACCTTCAAATGGCTCCATGGGAGCACAAACAGACAAGATTTGACACGAAGCGACGGTAAATATTAATATATATTCAAGATCAAGCATCAAGTTTAGTTATCACGTGTACATCGACACATACAGTGACATGTGTCATTTGCATTTACGACCAAGCATGCGCTGGGGGCAGCCCACAAATTCAGGCAACGATGAATACTTGTTTTCAGTATTCAGTATTTTTTTGGAGGAGGTAGAAGAAATGAAGGGACAGAGGGAATAAGGTATTCCAGACCCAAGGACATCTACCTGCTGAACAGGGCCTACTCTGATTTGGATAAGCAGGGCAGCACTGTGAGGATCGTGTTTTTTGATTTCTCAAGTGCCTTCAATACCATACAGCCCTCATTGCTGGGGGAAAAGCTCCATTCAATGCAGATTAGCACTTTCATTGTATCCTGGATAATCGACTACCTGACCAGCAGACCACAGCTGGTGCGGTTTGAAAGCTGTGTGTCAGACATGACTATACCCACAGGGGACTGAATTGGCAGTCTTCCTGTTTACCCTGTGTACCTCAAACTTTAGATACAACACTGAGTCATGTCATCTGCAGAAATCCTCTGATGACTCAGCAATGGTTGGGTGTGTAAAGGGAAGATGAATACAGAGGTGGAGGACTTTGTCAAATGGTGCAAGCTGAATCATCTACAGCTGAACATCAGTAAGACAAAGGAGGTGGTGATGGACTTTAGCAAGATTGAGCATGCATTGCTCCCTGTTACTATTGTTGGTGAGGACCTACAAGTAGCTGGTGGTGCAGTTGGATGGCAGACTTGAGTGGAGCATCATCACAGACGCTGTGTACAGGAAGGGCCAGAGTCACATCTGCTTCCTAAGGAGTATGCAGGCCTCTCCTTCGCATGTTCTGACAGTCTGTTGTTGCCAGTACAATCTTCTATGTGGTGGTGTGCTGGGGCAATGGCATCAACATGGGTGATGCCAACAGTCTCAATAAACTGATTAGAAAGGCTGGCTCTGTTATAGGAGTCAAACTGGACACACAGGAGGATGTGGTAGAACAAAGACCCCTCCGGAAAATCCTTGCAATTCTGGACAATGTTTCTCACCCTCTGCATGCCACCTTGGCTGAACAGAGGAGCACTTTTAATAATAGACTAAGACAACTGCGCTGCTCAAAAGAGCACTATATGGGGTCATTCTTACCCTCGGCCATTAGGCTCGATAATGGGTCAACTTACAGCCGGGGAAGTGATGGCCCCCTCCTGTTAGACTGTTTGAGGTAAGTCATTTTTTATTCTTTCTTACTTCACTTCTAATATTTGTATATCTGTGCACATGAAATGCTACTGTGACACTGTAATTTCCTTTGGGGTCAATGAAGAATCTATCTATCTATGTATCTGGAATGGTCTGTCAGGGGTAGTAATGGAAGCAGACACTGTAATGGTGCTTAAAAGGTTGCCAGATAGACATATGGATATGTGGGATATGGTTCATGTATAGACAGAGGAGATTGTGTTTAATTTGGTATTGTGTTGGTCCAACGGCCCTGTTCCCTTGCTCTACTCTTCTATGTTATATGATCTGTTTTGATTTTTATTTGAGTTTTGGATGCTTGCCTTAAAGTCTAGAGTTAACAAAAGAATCCATGAGGGTTTCAGTCGTGAATCAGGCAATGCGTTTCACTGTTCAGAGGTGGACTTTAATAGATCTGTAAAATAAAAAAAAATGACACGCATGTGAGAAATAGTCTTTCCTTGAACAAATCCCACTTTGGACAACTGGATCTTCCAGTAGAGCTTATGATTTCCAAATGGTCATGTAAGCTCCCTGAAACCAGGCTCTTTGTTCAAATCCCCAAGTAAAAAGCCAGAAGTGAAATATCCAATTGACAAGGATTGTTATAAATTCCTGATGGCTCAGGGATGTGTGCTTAGTCCACTGCTCTACTCCCCCTATGCTCATGACTGTGTGGACAAGTGCAGCTCAGACCCCACCTATAACAGGGATATGACACCACCGTTGTTGGTAGTACCTCAGATGGCAACAAGGAAGCACACAGGAGTGGGATAGATTGGCCAGTTGAGCGGTTTCGTAACAGTAACCATGTACTCAGTGTCAGCGAAACCAAGGAATTGATTGTGGTCATCAGAAAGAGGAAGTTGAGGAAACACACACCAGACCTCATTGAGAGCTCAGTGGAAGAAAGGGTGAGCAGCTTTACGTTTCTGAGAGTCAACAGCACTGAGGAATTGTCCTGGGCCCAACACGCAGATTCAACCAGATCTATCACGAGACCCCCCCCTCCTCCATCAAGGAGATCTTTAAGATGTGGTAACTCAAGAAGGCAGCATCCATCATTAAAGTCCCAACACCCACAATCACTGATTCAGCCTGTTCCCATTTGTCGACAGCTTTCTGAAATGGACCAAGAATTGAACTCACGAATACTATTTAACCATTTATTTTCTTTTGCGCAATTTATTTACACTCAGTGGCCACTTTACGAGGTACCTCCTGTACCTAATAAAGTGGCCACTGTGCATAAACTCATGGTCTTCTGCTGCTGTAGCCCTCCATTTCAATGTTTGACGTGCTGTGTTCAGATATGCTCTTCTGCACACCTCTGTTGTAAGGCATGGTTATTTGAGTTACTATCGCCTTCCTGTCACCTTCAGCCAGCTGGTCATTCCCTTTATCCTCTCTCATTAACAAGGCATTTTTGCCCTTAGAACTGCTGCCCACTGGATGTTCTTTGTTTTCTTGCACCATTCTCTGTAATATCTAGTACAGTGTGCATGAAAATCCCAGGAGATCAGCAGTTTCTGGAATACTCAGACCTCCTCGTATGACACCAACAATCACTCCATGGCCAACGTCACTTAGATCACATTACTTCCTTATTCTGATGTTAGATCTGAACAACAACTGAACCTCTTGACCAGGTCTGCATGCTTTTATGCATTGGATAACTGCCACATTAGATGTTTTCATTCACGAGCAGGAGTACAATTTGTGGAACTTGTTGCCACAGGCAGCTGTGGAGGCCAGGTCGTTGGGTGTATTTAAGGCTGAGATTGATAGGTTCTTGATTGGACACGGGGAGAAGGCCGGGAACTGGGATTGAGGAAAAAAGGACCAGCCATTATTGAATGGTGGAGCAGACTCGATGGGCCAGATGCCCTAATTCTGCTCCTGTGTCTTATGGTCTTATATGTTGAAAGCAAGCTCACATGCACCACTTGTGCTGGCAGCTCGTTCCACACTCTCACAACAATTTTCTCAAGGAGATCAATTTTCTTCATTTAAAATTGCTCCATGGTTGCTCTGGCAGTGTGCTTTGGGTTGTTGTGCAGCTGAAGGACGAATTACCTCCCCAGTTTAAGCTTTCTGGCAGAGGCTAGCAGGTTTTTAATCCAGGATCTCCCTGTACTTAGCAACGTTCATCTTCCCACCATTCTGACCAGGTTTCCAGTCCTGCTGCTGAAAAAGCATCCCCACAGCACGATGCTTCCTCCACCATGCTTTACAGTGTTACCCAGATGATGTACAGTATTAGATTTACACCACATGTACCGCTTAGTGCTTAGGCCAAGAAGTTCCACTTTAGTCTCACCCCACCACAAGGTCTTCTTCCACATCCTTACTGTACCTTCTCACTGATGTTTTCCAAAGTCTGTATGGGCAAGGATGTGCTTTTTTCCTTCAGCCAGGGCTTCTTCCTCGCCACTGTTCCATAAATACTCTTTTTATTCAAGGCTTAGAGAAGCCTCTCTTACAAGTGCTACACATGCCCTTACACTTCCTCCCTTACCACTATTCAGGGCCCCAAACAGTCCTTCAAAGTGAGGCAACACTTCACCTGTGAGTCGACTGGGGTGATATACTGCGTCCGGTGCTCCCGATGTGGCCTTTTATATATTGGCAAGACCCGACGCAGACTGGGAGACCGCTTTGCTGAACATCTATGCTCTGTCCGCCAGAGAAAGCAGGATCTCCCAGTGGCCACACATTTTAATTCCACATCCTATTCCCATTCTGACATGTCTATCCACGGCCTCCTCTACTGTAAAGATGAAGCCACACTCAGGTTGGAGGAACAACACCTTATATTCCGTCTGGGTAGCCTCCAACCTGATGGCATGAACATCGACTTCTCTAACTTCCGCTAAGGCCCCACCTCCCCCTCGTACCCCATCTGTTACTCATTTTTATGCACACATTCTTTCTCTCACTCTCCTTTTTCTCCCTCTGTCCCTCTGAATATACCTCTTGCCCATTCTCTGGGTCCCCCCCCCGTCTTTCTTCCCGGACCTCCTGTCCCATGATCCTCTCGTATCCCCTTTTGCCTATCACCTGTCCAGCTCTCGGCTCTATCCCTCCCCCTCCTGTCTTTTCCTATCATTTTGCATCTCCCCCTCCTCCTCCAGCTTTCAAATCCCTTACTCACTCTTCCTTCAGTTAGTCCTGACGAAGGGTCTCGGCCTGAAACGTCGACTGCGCCTCTTCCTATAGATGCTGCGTGGCCTGCTGCGTTCACCAGCAACTTTGATGTATGTTTCTTCTCCAGCAACTAAGTTTAGGGGGACAGCCTGACCTAGACAGTATGGCTGTGGTTTCATATTTTTCCAATTTTTCACAATGGACTGCACTGAGTTCCAAGGTATGTTCAATGCCTTTGAGATGGTCTTCTACCCTTCCCCAGATTTGTGCTTCTCTATTATCATTTTCTTGACTTGTCTTGAAAGCTCTTTTGTCTTCACTTTGGTTTGGTCTGTTAAAAATATACTATTGGACCTTACACAGAGAAGGGATATTTATTCTTATAAATTCAACGAAAGCAGATGATCCTCCAGTTTTCTAAATTCACAAATAGGGTGAGTTGGTATGGTAATACTCTCTGTTGTACCTGAGGTAATTACAAAAGGGATGAATACTTTTTCAGCCTCATAATTTTGGTTTTAATTTTTAGTAAATTTTTGACAGGTTTGGGAATTTTTCTTTTGATTTGACATGATGCACAATGGTTAGCAGATTATCTGAAAAAATCTTACTTCAATGTATTTTAAATTTAGAAAATGAGACAGTGAAAGGTAAAAACAGTTGTGGGGGCTGAATACTTTTTCAAGGCACTCTGTTGGCATGCATTACACATTCCAACAAACTTTGGAGAAAGATGGAGAAATCTGGAGGTTCTCACATGTATCTGACAATTACAGAAGGAGTTATGAGTGCCAATAGATGTGAGTGGCAGACACATTGAGAATAAACTTTTCCGTGCCCCTCGACAAAGAGGTAATCAGTTTAGACAAGAACTTTCTTGAGCATTTATCTGCCCATGGTGGCAGAAATTGATCTTACAGATATGGTATGTTCCTGATACTTCCCAGACACTTTCAAATGGTGCATAGCTAATAGAGACTGGTGTGTGCAGCTTTGAAACTAATTCATGTCTGCATGTTAGAGCCATGAAATCTACCCCAAGGCTACAGATAGGATAATTTACAAGTATTCTATATGGAACTAAAATTGCAAAATCAAAATCAAAGTGAATTTATTATCATGGTACATATACTGTATGGCACCATATACTATCTTGAAACTCATTTACTTGCAGGTAATTAGAGGAAAATAAAGACATTCAATATATTTTATGAAAAACTCTACCTAATTAAACGGTGACATACAACCTAAAAGAAAACAAATTGTGCAAAGAAAATGACCTGCATTATAAATGTTTCTATGAAACGAATGAGGCATCAAATTTCCTGCTCTGACTTTGCTCTTACATTCAGACTTTAGTGCTAGACAGGCCTTTGAAGTACATTATTGAACATTGTGGGTGATCTGAGGTTATAAAATGCCTGACTTTATAAAAGCTGTTCTTCATTCTTTGTATTGTGTCTTCACATAAATTTACAGTATGTTACAAGTAAATGCAATCCTTCAAAGACAGAACTTGTTCCTTCCCTATAGCTTCCCTTGTAAAAGGAAATCATGCAATTCGGAATCAGGAAGCCAGAAATATCCACTACAAAGTGGTGCAAACAATAAAGCCTTGTATGGAGTCATTCGGATTCTGGCTTTGCTGTGGAGCAAAGAAATAACTTCAGATTCAAAAACGAGAGAAAATGTTATATTTGAATATAAAACAACACTCTGAATTTTTCTGAATGTGGAAACATATAATCAATCTATGCATATAGGCTATCCCACACACTTATTTATCTCGTGTTCATCTTGAGTTCTCAATATTTATTGTTTATTTATTTATTATTATTGTTATTATTATATTTTTCCCTCTCAGATCAAGCAGGTAAAACCTGAGGTACAGGCATAACCAAGCACATTCATGCTCAATTGCTAAGATCTTTCAGACTATTCTAGTGATGTTTAGTATTGCGGCTTTCTGTAGATTCACATAAATATTGCAGAATAGGCCTAATTGTTTAATGCTATTGTGTAATGACTTTGGGATGATACTGGTTGTAGATATTACTATTGGAACAATGTCAATGTTCCATAGTCTTTCAATTTCCTCTTTTAATTCAGCATATTTCTGGTGTTTTTCACGTATTGATTTCTGTAGGTTATGTGTGTTTGAAATGGCAATATCTATTAAGTAAATTGTTCTTGCTTGTTTATCCTGTAATATTATATCCGGACAGTTATTATGGATTTACCTAACTGCAATAATACATTGACCAGAACATAACTTGTAAGACCCTAACTCTAAAACTGGGTGAGACTTGTATTTATAATAAGGTATGGTATCTTTTATGAGTTTGTATTTTCAAGCAGGACTTTGGTGAATGATGTTTGCCACTTGATTGTGCCTATGTAAGTAAACAGATTGAGTTAAAATGCTACAGGATCCTGTAATGTGTTGGAGTGTTTCTGGTTTCTCTTGGCATTTTCTGCATTTACTGTCTTCAATTTGTTGACCTTTATTATGTGTTTTTGATAATTGCCACAAGGAACCCCTCTGTTTCTAGGAAGAGGTCTCCAACTCTGAGTCAAGCATTCGATGCTTCCTTGTTGACATTTCATCTGCTCAGATCGTGTGGATGTCTTCCATGGAGGATCATGCTCTTCCATTTATTAACTTTTACATAGCAATAATAATAATACTGTAATAATAATAATAATAATTATTATTATTTTTGTATTTGCACAGTTTGTTGTCTTTTGCACGTTGATTGTGTGTCTGTTTTGTTGGGGGTGGTCTTTCATTGATTCGCTAGTGTTTTTGGTATTTACTGTAAATGCGTGCGAGAAAATTAATCCCAGGGTTGTATATGGTGACATAAATGTACCTTGATGAAACAATTTACTCTGAACTTTGAACTTTGCATCCATCGCTTCTGCTGGCAGCTCATTCCACACTCACACCACTCTCTGAGTGAAGAAGTTCCCCGTTATGTTCCCCTTAAAGCTTTCAGCTTTCACACTTAACCAATGACCTCTAGCTCTCATCTCACCAAACCTCAGTGGAAAAAGCCAGCTTGCATTTACCCTATCTATACCCCTTATAATTTTGTACACCTCTATCAAATCTCCTCTCAATCACCTACCTCTAAGGAATAAAGTCCTAGCCTATTCAATCTTTCCCTATAACTCAAGTCCTCAAGTCCTGGCAAAGTCCTTGTGAAATGTTCTCTGCACTCTTTCAATTTTGTTGGCAGTTTTCCTGTAGGTAGGTGATCAAAACTGTACATAACATTTTAAATTAGGTCTCACCAATGTCTTGTTCAACTTCAACATAACATCCCAACTCCTGTACAGTACTTAGTACTTTGATTTAGGAAAGCCAATGTGCCAAAAGCTTTCTTTACAACCTTATCTACTTGTGATGCCACTTTGAAGGAATTATGAATCCGTATTCCCAGAACCCTCTGTTCTACACACTGCTCGGTGTCCTACCGCTTACAGTGTAAGTCTTACCCTAGATTGTCCTTCCAAAGTACAAACCCTCACACTAGTCTGCATTAAATTCCATCTGCCATTTTCACTCCAATTTTACAGCTGATCCAGATCCTGCCGCAAATTTGAGTGCCTTCCTCATTGTCTACTACACCGCCTATCTTGTTGTCATCCACAAATTTGCTGATCCAGTTTACTACATCATGATTCAGATTATTGATATAGATGATAAAGAACAACAAACCCAGCTCCAACTGCTGCAGCTACAGGCTCCAGTCAGACAGGCAACCATCTACTACCGCTCTCTGGTTTCTCCCACAAAGCCAATGTCTAGTCCAATTTACTACCTCACCTTGAATGCCAAATGATTGAACCTTCTTGACCAACCTTCCATGCGGGATATGGTCAAGGCCCTTGCTAAAGTCCATGTGGACAACGTGCACTGTCTTTTTTCATCAACTTTCCTGGTAACTTACTCAAAAATCGCTGTAAGATTGTTCAGACACAACCCACTGCACCAAAGCTATGTTGACTATCCCTAATCAATCCACATCAATCCAAATACTCATATCTGATCTCTTAGAATACTTTCCAGTAACTTGCCCACTACTGATGTCAGGCTCACCGGCCTATAATTATCTGGCTTATTTTGAGAGCCTTCCTGCACTGGACATTGGTAGTGTCATTCACTGCAAGTCCAGTTCACTGATTCATTGGCAAGTCTGATGGTAAGGGTGCTGTGTTGCCTTGGTTGTGGTGAGGGCTAGGCCAAAGCCGCAGGCTCGCCTGCTACAGCTGCCCAGGAGAGGAGTCTCCGAGGTGGTGCAGGGGAGCCTCTGTAGGGGGCATTGGAATCCATACCGGGTTGGCACCTGGCCACTCCCGTCAACACTGCCCTTCATTGTTCGCTCGGTGCTGCCCTCCAGTGGTTGCTTGGTGGAAGAACAAGCTGGACCAGGACAACAGTCATGCCTCTCAGGGGCTATATTATTTTCACTTTTTTTTCTTTGTAACTGTATGTTTTACTGAAATCGTAAACATATGTTCTACATGCTGTTAATGTGTGTTGTACCTCAGCCCGGGAGGAATGCCGTTTTGTTTAGCTATATTCATGTATGGTTGAATGATAATTGATCTTGAACTTGAACTTAAACAACAGAGCAACATTAGCTATCCTCCAATCCTCTGACTTCTCACCCGTGGCTAAGCACATTTTAAATATCCCTGTTTGGGTCCCTGAAACTACTATACTAGCCTCTCACAGGTTTTGAGGGAACACCTTGTCAGAACCTGCGGATTTATCCACGCTAATTTGCCTCAAGACAGCAAACACCTTCTCCCCTGTAATTTGTATATGACCCATGATCTCACTGCTTTGACATTATGTATGTCTCCTGAAATACACAGGCAAAAAATCCATCTGAGATCTTCCTCTTCGCTTTTGGCTTCATGCATAGATGAACACTCCGATATTTCTGAGGACCAATTTTTGCTCCTTGCTATCGTTTTGCTCTTTACTAGATCTGTAGGAGCCCTTGAGAATCTCCTTCACCTTGTCTTTCTGAGCAACTTTGTCTTCATTTAGCCATCCCAATTTTCTTCTTAAGTGTTCTCTTGCATTTCTTATACTCCTCAAGTACCTCATTTGCTCCTTCCTGCCTGTACCTGCTATAAACCACCTTTTTTTAAAAATAACTTCAATATCAGTTGAAAACCAAAGTTCCCTGAACCTGTTATCCTAATATTTATTCTGACAGGAACATACAAACTCTGCACTCTCAAAATGTTACTTTTGAAGGCTTTCCACTTACCAAGTACACCTTTACCAGAAAACCCTCATCATAATCCACACTTGCCAGATCTTTTATGATGCCATCAAAATTGGCCTTTCTCCAATTTAGAATTTCACCAACAGCCAGAACTATGCTTCTCCATAATTATCTCGAAATTAGTGGCATTATGATCACTAGATGCAAAGTGTTCCCCTACACAAACTCTTGTCACCTGCCCTCTCTCATGTCCTAATAAGACATCTAGTATCACACTCTCTCTGATTGGGACTTCTATGTACTGATTAAGGAAACTTTGCCGAACACATTTGACGAACTCTTTTCCATCCAGCCTTTTAACAGTATGGGAATCCCAGTCAATATGTGGAAAGTTAAAGTCACTTACTATCACAGCCTTATGTTTCTTGCAACAAACTGCGATCTCTCTACAAATTTGCTCTTCTAAGTCCTGCTACCTGTTGGGTGGTCTATAACATAATGGAATTAACATAGTCATCCCTTTCTTATTTGTCAGTTCCACCCATATCATCTCACTAGTCGAGTTCTCCAGCCTGTTCCATGTGGCATTTTCCCTGACCAGTAACGTCACCCCTCCCCCTTTAATCCCTCCCACTCTATCACATCTAGAACAGAACTGGAGCACAGAGCTGCCAGTCCTGCCTCTCCTGCAACTAAGTCTCACTAATGGCTGGTTCCACGTGCTGACCCATGCCCTAAGCTCATCCCTCTTTTCTACAATACTCCTTGCATTTAAGTGTACATATCTCAGAATATTAGTCCATCATGCTCAATCTTTTGATTCTTGACTTTGCATGTAGTTTTAACATCATTCCCCACAAGAGTCCAGTGTTTGCTCTGGCACTTTGCTTCCCATGCCCTGCAACTCTAGTTTAAACTCTACTTAATGCTGTGTAATTTTGAGGGAGATCAAACACAGGCCTCAATTTGTCAGATTAAAACGCAAATGTACTTTGACCCTCAGCACCAACCTTTCCCACTCACTCTGCTTTCCATGTTCATTATAATATTATCCACTTCACAGCCAATTTAAGTTTGGCTCTAAACCCTAGTAATCCTTGGCTTTGTCTTAGGGGTACCTCCATGTGACTCGCGTGGCTTGGGAGAAACGCGGTTGCCTTCCATTTGCAATGGGGAAATGTGATCTTCACACAAGTGAGGCACTTTTTTCTGAACCAAATCATAAATCATTCGCCCTGGCTTCTTTCTAATAACTTGGCATACAACCAGCATGCTCTATTGAAGTGATTGCAGCATCCGTTTATAAAACAAAAGACACTTGGACACAAGATTTGATCCACATAATGGTCTTTGCGTTTCTATGTATCAATCCTTTCAGAACACAATTCCACACTGAGACTACAAAAGATTGGAGGAGACTAGTTGGACCAAGAAATGTAACACTGTGCCAGAAGGGTCACAGTTTTGACCCCCCATGATGCAAAATCTAAAGTAAAGTGTTGTCAATCTGAAATAGAAACAGGAATTGCTGGAAAATATCCAGCAGGCCAGGCAGTATGTGTGAAAAGACAAACTGTGTTAATACTGTTAACTACACTGAGCAAACAATAGGAATCAGAATCAGGTTTATTATCACCAGCATGTGTCGTGAAATGCAATATACAATCTAGAAGAATAAATAAATTACAGTATATGTATATCAAATAGATTAAAAATCATGTAAAAGAACAGAAATAATATATATTAAAAAAGTGAGGTAATGTCCAAGGGTTCAATGTCCATTTGGGAATCAGATGGCACAGGGGAAGAAGCTGTTCCTGAATCGCTGAGTCTGTGCCTTCAGGCTTCTGTACCTCCTACCTGATGGTAACAGTGAGAAAAGGTCATGCCCTGGGTGCTGGAGGTCTTTAATAATGGACGGTGCTTTTCTGAGACACTGCTCCCTGAGGATGTCCTGGGTACTTTGTAGACTAATACCCAAGATGGAGCTGACTAGATTTACAACCCTCTGCAGCTTCTTTCAGTCCTGTGCAGTAGCACCACCCCCCATACC
The DNA here is from genome assembly GCF_963921235.1 of Mobula hypostoma. Classification (NCBI taxonomy): domain Eukaryota; kingdom Metazoa; phylum Chordata; class Chondrichthyes; order Myliobatiformes; family Myliobatidae; genus Mobula; species Mobula hypostoma. The sequence goes on along the minus strand of NC_086106.1, from coordinate 108,789,912 downwards.
AGACAGTGATGCAGCCTGTCAGAATGTTCTCCATGGTACATCTATAGAAGTTTTTGAGTGTTTTTGTTGACATACTAAATCTCTTCAAACTCCTAATGAAGTATAGCCGCTGTCTTGCCTTCTTTACAGCTGCATCAATATGTTGGGACCAAGTTAGATCCTCAGAGATCTTGACACCCAGGAACTTGAAACTGCTCACTCTCTCCACTTCTGATCCCTCTATGAGAATGAGTAATAGGAAAATTACTTGTGACAATAAACTGGCCTGCATGCTATTACAACGACCCAGGTTCAGTTCCATTACTGTCTGTAAGGAGTTTGTACATGTATGTTCTCCCATGACCACGTGGCATTTCCAGTTCCCTCTCACAGTCCAAAGACATAGCGGTTAGGAGGTTAGTTGGTCAGGTGAGTGCAACTGGACAGCACAGACTCGTAGGGACAGAAGGGCCATTCATTGTGATCTATCTCTAATAACTAAATATTTATGACTGTGTGGCTAAGTACAGTTCCAATGCCATTTTCAGGTTTGCTGATGACACCATTGTCATAAGCAGATGAATCAATATATAGGAGGCTGAGAGGTACCATAACAGCTATCACTTACTCAACGTCAGCAAGACCAAGGAGATGATTATAGACTTCAGGAGAAGGAAGCTACGGGTCCACAAGTGAGTCCTCATCGAGGATCAGAGGTGGAGAGGGTCAACAACTTCAGATTCCTCGGTGTTAGTATTTCGGAGGACCTGTGCTGGGCCCGGCACGTAAATGAAATTACAAAGAATGCACAGCAGCCCCTCTACCTCCTTGGAAGTTTGCAAAGCTTTGGCATGACACCTAAAACTTTGACAAACTTCTATAGATGTATAGTGGAGACTAAGTGGACCATGTGGTGTCACCCTGTGCCAGGGAGGTCACGGTGTCGACCCCTGTGATGCAAAAAGCTATTACAGCCTGGTATGGAAACATCAGTGCTCTTGAACGGAAAATTCTACAAAAAGTAGTGGAGACAGCCCAGTCCATCATGGGTAAAGCCCTCCCAACTATTGAGCGTATCTCCATGAAACACTGACACAAGAAAGCAGCATTCAGCATCAGGGCCCGCGGCTACCCAGGACTTGCTCTCTTCTTGCTGCTGCGATCAGGAAGAGGGTACAAAAGCCTTGGGACTCACACCAACAGGTTCAGGACCAACCATCAACCATCAGGCTCTTGAACCAGAGAACATAATTTCACTCAACCTCACCTGCCCCATCATTGAAATGTTCCCACAACCAATGGATTCACTTTCATGGTCTCTTCATCTCATTTTCTCGATAGTTATTCCTAATATATTTATTATTACTATTTCTTTATTTTTGTATTTGCATGCTGGTCGAATGCCCAAGTTGGTACGGTCTTTCATTGGTTCTGTTGTTTATTATGCTAAGGATTTATTGAGTATGCCCACAAGAAAATGAATCTCAGGGTTGTAGATTGCGACATAAATGTGCTTTGGTAATAAGTTTACTTTGAACTTTTGCACTTTGAAATAAACATGGGTTAGTGAAGTTGGTATAAGTAGATGCATTGGAAGTGACTTCAAAGGCATTTTCAATCATTTATTTAGATCTTGGATATTACCGTCGGGCTTGGCTGTCCCTGGAGGACGTTAGTTGGACTCAGTCTGGACAGAAGCATAAGTACAATCAGTCTGAAAACTGTGGAAAGAACATTCAACTTCCATGAACAGGAAGCTGACTTTGTTGGTGTTAAAAAGAAACCTGACTCGATGGGATGTGATAGTTTCTATCTGAGCCTTTTCCCGTCTTCCATCAGTTTCGCTCTGCTTTCAGAGTTTGACTGATTCTCTGTCAGGCTGATGACAATAACTGCTGAGGCATTAGACTACACTGGAAGGCTTTTGTCTCATGTTTCCTGACAACAAAAGCCACAACTAAAGGAGAATCACAGCTCAGTATCTGAAAGGAAATCTAAAAAATATTAAATGAAACCACATGTTGACTCCAAAGCTGCAACAAAGAATAATTTTGGAATAGCAGAACTGTCATGGGTGCTGTAATGGCCTTTTGCTGTATATACTACCCCATTTGGAACCTGGGCCAACTGTTACATTTTTTCCCAGCCAGGTTACCAATGAGACCAATTACTATAATGTTTTCATCCCTTATAAACCATTATATATTTAAGACGTGAAGACTAGAACCCGTGGCTATTTGACCCAAAGAGCACTAATGATTTCAGCAAAGGGCAGCTCTTCCAAGTAATTCATTTGTAACTTAGTTTGGGAAGGGCTTTTACTTTGCAGAATCTTTTTAAATCATTCAAAATCAAATTTAACTTTTATTAGTGTCTGAAGTGAGATATATCGACAATAATTTCTTGTACTCACTGTTCCTTACCACTACATACACATCACCTGGCTTCAATTTATGTACATTCAATTGGTCTTTCTGTAAAAAAGTTACTTGTACATTGTGTTTGATAGGATTGCTTTCATATTTATATTTATTGTGTTTTTTAATGCTGCATCGGATCTGGAGTAACAATCATTTTGTTCTCCTTCACACTTGAGTACTGAAGAATGACAATAAATAACCTTGAATTGGTTTCTGCAACTACCACCTCTGAAGAGGACAAGAGCCAATTGTCCTGGGAACATCTAAGTTTTCCTCCAGATCATCTGGTTAACCTGAGTGTGAATATATATTGACATTCATATTATACTGCTGGGCCAAAATCCTGGCTTGTATTCTCTGAATGGGCAGCAACGTGACAATAAGACTGGATAATTTTATAATAACAGAACTGTCGCGGGTGCTGTAATGGCCTATTGCTGTATCTCCTACTCCCAGCTGTAATTTAGGCCAACTATTACAATTTTTTTCTCAGCCATGTTACCAATGGGACCAATTGCTATGCCTGCATCCCCAATAAACCATTATATATTTAAGACATGAAGACAAGGATCATTGGTTATTTGACCCAAAGAGCACTAGTGATTCAAGATCTTTTAACAAGGTCCCACACAGGAGATTAGTGTGCAAACTTAAAGCACACGGCATTGGGTGTATGGTATTGATGTGGATAGATAATTGGTTGGCAGACAGGAAGCAAAGAGTGGGAATAAGTGGGACCTTTTCAGAATGGCAGGCAGTGACTAGTGGGGTACTGCAAGGCTCAGTGCCGGGACCCCAGTTGTTTATAATATATATAAATGATTTAGACGAGGGAATTAAATGCAGTATCTCCAAGTTTGCGGATGACACGAAGCTGGGCGACAGTGTTAGCTGTGAGGAGGATGCTAAGAGGATGCAGGGTGACTTGGATAGGTTAGCTGAGTGGGCAAATTCATGGCAGATGCAATTTAATGTGGATAAATGTGAAGTTATCCACTTTGGTGGCAAAAACAGGAAAACAGATTATTATCTGAATGGTTAGGAAAAGGGGAGGTGCAACAAGACCTGGGTGTCATTATACACCAGTCATTGAAAGTGGGCATGCAGGTACAGCAGGCGGTGAAAAAGGCGAATGGTATGCTGGCATTCATGGCAAGAGGTTTCGAGTACAGGAGCAGGGAGGTTCTACTGCAGTTGTACAAGGCCTTGGTGAGACCACACCTGGAGTATTGTGTCAAGTTTTGGTCCCCTAATCTGAGGAAAGACATTTTTGCCATAGAGGGAGTACAAAGAAGGTTCACCAGATTGATTCCTGGGATGGCAGGACTTTCATATGATGAAAGACTGGATCGACTAGGCTTATACTCATTGGAATTTAGAAGATTGAGGGGGGATCTTACTGAAACGTATAAAATTCTAAAGGGATTGGACAGGCTAGATGTAGGAAGATTGTTCCCGATGTTGGGGAAGTCCAGAACGAGGGGTCACAGTTTGAGGATAAAGGGGAAGCCTTTTAGGACCGAGATGAGGAAAAACTTCTTCACACAGAGAGTGGTGAATCTGTGGAATTCTCTGCCACAGGAAACAGTTGAGGCCAGTTCATTGGCTATATTTAAGAGGGAGTTAGATATGGCCCTTGTGGCTAAAGGGATCAGGGGGTATGGAAAGAAGGCAGGTACAGGGTTCTGAGTTGGATGATCAGCCATGATCATACTGAATGGCGGTGCAGGCTTGAAGGGCCGAATGGCCTACTCCTGCACGTATTTTCTATGTTTCTATGTTTCCCTCACAATTTCAAAGTCCAAGTCGAGTTTATTGTCATATGCACAAGTACTGGTGCAATGTAAAACTTACTTGAAGCAGCATCGGAGGCACAGTGCATCAGATAAACAGCATTCGCAAGAAAAACATAAAAGCAGCATTCACGAGAAAGACATAAATCAAACATAGATAGATAGATAGATATACTTTATTAATCCCGAGGGAAATTTGGTTTCGTTACAGCCGCACCAACCAAGAATAGAGCATAAATATAGCAATACAAAAAACCCCAACAATCAAACAACAATATGCAAACTATGCCAGATGGAAAATAAGTCCAGGACTAGTCTATTGGCTCAGGGTGTCTGACCCTCCACCGGAGGAGGTGCACGTTCGATGGCCACAGGCAGTAACGACCTCCCGTGCCACCAAGTGTTGTATCACGGTGGAATGTGGCCGAAGTCCAACAGTAAAAAGTTCAATATCCAGTCTGTAAACACGTTCCTCGATCGTAATATACCCCGGATTGCATCATCCGTTGTTAACCAGATCAGTAAGCACCCCACTCCTTTATGCTTACCGCTCTCAGTGCACTTCCAGTCAGCTGGAACGGTATTACCCACCGAACTCCTCTTCTCCAAAAGTCTTTGTTGTCTCGATCCAGTCCTCTTTCCTGGGCTTTGTGATCCCCCTCTGTGTGTTTTCCTCCGGATTTCAGCAGGGGTGTCCACCACTCTGTTCGCTAAGCCGGCCGGTGTTTGCTGGTCCGTGGAATACACAATGCGACCTTGCTTCTGCCCCGCATGTCGGGATGTAACCATTTCCAGCGCTAAAGAAAACTCAAATATAACTCTCTCTACCAGCATGTTAGAGAGGGTGCAGCTTCGACGTGTTACCGTGAGGAAAAAAAATACAAAAAATAACATAAATTAAAAAATAAGAAGAAGAAAGTAAGAATAGATCGGAACGTATGCACGACCGGCGCATGCAGAACATAAACAATACAACATTCTTACAAGAAAGGACAAAATTATATCAAAAAAGTCCACTTGCAGAGCAAGCAACAAGATTGAAGCAGAACACACACAAAATGCTGGAGGAACTCAGAGGTCAGGCTGCAGTAATAGAGCAGAATGAAGAGCCAGCGTTTTAGGCCGAGACTCTTCATCAGACTGGATAGGAAGGGGGAAGAAGCCAAAAGGTGCTCCCTGGCCTGCTTAGTTCATCCGGCATTGTGTGTGTTACTTTGGATTTCCACAATATGCAGTAACTCTTTGTTTAAGAGTCTAAGCTCTGAGCTCCCCAGCTTCTCAAGGAAAATCCCCAAAAAGATGATATAACATATTGCTCACCCGTTGTACTTTTCTAGACCCAGGGTATTGCAAGGAGTTTTAGAATGGTTATGGAGCCAACATGTTTAGAGAACCCTCTAAAACTATTTTTAAACACGGAAAAAATTCAGAAATCAGAGGTGCGAAAGGGAATTGGATGTCCTCATGCAGGATTCCCTAAAGGTTAACTTGCAAGGCTGAGTCAGTGGTGAGGAAGACAAATGCAATGTTAGCATTCATTTTGAGAGAACTAGAATATAAAAGCAAGCAGGTATTGCTGAGATTTTACAAGGCAATGGTCAGACCCCATGGAGTGAGCAGGTTTAGGCCTCTTATCTAATGTGTTGGCATTGGAGAAGGTTCAAAGGAAGTTTGAGAAAATTATCCCGGGAATGACAGATTTAATCTGTGAGGTGCGTTTGATGGCTCTGGACCCGTACTCACTGGACTTCAGAAGAATGAGGAGGGAGCTCATTGAAATCTATTGAATACTGAAAGGCCTAAATAGAGTGCATATGGAGAGGATGTTTCCTATAGTGGGGCAGTCTCGGACCAGAGTACTTCAGAGTATAAGGGTCTTTTTAGAAAAGAGATAAAGAGGATTTTTTTTTAAGCTAGAGGGTGATAAATCTGTGCCATAGAGGGGCAAGTCATTGGGTACATTTAAAGTAGAGGTTGATAAGTTCTTAATTAGTAAGGGTGTCAAAGGTTGTGGGGAGAAATGGAGTTGAGAAGGATAATAAATCAGTCATAATGGAATATTGGAACTGACTTGATGAGCTGAATGGCCAAATTCTGCTCCCCTGCCTCAGGATTTTTTAGCAACATAACGACCTACAATGTAGCTAATTTTTCTGATGATTTTCATATTTACACCCTCAAAAATTTCGTTTAAGCAAGTAATCAAGATGAAAATGTTTAGAGCAGGGTCTCCCAACCTGGTGTTCACGGACCCCTCAGTTAATGGTAAGGGTCCATGGTATATAAAGGGTTGGGAACCCTGGTTCAGAGTACATTTTGTGGAATGGATGCTGGATGTACTTACTCCAAAATTATATCCTTTACATGCTTATCCAACACTGCCACTGCTTCTTGTTCAGTTTTGTGAGTGTTTCTGTTCCTGTCATGGTTTTTTTGTGTGTGTTTTCCTAATTGCTGTCTAGACCTGAGGTGCTTGGTGGGTAATTTTATCAGAAATTAATTCCAGCTTTAAACTTACTATTTGGAAGTAAAAATTGAAGTAAAACACAGTGATATTTTAAGATCCGTGCAACCACATCTAAAACTGCACCCTGGATACATATTACATTCTCTTCCCCTTCCCTCATTTCCGTCTCTTCTTGTCCTTTCTCTCCTTTAACCGCGGCACTAATGTGTGATAAGGCAGCATTGCTGTTCGGAAATACTATGCTGTGCAACAGTTGTAGGTGCACATATATAGCTAGGGTGCACAGTACTGTAGTAATTTTATTTATTGCACTCTACAGCTGCCACAGAAACAAATTTCATGACATATGTGAGTGATGACAAACCTGATTCTGATCAGGGTCTCTATTGTGAACTGAGAGTGGGAATGGGGCAGGGAGAGGGGAATCCTGGCTGTGAAAAGGGGAAGGGAGATGGGAGGGAGTGGGAAGCACCACAGGGACACTCTGTAATGATCAATAAACCAATTGTTTGGAATCAAATGATCTTTCCCGGTGTCTCAGGGCTGGGTGTGTCTGCACCTGCACCAACCCCACCCCTGGCGCTCCTCTGCCACCTGCCCCACACGCCTCCCACAGCGTTCCATCCTCGCCATTTCCAGCATCCTTCGCTCCATTCAGGTTTACAAACTCGTTCTCCGCTCCACGTTGACAAATACAGTACTGTGCAAACGTCTTAGGCAAACACATATAGGTGCCGAAAACTTATTTCACAGTACTGTAGCTGTGAATAACTTCAAAAGCAGCCTTCAAAAGAGAAAGTGATCTTTTAACAAAATATATTTTGATCTGCGTGTGACAGATAATTTGCGGGACTTTCGGGACAGAGCAATGAATAGGGCCATTCTGGTTGTTGTTCAAAAGAACCAGTATATGGCATAAACTTGGCATAAGATTTTGTGTATTTTCCTTCTCAAAAGCAATGGGTTTCCAAGAAATCTATTCATTTAGCTTTTGGGATGATACTGTTCTATCTGCTAAGGTATTTTATTTATTGTTATGACAGGTGTACAAAATTACGAAAGCCACAGAGAAGGCAGGCAGTAGGAAACCTTTCTCCGTAACAGCAGTTTCAAAAACTAGAACATATAGGTTTTGAGTGAGAGGTAAAAGGTTTAGAGAGGATGTGAAGAAGAACTCCACTCAGAGCGTGGTTGGAATCTGGAAATGCATTGCGCGAGGCCAGGAACTCCACTGAGCAAGTACCTAAACAAACACTTGGATTGTCAAGGCATGGAAGACTGCAAAGCAAATACAGTAGCCAGGGTTAGCATAGATGAGTACTGGAGGTCAGCATTGGCAAGGTGGGTTGAAGGGCCTGTTTGTGAGCTGTCTAGCTGTGTGGCAATGACTCTGCATCAGGTAAACATGGAGTCGTGAATGGGTTGCGTAGGTGTCTACGCCCTGTCCGCCAGAGAAAGCAGGATCTCCCAGTGGCCACAAATTTTAATTCCACATCCCATTCCCATTCTGATATGTCTATCCACAGCCTCCTCTACTATAAACATGAAGCCACACTCAGGTTGGAGGAACAACACCTTATATTCCGTCTGGGCAGCCTCCAACCTGATGGCATGAACATTGACTTCTCAAACTTCCGCTAATGCCCCACCTCCCCTTTGTACCCCATCCGTTTTTTACTTATATACACACATTCTTTTTCTCTCTCTCCTTTTTCTCCCTCTGTCCCTCTCACTATACCCCTTGCCCATCCTCTGGGCTTTTTCCCCCCCTTCCCCTTTTCTTTCTCCCTGGGCCTCCTGTCCCATGATCCTCTCATATCCCTTTTGCCAATCACCTGTCCAGCCCTTGGCTCCATCCCTCCCCCTCCTGTCTTCTCCTATCATTTCGGATCTCCCCCACCCCCTCCCACTTTCAAATCTCTTACTAGCTCTTCTTTCAGTTAGTCCTGACAAAGGGTCCCGGCCTGAAACGTTGACTGTACCTCTTCCTAGAGATGCTGCCTGGCCTGCTGCGTTCACCAGCAACTTTGATGTGTGTTGATTGTATTGTGCTGTACTGTTTTATGTTCTATGTTCCATTAAAAATCTACAGACATTTTCAGTAATTCAGAAAATGAATAGGTCAGCTTTATTGGACTAGGAATAGCGTGTTCCTTCTCAGCTTTTCTGAGCCTTTTTAACAAAAAAGAACATGCAGAGATAGAGAACAAATTTGACTTGGCCCATGATGCACTCATAGTAAAATATTACGGTATTTGACTGCACACTGGATTGTAGAACCACAGGCAACAGTTCTGTTCAATGTTTTACTGAGATAAGGCTGTACAGTTTAGGGAAAATTATATTCAAGTCTGCTTTTGATCTTTGTCAGTATATACACAGAAGAACCAGGAGGGGGAAGCAGAGGTACAGAACTACAGCCAGACTCCAGACTGTCCTTTTCTCTTGCCTAATTCAGATCAGTTGTGTATCTTTACCAGTGGTTCTGCTAGCTCAGAACAGTTCCACCCCATCCCTAAGCTGTTTGAGATCTTCACTGGATAAGCTCCCAGACATTTCTTCACAAAGTTTTGATTTAATAGTCGGGTTAGTGTGGATCCTGAGTTGGGAGATCTATTTCAGGGAATGAAGCGCTAGCTCTTTTTTTCAGTTAAGCATGAGCATCTCGCAAACTTTGTAAACGTGCTTCCATTAATTTGAGAGTCTCATCCATAACTTTTCATAGGGTTTGAGGACTTGAGGACATGAATTACAGGGAAAGGTTGATTAGGTTTAAGACTTTTTCCCTGGAGCATGGAGAATAAGGGGAGATTTGATAGAGGTATACAAAATTATGAAGGGTATATAGACATAATAAATATAAGCAGGGATTTTCATTTGAGGTCGGGTGAGACTTGAACTGGAGGTCAAAGCTGAAAGTGACGGTGAAATACTTAAGGGCAAGCTGAGGGGAGCTCCTTCACTCACAGGGTGGTGCCAGTGTGGAATGGGTCCAGTGGGAGGGTGAACACTCAAATGCAACACTTAAGAGAGGTTTGGAAGAGCTCATGGATGGGAGGGGTATGGAGTGCTTGGTCCAGGTGAGGTTTGGTGGTACTAGGCAGGTAACAGCTTGGCACAGACTAGATGGGCCAAATGGCCTGTTTCAGTGTGTAGTGCCCTAGGACTGTATGGCTCAATATATTGTATTTGGAATGTCTATGTTAGGCGGCTGTTTATTGATTACAGCTCAGAACTGAACACCATCATACCCTCAGTACAAGCAACAAGCTACAGAATCTGAGACTCTAACCTCCCTCCCCTAATGGATCCTTGACTTCCTCATTGGGAGACCACAGAGTGCAGATCGGAAGTAGCATCTCGTCCTCGCTGACGATCAGCACTGGTGCACCTCGGGGACGTGTGCTTAGCCCACCGCTCTGCTCTCTCTACCCTCATGACTGTGCGGCTTGGTACAGCTCAGATGCCATCTGTAGGTTTGATGCTGACGCAGCGATTGCTGGCAGAGTTCCAGATGGTGACGGGGAGATGCACAGGAGTGAAATAGATCAGCTGGCTGAGCGGTGTCACAACAGCAACCTTGCGTTCAACGTCAGTAAGACCAAGGAAATGATTATGGACTTTAGGAAGGGGATTTTGAGGGAACACACACCAGTCCTCATCGAGGGATCAGCAGTGGAAAGAGTGAACAGCTTTAAGTTCCTCTTGTCAGCATCTGTGAGAATCTATCCTGGGCCCAACATATTGATGCAATTACAAAGAAGGCACAACAGCGACAATATTTCATTAGGAGTTTAAGGACTTTGGCATTTCTACAGATGTACCATGGAGATCATTCCAACTGGTTGCATCGCCATCTGGTACGGGGGTTGCTAATGCACAGGATTGGAAAAAGCCTCAGAAAGTTGCAAACTCAGACAGCTCCATCACTGGCACTAGCCTCCCCAGCGAAGGCTTGTTCAAAAGGTGATGCCTCATAAAGGCAGCATCCATCATTAAGGACCCCCATCTCCCAGGACATGCCCTCTTCTCAGTGCTACCGTCAAGCAGGAGGTGCAGGAGCCTGAAGACACACACTCAACACTTTAGGAACAGATTCTTCCCCTCTGCCATCAGACTTCTGAACGGACAATGAACCCATGTACACGACTTCACTAATTTTTTTGCTTTTTGCTCAACTTATTTAAGTTAATGTACAGTATTGATTATTATTATAATTATTATCATATATTGCATTGTACTGCTGCCGCAAAACAACAAATTTCATAACATATGCCAGTGATATTAAATGTGATTCTGGTTCGGGATTTGGAGTCTACAGTATCTGGTAGGTCACAACACTTTAAGTGCTTTGTTTGCGAGCAGTGCATTAGCAATAGTGAAGCAGTACCAAGGCAGAAAGTCCAATTTTCCATGCAGACTGCGTGTCCTGGGCTAATTAGTTTGATATCCTAGCTGGTGTTAAAATATTCAGAAGTAAAGATGTCACCTGAGCAATGCTTTATTCAGCACTGCAGCTCCACAGAGAGGAGAGAATTTGATTTGTATGCATACTGAGTGTTGTGTCACTGTGGCACGAAGACAAAAGGCTGAACAATGGCACAGAGAGAGCAGCTCACAGGGAATCACCATTGTAGTGGTAGTCTTGGTCTGAAACAAGTGAATTAGGAAGGACAGCTTTACTGTCTGGCTTGCCATCAGCAATGTACCACAAACAGCAGTATAATAACGACAATATCTTTTTGTTCAAGCGTTTCTTGTTAATAGACCACAAATGTGAGCTCTGCTGTGCTTCTTCTGATAACACTGGACAACAACTTTTTTGACGAGTTGCTTCCTCAGAATTTTGTTTTGTTTGTAAAAGACTGCTTGAAGCTGAACGCAAATATAATTTCAGACTATTTGCAACACTTAAGATTTAACTTTTATTGGATATAATGCATTTAATTGCACAACAGTGCTGATGCTTTGCAGTGGTCCAACTAAGTTAAAAATGTTTTGTTAATGATTTTCATTTGTACTCAGTTTATAAGGCTTCTCACTTTAATATCCAACAATAATCAACCAGCATTGATGAACTCCAGTTGCCCTGATACCGTTTCTCCATGACTGCAATGTCCTGGTGAAACCTTTGACCATGACCGTTACTGACAGTGCCAAGTGAAGAAGTCTAAATGGGAATGAAGAAAATTAATCTTTAGTGACATGTTGCACTTCATGGTTTTGTATGCTTGAATCTTGTTATCAACCAGCTGCATGTGCTCTGAAGTTGACAAGAAAATTTTCAACAACATCCTTGAATGCCTTCCATGTGATTTTCTCTGGTCCCACTAGGAGTTTGTCAAATTGCCTGGCATTAATGACCTGTTTGATTTGTGGATCAACAAGAATGCTTCCCTCAACCTTGGCATTAGTTATTGTGACTTGAATTATGCATTGAAATAACAAATGTAGGCAATTTCAAAAAAATTGTGCGTGATAGGGAAATTTCATGGTGATTTTCATGATCAGCAGCCCAAAATCCGTAAGACACCCAAAAGTATTCAGGAATCAAAACCTTTGTTGTCCAGTGTAATGTCATGGAATTGAAAGGACTGCCTCATCCAAAAATGATTGGTACCTTGTGAAACTAACCACAGCAGAAGTCTGCAAGTTGATGGGAAATCATTTTAGATGGGGGAGAAAAACAAGTTTATTACCACTTAAAAAGCAACTTGATCACCATTTAACTCATCTATTTCCAGTAACACATGAATATCCTTAGAGAGAGGATAACAGTAAACACTACCACAAATCTAACACAATTCCTTGAATTGTTACACAAATCTCAGTGGATTCATGTTTTACTCCTTTCTAGTTTAAAGAAAATGCATCGGGAAAGGTGACAAAGTTAAGACAGCTTTTGTGAAATCATGGTCTGTTGTTAAATCCGTGTCACGGAATATTGAGTCTGGCAGGAATAATTACACTCCAGTTTCTGCCTGACGCTCTATCTAAACTTCCGTCCCATCACTATGCTTTTGCTGAACATTACGGCAATTGATAGTGAGAGTTGTGAAGTTTTGAGCCTATGTACATCTTATTGCAGCTGTATTTAAAGCAGGGTTGGAAGGGCCCACTTGCAGATCAGCACAGTATCAGAACTAGTGTCAGAAGTAGTCAATTATAGGGTACCAAGTCCTCACCCATTGTCCTAACTGTCACAACTTGTGGAAGGAATGATAAACACTGACAACTATGTCTGATGATTTTTTTTCACCTTACACCCTCACTCATCCAAAAAATGTCAATGGCAAGCCAATTTGTTTGAAATAATCTTACTGAAAAGCGCATCCCCATTTAACATGGGTATGCAGAATGTCACATGCACAGCATAGTTTGAGCAACATGCATAAAACGCTGGAGGAAATCAGCAAGTCCAACAATATCTATGGAGAGAAATAAAAGTCGACATTTTGGGCTTGGATAGATGGAGTGTCTCAGTCCAAAATGTCAACTGTTCATTCTCCTCCATAGATGCTGCCTGAATTGCTGATTTCCTTCAGCATTTTGTGTGTCGCTCAAGATTTCCAGCACCTGCAGAATCTCTTGTGTCACAACATAGTCTGACCTGATCCTGTCTGAGTATCATGAAATGCAACACTTTTATCCACAGAATCAGCAGGGACTGATGTTATTTATTGTGACCAATGAAGTTTGTTCTTTATAATCAGTTTCGATTCAATGTAAGTTTAATTAAGGTGAATTTTTCAAATATTGCAGCACATTAGTTAAATCCAAAAGTTCTAGGAAGTACTAACGGTTGCCTTAGTAACTTAGTGAGTAATTGCCCAACATGGGGGTTCTGTTCTCACTTCAGGTGAGCATCAGTGTGAAGGGATGCTCTTAACGGCTCGGTGCTCTTGTACAACAGAGGAGAAATCAGCTTGACTTGTGCTACCACAGTGATCCCTGCTGGAAATATTGTGACTTTACATACCAATTTATATCAGAATTCTATTTAACCAACATCCTCCTCTACCTATGACTCTTGTATGGCTCTTGTGTATGTTAATTTATGCCAGTGTTCACCTTAGCGATATTGGCTGGAATGTAGTCCACGAGACACACACACACAAACACACAAACACACAAACACACACACACACACACACACACACACACACACACACACACCATAATTTGTTAATCTTAGCAGTGGATGCAAAGAGTTACATTTTGGAGTGAGTTTCAGTAGCCCTTGCTTGGTTGATAAAAGTCTATATTGATGCATTGACCATGGGCAGTACCATTGCCAATTAAATATTAGCAATTTAATATTGAGAAGGAAGTATGAATGGTGATCAGAAATGGCTAAATTATGTCTTCTTCACAGATGTCACCTTGTCGTGGTGGAGAGGCTTGTGCGTTCCTGAGATCCCGCGAGCAATGTCATCTAGAGTTTGACCATCTGCTGCTTAGCTCCTGGTGGGGTCACCCATGACAGTAAGGTCAAGCGGGAGGTTCTAGCAAAGACTGATCGAACCAGGTCATCAACAGTGAAGCTGGAGGAGCACATCACAATGGGAGTGAAGGTGGAGAAAGGATCCCCGTCCTCTTGCATTCCACACCACGGACTCTGACCTCAATCTGTCGGGGACGTGCGGTGGCTGCCTGTGCATCAGCCTCCCTACTCTAAACAAAGTCACACACAGGCACTGCACCCTGACATCCCGAACTAAGTCACATGGCAATTAGCAAGTGGCGAAGGGGGCAGGATTGTTAATTCTGGACTCTTGCCCAGTCAGCACCAGAGAATATGGATCCTGGATCAGCCTTTGCAGCCACCTGAAAACCCAGTGATAGACAACCCCTTGGGAGAACATCATGCTCGATTGGAATGATTGCATGTGAAAGATATACTGATGCAGATACACTACTAGGCATTACTTTTGGTAATAGAAACATAGAAAATAGGTGCAGGAGTAGGCCATTCAGCCCTTCAAGCCTGCACCGCCATTCTGTATGATCATGGCTGATCGTCCAACTCAGAACCCTGTACCTGCCTTCTCTCCATACCCCCTGATCCCTTTAGCCACAAGGGCCATATCTAACTCCCTCTTAAATATAGCCAATGAACTGGCCTCAACTGTTTCCTGTGGCAGAGAATTCCACAGATTCACCACTCTCTGTGTGAAGAAGTTTTTCCTCATCTCGGTCCTAAAAGGCTTCCCCTTTATCCTCAAACTGTGACCCCTCGTTCTGGACTTCCCCAACATCGGGAACGATCTTCCTGCATCTAGCCTGTCCAATCCCTTTAGGATTTTATACATAGTCAAAGATGATGAACTGTTCAGTTTGATCATTTCAAACAAGGCAGAAGCAGGGTGACTGGATCAGTCAAAATATTTTGGTTTAGTGAAAGGAAGACATAAAATATACTCAGGCATATTTGTCACCATTTATTGTTACTTTAATACCCAAGATTGAGAAGTTAGTTACCATATTCACTTAGCCACTCTTCCACTAGTTTCTGTACATTAGGCAGACTAAAGGAAAAGTGCTTGGTGAGCTTATGTGTGGA
This sequence comes from Mobula hypostoma, assembly GCF_963921235.1. Classification (NCBI taxonomy): domain Eukaryota; kingdom Metazoa; phylum Chordata; class Chondrichthyes; order Myliobatiformes; family Myliobatidae; genus Mobula; species Mobula hypostoma. Next base: position 108,774,690 of record NC_086106.1, on the reverse strand, counting down.
GATGGCAGTTAATTGGTCTATGACATGTATGTTTACGGTTTCAAAAGCTGAAAATTGTAGGGTTTCTCCCAAAGAGGTATTTTTTCCACATTTATTGAATGCTGTGGAGTTTTAGTCAAGAATCTGTAGAAAGTACAGAAAGAGGCATTCAACCTGCTAAGTATGTGCTTGCTCTTTGATAAAACAACCTAACAATGCTGTCTGATGCACTTTTTATGTCCCTTTATCTTGCTTAGCTTTAAATACTTCACCAACTTTCCCTAAAAAGAAGTCAAAATTTCTGTCTTAAACACATTACAAAATGAACCCATCTGCCTTCCAACAACTCTCTGTTTACATGGATTCTTTTTTAAAATCAGTGTATTAGAGCAAACATGAGCAATTTCACTAAATATAAATTCATTTTCTCTTCCCAAAATATTCATTCTTTTTGAAAGTGTCCATTTATATGGTAAAGTTCACAGCAGAAGATGAATAATTTCAGTTACTTACAAGCTTTATATAATACCGGTATAACATCAACTTTACCATGAATGGTAAGCCCAGAATGTTTTGTGTTGGTTTCAGTCCCTCAATGTACAAAAGTGAGAGACCTTTCACTCTATAACCATTGTGGTGGCTGTGCTGTATTTCAAAAATCCCTCAGACCATGGTCTTGGATCATGGAATGTACAAGTTTACAGCATTAAAATATTCATTAAAATATTAATTTAAGTAATTAATTATTTAAAAAATCATGAAACTGAGCAATACGTCAAATTCTTTAAAGGAATAAAAGATAATCTTTTAATTACAAATGGATAAATTGTCCAAATGTGAATAGTGGAAACAAGTGTTTCTGATACACCCTATCCTCGTTATATGCGTCTTCAGACAATGCGGATTCGCAGTTATGCGAGGAACCTATTTCTACTGACGTCTCCTTATATGCGTCCAAACCTCACAGTTATGCGAGGAGCACTGCCTTCCCGCCAATACAAGTCACGTGCGCACACCTCACAGTCTCACTGTTGGGACGAGAAGCACCGCTTTCCCGCCAAAACAAGTCAGGTGCGCGTGCCTCACAATCTCACTCCCGCCAGTCTCGCATTGGTTTTGGCAAGGTATGGATGCGCGATTTTGCCGTCTTAAACTTTTGTTGGTCTTACCCACGGTGCAGTGATTTTGTGCTTGAAATATTTAACTATTCCTCCTAAGTGTCCGATGTCATGTCCTGGGCCGTCAGCTGAGCGGCAGAGAACCGCTTCAACACTTGAAAAAAAGTTGGAAATTATAAACAGCGCGGCATCAGCTGTAGGTAACACAGCTCTGGGACGCTACTGCCGGGAATGGAATCTTGCCTTTAAAGTTCTTTTGTTGCTTGACAATGCGCCAGCCCATCCTAAACATTTGGACTGCATTCATCCTAACATAACAGTGCGTTTCCTGCCGCCTAACACAACATCACTGATTCAACCATTCCATATAAACATATAACAATTACAGCACGGAAACAGGCCATCTTGGCCCTTCTAGTCCGTGCCGAACTCTTACTCTCCAGTCCCACCGACCTGCACTCAGCCCATAACCCTCCATTCCTTTCCTGTCCATATAGCTGTCCAATTTAACTTTGAATGACAACATCGAACCTGCCTCAACCACTTCTGCTGGAAGCTCGTTTCACACAGCTACCACTCTCTGAGTAAAGAAGTTCCCCCTCATGTTACCCCTAAACTTTTGTCCTTTAACTCTCAACTCATGTCCTCTTGTTTGAATCTCCCCCACTCTCAATGGAAAAAGCCTATCCACGTCAACTCTATCTATCCCCCTCATAATTTTAAATACCTCTATCAAGTCCCCCCCTCAACCTTCTACGTTCCAAAGAATAAAGATCCAACTTGTTCACTCGACCAAGGTATGATCCACATTCAAGACGTACGTATTTTTTTTACGGCGAACTATCTCTCAGATGCTGCAAGCAACAGACGTTTTTGAAAATCCCGGGAGCTTACCAACGGTGAGGGAATGGTGGAAGTCGGAACACTTGGCACAAATGGCGATGGGCATGGACCCAAGTTTAGAAGGGAGTCAGCATTTCAGTTGTTCCCTGCCGTCAACCCTTCTTCCCTACAAGCAAATTTATGCCAGGAAACAAAATACTGCCAAGCAAACAATCCTCACCACTTTCTTCAAATCAGTGTCATCTCCTGCTGCCAGCAGTTCTAAAAGTTCTGTGAGTCTTCCATCACCCCTTGCTGTGATATGATCCTGACGACCACAAGCATCCACCTTATCCATGTAAAGCTGCCCAACACCACAACAACCATTCATCTCCCAGAGAGAACATACCTGCCACTGTTGGTGAGTACTGTACACCCTAGTATGTTAACTTTCTGTGATTTATTACATTGAATATTACCTTAAATTGATGAAATATAATACAAAATGTTGTCTTGTGGTACTGCCTTTGTGTCGTATTGGTATGGAAATGTGAATAAATTACAGATAAAACATATTTAGGAAGCCCTCTGGAAGGCATCCCTATTTTCTCCATTTAAATAATTATTCACATTATGTGATTTCACATTATGCGTCGACTGTGAGGAACGTATCCCCCGCATATAACGAGGACAGGGTGTACTATGGTCGGGAGATTTTATTTTTACATAACACAATTAGCAAAGGGATATACAGTACATTATATGCCATCCTACTATCAAGAACATATATACAGAAAGGTATACAGAAAACAGCTAGCAACATCATGATGGATCCACTCACTCTGCTCGTGGATTATTGTCCCACTCCCGTCAGGGAGGAGACTACGTAGCAACCACGCCAAGACCACCAAACTCCAGACGAGTTACTTTCCCCAAGCACAAAGGCTGATCAACACCTCCACCTCCACTGCTTTATCACTTCTTGTCAGAGTCACCTTATGTAAGGCTGCTCCCATGCCTACCATTACTTTATGGACATAAAATCTATCTACATATGTATCTAAGCTATCTTATGTATTTATATTTATTGTGGTTTTTTAAATAATTTTGCTCTTTTTGTACTTTTTTGTGCTGCATCAGACTCAGAGTAACAACTCAGTTCTCCTTTAACTTGTGTAGTGGAAATGACATGAGCCAATCTTGAATTTCGAATGAGTGTGTTTTCTCTATGGCAACCAAACAAGAGAATTAAAACTGGGGAGAAAGAACAAAGTTACAAGCAGCCATTTCAGGGAGTCATTACACTAGGTCATAGAAAGGTATCACTATAAAAGGATCTTTTAAAAATCTCTTGCATTATGCCTCCCCCTATTTAAGCATCACGTGCACCTATAAGATCTCTAATTGAAAAAAAAATTTCCCTGGGACTGATTGATTTATCTGTATCGAGAATGAATCAAAACTTTCATGACTTTTTCTTGTAAGAAAACAAAGAAGTTTTTTTAAAATCCCCAGTTCCAATGTTAGAGTACTGTATTGACAAACAAAGGGAAGCTGATGAAAATTTTTCAATAAACTTATCAACAGGATTGCTAGAACTGGCAAGTTATCTGAAGACCTTTAATAGTCAATTGGATCCCCAAATAAAATCAGTGATTTTAGTGAACAGTATAGATCGAATTTCTTGTGGGTATTTTTCCCACCCCTTTATCCACTTAATTCTTCAAAAGCGATGATATGTGCTTAGCTATGGTTCAAGGAAATGACTCTTTTGTTTCCTATCTTTTCCTGCAACTGAGGCCTCCAAGATAGGACCATCCTACTGACTCTTCTCCACAATGCTGACATCCATCGGACCAGAAGAGAAGTGTCTGTGCAGTAATAAATTGTATGCAAGGCATATTGTTGGCATTTGGTGTCTGGGTTACATATCATCAATCACCTTCAGTGAGATATTCTGGCTCACCCTGAAAATAAGAGAGTGTCAGAACTGAGCATTGACAAGGATTACAGGAGGTAGTAAAACCCATGAACACTACCTCACTATTCTGATCTCTTTTTGCACTACTTTTTAAAAAAATATTGTTTGTTGTAACTTGTAGTAGTTTTTAATGTATTGCATTGTACTGTTCACACAAAGCAATATCTCACATCATATCTAAGTGATAATAAACTGGATTTTGAACCTCTGGCGCGCACACACACACACACACACACACACATACACACATACACACACGCACACACGCACATACAGCTAAACTAAAGAATCTGAAAGGCCTGTGCAGTTACTCTACTCCACTCCATATTGTGCTTCAAAACAGTATAACACAGTACTTTATACTTTATACTTTATTGTTGCCAAACAATTGGTACTAAAACGTACAATCATCACAGCAATATTTGATTCTGCGCTTCACACTCCCTGGATTACAAACATTAAATATTATAAATATTAAAAATAGTAAAAATTAGTAAGTATTAAAAATTTAAATTATAAATCATAAATAGAAAATAGAAAAATGGGAAGTAAGGTAGTGCAAAAAAACTGAGAGGCTGGTCTGGATATTTGGAGGGTATGGCCCAGATCCGGGTCAGGATCCGTTCAGCAGTCTTATTACAGTTGGAAAGAAGCTGTTCCCAAATCTGGCAGTACGAGTCTTCAAGCTCCTGAACCTTCTCCCGGAGGGAAGAGGGACGAAAAGTGTGTTGGTTGGGTGGGTCATGTCCTTGACTATCCTGGCAGCACTGCTCCGACAGTGTGCAGCGTAAAGTGAGTCCACGGACGGAAGGTTGGTTTGTGTGATGTGCTGCACTGTGTTCACAATCTTCTGCAGCTTCTTCCGGTCTTGGACAGGACAACTTCCATACCAGGTTGTGATGCACCCTAGAAGAATGCTTTCTACAGTGCATCTATAAAAATTAGTGAGGGTTTTAGGGGACAGGCCAAATTTCTTTAGTTTTCTCAGGAAGTAAAGGTGCTGGTGGGCCTTCTTGGCAGTGAACTCTGCTTGGTTGGACAAAGTCAGGTCATTTGTGATATTGACACCGAGGAACTTAAGGCTGTTCCACTTGTGTACCACCGATGTAAATTGGGTCGTGCGGTCCGCTACTCCTTCTGAAGTCAACAACCAATTCCCTCATCTTGCTGACATTGAGAGATAGGTTATTGTCTTCGCACCATGCCACCAGGTTCTTAATTTCCTCTCTGTACTCAAACTCATCATTACTCGAGATACGGCCTACAATTGTTGTGTCATCAGCAAACTTGCATATTGAGTTTGATGGAAACTTGGCTATACAATCATGGGTGTACAGTGAGTACAGCAGGGGGCTGAGTACACAGCCTTGTGGGGCACCGGTGCTCAGAGTGATTGTAGAGGAGACCTTGTCTCCTATTTTTACAGCCTGGGTCCTGTCTGTGAGGAAGTTGAAGAGCCTGCTGCAGATCTGAGTGCTAAGGCCCAGGTTCTGGAGCTTAGGAATCAATTTATTTGGAATGATGGTATTAAAGGCAGAGCTATAGTCAATGAAAAGGAGCCTTGCGTATGCGTCTTTATTCTCCAGGTGTTCTAAGGAAGAATGTAGGGCCAGAGAGATGGCATCTGCCGTTGACCTGTTTCTCCGGTATGCGAATTGCAAAGCGTCGAGGTTGACTGGTAGGCTGTGGTTGATGAGTGCCATAACCAATCTCTCGAAGCACTTCATAGCAATTGATGTCAGAGCCACAGGTCGATAGTCTTTCAGGCATGCCACCTTGCTCTTCTTCAGCACTGGGATTATCGTTGCCTTCTTAAAACACGAGGGGATCTTAGACTGAAGCAAGGAGCAGTTGAAGATGTCAGCAAACACTCCAGCTGGCTCGCTTGCACAGGCCCGGAGAACCCGTCCTGGGACGCCATCTGGGCTTGTCACCTTCCTTGGATTTATCTTCAGGAAGGCCCTTCTAACGTCCTCCTTGGTGACGATGAATCTCGATGCCACCAGGTCCGGTTCATCTGAAGGGTGCCAGATGCTCCTCTTCTGTTCGAATCTTGCGTAGAATATGTTAAGTTCGTCAGGAAGAGAAGCGCCACAGCTATTGATATTCCCAGCCCTTTCTTTGCGCCCAGTGATCTCACTTAGACCCTGCCATAGTCTACCGGCATCCCTCTGGTTAGGCTGGGCTTCCAACTTGGCTCGATATTGCCTCTTGGCGCCCTTAATGGCTTTCCGGAGTTCACGCCTGGATTCCGTGTAGCGACTGGTATCCCCGGACCTAAAAGCCGCAGCTCTAGCCTTTAAAAGTGACTTGACCTCATAATTCATCCAAGGTTTCCAGTTAGGGAATACCCAGATCGTCTTGCGAGACACAAAAGTCCTCCATGCATTTCCATATAAAGTCCGTGACAGCTGATGCATACTCATCGAGGTTAGCTGTCGAGTCTTTGAATACTAACCAGTCCACCGATTCAAAGCAGTCACGGAGGACCTCATCCATTTCCTCTGTCCAACGCGACACTACTTTTAACACCGTGACCTCCGGCTTCAGTTTCTATTTGTAAGCCGGGAGGAGGAGTACAGCCTGATGATCGGATTTTCCGAAGTGAGGTCGTGGGACAGAATGGTAGGCATCCTTGACTGCTGTGTAGCAGTGGTCAAGTATATTTGGGCCTCTAGTGGGGTAGGAGACATGTTGGTATAACAGTACAGACACTTTGGCCCAAAAAGCTGTGCTGACCTCTTAACCTCCTCCAAGATCAATCTAACTCTTCCCTTCTCCATAGCCATCCATTTTTCTTTCATGCATGTGCCTATCTAAGAGTCTCTTAAATGTCCCTAATGCATTTGCCTCTATCTCCAGCCCTGGGCAAGGAATTCCATGCACTTACTTCACTGCAGAAAAAAAATCTTTACCTGTGCTCTGCATTATGATCCTTGTAAAGACATAAAAATGTAAAACCTAACGAGAGCAATTTAACATCTCAGTTCAGTATTACACAGTGAGAGGCAAACACTGCACAAAAAAACACAAATTGCCAAATTTAACACAATTTATCATTTACCAAGGAAGGTCTGAACAACCATATCATTTCCTGTGTGATACAATGTACCAGAACCAGATGCATCGACAGAGAGAGAAAAAAAATTGAGACTCACAAATGATTATAATTGTCCCTTGTGCAGAAATAATATGCTTAGGCTCCTCTTTCATCCTTGACTTGAAGGCAGTTTATGTGGACATAGAACCTAATGACATCATCATGTGATGTAAATGCTACCTGTTTGGTTGCCTTTCTCTTCGTCTTTGATGAAGTATGGACCTTGGTGTCCTGTATTTTTATTTCAGATATGGTCTCAGACTCCTAATTCAAACCCAAAGTGTTCTGACTGATACAGAGGGACTTCTGCTTTTTTCAAGTCGGGGATGAAAGGGGAGTTTAAAAATATCACATCAACACAAGGGATATTTATTAAAGTGATATTTCAGGAAATGGCATATAATAAAAAGAGGCCAGATCTGGAGCAAATTTGTTTTTCAAATAAACTTCGAAGCAGTTCAGAAAACACTTGTTTTGGTATCCTTAGGAGATCTGACCTTTCCAAGTTGGGATCGTGATGTGAATTAGTTATGCTAGGCTTTTGGGTTGTGTTTGTGCTCAAAATAGCATACTTGTTTAGCTGATCTCAGTCAGAATTACAGTGTAGGCATAATATTTTCTCTGTATCTAGGCAAAGGAGGAAACAAATTCAGTCGAGTCCTGCTCCTGTTCTCTAGATTAGATTAGATTAGATTCAACTTTTTTGCCATTGTGCCGAGCACAGATACAAAGCCAATGAAATGCATTCAGCACCTGACCAGAAATGCAAAGAATAGTGTTACTTACAAAATAACTGCGAATTAAAAGAAGTGCTACAGCACACAAATATAAAAGTACTGAGACAGTACAATACGGATGCAATACTGCTTAGTTCTACACAGAATCGTTCAGAGTTCATAGATCAAAGTAACTTTATTATCAAAGTATATCTCAATGGTTCTTCACATGACTTTAGACCACCTGGAAAACACAAACACCTATGTTAGAATGCTGTTTATTGACTATAGCTCAGCATTTACTACTATCATTCCCACAATCCTGATTGAGAAGTTGCAGATCCTGGTCATCTGTACCTCCCTCTGCAACTGGATCCTCGACTTCCTAACTGGAAGACCACAATCTATGTGGATTGGTGATAATATCTCTTCCTCGCCGACAATCAACACTGGTGCACCTCAGGGGTGTGTGCCTAGCCCACTGTTCTACTCTCTATATACCCATGACTGTGTGGCTAGGCATAGCTCAAATACCATCTATAAATCTGCTAATGATACAACCATTGTTGGTAGAATCTCAGGTGGTGACAAGAGGAGAGAGATATACCAACTAGTGGAGTGGTGTTGCAGCAACAATCTGGCACTGAACATCAGTAAGATGAAAGAGCTGATTGTGGACTTCAGGAAGGGTAAGATGAAGCAACACATACCAATCTTCATAGAGGGATCAAAAGTGGAGAGAGTGAGCAGCTTCAAGTTCCTGGGTGTCAAGATCTCTGAGAATCTAACCTGATCCCAACATATCGATGCAGTTATAAGAAGGCAAGACAGCAACTATACTTCATTAGGAGTTTGAAAAGATTTGGTATGTCAACGAATACACTCAAAAACTTCTATAGATGTACCGTGGAGAGCATTCTGACAGACTACATCACTGTCTGGTATGGAGGGGCTACTGCACAGGACTGAAAGAAGCTGCAGAGGATTGTAAATTTAGTCGACTCCATCTTGTGTACTAGCCTACAAAGTACCCAGGACATCTTCAAGGAGCAGAGTTTCAGAAAGGCAGCGTCCATTATTAAGGGACCTCCAGCACCCAGATCATGCCCTTTTCTCACTGTTACCCTCAGGCAGGAGGTACAGAACCCTGAAGACGCACACTCAGTGATTCAGGAACAGCTTCTTCCTCTCTGTCACCCGATTCCTAAAAGGACATGGAACCCGTGAACACTAGCTCACTTTTATAATATATATTACTTCAGTTTTTTGATGAATTTTAATCTACTCAAGATACATACACAATAATTTATTTATTTATTTATTATTATTATTATTTTATTTTGTTTTTCTTTCTCCTATATTATGTCTTGCATTGACCTGCTGCTGCTAAGTTAACAAATTTCACGACACATGCCAATGATAATAAGCTTGATTCTGATTCTGATTCTAACATATATCAGGTCACCATATACAATCCTGAGATTCATTATTTTGCAGGCATACTCAGTAAATCCAATAACCCTAACAGAAACAATGGAAGACCTCGCCAACAGGGTGGTCAACTAGTGTGCAAAAGACAACAAACTCTGCAAATAAATAAAGAAAGAAAAAGCTAAACAATAATAATAATAATAAATATCAAGAACATGGGATGAAGAATCCGTGAAAGTGAGCCCATAGATTGGGGGCTGAGCCATTTAGCTTGTATGCATGTGTGAGTACCTTTCACAACTGTGAGCTCAATGTCATAAGGTTTTCTCTAAAGTCGACTGTACCAGAACCAGATGCATCACAGAGTGGAATGAATTGAGAATCACAAAGGCTGTGGAAAATTTGTGCAGTGATGAGAGAAAGTGCGGTTGTAGTGCAAAGTGGTAACATCATTGGAGAATGAGCCTTCTGGGATATTAAGGGAAAGTTAAGTGTTTTATGTGAAACCCATTGCAGCTGTGCGTGTACTTATCCGGAGCAGCACAGAAGTAAAAACAACTTAAATTTCTCACTAGCATGGTCATTTTGCAAATATAGCATCAGCCACTTCTTTATCAGTGCACCATCACACTAACTTATTATTACCTCTGCTGAAGGGTTTTAAATAAAACAAGCATTTCTTTGTAAATTTTTCCCAGTCCATCATGGGTAAAGTCCTCCCCAGCACTGAGCGCATCTACACAAAGCGTTGACGCAGGAAAGCAGCACCTGTCACCAGGGCCCTGCGCCGCCTAGGTCATGCTCTCCTCACTTTGCTGCCATCGGGAAGCAGGTACAGGACCCTCAGGACTCAAACCACTAGGTTCAGGGACAGGTATTATCCCTCATGCATCAGGCTCTTGAACCAAATGGGAAAACTTCGCTCAACTTCCCTTGCCCCATCATTGAAATGTTCCCACAACCTATGGACTCACTTTCAAGGGCTCTTTTTGGTATTTATTATTTACTTTTTTATTATTATTAGTCCTTTCTTTTTGTAATGGCACACTTTGTTGGCTTTTGCACACTGATTGAACATCCAAGCTGGTGCAGTCTTTCAATGATTCTATTATGGTTATTATTCTATAATTATGGGTATTATTCTATAATAGACTTATTGTGTATGCCAGTAAGAAAATGCATCTCAGTTTTGTATCTGGTGGCATATACTGTATGTAGTTTGACAATAAATTTACTTTGAACTTTGAAAGTTGGGGATAGCGAAGTATCTGTGGAATTCCCTGTGAGGTGGATGATACCCTAATTATCGTGTATATATGGCCACACCCAAATAGTACTTTGTGTTTTATAGGATTGCTTTATATTCATATTTATTGTTTCTTTCTGTTTTTGTTGTGTTCCTTATTCTTTTTTAAGCTGCATCAGATTTGGAATAACAATTATTTCATTCGCCTTTACACTCATACTGAAGAATGACAATGAACAATCTCGAATCCTGAATGTGTATAACAAAAACTCGAACACAAGTTCTATTTCCCTCTCCACAGATACCACCTGACCTGCTGCCTATTCCCAGCATTTTCTGTTTCTTTATATTTGCATTTCAAGCAAAATAGGCAGTTCTTTCTTGTCGCTGTTTCATAACTTCTTTTGTTCCCATAGAAGGAATACCTTGCATCTATTAAGGGGAAATTCCAACCATCTGCCATTTATATACAAATCTCTTTCAACATTTAGTTCCTACCAATGGAACAAATTTTCTATGTCATTTCACTAGCACAAAAAAAATGAAACCTTCCAAACTATATAAATATAAATTTAAATTGTTTTAAATAAACAATAGTTTATTGCCAGCCAAACAACTGATTTGCAGAAGGAATGGTCAATAACACTCTATTGCATAGATGTTGCTTGCATTAATTTGATTTTACAATGGAACTTGGATTTTCCCTTAACCTCTTCATCAATGTAATTCCCTGTTTGGAATGCAAAACCGTAGCATAACTTTTTAAAATGATTTTCTGGTGCTTCACACTCTACAAACATACATCACAAATTCAGGTCTTCAGAGGAAGCTGTTACATATTTATTGAGATACACTGAGGAATAGGCCCTTCCAGCCCCTCGAGCCACACCGTCCAACAAACCCCAGTTTAACCCTGGGCTAAGCACAGGACAATTGACCAATTAACCTACCAAGCAATACGTCTTTAGACTGTGGGAGGAAACTGGAGCACTTGGAAAAAACAGAGTAGGGCAGATGGTGGGCATCTCTGAGTTGCAGGTGAAAGAAGATCATAGTTAGGAGATTAACATCCAAAGGTACACATTATATTGAAAGGATAGGCGGGAAAGCAGAAGGGATAAGGTGGTTCTGTAGGTAAAAAAGGAAATCAAATCCTTCGAAAGCGGTGGCATGGGATCAGAAGATGTAGAATCTTTGTGGGTAGAGTTAAGAAGCTGCAAGAGTAAAAGACCATGATGGGAATTGTATACAGGCCTCCATACAGAAGCCAGGATGAGGTCTGCAAATTGCAATGGGAGATAGAAAAGACATGTAAAAAGAACAATGTTGCAATAGTCCTAGGGGATTTCAACATGCAGGTAGACTGGGATAAGTAGGTTGGCGCTGGATTCCAAGAGAGAGAATTTGTAGAATTGTCATGAGATAGCTTTCTAGAGCAGCTTGTGGTTGAGTCCACTAGGGGAACAACAATTCTAGATTGGGTGTTATGTAATAAGACCATAAGATATAGGAGCAGAATTAGGCCATTTGGCCCATCAAGCTGCTCTGTCATTTCAGCATGGCTGATCCAATTTTCCTCTCAGTTCCAATCTCCTGCCTTCTTCCCATATTGCTTAATGCCATGACCGATCAAGAATCAACCTCTGTCTTAAGTATACATGAAGACTTGGCCTCCACAGCTGCCTGTGGCAAAAAATTCCACAGATTCACCAGCCTCTGGCCAAAGAAATTCCTCCTCATCTCCATTCTAAAAGGACACCCTTCTATTCTGAGGCTGTCTTCTCTGAGCTTAGACTTTCCCTTCATAGGAAACATCCTCTCCACATCTACTCTATTAAGGGCTTTCACCATTCAATAGGTTTCAATGAGGTAACCCCTCATTCTTGTGAACTCTAGTGAAAACAGGCCCCAAACCATCAAACGATAATGGCCCAGATTTGATTAGGAAGCTTAATCTAAAGGAACCCTTGGGAGGTAGTGATAATATTCACTCTGCAGTTTGAGAAGGAGAAGCTAAAAGCAGATGTATCTGCATTATAGTAGCCTAAAGAGAATTAGAGAGGCATGAGAAAAGAACTGGCCAAAGTAGTTTTGCAGGGGAAACTAGCAGGGATGATGGTAGAACAGCAATAGCTAGTGTTTCTGGGGGAAATCCGGAAAGTGTAGGAAAGATACACCCAAAGATGCAGAAGTATTCTAAAGGGAGCATGATGCAACTGCAGCAAAGACAACACATAAGCAAAAAGAGAAGGCCTCTGCAACTGAATTCTAGACTTCCTGACTAGGAGACCTCAGTCTGTCCAGATTGGAAGCAGCATCTCCAACACCATCACACTGAGCACGGGGGCCCCCCAGGGCTGTGTGCTCAGTCCACTGCTGTTCACTCTGCTGACCCACGACTGTGCTGCAACACACAGCTCGAACCACATCATCAAGTTCGCCAGTGACACGACCGTAGTGGGTCTCATCAGCAAGAACGATGAGTCAGCATACAGAGAGGAGGTGCAGCAGCTAACAGACTGGTGCAGAGCCAACAACCTGTCTCTGAATGTGAACAAAACAAAAGAGATGGTTGTTGACTTCAGGAGGACACAGAGCGACCACTCTCCACTGAACATCGACGACTCCTCCATAGAGATCGTTAAGTGCACCAATTTTCTTGGTTTTCACCTGGCGGAGAATCTCACCTGGTCCCTCAACACCAGCTCCATAGCAAAGAAAGTTCAGCAGCATCTCTACTTTCTGTGAAGGCTGAGAAAAGTCCATCTCCCACCTCCCATCCTCACCACATTCTACAGAGGTTATATTGAGAGCATCCTGAGCAGCTGCATCACAGCCTGGTTCAGAAATTGTACCAGCTCAGATCGCAAGACCCTGCAGCGGATACTGAGGTCAGCTGGGAAGATCAATGGGGTCTCTCTTCCCGCCATTACAGATATTTACACCACACACTGCATCCGCAAAGCAAACAGCATTATGAAGGACCCCCACACACCCCTCATACAAACTCTTCTCCCTCCTGCCATCTGGCAAAAGGCACCGAAGTATTCGGGCTCTCAAGACCAGACTATGTAACAGTTTCTTCCCCCAAGTCATCAGACTCCTCAATACCCAGAGCCTTGCTTGACACCAACCTACTGCCCTCTACTGTGCCTATTATCTTGTTTATTATTTATTATTATTTATTGTAGTACCTGCACTGTTTTGTGCACTTTATGTAGTCCTGGATAGGTCTGTAGTCTAGTGTAGTTTTTGTGTTTTTTTCTTACGTGGTTCAGCGTAGTTTTTGTATTGTTTCATGTAGCACCATGGTCCTGGAAAATGTTGTCTCATTTTTACTATGTTCTGTACCAGCAGTTATGGTTGAAATGACAATAAAAAGTGACTTGACTAAAATAGCCTGGACCAGACAATATTCCTGACAGAGTGCTCATAGGATGTGCAGACCAGCTGGCAGATGTTCTAACTGACATCTTCAACATCTCCCTGAGCAGCGTCATCGTTCCAACGTGCTTCAAGGCTACCACCATCGTCCCCATGCCGAAGAAGTCTTCAGTGTCCTGTCCCAACAACTACCATCCCGTTGCTCTCACATCCATCATCATGAAATGCTTCGAGAGGCTCATCATGAGGCACATAAGGACACTGCTGCCCCTGTCACTGGAACATCTGCAGTTCGTGTATCGTCCCAGCCACTCAACAGGTGATGCCTTCACCACACCCTTCCACCTGGCCCTCACCCACCTGGAGAAAAAAGACGCATATGTTCGGGAAAAAAAGGCTCTTGAACCAAATGGGAAAACTTCACTCAACTTCTCTTGCCCCATCATTGAAACATTCCCACAACCTATGGACTCACTTTCAAGGGCTCTTTTTGGTATTTATTATTTACTTTTTTATTATTATTAGTTCTTTCTTTTTGTAATGGCACACTTTGTTGTCTTTTGCCACTGATTGAACATCCAAGCTGGTGCAGTCTTTCAATGATTCTATTATGGTTATTATTCTATAATTATGGGTATTATTCTATAATAGACTTATTGTGTATGCCGGTAAGAAAATGCATCTCAGTTTTGTATCTGGTGGCATATACTGTATGTAGTTTGACAATAAATTTACTTTGAACTTTGAAAGTTGGGGATAGCGAAGTATCTGTGGAATTCTCTGTGAGGTGGATGATACCCTAATTATCGTGTATATATGGCCACACCCAAACAGTACTTTGTGTTTTATAGGATTGCTTTATATTCATATTTATTGTTTCTTTCTGTTTTTGTTGTGTTCCCTATTCTTTTTTAAGCTGCATCAGATTTGGAATAACAATTATTTCATTCATCTTTACACTCATACTGAAGAATGACAATGAACAATCTCGAATCCTGAATGTGTATAACAAAAACTCGAACACAAGTTCTATTTCCCTCTCCACAGATACCACCTGACCTGCTGCCTATTCCCAGCATTTTCTTTTTGTATGTATGTTGCTTGAATTTCCAGCATCTGCAGAATTCCTGTTGTTCCCAGCATTTTCTGTTTCTTTATTTTTGCATTTCAAGCAAAATAGGCGGTTCTTTCTTGTCGCTGTTTCATAACTTCTTTTGTTCCCATAGAAGGAATACCTTGCATCTATTAAAGGGAAATTCCAACCATCTCTTTCAACATTTAGTTCCTACCAATGGAACAAATTTTCTGTATCATTTCAGTAGCACAAAAAATGAAACCATCCAAACTATATAAATATAAATTAAGATTGTTTTAAATAAACAATAGTTTATTGTCAGCTAAACAACTGATTTGCAGAAGGAATGGTCAATAACACTCTATTGCATAGATGTTGCTTGCATTAATTTGATTTTACAATGGAACTTGGATTTTCCCTTAACCTCTTCATCAATGTAATTCCCTGTTTGGAATGCAAAACTGTAGCATAATTTTTTAAATGATTTTCTGGTGCTTCACACTCTACAAACATACATCACAAATTCAGGTCTTCAGAAGAAGCTGTTACTTATTTATTGAGATACACTGCGGAATAGGCCCTTCCAGCCCTTCGAGCCACACCGTCCAACAAACTCCAGTTTAACCCTGGGCTAAGCACAGGACAATTGACCAATTAACCTACCGAGCAATACGTCTTTAGACTGTGGGAGGAAACTGGAGCACTTGGAAGAAACCCATGTGGTCTGTGGATCTGTGGAATGCTCTGCCTCAGAAGGCAGTGGAGGCCAATTCTCTGGATGCTTTCAAGAAGGAGTTAGATAGAGCTCTTAAGGATAGTGGAGTGAAGGGATATTATGAGAAGGCAGGAAAAAGGTACTGCTTGTGGATGATCAGCCATGATCACAGTGAATGGTGGTGCTGGCTCGAAGGGCTGAGTGGCCTACTCCTACACCTATTGTCTATTGAGTGCATGGGGAGAAGGTACAAGCTCCTTACAGACAGGGGTGGGATTGGTGTAAGGTTGAGGATGCCAGATTCAGTTATTGGCCTGTCTTGTATTTGCTGATTTCAGCCATGGCTGCATTCACTTGGTTTTGGTGACCCTAATCAACTGAAGGGGTAAGCTAAGCCAATTAAGTCGTGCTGTAACAAAACAAATTGTGCATATTAGATGAGAATGGGAACAGGTTGATGATAGCACCTTCCAGAGTTTACTAGACTTGACACATCTCACTTGCACGATAGTTATACATAAGGTAGCATCTGCTGAACTAGATTAGACACTCAAGTATGAATTACACTTTGACTTAGTGGAGATGACAAAGGGGCAAAGTGTATCTAAGACATAGCAGGGGGCAGTGTGGTAGTGTAGTGGTTAGCGTAATGCTTTTATAGCACCAGCAATGTGGGTTCAATTCTGGCCACTGTCAGTAAGGAGTTTGTACGTTCTCCCCATGACCGCATGGATTTCCCTCCTTCCCCCCCGCCCCCCCCGGAACTCCACTTTCCTGTCAACTTCCAAAGAAGTTAGGGTGAGTACGTTAATTAGTCACATGGGTCTAATTGGAGTTGGGTGGGGTCATTGGGCTGGAAGGACTTGTTGCCGTACTGATCCTCTAAATACTAACACTACAGAGTAGGGAAGAGGAGTCAGGCTTTATCTAGTCCAAAACTAAAGGGTACAGGTACAAGATCAGAGGGGAGAGATTTAAGAGACCAGAGAGGTAACTTTCTGGAATGAATTGCCAGAGGAAGTAGTTGAGCAAGGTAAAAATGCAACATTTAAGAGGCATTTGAATAGGTATATGGAGGGCAGTTATGGTTATGGAGGATGCTGTGGTAGGCATGGACCAGTTGGACTGAAGGTCTGTGAGTTTATGCCTCCCTGACCCTACCTCTGGAGAAGACAGGATCAGAAACTCACCTGGAGATTGAACAGGATGGCAATGTTGCAAACAGCTTGGTTCAGATGACTGTGGTGATCAGGTAGGAGGATGAAATTTGAGGCAATTGTTGACAACAATGGTACAAATCTTCCAAAGTGGGAAATTGGAGCTTGTTCCAATCTGAATGTCAGAAGAGCAATCTGACACCATTTATGGAAGGACAGGGGTGAATGGTGAGTAAGAAGACATGGAGAAATTGCTCCCAAATACTCAAAATGACATTTATTCTATCTTGCAACCACACTGTGTTAGTCAATTTTTTCCAGTGATTGAGATCTAATGGAAGACAAGCAAATGTGATACTACAAGTTTGCAGAAGACGCATAGTACTGTATTGGGTAGTATTTCAAAATATGATAAGTTGGAGCACAGGTAGGAGATAGAGAGCTTAGTACCATGATGTCATAACTTCAATCTTTCCTTCAAAGTCAGCAAAATTAAAAGGCTAGCTATTGATTTTGGGGTGGGGCGGGGGGTGGATTATGTGCTACTGTTTACATCAATGGTGCAGAGGTGCAGTTTCCTAGAAGAGACATCACCAAGAGCCTGTCGCGGTTCAACCATGGGAAGGTTTAAACTAACCTGGCAGAGGGATGGGAACTGGAGTGATAATGCTGTGGATGGGGCAGTTGCTATACAACCAGATGCAGTTATGCAGTGATACTGTGAGGAAGGACAGGCAGATGATAGGTCAGAGACCCGGATGGTAGTTTGCCTCCCTGGTGCCAGGGTCCGGGATATTTCTGATCGTGTCCAAGATATCCTGAAGTGGGAGGGTGAGGAGCCAGAGGTCGTGGTACATATAGGTACCAATGACATAGGTAGGAAAAGGGATGAGGTCCTGAAAGGAGAATATAGGGAGCTAGGAAGGGAGTTGAGAAAAAGGACCGCAAAGGTAGTAATCTCAGGATTACTGCCTGTGCCACGCGATAGTGAGAGTAGGAATGCGATGAGGTGGAGGATAAATGCGTGGCTGAGGGATTGGAGCAGGGGGCAGGGATTCAAGTTTTTGGATCATTGGGACCTCTTTTGGCGCAGGCATGACCTGTACAAAAAGGACGGGTTACACTTGAATCCTAGGGGGACCAATATCCTGGCAGGGAGATTAGCGGGGGCTACTGAGGTGACTTTAAACTAGAATGGTTGGGGGGTGGGAATCACATTAAAGAGGCTAGGCGTGAGGAGGTTAGTTCACAACAGAGGGATGGGAACCAGTGCAGAGAGACAGAGGGGTGTAAAGTGAGCGTAGAAGCAAAAAGTACAAAGGAGAAAAGTAAAAGTGGCAGGCCGACAAATCCAGGGCAAGCATTAAAAAGGGCCACTTTTCAACATAATTGTACAAGGGCTAAGAGAGTTGTAAAAGAGCGCCTGAAGGCTTTATGTGTCAATGCAAGGAGCATTCGTAATAAGGTGGATGAATTGAAAGTGCAGATTGTTATTAATGATTATGATATAGTTGGGATCACAGAGACATGGCTCCAGGGTGACCAAGGATGGGAGCTCAACGTTCAGGGATATTCAATATTCAGGAGGGATAGACATGAAGGAAGGGGAGGTGGGGTGGCGTTGCTGGTTAGAGAAGAGATTAACGCAATAGAAAGGAAGGACATAAGCCGGGAAGATGTGGAATCGATATGGGTAGAGCTGCGTAACACTAAGGAGCAGAAGACGCTGGTGGGAGTTGTGTACAGGCCACCTAACAGTAGTAGTGAGGTCGGAGATGGTATTAAACAGGAAATTAGAAATGTGTGCAATAAAGGAACAGCAGTTATAATGGGTGACTTCAATCTACATGTAGACTGGGTGAACCAAATTGGTAAAGGTGCTGAGGAAGAGGATTTCTTGGAATGTATGCGGGATGGTTTTTTGAACCAACATGTCGAGGAACCAACTAGAGAGCAGGCTATTCTGGACTGGGTTTTGAGCAATGAGGAAGGGTTAATTAGCGATCTTGTCGTGAGAGGCCCCTTGGGTAAGAGTGACCATAATATGGTGGAATTCTTCATTAATATGGAGAGTGACATAGTTAATTCAGAAACAAAGGTTCTGAACTTAAAGAGGGGTAACTTTGAAGGTATGAGACGTGAATTAGCTAAGATAGACTGGCAAATGACTCTTAAAGGATTGACGGTGGATATGCAATGGCAAGCATTTAAAGGTTGCATGGATGAACTACAACAATTGTTCATCCCAGTTTGGCAAAAGAATAAATCAAGGAAGGTAGTGCACCCGTGACTGACAAGAGAAATTAGGGATAGTATCAATTCCAAAGAAGTAGCATACAAATTAGCCAGAGAAAGTGGCTCACCTGAGGACTGGGAGAAATTCAGAGTTCAGCAGAGGAGGACAAAGGGCTTAATTAGGAAAGGGAAAAAAGATTATGAGAGAAAACTGGCAGAGAACATAAAAACGGACTGTAAAAGCTTTTATAGATATGTAAAAAGGAAAAGACTGGTAAAGACAAATGTAGGTCCCCTGCAGACAGAAACAGGTGAATTGATTATGGGGAGCAAGGACATGGCAGACCAATTGAATAATTACTTTGGTTCTATCTTCACTAAGGAGGACATAAATAATCTTCCAGAAATAGTAAGGGACAGAGGGTCCAGTGAGATGGAGGAACTGAGTGAAATACATGTTAGTAGGGAAGTGGTGTTAGGTAAATTGAAGGGATTGAAGGCAGATAAATCCCCAGGGCCAGATGGTCTGCATCCTAGAGTGCTTAAGGAAGTAGCCCAAGAAATAGTGGAAAATAATTTTTCAAAACTCGTTAGATTCTGGACTAGTTCCTGAGGATTGGAGGGTGGCTAATGTAACCCCACTTTTTAAAAAAGGAGGGAGAGAGAAACCGGGGAATTATAGACCGGTTAGCCTAACGTCAGTGGTGGGGAAACTGCTGGAGTCAGTTATCAAGGATGTGATAACAGCACATTTGGAAAGCGGTGAAATGATCGGACAAAGTCAGCATGGATTTGTGAAAGGAAAATCATGTCTGACGAATCTCATAGGATTTTTTGAGGATGTAACTAGTAGAGTGGATAGGGGAGAACCAGTGGATGTGGTATATTTGGATTTTCAAAAGGCTTTTGACAAGGTCCCACACAGGAGATTAGTGTGCAAACTTAAAGCACACGGTATTGGGGGTAAGGAGAATTGTGTGGGTGGAGAATTGGTTAGCAGACAGGAAGCAAAGAGTGGGAATAAACGGGACCTTTTCAGAATGGCAGGCGGTGACTAGTGGGGTACCGCAAGGCTCAGTGCTGGGACCCCAGTTGTTTACAATATATATTAATGACTTGGATGAGGGAATTAAATGCAGCATCTCCAAGTTTGTGGATGACACGAAGCTGGGTGGCAGTGTTAGCAGTGAGGAGGATGCTAAGAGGATGCAGGGTGACTTGGATAGGTTGGGTGAGTGGGCAAACTCATGGCAGATGCAATTTAATGTGGATAAATGTGAAGTTATCCACTTTGGTGGCAAAAATAGGAAAACAGATTATTATCTGAATGGTGGCCGATTAGGAAAAGGGGAGGTGCAACGAGACCTGGGTGTCATTATACACCAGTCATTGAAAGTGGGCATGCAGGTACAGCAGGCGGTGAAAAAGGCGAATGGTATGCTGGCATTTATAGCGAGAGGATTCGAGTACAGGAGCAGGGAGATACTACTGCAGTTGTACAAGGCCTTGGTGAGACCACACCTGGAGTATTGTGTGCAGTTTTGGTCCCCTAATCTGAGGAAAGACATCTTTGCCATAGAGGGAGTACAAAGAAGGTTCACCAGATTGATTCCTGGGATGGCAGGACTTTCATATGAAGAAAGACTGGATGAACTGGGCTTGTACTCGTTGGAATTTAGAAGATTGAGGGGGGATCTGATTGAAACGTATAAGATCCTAAAGGGATTGGACAGGCTAGATGCAGGAAGATTGTTCCCGATGTTGGGGAAGTCCAGAACGAGGGGTCACAGTTTGAGGATAAAGGGGAAGCCTTTTAGGACCGAGATTAGGAAAAACTTCTTCACACAGAGAGTGGTGAATCTGTGGAATTCTCTGCCACAGCAAACTGTTGAGGCCAGTTCATTGGCTATGTTTAAGAGGGAGTTAGATATGGCCCTTGTGGCTACGGGGGTCAGGGGGTATGGAGGGAAGGCTGGGGCGGGGTTCTGAGTTGGATGATCAGCCATGATCATAATAAATGGCGGTGCAGGCTCGAAGGGCCGAATGGCCTACTCCTGCACCTATTTTCTATGTTTCTATGTTTCTGAAACCACAGTCAATGAAATGATTTAAAGTGTAACAGGGAGCCAGAATCAAAAAGGGTGATGAATACAGGACTGAAGGCGTTGTACTTGAATGCACACGGTATACAGAGTAGGGAAGATGATCTTGTAGCACTGTTAGAGATAGGCAGGAACGATGTTGTGGGCATCTCTGAGTTGCAGGTGAAAGAAGATCATAGTTAGGAGATTAACATCCAAAGGTACACATTATATTGAAAGGGTAGGCAGGAAAGCTGAAGGGATAAGGTGGCTCTGTAGGTAAAAAATGAAATCAAATCCTTCGAAAGAGGTGACATAGGATCGGAAGATGTAGAATCTTTGTGGGTAGAGTTAAGAAGCTGCAAAAGGGTAAAAGACCATGAAAGGGTAAAAGACCATGATGGGAATTGTATACAGGCCTCCATACAGAAGTCAGGATGAGGTCTAAAAATTACAATAGGAAATAGAAAAGACATGTAAAAAGAACAATGTTGCAATAGTCATAGGGGATTTCAACATGCCGGTAGGTTGGTGCTGGATTCCAAGAGAGAGAATTTGTAGAATTGCCATGAGATGGCTTTTTAGAGCAGCTTGTGGTTAAGTCCACTAGGGGAACAACAATTCTAGATTGGGTGTTATGTAATAAGACCATAAGATATAGGAGCAGAATTAAGCCATTTGGCCCATCAAATCTGCTCCGTCATTTCATCATGGCTGATCCAATTTTCCTCTCAGTTCCAATCTCCTGCCTTCTTCTCATATTGCTTAATGCCATGACCGATCAAGAATCAACCTCTGTCTTAAGTACACATGAAGACTTGGCCTCCACAGCTGCCTGTGGCAAAAAATTCCACAGATTCACCAGCCTCTGGCCAAAGAAATTCCTCCTCATCTCCATTCTAAAAGGACACCCCTCTATTCTGAGGCTGTCTTCTCTGAGCTTAGACTTTCCCTTCATAGGAAACACCCTCTCTACATCTACTCTATTAAGGGCTTTCACCATTCAATAGGTTTCAATGAGGTAACCCCTCATTCTTGTAAATTCTGGTGAATACAGGCCCAAAATCATCAAACGATAATGGCCCAGATTTCATTAGGGAGCTTAATCTAAAGGAACCCTTGGGAGGCAGTGATAATATTCACCCTGCAGTTTGAGAAGTAGAAGCTAAAAGCAGATGTATCTGCATTATAGTAGCCTAAAGAGAATTAGAGAGGCATGAGAAAAGAACTGGCCAAAGTAGTTTTGCAGGGGAAACTAGCAGGGATGATGGTAGAACAGCAATAGCTAGTGTTTCTGGGGGAAATCCGGAAAGTGCCGGAAAGATACACCCAAAGATGCAGAAGTATTCTAAAGGGAGCGTGATGCAACTGTGGCTGATAAGGGAAGTCAACGACAACATATAAGCAAAAAGAGTAGGCGTATAATATAGCCTGGACCAGACAATATTCCTGGCAGAGTGCTCAGAGGATGTACAGACCAGCTGGCAGATGTTCTCACTGACATCTTCAACATCTCCCTGAGCAGCGCTATTGTTCCAACATGCTTTAAGGCCACCACCATCGTCCCCGTACTGAAGAAGTCTTCAGTGTCCTGTCTCAAGGACTACCGCCCCGTTGCTCTCACATCCATCATCATGAAGTGTTTCGAGAGGCTCGTCATGAGGCACATCAAGACCCTGCTGCCCCCGTCACTGGACCCCCTGCAGTTCGTGTATCGTCCCAACCGTTCAACAGACGATGCCATTGCCATCACCCTCCACCTGGCCCTCACCCACCCGGACAAAAAAGACACATACGTTCAAATGCTGTTCATAGGCTTCAGTTCAGCATTCAACACAATCATTCCTCAGCACCTGATTGGAAAGCTGCACCAATTTTTATTCCTAAATCCTTTTTTGATACTGTTGATTCTAAAATTTTGTTATAGATATGGCAGAATAAAAATCCTAGACTAAGTAAAAAATACTTACAGAAGTCCAAAAAGGACATGTTTTGTTATTGCCAAATTTAATATTTTATTACTGGGCAATTAGTATTTGATATTTAATACTTTGGACACAAGATTTGGATATAATTCCAAGTCCACAATGGGTAAACCTTGAATGTAATTCTGTACAAGGGTTTTCATTGGTTTCCATTTTAGGGACTTCGCTTCCCTTTGTTCTCTCTAAATTAAATAAACAAATGGTTAATCCAATAATTAAATACACATTACGAATATGGTTTCAATTTTGTAAATTTTTTGGTTTGAACAAATTTATTTTATCAAGCCCTATTATATCTAATTCTTTTTCCAACCTTCTGTTATGGATCAAGGCTTTTTGATATGGAAAATGAAGGGTATAATATGTTTTTGTGATTTATTCTTGGATAACTGTTCATGTCTTTTGAACAGTTGTCTAATAAATATAATTTGCCCAGATCCCATTTTTTTTGATATTTACAAATTAGAAACTTTTTAAATACTATGCTACCTACCTTTCCGACTTCATATCCAACTGATATCACGGAAAAAAAAATTAGGTTTAAATCCCTATCAGAAGGGTTTAATAGCAACTATTTATGATATGATTATGAAAATACAGCCAGGTATATCTGATAAAATTAAGAATGAATGGGAAAGGGAACTTCAACTTCACTTACCTATAGAGAAATGGGAGAAAATTTTTCAATTAGTTAACTTTTCCTCTATATGTGCTAAACATACATTGATACGATTTAAGGTGGTGTGTAGGGCCCACATGTCTAAAGATAAATTAGCTAGTTTTTACTCTCATATAAGTCCTGTTTGTGACAGATGTCACTCTGAGGTGCCTTCTTTGACTCATGTTCTGGTCTTGCCCTCTTCTGAAAAAATTTTGGAAAGACATTTTTGATATTATCTCAACAGTTTTTGCGTATTGACTTACAACCTCATCCTATGACTGCAATTTTTGGTTTACCAATGATGGAAAATAGTTATTTAATCTCTTCAGCTCATCGGATGATTGCATTTGTTACATTAATGGCTGGAAGATCCACTTTATTGAATTGGAAAGAGATCAATCCCCCATCTACATTTCAATGCTTTTCCCAAACGATATCATGTTTAAATTTAGAAAAAATCAGAAGTGTCACTTTTGATCCTTCGGTTAAATTTGAAGAGACTTGGAGGCTATTTATTCAACACTTTCATATGATGTAGCTTGACCTTTTCCGAATCCTTTTCATTAACCTAAAATGTATGGACAGAGGAGCGGAGTTAATGACATTAATGATTGTATTCGATGTAATATAATAGCCCAGCTTTGTTTAGTTCTGATTTTGGTTCAGTTTAGTTTCATTTGTTTTTTTTTATTTTGGGTTTTTTTCCTTGATATTTTTTCACTTTTCTTTTTATCATGTTTAATTACATTAAGAGTTTGGGAGGTCTAATATACATTTGTACTTGTATTATCTGTAGTTTTTACTTGCATATGTCAATTACCAATAATGTAATCCCAATCTCTTTGTATTAGTACTGTTGCTATGTTTATGAATTTGAAAATTAATAAAAAGATTAAAAAAGAAAGGAAAGCTGAAACTGCTGGGCCTGAACACCTCCCTCTGCAACTGGATCCTTGACTTCCTGACTGGGAGACCTCAGTCAGTCCAGATTGGGAGCAGCATCTCCAACACCATCACACTGAGCACGGGGGCCCCCCCAGGGCTGTGTGCTCAGTCCACTGCTGTTCACTCTGCTGACCCACGACTGTGCTGCAACACACAGCTCGAACCACATCATCAGGTTCGCCGATGACACGACCGTGGTGGGTCTCATCAGCAAGAGCAATGAGTCAGCATACAGAGAGGAGGTGCAGTGTCTAACGGACTGGTGCAGAGCCAACAACCTGTCTCTGAATGCAAACAAAACAAAAGAGATGGTTGTTGACTTCAGGAGGACACGGAGCGACCACTGTCCGCTGAACATTGACGGCTCCTCCAAAGAGATCGTTTAGAACACCAAATCTCTTGGTGTTTACCTGGCGGAGAATCTCACCAGGTCCCTCAACAACAGCTTCACCTGTGAGTTGGCTGGGGTGATATACTGCGTCCGGTGCTCCCGATGTGGCCTTCCATATATTGGCGAGACCTGATGCAGACTGGGAGATTGTTTCGCTGAACACCTACGCTCTGTCCGCCAGAGAAAGCAGGATCTCGCAGTGGCCACACATTTTAATTCCACATCCCATTCCCATTCTGATATGTCTATCCACAGCCTCCTCTACTGTAAAGATGAAGCCACACTCAGGTTGGAGGAATAACACCTTATATTCCGTCTGGGTAGCCTCCAACCTGATGGCATGAACATTGACTTCTCAAACTTCCGCTAATGCCCCACCTCCCCCTTGTACCGCATCGGTTTTTTATTTATATACACACATTATTTTTCTCTCTCTCCTTTTTCTCCCTCTGTCCCTCTCACTATACCCCTTGCCCATCCTCTGGGCTTTTTTCCCCCCCTCCTCCTTTTCTTTCTCCCTGGGCCTCCTGTCCCATGATCCTCTCGTATCCCTTTTGCCAATCACCTGTCCAGCTCTTGGCTCCATCCCTCCCCCTCCTGTCTTCTCCTATCATTTCTGATCTCCCCCTCCCCCTCCCATTTTCAAATCTCTTACTAGCTCTTCTTTCAGTTAGTCCTGACAAAGGGTCTCGTCCCGAAACATCGACTGTACCTCTTCCTAGAGATGCTGCTTGGCCTGCTGCGTTCACCAGCAACTTTTATGTGTGTTGCTTGAAATTCCAGCATCTGCAGATTTTCTTGTGTTTGCGCTAAGAAAAGATGTGCTGGCATTGGATAGGGTACAGAGGAGGTTCACGAGAATAATCTCAGGAATGAAAGGGTTAACAGATGAGGAGTGTTTGATGACTCTGGGCCTGTACGCGCTGGAGTCTAGAAGAATGGGGGGGGGGTGCAGAATCTCATTGAAACCTATCAAATATTGGAAGGTGTAGACAGAGTAGATGTGGAAAGCCACGAACAAGAGAAAATCTGCAGATGCTGGAAATCTAGAAGAACTCAGTCCGTGTGGATTGGTGATAATATCTCCTCCTCACTGACGATCAACACTGGTGCACCACAGGGGTGTGTGCTTAGCCCACTGCTCTACTCTCTCTATACCCATGACTGTGTGGCTAGGCATAGCTCAAATACCATCTATAAATTTGCAGATGATACAACCATCGTCGGTCAAATCTCAAATGGAGACGAGAGTGTGTACAGGAGTGAGATATGCCAAATAGTGGAGTGATGTCACAGCAACAATCTTGCACTCAATGTCAGCAAGACCAAAGAGATTGTGGACTTCAGGAAGAGTAAGACGAGGGAACACAAACCAATCCTCATAGAGGAATCAGAAGTGGAGAGAGTGAGCAGTTTCAAGTTCCTGGGTGTCAAGATCTCTAAGGATCTAACCTGGTCCCAACATATTGATGCAGCTATAAAGAATGCAAGACAGTAGCTATATTTCATTAGGAGTTTGAAAAGATTTGGTTTGTCACCTAAAACACTCAAAAACTTCTGTAGATGCATCATGGAGAGGATTCTGACAGGCTGCATCACTATCTGGTATGGGAGGGGCAGGGGTTGCTGCACAGGACCAAAAGAAACTACGGAAAGTCTTAAAATTAGTCAGCTCCATCTTGGATACTAGCCTCCATAGTACCCAAGACATCTTCAAGGAGCAGTGCCTCAGAAAGGCAACATTCATTATTAAAGACCCCCATCACCCAGGACTTGCTCACTTCTCATTGTTGCTGTCAGGTAGGAGGTACAGAGGCCTGAAGGCACACACTCAGCGAATCAGGAACAGCTTCTTCCACTCCTCCGTCAGATTCCTAAATGGACATTGAACTATGAGCACTACTTCACTTTTTAAAAATTATTTCTGTTTCTAGACTATTTTTAATTTAACTATTTAATACATATATAATACTCACTGTAATTGATTTACTTATTTTTATCTACTTATTTTCTATATTATAATGTACTGCTTCCACTATGTTAAAAATTTCATGACATATGCTGGAGATATTAAATCTGATTCTGATACTGAAGGAGCTGTTACCGAAATTTCGAGTGTGTGTTTTCAGGCTCCTGTACCTCCTCCTTGATGGTAGCAACGAGGAGAGGGCATGTCCAGGGTGATCCTTAACGATGAGTGAGGTATTGCTTTTTGAAGGCATCTTCAATGCTGAGTTTACAATTTTCTGCATCTTGTTCTGATCCTGTGCGGTGGCTCTCCCATACCAGACAGTGATAAAACCAATTAGAATGCTCTTCATGGTACATCTGTAGACATTTTCTACAATCTTACCAAGTCTTCTCAAACTCCTAATGAAATTTCGCCACTGTCATGCCTACTTTCTAATTACAACAATATGTTGGACCCAGGATAGAACTTCAGAGATGCTGACACCCAGGAACTTGAAACTGCTCACCCTTACCACTGCTGATCCCTCAGTGAGGACTGGGAAGCGTTCCCTCGACTTTCCCTTCATGAAGTCCACAATTAATTTCTTGGTTTACTGACATTGAGTACAAGGTTATTATTGCAATACTACTCAACCAGCTGATCTATCTCACTGCTGTACGCCTTCTCATCACCATCTGAAATGCAGCTAATAATAAGCAAGAGAAAATCTGCAGATGCTGGAAATCCAAGAAACACATACAAAATGCCCTCATTAATCAAAAAACTATCAACCTTCACCTTAAATATACCCAATTAACTGGCCTGCATAGATGTCTGTGGCAATGAATTCCATAGATTCATCACCCTCTGATAAAAGAAATTCCTCCTCATCTCTGTTCTAAGTGGATACACCTCTATTCTGAGGTTGTGTCCTCTGGTCCTAAAATTCCCCAGTTTAGGAAACATCTTCTCCACCTCCAAGCAACACACACAAAATGCTGGAGGAACTCAGCAGGCCAGGCAGCAAGAGTAAACAGTCGACATTTAGATTATGAGAATACTCAGTCCTCTTTTATTGTCATTTAGCAATGCATACATGCATTAAGAAATGATACAATGTTTCTCTGGAGTGATATCACAAAAAACAGGACAAACCAAAGACTAACACTGACAGAACTACATAATTATAACATATAGTTACAGCAGTGCAAAGCAATACCATAATTTGATGAAGAACAAGCCATGGGCACGGAAAATAAAGTCTGAAAAGACCCCGACAGCAGCGACAAAAGGGAGAAACTCCCTGTCATAAACCCCCAGGCACCATCAACTTGCCGATGTCTTGGAAGCAGCCAACCACAGCCAACACTGAGTCCACCCGTCCGAAAACTTCAAGCTTCCGACCAGCCTCTCCAATACAGCCTCCCGAACGCCATCCTCTGCCGAGTGCCTTTGACCTAGCCCTGGCCGCTGAAGCACACAAAGCCAAGGATTTCGGCACCTTCTGCTCTGGAGATTCCGGTTACCGCACAGTAGCAGCGGCAGCGAAGCGGGCATTTCAGAAGTTTTCCAGATGTTCCTCCATACTCTCATGTCTGTCTCCATCAAAACAGGATTGTGCACCGTCCCCTTCTTGACAGGTAACAGACATCATCAGCTGTCGTCGCGCGGCCATCTTCTCCTCCTCCACGTTTAGGGCCAAGATCTTTAATCGGGACTGGAAAAAAGGATGAGAAGAAGGTGGGCAGAGGGAGGAAGAAGCACAAGGTGGTAGCTGATAGGTGAAACCGGGAGTGGGAGAGGGGTGTAGTAAAGAGCTGGGAATTTGATTGGTGAAAGAGCTAAAGGGCTGGAGAAGGGGGAATGTGATAGGAGAGAGTAGAAGACCATGGAAAACTGTAAGGGGGAGGAGCACTAAAATGAGGTGATGGGCAGGTAAGAAGATAAGGTGAGAGAGGGAAACGGGAATAAGGGAATGGGGAATAGTAATGGAGAAGGTGGGGGGGGAGGTTGATTTACCTGAAGTTTGAGAAATCGATGTTCATGCCATCAGGTCTGCAAAATGGAACTGACTAGTTTTACAATCTTTTGTAGCTTCTTTCGATCCTGTACAGAGTCCCCCCACCACCACACCAGCCTGTCAGAATGCTCTGCACAGTACATCTTTAGAGGTGTTCAAGTGTTTAAGTGAGAAATCAGATCTCCTCAAACTCCTAATGAAATATAGCTGTTGTCTTGTCTTATTTACAGCTGCATCAATATGTTGGGACAAAGTTAGATCCTCAGAGATCTTGACACCCAGGACCTTGAAACTGCTCACTCTCTCCACTTCTGATCCCTCTATGAGAATTGGTATGTGTTCCTTCGTCTTGCCCTTTCTGAAGTCCACAATCAGCTCTTTGGTTTTACTGATGTTGAGTGCCAGGTTGTTGCTGCGACAAGACTCCACTAGCTGGTATATCTCTCTGTACTTCTCCTCTCCATCTGAGATTCTACCAACAATGGTTGTATCATCAGATGGTATTTGAGCTATGCCTAGCCATACAGTCATGTGTATATAGAGTAGAGCAGTGGGCTAAGCACTCACCCCTGAGGTGCACCAGTGTTGATCGTCAGTGAGGAGGAGATGTTATCACCAATCCACACAGATTGTGGTCTTCCAGATCCAATTGCAGATGGAGGTGCAGAGACCCAAGTTCTGTAACTTCTCAATCAGGATTGTGGGAATGATGGAATTAAATGCTGAGCTATAGTCGATGAACAGCATCCTGACATAGGTGTTTCTGTTGTCCAGATAGTCTAAAGCCGTGAGAAGAGGCATTGAGATTGCATCTGCTGTTGACCTATTGTGGTGATAGACAAATTGCAATGGGTCCAGGCAGGAGCTGATTCTAGTCATGACCAACCTCTCAAAGCATTTCATCGCCATAGATATAAGGCAGCTGGTATAATTATTGCCCTTTTGAAGTAGGTGAGAACTTCCAGCTGTAGCAGTGAGAAGTTGAATATGTCCTTGAATGGGCTTGGCATATGGTTGGCACAAATTTTCAGAGCCTTACCAGGTGCTCCAATGGGGCCTGCTGCCTTGCAAGGGTTCACCCTCCAGAAAGACAGCCTGACATTGGCCTCCAAGACAGAGATCACAGGGTTACCAGGCGCAGCAGGGATCTTCACAACTGTGGTTATATTCTCCCTTTCTAAGCTGGCATAAAAGACACTGAGCTCATCTGGTAGTGAAGCAAAGCTGCCATTCTAGCTTTGATGCTCCTCCCGCCAATAGATTTCTAAATAGACTGAACCCATGAACACGTCCTCACTATATTTTTTTTCTTTTTTTGCTTTCTTTTTGCCCTACATAAGTTAACTTTTTAAATATGTATTTCTTATAGTAATTTATAGTTTTTTTAAATTATGTATTGCAATGTGCTGCTGGCTCAAAACAACAAATTTCACAACATATTCCATTGATATTACATCTGATTCTGAATGGTCTGATCTGTATGAACAGTATACAAGACAAGCTTTTCACTGTATATCGGTGCATTGTACGATAATGAACCAATTTCAATTCCTAAAGTACATACATCTTAATTGTAAATTTAACTGAATATATTTTCACTACATATACACATCAAAACAGAAGAAACATCACAAACATACAGATGTAAAAGATGAGTTAGTCTGTGATCCAGTTGGCGGTACGACTGTATTGGTGCATCTTTTTTTTTAAACTCATCTTCTCCCCTTTACTTTCTCTTCCCTTAGATACACATGTGACAGTCTCCCCTCTCGCTGCGAAATGGAGACACCTCTTTCTCCCTTATTAGGGACTGAGAGAGCCTGTGGTATGTTGAATATCGGGTGAAGGAGTAGCTTTTGGAGTACTGCAAGTCTGTGTCTTTACTAATGCTTTGCTGCATGCTTAAGTGCTTGGTGGTGGGTGCCGATTTTTTTTTTGCTTGTGGGGGAGGGGGGATCATTGATTGATGCCACTTACACACAGGAGGGAGGGGAGCTGGGGGGACTTTAGGGTTCTATCATTTAACTGTCATTCATTCTTTAGGGACACTCCTCTATTTTCGTGGGTGGTTGCAAAGAAAAACCATTTCAGGATGTATATTGTACACATTTCTCTGACATTTAACATACTTTTGAAACCTTTGAAACTTAATTCCCTGGAGCTTAGCAGAATGAGGGGACAGTAGGTGGAGGTTTAGAAAGTTATGAGGGGTATCATAGAACCATAGAACACTACAGCATAGAAAAAACAGGCCATTCGGCCCTTCTAGTCTGTGCCAAAACATTATTCTGCTAGTCCCAACAGTAGGGTAAATGCAAGTAGACTTTTCTACTGAGGTTGGGTAAGACTAGAACTGGAGGTCATCATTTATGGTGAAAGGTGAAAAGTTTAAGGAGAATATTTGGGGGGAGGATCTATTTTGCTCAGGAGGTGATGGGAGTGTGGAGCGAGCTGCCAGCGGAAGTGGTGGATGTGGATTCGATTTCAATATTTGGATAGCTACATGGATGGGTTGGGTATGAACGGCTAAGGCCCAGGTACAAGTCGATGGGACCAGGCAGAATAACTGTTCAGCATGGACTAGATGGGCCAAAGAGCCTGTTTCTGTGCTATCGTGCTATCATAGGCAAATTGGTAAATTGACTTATTATTATCACATGTGCCAAGCTACAATGAAAAATTGTGTTTTGCCTGCTATCCGTACAGATCATTTTACTGCATCAGTGCTTTGAGGAAGCACAAGAGAAAGTAATAAAAGAATATTTTCATTAAAAAGGAAGTGCAGTACATATGAACAATAAGATGCAAGGCCATGTCAAGGTAGAACATAGAGTCAACAGTCTATCTTATACAAAAGGTCTGTTCAGTAGTCTTATAACATATTGATGCAGCTACAAAGAAGACTTAACAGCAACTATATTTCATTAGGAGTTTGAGGAGATTTGTTATGTTACCGAGGACACTCAAATTTCTACAAACTTTCTGTGGAGAGCGTTCTAATTGTCCGCATCACTGTCTGGTATGGGGATGGGGGGTGCGATGGAACAAGAACAATGTAAGCTGCAGAGAATTGTAAACTTAGTCAGCTCCATCACTGCCTCCCTAGTATCCAGGACATCTTCAAGAAGCTATGCTTCAAAAAGGCAGCATCCATCATTAAGGACCCCCATCACCCAGGTCATGCCTTGTTCCCATTGCTAGCATCAGCAATGAGGTACAGAAGCCTGAAGGTACGCACTCTATGATCCAGGAACAGCTTCTTCCCCTCTGCCATCCAATTTCTGAATGGACATCGAACCCATAAATACTACCTCACTATTTGTTTATTTTTATTTTTGCACTACATATTTAACTACTTAATCATATATGTTGTAATTCACGGTTTTTTTCTATTATTGCATTTTACTGCTGCCGCAAAAACAGCTAATTTCACGACTTATGCCAGTGATATTAACCTGTTTCTGACTCGGAATCTGGACGGTGGGATAGAAGCTGTCCCTAGAGCCTGGTGGCGCTCTGTATCATAAGCACTTCTTTGATGTGGCACTTGACTTGAATACACACAGAAAAACACGGTACTTTGTAGCACAAACCTTGCAAGTACCTATCTAGTTCATAATTTTTTTCAATGCTTTCATTCCAATTGTTCTTAACAGGGTCTGATTGAAATGAGGAAGAAATATCACAAATTTGTCTGTACTGGGTGTTAACATGTATGTTATCATAGGGTGGAGTTTTTTCACAAAAGGAACAGGGGATTTTATGTTTATATTTTGTAAAGATGGAACTTCCCATGGAATTTATAGATGTTTCCTCTGAAAGAAGAGTTCAATAGCACTTTCTTCATTCAACAAGAGGGGCTTTTTCAATCCATGTGGTTACTTCACATAAATGATTATCAATGTACTAGAGCTCACAAACGTGGAATTGACTATACTATAGGCGTGGTGCTACTGCAAGGAAATGTATGAGACATAGAGGAGACATTTGTATCCATTCAGAAATCTTTAATAATCAGAGAGGTGGAGTGCAAATTGTTAGAATGATCTTTTGTTAATTAAGCTGCTTGGCAAGAATAAGTGGCCAGTCATTTAGCACTGGGACAATAAGATTTTCTCTTACTTAGAAGGTATAACCATATAACAATTACAGCACAGAAACAGGACATCTCGGTCCTTCTAGTCCATGCCGAACTCTTACTCACTCTCACCTAGTCCCACCGACCAGCACTCAGCCCATAACC
Source organism: Mobula hypostoma (assembly GCF_963921235.1). Lineage (NCBI taxonomy): Eukaryota > Metazoa > Chordata > Chondrichthyes > Myliobatiformes > Myliobatidae > Mobula > Mobula hypostoma. The sequence continues at coordinate 108,741,454 of NC_086106.1, read as the reverse complement.
CTCCATTCCATTCCTGTCCATATAGCAATCCAATTTAACTTTAAATAACAACATCGAACCTGCCTCAACCACTTCTGCTGGAAGCTCATTCCACACAGCTACCACTCTCTGAGTAAAGAAGTTCCCCCTCATGTTACCCCTAAACTTTTGCCCTTTAACTCTCAACTCATGTCCTCTTTTTTGAATTTCCCCCACTCTCAGTGGAAAAAGCCTATCCATGTCAACACTATCTATCTCCCTCATAATTTTAAATGCCTCTATCAAGCCCCCCTCAACCTTCGACGTTCCAAAGGATAAAGACCCAATTTGTTCAACCTTTCTCTGTAACTTAGGAGATGAAACCCAGGTAACATTCTAGTAAATCTTCTCTGACCTCTCTCAATTTTGTTGACGTCTTTCCTGTAATTCGGTGACCAGAACTGTACACAATACTCCAAATCTGGCCTTACCAATGCCTTGTACAATTTCAACATTACATCCCAACTCCTATACTCAATGCTCTGATTTATAAAGGCCAGCATACCAAAAGCTTTCTTCACCACCCAATCCACATGAGGTTCCGCCTTCAGGGAACTCTGCACCATTATTCCTAGATCCCTCTGTTCTACTGCATTCTTCAATGCCCTGCCATTTACCATGTATGTCCTATTTTGATTAGTCCTACCAAAATGTAACACTTCACATTTATCAGCGTTAAACTCCATCTGCCATCTTTCAGCCCACTCTTCTAACTGGCATAAATCTCTCTGCAAGCTTTGAAAACCTACTTCATTATCCACAACTCCACCTATCTTAGTATCATCTGAGTACTTCCTGATCCAATTTACCACCCCATCATCCAGGTCATTAATATATATGATAAACAACATTGGACCCAGTACAGATCCCTGAGGCACACCACTAGTCACTGGCCTCCAATCTGACAAACAGTTATCCACCACTACTCTCTGGCATCTCCCATCCAGCCACTGCTGAATCCATTTTACTACTTCAATATTAATACCCTACAATTCAACCTTCCTAACTAACCTTCCATGTGGAACCTTGTCAAAGGCAAGTCCATATAGACAACATCCACCGCTTTACCCTCATCAACTTTCCTAGTAACCCCTTCAAAAAATTCAATAAGATTTATCAAACATAACTTTCCACGCACAAATCCATGTTGACTGTTCCTAATCAGACCCTGTCTATCCAGATAATTATATATACCATCTCTAAGAATACTTTCCATCAATTTACCTACCACTGATGTCAAACTCACAGGCCGATAATTGCTAGGTTTACTCTCAGAACCCTTTTTAAACAATGGAACAATGTGAGCAATACACCAATCCTCCAATACCATCCCCGTTTCTAATGACAATTAAAATATTTCTGTCAGAGCCCCTGCTATTTCCACACTAACTTCCCTCGAGGATCTAGGGAGTATCCTGTCAGGACCCAGAGACTTATCCACTTTTATATTCCTTAAAAGCACCAGTACTTCCTCTTCTTTAATCATCATAGTTTCCATAACTGTCCTACTTGTTTCCCTTACCTTACACAACTCAATATCCTTCTCCTTAGTGAATACCGAAGAAAAGAAATTGTTCAAAATCTCCCCCATCTCTTTTGGCTGCGCACATAGCCATCCACTCTGATTCTCTAACGAACCAATTTTATCCCTCACTATCCTTTTGCTATTAATATAACTGTAGAAACCCTTTGGATTTATTTTCACCTTACTTGCCAAAGCAACCTCATATCTTCTTTTAGCTTTTCTAATTTCTTTCTTAAGATTCTTTTTACATTCTTTATATTCCTCAAGCACCTCATTTACTCCAAGCTGCCTATATTTATTATAGATCTCTCTCTTTTTCCGAACCAAGCTTCCAATATCCCTTGAAAACTATGACTCTCTCAAACTTTTAACCTTTCCTTTCAACCTAACAGGAACATAAAGATTCTGTACCCTCAAAATTTCACCTTTAAATGACCTCCATTTCTCTATTACATCCTTCCCAAAAACACAAATTGTCCCAATCCTCTCCTTCTAAATCCTTTCACATCTCCTCAAAGTTAGCCTTTCTCCAATCAAAAATCTCAACCCTGGGTCCAGTCCTATCCTTCTCCATAATTATATTGAAACTAATGGTATTGTGATCACTGGACCCGAAGTGCTCCCGAACACATACCTCCGTCACCTGACCTATCTCATTCCCTAACAAGAGATCCAACACTGCCCCTTCTCTCATTGGTACCTCTATGTATTGCAGCAAAAAACTATCTTGCACACATTTTACAAACTCCAAACTACCCAGCCCTTTTACAGAATGGGTTTCCCAGTCTATGTGTGGAAAATTAAAATCTCCCACAATCACAACCTTGTGCTTACTACAAATATCTGCTATCTCCTTACAAATTTGCTCCTCCAATTCTCGCTCCCCATTAGGTGGTCTATAATACACCCCTATAAGCGTTACTACACCTTTCCCATTCCTCAATTCCACCCAAATAGCCTCCCTAGATGAGTCCTCTAATCTATGCTGCCAGAGCACCGCTGTAATATTTTCTCTGACAAGCAATGCAACACCTCCCTCTCTTGCCCCTCCAATTCTATCACACCTGAAGCAATGAAATCCAGGAATATTTAGTTGTCAATCACACCCCTCCTGCAACCATGTTTCACTAATAGCTACAACATCATATTTCCAGGTATCCATCCATGCTCTAAGCTGATGCATCTTTCTTACAATGCTCCTAGCATTAAAATAGATGCATTTAAGAAACTCTCCACCTCTTACTCTCTGTTTATCCCTGATGGTGCAAACAACTTTGTTATCTTTTTCTTCCTTCTCCCCTACATCTTCGGTCTGAGTGCTCCCGTTCTCTGTCCTCTGCGTATCCTCCCTCACACATTGTCAACTAGCTTTCTCTATTTGTGAACTAAGCTCCTCTCTCCTCGTCTCTTCAATTTGATTCCCACCCCCCAACCATTCTAATTTAAAGTCTTCCGAGTAGCCTTCGCAAATCTCTCCGCCAGCATATTGGTCCCTCTAGGATTCAATTGCAACTCGTCCTTTTTGTACAGGTCACACCAGCCCCAAAAGAGGTCCCAATGATCCAGAAACTTGACTCCCTGCCTCCTGCTCCAATCCCTCAGCCACGCGTTTATCCTCCACCTCATTCCATTCTTACTCTCACTGTCGCGTGGCACAGGCAGTAATCCTGAGATTACTATCTTTGCGGTCCTTCTTCTCAACTCCCTTCCTAACTCCCAAATTCTCCTTTCAGGACCGCTTCCCTTTTCCTACCTATGTCATTGGTACCTATATGTACCACGACCTCCGGCTCCTCACAAGGTTCAAAGGTATTGAACCTTTGAAATTCTCCATCCCAAAATACTGTGACTTTTCATCCTTGAGTATTTCCAAAGGTGAAATTGACAGTTTTTTTTTCATCTATCGGAGAATGGAGATAGTCACAAAAAGTGGCATATTGACCAGCCGTTAAGGTTCAAGGGCCCACATGGTTACATTGCTTCCACTTATGATTTTCAATCAGTTTCTTCCTCTCACCTCCTGCATTTCTCCGCCCACCCTGCACCATCTCACCTCAGCTCACCAAGGTTAACAGGGAACACTAATGAACCAAGGAGTTTTGAGTGCATCCCCTGGAGAAGATGTATCCATAGGAGTCACATGTCATTGGTTCAGTTGCAGCCACGTGGGTTTCGATATGTATGCTGACGATACTGAGCTTTTCATTCTCAACTAACTTGTTCTGTTTCATCCAACAGGCTGATGTGAAATCATGGATCATTGAACTTGGTCTCGCTCCTCATGGACATAACTGAAACAAATTGTTTTTGGCCTCACCAGAAACTTCACACCTTTACCTTCCAAGACTGGGTCTCCCCTAGGCATTGGGTGAGGTTACACCCCACTGTGTGTAGGTCAATACCCAGTTCGTCTCTTAAACAGAGCTTAAAATCTTGTATTTGCTAAAGCATCAACACTTCCACCACTGGAATATTCATACAGCCCTAATCCATATCATATGCTTCTCTTCAATAAACATTGCAATCTCTTGTTTAGTTATTTAGAGCTAATGCACAGTAACACGCCCCTCCAGCTCAATGAGCCTGCACCACCCATTATACCCATGTGACCAATTAACCTATCAACGTCTAAGCCTTTGGAATGTGGAAAGTCACTGGAGCAGCCGGTCCAAAACCCATGCAGTCATGGAGAGGATTTACAAGCCAGAGGAGGGAATTGAACCTGGGTCACTGACACTGTAATAAAGTTATGCTAACTCTGTGCTACCCTTTTTTTTAAACTCACAACTTCCATCCTGCCCCAACACTATTTCATTCAGAACTTGAATTATCTGTACTTTGTTGAAGATTAAATTCCATTTTGTTTTCATTTTTTCTCCTGATACTTATCATGCACTAACCTCCTGAATGACATCTAATCATGGCTAAATTAAAACACTTCTCGCCCGATAATGATTTTTTTAGCCTAACAGGGAACATCCCATTTTATTGTTTCCTAATTGGAGTTCTCAGTTCTTTTAAGATCTTTTAAGAACATAATGGAGGGCTTATCCACTATGTTGATATGGGTAGGACTCAAAACTAGGAAGGATGCAATCACTCTGATGGGATTGTATTATAGTCAACTCCTCAATAGTGTCTGAGACATTGAGGAACAGATATGCAGGCAGATTAAGAAGAGGTGTAAAAAGGTTGTTGCCATGGGAGACTTCAATTTCCAATATAAACTTGGACTTTCTTAGTGAATGGGGATTAGATGGGGCAGAATTTCTTAAGTGCTTCCGGGTGGGTTTCTTAAAACAATATATACATAGTCCAACAAGAGGACGGGCTGTACTGGATCTGGAGTTGAGTAATGAGCCTGGTCATGTCACTAACTTTTATGTAGGTGAGCAGTTAGGTCAAAGTGACCACAACTCCTTCAGTTTCAATCACAAACAGGAGAAAATCTGCAGATGCTGGAAATCCGAGCAACACACACAAAATGCTGGAGGAACTTAGCAGGCCAGGCAGCATCAATTTTCCACAGAATGCTGCCTGACCTGCTGGGTTCTTCCAGCATTTTGTGTGTGTTGCTCCTTAAGTTTCAAGATAGCTATAGATAAGGAATTTTAAATTGGAGCAGGGCAAACTATGTGAGAAGAAGACAGGAACTACTGAGAGTTAATTGGGAACAATTGTTTTTAGGGCAAGTCCACACCTGACATGCCCTAAAGGAGGATGTTTCAAGACAAGTTGCACAGAGTACAGGACAGATGTGTTCCTCTAAGAAGAAAGGACTAGGATGGCAAGGCATGTTGAGAGAGGTGATGAATTTAGTCAAGAAGATAAAGGAAATATAAAAGAGGCTAGAATCAATCAGAGCTATTGAGCATTATAAAGAACCCAGAAAAGAACTCAAGAAGGGAATTAGGAAAGCCAGAAGAGGCCATGAAAACTCCTTGGCAAGGAGGATTAAAGAGAATCCCAAGACATTCTATACATACATCAAGAGCAAAAGGATAACTAGGGAGAGGGTAGAGCCACTCAAGGATAAATGGGGAACATTTGCTTGGACATGGATTATGTTAGTGTGTTCCTTAATTAATACTTTACAGCAGTATTTATGAAGGAGAAGGATATGGAGGAGAGGGAGATCGGTGTCAGGCATATTACTATTTTAGGGCATTTCAAAATAAAGGAGGGGGTGGCGTTGCATCCCTTAAAGAGCATTGGGTGGATAGGTCACCGGGGCTTGATGGTGTATGCCACAAGTTATTGAGAGAAGTAAGAGATGAAATTGCTGAGGCCTTGACCAATATCTTTCTGTCCTCTTTAGCCACAGGTGAGGTCTCAGAGGACTGGTGAGTAGCTACTGTCATTCCATTATTGAAGAAGGGAATCAGGGATAATCCTGAAATCTATAGACTGGTGAGTCTCAGGAAAGTTACGGGAGGTAATTCTTAGGGATAAGATTTATGAGCATTTTGGAAACTATGGCCTAATTAGGGAGAGTCGGCATTGGTTTGTGCAGTGCAGATCATGTCTCACTAACTTGAATAAAGTGTTTTGACAAGGTGATGAGGGTGATTGATGGAGGTAAAGCTGTGGATGTTGTCCACATGGATTTTAGTAAGGCATTTGACATGGTCACTCATAGGATGCTCATCCAGAACAGTAAGGTGCCACTCAGGGCTGTGTACTAAGCCCCCTTCTTTATTCTCTGTATATCCACGACTGTGTCACCACCCACTGCTCCAACCTGCTAATTAAATTTGCTGACGACACTACACTGATTGGCCTAATCGCAAATAATAATGAGGCAGCCTACAGAGAGTAAGTCAACACCCTGACACAGTGGTGACAAGAAAACAGGCATTCTCTCAAGGTTGTAAAAACAAAGGAGCTGGTTGTGGACTACAGGAGGAATGGAGACAGGCCAACCCCCATAGACATAAATGGATCTGGGTTTGAGAAGGTGAGCAGCTTTAAGTTCCTCGGTATAAACATCACTGAGGATTTCACGTGGTCTGTACCTACCGGCTACGTGGTGAAAAAGGCACAACAGCACCTTTTTCACAGACAGTTGAAGAAGTTTGGTATGGGCACCCAAATTCCTTCTATAGAGACACACCTGAGAGCATCCTGACTGGCTACTGGCTGCATCACTGCCTGGTATGGGAACTGTACTTCCCTCAATTGCAGGACTCTGCAGAGAGTGGTGCTGTCACGGTCCGGTCCGTTGACTCCTCATTTCAGTTAATTTCCTTTTCCCCGTGCTCCACTGGGCTCCTTGATTAGGGCACCTGATCCTCATTCGAGCCAGCAGCATAAAACCTCCAGCTTACATCTACTCGGTGCTGATTCATCACCTCAGCAGTGCAGTTATGCTCATTTCGGGCCAACAAGAATGAGTCGAGTCGAGAGCCTGTCATCCACTGTTCCTGGGTTGAGTTGAGAGCCTGTCGTCCAGCTGAGTTTTGCCGGCCGTTTGCCGCTTCACGTGCTACCCAGAGTCAAGATACAAATGCATTGTTGTTTGTTTTTGTTGTCTTGTGTCCGGCTGAGTATTGCTGGCCGTTTGCTGCTGCTCCGAGCCGCGATACGAATTGTCTGTCGTTATTTGGTTTTGTCGCTCGGTGTCCAAGTCCAAGTCCAGGTTCTGCGTTCCGGTCAAGTCCAAGTCCAGGTTCTGTGTTCCAATAAAGTCCAAGTCAACGTTCAAGTCCATGTAGGAATCCTAACTCGCTCTCTGTGCCTGTGTCCTGCACTTGGGTCCGCTCCCCAGTGCTCCACTGTAACAGAATGGACCAGCCAAACACGGACCCAGCGGACAGACACTGTCTTACAAACTCTTGATAACCAGAGTCCTCTCCTGCCAAACCCTTCCCACCCATCCGGGCTGTCAATAATCCGGGCAAGCCTGTTAGATCGCCTGGAAGCTCCCATGGGGGGGCGGGGTGGGAGGGATACTGTCACGGTCCGGTCCATTGACTCCTCATTTCAGTTAATTTCCTTTTCCCCGTGTTCCACTGGGCTCCTTGATTAGGACACCTGATCCTCATTTGATCCGGCAGCATAAAAACTCTGGTTTTCATCTACTCAGTGCTAGTTCATCACCTCAGCAGTGCGGCTGTGCTCGTTTCGGGGCGCCAAGAATGAGTTGAGTTGAGAGCCTGTCGTTCACAGTTCCTGGGTCGAGTTGAGAGTCTGTCGTTCGCAGTTCCTGGGTCGAGTCGAGAGCCTGTCGTTCACAGTTCCTGGGTCGAGTTGAGAGTCTGTCGTTCGCAGTTCCTGGGTCGAGTCGAGAGCCTGTCGTTCACAGTTCCTGGGTCGAGTTGAGAGTCTGTCATTCGCAGATCCTGGGTCGAGTCGAGAGCCTGTCGTTCGCAGTTCCTGGGTCGAGTTGAGAGCCTGTTGTCTGCAGTTCCTGGGTCGAGTTGAAAGCCTGCCATCCAGCTGAGTTTTGCCGGTCATTTGCTGCTTCACGTGCTACCCGGAGTCGAGATACAAATGGACCGTTGTTTGTTTTTGTCATCTTGTGTCCGGCTGAGTATTGCTGGCCGTTTGCCGCTGCTCCGAGCCGCGATACGAATTGTCTGTCGTTGTTTGGTTTTGTCGCTCGGCGTCCAATTCCAAGTCCAAACTTCGTGTTCCGGTCACGCCCAAGTCCAGGCTCCAAGTCCAAGTCAACATTCAAGTCAGTGTAGGAATCCTAACCGGCTCTCTGTGCCTGTGAACTGCACTTGGGTTCTCCTCAGCCGCTCTGTGTAACAGGTGCGGACAGCCCAGTGCATCTGTACGATTTGAACTTCCCACTATTCAGGACATTTACAAAGATAGGTGTGTAAAAATGGCCCGGAGGATTACTAGAGACCCGAGTCACCCCAACCACAAACTGTTCCAGCTGCTACCATCCGGGAAATGGTATCGCAGCATAAAAGCCAGGACCAACAGGCTCCGGGACAGCTTCTTCCACCAGGGCATCAGACTGATTAATTCATGCTGATGCAATTGTATTTCTATGTTATATTGACTATCCTGTTGTACATAATAGTTATTATACATTACTATAATTGCACATTGCACATCTGAAAGGAGATGCAACATAAAGATTTTTATTCCTCATATATTTGAAGGATGTAAGTAAATAAAGTCAACTCAATTCAAGATGCATGGGATCTATGGTGAATTGGCCATTTGCATTCAGTGGCTTGCCCGTAGAAGACAAAGGGTAGTGGTTGAGGGGACTTATTCTATCTGGAAGTCTGTGATTCCACAGGGATTTGTACTGGGACCTCTGATGTTTGTGATGTATATAAATAACCTGGATGAGAATGAAGTTGGGTGAGTCAGTGAGTTTGCAGATGATATGAAAATTGGTGGTGTTGTGGACAGCATAGACAATTGGCCAAGAATTCAGTGGGATACAGATCAGCTGCAGGTAGGGGTGAAGAAATGGCAGATGGGGATAAACCCAGCCCAATGTTAAGCGTTGCACCTTGGTTGGCCAAATGTAAAGCGACAGTACACTGTTCAGAACAGGACGCTTAACAGTGTTGATGATTGGAGGAATCTTGGGTCCAAGTTCGTAGCTCCCGGAAGCTGGCTACACTGGTCGATAGGGTGACTAATAAGGCATATGGCATACTTGCCTTTGTTAGTCAAAGCACTGAGTTCAAAAGTCAGGATGTTATGTTGCAGCCTGCACTTAAATCTCGCCCTCAACATCAGTAACACCAAGGAATTGATTATGGATTTCATGAAGGGGAAGTTGAGCTAACACACACGACCTCTCATCGAGGGATCAGCAGTGGAAAAGGTGAACAGTTTCACATTCCTGCGTGTCAACATCTCTGAGGATCTATCCTGGGCCCAACATATGGGATGCAATAACAAAGAAGGCACGACAGCAGATATATTTCATTAGGAGTTTGAGGAGAATTGGAATGTCATCAAGAGTCTAGAGAATTTCTCCAGATGTACCATAGAGAGCACTCTGACTGGTTGCTTCACTGTCTGGTAAGGAGACTTCAATATACGGGATCAAACAAGACCTCAAAGGGCTGTAGACTCCGCATCTTCACCATGGGCACTAGCCTCCCCAGCATTGAGGATTTCTTCAAAAGGCAATACCTTAAAAAGGCTGCATCCAACATTAAGGACCCCCACAACCCAGGACATACCTCCTTCTCATCGCTCCCATTCAGGAGGAGGTATAGCAGCCCGAAGACACACACTCAAAGCTTCAGGAATAGCTTCTTCCTCTCGACCATCAGATTTCTGAATGGGCAATGGACCCATTTACACTACCTCACTTTTTATTGCTCTCTTTTTGCACCACTTATTGAATTAAATTTTTAATATAACTTATTGTAATTTATAGCTTTTTGATTATTATGTATTGCACTGTTCTGCTTCCGCCAAACAGCGCATTTCACGACATATGCCAGTGATATTAAACCTGACTCTAGTTCTGATTCTGATTCTGAGCTTTATAAAACTCTCGTTAGGCCGCATCTGGAGTGCTGCACGCAGTCTGGCCACCCCATCAATTGAAGGCTTTTGGAGCTTTGGGGAGGACGTGGAAAAGGTTTACTAGGATGCTGCCCGGATTAAAGGGCATGTGCTACAACAGGAGATTGGACAACCTTGTTTGTTTTTCTCCAGAGTGGCAGAAGCTGAGGGGAGATCTGATAGAGGTTTATAAGACTATGAAAGGCATAGATAGTGTGGACAGACAGTATTTTTTTCTCAGGGTTGAAATGTCTAATAGCAAGGGACAAGCATTGAAGGTGAGAGGGAATAAGTTCAAAGGAGATGTGAGGGGTAAGTTTTTTACAAAGAGAGTTGCGGGTGCCTGAAATGGACTGCCTGGGGTGCTGGTAGGGGACATCCATTAGGAACCTTTAAGGGATGTTCAGATAGGCACTGGAATGTGAGGAAAATGGAAGGATATGGACATTGTAAGGCAGAAGGAATTAGATTAGTTGGCCATTTGATACCTAATTTATTTGGTTTGGCACAGCGCTGTGGGCCGAAGGGCCTGTTCCTGTGTTGTACTGTTCTGTGTTCTATGTTCTTTACCTATCAAATCTCTGTGGCTTTCTCCTGCTTGTGACCTCTCTGTGGCTGATGGTAACTAACTTCCTTCTCGAGCTCCACACTGGTGGAGCTTTCATTAGTTGTGCTGACTGCCAGGAATTCCCTTTCTCTCACCCTCCACATTACTACATTGCAATTCAGTTTCAAAAGAATCCCCAACTATTGTTAAAACGAGTTTTGGCGGTTCTCCCCCAGCCTCTTGCATCGAAGCGAACAATGATGATTGCTTAAATTGCAAGGCTAATAATCATGAGGCATGAATTAAACACCAGCTATGGTTTTAAATTAATTAGTCTAGCTAAATAATCTAGATTAAAAAAACAATCTCAATAATAGTAACTAATGAAAAATACACCTGGTCACAAATAACTTCCAGGTAAGGAGATCTTCCCTCTCCTTTGCTGCTGCTTATGCTTGGGTGGGGAAAGCTGGGGGGTGGGGGCTTTCAGGTTCTAACATTTAACTCTGATTCATTCTTTGGGGCACTTTTCTGTTTTCTGGATGGTTGCAAAGAAAAAGAATTTCAGGATGTATATTGTATACATTTATCTGACATTAAACGTACCTTTGAAATCTTTGAAACCAATATATGACTCCAAACAGATTGGACTGTTATTAATTCTTAATGTCAGAATCATAATCGTTATCACAAACCCATTATAAAAATAGTTGCTTTGCAGCTGTAGCACAGTACAATACATAAAAATTACAATAGGTTACAATAAAAAAAATCCATAAAAAATAAACAAATAGTGCAAATAGAGAGAAAAATAGTGAAGATAGTGTTCATGTTTCATGGGCTGTTTGGAAAGCTGATGGCAGGGGGGAGGAAGTTGCTAAAACTTTGAATGTGTGTCTGCAGGCTCCTGTATCTCCTCCCTGATGGCAGTAATGAGAAGAGGGCACGTCCCAGATGGTGAGAGTCTTTATGGATGGATGCCTCCTTCTTAAGACATCATCTTTTGAAGATGTCCTCAGTGGTGGAGAGGCGTGTGTTTGTGATGGTTACGTCTATAACTCTCTGCAGTTTTTGTGACCCTGTGCACTGGAACCTCCACACCAGGCTGTGATGCAACCAGACAGAACACTCTCCACTGTACATCTGCAGAAATTTACCAGAGTCCTTGGTGACATCCCTTCAGTGTGTCTGAAGGGGCCTAACAAGATATTCAGTTGGACTGAAAGTTTCTATTGCAGCAAATCATAAACACAGGAGATTCTGCAAATGCTGGAAATCTAGAGCAACACACACAAAATACTGGAGGAACTCAGCATATCAGGCAGCACCTAGGGAGAGGAATAAACAGTCGATGTTTTAGGACTGAAACGTTGACAGTTTATTCCCCTCTGCAGGCGCTGCCTGACCTGCTGAGTTCCTCCAGCATTCCGCGTATGATGCCTCTAGCTAAGCCACTTCAATACACTTACAATACCAGCATGTAGCCCACAATATGGAAAACCGTCCAGGCATGTCCTGCCCTTAAAAGCAGGATACATGCAATCCAGCTAATTAATACTCAGGCAGTCTAATCGCAATTATCAGTAAAATGATGAGAGACTTATCCATGGTAACGTTAAGCAGTAAATGCCCAGTGATGTGTCTTTTCCCAGGAACACTCAGCCCCTCATTTCTTAACTGGGATGTCACTGGGACTTGAGGACATGAGTTATAAGGAAAGGTTGAATAGGCAAGGGCTTTTTTACCTGGAGCATAGGAGACTGAGGTCAGATTTGATAGAGGTATGCAAAACTATGAGGGGTATAGATAGGGTAAGTACAAGCAGGTTTTTCCACTGAGGTTGGGTGAGACTAGAACTAGAGGTCATAGGTTAAGGGAGAAAGGTGAAATATTTAAGGACAACGTGAGGGAGAACTTCTTCATTAGGTGAGTGGTATGAGCGTGGACATGACCTGTCAATGGAAGTGGTGAATGTGGGTTTGATTGCAGCATTTAAAGAAGTTTGGATGGGAGGGTTATGGAGAGCTGTGGTCCAGGTGCGGGTCAAGACAGCATAATAGTTCTGCATGCACTAGATGGGCTGAAGGGCATTTTTCTCTGCTGCAGTCCTCCATGACTCTATGACTCTATAAGAAACTTGATCTGAATGCGGACGAAGGAGGTAAGGCGAGAACTTTCACTGCCCTTGAAATTTGAGCTCCCAGTGACTAGAGTCATAACCTGCACCAAGGAAGGTGGCTGTGGTTATGATGTCATCTCAAATGCAGAACATTGCTCTGGCAGTTCCTCAGGGCTGTGCACTAACTTTAACTCTTTCATCATGTTCTCCAGCACAGATCCAGTGACTCCATTCCAATCCTGATCTTAGGTGCTGCCTCTTTGGAAATGCCATATTCTTGGGGTGACAACATGCCCCCCCCCCCCCAGTGCTCCTGTCTCCTCCCACAACCCAATGAAATGACAATAAGTTTAACTGGGATAGTAAGATAGCTCTTATGTAGGTGGGTGGCTGGAGAATTGGAGGTAATTATTGGTCCAGATGAGAGAGAATAGACTGCAGGAAAGTAATTGGGGGCAATAGGACTAATGGCAACATTCTAAGATCCAGCAGAGACATAATGGGCTGAATGGACTTATAATGATAGATGAACATGTGAATGTCAAAAGTAGGCATTTTGCTGCTGGTTGCTCCAATTCCATATGCAACTTCCTAGGAAATTAGGCAGTCCATATTAGCATATAGCTTAATGTAGACAACATCCAGACATGGCTTAAAGTAAGAGGGAACATTTGTGGCAAGCAAACATCTCCAAATAAAGAGAGTCTAACTGCCCTCGACAGTTAAGGGATTTACCATTGTTGAGTCTTCAACACCTAGAGATCTTCACTGACCAAAAATTCAGCTGGACCAGTGATATCTACGAGACAACCACAAGACAAGCAATTCAGAAGCTGGGAATGCTGTGGCTAAATTGCTTGGGACCTAGCGAGGGTTAACTACGTGGATACACAATTAGCTTGGTGTAGGAAGCAGAGTGTGATGGTTGTTTTTCTCACTGCAGGACCACGGCTACTGGTGTGTCACAGGGACTGGTGCTCCGTCCATTGTTGTTCTTTATTTACTAAATAACTTGGATGAGAATGTACACGGCATGGTTAGTAAGTTTACTAAGATAGGCGGCATTGTAGTGAGAGAAGAAGGTTATCAAAAAAATTACAGGGAGATATTTTAGGTTGATAGGTAAGCAGGCAAAGGAATGACAAATGATGTTCAATTCAGTTAAGTCCAGGGTATTGCATTTTGGGAAAACAAACTAGGATAAGACTTTCACAGTGAACGGTAGGGCTCTGAGGAGTGTCATGGAACAAAGGAACCCAAGAGTGCAAGAACGTAGTTCTCTGAAAGTGGGGCCTCAAGTAGAGAGGATGGTGAAGAATGCATTCGGCACACTGGTCTTCATCAGTCAGGATATTGATTATAGGAGTTGGGGTCTTATACAATTGAACAAGACGTTGGTGAGGCTAGACCTGAAGTATTATGCACAGTTTTGATGACCCAGTTACAGGAAAGATGTCTTTAAACTGGAAAGGGAACAAAGAAGATCGTTGCGAATGTTGCCAGCGCATTAGGGCCCGAGTTGTAGTGAGATGTTGGACAGGCTAGGATTTTATTCCTTTGAGCATAGGAGACTGAGGTATGACCTTATAGAGGTGTATGAAATCTTCAGGGGCGTACATAGAGTAAATAGTCACAGTCTTTTTCCCAGAGAAAGGGAATCGAAAGAGAGCATAGGGTTAAGGTGGGAGAGGAATGATTTAAAAGGAACCTGAGGGGTAAATTCTTCATATGTATATCAAATGAACTTCCAGGGGAAGTGGCTGCCATAGGTACATTAACAACATTCAAGAGATCAACAAACAATATGCTGCTGAATTCAGCAGGTCAAGCAGCAATTATCAAGGGGAAAGGAACTGTCAAAATTCCAGGTTGAAACCCTGCATCAGGACTGATCCTGTGCAAGCTTCATGAATGATGTAGAAGATCTTGTAAGTTATTGGATAAAAATCCATTCTAATTCATGCAACATAAATGAAGCAGGTGAATAATATTACGGTTAATTAATTATATCAACACACTCAAAGTGGGATGTTATTTAGTTAATTGAGTTCATGGCCATTTTCAGCAGAGCATTCCTTAAGTCAATCCCCCTCCCCTTATTTATCTGTGGTCTTTTAACAAATTCTTTTTCTTGCCAATCAAGTCCATCTTTAATTTCTTTTCCCCATTATCTACACTAAGGGGTAGCTAATTAACCAACCAATATATTCTTTGGGAGGTGGCAGGAAACTAAGGCATCTGACAGAAAGCCTTGCAGTCAGAGGGTGAACGTACAATCTCCAAGCACACAGTACAAAGCCAGGATCTTTGGTCCCTGGAGGTAGGAGGCAGCAGCACTAACCGCTGTGACAGATTACCACAGTGTAAGGTAATGCACCGCAACTGGGGAGCATTCTTCAGAAAGAGGAACCCAGTAAATCTCCCTTGATCATATGTCTTGCCTCAAGGACATTTCCAAGTGTGCTCAACACCTTTTAAACAAACCATCGATTGTCACTCTATTCTGTCTGGAGCCACGAAATCTACAAGTTATGAGCACCGGTCCCAGCTTTTTTGTAGACCTGCCATAAAGCTTGCTCTACAGAGAGCCAGTATGATGGACCAAATGGCCTTTCTCTGTGCTATACAACTCCATGAGTTACAGTATTCGCTTTAAGCTGGCGGTGAGAATGGGGGAATGAGGAGCAGAGAAAGAAAAGCAACACTAACCTCCTCCAATGGTTATCCAATGCTCCCTACAGAAAGCCAATGGGAGGATTAATAATAGAAACTTAGGGGGTGAATGTACATGTTGTAAAATCAAAGTAGAAGGACAAATGTACAAAAAGAGAAAAATGAGAAGGCAGACTACAACATAGGAATAGAGAAAAACTGCAATCGCATCAGGGGTTCTGGGAAAAATACCCTTGAAGGAGAAGGAAACTTGATTGGATTTTCCCTGGGTCACCTCGGTTTGCATCCCTCATGACATGGCAATGGACAGGAAGTGGAGGTTGATTGGACTGGCACATGCGGCCATCACCATGCTTGAACTGATAAAGGATTTGCTTTGCTGAGGTCATACAAACTGTACTGTCAAAGTCAAAGTAAGCTTATTTTCAAAGTGCGTACACTCTATGACCACTTTATCAGGTACAACTGTACACCTGCTCGTTAATGCAAATATCCAATCAGCCAATCAAGTGGCAGCAATTCAGCGCATAAAAGCATGTCGACATGGTCAAGAGGTTCAGTTGCTGTTCAGCCAAATTATCAGAATAGGGAAGAACAGGAAATTAACTTTGACCATGAAATGCGTATCTCAGAAACTGCTGATTTCCTGAGAATGGTGTGATAAACAAGAGACCCCCTGTGAGTGACAGTTCTGTGGCTGAAAGCACCTTGTTAATGACAGAGGTCGAAGGAGGATGACCAGACTGGTGTAAGCTGGCAGGAAGGTGACAGTAACTCAAACAATGGTGTGCAGAAGATCTTCTCTGAACGTATATGTTGAACCTTGAAATGGATGGGCTACAGAGGCAGAAGACCACACCGCGTTCCTAAGGTGTACTAAATAATGTGACCACTGAGTGTATTTATCACCATGTACTATCTTGAGATTCTTTTTTTGCAGGCATCACAGGAAAACAAAGAAACACAATAGGATCCATGAAAGCCATACGTAAAGACTGACAAAAAAAGAACAATGTGCAAAAGAAGACAAATTGTGCAAACAGAAAAATAAATAATACTGAGAACATGAGTTTGTAGAGTCCTTGAAAGTGAACGTGTAGGTTGAGGAATCAGTTCTGAGTTGAGGTGAGTGATGTTATCCATGCTGGTTCAGAAGCCTGATGGTTGTAGGGTAATAAATGTTCCTGAAACCAGTGTTGTTGGTCCTAAGGCTCCTGTCTCCTCCTCCCAATGGTAGTAGTGAGAAGAGAGCATCACCTGGATGGTGGGGGTCCTTGATGAAGGATATTGCTTTTTAGTGACAGAGTTCCTTGTAATTGTGTTCGATGGTGATGAGGAATTTACCTGTGATGGACTGGGCTGTATCGTCATGCTTCACTAAGCAAGAAGCAATTACACGAGAGCGCAAATTTTTCCAGAAGTGTTGCTTCGTCAGAATTTTTTTTGGTCTATAATAGCCAGTTGAAGCTGAACACAAGTATAATTTCAGTCTACTTGTTTAACGTCGGAATTTGAAATAACAAAAAATTATATTGAATATAATGCATTTAATTGCATAACAGTGCTGATGCTTTGCAATAGTTCAACTAAGCTAAAAATGTTTTGTTGACGGTTTTCATTTGTACTTAGTGTCTGAGGCCTTTTCACTTAAGTATCCAACAATAATCAGCCAGCATTGATGGATTCCTGTTGCCCTGATACCATTTCTCCATGACCGCAATGTCCTGGTGAAACCTTTCACCATGCGCATCACTGACAGCACCAGGATTTGCAGGAAAGAAGTTTAAATGGGAATGCAGAAATTGAATCTTTAGTGACGTGTTGTACTTCATGGTTTTGTATGCTTGAAGCATGTCGTCAACCAGCTGTACGTAGTTTTGTGCTCTATAGTTGCCAAAAAAATTTCAACAACATCCTTGAATGCCTTCCATGTGATTTTCTCCAGTCCCACTAGAGGTTCTTTGAATTGCCCATCACTGATTACCTGTTTGATTTGTGGGCCAACAAAAATACCTTTCTAAATCTTGGCATCAGTTATTCTGGGAACCATCTGTTTCAAATATCGAAATCCTTCACGGAAAATTTTGTGCCTGGTGACAACAGATTCCATTCTTACAGTCTTGAACCCAGTAATTTTGCTTTTGCCTTTGACAAACCCAAACCTCTGACCAGTCCATTTACCTCAGAATGAAGCTCACTCGACATAAAGGGGTCAAAATCTGTATCAGTATCAATGTCATTTTCCATTTCCGGCTCGTGCTTCATGGCACCTTTGTCTGCCTCCTCTAGACTCCGTGTCTCTGCTGGCTTTGGTACTGGAAGACTATCGTTATGTGGCAAAGGTCTCATGGTTGAAGGGAGCTTGGGGTATTCAATGGATTTCTTGTTTTTAGCAGAGAAACCAGACACACCGGACAGAGAGAATTAGCAGTCTGTCACATGATCCTTCTGCTCTTGCCAGATCATCGGGACAGCGAACAGCATCGACTTCCAAGTACCTCTGAGCCAAGCTCTAAGATGGATGGTGCATGTTGCGCAACAAATGTGAGGAGCCCGGGATTTATCTTGGTCGCCAATTTTACATCCAAAGTAGAGTTCTTAGGCTTTCTTAATAAGAGGAGTCATGCTCTGTCTAGGGGATTTAAACGTATCCTCGCCACAAATATAACAGAAAGTATCATGGCTGTTGCAACATTGACGAGACATTTTGCTATCACAAATACTCATGAAAATACGATGACTTTATTATAATGAGCACATAGAGCATGCACATCAATGTGATCATAAACCGATACACATGTAAACGCAATGCATAGAACATTGTGTGAGTGATGCTTTTATAGACTTTTCTAAAATTTGGCATGCCTGGACAAGACAGAAGTCGTTTCAGATAACATTATGGGCAACATTTAAATTGACTTGAATTATGAATTGCAATAACAAATATAGGTGATTTCAAAAACATGCTGCTTGAAAGGGAAATTTCATGGTGATTTTCATAATCAGCAGCCCATAATCCATAAGATACACCTAAAAGTATTCAGGAAGCAAAACCTTTGTTGTCCAGTGTTACCAAATAACTTGTTACACTGGACAACAAAGATTTTACTTCCTGAATACTTTTACACAAAGAGGCTCAGCTTAAAATATTCTTGTAGGAAAAATACTCAGCTCTGAACCCTTTGTTCACATAAATGAGTATTACAACCAGGGATCTCAACCATCTACTACCACTCTCTGGCTTTCTCCCACAAAGCCAATGTCTAATCCAATTTACTACCTCATCTTGAACACCAAGTGACTGAACTTTCTTGACCAACCTCCTGTGCGGGACTTTGTCAAATGCCTTGCTAAAATCCATCTAGACAACATCCACTGCCTTGCCTTCATCTACCTTCCTGGGAACTTCCTCGAAAAAGTTTTTAAGATTGGTTAGACATGACCTATCATGCACAAAGCCATGCTGACTATCCGTAATCATTCCCTGCCTATCCGAATACTCATATATCCAGCCCCTTAGAATACCTTGCAATAACTTCACCACTACTGATGTCATGCTCACCGGCCTGTAATTTCCTGGTCTATTTTTAGAGCCTTTCTTAAACAGCGGAACAGTAGATATCCTCCTCTATAGTGTACAGGGTCCATGACCTCACTACTGCTTTGTCTCACTTCTATAGATTCTGTGTCTCTCTACTGAGTAAATGCAGATGCAAAAAATTCAGTTAAGATCTCCCTCATCTCTTCTGATATTCCAGTGCAGCAATTTTGTCCCCTGCATTCCTTTTGTTTTTAATGTATCTGTAGAATCCCTTAGGATTCTCCTTCACCTTGTCTGTTTGGGCAACCTCATGCCTTCCTTTAGCCCTCCAGATTTCCTTATACCCCATAACCACCTTTTTTGTTCCTACCTCCGTATACCTGCTATGCACCTTCTTTTTGTTTCCTAAACAGCTTAAACTTTCTTCCTAGTTTAAGTTTTCTGGCAGAGGCTGGCAAGGATTTTTCCCCCAGGATCTCTCTGTATTTAGCAGTATTCATCTTCCCATCAATCCTGACCAGATTTCCAGTTCCTGCTGCTGAAAAGCATCCCCATAGCACGATGCTCCCTCCACCATACTTTACAGTAGAGATGGTGTTACATGGCTGATGTTCAATATTAGATTTACACCACACATATGGCTTAGTATTGAGGCCAAAAAGTTCCACTTTAGTCTCATCTGTCCACAAAACCATTTTCCACATCCTTACAGTATCTTCTACAGTACATGACGCTTTGCAAAGTCTTGATGGGCTTGCTTGCTTTTTTATCTGGGGCTTCTTCCTTGCCACTCTTTCATAAAATCTCTTTTTGTGCAAGGCCTCAGAGATTGTGGAGCCATGAACATCATCTCCAGTTGCAGTCACTGACTTCTGCAGCTCACTCAGAATGATTACTGGCATCGCAGTAGATTCTCTTATAAGTGACTAGGTTTAGAGGGACAGCTTGACCTAGGCAGTGCGGCAGTGGTTTCATATCTTTTCTCACCATTCGCTTATCTCCAAGGCATGTTCGGTGCCTTTGAGATGGTCTTGTACCCATCCCCAGATCTGTGCTCCTCTATTATCATTCCCCTGACTTGCCTTGAGTGCTCTTTACTCTTCATTTTGGTTTGGTCTGTTAATCTACTATAGCTGTTTGACTTCACATGAAAAAGAGTATTCATTCAGGTGATCCTCCAGTTTTCTACGTAAACAAATTGGGTGAATTGGTAAGGTGTTACACAGTATTTCACCTAAGGAAAGTTAGTGTGGTGATTACAAAGGGGGCGAATACTTTTTCTGCCTCGCAATTTTCGATTTAATGTTTAGTAACTCGTTGGCAGGGGGTTTGGAATTTTTCTTCTGATTTAACATGATGCACAAATTTTTTAAATTATTATTTATTTATTGAAATACAGCACAGAATAGGCCCTTCTGGCCCTTTGAGCCATGCTGCCTAGCAATCCTCTGATTTAATCCTAGTCTAATCGTGGGACAATTTACAATGGCCAATTAACCTACTGACTAGTATATCTTTGGACTGTGGGAGGAAACCGGGGCACTGCCGCGCAGTCACGGGGGAGAATATACAAACTCCTTAAAGGCATTGGCGGAATCGAACCTGAGGGGAGGGGAGGGGGGGAACGTCGACCCAGACCATGAGAGGCCTGCATCGGGCATTTTCATGCCTTACAAGGCGCAGATTGGAAGTCTGTGTGGTGCGCCCTCCTTGTACAGACACTAGAGCAATGTGTGGTTAAGTGCCTTCCTCAAGGACACAAACAATCTGCCACCGCTGAGGCTCGAACTAGCGACCTTCAGATCACTAGATGAACGCTTTAACCACTTGGCCACGTGCCCAATCGAACCTGGGTTACTGGTATTGCCAGAAAATTAGAAAATGAGACAGCAAAATGTGAAAATAGTTGTGGGGGCTGAATATATTTTCAAGATATTGTACATTGACTGAAATATTCTATTACGTGGAACTTGTCGACATGTCACTCATGTTATCCAAGTAAAGGAGCAATCTGATTGAGAATTGTCAATTTCAAAAGCAGTTAACATGTTTAGATAGGGATCAATTTCTTCCCATTATAGCGTATTGAATAAAATCAATCTTAAAATATAAATAAGGTAATTAACAGTAAATAGCTGCTCCAAATAAATCTTGAAGAAGTCATAAGCCTGTCCACATTAGGGGGTTGGATGTGGAGAGAGGGTCAATAACGTTAAATTCCTTGACATTATCATTCTCCCACATCTCAAAGATGTGCAGGTTCATCGTTTAATCGACTATTGTAAATTGCTTCTAGTGTGTTGGAATCTGGGGCAAATTGATGAGAATAAAGTAGGATGACTGTAATTGATGCTTGGTGGTTAACACAAACTTGATGGGCTGAAAGTCCTGTTTCAGTATCCTACAGGTCTATCATTACAGCAGAACAATATTAGGACAACGTTTTACCAATACTAATGAGTTTTGCTTGTTTTGCAATTATTGACACATAATGGCATGTGTTGCCTTTCCAAACTAGAAATGATGTAAATATGTTACCTGAAATTTTGGACACATAAGTACCTGTACAAAGCCTGTGAAATGGTCTGTAAAAATGAAACTAATTACCAGGCAGGAATACCTAAAATTCAAAAGGTCATTGCCAATTGGATCAATTGATACTGAAATAAATGTATCTCCTGAGGCAAATATGACGATATGCTTTCATAAGAAAAAGGAGCAAGGGCAAGCCAAATGACAATCAAATGCTTCATCTTCCTATGACTCAGCTAACCTTGACATAAATTCCACTCTTCTAATTCTTCCTCATAGTTGTAGTTTTCTTTTTAGTCACAGACTCCCATTGACAGATGCACTAAAGTTGCTTTATGTGGAAAATAACAAATGTGCTTTTCTAACTCTTATTCATCAACAATGATGAGATTGGAGAGAAGGAAAGAGATCACAAACTTCATGTCAAGGTGTCACAACTACAACCTAGCCATAACGTCACCAAGACAAACGAGCTGGTTATTAAACAAAGAAACTTGAGGGCGGGGGAGGGGGTGAGTGTGGTGAACATAAGACTGACCTCATTAATGGAACTGCTTAGAGATGGTCAACAGCTTTAAGTCCTTCTCCATCCATATCACAAACAACCTCATCTGGTCCCACCATACTGAAGCAGTAATCCAGAAAGTGCATTAGAACATGTTAAACACAAGAGATCCTGCAGAAATCCAGAGTAAAATGCTGGAGGAATTCAGTAGGTCAGGGCTCTGATGAAGGGTCTCAGCCTGAAGAGTCGACTTTTTATTCCTTTCTACAGATGCTGCCTGACCTGCTGAGTTCCCCCAGCTTTTTGTGTGCATTAGTGAACGTACTTCCTTAAGTGTCTTGAGAAGATTTGGCTGTCTGTGAGGATTCTCTCAAAAATCTAGAGTGCTGTATTGAATTGAATTGACTTTATTTCTTACATCCTTCACATACATGAGGAGTAAACATCTTTATGTTACATCTCTGTCTAAATGTGTAATGTGCAATTTATAGCAATTTGTAATAAATAGTATGTACAACAGGACAGTCAATATAACATAGAAATTCAACTGTATTTGTATGAATTAATCAATCTGTTGGCCTGGTGGAAGAAGCTGTTCCAGAGCCTGTTGGTCCTGTCTTTTATGCTGTGGTATCATTTCCCAGATGGTAGCAGCTGGAACGGTTTGTGGTCGGGGTGATTCGGAACCACAAAGATCCTTCAGGCCCTTTTTACGCACCTGTCTCTGTAAATGTCCTGAATAGTGGGAAGTTCACATCTACAGATGCGCTGGGCTGTCCGCACCACTCTCTGCAGAGTCCTGCGACTGATAGAAACTCACCTCAGATTGGTACAGCAACTGTAGTGCTCTGGACCAACAGGAACTACCCAGTCCATCACAGGTTCATCACTGTGTTCCATCCAGTCCACCTTCATGGTGTGTTGCTTCAGCAAGTTTAATAGTATCATCAGGGATGCCTGCAACTCTGGCCATTCCCTTTCATCTCTTCTACCTCCTGGGAGAAGATAAAAGAACTTGAAAGCCTGGATGACCTGATTCAAGAAGAGCTTCTTCTCCACTGCTTTCAGACTATCGAAGCAACCACCTCTTTCACATACTCTTCCCAGTGGTGCTGCCACATTCTCAGACTCTTAATTGAAACTCTCTCTTGGTTATTCCTGTTATCATCACTTTAGCATTTCTTTTTGCTCCATTTCAGATGGTTTTACTGTCTGTTTTGTAAATTACTTGCTGTTTAGTAATTGTCACTGTATCTGTAGCTGCATTATTATTTGCCATGTATACTCTTTACCCTCGTCTCTACCGATGGAGGTGTATGGCGTTCCTCCCCTCCACTAGCCAGCAGGTAACCCTTAGGCAAGGTGTAGCACCCCCCACCCCCGATCAGGGTCACATGAAGCCATGGGAGCAGGTGGCGGATGGTTGTTTGAGCATCTGGTGCATATCACAAGTCCTGGTTATTTGAGCACTGATGCCAGGCAGACAACCTCTGAAGAGTATTGATAATGGCTGGAGTCACCCGTCTTGTAAAGACACTGCCCAGAAGAGGGTATGGCAAACCACTTCTGTAGAAAAGGCTTACCACGAACAATTATGGTCTTCCAAAAACCATGATCACCTACGCCATACAACATGGCGCTTACCCAGTCCCGATGAAGGGTCTTGGTCTGGAATATCAACTGTTTATTCCCCTCCAATTCTGACTTATTGAGTTCATCCAGCATTTTGTGTGATTTGCTCAAGATTCTCTATGTACCCTGTTAGCTTCATGTGATCAAGAAATTTCTTTGCTACCTAGTATATATAACAATAAACTAATCCGAATCTGATAATTTGCATGTTTCCTCCTGAGTCACAGTGATACTCCATCATTAGTCATGGGGAGCTTATGACATATTTCATTCCCTCTTGGCTGAAGAGCAAGTCGCTACTACCAATTTAGGAAACGATTACTGCCAATCACCAAAACATACTTCTTCTTACTTTCTAGAATTAGAACATATCTTCTTTTCAAGATTATGGATGTGCCGCATCACTCTTTGTAAGATATTGTTATATAATGTTTGGAAGTACGTACACTGGAGGAAATAGATAACCACAATTTCCTTACTGTTGTTGTTTAAAATTACCAAGAGGAATTTTTTTTGACTCATTGCGACATGTGGACAAATGATAACAAACTGTGGCAAAATGACCCCACCAACGCAATGCACTTCACAACGCTGGTCAAAAAGCAAGAGGAAATGGGAGTGCTTCACTGTTTCCCCTAGATTTTACTTTTGCAAGTAAACTGTCATTTAACATTGGTTAAGTCAGTTAAATTTAGGTGAAAAAATCTTCTTTTAGAATTTTTGGACTCTGATGGCCACTCTGTTCTATCTAGAGAAATGTTGAAGAACATGTGAAAATATCAACTTGTATGCTGTTATGTCGAATGATGCTTGAAGTATCTATCCATCTAAAGAACCAAGTCATTATACATATTAAACAATAGAATCATTGCAGCACTGACTTGATGCAACAAGGTCAAAATCAAGTCAAAGTCCAAGTAAATTTATTATCAGAATACATATATGTCACCATATACAACCTTGAGATTCATTTTCTTCTAGGCATTTACAGGAAAATAAAGCATTTATTTAAAATGAGACATAAACAAAGACTGACAAACAACTAATGTGCAAAAGAAAACAAATTGTGCAAATAAATATGTAAATAATATTGAGAACATGAGTTGTAGAGCCCTTGAAAGTGAAATAGTAGGTTGTGGAATCAGTTTAGAGTTGAGGTGAGTGAAGTTATCCACGCTGTATTTAGGAACCTGATGGTTGTTGGATTATAGCTGTTCCTGAACCTGGTGGTGTAGGACCTAAGGCGCCTGTTCCTTCTGCCCAATGGTTGTAGTGAGAAGAAAGCATGGCCAGAAACAGCAAGTGAGCCACAATTCTGTCCCCCTCGTTCTGTTTCAAATCAATGACCATATTTGTTCCCCACCTTTTTAGGTAGTAAATTCCAGATAAGAAAGACTTGCTGCTTAAAAAGTTGCTTTCTCATGTTAAGGTGTTGGTCAGACCACATTGTTATAAGGTGTTGGCCAGACCACCTTTGCAGTTTTGGGCCAGCAGTGGAAAGACATCGGCACGTTTGGTTGCAACAGCCTCTACAGGGTCAACTAAAAGGTATTGTGTCTGTTTTAAATACAATTTTTTCAGATGGCTGGACCCTACTGGACATTAAGAACTTAAAGTACTGCCAGTCTACCCCATCAGCGAGTTGCTCGTTGGTGGAAACTGAAGGAGCTGCACTTGGTGCAGATGTGCTGCTGCCACCTGTGGCATAGAGACATTGGAGCAGTTCAGCAGCAAGTGATCATCTTAGTTGCTTTCCTTGTGGTCGCAAGGCCATGTTGGAAATTGTTAACGTGGAATGCTGCAAGTCCAATTCACTGACATTGGCGAACAGCAGGAGTGGAGGGAGGGGGAGTTGCGTGTCCTTGGTCGTAGCAAGGGGTAGGTCTCAAGTCATGGTGCCATCTGTTCACAGCCATCCAGGAGGGAGTGACTGGAGTGGAGTGCTGGGGATGGTGTGGTGTGACATCCGTGCTGAAGCTGGTTCTGCTCCCTCAGTGTTCACTCAGCAGAAGACACTGCAACGGTCATGGAGTCAGAGTTATTTGTGTGACAGTATTTTACTGATACACATCTTGTATGTGCTTGCTGTCTTATAGTCATAGTCATAGTCATAATCATACTTTATTGATCACGGGGGAAATTGGTTTTCATTACAGTTGCACCATAAATAATAAATAGTAATAAAACCATAAATAATTAAATAGTAATATTTAAATTATGCCAGGAAGTAAGTCCAGGACCAGCCTACTGGCTCAGGGTGTCTGACCCTCCAAGGGAGGAGTTGTAAAGTTTGATGGCCACAGGCAGGAATGACTTCCTATGACGCTCTGTGCTGCATCTCGGTGGAATGAGTCTCTGGCTGAATGTACTCCTGTGCCCAACCAGTACATTATGTAGTGGATGGGAGACATTGTCCAAGATGGCATGCAACTTGGACAGCATCCTCTTTTCAGACACCACCGTCAGAGAGTCCAGTTCCATCTCCACAACATCACTGGCTTTACGAATGAGTTTGTTGATTCTGTTGGTGTCTGCTACCCTCAGCCTGCTGCCCCAGCACACAACAGCAAACATGATCGCACTGGCCACCACAGACTCATAGAACATCCTCAGCATCGTCCGGCAGATGTTAAAGGACCTCAGTCTCCTCAGCAAATAGAGACAGCTCTGACCCTTCTTGTAGACAGCCTCAGTGTTCTTTGACCAGTCCAGTTTATTGTCAATTCGTATCCCCAGGTATTTGTAATCCTCCACCATGTCCACACTGACCCCCTGGATGGAAACGGGGGTCACCAGTACCTTAGCTCTCCTCAGGTCTACCACCAGCTCCTTAGCCTTTTTCACATTAAGCTGCAGATAATTCTGCTCACACCATGTGACAAAGTTTCCTACCGTAGCCTTGTACTCAGCCTCATCTCCCTTGCTGATGCATCCAACTATGGCAGAGTCATCAGAAAACTTATATGTGCTATGTGTGACTGTTGGACTTTGGTCCCAGAGTAACACTGTTTCATTTGGCTGTATTCATGTATGGTTGAATGACAATTAAACTTCAACTTGAACTTGAAAGGGTGGCTAGTTTCAATTTCCTGCATATCAACATCTCTCAAGATCGATCCTAGCCCCAATATATTGATGCACTGACAAAGAAGGCATGCCAGCAGCTTTCATTAAGAGCCTGAAAACATTTGGTATGCCACCACAGACTGCAGCAAATCCTGTGGATGTACTGTGGAGAGCATTCTATCTGGTTGCCTCACCGTCT
Source organism: Mobula hypostoma (assembly GCF_963921235.1). NCBI lineage: Eukaryota > Metazoa > Chordata > Chondrichthyes > Myliobatiformes > Myliobatidae > Mobula > Mobula hypostoma. The sequence goes on along the minus strand of NC_086106.1, from coordinate 108,714,601 downwards.
GCTACGAAAGGGCCAACGCACAAGATCGGAAAAGGTTTCAGGGGGTTGCAAACTCAGCCACCTGCATCGTGGGCAATGCTCCCTCTAAGGCTTGTGTGTGTGTGCGCACACATCTTTTTCTACTAGCACCCAAAGGAATTTAAACTGCGCACAAAAGGTTGTCACCCTCTACCTCGTCGGCATATTAAGTACATTTCACGATCCTACACAATCACATTTCCTTTTCCAAATTCTGATGCGGACGGCGCTGACAACGTGGAGTTTGTGATGATTTGCCTGCAGGTTTTGGAACTAGCTTATTTTATACTGTTTTTTTATTGAAGGAATTATTCGGTGCACACATGTTGTCACTGGGCAAAATAGCCCAAGACTTTGAAGCACATTGGTCATCATAAATTAGATGGAACATCAATCATGGGCACTAACTGGGAATCCCGAGAATGAAAGAGTTAACGTATGAGGAGAGTTTGATAGTCCTGGGCCTGTACTCACCAGAGATTAGAAGAATGAAGAGAGAGTGTTCTCACTGAAACCTACTGAATACTGAAAGGCCTGGGCATAGACATAGGGAGGATGTTTTCAATAGTGGGAGAGTTTAGGACTGGAGAGCACAGCCTCAGAACAGGATGACCCCTCAGAAATGAGATGAGGAGGAAACTCTTTCGCCAGAGGTTGGTGAAACAGTGGAATCCATTGCCACTGCTGTGGAGGCCAAGTCATTCATTCTATTTAAAACGGAGTTTGATATGTTCTTGATTAGTAAGGGTGTTAAAGGTTATGGCGTGAAGGCAAGAGAATGGGGTTGAGAGGGAAAATAGGTCAGCCATGGTCAAATGGCACAGCAGACTTGATAAGCTGAATGCCCTAACTCTGCTTTTAGTCTTATGATCCAGTCCAAGCAAGATGGAGCCGAAATGCAGTCTCTGTCAAGGTCGAGGCTCAGACCTGGTTATTTTTTAGGTTGGTGGGTATGGTTTTAGGGACAGAGAGGAAAGTTATGGGTCAGGTTAGGAACAGGGATGTGGGAGAGTTAGAGGTCAGGTCGAAATCTAATCATCTGCTCTGAAAGCCAGTAGCACAGATGTGGTAAGTTCTTGTCAGGTGTCGGGGCTGGCAGAGCAGCAAGGATGAGGGCTGATGCTCCTGTCCCCACCCTTCCCCCTCCAAGTGGTCAGCCAGCTGTTGGCAGGTTCTGAGATTAGCTTTCTGTGTGGGCAGGAGAAACAAGGGCCAATGACTCTCTAAGTGCATGAATCGGCAAAACTGGAGTTCGGGGCCTGGTGCCAGGGTCCTGTCATCGGTGAGTCCGGAGTTTGAGATGTAGTGTTCAGGGTCCTGTCATCGGTGAGCCGGGGTTCAATGCCTAGCGTTCGGGGTCCTGTCCTCAGTGAGTCTAGAGTTCGAGCCCTAATGTTCAGGGTCCTGTCATCGGTGAGTCTGGTGTCTGAGGCCTAGTGTTCAGGGTCCTGTCATCGGTGAGTCTGGTGCTCGAGGCCTAGTTTTTGGGGTTCTGTCATCGGTGAGTCTGGTGCTCGAGGCCTAGTTTTCAGGGTCCTGTCATCGGTGAGTCCGGTGCTCGAGGCCTAGTTTTCGGGGTTCTGTCATCGGTGAGTCCGGTGCTCGAGGCCTAGTGTTCAGGGTCCTGTCATCGGTGATTCTGGACTTCAAGGCCTAGTGTTCAGGGACCTCATTCATCATCAGCTGCAAGTCCTGGGGTCGATACTGAAAATCGAAGCCCAAAGGTCAACTGAAAGTCCAGAAGTCAGTGCCTGATGGTGGGAGCCCTGACCCTGCAAAATCTCTCTGATTCCACAGGGGAAGTCGAATGGCCAAGGTTCCGCAAGTCTGGTTCCAGTGGAGGCTGGAGGTCAAAGGCAGCCTGTCCTGGGGTTGGAGGACTCTGTATGTGTGTGGGTGAATGGGTGGGAGGGAGGAACAGGGCTTGCTTTGTTGTTGTTCTGCGTTCTGTTTTGGTAGGTTCTGTGTTGTTCTGCTAAGCACTGTGTTCACTGCAATGTGTGGCAACACTTGTGAGCTGCCTACAGCACATCCTCGGTGTGTTAACACCAGTGACACATTTCACTGTGTGTTTTGATGATCATGTGATAAATAAAGCTGAGTCGGATTATATGGCCTTATGGATTTTTTTTTGCTTATCATCGAACTGAACACAATGATCAACAGTCACAAGCCACACACCCTAATGCCTTCCCGATCATTAGAGGGGATTTCAACCAGGTTAGCTGGAAGAAACCTTCAACAAATTATCCACAACATGTCATCTGAGATAGCACACTCGATCACTGTCACACCACCATCAAGAATGCGCCCACACTTTGGTGAGTCCAGTCATCCTGCTGTACCTTTACTCCGGGCATAGGGGCAGAGATAATTTACAGTATATATTTTGTATTGCACTGCACCACTGCCACAAAACAACAATTTTCACGATATTTGCCAGTAATGATCACATGATCAGGTGCAAAGGGGTTTAAGAGTCCTCGTGCATGACTCCCAGAAGGTTTATTCACAGGTTGAGTCTGTGGTAAAGAAGGCAAATGCCCTGTTGGCATTTATTTCAAGGGGAATAGAATATAAAAACAAAGAGATAATGCTAAAGCTTTATAAAACACTAATCAGATCACACTTGGAGTACTGTGAACAGTTTTGGCCCTTCATCTCAGAAAGGATGTATTGTCATTGGAGAGTGTCCACAGGAGGTTCACAAGGATGATTCTGGGAATTATGGGGTTAACATATGAGGAGCATTTGGTAGCTTTAGGCCTGTACTCACTGGAATTTAGAAGAATCCGTGGGGATCTCATTGAAACCTACCGAATATTGAAAGGAATAGATGGAGTGGATGTGGAGAGGATGTTTCCTCTGGTGGGGGTATCCAGAACTAGAGGATACAACCTCAAAATTGAGGGGTGACCTTTTAGAACAGAAGTAAGGAGGAATTTTTTTAGCCAAAGAGTGGTGAATCTGTCACAGACTGTGGGGGAGGCCAAGTCCATGGGTATAGTCAAAGCCAAAGTTGATCGTTTCCTGATCAGTCAGGGCACCAAAGGATATGGTGAGAAGGCAGATGTGTGGGGTTGAGTGGGATCCAGGATCAGTCATGATGAAATGGCAGAGAGGATTTGATGGACTGAATGGCCTAATTCTGCTCCTATGAATTATGGTCTTATGGTCTTATAATAAAACTGAATCTGATTTTGATTCTACTTCAGTGCAGTCGATGGCAAAGGGGTGGTTACAACACAGCTTTGACTTGGCAGACTGGACTATATTCAGGGATTCATCTTCAGATCGGAATGAATATGCTACAGCTGTCAATGACTTGATCAAACTTGCATGGATGAGTGTGCGCCTTTGAGAAGATACCAAGTTTTCCCACACCAGAAGGACTAGATGAACCAGCAGATTTACAGTCGACTGAGATCTATGCTGAGACCAGCAAACCAGAAGTACAACTTATAGACGGTCACTGGAGCGTGAAATGGCACTTCTGTATGAAGTTAAAGATACAATTGGATGCGCGACAGCTTTGGTAGGGTTTCCTACAAGGTGAAACCTAACGGCGTAAATGGCAGGGGTGCTTCTCTCCTCAGTCCGCTCAATGCTTTTTATGCACGCTTTGAAATGGAGATTGATGCTGCACCTACACGAAACTCCGCAGCGTCTGGCAACCCTCTGATCTCTATCTCGGAGGCCAATGTCAAACGGGCGAACCTACGCAAGGCATCAGCCCCAACTATGTACCTCGCCAGGTGCTGAAAACCTGTGTTGGCCAACTGGTTAGAGTGCGGTCCCCATGTGCTGCAAAGGGGCAGCAATCATACCGGTACCCAGGAGGAGCAGAGTGAACTGCCTCAGTGCCTATCGCTCAGCGGCAACTATGTCTACTGTGATGAAGTGCTTCACGTGGTTGAAGCAGATGCAACCTCACTGGCTTTTCATTCTGCTTTAGAGCACCTAGACAACAGCAAAATATACATCAGGCTGCTGTTTATCAATTACAGCAGGATTCAATATCATCATCCTCTTGGTGTTAATCACCAAGCTACTAATTCTGGGTCTCTGTATCTCGCTCTGCAACTGGATCATTGAGTTCCTCACCAGCAGACCATAAGCAGTGCGGATTGGTGATAACATTTCCTCCTCGCTGATTGTCAACACTGCCGCACTTCAAGGGCAAGTGCTTAGCCCACTACTCTACTCTCTCTACACTCATGACCATGTGGCTAAGCACAGCTCAAGTGCTACTTATAAATTCACAGATGACCACCCCTGTTGTTGGTGGAATCTCAGGTGGCGATGAAAAAGCGTGCACGAGTAAGGCGGATGGGCTGGTTGAGTAGTATCACAATAACACTCAGCATCAGCAAGACCAAGGAATTGATTGTGGCTACAGGATCTTCAAAATCTTCTGGGAAAGGCAGCATGCATAAGCCGGTACATCTGAAAGGAAGCTTCTGCACATAACTAGGAAAGTTAACAGACTGTTGGTGTATATTAGACCGAATGTCAAATCAGACCATAAGACTATAAGTCATAGGATCAAAATTAGACCATTCATCCCATTGAGTCTGCTCCACTATTCCATTCTCCTGCCTTCTCCCCATAACCTTTGATGCCCTTACTAATCAAGAACCTATCAACCTGCATTTTAACTATACCCAATATTGGCCTCCATGGCCATCACCACAATTCCACGGATTCACCTAAAGAAGTTCCTCCTCATCTATGTTCTAAAGGGACATCTTTCTATTCTGAGACTGTCCTGTCAGGTCCTAGACTCCCCCACTATAGGAAATATCCTCTCCACATCCAATGTGACAGATCTTGAAGGCACTGGTGAGCCCATATTTGGAGTATATTGGTCACCTTATTTAACAAAGGTTGTTAATGTGTCAGAGCAGTTCCGTGAAGGCTTACCACACTGATAGCTGGAATGGGGCTGGTTATTATGAAGAATAACCATAATGAGATTATTCTCATGAAGAATGGTTGGATAGATTAGAATTGCACATGGTAGTGTTTTGTAGAGTGAGACACATACGATCTTCACTCGATGGATATGAAGAGTTTCCTCCTAAGAGAACCTAGAACAGGGGTCAATCCTTAAATTTAACACATTGGACATTCAAAACAGGACTGAGACTTATTTTTCTCAAAGGGTGGTGTTGGTACAAAACCTACAAAATTTTAAAGACAGAGTAAATGGACTTTTGATAATCAAGTGGAAGAAAGGTTACCACAGGTAAGCAAGTTGATGAAAGGTTACCACATGCAAATTAGAGCATCGAATTCAGGTTACATTAAAAACAGGCAAAATCTTATCAAATGGCTGAAGTGCTTTGAGGCACAGTGCTAACTGTGGTTTGCATGTGGTCTGAGACAAGAAAGAAAGCTAATTTATGTCAGAGCTTACACACACACACACACACACACACACAAAATAGCAATTAATCATTGGGTTCAAGAAATAGGGCAGTAGTGATGTGTGCAAGGGACAAAAGAGGGAGAGAAGAGTGAAGCACGTTGCTGTAATGTATGCTGGGATGGGGTGTAAAAACTTACCAACCTACTTGCATCCCAAACACCCGAGTATCAGCAAGGCCTTCGGTAAATTGTGCTACTCCAAAAGTGGTAGGTGCCATGATATCAGTCCTCCAATACAGTGGAGCAGATTGTTCTGACCTGTTCCTGCTCCATTAGTGGCTGATCTCCCTCTCTACAGCGTACCCTGCAAACCAAACCATTCACAGTCCTGTATTGAAGCAATGACCTGCAGTACATTCAACACACATCAAAGTTGCTAGTAAATGCAGCGGGCCAGGCAGCATCTACTGGAAGAGTTTCAGTCGACGTATCAGGCCGAGACCCTTCGTCAGGACTAACTGAAGGAAGAGTTAGTTGACTGAAACTCTTCCAATAGATGCTGCCTGGCCTGCTGCGTTTACCAGCAACTTTGATGTGTGTTGCTTGAATTTCCAGCATCTGCAGAATTCCTGTTGTTACCTGCAGTACATTAGTCATTTTTATTTATACTTTGAGAAATAAAACAGAGGTAAAACAGTCTACAGACGTAATTTAGTGTCATGATTTAAATTTTTTTTTCTAGATGTAAGTGCTAATGTATAGTAATTCCAGTTGTTCTTTCCTGCAGATAGTAGTATACTTTCTAAACGGTCCTTGACAGATCAGAGTCGACAAAAGTGAATGATACCTTTCTGCAATTTTGTTTATTGTGCCTGCAGATTAGTCACAATTTTTTTCTGAAGTTCACGCTTTGATTTAGGTCAGGATCTTTTCAATAAGATGACCTTTATTTGCTTCAGATGTGTAACTTGGCTCTGTAATGGGAGTGGAGAGTGCTGTGAACTGAGTATTGATGACAAAATGGCAGCTGCCATGCAGAAGCATACTGACATGGTGGGCCTGGTGAGGAATTCAGAAAATAGCATAACCTCAAGATAATTTTTGGTAAATGCTGGATTAAAAATGAAGTGACTTCAAATTAAGTGAACTGTATTAAGAATTTCGAGTGCAGAGGTGACCCAGTGAACCGAGTTTTGTCAACGTAGTCAAAAGACATTTACTCTGGAATGCTGTAGTCTTGGTTTTTAGCATGCAAATAGTCCTACTACTTGAGATAACATTAACGGAGTTCCTGATTTCTGCTATGAAGCATGCTGTTAGATGTGGGAGAGTGTAGGGTGAGTAGGGTCAGATATGATGCTGATAATATACCACAACAGAATATAATGTGGTCATAACCTCATGGAAATAGGTCCTTTGGCTCACCAAGTCCATGATAACCATCAAACACTTACTCCTACCTTAACTCCTTTTTTCTTCCCACCTTCCCCTTTCCATTATCTCCCCCTTATCGCCAACTTCATTTCCAGAATCTACCATTTATCTACATAATTAGCCAATTAACCTACCAATTCACATGTCTTTGGTATGTGGAAATAAGCTCTTGCACTCATGGGAAACAGAGCCACCAGGAGAACATGCCTTACATTATAATATACACGGGAATGAAGAAAGCATAGACTAGTCTATGTTCAAAGTCTGTCAGTGCACCCAGATGAGCATGTCCATACACAAGCAGTGAATCTCAGTAGGCTAATTGACCATGTATGCTCTACTGTGACAAACTTATTAAACCTGGTTTGTCCAGCTCAGTTCCACGTTTCATTGAATATTGCCTTCTGGAGATTGTGTCATCACAAGCTACTATCAATTACACCAGTGGCCATAAACTACATAGATTATGGGCGAGTACTGAGCAAAAGTCTTAGGCACATATATATTGTAAGTTTTCACAAACAAAACAAAGTGAAGCGTTTTATATTTAAGAAAAGCCATAACACATTTTATTGAATTCCAAAACCTGAACACCAAAGTGTGCTAAAAATCCTTTATGTAGCTACCTCATCGTGTCAGACCAGCCTCTTAAAGTGAAACCCCAACTCATTGTCGGTGGTTGTGAATTATGTACATTTTCACCGATTACATTACTCTACTATATATCTAGGCTGCCTAAGACCTTTGCACCAGTACTGTATGAGAATTGGAAAAAGGAGCAAGAAAGAATGTGCTCTTTCTTCCTCCTGTTATTTAATTTGTCCTTTGAAAAAGTGGAATATTTCTCATTGTCTTCATTGGTAGAATGACTCCTCTAGTTGTGAGCTTCTCCTGGTGTCCAGAGCACTAATGTTTTAACTTTTATTTGTATTGTTGGTGATAACAGCAATGCAAGTTCATAAGAAATAATTTTGACCAATGAAAACAGTGATAAGCCAATAATGATCCATCATTAATTTTTATTTTTGTAGAAAGAACAAATAGAATATAAATGTGCTTATTAACCACCTGTGTGGCTCAAACTAAGTTGTTCAGTTAAATATAATTGCATTTTCTATCAAAATACCTAATAAAATTTTTATTAATTTATATACAAACATTTTGATATATACACATAAAAATAGGACTCTCAATGAAAGATATGGTTGTCATTTTTAACCCATTTCAAGCTATGTGATAAGAGACACAAAACCTGAAATACAACATTTACTATCAACACTATGATATTTTGTTTGAATTTATCACAGTAATATGCTATTTCCTTATCAAATAAATTAAGAGTACAAATAATTCAAATACAGTGCATAAAATGGTAAATAAAAGCAGTTGATGCGGGTGGAATTTATTTTTAAATGGCTGTTAAAATAATTTGTTAGAAGGATTCTTAAAGACTGATGCTACATCCTTAAATTTCATGCCAACAATTTTTATATATTTATTTCCTTCTTCTCTGAAGATGGCACTAGACCAAGTTTTAGTTCATTGCTGGCATGGTACTTTGGTACACCATTAATTTATATCTGCAGCTTGTTAAGAAGCCAATTCATCAGCACATGTAGTTATTGTGGAAGCCAATCCTGATTTCACCCAAGGTTCATAACTGTCTACTTTCGAGAAGTACCTACTGATGGGCAATTGGATTAAAGAAATGCTCATTTTAACACTTTTACAATTCTGAAGCAAATTCGAATGACAGAGGGCCAAAATTACCTTTGTGATATTGTGCCAAATGATCTTTTATTGTGGAAATCTCAATATGTATGCTTTCCCTATCCATAAGTAGTAAGCACGCTAATTATTTTTATCAGAAAGTCATAATATGATGTGTCACAACCATTGAATTCCTGAAAATTTCTGAATAAACCAATACTTTGTGATTAGTGAATTTGCTTTGTTTTATGTTTATGTTGGTTACATCCAAAAGGAATTGCCAAGTATTAATACAACAGTGAAGCTAATTGTTTTCCAAAACTTAAAATAAGCAGGCTTTCTACTTCTTCATTGTTAAGAATCTGCATATAAAACTGCTAGATTTAGATAGTCTATATAACCTATTTAGAGGCTGAGGCAGATTATCAACCTTAAGAGTGTGCAAATACTATAAAATATCACAATTCCTCATTTTTCAAGCAATGAAACAAAGTAGTTCTGGAAATATTTTGGAAATATGAAGCAAGTTTCCAACTTTAAAATCGAATAGTACTGAACAACATATGACATATTCATCTCCTAAACAATACATTTAAAGAGCTTTCAAATATTGAAAACCATTAAGGTTCCTTGAAATCTTATATACACAAGTATATAAATCCTTAAAGCACTGGATAAGAAATGGTTCCAAGTCACTTCCACTTGAACCATTTGCTTTTTCTCATTATGTTAAGAAAATATATTTTAAGTGGAAAAATATTTTGCAATAATTTAATTCTGTTAATCTGTGAAAATGTAGACTCCTGAAAGTTAATATTTCTGCACAATTATTTGCATGAATAAACACATATTATTTCATTCAGTAGTGCTGTGGATAGTGTTTCCCTTTCAGATAAAAATATAGTTGAGTTTTTCCTGAGGTTTCCATTGTGGCAAAGGAAACTCAATAGGAAATGCTGAAAAACCATTAGTGAGAATTTAATAGTGAACTTCAAGAGTCCCAAGTTAATAATAATCCAGGCATTAACAATAGTTACTTAAACATTAACATGAACACTTTGAATATTCCATTTAAACTTGCACCAAATATTTCCTTGTGCCCCCTGTTCATCAGGGTATGTTTGATTTTGTTATATGAAAGTACTTAAGTACTTCTCTCAGAGAGCTTACCTCAACCATGTTAGCATTGGAACTCAGTCTATAGAAGGAGAATCAGGAAGCATTTAGTAATACAAAGACCTGAAGATGAGAGCACTACACTGGTATCAGTTCTTAGAGGAATTAGTGCCAGATCTGTAGGTAGAGGAGCAATCCCAATCAGGAGGTAGCTGGGTCAGAATGAAGATAAGGAGGAGTTTTGAAGTTAGAGTTGTCTGCTGGGGATGGTGTTTGATCTATGAGGACAGGTCAGCAGTCTGTTCTTCGGATTAGTGAGTAGCATCTGATCGGGTAGTGGGGGAGTAGTGGGATCACTACTGACAACAGGACAGTGAAGTACTTATGAAAGAAGGTTGTCAGGTTACTTAAGGGACCCACCTGAGATCAGTTTCCAGTGTACACTGCCTAGGCAGGTCTCTTTAACATAGTCACAAAGAAGACCTCACAAGCATTAAAAGACTATTTCTGCCTGAATGGGCTACAGATGGGATGTCCTTGTACACATCAAATCAAAACATCTCCAGTTGTCGAGGTGACAGATGGATGGAGTTCCCAGAAATAAAACTGAAGGCCTGGTGCAACTCCCAGTAATAAATAATAGATAATAATAATAATAATAACTTATTTTTGAGCACTTTTCATACAGATGATGTAGTTCGAAGTGCTTTACAATGAGGTAAAGTGCATACGTGAAAAGACAAAAAGATGTTAGTTAAAAGCAAGTTTTGAGCTGGTGCTTAAAAGTGTTAACTGAGCCTGCATCCCCTATAATTGTAAGTATTCAATTCCACAGTTTAGGAGTGTAGCTCAAAAAAGCTGACCTGACAATAATCTTTTGAGGGCCATTGTTCAAATTTAAGAGATCAGCAGGGAAGACCTGAAAGCTCGAGCAGGATTATAAAACCAAAGCAATTCTGTGAAGTACTCTGGTCCCAGACCATTGGGAGCTTAGAAACAAGTAAGAGAACTTTAAAATCAATTCTAAAAGGTCGAGGAAACCAATGCAGAGTGGTTGGGAATAAAGTCTTAACATTATCAAAGCATCATGTTTTTTGACACTGAATACAGTTCTGCGGCAAGACCCACAACTAATCTTTATTTGACATTGTATCCTCCAGTTGGTTTACTTCCCAGTTAAAGATGAAGTCTTCATTAGAGGTGCTGTTGGATTTTATGTACTGTTCTTAGCCTGGTTCAACGGTCCATCGCTCCATTTCAAGTTTCTATTTTAATGACACTTAGAGTTAGCCCTTCTTTCTGGCATTCACTGTCGATTTTTACCGGAGCTGTATCTGCCTCAGAACTCTCCCCCTTAGCAGGCAGACATAGCCGGCAGCATTCTCCCATTATTAATGATATCACCGATCCAATCAGTAGTAGGCAAGCCAGTGCAGATATTATAACTAGAAATGGACTGGGTTTCTTGATGCTATTAATCGGACATTCCCCTTTGCGATTGCGAAGTGAAATGACCATTGAAGAATCATTGCCACTTGGGTAAAAGCAATGAGTATTTGCCACATCAGGTATTTCAACCTTAGTACCATTCAGTAACTCCAACCAAGTCAATGCACAACAGTCGAAATCATTTCCACTCAAGTACAGAGTTTCAAGAGTTTGAGACAGATTTCTAATGACCTTATCCTGAAGAAGCTGAAAATTGTTCCCTCGAATATCGAGGCTTTTCAATGGGGCGCATCCAGTACCATAAGGTAAAATGTCTAACTGATTATTTGACAGATCCAGATCTCTGAGGTGATTCAAACATGTCAAAGTTACCTTGGAGGTTTGGATCAAATTCCACCTTAAAGAAAGATATTTCAAAGAGTGTTCTAAACCTATCAGAGCCTGATCAGGCACTTCAAGGTTTTCATTTCTTGAAAGGTCCAGGTATACCAAAGGAGTTTTATAGAATGTGTACGGTGCCAGGTGGGTAATGTTATTTCCGTCCAGCTTGAGGTACTTAAGGGAAGGGATTTCAGAAAAAGACACGCAGCTGGTTTTGATCCTGTGTGTCCCCGTGGTTATATTCTTCAAATTACAAATTCTTAGATTGTTGTTGGCAAGATTTATTTTTTCTATTCTTGGCAAGACTTTAAAAAGTTGGGAGGGTAATAACTGAATGGAATTGTTTTGAAGGTACAAGTACTTTAAGGACTGGAGAAGGTTGAGGCTATCCACTTTGAGCGATATATTCGTAAGTTCATTGTCACTCAGATCCAGAGATAACAGCAAGTTTAATTCATCTCCATCTTCAATATTAAAATTCTGAAGACAGTTCCCACTTAGATTCAGTTGTTGAAGAGAGCTGAATTTATTCAGAAAGCCATGTGATATATCTATTAATGCATTGTTGCTTAAATCCAAAAATCTTACTTCAGACAAAGTTGAGTTTGCATTGTTGTTGAGTAGTTTACTTATTCCATTAATTTCTTCATATCTGTTTTTTATATCCCATTCAATTGAGTCATTCAATGATTTGGGTGTTACACTGATCAATAAATTGCCAGACAAGTTCAGATATTTAATCTGATGAAATTTTGGAAGAAGTGGAAAATGAAACAACCTGTTGTGACTCAGATCGAGCACTTGAATCTGATATTCTTCATCAGTTCTATTTGTTATGAAGAACTCAATACCATTTCTGCTCATGTTCAACACTTTAAGTTTAGAAAGATGAAAATCAGAAATGCAGGCAAGAGAATTCATGGCTAAATTCAGTTCAACCAAGTCTGCTAAACATTCAAAGGTCCCTGCTGATATTTCTGTAATATAATTTCCTTCAAGAGAGATATATTTTAAAGACTGCATCCCACAAAGCATATCAGCTGTCAGCTTCACCAGTACATTACCAGACAAATTTAATTCTTCCAGTGAAGATAGGTTTTTCAGCTGTTCAGCAACGGTGTCACTGTCCCAATAATTGTTTGATAGATGTAACACTTTTAGTTTCTTTAACAGGCGGAATGCTCCATTCCTTGATGAAAAGTTTCTGTTCAGCAGGTTATTTGACAAAATAAGTACTCTCAGTTTATGTAAATGTCCCAAAGAACCTGATGCAATGGTTTTCAGCTGGTTACAACAGACATCCAGGTATTGCAATGAACTGAGGTTTAGCAGTGATTCCTCTGTCAATGCTGTGATTGAGTTGTAAGATAAATCGAGCTTTTTAATTGTCAGCAGTGAGAGATCAGGCACTTTGGTCAGGTTTCGATATTGACAGGACACATCATGGTTTTTCTGCCAAATAAGATTTTAAGTAATAAATAATTTCTTCTATGCTTTTTTGAAACTGCTGATTAAGACAACAGTTTTTATTTAACACTCTGACATAATGAAAGCAGCTGATATTCTTCAGAGGTTATGCTAATTGATGGAAGTTAATACATGTTCTGCTGCTTCATAAATTTTAAAGAGGGAATGAATGAGTTACAGTCATCTTTTCCCCAAGCTTTAATTTCACCCCACAGGAATTGAACAGCAATAATTTCTTTAATTAAAATTTTGAAATTCAAGTGCTATCCTTCTTCAGAAACAAAATGCTTAAGTGATTAGAACAAAAGTTTTTATTACTCCTTAAAGGGTTTGCCAATATAGAAAAGGAAAGGCAGTTCAAAATTAAACACAGAGATCATGAATACAGAATTATTTTCTCTACTATTGTGTCAATGCCATGAACCATCTTTTTTTGGAGAGGATATCAGGTATAGGCTTTAAGATCCTTGAGTTATGTGCCATTAAACTTCAAACCAGACCATCCCAGGGAAAGGAGAGCAAAGCTCTTGGTCACCAACTGATAGATTCCAGAGCCACAATAAATTCTTATGTCTATGATCAAGGTATTCCTACTTATTGTATGGGTTGTGAGAAACTGTTAAGTTTTACCCTGTATTGAGAGTCATTTAGACAACCGCACAAAGTGGCAGGGAATGGAAGATATACTGCCAGCTATGCTCAGGCAGATGGGATTAGTTTAATTTGGCATCATGGTTTTAATGAGCTCTTCAGCCCTGTGAGCGTTGGGCTCTGAGGATTTTACAGCACCTGAATTAGATAATTGTTGTTTAATGAGAGTCGTTAATTGTTTAGTGCTCCTTGTGGTTTTCTCTAGCGACTCACTCTTAGTAATGTGCTGTCTTGGTGCTTTCTGCTTAAGCTTGTTAAGTTTGTTTTGATAGGCTCGGGGATTTTGTGTTACTTGTATTATTTAAGCGGATGCCCAATTTGTGCTAATTGCGGGGTCCTAGTTTTGAGAATGTTACTTCTCGTGGTGTCGCTCAGGCAAGCCACCAATGTTCTTTTGGAATTATTATGAATAAACCCTCGTCACCTTCTCTACATCAGAGTCTGTCTCTCCTCCGCACTAGGGTTCTGATATTGCCAGCGCACATCGTGACAATGGTTGACACAGTCATCATTCCTGTGCTATGCTATGCCATGTTCTGTTAGTTGGTATGAAGGTGCTTATGGCCATAAAAGATATGATTGTACTGTGGTCTTTTAAACTACAAACAAATCTGCCTTTTCATACCATTCTGCAATAAAAAACTATGAAATAGAAAGATCTGTATCTTAGACAGGTCACTTTGTTGAAGTGAATGTTTTCATGCCGTGAAATTTCAAATTGAATTCCATTTTATGGAAATTAGGCAGGTTATGAACAGAAAACAATTACTCAAGATAGAAGTAAAATATTAATAATACTACTAACCCAAGAATCTATGCAATAAATGGTGGCTATTATAGTTTACCCAAACTGGATGTCTACCTGCAGTTTTCATGCAGGAAGGTACTTTTATGAGTTAACTCTTCCCAACATCTTTTATCTACACAGAGAAGGCAGATCAGAAGTTACACCTGCTAAAACAGAAATTTCTGCCACAAAACCAAAGCCTCAGAAATATTAATCTCCTAAGGCATTTTGCATCACTGACTATATGACATGCCATAAAATGACCAAATTTTCTGGATAATGTACTAATAATTAGCAAATTTGCATTCCTCCCACTATTGATTCAGTGAATAATTCCATCAAAAAAGGAGGTAATGAAATATATTCACAATACATTAAAACACCCAGTTTAGATTATGGAAAATTTGTTTTAATTAAGCATTTGAATTTTGGAAATTATTTTCCCCTTATTATAGCCCATTAAAATTACGAAAGCAAAATACATTTGACAAAGAGAAAAGGTGACTTCGAGCCATACCATCGGACAGACGCTGGACACGGCGTAGGTCTCATTGATGCCACTTGTTAGAAGGCAGGACGCTGCCATAAACCACAGGAACAGCCAAAGGTTCATGTCTCCGCCCCGGACAACAAAAGAATGACATATCTGCACAGTGAGTTCAACTTATCCCTAGATCCAAGTGTATCGTAATCGCGGAAACTTGTCTGATGGAAGTTGTTGACGTACAACGTTAACGCCTGACCAAACGTGAGCGAAAGTATCTCAGAATAGAATGATTCCAACAAGCCTTCACAGATCACAGACCTAATTTGGATGTTAATTTCCAAACAATTAAAGCAACTGCAAGACACAGAACAGATCAAAGGGACGATTTTGAACCCAGAAGAAACTAATCCACTAAATATCAACAGGAAATTATGGGCGATCGTTGGAAAGTCTAGTATTCAAATTCCTATCTATTATTCGAAGCATGTAACCCATTATTTTTGGATATATATTGATTTTTACCTATATTTACACGTTTGAGCGTGAGTATACAAGATCGTGTGGCTGTTTTGCATTAGTGCGTATGTATGGTCTTGCAGTTGATAATTGTGCATGTTGTGTATGTGTGTGCCTGTATTCACCAGTATTGTCACCAACGGATGGCACCTGAATAATAATCTATGCTTTTGTCTGCATGTTTGAGACCTCTTAATGTACGCGCTCTTGTATGTGTGTGCGTGCGCAAGTGTGTGTCGGCGTGTTTGTGTGTTGATACGTTTGTACATATGTCTGTGCGTTTTTATACGTGTTCTATTAGTGTGCTTATGTTTCTAAACGGTGGGTATTGTAGTCAAGATCCGATAACCCTTAATTGGCTTTGAGGTGCGGTGCCGGCCGATTGTTTTGAACCGCGGAGTTTATCTGCAGCGCTGTTGAAGAAGGGGTTCGAGGATTGCGACCCAATACTATTGATGCAACAACATGTAAGTGAGGACGGCGTGGAAATCAGAAAGGGTAGTGTTTCCATGTACAATCTGCTTGGTGGCGATAGTCGGGCGTTTAGAGGGTGCCTTGCAGGAAACTTGGCCATTTGCTGCTGTATATTTTGTTCATCGTATACAAGACTTTTTTTTAGTTGTACATCTCTGTGTCTAATGCATTTCCGTGCACATCTTTCTGTGTTTTTGTATGAATGCACATGCGTTTCTGTGCAGGATGAATACGTCTTTTATTTGCATACTAGTGTGCATATTTGTATTATTGTTTGTACGTGCTATCCGAATCTGTCACTTGGTTCTCTGAGTGTGTGTGTATTCACATCTGGGTGTTTTAAGTTTTGCATGTGGGTTTACAATAGTTCATATCTATGTGTGCATGTTGAGTGTGTGCTGTGTACAATTAAATGTTTCGCGTGCATGCATTTCAGTAAGATTGTCTGTTTGCCCCTCAGAGGCGTTCATATTAACAAGAGATTCTGCAGATGCTGGAAATCCAGATAAACACAAAAAGAGCTGGTCGAACCCACCAGGTCAGCCAGCATTTATGGAGTCGGCGTTTCGGACTGAGTCCTGATGATATTACACAAAAATCCAATTTATGTTCAATTCAGCTCAGTCTGGGCCGTTGGAAATTGCAGTTTTTTTTCCGTGACTGATTAATTTTTCCATCACATAAAATTTAAGTCATAGAGAATCTTTGGAGTAAGAGGAAATGAGTGTTATTCAAGCTGACCGACCACGTTTCATTGACCCGGTGGCGCTACATGAGCTAATACACCGCCCACTCACAGAGAAGCAGTTAGTGACGAATTGTTTCACAGCTATTTACTTCCTCTTCTTCACCTCACCAACATATCTTGTTTTACTTCAGGAAGTGTGGCTTGGAATCGGATCTACTTGCGCATGTTTTATGAGTTTACTGGCCCCTCGATCAGCTCCCGCCTCCAGGCGGCTGGAAGCCGCTCAGGTTCAGGCTGATAACCTGGGGACATTCCCCCGCCCTGGCATAATCCGTCACCCCTGCCGCTATCCGTGCATCACTTCCTGCTGGCCTGTGGTTGCTATCATGTTGTCATGGTAAGGATCAACGTGATAGTGACAGAGCTCGTCACAAGCTCGGAGTATGTCATTGTATACTCCCCTGAGATTCGTCAGCAGGCGCTCACAGTCAACGCAAAGAGACACCATCGAATCAGTGAACGGAGAACCAATGTGCAAAAGACAACAAATTGTGTGAATACAAATTTAAATAAATAACTACTGAGTCCACGAATTGTCGTGTTCTTGAAAGTGAGTCCATAGGATGTGAAATCGGTCCAGTGTTGGGGTGAGTGGAGTTTTCCCCTCTGGTTCAAGAACCTGATGCTTGAGGAGTAATAACTGCCCCTGAACCTGGTGAGCCTCCTTCCTGATGGCAGCAGCGAGAGGAGAGCGTGGCCTAGATGGTGGGAGGGAGCTTCCCTGCGGCGGCGCTCCTCAGATGCACTCAGTGGTGGGGAGGGCGTTCCTTGTGAAGGAGCTCTTTTCGTGGAGCTGCCAATGTGAACTGAACTGCACCTTGAGGACAAATAATCACAATACGGTCTCTAATTGGTTTTTGCCTATTTTTATGGATTTTTCCAAAGGATTTTAGTGAGTACGCCAGTTTTTTAAACACTATATATGGTTTACGAAGTGAGAGCCATCTGTCGGGTTTATGTGGAACTGTAGGCTTGCCGCAAAAGAATTGTGCAGCTACCGGCATAAACTGTTGGAAGAACGCAGCAGGTCAGGCAGCGTCTAGAGTAGGGGTTCCCGACTTTTTATTATGACATGGACTATGGACAAGGTGTCCGTGGACCCCTAATTATGGAGAGGAGTTTCCGGCGGATTCCTGTCATCGGGACTGGAAAGGAAGGGGCGAAAGCCGGAAGAAGAAGGTGGTGTAGGGGATGAAGTGAGAAGCGATCAAGTGAGGTGATAGATGGAAGATGAAAACAGCTGAAGAAGAAGGGATCTGATAGGAGAGGAAGGTGGACCATGGGAGAAAGGGAGGGAGGAATAGAACCAAGTGGGAGAAGTGGGGGGGGGGGGAGGAGGAGAAACTACCAGAAGGTAGAAAAATTGATGCTCATATCATCAGATTGGAAGCTATACCCAGACAGAATTTGAGGTGTTGCACCTCCAACCTGAGAGTGGCCTCATCATGGAAGTAGGGGAGGCCATGGACTGTCACATCAGAATGGGAATGGGAAGTGGAATTAAAATATGTGGTCACCGGGAAACCCTGCCTTCTGTGGTGAATGGGGCGAAGGTGCTCAACTCTGTCGAGTCTCACTGACGCATCGGAGGCTGCACCAGATACCGCAGACAACCACGACAGACACGCAAGTGAAGTTTTGCTTTACCTGGAAGGACTGTGGAGGTACTATTGACTTTACAAGTGAAGCAGTTATCTAGTGAAGATGAATTCACCTCCATCTATCACAAGGACTCACCAACCCGAAAGGTGTGGCCCTCTAACACTAACATCTCCTGTGTGACCCAATGAGCAGGAGATGGCCAACTCAGAGAACAAGTACATCTCCTTCAGAAGCAACAACTGGAGTACCATTCTGAGGAATGTTTTGCCAGCAAGGATGAGCACACAAATTTCTGCAACTCTCCTGTGGGTATAGAATCCCAGCACATATGTCCTAACCCTGAAAACTAAAGATGTTACCATTGCAGACCTCTAATCTGACCTTGGGAACCCTCATGGATGACTTCAATTGATTAGAAAAGATGCAATCCACTGACAACATGTGAATTTCTCTGATAAACAGATGGGTGACACCTGTTGTAACCAATATTTTGCTTCATTGGGAGCGAGATCAGTGGTATGGGCCATTATCCAACTTGCACAAACTGCGTTTTCCAAAATCTCCCGTTTCGAATTCACTATAGTCAAAAAAAACTTTACATCTGCTTAAACTTTCTTCCTCCAGGCTGTTAATCTGATCTACCATTCTAGTCCCCCCCCCCGCCCACAACCTAACTATTGTCCCCAACACTGCATTCCACATTAGCCACTCTCACCCACTTCTTATAATGCTGATTACGTTGTGAATGCATGCTGGTGTTTATTTAGATGGATAGATGTTGATCCCAAAGGAAATTACAGTGTCACAGTAGCATTACAAGTGCACAGATACACAAATATACAAATATTAGAAGAGAAGTAAGAATAAAAAATAAGTTACCTCAAACATTCTAAAGGGAGGGGGGTCATCAGTTTCTTGGCTATAGCACCTAATGGCTGAGGGTAAGAATGACCTCATATAGCACTCTTTGGAGCAGCACAGTTGTCTTAGTCTATTACTGAAAGTGCTCCCCTGTTCAGCCAAGATGGCATGCAGAGGGTGAGAAACATTGTCCAGATTTGCCACGATTTTCTGTAGGGTCCTTTGTTCTACCACAGCCTCCAGTGTGTCCAGTTTGATTCCAACAACAGAGCCAGCCTTTCTAATTGGTTTATTGAACCTGTTGGCATCACCCATGTTGATGCCGTTGCCCCAGCTCACCACTGCATAGAAGATTGTACTGGCGACAACAAATTGATAGAACATGTGAAGGTGAGGTCTGCATACTCCAAAGGACCTGAGTCTCCTCAGGAAGCAGATGTGACTCTGACCCTTCTTGTACACTTCTGACGCTTCTGTGTTGGTGCTCCACTCAAGTCTGTCATCCAGATGCTCCCCCAGGTACTTGTAATCAATTATTCACATATTATTCCATATCCATCCTTTAACCTCTAATTTATGGGAAGCGGAGAGCGAGTTTGTAAATCTGGCAGGAGCACAGGATGGTGGGAATGGCGAGGGTGCAGTGCCGCGGGAGGGGTGTGAGACAGGTAGCGGAAAATGAGTAATGGGGCAGCTGTGGTGCAGGTGCAGACACACCCAGCCCTGAGACACCAGGCAAGGTCATTTGATTCCAAACAGTTGGTTTATTGATCATTACAGGAGGTCTCTCTGGTGCTTCCCATTCCCTCTCCTCTCTCTTCCCCATTTCCCAACCATGATTTCCCTCTTCCTGGCCCTTTCCTAATCTCAGTCCACAATAGAGACCAATATCAGAATCAGGTTTATCGTCACTCACATTTGTCATGAAATTTGTTTTTGTTTTTGCAGCAGCAGTACAGTGCAATATATAAAATTACTACAGTACTGTACCAAAGTCTTAGGCACCCTAGCTATATATATGTGTCCAAGACTTTTGCACTGTACTGGATATAATTCTTTATTCTTTATCTTTGTTGAATGTTGTTGTTTTTGGTTGCATGTCACACCTGACCAACAGCACAGCAAATTCGTAATACAAGTAAATGTATATAGCAAATAAAGTTGATCATAAATCTTAAATAAGCATAACAGTAAATGGCATTGGCACTATTTCAGAGAAAGACTACAGGAATGTTTACCTTCCTCACGCCATGACAAGTATCAGGCACTGGTAAAAACAAAACCACTTAGTTAGGTAGCACTTGTGAAATAAAAACATTCAATACATCCAGTTGAAAACTCTTCATCAGACCTGGGAAGATGAGAAAATTCATTAGTTTTAGGTTCAGAGAAGTGGGGTTAGGATGTAAATACAAAAGAGACATGACTGAGGTCAAGCTTCCCCAGATGATCTCAGTATTTGTTACTAGATTGTCAAGGACAGCTGGAGAGAGAGAAAACAAACAAGTGAACATTTTAGAGTTGTGAAATGCAAGCAAAAGCTATTGCTGAAGCATGAGACCAAATCATGTTCAAAATCATGTCCTTGTATTCTGAGGCAGTGCACTCTGGTCCTAGGCTCTCCCACTATTGGAACCTCTATCTTCATGTCTGCTCTATCAAGGCCTTTCAACATTTGATAGGTTTCATTTAGATTCCCCTCATTCTTCTAAACTGCAACTACATTCATCCAGCAACTACAAGCCCAGAGCCATCAAACCCTCCTCATACATTAACTCTTTCATTCCCAGGGTCATTCTCATAAACCTCCTCTAGACCCTCTCCAATGCTAACACATTCTTTCTCAGGTAAGAGGTCCAAAACTGCTCACAGTACTCCAAGTGTGATCTGACCAATGCCTTATAAACCTCAGTACATTATCTTTTGCTTTTATATTCTAGCTCTCTCAAAATGAATGCTAACTTGGCTTGAAAGTTTGAATGAGCATATGAATATTAGTGCAAATAAAAGCACAACCAGAGACAAATCCATTCTTTTTGGAGCAAAGGAGAATGTCCATAAATGTTCATAAACTGTGCTTCTTAACCCAGCAGTGGTTTGTAAATAGTTTATATTTATTAATCTTTAAAAAATTTGTTTTAGATCATTCAATGTGCAACACAATCCAAGTAGCCAACATTGGTGGAATATCTTTCTGAAAGTCCCACTATATGAGCTCCCATCTCCATCTCCAGACAATCAATGTTCTTTTCCCCAATTTTCAATGTTTTTGCAACCAATAAAATGAAAGGCAGAAATATTTTGGAATTTTCCCAGATTTTTCTTTTAAATTTGCTGCAGAAAAATCTGGGAGATTAATCTTTAATTCTTGAAGGATCAGCAAATGCTGAATTGCTCATCAAGCATCTGGTTTAATGTATGGAGATATTTTCTGCTCACCAAAATAATTCCAATAATTTATTTGCATATTAAATAGGGTATGAAATTAAAGCTTAATTGGTAAAATGGGGAAAAACACCATCAGACAATATCAATGCTATCAAAAACACTGCATATGCTTCTATGTGAGACAATTATTCATTTGCGACATACACCAGTAGTATCAGTACTATCAAAAAAAACATTACATATGCTTTGATGTGAGAAAATTATTCAAAGTAGTTTAGACCAAACTCAAGGAAAATTTGGTCAACCTTCCCAGTTAAATGAGAGGGAAAAAATGTGATCTTTAATATAATATCAAACTGTTTCCTAACTGATTTCAGTGTAAAACAGGAAATTCCTTGCCTTTCAGATTCACTTCAGAAGGTCCTTTGGTTTCTGCTGTTCTCCAAAAATCTTCTTAGGTTCCATGTTCTCGTATTCATATTAGTTTCTTGTCATTTGCACCAGGACACATGAAGATCACAAAGTAAATTGTATACTGGGCAGTAATAAAAACAACAATAAACACAGGGAAAAAATACAAAACAACAAAAGGGTGCAAAGACAGTGGTGCAAAAAGAAATGTTAAAGTGACAATAGCAGGAATAACCAAGAGAGGTTGAATTAAGAGTCTGAGTCTGAGAACGTAGCAGCACCACCGGGAAGGGTAGGTGAAAGAGGTGGTCGCGTCGATAGGTTGTGAGCAGTGGGAAGAAGCTGTTCTCGAGTCTGGTTCCAAGATTTTTAAAGATATACAATTTTGTGTGTGTGTGTGTGTGTGTGTGTGTGTGTGTATAGTTCTTACTGTAATTTATAGTTTTTGTTATTTATGTACTGCAATATACTACTGCTGCCAGACAAGAAGTTTCAGGATATATGCCAGTGATATTAAACCTGATTCTCATTCTCATTCTACATCTTCTCCCAGAAGGTAAATAAGAGCAAAGGGAATGACAGGGGTGTGTGGGGTGGGGGGGGGGGGAACATCGTTGACAACACTATTAGCCTTCCTGACACAATGTTCCATGACGATGGACTGGATGGAAGGAAGTGACGATCCTGTGAGAAGTTGGGCAATGGTTCCTTCTCCTTGCAGGTTCTGTCCGGCCACAGCAGCGTAAGGAAGTGTACTTGGGTGGAAAGAATAAAGGCGTAGACCACGTTCTAAAAGGAGAGCAGATTCAGGAGTTGAAGGTGCAAAAGGACTTGGGAGTCGGAGTACACGTAGATGGGACTCGGCTGAAAACCAGTCAGTACAGACTAGATGGGCTGAAGGGTCTGCTTCTGTGCTGTAGTGCTCAATGACTATATGACTGGGCTAGGCTAGAGACGCTGTCAAAACCAATCTTCATTATATGATGGGTGCAACCATCCAGAAAATTATAAGCCCATAAGACATAGGAGCAGAATTAGGCCATTCAGCCCATTGAATCTGTTCTGCTATTTGATCATGGTTGATTTATTTTATCCCTAAAGCCCATTCTCCTGCTTTCTCCCTGTAACTTTTGACTCCCTTCCTAATCAAAAAGCTATCACCTTCTGCTTTAAATATACCCAATGACTTGGCCTCCACAGCCATCTGTCACAATGACTTTCTCAGCTTCATCAACCTCTGGCTAAAGAAGTTCCTCCTCATTTCTATTCTAAAGGGACGTCCTTGTATTCTGAGGCTGTGCCCTCTGTTTCAATGCTCTCCCACTATTGGAAATATCCTCTCCACATCCACTCTAACCAAGACTTTCAAAGGGTAATATAACAAAGGTTTGTTTGTAACTCCGATTTCATGCTTTTGAATTACCTCGCTACAAAACTGTCTAAGTTCCAAAATGCACCTTGGCCAGTGTTTTCTTCAATGGACTTAATGAACACTGTGAGTGTACGCTCAGTGGCCACTTTATTAGGTACCTCCTTTACTTAATAAGGTGTATGTTTGTGGTCTTCTGCTGCTGTAGCCCATCCACTTCAAGGTTTGAAGTGTATTTTGAACTGTTGTAATGCATGGTTTTTTGAGTTGCCTTCCTCTCAGCTTACACCAGTCTGGCAATTCTCCTCTGACCTCTCTCCTTAACAAGGCATTCTTGCCCACAGAACTGCCACCTACTGGATGTTTCTTTTTGTTGTTATTCGCACCATTCTCTGTAAACTCTAGAGATTATTGTGTGCGAAAATCCCAGGAAATCAGCAGTTTCTGAGATCCAAATCTCCTCGTCTGGCACCAATCAGTCCACAGTCAAAATCATAGAAACACATAGAAAGCCTACAGCACAATACAGGCCCTTTGGCCCACAATGCTGTGCCAAACATGTACTTATTTTAGAAATTACCTAGGGTTACCCATAGACCTCTATTTTTCTAAGCTCCATGAGTCTCTTAAAAGACCCTATCGTATCCGCCTCCACCACCGTCACTGGCAGCCCATTGCAGCACTCACCACTCTCTGCATAAAAAATTTACTCCTGACATCTCCTCTGTATCTACTTCCAAGCACCTTAAAACTGTGCCCTCTCGTGTTAGTCATTTCAGCTATGGGAAAAAGCCTCTGACTATCCACACAATCAATGCCTCTCATCATCTTATACACCTCTATCAGGTCACCTCTTACCTCCGTCACTCCAAGGAGAAAAGGCCGAGTTCACTCAACCTATTTTCATAAGGCATGCTTCCCAATCCAGGCAACATCCTTGTAAATCTCCTTTGCACCCTTTCCATAGTTTCCACATCTTTCATGTAATGAGGTGAACAGAACTGAGCACAGTACTCCAAGTGGGGTCTGACTAGGGTCCTGTATGGCTGTAACATTACCTCTCAGCTCTTAAACTCAATCCCACGATCGATGAAGGCCAATGCATCCTATGCCTTCTTAACCACAGAGTCAACTTGCGCAGCAGCTTAGAGTGTCCTATGGACTCGGACCCCAAGATCCCTCTGATCCTCCACACTGCCAAGAGTCACACCATTAATACGATATTCTGCCTTTATATTTGACCTCACACTTATCTGGGTTGAACTCCATCTGCCACTTCTCAGTCCAGTTTTGCATCCTATCAATGTCCCGCTGTAAACTCTGACAGCCCTCCACACTATCCACAACACCCCCAACCTTTGTGTCATCAGCAAACTTACTAACCCATCTCTCCACTTCTTCATCCAGGTCTTTTATAGAAATCACAAAGAGAAGGGGTCCCAGAACAGATCCCTGAGGCACACCACTGGTCACTGACCTCTAGCAGAATATGACCCATCTACAACCACTCTTTGCCTTCAGTGAGCAAGCCAGTTCTGGATCCACAAAGCAAGGTCCCCTTGGATCCCATGCCTCCTTACTTTCTCAATAATCCTTGCATGGGGTACCTTATCAAAGCCTTGCTGAAATTCATATACACTACATCTACTGCTCTACCTTCATCAATGTGTTTAGTCACGTCCTCAAATAACTCAATCAAGCTCATAAGGCACGACCTTCCTTTGACCTGCTGACTGTTCCTAATCATATTATGCCTCTCAAAATGTTCAATAATCCTGCCCCTCAGGAGCTTTTCCATCAACTTACCAACCACTGAAGTAAGACTCACTGATCTATAACTTCCTGGGCTATCTCTACTCCCTTTCTTGAATAATGGCTCAGCAATCTCCTCCCTCGCCTCCCACAGTAGTCTGGGGTACATCTTGTCCAGTCCCGGAGTCTTATCCAACTTGATGCTTTCCAAAAGCTCCAGCACATCCTCTTAATGCCTATATGCTCAAGCTTTTCAATCCACTGTAAACCATCCCTACAACAGCCAAGATCCTTTTCCGTAGTGAATACAGTAGCAAAGTATTCATTAAGTACCTCTGCTATCTCCTCCAGTTCCATACACACTTTTCCACTGTCACACTTGATTGGTCCTATTCTCTCACATCTTATTCTCTTGCCCTTCACATACTTGTAGAATGCCTTGGGGTTGTCTTTAATCCTGCTCACCAAGGCCATCTCCTGGCCCGTTCTGGCGCTCCTAATTTCATTCTTAAGCACCTTCCTGCTAGCCTTATAATCTTCTAGATCTCTATCATTACCTAGTTTTTTGAACCTTTTATAAGCTTTTCTTCTTGTCTAGATTTACAACAGCCTTTGTACACCACGGTTCCTGTACCCTACCATCCTTTCACTGTGTCATTGGAACGTTCCTCTTCAGAACACCATGCAAATATCCCCTGAACATTTGCCACATTTCTGCTGTACATTTCCCTGAGAACACCTGTTCCCAATTTATGCCTCCAAGTTCCTGCCTGATAGCTTCATATTTCCGCTTATTCCAATTAAATGCTTTTCTAACTTGTCTGTTCCTATCTCTCTCTAATGCTATTGTAAAAGAGATAGAATTATGATCACTATCTCCAAAATGCTCTCCCACTGAGAGATCTGACTCCTGACCGGGTTCATTTCCCAATACCAGATCAAGTACAGCTTCTCCTCTTGCAGTCTTACTCACATATTGTGTCAGGAAACCTTCCTGAACACACCTAACAAACTCCACCCCATCTAAACCCCTTGCTCTAGGGAGATGCCAATTAATATTTGGGAAATTAAAACCTCCCACCAAGACAACCCTGTTATTATTACACCTTTCTAGAATCTGTCTCCCTATCTGCTCCTCGATGTCCTTTTACTATTGGGTGGTCTATAAAATAAACCCAGTAGAGTTATTGACCCCTTCCTGTTTCTAACTTTCACCCACAGAAACTCGGTAAACAACCCCTCTATGACTTCCTCATTTTCTGCAGCTGTGACACTATCTCTGATCAGCAGTGCCATGCCCCCACCTCTTTTGCCTCCCTCCCTGACCTTTCTGAAACATCTAAAGCCTGGCACTCTAAGTAACTATTCCTGCACCTGAGCCATCCAAGTCTCTGTAATGGCCACAACATCATAGCTCCAAGTGCTGTTCCACGCTCTAAGCTTATCTGCTTTGCTCATGATGCTTCTTGCATTAAAATAGACACATCTGAAACCATTGGTCTGAGCATATCCCTTCTCTATCACCTGCCTATCCTCCCTCTCGCACTGTCTCCAAACTTTCTATATTTGTGAGCCAGCAGCCCCTTCCTCCATCTCTGCAGTTCAGTTCCCACCCCCCAGCAGTTCTAGTTGAAACTCTCTGCAATATCCTTAGCAAACCTCCCTGCCAGGATACTAGTCCCCCGGGATTCAAGTGCAACCTGTTCTTTTTGTACAGGTCACGCCTGCCCCAAAAGAGGTCCCAATGATCCAGAAATCTGAATACCTGCCCCCTGCTCCAATACGTCAGCCACGCATTTATCCTCCACCTCACTCTATTTCTATACTCACTGTCGCATGGCACTGGCAGTAATCCCGAGATTACTATCTTTGAGGTCCTGCTTCTCAACTTCCTTCCTAACTCCCTGTAGTCTGTTTTCAGGACCTCCTCCCTTTTCCTACCTATATCATTGGTACCAATATATACCACGACCTCTGGCTGTTCACCTTCCCACTTCAGGATATCATGGACTCAGTCAGGAATATCCCAGACCCCTGGCACCGGGGAGGCAAACTACCATCCGTGTTTCTTTCCTGCATCAATAGAATCGCCTGTCTGACCCCTAACTATAGAGTCCCCTATCACTACTGCCTTCCTCTGCCTTTCCCTACCCTTCTGAGCCACAGGGCCGGACTCTGTGCCAGAGGCACGGCCACTGTTGCTTCCCCCAGATGGGCCATCCCCCCCCAACAGTACTCAAACAGGAGTACTTATTGTTAAGGGGGACAGCCACAGTACTCTCTAGTATCTGACTCTTGCCCTTTCCTCTCCTGACTGTTACCCACTTAACCGTCTCCTGAGTCTCCGGTGTGACTACTTGCCTATAGTTCCTCTCTATCACCTCGTCATTCTCCCTGACCAGACGAAGGTCATAGAGCTGCATCTCCAGTTCCCTAACCCGGTCCCTAAGAAGCTGCAGCTCGACGCACCTGGCACAGATGTGGCCATCTGGAAGGCTTGGAGACTCCTGGACATGCCACATCTGATACCCAGTACAGAACACCAGCCTCACACACATACTTCCTGTCTGGATTCACTTAGTTCACATTTCTTCCCCATTCTAATGTTGGGTCTGAACAACAACTGAACCTCTTGACCATGCCTGCATGCTTTTATGCATTGAGTTGCTGCCACGTGATCATCATCATAGCTTGTCACATCAGACAGCCAGCCACTCTAGTGTTGTTTGGTTGATGTTGAGCAGGTCATTGTCAGCTAAATCAGGTGAGAGTGGGCAGTTCTGCGGAACGTGTTCAATGTTCTGCACCCTTTTGCCACACTCACAGGATTCTCTGGTCTTTAAACCCCACTTCACCATATTGTCTCCCGTCCTACAAACTCCCGCTCTCGCTCTGTTGAGAGTGCACCACTTCCGTCTGTCAAGCAGTACCCTGTCTGGCAACATTTCTGTGGGGTCTTGCTCTGTATTGTTTGGTGGGGTTCTGGCTTCTGTTTGTTGCCAGAGGGATGTTCTGTGCGGTAGTTCCTCCACTGTAGCAAAGCTTTTCCTCAATTTTAGGCGGTTGGAAACTGGCACATGATGATGTAGTGGGTGCTGTGGATCCGAGTTCTGTTTACCTTTTGCAATTTTTGTTGTATTGTGTCTTCGGATCTCTGGGGGAGCAATGCCTGCAAGTCTGTAAATGATGTTAGTGGGTGTGGGGCGCAGTGTGCCTGTGATTATTCGGCAGGTTTCGTTAAGCAACGGGTCTATTTTCTTCGCATGGGCTGATCTGCCCCACACAGACGCACAGTATTCTGCAGGTGCATAGCAGTGTACTGGGGCAGTTGATCTAAGTGTGTGAGCATTAGCTCCCCATTTCGTGCCTGCTAATTTTTTCAAGAGAGAATTGCGAGAGCCAACTTTCCCTCGGAGTGTTTGGAAGTGGGTGGCAAATGAGAGCGTCCTATCCAGTGTCATGCCCAGGTAAAGTGGAGTCGGATGGTGTTCGAGCTCCTTCCCACACCAGAAGATCTTGAGTTTCCGAGCTGCTTCTCAATTCCTCAGGTGGAATGCACACAATTGAGTTTTTGATGGATTTGGGTTCAGAGACCATTTTTCATAATACTGCTTGATTGCTTCGAGGACTGCTGTAAATCATACTTCAACTTCTTGGAAGGAGTTAGCTTGTGTTGCTATGCATAGATGGTCTGCATAGATAAACCTGTGTATTAGGAAATGCTGGTTGGTCGTTTGTGTAGACATTAAATAGTAGAGGTACCAGGACTGATCCCTGTGGTAGTTCGTTCTTTTGTGGACGTCACCTACCTTAATTCCATTCATTTCTACATAAAATCTGCGATTTTCTAGGAGGCTTCTTATTACTTTGACTGTGGTTTCATTTTTTAACATTTTAGATCATTTCAGTAGAAGGCCTCTGTGATTCATCGTGTCATACGCTGCTGTTAAGTCAACAAATACTGCCCCAGTAATTTGTCGCATTTCAAAGCCATTCTCAATATACTGGGTTAAGTTCAGGACTTGACCACAGCAAGAGCGGCCTGGCCTGAACCCGGTTTGGTCTGGTGTTAGAAGATCTTCGACTAAGGGGGATATTCTTTTCAGTATGAGTCTCTCGTAGAGTTTATAGAGGGCGCAGAGCAAGGAAATCGGTCTGTAATTTTTAGGAATGGGGTCTTTATTGGGTTTTAGGAGAGCAAAAACTTTGGCTCTTCTCCACTTTTTAGGTATTTTTAATGATCTTAGGCAACAGTTAAAAAGGGACAGAAGCCAGCGGAGTGCTTTAGGTCCAAGATGTTTAAGGAATTTATTAAGAATCCTATCTATGCCTGCAGCTTTGTTGGATTTTAGCTGTGATACTTCATCCCTTCTAGGGTGAGAGGGGTGGGAAGTTGTTATTCCCGTTTGAGAGAGCTGACTCCATCTTCTGATGTTGCTTTTTCTTTTGCTTCCGATTAGCTGATTAGATACTTGCATAAACAATCAGGTGTACCTAATAAAGTGGCCACAGAGTGTCAATCAATAGTTTGCAGTGCAGCCAACAGTACGTGGGTGTCCAGTTTCCCCTATATTTGCTCATTGTATGAACTGAAAACTGAAGGGGGAGATTCTAGATCTAAAACAGATTATTATTAATCATTGTCACTGCATGGGTTCACATGTTTGACTCTTGACTTTTATTGTGGCCCTGGAAAAAGAACATAAATAAGTTGTAACTTACTGATACAGAAATATCCTACTTCTTCCTTCAGTTCCTTATGGGGTAGATTAGGGAAGGTTTCTCCTTTTCCCTCCACTTGTTGGTGAGCCACAATATTAGAACTTGTTCAATGTTTACACTACGTGTGAGTCATAGTGCTGGAAATTTAACATACATAGAACATTTTCTTGGCGGGAAGACTTTGCTGCAGCCACATTTCTTTCTTAAGCTTTCTATATATTTTCTTACCCAGACCAACTTCTGGGACATTCCACTAATTTTCCCTTTCCTCTGGGACTGTCACATGCATCGCCACATGACTAACCCCCCCCCCCACCAGATGGGCAGGGGAAAAGGTGTTGGCTGTCTACTCTTCCAATGTCTCCTATCATCTTTTACACTTCTGTCAAGTCACGTCCCATCCTCCTTCACTCCAAAGAGAAAATACTTCTCCCTTGGTGAGTTTTTTTTCCGCACTAAGATTTTGTCTTGCAGGGTTACTTCTTCACTGAGTGATATAATTTGTTTTGCATTTATTGTCTTTTATATGTGTGGTCCAAATCTAAGTATCTGTGGCCATGCTGCTATCAGATTTTTCCAGCACCTCACCGTACTTGTGCATATCACATTGCATTTAAATTGACCCATCCCGATTATTCCCCATTCCCAAATCTTCCATATTGCGTTTTTTTAAAGACATTGATAGGTTGATAAGCAAGGGTGTCAAAGGTAACGGAGAGGGCAGTAGAATGGAGTTGAGAAGGAAAATAAATCAGCCATGATTGAAAGGTGGAGCAGACTCGATGGGCCAAATGGCCTAATTCTGCCCCCTATGTCTTTATGCCCTTGTATCTCCTCAGAGACCAACATCCTTTCTGTCCTTTTAAACCTTAGGCTGCTGTTCTAGACCACATTTCAGAATCACAGTCAGGTTTAATATCACCGGCACATGTCGTGAAATGTGTTAACTTTACAGCAGCAGTACAATGAAATACATGATAAATAAACATAGAGAAAAAACTGAGTTATATTAAATATAACTTATATATAATGGTTAAATTAAAATAAGTAATGCAAAAACAAAACAGAAATAAAAAAAATAGTGTGGTAGTGTTCATGGGTTCAATGTCCATTCAGGAGTCGGATAACAGAGGGAAAGAAGCTGTTCCTGAACTGCTGAGTGTGTGCCTTCAGGCGGTAACAATGAGAAGGGGGCATGTCCTATGTGGTGGGGATCCTCGATGAGAGATCTCTGCTGATTTCAAGGGTTACTAACCCACATGATTTCTACTCCCCTCAGCAGAGCCACCGTCATCCTCCCTGCCATCTCGAATAAGATCAGAAGATGGGAGCAATGTCCATTGAGTCGGGCAGTATCTGTAAAAAGGCCTTTTAAGAAAAAATTCCAGCACTGAGCAATTCTGTTCACAGCTTTGTTATACAGAAGCGTAAAATTCTGCCTAGAGACTTGGCTAGCATTTTTTTTCCATTTCTCCCTGTCCTTTGGTAATTAGATTCTCAGAATTAAAGTAGTAATCTCATGCTTTGAAGCCAAGATATTGTTTCACGTGAGGCCCGGAGATGTTTAGGAAACTTTTGGCAAATAGTTTGCAGTGGTGAGCAATGGTTTGCAGTGTGGTTCCGCGTCTGGTTTTCTCGTCCACTTTCTCTTGCGTGGGTGGTTTTGATTTTCCAGTGGTAGAGGAGGTCGTCACTTCTCTCCTGATGATAATCAGTTGTTTCTTTATATATGGATAGGATCAGAAAGAGGGAGGCGATGAAGGTTCACGGTACATAGAGTAATTTCGTTGTCCAGAAGTGACTGAGTTTCTTCACGGCTGCGAAACTCTAATATTCTGCAAAAAATATTGAGGCTGATGTATATTCCATTAATTAAAATATCGAAGTGAACATTTATCAGCCTAAACACTTGCAGTTATGTGAGCCAGGAATTGGGGTTATAACATTTCTTGCTATTCATTAATGTATTAATTAATGTAACTCAGCCTGGCATGGCAACTTTTGTGCTCTGGACCGACAGAACCTGCAGATAGTGGTAGACTTTGGAGAGGAATAAACAGTCGGCATTTCAGGCTGTGACCCTTCATCAAGGCTCATGAAGGGTCTCAGCCCGAAACATCGACTGCTTACTCCTCACCATAGGTGTTGCCTGACCTGTTTTCCTCCAGCATCTTTATGAGAGTGTTAAACACTGCCCAGACCATCGCAGGCTCATCACTTCCTTCCATCCAAACCACCTTTACAGTATGTAGCTTCAGGAAGGCTAACAAGGATGCCTGCAATCCTGGCCATTCCCTTTTCTCTCTTCTACCTTCTAGGAGAAGATACAGAAGATTGAAAACCTGACAACCAGACTGAAGAACCCACAGCAGTCAGACTTCCGAGCCTGCCTGCTCTTTGACATTCCCTTCCTGGTGGTACTGCCTCCTTCTCGCACCCTTAATTCTACCCCTTCTGCTATTGGCACTTTAGCATTTCTTTGTGAGACGACTGTAATTTGAACTCCTAAACCTTCCACCATTCTGTTGCTTTGCACACATCACTATATTTATTTTTGTGTTTATGAACACCACTTGCTACGTGAGCTTCACATGAGTAAGGAATTTCATTGCATCATGGTAGATATAGCAAGAACTGATCCAAATCTAAATTAATTGATAACCTTGGGAGAGTTAGCTTAGCTATTTCAATTTAACATGGCAGCTTGAACATCGAGTGCCCCTCTTAAACTTACATTCTCTTTACCCCTGCATCACATTGAACAAAGTTACATTTTACAAGCAGAGGGTCATAAATTTAGTTGGCTTCATCTTGGGTACTAGCGTACAAAGTACCCAGGACATCTTCAAGGAGCAGTGTCTCAGAAAGGCAGTGTCCATTATTAAGGACCTCCGGCACCCAGGGCATGCCCTTTTCTCACTCTTACCACCAGGTAGGAGGTACAGAAGCCTGAAGGCACACACTCAGCAATTCAGGAACAGCTTCTTCCCTTCTGCCATCCAATTCCTAAATGAACATTGAACCCGTGAACACTACCTCACTTTTTAAATATATAATATTTCTGGTTTTGCACAATTTTTAATCTATTCAATATACATATACTGTATAAGATTTATTTATTTATTTTCTTCTATATTATGTATTGCGTTGAACTGCTGCTAAATTAACAAATTTCATGACATATGCCGGTGACAGTAAACCTGATTCTGATTCTGATTCAGTATTTAGAATCAATGTTACTTCGAACTGTGCTAATCCTTTACCCACTTGTACCCTGCGGAATTCTGTCTGGATCTGGTACGTCCTGGTGATGGAGGAGAGGAGGTAGGAGAATTGTTGCTCGCCTGACCCTTTGAGCAGCGCTCGTTAATGGGAGTGCAGGGTCAGTGACTTTGCCCTACAATGTTGAGGCTTACTGCAGTCTGACTCGTCATCTTTATTCACACCACTAGGTGGAGACTGTTAGCAAAGGTGGCGAAATGAACAACAGCCATAATCTTTCAACCAGTATCCCAGTCACAAACATCTTAATGCCTATGCTCTGTCCTATCGATGATACAGACCTGCCACCAATGATAGCTGCAGCAGTTTAAGTTACATAACATCCTAAAATACTTGACATAATGAAGCAAAACTTCGCCACAAGTCCGCTACAAAGTTATAAGGACAAAGGACCAAATGTGTGGTTAAAGAGTAATACCTTATAAGAGAAAAATAGGTAAGGTAACAGAAAAGTCTATTGAGGGAATTCCTTGTCACAAAATTTAGGGTCAAAAGTGGCAGGCAAAATATAAGCAAGGATGTAATATTGAGACTATCAAGCACTGGTGAGGCCTCTCTTGGAGTGTTGTGACAGTTTGATGCCCCTTATCTTAGAAAAGATGTGCTGACACTGGAAATGATTTCAGGATTGAATGGCTTGTTGTATGAAGAATGTCTGCTGGCTCTGTGCCTCTGTTTACTGGAATTCAGAATAATGAGGGGTGATCTCATTGAAACCTATCTGCTCATGAAAGGCCTCGATAGTGTGGATGTGGAGAGGATGTTTCCTATGGTGGGCTAGTCTCGGACCAGAGGACGCAGCCTCAGAATAGAGGGACGTCTTTTTGGTACAGAAATGAGGAGGAATTTCTTTAGCCAGTGAGCCAGTCTGTGGAATTCATTGCTACAGGCGGCTGTGAAGACCAAGTCTTTATGCATATTTAAAGCAGAGGTTGATAGATTCTTGATTGGTCAGTGCATGAAAGGATACAGGGAGAAGGCAGGAGATTGGAGCTGAGAGGAAAATTGGATCAGCCATGATGAATTGGTGGAGTAGACTTGATGGGCCAAATGGCCTAATTCTGCTCCTATACCTTTTGGTCTCATGGTCTAAGATTCAGGTATGACACGAGTCTATAATTAGGAGAGTGCAAAAACAAATAGAATTCAACTCCTCACTAATGTAAAAATTAAGTAGGTAAATACCAAGTAAATGAGAATAGAAAAATAATAGCAGCTGAGTCGACTGTGATTGATCCTGCTCCAACAACCTTTTCCTTCAGAAATGGAATGAATGAGCTCTGGAATAAGTAAATAAGTTTGCTCCTTATGTGAGCCTCGATAAGGCCATTAATGAGTAATACAGATGGATTCTTCTCTGCATAGTCAAGTTCAAGAGTGAAGCTTTTTTTAATGTCAGGTTTTGTCACAAGATTGTCACAAATTGTTACAGAGGCGGCACGGTAGCAAAGTGGTTAGCACAACACTTTACGGTACAGGCGACCCAGGTTCAATTCCCGCCGCTCTTGCCGTGACTGTGTGAGCTTCCTCCAGGTGCTCCAGTTTTCCCACACAGCCCAAAGCCCTACTGTTAGTTGGTCCCATGACTAGGCCAGGATTAAAGTGGGGTATTGCTGGGCTCGAAGGGCCAGATGGGCCTATTCTGCACTGGATTTAATAAATAAAATGCTTTATGAAGTTTGCCTGACCCAGTCCTTCATGTTCATATATAGCTGCTCCAGAGTGCCAATCTCACTGGTCATTGGTACCCAGGGCTTCTAGCAGGACACTGAGGAAGCCCTGTTGTTAAAATATCCCTGGCACACTTTAAGGTCCAGCTAAGCAATGCCATCAGCTCCACAGGTTATGAAAGTTGTAGGTGAACTGTTAATAGGTTTTAGATGTCTTTGACACTTAAATTACTAAAATTGAGCTAGTTAAAGTTAATAGGTAGTGGACAAAAATAACAAAAATAAAGCTAACCTTAATCACCTAAAACCACTTAAATAATTTTTCATTCTACCTAATAACTTACAACTGTTGCTGATTGTGAGATCAGGCCTACAGGGATCTGAGAGAAAAGGAATCCCAGTTTAATGCTCGGGAATCCTCCGGAGACTGGGCTTTTCTGCTAGATTCAATGGGGAGTCCAGTGGCAGAATACGGTGACAGATACAGACAGGCCTTCTGTAATTGGCAACGTAAATGGACATTTGGGACTCATTTTCATTTAAACAACTAAATGCCAGCAGCTCGCTTTGGAGCCATAAGCAGCAGAGAGAGTGAGTTCTGGCCCAATGTAACGTAAGTAGCCATCCCACCTCTCCCGGAAGTTCCGGGAGTCTCCCGCATATTAATAGTGGCTCCCTCATGCCCGCAAATTATATACAATGTCCCGGAAATCAATTTTTTTGAGAGCAAGCAAGCGAGAGAGTGCAAGAACGAGAGAGAGAGCAACCATGAGAGAGAGAGAGAGAGAGAGAGAGAGCGCGAGAGCATGCCATGGCAGAGTGTTCCAAAAAAAGGAAAATATAAAACGTACGTCACCTGAGACTACACTGAAGTGTACCCCTGCCTAATAGGGGTCAAAAATAATGACAGTGTTGCTGGCTGCACTGTTTGCAACAGCGACTTTTCTATTGCCCATGTTGGGTTAAGACCGTAAAAGATGTGTTGAAGTGAGTTTAACAGGTGCCATTCATTCATTAGCATAGCTAATGTTATTTAAACTAGCTGGCTAGCTGCTAAGGAGCTACTCTATTGCAGACATCCCACCTCTCCCGGAAGGTCCGGGTGTCTCTCGCAAATTGATGATGCTACCTCCCTGAAATGAGTTTTTGCAGGCTGGGATGTCTGCATAAGATTTCAAAGTGGTTGTGATAAGTAGCATAAATTCTACATGGTGTTAAAGATTGGTTAATCCAAACAAAATCCTTAAATTGAGAATTTGTTCCAAAATCAATGTTTATATTAGTTTTATTTAGAATACATCACATTCAATCTATTTAGAAACTAATGTAAATTTTCCTGTAAATTCCAGAGTTTAAATTAATTTAAAACTTGATTGCAAAGTAGTCATGAGTGAAATAGGGTGATTTACTAATTGCTCAAACCATGATTTGATAAGGCTCCAGGTAATAAGCTTTCTTTTTCTCTTTCTTCAGTAGATCGCAATACACAAATCCCTGGACAACAAGGGCAAAAACATACCCAATGTCACCCTCCCCCAGATGACCACCTTCATGTGTGGCTGCACCAGGCACTGTGTGGAACCCAAAGAGACTTGGCTGGCACCAGGGCAGGAATGGATTCTCAATATTCCTGGATTTCAGTGCTTTAAATGGAATGGGGGGGAGAGGGGAGGAGGGGTGGCATTACTGGTCAGGGATACTATTACAGCTACAGAAAGGGTGGGTAATGTAGCAGGATCCTCTTTTGAGTCAGTATGGGTAGAAGTCAGGAAGAGGAAGGGAGCAGTTACTCTATTGGGTGTATTCTATAGGCCCCCTGGTAGCAGCAGAGATACTGAGGAGCAGATTGGGAGGCAGATTTTGGAAAGGTGCAAAAATAACAGGGTTGTTATCATGGGTGACTTTAACTTCCCTAATATTGATTGGCACCTGATTAGTTCCGATGGTTTAGACGGGACAGAGTTTGTTAAGTGTGTCCAGGACGGACTCCTGTCACAGTATGTTGACTAGGGGAATGCCATACTAGATCTAGTATTAGGTAATGAACCGGGTCAGGTCACAGATCTCTCAGTGGGTGAGCATCTGGGGGACAGTGACCACTGCTCCCTGGCCTTTAACATTATCATAGAAAAGGTTAGAATCAGAGAGGACAGGAAAATTTTTCATTGGGGAAGGGCAAATTATGAGGCTATAAGGCTAGAACTTGCGGGTATGAATTGGGATGATGTTTTTGCAGGGAAATGTACTATGGACATGTGGTCGATGTTTAGAGATCTCTTGCAGGATGCTAGGGATAAATTTGTCCCGGTGAAGAAGATAAAAAATGGTAGGGTGAAGGAACCATGGCTGACAAGTGAGGTGGAAAATCTAGTCAGTTGGAAGAAGGCAGCATACATGAGGTTTAGGAAGCAAGGATCAGATGGGTCTATTGAGGAATATAGGGTAGCAAGAAGGGAGCTTAAGAAGGGGCTGAGGAGAGCAAGAAGGGGGCATGAGAAGGCCTTGGCGAGTAGGGTAAAGGAAAACCCCAAGGCATTCTTCAATTATGTGAAGAACAAAAGGATGACAGGAGTGAAGATAGGACCGACTAGAGATAAAGGTGGGAAGGTGTGCCTGGAGGCTGTGGAAGTGAGCGAGGTCCTCAATGAATACTTCTCTTCGGTATTCACCAATGGGAGGGAACTTGATGATGATGAGGACAACATGA
The DNA here is from genome assembly GCF_963921235.1 of Mobula hypostoma. Lineage (NCBI taxonomy): Eukaryota > Metazoa > Chordata > Chondrichthyes > Myliobatiformes > Myliobatidae > Mobula > Mobula hypostoma. Next base: position 108,677,229 of record NC_086106.1, on the reverse strand, counting down.
GTCAGGTTGATGTTCTGGAGCATGTTGATATTAAGGGAGAGGAGGTGCTGGAGTTGTTAAAATATATTAGGACTGATAAGTCCCCGGGGCCTGACGGAATATTCCCCAGGCTGCTCCATGAGACAAGGGAAGAGATTGCTGAGCCTCTGGCTAGGATCTTTATGTCCTCGTTGTCCACGGGAATGGTACTGGAGGATTGGAGGGAGGCGAATGTTGTCCCCTTGTTCAAAAAACGTAGTAGGAATAGTCTGGGTAATTATAGATCAGCGAGCCTTACGACTGTGGTGGGAAAGCTGTTGGAAAAGATTCTTAGAGATAGGATCTGTGGCCATTTAGAGAATCATGGTCTGATCAGGGACAGTCAGCATGGCTTTGTGAAGGGCAGGTCGTGTCTAACAAGCCTGATAGAGTTCCTTGAGGAGGTGACCAGGCATATAGATGAGGGTCGTGCAGTGGATGTGATCTACATGGATTTTAGTAAGATATTTGACAAGGTTCCACACGGTAGGCTTATTCAGAGAGTCAGAAGGCATGGGATCCAGGGAAGTTTGGCCAGGTGGATTCAGAATTGGCTTGCCTGCAAAAAGCAGAGGGTCGTGGTGGAGGGAGTACATTCGGATTGGAGGGTTGTGACTAGTGGTGTCCCACAAGGATCGGGTCTGGGACCTCCACTTTTCGTGATTTTTATTAACGATCTGGATGGCGGGATAGAAGAGTGGGTTGGCAAGTTTTCAGATGACCCAAAGGTTGGTGGTGTTGTGGATAGTGTAGAGGATTGTCAAAGATTGCAGAGAGACATTGATAGGATGCAGAAGTGGGCTGAGAAGTGGCAGATGGAGTTCAACCCGGAGAAGTGTGAGGTGGTACACTTTGGAATGACAAACTCCAAGGCATAGTACAAAGTAAATGGCAGGATACTTGGTAGTGTGGAGGAGCAGAAGGATCTGGGGGTACATGTCCACAGATCCCTGAAAGTTGCCTCACAGGCAGATAGGGTAGTTAAGAAAGCTTGTGGAGTGTTAGCTTTCATAAGTCGAGGGATAGAGTTTAAGAGTCGAGGGGTAATGATGCAGCTCTGTAAAACTCTGGTTAGGCCACACTTGGAGTACTGTGCCCAGTTCTGGTTGCCTCACTATAGGAAGGATGTGGAAGCATTGGAAAGGGTACAGAGGAGATTTACCAGGATGCTGCCTGGTTTAGAGAGTATGCATTATCATCAGAGATTAAGGGAGCTAGGGCTTTACTCCCTGGAGAGAAGGAGGATGAGAGGAGACATGACAGAGGTGTACAAGTGTAAGGGGTTTCTTCTTTTATGTTACTGCGAAGGCTAACAAAATGGCTTCTTTGTTATGTTACAACTAAAATGGCTTTTCTGTAATAATAACTGCAATGTAAGGAGTTCTCTCTCTCTCTGTCTGCTTGTTTGGGTTATATTATTGATAAGGGAGGGAACGAACCAATTGGGATAGATGTTATTCTTTCTTGTGTGTCTGTAAGCTATTGTGTTTCGCGGGCTTTGGCGCAGAAGGCGTAATGGGGACAGAGAGAGGAGACGTGATGCTGTGACCCTGAGTGGGAGTCCGAGGCCCAGGGTCTTCGGTGAGGAGAGGAGACGAATACAAACTCATGTGGAGCATCTGGTCGACCACCGTGGTTGGTCCCAGGCGGTGGGTCGAGGGGGTCGGAGGGGATCGAATGGTGGAAAGAAGACTCCATTAATTGAGCTCCAACGGTTGTGCACGAAGTGGTTGAACTTTGATAAGTTTGGCGCCTTTTATATTTTATCTCTATTAATTACATAGTTCCAGTAAGATCTATAAAGTGTAATCATTTAATTGCATATGGTGTATTGTCTGGCGGGGCCAAAGGCTGCTCGCCCTAGACGAAAGCGAGCTGAGCAAGCCTGAGGCTTACCGGGGGCTACACAAGATATTAAGAGGAGTAGATAGGAATAGACAGCACCTCTTCCCCAGGGCACCACTGCTCAATACAAGAGGACATGGCTTTAAGGTAAGGGGTGGGAAGTTCAAGGGAGATATTAGAGGAAGGTTTTTTACTCAGAGTGGTTGGTGCGTGGAATGCACTGCCTGAGTCAGTGGTGGAGGCAGATATACTAGTGAAGTTTAAGAGACTACTAGACAGGTATATGGAGGAATCTAAGGTGGGGGGGTTATATGGGAGGCAGGGTTTAAGGGACGGCACAACATTGGGGGCCGAAGGGCCTGTACTGTGCTGTACTATTCTATGTTCTATGCTCAAATACGTGTGCACCAAGTGCCAAGGTTCTATTTATCCCCAGTGTTGCAAAGGATGGGTCTGGCTCCATTGTCGCGCAATGTCCCAGTCAGCTGAGTTCCCTGGTTGGGAGAGGCTGCGGGCCCACACGTACACCTGCTACATATACTTCCAGTTCTTGGTCCTCAATGGTGACTGATCCCTGCTTCAGTTTCTCAATGTGTGGAAGCTCAGCTCTTGGCAGACGTGGTCCATAGACATTGGCCTATACCACTATGCCATTGACTCTATGTGATGTACCCTTTCCAGTGGGAGTTTCCTCAAGTCTGTTGATATTGTCCCATGCAAGATTGGGGAAGACATGAGGCTTGATGGAGGCTGGAAGTACAGCTCTCTGTTTGGAGGCTGTTGCTAGCTTTTGGAGACACAGAGCAGTGTCATTCTCTTCAAGTTGGGAGTAAGACACCCCATGCCCAAGCCTGTTCAGTGTTTGGATGAGCTCAGTGTTACCCGTCTGTGTTTTTACTGCATAAGGAAGTAGAAAGTGCTTTGGTGATTTATGTTGACCACATGTCAGAGCTACCACCACTGCAATGCTATCACATATTTTCTAGCACTAGGGGTGTATACCTTGCCAAAAATCACTATAAGAATTAGTCCCCCCAGATGGTACCGGTGGTCCAAATCTGGGGTCCTGGCTCACGGACTGCTTCACCAACCTCTCAACTGCCCTCCAAGAGAAGGTGTCACATAAACAAAGCACACAGAGGAGCTGCTGGATATTGGAAGTTGGAGTCAGTATGCTGAGGCAGGTAACTGTGATAATCAGAGCTTGCTCAATCTTCCCCAATGTGTCCTTGGTCTACAGTGAACTAAGATGCAGAACAGTAAGCAGGAAAGACAGAGAGATCTACGAAAGTACCATCTGGTCCTACTCAGACTGTGCACCTGTGCACCATTGTACACACGTGATCAAATATCCAGTACTAGGCAGTGTTGTCACATCTATTTAAACACTGGGCAGACCTGGCCAGAAAAAAAACCAAATCCCTTACTTTCTAGTCCAGGTGACTCCACACAGCGGTGAGGTCATGGACAGTATACAGATTACAGAGGTGTTTGCTGTCCTCAGGTAAGCTAGGCTGGAGAAATCCCCAGGGCCTGGCAAGGTGTCCTCTTGGACGCTGTGAGAGGCTAGTGCAGAAATTGCAGGGGCCCTAGCAGAAATATTTAAAACGTCCTTAGCAACAGGTGAGGTGTCAGAGGATTGGAAAAAAGCTAATGTTATTCTGTTGTTTTCAGAAAAGCTCTAAAAATAAGCCAGGAAATTATAGGCTGGTGACCCTGATTTTAGTAATGGATAAATTATTGGAAAGTGTTCCAAGGGACTGAATATATAAGTATTTGTATAGACAAGGACTGATTAGAGATAGTCAACATGGCGTTTTGCTTGCTAGATCATGTCAAACCAATCTTACAGAGTTTTTCGAGAAATTTATCAGGAAAGTTGATGAAGGCCAGGCAGTGGATGTTGTCTTCATGGACCTTAGCAAGGTATTTGACAAGGTCCTGTAATTTGGAGTATTATGTGCAGTTCTGGTCATCTACCTACAGGAAAGATATCAATAAGATTGAAAGAATGCAGAGAAAACTTACAAGGATTTTACCAACACTAGAGGACCTGAGTTATAGTGAAAGGTTGAATTGGTTAAGACCTTTTTCTCTAGAGTGTAGGAGAATGAGGGGAGATTTGATTGAGATATCCAAAATTATGAGGGGTATAGATACAATAAATGCAAGCAGGCTTTTACCACTGATGTTGGGTAAGACCAGAATTAGAGGTCATTGATTAAGCGTCAAAGGTGAAATGTTTAAGGGGAGCATGGTGGGGGGGGAATCTTCTTCAATCAGAGGATGGTGAGAATGTGGAACGAGCTGCCAGCCGAATTTTTGTATTCGGGTTCCATTTCAATATTTAAGAGAAGTTGGATAGGGACGTGGATGGGAGCAGTATGGAGGGCTATAGTCCAGTTGCAGGTTGATGGAACTAAGCAGATTAATAGTCTGGCATGGACTAGATGGGCTGAAGGGCCTGTTCCTGTCTGTGGTGTTCTATGACACCCCAGGTCTTTTATGTTGGTCCTTCAGCACCCACTTATCTTCCAGTCCAGGTGACACCACACCGAACCAACTAGATGTGGATACTTCTGTCAGAAGCATGGTAAGGCTGAAACAGTGTGAGTTCAAGTCCCTCATCCCCAGCATACTATCAACTAACATCCTGGGCGTGGGGAACAACGTTGACGTACTAAGAGCGAGACTGATCTACCAAAGAGAACTGAGGGACTGCTGAGTGCTAAGTCTTGTCGAAACGTGGCTCACACTCACTCCACCCGACTGCGTCATACAACCTGAAGGCTCCTCAATTCATTGGATGGGCCCTACAGCTCTTGATTATATCAAAGGTGCGGATGTTGAGAAGGTTGAGAGCTTCAACTTCCTAGGGGTGAAGATCACCGATAGCTTGTCTTAGTCCAACTGTATAGACGGCTAAGTGCCTCCTATTCCTCAGGAAGCTAAAGAAATTTGGCAAGTCCTCTTTGACCCTTTCCATTTTTATTGATGCACCATAGGAAGCATCCTATCTGGATGCATCACGGATTGTTATGGCAGCTACTCTGCCCATAATCACAAGGATCTGCAGAGAGTTGTGGGCACAGTTCAGCATATCACGGAGACCAGCCTCTTCTCCATGTGCTCTATGTACAGCTCTTGCCACCCCAGTAAAGCAGAGAGCATAATCAGAGACCCCACCCACCCTGGTCGTGCTCTGCTCTCCCTCCTCCCATGGAGAAGAAGATACAAAAGTCTGAAAGCATGTATCACCAGGCTCAAGAACAGCTTCTGTCCTACTGTTATAAGACTATTGAATGATACCCTCGTACACTAAGATGGTCTCTTGAAGTCAGTTTACCTGACTAGGACTTTGCACCTTATTGACAATCTGCAGTGCATTTTCTTTGTAACTCTTAACACTTAACTCTGCGCTCTGTTACTTTTGTACTACTTCAATAAAGTGCTGAATTGATGTATATGAACAGTATGCAAGACAAGTTTTTAATTGTACCTTGGTACACATGACAACAATAAACCAAGTTAGCAGTATCACAAACATAACTAAAACTATCAGCAAATCTTCAAAAGAAATTTAGGAGAGGAATAACCATTGCTATTTATCTAGATTATAAAGACACGCAGTCCTCTTTTATTGTCATTTAGTAATGCATGCATTAAGAAATGATACAATATTTCCTCCGGTGTGATATCGGAAAACACAGGACAGACTAAGACTGAAAAAACTAACAACTATCATTGAAAAAGCAAAATGACAAATTTCTTAAATAATACAACTGCCTCCTATTTGTATTAAAGTAGTTTTACTGCTGCTGGCAATTCTTGAACAGAACAATTCAAGAACATTTCTCACATAAGTGATATGAAGAGCATGAAGTTAGCAGTCAGAAAAAAAACTTTGGTTTTAAACTTTATTGGAATACATTGTTTAAAATCAGTGAGATGAAGTTTAAGAAGTTCACACATTAATTTACAATATTATTATTCACATTTTCTTACAACATTTTCAGTGCAGACACACAGGATGTGACAGTACATTGTTCAATATACATTTGACAGGAAAGGAAAAGAAACATTCCGAAAAGAGAATGAAATTATTTTCGAACTTTAGCTCCTAAAAGTAGTGTGATTAATTTCATTGGAACATGATTGGGAAAAGTTTAGAGCAGGGGTTCCCAGACTTTTTTTATGCCATGGACCAATACCATTAATCAAGGGGTCTGAGGACTCCAGGTTGGGAACCCCTAGTTTAGAGGAACTGGGTCAAATGCGGGAAAATGGGACCAGCTTAGATAGACATCTTGGTCAGCATGGATAAATTGAGCCAAGAGCCCATTTCGTGCTGTATTACTCAATGACTCTACACTCTATCACTTTGACATGCAATCCTGAATCAAACTTGCTCTTCTCTATCACTGACATTGATAATTCCACTCTCCCAAGATTTTTGAACTACATTCCAACCATATTATATTCTACCCCCTTAAATGATGCCTCAACGATATATATTACTTTTTGCTTAAGTCAAACAGTCACTACGTGACTTTGCAAATTTCCTCATGATTGGAAGTAATTTTAGGAAGTTAGGAAGTGATTTTTAAAATTAATTCATGTTATTTATAATTCACATTTAAGAAATATTACTTCCGGAAATTCTATGCAGTTAACGTCAAAACGTGTTGAAGAACTAAAGTTTTGGGAATGATCTTTGCTGCTTGACTGTGATCCTTTCCCTTATACTTTGCTGGATAAAGCAAGGAGAACTGCTTGGTACTACATTAAGCATCTTCATTACTCCTGTACAATTATCTGGTTTTAGATGCCTGAGTAATATACTTTACAACATTTAATATTAAGTCTTACTGGGTATAACCTACAATGCTACCTACAACTACTTTTCAATGTAAATAACAGTTAGCTTTCCTCTTAATAACACACAACAATAGCAATCGGAGGAAGTTGACCTTCAGTATAAAAGAAGATTACAGGCAAACTTAAACAATTTTCCATCGTGTGTGTATCATTCAATGTACTTTAGAGACCGGTGCTCAACAAGGATTATAATTCTATTTTCCAGTGTTACTGACAGCTCAGGGTACAATGCAAAGGTCTTAGTAAAACAACACACCATTTGAGTCATACTAGTTGATGTTTAGAAAACTTTCTAACAAGTAAAACTTGGTCCTGCAGACTGTTGGAAGCCTTAGGTCTTCTGAAGATTACATATTCAGACCGAAGATGTCTCTCTTATAATACTGGATGCCTTTCCTTAATCAGTGAGATCAAACGTATTATTCTAGCAATATGTAGCAGGTAATTTTTTATAGTTATTGTTTCTATGGAAATGTGTTTTTAACTTTCCTCCAAGATTACTTTAATGATCTAGTCCTTAATGGTTTATCCACAGCAATGACCCTAACACAATTAAGAATAACCTTCTCCAATGTCCTTTTTAATCAGCTGATGGGCTCACAGTAAGAGGATGAGGATTAGGGTTAGCATCTGTGAAGCTTTCTCTGTTCTCCTTTGGGAGCGGTGCTGCTCTACGTTGGTGTGTTTATCTTTTTCATAACTGCAAGAAAGGACAAGAAGAGTTAAACTATAGTCTATTACCATTAGTTCAATCAAGCGCTTAATTTTAAGCATTATAAGAGCTTGTAGGTTCTGGAATCTGGAACAACATACGAGATGCTAGAGGAACTCAGTGGGTGCAGCAACATCAATGCAAGGAAACAGACCGGCAAAGTTTCAGCTCCAGATCCTTCACCTGGACGTTTAGTTGAAGGGTCTCAACCAGAAACATCAACTGTCTGCCTCCCTCCATAAAGGCCTGTGGAGTTCCTCCTGAATCTGTCATGTTCTAAGTTTTCATCCTCAGAATATCATCCAGATTGATTACTGTCTTCCAGTTTGCCAGCATTCACATAATTAATAGCAATAGGAGAAAATAGATGACAGTTTTTTTAAAATAACCACAGGAGGCTCTAAATCGCTGTCAACATTCACTGTCATCATATGGAGAACACAGTAAGAGAGTTGAGTACAGCAAGATTAACGGTAACATTATTAACAAGGACATCTGTTCAAGCATTTTGGAGAGAGGTTAAATACTGGGCAAGACAATATTCTTGGAATGATTCAACGGATCACTTACATCCACCTGGGAAAGATCCAAACAAATCGAGTGAATATTTGATCGGGAAGATGATACTAGTGACTAGGCAACACTCCCCTGCACTGCTCCACAGCACCAGCTGGGATTATGTTTTCAAGTGGGGTCTGAAACATTCATAACCAAAGCAAAACTTAGTGGAACCAAAGGATAAGCAAGTATTGAGATTGAAAATGGACCTTTCTGTTTTATGGGGAGATGGCATTACAATGGGGTTGAGAAGCATAATAAATCATCATGAGACGCATAATAAATGGCAGGGCAGACTCAATGGGCTGAATAGCCTAATTCTGCTCCTGTGTCTTATGGTCTTATGTCTAATATTGAGGATTAGCTTTGTGGACAGATATTATACAACCAATGAATCTGTCTGATCTAAAAATAAATGTTCCATTGAACCTGAATCTTCCCTGAAGTTGTCACTGGACCCCTCACACATAATAAAACCAGAATTTTTTTGGCATACTCAGGCAGTATCTAAGGAAAGAGAATGAGATTTACCATTTTACATCAAAGGCCCTTCAGCAGAACAGGACAAGAAGAAAGCAAATTGGAGAGAGAGTGAGAGAGAGGGATAGATAAGGTACGGGGAAGATCGTTGATATTGTGAAGCCAGGGTTGCAAGGGAGGTAAGGCATAGACGTAGTTATCTGGTTGACAGATTTTATCAGTGCCTTCATCCTGCTAAGTTAACTCTGTTTCTCCTTCCTCACAGATGCTGTCTGACCTGCTGAATGTTTCCAATATTTTCCGATTTTGCTTCAGTTTTCTAACATCCACAGATTTTATAATTTCCTTTACACACAACGCCTGCTTCGCCCTCTGTCATACAGACATTGTTATAATAGAGCCAAGGCTGGGTTTCTCTGCTCAGGATTCTTGAATTGATCCTGACTAAGCTCAAATAGGGATGGATAATAAATGCTATAATTGGCTCTGATTTCAGCATTCCAAAACTGCATACGAACATAAGCCATTGATAAGGGAATCCGAACTCTTCAACCCTAAAACAATTTACCTGTTTAAATCCACCTAACAATGTACCTAAATGTAAGCAATGTACCTAAATGTAAGCAATGAAAATGGTTGGGATAGCTCTTCTGTCAGAAGATTTATATGGGAAAATACACAAAATGTAGAAGCTTATGCATTTGTAGAAATAAATTACCTGGGCAGTCTTTTTTTGCAGTTTTAATGCTTTCATTTTTTTGTATCTTGCCATTTCTTCCATCTGCAGACCGTGAGTACTTTGCCTAAATAAAAGCATGTTTAGTTGAGATGAGTTGTTGCTGGTCCTGGAGTTATTGTGCAATTTCTAGTACAGGTGGACGCCAAGTGGCCCACCATGTCCACTTGGAACAGAACAGTTCCTTCCTTCTTCACTGTCATCCACTCAGTTATATCTTAATATCATCTGAAAGTAACTCTGTAATGTTCACATAATTAAGTTCAAATCTTTGATATACATCACAAAACGCAAGTGGGACAGCATGAATTCTGAGGAACCCCCATTCAAACAGCCTACCAGTCCACAGAAACACCAACTCGGAGTCAACTAGGGATTCAACTCACTACTCTTCTTTGCATCATAGATACACAGAAAAACTATAGAAGCACAATACAGGCCCTTCAGTCCACAATGCTGTACCGAACATGTACTTACTTTAGAAATTACCTAGGGTTACCCATAGCCCTCTATTTTTCTAAGCTCCATGCACCTATCTGGGAGTCTCTTAAAAAAACCTTATCGTATCCGCCTCCACCACCTCGCCAGCAGCCCATTCCACATGCTCACCACTCTCTGAGCAAAAAACTTGCCCCTGACATCTCCTCTATACCTACTCCCCAGCACCTTGGAACTGTGCCCTCTCGTGTTAGCCATTTCAGCCCTGGGAAAAAGCCTCTGACTATCCACACAATCAATGCCTCACCTCGTCTTATACGTTTGTACATCTCTATTAGGCCACCTCTCATCCTCTATTGCTCCAAGAAGAAAAGGCCGAGTTCACTCAACCTATTCTCATAAGGCATGCTCCCCAATCCAGGCAACATCCTTGTAAATCTCCTCTGCACCCTTTATATAGTTTCCACATCCTTCCTGTAGTGAGTTGACCAGAACTGAGCACAGTACTCCAATTGGGGTCTGACCAGGGTCCTGTATGGCTGTAACATTACCTCTCAGCTCCTAAACTCAATCCCATGGTTGATGAAGGCCAATGCACCACATGCCTTCTTAACCATAGAGTCAACCTGCGCAGCAGCTTTGAGCGTCCTATGGACTCGGACCCCAAGATCCCTCTGATCCTCCACACCACCATCAATAGTATATTATGCCATCATATTTGACCTACCAAAATGAACCATCTTACACTTATCCAGGTTGAACTCCACCTGCCACTTCTCAGCCCAGTTTTGCATCCTATCAATGTCCCACTGTAACCTCTGACAGCCCTCCAGACTATCCACAACACCCCCAACCATTGTGTCATCAGCAAATTTACTAACCCTCCACTTCCTCATCCAGGTCATTTATAAAAATCACAAAGAGTAGGGGTCCCAGAACAGATCCCTGAGGCACACCACTGGTCACCGACCTCCATGCAGAATATGACTTATCTACAACCACTCTTTACCTTCTGTGGGCAAGCCAGTTCTGGATCCACAAAGCAATGTTCCCTTGGATCCCATGCCTCCTTACTTTCTCAATAAGCCTTGCATGGGGTACCTTATCAAATGCCTTGCTGAAATCCATATACACTACATCTACTGCTCTATCTTCATCAATGTCTTTAGTCACATCCTCAAAAAATTCAATCAGGCTCATAACGCATGACCTGCCTTTGACAAAGCCATGCTGACTATAATTTTATGATTTTATTTCCTTAATTAGCCTGTCACATATGACTTTGTTAAAATATTTATAAAGTGCATCAGAATCAGGTTTAAAATCACTGCGATATGTTGTGAAATATGTTGTTTTGTGGCAGCAGTACGTTACAGTACATAATAAAAAAACTATAAATTAAATATGTAGTGCAAAAAGAGGGCAAAGAAAAGAGAAAATAGTGACACGCACAAAAAGCTGGAGGAACTCAGCAGGCCAGGCAGCATCTATGGAAAAGAGTAAACAGTTGACGTTTCGGGCTGAAACCCTTCATGATGCAGGGTCCCATTCCAAAATGTTGACTGTTTACTCTTCTCAATAGATGCTGCCTGGCCTGCTGCGTTCCTCCAGCATTTTGTGGGTATTGCTTGGATTTCCAGCATCTGCAGATTTTCTCTTGTTCCTGGAAAAAAAATAGTGAGGTAGCATACATGGGTTTATTGTCCATTCAGAAATCGTATGGCGGAGGAGAAGAAACTGATCCTAAAATATCAAATAGGCTACCTTCATCAACTCTCGTTGTTGCCCAGACACAATTTTCCTATATAAGTCCTTGACCATGCATCTTTAAACAATCACTTAAAGGGCATTTCAGATTTTTTCCAGTTATTCACCTGCTACTAGATCTTTAATTAATCAGTCTATTCCCTTTTCACTTTTTAAATAATGGGGCCACATCATTAACCTTCCTGTCCTTTGACAACATGATGGTATTTAAAGAGGAGCTAAAAAATGGTGATCGGAACCTACAATATTCCTTACATTACTCTTGTTAAGGTACCGCCATGTAGACTTGACATTGTTACTTTACTTACCCGGGCTTCAGTTCTGGAGGCTTTGGCAAAGGCTTGGTAAAACCAACTTTCCCCACCAGCCAGTAGGTCTCATCAAAGTCTGTACCCTTTCAGCAAAGGACAGTGATACAGTATCAGTTACATTTTCAGCACCATTGAATCCAAAGTGAGGGAATCTTATCAGGAAACAGCGGAAATGAGCTGGTGCATACCTTCAGTTCAGCCTTCTCTCTTGGCTCCACGTTATAACCTTCATCCAGGCTTATAAGAATTTTAACAGTCGTGTGATTGACATGTATGCGATAGGCTACAAAATAATTGAAAGGTGTGTGACCTTTTTTGATGTTACTTCATTTCAATTAACTTACATCACCATGACCACCCCATTCCCCTCAGTACCCCTCTAGTGGAACTACATTCAATCAGCAAACAGAAAGCAAGACCGTGTCTTTTTTAATTTTTTAATTTTCTCTCTCATGAAGACTGTATTGTGCCTGATGGCTTGTTTTCTGTTGTTCATGGGTGAACTATTTACTACTATAAGGGTAGACAAATAGCTAAGGCATCACCAGCAATCCTCACCAAGTACCCTCTCTCCAGCAGAAGGCATTGGATAACAGTTGATGATAATTCCCAACATTAACTGAATTAAACCGCATGACAGAATCGAAAGATTGACCACTGAAACAGGGTGTACTGGAGTGTGAGCCTAGAAGGTTCTTACAGCTTAGTCATGTACTGGCTCTCACTGAGTCAAAGATGAGTCTACATGCTGTTCAAACAAGTTATCATTACTGAAGGCAGAAGTGACCTTCTGACAATCTCAAGATTCTCCCTTCATCTGCACTTTCTGAAACCTGAAAAGTAATTGCCAACCTAGAAGTCAAAGCAGGTTCTACATTCTAGTATTCTATAAATGCCCATTCTCAAACAAGTGATATGATATAAACTACACAGGAAATCAGAGACTTCTTGTCATGCTAATTAGTCAACTGAAGTGGGTCACTCACGTTGCCCTGTAGATTCCATACGAGAGGCTGTAGTGACAGTATCTCCGAAAAGACAATAGCGTGGCATAGTCAGACCCACAACTCCGGCAACTGATGGTCCTACAAAAGTCAACATATTTTCAAATCTACAGCAAAAACAGTGAAGGTGAAATTTCTTCTTTGAAAGTGAATAGGCAATAGCAAGATCTTGAGACTACACTGCGACTTCTCCCGATGTTCTGTATCTGGTATATTTAAGACAGAGGTTGGTAGATTCTTGATTGAGCAGGTCAGGAAGGATTACATGGAGAAGATAGGAGATTGGGGTGGAGAGGAAAATTGGATCAGCCATGATGAAATGGTGGAGCAGACGTGATGGGCCAAATGGCCTAATTCTGCTCCTATATCAAAAAAAAATGTGATAGGTGAAGCCAGGTGGGTGGGAAAGGTAAAGGGATGGAGAAGAAGGAATTTGATAGAAAAGCAGAGTGGATCATTGGAGAAAGGGAAGAAGGAGGGGCTCCAGGGGGAGGTGATAGGCAGGTGAGGAGGTGAGAGGCTAAAGATGAGAATGGAAGAAGAGGGAAGAACCAAAAAGAAGGAAAAATCGATGGTCATGCCATTAGGTTGGAGGCTATCTAGACACAATATGAGAAGTTTATCCTGAGAGTGGCCTCATCAATGCAGAAGAATAGGCCATGGAGTGATACACCAGAATGGGAATGGGATAGAAATTAAAATGGTTGGCCTCCGGGAAACTCCGCTTCTGGCGGATGGAGTGGCGGTGCCCGGCAAAGCGGTCACCCAATTTACATCAAGTCTCACCAATGTGGAACAGGCGGTGTTGGGAGCACCGGATACAATAGATGGCCCCAACAGATTCACAGGTGAAGTGTTACCTAATCTAGAAGGACTGTTTGGGGTTCTGAATGGAGGCGAGGGAGGAGGTGACTGGGCAGGTATAGTATTTCAGTCGCTTGCAGGGGTATATGTGCTAGGAGGGAGATTGGTGGGGAGAGACGAATGGACAAAGGAATCACAGGGGGAGCAATCTCTGTGGAATGGTAGGTGAGGACAAGAGGAACTCTGTCCCTGGGGTAAATACGGATGTCCAGGATATGGAGGAGATGAGAGTAAGGGCAATGTCAGTGGTGGTGGAAAATAAGCCCATTCTCCACTCATTTTCCTGTAACCCATTCTCTGTCACTCACTCACATGCAAAATGCTATCACATGCTCGTCATGCAGGGAATTTATTGTTGGTGTCCTGACCGATGTTTACCCTTCATTACCCATCTGGTCACTGTCACATTTGCCAGTTAACTGTTCCCAGACTGGCTGCTGGATTTATTCACCATATAAGGGACATGAAGCCTGATATAAAATTACGAGGTAGTTTAAAAAAAATTTCAATTTTACGTTGTCACTTTTGATTATGCTGCATATCAGGGACAATTTGACAAGGCGTAGGGCCTCACTAGCAGACGACATAGGCTGGGACATCAGAGCAATGATATTAGGGTTCTGTATCTCCATCTGTATGTCTCGAGTCTGGCAAGGTTATCCCCAGCATTTCATCCCAAAACTATAAGCCTTCCTCTTGACCAGTCATTCTTGCCATATTTTTAATATTTTTTTGCTATTTTGCTGTTTGTCCCATTCTCATCAGGGAAGAGACTATGCAGCATCCACACCAAAATCACTAGATTCAAAAATAGTTACTTCCCGCAAGACATCGGGCTGATCAAACACCTCCACCTATGAACCCACCCCACCACCACTATATATACATCAGCCACTCCTCTCCTCTCCTCCCTCAGCACCCTTCATCTCCCCCCATGCACTACTGCTTTACCTACATGAGGCTGAGTACAGGGCTATGATCGGAAACTTTGTCACATGGTGTGAGCAGAATTATCTGCAGCTTAATGTGAAAAAGACTAAGGAGCTGGTGGTAGACCTGAGGAGAGCTAAGGTACCGGCGACCCCTGTTTCCATCCAGGGGGTCAGGGTGGACATGGTGGAGGATTACAAATACCTGGGGATACGAATTGACAATAAACTGGACTGGTCAAAGAACACTGAGGCTGTCTACAAGAAGGGTCAGAGCCGTCTCTATTTCCTGAGGAGACTGAGGTCCTTTAACATCTGCCGGACGATGCTGAGGATGTTCTACGAGTCTGTGGTGGCCAGTGCGATCATGTTTGCTGTTGTGTGCTGGGGCAGCAGGCTGAGGGTAGCAGACACCAACAGAATCAACAAACTCATTCGTAAGGCCAGTGATGTTGTGGGGATGGAACTGGACTCTCTCACGGTGGTGTCTGAAAAGAGGATACTGTCTAAGTTGCATGCCATCTTGGTCAATGTCTCCCATCCACTACATAATGTACTGGTTGGGCACAGGAGTACATTCAGCCAGAGACTCATTCCACCGAGATGCAACACAGAGCGTCATAGAAAGTCATTCCTGCCTGTGGCCATCAAACTTTACAATTCCTCCCTTGGAGGGTCAGACACCCTGAGCCAATAGGCTGGTCCAGGACTTATTTCATAATTTACTGGCATAATTTACATATTACTATTTAACTATTTATGGATTTATTATTTATGGTGCAACTGTAACGAAAACCAATTTCCCCCGGGATCAATAAAGTATGACTATGACTACTATGACTACTATACCTACACTGACACAGTCACTGACCTACCCTGTTTTCATTTGCCCTGCAGCTACCTAAAAGAATTCCCCTTGCCAAGAGTCAGTCTGTCACTTCGTCGTTTCCTGCTAGTCACTTTATGTTTAGATACTCCTGTGCTAGAGCCCAGGAAGAAAAGGGTGAGCTGCCTCAACAACTATCACCCAGTGGCACTCAGATCTAATGTGATGAAGTGCTTTGTGAGATTGGTCATGACCAGAATCAACAGCTGCCTAAGCAAGGAACTGAACCCTCTGCAATTTGCCTATCGCCACAATCGGCCTACAGCAAATGCAATCTCAGTGGCTTTTCACTTGGCCTTGCCTCACCTGGACAGCAGTAATACCTATATCAGACTGCTGTTCATTGACTGTAGCTCAGCGTTCAGCACAATCATACTCTCAGTTATAACCAGCAAGCTCCAAAACCTGGGTCTCTGTACCACCCTCGGCAACTAGATCCGTGACTTCCTCACCCAGAAAACACTGTCTGTGCAGATCGGAAATAACCTTACTGACAATCAGCACTGGTGCACATTAAGGATGTTTATTTAGTCCACTGCTCTACTCTCTCTGCACCCATGATTACGTGGCTAGTCACAACCCGAACGGCATCTATACATTTGCCGATGACACAACCATTGTTGGCAGAATTGCAAATGGTGACAAGGGGGCATACAGAAGTGAGATAGATCAGTTGGTTCAGTGGTGTCGTAGCAGCAACCTTGCACTCAATGTCAGTAAGACCAACAAATTGATTGTGGACTTCAGGAAGGGGACGTGGAGGTAACACACATCAGTCCTCATCGAGGGATCAGCAGTAGAAAGGGTGAGCAGTTTCAAGTTCCTGGGAGTCAGCATCTTTAGGGATCTATCCTGGGCCCAACATATCGATGCAATTACAACGAAGACATGACAGCAGCTATATTTCATTAGGATTTTGAGGAGAACTGCTATGTCACCAAAGACACACAGATTTCTGCAGACATACCGTGGAGAGTGTTCCGACTGGTTGCATCACCATCTGGTATCGGAAAAAGCTGCAGGAAGTTGAAAGCCTGCCAGCTCCATCATGGGCACCAGCCTCCTGAGCATCCAGGACACCTTCAAAAGCCAATGCCTCAAAAAGGCAGCATCCATCATTAAGGAGCCCCATCACCCAGGACATGCCCTCTTCTCATTGCTACCATCGAGGAGGAGGTACAGGATCCTGAAGACACACACTCAATGTCTCAGGAACAGCTTCTTTCCCTCTGCCATCAGGTCTCTGAATGAACAATGAACCCACTAACGCTACCTGAGTATTTTATTTCTATCTTTTTGCACCACTTATTTAATTTAATTTTCTTTTTTATATATACTTCGTATTGTAATTTACAGTTTATATTATGTATGGCAATGGACTGCTGCTGCAAAACAACAAATTTTGTGACATATGCCAGTGATAATAAACCTGATTCTGACTTTATGTACATACAGTTGGTCTATGTATCTAAGTTAATCTTACATATATACAGCCAACTGGTTTATTGTACATTGAGGTTTACAGAAATGCTTTTATATTTATATTACTGTGTTCTTTATACTTTGTTTTTGTTACACTGCATCAGATCCAGAGTAACAATCACTTTCTTCTCCTTTACACTTGTGCCCTGAGGAATGATAATAAGCAATCTTGATCTTCCAACTGACATGAACTGATTCCCACTGCATGCAAAAATGGATGTGTAGCATCTACATTAACACTATGCAGTATTTGCATCAGGTCCTTCCCCAGTCACGATGTGACCCTACAGTGGCGGCTTACCGGAGTGCAGCCCTATCCTTATTCTGACTGGCACATCTGGCATATGCCTCATTTTAAAGGTGCCCACTGAGCTCAGGATATCCAGAGACATATTTGCAATTTCAGCTGCATGTCTGTTCCCGTTCCGCTTTGGAAGGCCAGAGGCAACCATGTAAGCATCCCCAATTGTTTCCACCTGCGGAGAAAACACAAAGATTTTAGCATTTTCCATATTCGTCACTGAAATCTTCCTAACTTGTCCTTTACAATCTGGAAGCATTATCAACATTGAACAGGTGTTTGGTTAGTCTCCCAACACCTTCATCCAACTTCGCTTAATTTCCCATGTTGATGGAAGCCTGCTTCCTGATCCTTAACTTTGCTGAAACTTCTCCAAAAAAGGCCGTCAGTGAAAGCATGGGTGATTTTCCTTCCCTTTGGAATATTTTGGTTGATGCCTGGCCAATATATAATAAAAAATTCACTCTACCACTGTTGGCTCTTTGGAAGAGGGCAATAAATGTCTTGGATAGAAAATCCGCTCTTTGAATTCATCTGCTTCTGAGAATGGGGTTACCTTTATCCCTTCTACCTGGGAGGAGTTATTCTATTATTGATTAGATGAAGCATAGGAAAAAAAATAAAACTTAATAATGCAGAGAGATGAGATTACACATAAGTTTAAACTCTCTATTTGTGATGTAACCAATGTTATCTGGAGTTATTCACCTTTCTTTAAAAATTGTTAATACTTTCTATCTTATATAACTTCCTTTGATTGGGAGAGATGTGTTCAGAGAAAATAGGAATTTACTTCTATTGTATATTAATCTGAAATAGCCAGATTTCAAATAGAGAAGGGTCGCACTTCATCATTTATAAAGTGGAGAGCCATACATTATAATATTAAAGCAAACCCTTTGGTAGCAATGGAAACTGGTTTAAATGTGTTTATGTAAAAAACCTCTCTGACAGAGGAATGTTAACTGTAGTGCTCCAGTGAATACACTGGAACTTAACCCTTTGTTGTGGGTTTGCTAAACACAATGGTGATACATTGAAAGAAGGCAAAAGATCACTATTGCTTTGATCGTTGTAAGTGTCAAGGGCAAAGGGAGAATGTAAAATTGATTCATTACGTAGACTCCCTAAGATAAACCAAGAATTTGGAGTATTAGTTTAAGGAAATGTCACAGAATTGAAGGGTCTTTTCATCTACAAACGTTTGTACATTAAGGTTAGGAGCAGATTGGAACAGAGTAGTTCAAGTTTATGGTTGTTAATTGTATTGTTATGGCCGTTAACAGTAGAGATCAAGGTATATTTTGGTAAAAGAGATAAAATCAGAGGCAGTTGTGTCTTTCAGCTGAACACTAATACTATATCTTTTGGCAATGAGTTCACTTCATTGTTGTGCCTTTATGATGGTATGTAACAATAAGTGTGCATCACACTCTCAATATCTTCTTACTTTATATTTCTCTTATTTATGTGTGCACAACACATTAAATTTGCCTGACCTCCTTGCAGAGGACTAGATTTATGCAATAGAATTGAGCATAGTCTGTTTTTTATTAAGATTTAGTACACAGGTTAGAATATTAAATATGACATAGCTTTGTCATGGGCATCTGTAACACACCATCCTTAAGGAAGGTGGCAGACATGAATCAATCCAAGATGTACTTTCATAGTCAGGCAGAGAAAACTGGTAAATTAAGTAAACCTTTACAGTTCATGGCTCTAAGCAAATCTACATTAGGGAGTCTTCACTTCTGGTGTGACAACATCCATTAGAAACATAGAAACATAGAAATCTACAGCACATTACAGGCCCTTCGGCCCACAATGTTGTGCCAACCATGTAACCTACTCTAGAAATTGCCTAGAATTTCCCTACCGCATAGCCCTCTATTTTACTAAGCTCCATGTACCCATCTCACAGTCTCTTAAAAGACCCTATTGTATTCTTGTTAGAGATTCATAAAACTTTTCCTCCCATTAATTTATAAATTCATAATCTTGAGAACCCCTCCATTCCTGACAGAGAAATTGACAGTATGAATGCAACCATTGAAGGCTTGTCCACTGCCAACAGAACAATCATATTAATTGATAATGGCTGTTCCCATTTACTTGCCTTGTAGACGTCGTGATTTTCTAACACTGCATCAAAAAGGGTATAGAGGTCATTTAATAGGTCGACCACTTCGATGGGCTCACTCATCGCTGATATTGTAGTAAAACCTACGATGTCGCTGAAATAGAGGGTCACCTGGTCAAAGTACTCAGGCTCAACAGTACAGCCAGTCTTCAGGGACTCCGAAACTGACCTAAAATTGAAGTACCATCTTGTCATAAATCTTCCAAAAATACAAAGCAGTGACAAATTTTGAACACTCTTGATCGTTGGTATGTTACTGACCTACCACACTGGGAACCCGGATGTGAGAAACACAAGAGGTTCTACTGGAAATCAACAGCGGCATACAAAAAATGCTGAAGGAACTGGGCAGGTAAAGCAGCATCCATGGAGAGAAGTAAAGAGTGGATGTTTTCGGCTGAGGATTCAATAGTCACCAGTCTCCATGAAGTGTCTCAGCCCAAAGCATCCACTTTCTGTTCCTTTCCACAGATGCTGCCTGACTGCTCAGTTCCTCCAGCATTTTGTTTGTGTTACTCTGGATTTACTAGGATTGGTCATGCGATGGATTTCTTATGCTTGCAAAAAAAAACCCTTAATAATTTAAGATAGTGCATTTGAAGATTATTGGCTTCCTCTGACAAATTTCATGACAGCATTATAAGCAAACAACAAGGCCCCAGTGGGGGAATAAAACAAAACACGTCTTGGCTCCCTGTAGCACCATAAATAACCTTATGTCAGCGGATACAGCATTATATTGATGGGCTTTTAAATAGAAAAGGTGAATACAAAAGCAGGAGTTTGTATACTAACTTATGCTTATCTGGGTGAACTTTGATGTTCACCAATGCAATATGACCCAAATTTAGGCACCAAATAATAGTACCAACCTTCCCCAGGATATAGTGATCTGCAGAGTGACACTTCCTATATTTTATAGACAATAGACAATAGACAATAGGTGCAGAAGTAGATCATTCGGCCCTTCGAGCCTGCACCACCATTCTGAGATCACGGCTGATCATCTACTATCAATACCCGGTTCCTGCCTTGTCCCCATAACCCTTGATTCCCCTATCCATAAGATACCTATCTAGCTCCTTCTTGAAGGCATCCAGAGAATTGGTCTCCACTGCCTTCTGAGGCAGCGCGTTCCACACCTCCACAGCTCTCTGGGAGAAGAAGTTCCTCCTCAACTCTGTCCTAAATGACCTACCCCTTATTCTTAAACCATGCCCTCTGGTACTGGACTCTCCCAGCATCTGGAACATATTTCCTGTCTCTATCTTGTCCAATCCCTTAATAATCTTATATGTCTCAATCAGATCCCCCCTCAATCTCCTTAATTCCAGCGTGTACAAGCCCAGTCTCTCTAACCTCTCTGCGTAAGACAGTCCGGACATCCCAGGAATTTTCTCCCAGCTGTGCCCATAAGTTCCACAGTCAGAGGCATCCTGCACTACTCCAGTGTGTATCCTGGTATGTCCTACCTGCTGTGTGGGTTTGTGGGTGTCACGGCAGTGAAAATTAACCCAGTTAATCAAACATGACAGGCAAAGCACCCACTACTATTCTGGGACTTAGCCAGCAACCTTCAGCAGGATTAACAAAGCGAGAACCTTGGATAATTTTCTCCCCCCCACCCCACCACCTAACTTAGATATACTAAAAATGATGTATGGCGCCCAATCTAAGGCGGGTTTGGTAAATGAAAATCGGGCATCATTTTCTGTAGTGAAATCCTGAACTATTTCTAGAAGTTTTAAAAAGAAAATGGGAAGGATGAAATAAGTTCCATCAATATTTTCAACGAACGCTTAGCGGTTTGAAAGGAAGCATGGCGAAAGGCGATACTCACGGAGGCAACATCTGCGTCAGAAGCTTCTCTGTCTTCTGCTTCTCTATTTCTAGTTCCTCAGTTCGCTCTCTTATCAAATCTTCCAAATTACTGGAATACTGTTCAAGCATTCTCAGCATAGAGTCAATGATGTTGGTCTTTCTACCTTTGTTAATGTTATTGAACTGCAGAAGCAAAAGAATGAGATGCATACCGATAGATTATTCACTCAGAAGTCACCCAAAGAGATCAGCATCTAAAAGCAGAGGAAGAGAAGGGGACAGGGTTTCTGCAACTGAAGGCAGTCTAAGCCAGATCTCGCAGCAAGGGAAATTATTACAATCTTACGATATCAAAGATTTCATCAAAGGATGGTCTTTTTTCCGGTAATTCATTCCAACACTGTTTCATTAGCTCAATGCATTCCATGGGAGCCTGATCCGAGGTAATAATGGGCCTGAGCAGAGGAGGAGGCTTTTTTATATTCTGGATAATTTCTGTAGAATGGAATTAATGTAATTTAACTAAGTTTTATTGATTTTTTTTTGTTTGTGTTTTCTTCTCAAGTCGTTGACTGCCAGACAAAGAAAAGCAAAAAAATACAAATATTGGGACCATGTTAAAAGAACAGGAGACCCCAAACAGATCCTTTAACATCTACAAAGGGAAAAGACCAGGTTAAAATTCAAGTATATTTCAGTCAGAACTGCAAGATAATAAGGTAATTTGGAAAATAGGAAATATAGCTTCTTCTTGGTCTAAAATGTTAATTGGGTAATTCCAAATTGTACATTTTTAAATAACACATTGCAGATTTCCAAATTGTCCAATGTGCAGTTAATTAAGCCCCTTTTCAAATATTGTAGGAAGCTACAAAGATGACAATGATAAAATTTTAAATTACAAAAATACTAGCAATGCAATTACTCACAGCCCCTGTTTAAAGTCACAGGAGATGCTGAAATCTGGAGCAACAGACATTCTGCTGGTGGAACACGATGGGTTGAGGAGCATCCGTGGAGGGAAAGGAATTGATAACCTTTTGAGTCAAAAGCCAACATCAGGGTGGGGGCTGGGGAGACAGCCAGGATGAAGAGGAGAGGTGGTGAATGATGAGATAGGGACCAGAGATGACTGGTAGTCTGAGCGGGGAGTGGGGATTGTTTAAATACTCCCCCCACTGACTGTGGTGGGGAATTCACAGACTCTTTGTGCTTTTCTCCTACATACCATTACTGGAGTGTAGTCAGTGAAAATATTCTCAGTATTCTCAATATTCTTGTAATATTTTACATCTGTTCATGGATTAGGGAACAAATGAGGAAAATCATTTTAAGGAGCAGTCCAATGCTTCATTGAGTTTGTGAAAACGATCAGTAACAAAAATGGGAAATGAATAACTCATTGAGAGAAATCATCTTGGAGGGCTATGGTGAAAGATTGGGGCAGTAGGAATGATGGTCTTCCAAGAGCCATCAGAGTCATGATGGGCTGAAAGGTCACCTTCTGTGTTGTATTTTATATCTTATGGTATTGATTCTGATTTTATGATTCAACCAAAGATAAATTTGCCTAGCATTCAGGTCCCTCAGGTCCATTTCCCTGAAGGTCTGAAGTGTCACCTCTCTGTCTGCAGATGCTGCCTGACCAGTTGCGTATTTCCAGCATTTTCTGTTTTAATCCTCCCTTACCCAAAGATATCAAGGCCTGTTAAATATAACTGATAACAGATTACGAGCATGTAACTCAAAAGGGACCAAGGAGTGAGACAAGCCCTTGCAAATCACATTTCTATTCTAGACAATGCACTTAATATTTAAGCCCTGGGGGTTGGGTTTGCAGGTGGTGATCTTTGCATCAAATCACACATAGGAAATACTTACCCTCTGCAGACATTTCAAACATGCAAAATGGTGGACCTCGTACAACCACCTCCTGCATTATTATAGAGAAACTATAAATATCACCTTTAAAGGTGCCATTCATTAAAGGGTTGGGTTTTCGTAATATCTCAGGAGCAGTCCAAAAATATTCTGAAACAAGACAAAAGTCTATTATTCGGGAAGTACAATCAAGACATCAAGTGTACTGTAGATTTAAACAAATCAAAAGAGGCTTAAATGTTAGTTGATACTGCTCTGATCATCTAAGTTACAAGGCTTTTTCTTCTTGGATAAAAGAAGACTGTGATTTCTACTGAAAATATAAAGGCAGGAGAACTAGGTGAAACCAAATAACATTGTGAAGAAGAATTAGGTACAGTCTATTATTATTTATGATTATGCTATCATTCATTTCTTTCACCGAGTTCATATTTTGCAGTGTTACTTATCTTCTTCAATTTATCCTATTTCTGGTCAAGATGGTGCCAACAAATAACACTTCCTCGGGCGAAATCTTCCAGATGGTCCACAGCACTGTTTATTTCAATTCTTCTACGTCTTTATTTTATTTTAAATATGTTTCAGGTACTGTTAGAGTTTTGCAATTTACAGATTGAAGATCGATTGAGTGATCAGGTGCTTTGTTGTCACTGAGAAAATTCCAGGAGGTGAGCATCCTAGAGGAGATGAAGCTTAGAGATGGGGTGTGAGCCCATGATCGACTCCATTTCTCAACGATGAAAGCGTCGATGAAGATTGAAACATCAAGGCGAATGCGGAAGGCGAGCAACTGTTCAGCGCTGACTGCTTGCATCTCGCTCACTTCTGCCGGAGAAGGTGTCTGTGTGTGTCAGTCTCTGGGAAGGCCTCTGTATTCATACGGTCTCTCTCCCCCTCAATGCTGTTGGAGGATGTTACCGAAGTTCTGTGATTTATGGATCGAACAGCGGACTGTGGACAAATTGGAGTCTGTCAGGTTTTATGTTTTTATATTCTGTGTTTTCGCCCATTCTCTTTTGTTGCCGTTTGCTCAACTTGTTTTCTTTTCGTGTGGGAACGGTTGATCTTTGTTTTGTCATTCGCGTGATTTTATTGTGCGTGGTGGGGGGTGGTGGTTTGATGTTTTTCTTTGAGCAGCTTTCATGGTTTTTCTTTGTTTCATGGATGTCTGGAGAAGACGAATCTCAGAGTTGTATACTACATTCATACTTTGATAAAAAGTGTACCTTTGAACCTTTAAACCTTTGAAAAAGTAGTGGATACAGCCCAGTCCATCACGAGTAAAGCCCTACCCATCACTGAGCACATATACATGGAGCGTTGTTACAGAAAAGCAGAATCCATCATCAGGGACCCCCACCATCCAGGACATGCTCCCTTCTTACTGCTGCCATCAGGAAGAAGATACGGGAGCCTCAGGACCTCAGGTTCAGTGATAGTTGTTACCCCTCAGCCATCAGGCCCCTGAACCAGAGGGGATAACTTCACTCAGCTTCACTCGCCCCATCACTGAACTGTTCCCAGAGCGTTATGGACTCACTTTCAAGGATTCTTTATCTCATATTCTCAATATTTATTTATTTATTTATTATTAATTCTTTTGTATTTACAGTTTCTTGACTTTTGTACACTGGTTGCCCACCCTGTTGGTGCAGTTTTTCATGTTATGGTTATTGGATTTATTGAGTATGCCTGCAAGAAAACGAATCTCATGGTTGTACATGTTGACATATGTACATTCATAATAAATTTACTTTGAGCTTTATTAGAGTGAAATCAATGATTTTACCAACAGTACAAGTTTAAAATGAAGACAATACTGTTGTAAGAGGCACATTGGAGAGAGCAACAGTTGTGGTAAATGGAGCAATGTGGGAGCGTACAGAATTTGGACAAGAATAGTGATGGCGATTCTCTCATCATCTTGACTTCCTAAAATAGGGATTCTCATATATGAATAATAGCTCCTTGGGTAAGCCATTGAATCATTCCCAGGATATACAAAGCATCTTTACAGTTATTTCAGAAATCAAATCGAAGGAAGTCAATTGATTACATAATTATGCATGTCAAATCGAAAACAGAAAAATACAACACTATTCTGCAGTGACCTTCATGCTCAAGGTCAGTGACCCATTCATGGTTGGTACAAAGTTGATGAGCTGCGTTTGAAAAGCAGCCAACCATTCAGCCTAGTATGCTAGTTACAAATCTACAGGTAAGGTAGGAGGCCAGTTTCACCAATGCCAAACCTTGGCTTACCCATGAGAATGAGAAGGGCAGTGGTTGTCTTCAAAACTGCCAACCATTAGTTAGCACAATCCAGTCCAGTGCATTTGCCCAACGGTATTTATTCAACAGAGGTATTAACCTATTTAAGATGAGTGCTAAAATAGTGAAAGATAGAATGTGTATAACATGGAGTCATTGGTGGATATAGCACAGAAACACTACACATCCAAATTCCTAGAGGCATAACTCATTGGATAGGTTGCTTATGGAGGAAAGCCTACCAAGGTGAAAAACTGGGAAGCATGCTGTGAGAAATGTTTGCTTGCTTTACCTTCTGCTGGAGGCTCCATCAATGGAATGTTCTGGGTTACTGCCACCTCAACATAGCCATAGTCCGTCACTTTAAGCACAAAACGGCCATCCACCACACAGTTGCGTGACTTTAAGTTTCCATGTATGTAATCTCGATGGTGCAAGTACCTCATACCCTATGGTATGAAAAATGATAACACTGTTTAACTGCAAGTTTAACCATTTTGCAAACTGAGTAAGAATTAGAGCCTTCTTGCTCCTCAGCATGTTGTGTTCTAAAGTGCATGACATCATACAAATGAGTGCTTCGTTAAGTTTGTTTGGTGGGCAATGGTTGTTATGTTGAACTGTATCTGAATGTGATGGCATTGCCCAAGACATTCAACTTCTAAAAACTTTGTTTTGGTACTAATTTGTATCGTGTATATAAAGTCATTTTACAAACCACAAATACCAACTTGCACTGATCTCTAGTTTGTCTCCTATCCCCCCCCTCGTGACCTCTGAGCTCATCTCTACTATTAGTCCTAACTCCTCTTCTCTCTTCCCTCAAGTTTACTTCATGCTGACTATTCAACAACTTTCATTTTAACTAATATGGTTGGCAGCACACTCATCTCAAAACAGAAGGGAAATTTTAAATTCCCAACCTACACATCTCACATTTGTACAGTTTATATTGAAGTTGTGTGGTAGATTTCTGACCATGTAAAATTGAAGGTGGACATTGGGAAATTTCAAAGAGAATTCATGAATTATACTGAATTATTTTAGTTTTCATATGTGGTAATGTCATAATACTCTTGGACAAAGTAAGAATTATCACTTTCCATGAGTAATTTTTACATTTAATATGCATTTAGTGTGGCACGATGATGTAGCAGTTAGTGCAGTACTTTACAGCACCAGTGATCGGGAGATCAGGGCTCAAAGTCCAGCACTGTAGTAAGGAGTTTGAATGATCTCCCTGCGACCATATTGTTCTCCTATGCATGCCCCGGTTTTCTCCCAAATTCTAAAAGACATGGGTTAGTGTTAGTAAGTTGAGGACATACTATGTTGATGCATGGCACCACTTGCGGGCTGCCCTTAGCACATCTTCAGGCTGTGTTGGTCATTGACACCAGCGAAGCATTTAGACCATAAGACATATGAGCAGAATTAGACCATTTGACCCATTGAGTCTGCTTTGCCATTCCATTATGACTGACTATTTTCCCTCTCAACCCCATTCTCCTCCCTTCTCCCTTTAACCTCCGACACCCTGACTAATCAAGAACCTATCAATCTCCACTTTAAACATACCCAACAACTTGGCCTCCAAAGTTGTCTGTGGCAATTAATTCCACAGATTTACCACCCTCTGGCAAAAGAAATTTGTCCTCATCTCTGTTCTAAAGGGATGTCCTTGTATGAAGCTAATCCAATTTAATCCAAGCAACACACACAAAATATGCTGGAGGAACTCAGCAGGCCAGGCAGCATCTATGGAAAAAAGTATAGTTGATATTTCGGGCCGAGACCCTTTGGCAGGATTGGAGAAAAAGAAGAAGAGGAGTAGATGTAAAAGGTGGGGATAGGGGAAAGAGAAACACAACATGACAGGTGAAACCGGAAGGAGGAGGTATGAGGTAAAGAGCTGGGAAGTTGAATGCTGAACACCAGAAGTGGGATCTCCTTGCCGCCACACATTTTAATTCCACTTCCCATTCCCATTCCCATTCCGATATGTCTATCCATGGCCTCCCCTACTGTCATGATGAGGCCACACTCAGGCTGGAGGAACAACACCTTATATTCCATCTGGGTAGCTCCAACCTGATGGTATGAACATCAATTTCTCCAACTTCTGGTAAACCCCCACTCTCTCCTTCACCAGTCCCCATCCCTTTTCCCTCTCTCACCTGAAATCCTTGCCTGCTCATAGCCTCTCTCTGGTGATTCTGCCCCCTTTTCTGTCATGGCCTTCTATCCTCACCTTTCAGACTCCCCTTTCTCCAGCCATTAACCAACTTCCCAGCTCTTTACTTCATTCCTCCCCCTCCAGATTTCACCTATCACCTTGTGTTTCTCTCTCCCCTCCCCCACCTTTTAAATCTACTCCTCATCTTTTTTTTCTCCAGTCCTGCTGAAGGGACCCAGCCCGATACATCAACTGTACTTTCTTCCATAGATGCTGCCCGGTCTGCTGAGTTCCTCCAGTATAATTTGTGTGTGTTGCTTGGATTTCCAAAATCTGAAGATTTTCTCTTGTTCCTAATTTAATCTAACATTTATTTATCCATCAGTCAATATTACAAAAATTGTTTATCTTGTCATTATAATGTATAAATTAGTTTGCGGGGAGCTTGCTGTATGCAAATTGGTAACAATACTTCTTACATTACAATATTTTATTGACGATAAATCTCTTTCAAAGTCCAGCTGTTATTACTGGCTCTGTATCTCCTCTACACCAAGAAGAAAGAGACTATTCATTTATCATCCACCTTGATCAGATCCAGCAGGAGTGACGATTTGAACATCCAGTCCAATTTGACATCTTCGTTTCTCAGTAGGTCGAGCAGGCTCCCACGAGTGCAGAACTCTGTCACGATAGCAAGCAACCCGCAGTCATGGAAGAAGCCAAGGAAAAGGTTTATGTTTTCATGTCGTAAATCTTTCATCTAAGGCAATAAAAATCTCTCTGTCAGTATATCAACAGCAAAGATAGATTACAAGAAATAAAATTAAAATGAAATAGTCTTTGCAGTGTATGCTGTTAAACATAAACTTGCCAAATGAGAATGCTGTCTGGATATGTATGAATCGTCGCTGTAGCTCATGAAAACTAGTTTCACCACAAAAAAAAGGAGAAACAAGCATATTCTTTAGTCCATCGTTGTTGGCTGTGCTTATTGAAACCCTACTCCTGATCTGCCCATCAACTCTCAACAGATTGAAATGTAATGCAGCTATTGACAGTGCTTTCTAAGGATTTTCTATTGTACAATGGTCTCATCAGCTGACTTTCGTGTTGTCTTTCTTCCGTGTATGGATGGATCTCACTTCCACATCAGTGAGCTGAAACAAGGTGGGGAATTATCAGTTCTGGAAATTGCTGGACTGGCATATGTCATATAGGTCAAAGTGTTTTTTGTTGATTGCATTCGATGTTGTCTACTTAACTTTGCTATTAATTTGAGTCAAGTAATTTAGTTAAGGTATCATAATGAGTTCTCAACTATCTTCCTGTAAACATTTGTCAAGTCTGTCATTTAGAACCTCTTGACCGAGTGACATAAATTGTCCTGCTATGAATGGGATTTCATTTCTATTTAAACAAAGTATGCCAAATATTTTTCAATAACAGGACTCCTAAATTTAGTCAGGAAGAAAAAGGAAACAAATGGAATAAGGAAGTTATACTCAGACTGGCTCCTTGTGGCTCTTGGCAGGAAAGTGCCCGAGCAGGTGGTTAAGAAGGCCAAAAGGGATAATCTGGGTAACCATAGACCAGTGAGCCCCACCTCAGTGGTACTGGAGAGAAAACGGAAGGGTAGGATTTGCTGTATATACAGTTGGAAATGCATGTCCTGTTTAGTCAGCATGGCTTTGTGTGAGGCAGCTCATGCCTTGTAAACTTGATCGGGTTTTTTGAGGAGGGACCTTTAGCATTGTAAAAGATCCCTCCCATCCGTCCAGCACCACGGTAATGTAGCGGTAAGTGCGACAGTATTACAGCTCAGGGTATTCCAGAGTTTGGAGTTCAATTCCGGTACGGCTCTTTAAGGAGTCTCTGTAATCCTCCCCATGGGTTTCCCCCAGGTGTTCCGGTTTCCTCCCACAGTCCAAAGACGTACTGGTCGTTTAAAATTGTCCCATAAATAGGTTAGGGTGAATCGGGGTGGTGGGTTTGTGGCCCAAATGGCTGGAAGGGCCTCCTCTGAGCTGTGTCACTGAACAAAATAAACAAACAACCTCTCTGATCCTCTACCATTGGGCAGAAGGTACCATAGCATTAGGACAAAAACAGCTTCTTCCTCAGGCCATCTGACCACTGATCTCCCTGCCACCACCCAGGCCTCCTCACGTATGAAGCACCAGTAGCATTATACTGTTTTTTTAAACTTGTGCTGTGAATGCACTTTATTAGTTGTTAGTTTATTTTGTGGTGATATTACTTCCTGTATTATGTCTGTGAGATACATGTACTGTGTTTGTATCTTGGTCTGGAGGGACTTTGTTTCATTTGACGATATACATGTATATGGTTGAATGACAATGAGCTTTGTTACATACCTCATGGGTATCTTGTGACTGTCTTATGACCAAGATGTAATTGAGTATCTTGTGAGCATGATATAACTGTCTTGTGATGGTGGGGTGACTTAATTTTCTTGCCAGTGTGAGGTCATATAATGTAATTTCCCCACCAGTGTGAGGTCATGTGATGGCATGTTCCCAACAGGTATATAAAGGGAAACCCCTGTTGTCACAGAGTTAATTCGTCAGTTAATTCCTTAGTTACTTTGTTATGCTGCGTATTTGTCTCATGACGCAGTTTCGTTTTAAAGTGGAGTTTTTACTTTCTATTGTAAGGTACAAAAATGTTGTGCAGGCAGTTTCGCCAATTATTGCCAGTTTTTGTTTGTTGTATCTTTGATTTACCTTTACAGTCAAGTATTGGAGAGTGCACACGCTACTAAAGTACGGGAACCCGAAGGATTGAGAAAAGTTGGTGTCATTCGGCGGTTTTATAAAGGATCGACCTTATTGAATCTTCATTCAGGAATAGTGGCCTGCATCAGAGATAACCCCTGCAAGATCAGGAAGGTTTGTGCAGTGTTCACCCTCCAGGAAAAAGGTCAGTTCCTTTAAGCCGTTTTATTCCCTTTGTCATAAATTCTTTGGACAAGGCATCTCTCGGCTGGGATCAGCAGTAACGTCACATCTTTGAAGAAATCAGTTTTCAGGGAAGTCTCTCCTTACTGACTGTGTAAATCACTTGGACTTTTGAATTTACCACTTTAAGACTGTGTTCGAATTTACCACTTTAAGAACTGTTTCTGAGTTTGGCTGTTTGTTAAATTGCCATATAGCAGTTAACTTCTGGTTAAGTTAGTCGCTTGTTTACTTTTCACTAGTGTTGAGCAGAGTTTAATAAATGTTTATGTTTGTTTATAAAACCTGACTCAATTCTATATTCATTGTTGCTGATGACATAACAGCTTGAACTTGAAAGGAGCTTGATGAGAGTAAGGCAGTGGATGGCAACTACATGGTCTTTAGCAAGGCGTTTAATATGGTTTCTTACGGTAGGTTGATTCAGAAAATAAAGATGCATGGTATCTAGGATGAATTGCAAATTTGGTTTGGAACTGGCTTGCTCATGGAAGATAAAGAATAGGGGTGGAAGTTTGTTATTCTGGCTAGAGGTCTGTGACTAGTGGTATTCTGTAGGATTGGTGCTGTTGCTTATGATTTATGTCAATGATTAGAATGAAAATTTACTGTAGATTAACAGGTTTGCAGAAGACAGCAAGATTAGTGGAGTTGTTGACAATGTAAAGGACTATCAAAGAACTATAAAACTAATATTCTCAGGATTATTTATTTCTCTAATTATCTGTCTATTTATTTATTTGCTCAATTTATTTTCCTTTTGACAGTCTTTGTTTGTGTATAGATTTTCTCAAATTCTATTGTATTTCTTTATTTTCCCGTAAATGCCTGGAAGTGAATGAATCTCAGGGTAACATATGGTGATGTACTGCATATGTATTTTGATAATAAATTTGAGATTTGACTTTGCAAATAATTGCACAACTTAAAATAACTTCCGGTCTTAAACTTACCATTTCAAACACAGCTTTTGTGCTTGATTTTATATCACCAAATTCTTCGCAAGGGAACTTCTTCAGCCAAACCCAGTCACCCTGGAAAGATTAAACTGCCTGGGTTAGGATGCATGCTTTTCCATTCAGGGTGGGTGTATTTAGAACAATAATTGCATTTAGCAAAAAAGATACGCTAAAATGATATTATAATTGAGAAAACCTTTCATGTCCATTTACTTGTAATGTGATAACCCGACATATGTTGTTTTCATGTTGGCAGATCTGACAGGGCTTGGCAGATTTCTGCATTTATGTACCTGCTGATTCTCACTTGATGTTTTTTTTCTTGGGAACTTAAAACTGTGTAACTCCTGTATACCTTTTACATTGTGAACGTAATGGCTTTTACATGTTGACATTTACAAAGCTTAGTAATTTCATCAGCAATCCCTCTTCAGTGGACATTAATGTCATGTGTGTATGTTTGCTGCTGTAGATTAATGGTGCAGTGTATAGCTGTGCACACTCCTGCTTCTAAACCTCAAGCAGTGCTGCCTAAAGCATTCTCCATGTGCCTCTCTGAGACGGGGCCACAGTCTCAATAATCATCATAAAAACAGAAAATGCTGGAAGTACTCAGCTAGTCAGTATGAGAACAGAAAACAAAGTAATTTTTCAAGTCAAAGTACCTTTGTCGGAACTGTGAGGAGCCAAAGTGCTGAAGTAGGGTCTCAGCCCAAAACATCGACTGCTTATTCATTTCCACAGATGCTGCCTGACCTGCTGAGTTCCGCCAGCATTTTGCGTGTGCTGTTCTGGATTTCCAGCATCTGCACAATTTTTCATGTTTATCAAAGAAGTTTGTTACATTACAGGGAGAGTGGGGGAGAAGGAATGTCTCTGAGAGGATAAAACTCAATTGACCACGGGGAGAAGCCGTAAACAAGATTATTTTGCAAAGGAATGAATGGGAACAGTTAGAAAGGGTGAATGTAGACAAAAAGAGCCCAGACAAAAGATCGTAGGAGTTGTGAAATGCAGGGCAGGAGGACATGCCAAGTTGGTCAGAGGTTAAAAAAAGGGAGAAAAAAAACAAACAAGCTGAGCCAACATCGATTCAATAGCCAAAGTCAATAATGGATGCAGATGCATAGTTATAAGTTTCTTATAGAAATTTTGTGGAGTTGGAGCTTCAATAGCAATTTTGCAGATACCAGTAATTTTGTATTATAGAGTATTAAAACTGTGTATATTATAATTGGAATGCCACACATGTACAAATCATATACAGATTACCTCATAAACTGCTACATTTGAGTTTTCATAGGTGGCAGGTGTCAGGCTTCTGATTGAGTAAGATCGTATGGGAGATCTTCTGCTCCGTGACTCATAACAACTTTGTGCTCCTTCGCTGAGTTGACTGTCCTCAGTGCTGACTTTCTTAAAATGAGGCATGAGACAGAATGGACGATCAGGGAGGATACTGATTTTATTCGAGATACAATTTACAAATTGGTAAGCTATAATATAAAGACATATAATCAGTAATCGAACTGATTGGCAGTCCAACCACAAACCTTTTTACTGAACTGCGGATTTATAAATGTCACGTCATCAAGTGTCAGTAGAATCTTATCGGGTCCTTTCAATAATTTTATTTGAATTATATGCCGCCTGAAAATACAAAGAAAAACAGAAATCAGATCCAAAATGAGTGTAAAGTTACAGCCAGCAAAACAGTCATACTCTTCAGCTCCGACACCTCCACCCTGTCTCATTTTTAATTGTACACAACCCTGTTGTAACCTGAAGACAAAATAGACTGAATCTGGAATAATAGAGAAAACAACAGAATGCTGGAAGAATTGAGCAGGTCAGGCAGCATCTATGGTGTGAGTGAGTGCTTCTGTATAGTAGCATCTATCCTACTGCTTCGTACTGCTATACACTGGTTATCTTTCCTGTTTCCTCTCAGACCTAATCAGAGTCCTGATCTGCAACATTGACTGAAACTTCTTGCCTCCGTAAATACTGCTTCACACATGTAGCTCTTCCAGCGTTCTGCTTCTTGTTGTAACCTGCTCTCATGGTGCCAGCATCGCTCGGTGCCAACTCTGCCCACATTGCCTCTATGTCAATATTTTGCTGGATCGAGTTCCAGTCCAGAGACACGAGCACACAATTCAGGCTGGTGTTTTGGCACAGAGCAGACACAGTGCTACACAATCAGACGTGCTGTCATTTGGACGTTGGGCCGAGGTCTGGGTTGTCTTCGCAAGTACATACGAATATTCCAATGGTCTTGTTCCACAAAGAGTTGTATCCTGGCAATTTGCCCAGTACTTATTTCTCAATCACCATTAAAACCAATGGTTAGTCATAACTCTACGTATTTTACATTTTTCAATTATGTTTCATTGTTAATTCCAAACTTGTGACACTTTTTTCATTTCATTAAAATTGTTGTATTTCATTATTGGTTTCATTCTGTTGCATTTTCAACATCACCAGTATGTAAGGACATAAGATATTAGAATAGAGAAGTCAGGACATGTTTCAGAGTTGGCGCAGCATTGCACAGGGTTGGGTTATAAAGTCAATTTCCAAAAAGTGCTGTTGGAGCAGCACACTACATCCAGATAAAGCTGGCGCTGATTTGGAGTTTGATTTGAATGTTTGGACTACGTCCTGTGTCCTCTGTACAAAATAACTTGCCCCCAAGACTGAGCCAAATAGGCAGTCAGCCCTTCACATGGGAATGCTGCAGCAGTCTCCTTCTTTACTGAAGCAGCAGCTGAGTCCTGTGGTTTAAAAAGACACAAATTCAAATAAGCTTACAAAGATCCATCCTGCTCCTCATGCCTGCAGATTAGTATTGGGATCGACACAGACTACAACCTACTTAAGTGGGAACTCCAGGATTCATTCTGTTGGGTCAGAGGATGGGGCGGTTGGTGTACAGGTAGATAGCATGTCTGTGAGGAAGGATCGGCAGTTGATAGGGCTGAAAGAATTGGCTAATATTGACCAATATTAGTGGGTAATGGGTAGTCGCTCCATATGTCACTACAACAGGGCGTGATGACCCTGCCTTACACGAGTCCCGGGCTCAGCTGGCTCCGGCTGACAGTACCTGGTATGGGCCCCTATCAAGGGTTACCGATCCCACTGCCTTGTGGGTATCTTCAGGAGAAGAGAAGGCTAAGGAGTAAACCCTACACAAATCCAGAGTGGAGCCCCTAAGGTGGTTGGATGACGTATCATGTCACCTCCCGGCAGCTCCCGCAGCCAAGCTGATGCCAAATGTACTGCTTTGCATTCCTTTGGACCACATCCGCGAGGCCGAGAGGGGGATCTTGATGTCTGGGCAGCCCAGGATCTCCATATTCATCGCCCAGGTCTGGGCACATCCATTGTCGACTTAGACAGACGGAGCCATTAATTGACCAATATGAAGGTTATTGGAGGAAAATACAGGTGAGATGTCAGAAGAAAGTTTTTATTACACACCAAGAGTGGTGAGTGTATGGAATGGCCTGCCAGAGGTGGTGTTAGAGGCAGATACATTAAGGACAGTTAAGAAACTCTTAGATAGATGAAGGTCATGTGGGAAGGAAGGGTTAGATTGATCTTAGACTAGGTTAAAATGTTGGCACAACATCGTGGTCTGAAAGGGCCTATACCATGCTCTAATGTTCTATGTTCTAATTTTAACAAGTTTCTGCCTGACAGGTAGGGTTCAAATCTCTCAATCTTGTTAATTTACATTCATATGATGGCAACAGCACATTTGAGTGAGGACTAGTGAATAATTTTTAACCAGTGGACCATAACTTTCATTAACCTTTCATATTAAGGATAATTTGCCAATAACTGTACCTTATAAAACAAACAAGACCTGCACCGAAAAGCACGGCGAACATAATCAACAGTGGCACCGTGATAGCAAAGAATGGATCAATACCTAAAAACAAAAATATGGAAATGTAAATCAAATGATATAACAATAAAATTAAAGTGATATAAAAGTTTTCTGGTGATGAATACTGGAAATATATGGAGATTTATTTTAACATAATCTTATTCCATTATCCTACAAGTGGATGGCTTAAAACATTGTTTCTAACCTGTGATTGGATAAAATAGCTTTTCTCAATTCATTATAATCTGTGTGAATCGAAGTTCCAAAGTAAAGGTGATCATTGTCTATTTCCCCATCAGATTTGTCTTTATCAAATAGGTAGACTTTGGGACAGAGATGATCAGAAGCCCCTGACAGGAGATGAGCTTGGTCCCCAACCCTTCAATCCATAGGAAGAGGCGCAGTCGACGTTTCAGGCCGAGACCCTTCGTCAGGACTAACTGAAGGAAGAGTGAGCACTCTTCCTTCAGTTAGTCCTGACGAAGGGTCTCGGCCTGAAACGTCGACTGCGCCTCTTCCTATAGATGCTGCTTGGCCTGCTGCGTTCACCAGCAACTTTGATGTGTGTTGCTTGAATTTCCAGCATCTGCAGAATTCCTGTTGTTTGCCTTCAATCCATCTTGGTTTTAATCATCTACAGCAGGGGTTCCCAATCTGGTGTCCATGGACCCCCTTGCTTAATTGTATTGGTCCATGGCTTTAAAAAAGGTTGGGAAACTCTTGATCTACAGAAACACTAATGAAATGCATATGTGCACTTGGTCTTATATTGCAACAGAGGCAATGGAAGCCTAACCATGCCTAGCAAATTTATTCAAGTTCTTTGTCAGCCAAAACAGATTGGGGAGAACCCCCAAAAATAATATTTGGATTTTCAAAAGGAATTAAGCAACACGTCACACAAAATTTCACAAGAGCTCATAGAGTTGGAAATAATATATTTGCATGACTAAAGGATAAAGATAATGGGTTATAAGAGGGACATTTTCAAGATGCTAATCTGTAACTAGTTGGCACCACAGTGACCAGTACTTAGAGTTTAAAAAGTCACGTTATTATTTAAATATAGAAAGATTGTAGCATGCCGCTGTGCAGAGGGACTTGGGAGTGCTTGTGCATAAATCATAAAAAGTTGGTTTGCAGGAGCAACAAGTTATCATGAGGCAATTGGAATGTAGGGCTTCATTGTTCGAGGGATAGGACTTAAGAGCAAGGAGGTTATGCTGCAACTGCACAGAGTACTTGTGAGGCTGCATTTGGAATTCTGCATTTGGTCTGCTTACTTAAGAAAGGATATACCGGCTTTGGAGATGGTGCAGAGATTTGGCAGGCCAATTCCTGCGATAGCCTATGAGGAGAGACTGAGTCACTGGAATTCAGAAGAATGAAAGGGGAACAGATTTTGAAACATGTAAGATTATGAAAGAAGTAGATAAGATAGACAGGGAAGTTGTTCCTACTGATAGCTGAAACTAGAACTAGTGGACATAGCCTCAAGATTCAGGGAGTAGATTTAGGATGGAGATGAGGGGGAACTGTTTTTCTCAGAAAATAGTGAATTTGTGGAACTTACTGTATAGGGAAGTAGTAGAGGATAGTTCACTAAATATATTTAAGACACAGTTAAATAGATTTTTGCATAGCAGGGGAATTAAGGGTTACGGGGAAAGGATAGGGAGATGGCGGTTAGTCCATGGCCAGATCTACCAAGACCTTATCGAATGGCGGAGCAGGTTCGATGGGCAAGATGGCATATTCCTGTCCTATTTCTTATGTTCTTTTGAATTGTAACCAAAAGTGCATAGTATGTAGAAACAGATGGGAGGCAAGCTATATGGAGGATGTGAACAGTTTACAGAGATGTTTTCATAGGTTAAGTGAGTGGATGAAAATTTGACAAATGGAATAATGTAAAATGTGAAGTTGCTGACCTTGGAAGGCGACAGATTATTATTTAACTGGAGGGTTGCAGCACGAATGGATTTGGGAGTTCTAAACATGAAACACAAAGCTAGCATAGTGATGTTAAAGGTAATCAGGAGGACTAATGAAAGGCTGGTTTTCATTTGAAGGAGGCTGGTGTATAAAGATAGGACGGTCTTACTATTAATTTATAAGCACAATTGAGACCATATTTAATGTACTGTTTTGGTTTTTGTTGCCTTACTTAAGGAAGGTATATTTAGAGGCACTTCAGAGAAAGTTCACAATGATAATCCTGGGTGTGGAGGGAATATCTTAATGGAGAAAGGTTGAACAGGTTGGATTTGTACTACTGGAGTTTAGAAGAATGAGATGCAACCTTTTGAAACAAATAAAATACTTAGAAGATTTAAAAATGTAAATGCTGGAGGATGTTTACCTCATGAGAAAGTTTAGGATCAGAAGATACAATGTGAGAATAGGGACGCATTGATAAATACTCAGACGAGGAAGAACTTCCTGTCACAAGGATGTCGTTGGAGGTTTTTCAGATTAGCCTTATTTGTCACATGTACATTGAAACATCGAAACATACAGTGAAATGCATCGTTTGCATCAACAACCAACACAGTTCGAGGGTTGAGCCTTCAAGCGTCATTGGTAGCATGCCCACAACTTAATTAACACTTACCATCCCATCCATATTTGGAATGTGCAGGAAAACTGGAGCACCCGGAGGAACCCACGTGGTCACAAGAAGAACGAACAAACTCTTTCCAGACAGTGGCAGGAATTGAATGCTGATCTCTTAGCTGCTGCAGTAAGGTGTTACACTAATCACTAGACTACCTCGCCACCCTTTCTGGGGCAAGGATACCCTAAAAAGCCATGGCAGCTGAAACTTTAAGCGATAAATACTGAGATAGATGCATATCAGGAATCAAAGATCGTAAGGAGAGGCAGAGAGTGAATTAAGGAAAGTTCGTTCAGCCGAGATACTGAATGACAGAGCAGGTTCGAAGGACCAAATGGTGTACTCTTGTTCCTATTTCTTATGGTCTCAAGGTTTTATAGAACCTAAAAGCAACAAACCTTAAGATGAATTTTGGAAGATCTTAATTGTATTTGATGTTTTAACATTCACTTGTGCTTGTCCAAAACCATAATCTAAATGTTGATGGGTATTACGTTCATATAAAGGGGCACATAGTTGGGATGTGATCATACTAGTCTGCTTCACTTGGAAACTGTTACAAGGATGTGCAGAGTGAGATTTGGAGACCTCAATCACTATAAGAATTTTAAAACCATAAGCAAAAAACAAAATTATTTTCATTCCATTATCATGTGTGACGCCAAGCAGAGTTACCGGACAATGATGTTAATGAGAGAGGTAACGGAAGACAATGGAGAAACATTCAAAATGCTGATGAGAGAGAAGGAAGAGATTAACGAGAAAGAAACACAATTCAGATATTGACAGACCGGTTGCTTTGAACCTGAACTGTTTGAAGTTTGATGGACAGGTGATACCCCAGCGGGGGGATAAAAGGAGCAGGTTTGCTAAGGCACGAGACACACCACGAGACCCTGGGAAGAGCAGTGTGCCCCCACAAGTTGGTGGAAGTTTGGAGGAGCGGTTCACGGGAACCGATCAGAAGCTCACAGGGTGTAAAGGTACGATCGGTGGGAACCTGGGGTGTGTGTCCGCCCTTGCCTGGGTGCCGGGTTCACTGTGGAAGAATGATCGTATCTGGAACGGACGGGTCACAGTTGGTGACCACAGCGGGATAGAAGACATCAAAAGGTCTGCCCGAAACCAACTGCGAAGACATCCAAAAGGTCTGCCCGAAACCAAATTGCATCTCTCTCTCTCTCTCTCTCCCCAACGGTACAACAACAGCGACTACTGCGAACTGCACTAAACTGAACTGAACTCTGCTTCACTTAAGACTGATCATTTTACCCCCAGACTGCGATAGAGCTTGGTTGATTGCTATTACCTTAGTTCTGTGTATATGTGTGCATTATCATTGCTAACCTGTTACATTTATATCCTTACGATTAGTGTACTGTATTATTTATTTCTTTAATAAAACTTTATTAGTTCCTAGTAATCCAGACTCCAACGAGCATTCCATTTCTGCTGGTTTGGCAACCCAGTTATGGAGTACATAACACCATCAAAAAAATAAAGGCCTACCATAATAATTCTAGTCTGCTCCTTAAAACAGATGATAACTCTGGAAGCTTTAGAATTAAAATTTGAAATATATTGTATGTATAAAACATCTGTGAAATTTTAGATTTGTCATTGTTGATGGAAGATAAATTCTGAACTGAAATTAAAGAATCGGATGAATAAGTCCTCTCACCTGCTGTACAGACTTTCCCATGGGTGAACCAGCATGCCGCATCTGTTTTTGGGAGGACTCCATTGGGAAAGTGAATTACTTTCCCTGTTAACCGTAGTATATCCGTTTCCATATCTACAAGGTAAGTGTGATGCAGTTCATCTCCTTCACCATCAGTGTCCAGGATTACATAATCAGCAAAGCTTTCTCCGTTTTCATTGGTCCAGATTCTTTGGTTAAAGCCTTCAAACCTGATGTTTTTGGAAAACTTTGCTATGTTGCTGCCGGAGATCCAAGCTCCGTGCTTTTTATTGTTGTGCATAGCTTTGGCAAGAAAGTAGATTGCATTGTAGATTGTTCCAAACAGAGGTGACACCTGCTGAGCAAGAATAAACTGCTTGAAAGACGTTCCTATTTTCAAATCCTCTGTTAGTAGTGGGTTGCAATTAAATGATGATAAGTTTGCATTCCCAATTTCCATTGAGAATGTGGCCACAGGGATTTATAAAGGTTAGAAATGTGGATTGAACACATCATTGTACAACTCATATTCTGAGTTCTTTTTATTTACTTATTATTCTGTTTGCACAGATTGTCTTCTTTTGAACTTTGGCTGTGTATGGGGTCTTTCTTATTTTTATGTTAAATTTTAAATGGCTTCTTTGTTATGTTATACTGGGGAGTGCTGAGAAAGTCTCTAGCTAGACAGTTGCTTGGGTTAATACAGACAGCAGGGTGCTATTAACCAATGGGTGGTCATGTATCGTTTTGTTTTCGGACACCATGCTGTATCATATGACTGGGGACGGGGTTTTTGGCGGGGAGTCAGAGGAGAGACGGGGAGTCAGAGGAGAGACGGGGAGTCGGGGGAGAGACGAGGAGTCGGAGGAGAGACGAGGAGGACGGCGGACGGGGGTTTTTGGCAGGGAGTCGGAGGAGAGACGGGGAGTCGGAGGAGAGACGAGGAGGACGGTGGACGTGCGGAGAGGCTCCGGTTGATCACTTCGGGTGGTCCCGAGCCGTGAGTCGACAGGATCCAGGTGGTCGTCAGGAATCGATTGAGCTCCAACGGTTGCGCGCGAAGAACTTGGACTTTGATAAGTCTGGCGCCTTTTTTTCATTACTTCCTTTTCTGTATCGAATTTATATTAATGTCATAGAATTAGTAATGTCTATAAAGTGTACTTGGTAAAACGTACTGGGTGTGCTGGCTGATGATCGATGTTTGGGATTGATTCGGGCGGCAACCGACTCAGTGGGAAGCATTCAGGCAGGTGCTGGGTGGGATTTCCCCTAGACATATACGAGCCAATATAACTGAGCATTACAGCTGTATGTCAGTCTTTGTATATGTGGAGGGTTTCATCAATTCTATTGTATTTCTACGTTCTACTGTGAAAGCATTCAAGAAAATGAATCTCAAGGTAGTATATTAGTGACACATTTACATACTTTGAAAATAAATTTACTTTGAACTCTGAACTTTGAAAATAATTCATGAATTATATGTACATGCCAGGATGCAGTTATATAATATAGAAATATGGAATTTATAACATAGAAGAAGGCCACAGGCTCAAAAAGAGCTATTCAGAATTTCAGACTAATCTTTCTTCTCAGTTCTCAGTCTACCGCACATAAAACATGCACTCAGGCTCTCTTAAGTATGAATCACACACAAAATGCTGGAGGAACTCAGCAGGTTAGGCAGCTTCTATGGAAATTAATAAACAGTCGACCTTTAGGGTTGAGACCCTTCAGCAGGACTGGAAAGGACGGGGGAAGACACCAGAATGAAAAGGTAAGGGGAGGAGAAGGAAGATAGCTAGACGGTGATAGGTGAAGCCAGGTTGATTGGAAAGATAAAGGGCTGGAGAAGAAGTATGCCCAGGGTTTTTATTTCCGCTGTACTTTCAGGTAAGTGGTCCTAAAACTGCTCCTTGAATGAATGCAACTTGCTTTAAATTAGTACTTTTAGTTCCTAACTCTCTGCTATGGGAAATTTCTGGTTTATCATGCATTCCAATTTTATGCACCCTTATTAAATCTTCTGTTAGTATCCTCTGTTATGAAGAAAATAACCCAGTTGAGCCAATCACTCTTCATAGTTAACCGCTTTCAGCCTGAGCAACTTCTTCATAGTTCCTCTAAACCATATCCTGATGCCAACACATCTTGGACTGTGGTGAGCAGAACTGTAGAAACAAACTAGCAATGGCTAAATAGATACTTAAGTAGATCTATAAGTACTCATTGATCTCACGACATATGTTTTGTCCAATATAAGAAAATACACTGTACGTCTTCTTAATTTGCAGTACATCTTATTTGCTGATCTGTGCATCTATTCTCCAAGTTTGTTTTTCCTTTGACTTGGCTGCTTCCATAGCCACATTCTTCTCTAGTTTAGAGTTTATTCCTCCAGGAGTTCCTCCAGCATTTTGTGTGTTTTGCTCTAGATTTAATTTTCCATTTTTCTGGATCCTTTCCTCACCATCTGCTACATAACTTAATTTTTTTATCATCAGCATATTTCATGGTCCAGGACTGATTCCAAATAAGATCATAAGGCAGAAGTAGAATTTGGTCATTCAGTCCATCACTCAGCCTGCTCCCCATTTCATCACTGTTGGCTTACAATCCCCCTCAACCCCATTCTCCTGCCTTGTCCCCATAACCTTTGAAACTATTACTAATATGCTTTCAATACACCCAATGAATTGGCCTTCACAGCCATCTGTGGCAATGAATTTTACAGATTCACCACCCTCTGGCTAAAGAATCATCGATAAATACATTGAACAATCATTGACAAATACTTCAAAAAGCAAACAACCTAGCACTGAGCCCTGCAGGACCCCTCTGCAAACAACCTTTCAGTTGTTTGAAGCAGTGCCCATTAATACTCTTTGCTTCCTGTGAATGACTCGGATTTAGACCCAACATGGGTGTGATGCGTCAGTGTGCAGTATGGCAGCTCTTCAAACCCAGTTTAGATTTTCCACTAATTTGACCATGTTGTATGCACTGCCTTCGTTCTCAAAAACCACAAAGATAACTTTCCTGCAACAAACCCATAGTATCATTAATGAATCCCTGTCTTTCAAAATGAAAAGTTCCCTCAGATATTTTTCTCTATTAGTTTACCCACCATTAATGTTGGGTTGACCAACCTATTACTGTGTCATTTTTTAATTGTGGTAGAATGTGATAACTTTTTCTCTGCACATTCTTGGTTTTAACGTTCAGGTCACAGATGATCAAACAGAATGATACGACTGTACAAAGGAAATACGATTTAACAGTTAAATGAAGCAGACATTGTGGTTTTTGAGTCCAGAAACGTAGTAATCTCAGATGTAGTTCTAAAGGATGTCTCAACTTTCAACTCAGGAAGCAAAGAAAATTCCTCCAAATATTTAATTTTCATTGTCAGTAAGAAAGCAGGATTGACTTCAGGGTTTTGAATCAGTAGGAATGATTAAATAATTTTCTGAAATGTGTGGTTCCACTAAACCATGAAAAAACGTTTGGGCAAGGCACCTGAATTAATTAAACCCCCATCACACTTCATGGTCATTAATAAAACAGGGGAGATGGCTATAAAATTTAAAGAAATATAAAACTTGAATTTCAACAGTACCTGTTCAGGGTTCAAGTGAGTTGAAATTTCCTGCTTTTTCACACGTTCCTGAAATGCCTGATGAAATGACATTCTTGTAGAATCCATCGTGATGGTCAGCACTGAGTCATAAGCCTTCTGCAGCTTGGAGTTATTCACCAGCACTGGGTAGGGAGTCCTTTCGTACGGGAGGCTGTATAGAAGAGTGTCGTATGGTACAAAGATATAACTGCCATCGGTCATCTGCATGTCATGGGCAACTTCCAAAATCTGTTCCTGAACCCTGCCTCCAATGAGAACTGAATGCATGCACATGATGATCACTGAAAACACACAGAAAAATAGTATTATGAAAGTATTATCGTAGGTTACAGATTTGTGATTTATTTTATTGTCACAAAAGGTATTTTATCTTTCAAACACCACATATTTATTACTCAAGTTTGATCATCTTATACAGTTCTATGAAATGTTTGGTTCACTCTCAATATAAGACTGATATAGTTAGCCAATTGCATCCAACTTTCCTCGTATTGTGAAAGGCTGAATGTCCAGGGTAGAAACACTTCTAAAACTATCAAGAATATGTTGTCACCTGTGGCTTAGTTAGATCACTCTTTGCTTCAAATAAAACAGTTCCAGTTTAATTCTGACTCAGAGACATGAGTGCATAAATTGCTAGGCAAGTACTCTGGTAAAGTATTAATGCAGAGTTGTCTATTAAGTGACCAGCATTCCATTAAATGTGCTTTCTCAGGTAGCTGCAAAGGATGCCATAGGACTGATTTATGGAAGAGTAGAGAAGGCTTCTTTGATAACTCAATGATATTTATGTCTCAATCAAATTTTCTAGAACTGTTTATGTGATTATCTTACACTACTTGCATCCATAAACCAGTAACTGAATTTCCTACAATACATAACCTTTTCACTGGTTGTGCTAAAGTGATGCATTGAAAAGTGGCAATAGAAATGCTTAATTTCCTCTTGAGAAAGGAGAATTAGGGAAGCTCTCCTCAGTGTGTACCCACACCTCAAGGACTGCAGAAATTGAAGAAGGCTGCTCACCACCACCTTCTCATGGGCAACCAGGAATAGGCATTAAAGGTTGGCTCAGCCTGCGAAGCCCACATTGTTGGGATGAATATAAAAAAGGGATGTTTCAAAGAATGAATTATTGCATCTTGCTACCAAACCAAGTACACTGGGGGTCTGCGATAGGATGTATTGAAGCAGAAGTTGGGGGGATTTTTTAAGTATAATTCAGTGAACATGCACAAAGAATCAGAGCTTCTAGGAGGGTTTATAGGAAGCAAAAAGAGAAAAAGTGGAAGAAAAGAGAACAAGTTTTAGCTTTATCACTACTTAACTGGGTGATGGCCAGTTCAGGTAGAAAATGATGAGACTTGTTCATTTAATTACAAGGGAACTGTTGATGCCTTGCAATAGGCCAGTGCCACAATCGTTGTTACTACCAAACA
This sequence comes from Mobula hypostoma, assembly GCF_963921235.1. NCBI lineage: Eukaryota > Metazoa > Chordata > Chondrichthyes > Myliobatiformes > Myliobatidae > Mobula > Mobula hypostoma. The sequence continues at coordinate 108,632,510 of NC_086106.1, read as the reverse complement.
ACCACCTAGCACTAAAAATTAGCTCTACAGGCATGATGTTTCAGACCTTTGGGATTAATCATTACTGAATTTTTTAAGTGGCTGATTTTATTTTATTTTTCTGTCTTCTTAAAATCTCTCACTTCCTTTTTCATTTCTACTTTCATTTCACTGTGTATGATATTGTGCATTAACAAGATCTGGAACTTAAGAACACAAAGAGGGAACTTTCTTTCATTGATTGAGGTATCAAGTATGAGATTAGGGAGTTTCTGTTAGTTAAAAATAAATAAACAGCATCAGCTGAAGTTATGTGTACTGTTCCGTTCACCACAATATGGGAAGGATGTGATTCCCAAGAGGAAGTATAAAGAAGTTTTATGAAGTTGTATGAAGATGATGCCACAACTGGAGAATTTTAGGTCTGGGGAAAGTTTAGTCAGACTGGACACTTTTTCTTTTAAAGGCTGAGAGGAGATTTCCATCCTGGCTATGGTCTCTTTTCACTGCTGCCATTGGGACGAAAGTCCCACACCACCAGGTTCAGGAACTGTCATTACCCTTCAACCATCAGGCCTTTGAACCAGCATGGGTAACTTCACTCACCTTGACACTGAACTGATAACCTTTGAACTCACTCTCAACGATTCTACAACTTATGTTATCATTATTTATTTATTTTTGTGTTGGTACAGTTTGTCTTCTTTTGCACATTGATTGCTTGTCAGTCTTTGTATATAATTTTTTCATTATTCTTTGTTCTACTGTGAATGCCTGCAAGAAAATGAATCTCAGGGTAGCTTCTGGTGACATTATGTACTTTGATAAAAATTTACTTTGAACTTTGAATAGTGAGATTTAGTTTAAAAGAAAGGATAGAAAGTAACTATTCACATTGGGGTGGCAGGGTAACGTAGTGGTTTGAACAACACTTCGCAGTATCAGCGACACTGGTTCATTTCTCGCTGCTGTCTGTAAGGAGTTTGTACTTTCGACACGTGACCGCATGGGTTTCCTCCTGGTGCCCTGGTTTCCTCCCACAGTCTTGGTCAGTAGGTTAAGTGGTCATTGTGAATTGTCCTGTGATTAGGCTAGGCTTATATCGGGGGTTGCTGGGTGGTGTGTCTCGATGGGACAGAATGGCCTGTTTCATACTGTGCCTCAATAAATCAATAAGTACATAATAGATAAATACTTAACCAGGGGGCTGTAGTACGGAGTTAAGGAGTGGGATAATACTGGCTAACACACATCAAAGTTGCTGGTGAACGCAGCAGGCCAAGCAGCATCTGTAGGAAGAGGTGCAGTCGACGTTTCAGGCCGAGACCCTTCGTCAGGACTAACGAATTCTGGCTAATACTGGCTAACGCTTCTTTTGTCAGCATATATTCCTTGAGCTGATTTCCATGATTCTGTGTTACATTTCTTGATTTAACCTTTTCTGGAGAAAGAGGTGGTTTCCACCTTATTCAGTCATACAGTTCTTTCTCTATACTCTGGTGCATTCTACATATTGGATACGGGTGTCACGGTAGCGTAGCGGTTAACGCGATGCTATTACAGCTTGGGGCGCCAGAGTTCTGAGCCCAATCCCAGCATTCTCTGTAAGGAGCTTGTACGTCCTCCCCATGGAATGCATGGGCTCCCTCGTTTCCTCCGGGTGTTCCGGTGTTCCTCCACAGACCAAACATGTACCTGTTCGTGGGTTAATTGTTCATTGCAATTTGTCCCGTGATTAGGCTTGGGTTAAGTCGGGGTTGGCGGGCAGCACCACTCAAAGGGCCAGAAGGGCCTGCCCCACACTGTATCGCTAAGTTAGTTAATGAATTAATTAAATTGATGGTGTGTGTCACACACAGGCTGATCTGCATTGATTGTCCATCTATCATTTCCCCCTGACAAGACTTTGAACGTCACAATGTGAGCTTGGAAGAACAATAAAATGGAAGTGATACGAATTGTTTCATTCTTCAAGGAGAGAGCTTAACTTTATTTATCGCATGTACATCGGAACATAGAGTGAGGTGCGCCATTTGCATCAAATCAAGTTAGCGTGGGTTGTGCTGGGCACCATGCTTCCAGAGCCAACATACCATACCCACCAGCCACTAACCCTAACCTGTGTGTCTTTGGGATGTGGGTGGAATCTGGAGCACCTGGAGGAAACCTCGCAATCACGGAGAGAGCATACAAACTCTTTATAGACAGCTGTGGAAAGAGAACCCCAGTCTTACAGCTGGCACGGTAAGGCACTACGCTGACCTGTGCCACCTCATCCAACAACCAGGAAAAGGTACATTGAAGAACTGAGCAGTGCTGTAAATTTGCACAATCCTTCGCTGTCAGGGATCAGCACTGTCCTAATCAGTAGAGTACGCATTGTAAACCTACACTGACTAGTTCAACTCCAGACAAAAATCCATACGTACTGCAAAGTTTGTCAAGAGATTTTATTTTCTCCAGAGCTTTTCTGATCGCTGCCGGTTCTTTGGCCACTGGCAACACAATTCGCACAGGCAAGCCTTGTTTCCTGAGAGCACTAGCCAGGTTCACAGCGGTATCCACCCAGATGTCTTCAGCTGATGAGACGATGGCCACATGTGCCCACCTGAAGTATTTCATCACCTTGAAGAGAACGTGTGCTGGAGATGGCAAAGTTCGCACAAACGTTGGGTAATTTATGGCATCATCCAATTCGTAATTAACACAAGCCCATGAAAATATAATTCTATTCCAGTTTTTCCCCAGAAGGGAAGCTGCATCACAGTAGCCTGGATTCACTGGGCCAATGAATCCAGATGCCATATATGAATAGTCAACAAAAGTAACTAATGCTTTGGAGGTTTGACAGTCTTCATTTAATATCACATAATCTAAGTGGTTGCCGAGACTTAAGGAAGAATCCTTGTTGATTTGATCAACAGCCAATTTAGCAGCAACATCTGGAAGAGCTTTGGCAAAAATAGGGTCACATGCCCAGGGCCCAATGACCCCCACCTTGTATGTCAAACAGTGCACAGAACAAGGAAAAGTTAGTGCAACCAGAACGGTCCAATAAAATTGAAATGGGGGCAAAGTATAGGATGCGAACTTTTGGAGCTTTTCCTTGTTAATCCAAAAGGGGTGGCTTGATAACTTCAACGTGACACTATAGAAATAGGAGGAACACTGAAACATGGTTATCTTACAGCAGTCCAGACTACCAGTAGGAAGGTGCATTCAAAGCTTAGCCCAAACTCTTTCAGAAATACTTGCACTTAGTCCAAATTCTTTTAGAAATACTTGCAGTGTCCTGCAAAAGAAAAATAGACACAGGTTTTATTCTAAACACAAGAGATTCTGCAGATGCTGGAAATCTAGAGCAACACACACAAAATGCTGGAGGAACTCAGCAGGTCAGACAGCATCTATGGAGAAGAATACACAGTCAACATTTTGGGCCACGACCCTTCATCAGGACTGGAGAGAAAGGGGGAGGAAGCCAGAATAAGAAGGTGGGGAAGGGGAGCTGGCAGTTGATAGGTGAAGCCAGGTGAGGGGGTAGGTGGAGGGGGGACTAAAATAAAGCTGGGTGCTGATAGGTGAAAAAGGGAAGAGGTTGAAGAATAAGAAATCTGATAGGAGAAGTCAGTGGACCATGGGCGAAAGGGAAGGAGGAGGAGCACCAGAGAAGATGATGGACAGGTTAGAACAAGAAAAGAAGTTAGAGTGCAGCCAGAATGGAGAAAGTTAAAAGGGAGAAGAGGAAGGAAGAGAAGTTACCAAAAGTTAGAGAAATCGATGGTGTAACTACAAAACATTAAACTAATTCAAAGGAAGACATGGGAATGTGGGTCTCGGTTCATGTTTACTTTAAGCTAGGTGCGTGCATAATCACATGGTAGTGTGATGACATATGCAATTCACATATTTTTACATATAACCTGCGATGAATTACTTAAATGCATAAGAATGCTTAATCAAATAATATACATACAAGATTATTCAAATATTACTGAAATATTAAATACACAACAGTGTTCATGCCATCAGATTGGAGGCTACCAACTTGAGGCAGCTTATTCTTCCCATGAACATTCGTTCATTTTCATTTATCCTTGAATGTACATTTTGACATTACGATGTCATTGCTCTTCTCTGTTTAAATACACTTCCCAACATGTCTTCACTAAATCTTACCTCTTCGCTCTGCTCAGATCAGTGACTTGATCTAGGCAGCTAAATCACTGATGAAGAGGCACACTGGAGGGAGCACATTGTGGTAACTTTGCTCATTTATAAAGAAGAAAATGTCTTTGTTTAAGTACTGTGATTGCATTTTTGGCTTATACAGCACTGTGCAAAAAGTCTTAGGCACATATATATAGCTAGGGAGCCTAAGAGTATAGCAATTTAATGTATTGCACTGTACTGCCGCTGCAAAAGAAGACAAATTTCATGACCTACGTGAATCAGAATCCGAATCAGAATCAGATTTTTTATCACCGGCATGTGACATGAAATTTGTTAACTTAGCAGCAGCAGTTCAGTGCAATACATAATCTAGCAGAGAGAGAAAAAAAAAAATAAAATACAACATAATAAATAAACAAGTATATCAATTACGTATATTGGATAGATTTTTTAAAAATGTGCAAAAACAGAAATACTGTATATTAAAAAATCGAGGTAGTGTCCAAAGCTTCAATGTCCATTTCGGAATCAGATGGCAGAGAAGAAGCTGGACCTGAATCACTGAGTGTGTGCCTTCAGGCTTCTGTATCTCCTACCTGATGGTAACAGTGAGAAAAGGGCATGCCCTGGGCGCTGGAGGCCCTTAATAATGGACGCTGCCTTTCTGAGACATGATAAACGTGATTCTGAAATAGGTCTCTATTGTGGACTGAAAGTGGGAAGGGGGCAGGGAGAAGGGAATCATTATTTAGAGCGGGAAGCATCAGAGAGACATTCTGTAATGATTGATAAACCAATTATTTGGAATTAAGTGGCCTTTCCTGGTATCTTAGGGCTGGGTGTATCTACAACCACACCAGCCCCCACACCTGGCACTTCTTCTCTGCCATCTGTCCTACATCCCTCCTGTGACACTCCACCCTCACCTTTCCCAACATCCTTTGCTCCCACTGGATTTACAATCCCACTGTCCACTCCACGTTGACAAGTGCAGTACTGTGCAAAAGTCTTAGGCACCCTAGCTAAATAAATATGCCTAAACTTTTTAATGAAGTAGAAATAGGAACCCAGCTTTCATTGAAACACCTTTTCAATTCATTTTTTAACATCTCAAAACTAATATGATCCATACTTCCTTCTCTTTATGTTCCTCTTCTAACCATTTAGGCTCTTAAAATTCTAATTCAAGCGTCACCCAATGACCGTTTCTTCAATTTATCTCTGTCTGTTTCCTACATTTTTTGACTTGTCTCCTGCACATGATTACACTCCAAAATTTATTACTCAAGCTCAGTGCAAAGTATTGCATTGGTACCACAAATGATTCTCTTGCAATCTTTGATCATTTCTATTCATTCAATTGGATTAGTAAACCTAAATTTGGTTAAATCGATGAAATTATAAAGATAGTCTCCAATACAAGGAAATGGCAAAACTAAATCTATGTAAAGATCTGTGCAAAATCCATGTGCCAGATTATCCACATATTTTGCAGCTGGATACACCAATTATGCTGTCCAACTGACATTGCGAAAACACTGTATATTGAAGATGCCTTACACACTGTATAACTGAATACACAGAGGAAACGATCTGCAGCAAAATGAAAATGCCGAAACTTAGAAGTGCCAGGCTGAAATTAAATATCAAATTGAAACATTGTCATTCTGTTTATTTATATTCTAATTGTAATTCCAAATAAACTAAAACCCATATCCACAATTAACTGCACAGCCTCTTGTAACAATAACAAAGCTGGATTAATCAACCAATTCAATAATCTACAACATATTTCTTTTTGTTATTTATTAATATTGTTTTCAGTGGCTTTTAAAATATTGAATATAAAATCAAACTTACCTATTCTAAGGCGATGAAGTGAGTCTGCTGTTTCTCCTCATTCTCAGTTTAACAAGGTCTAACACCTCAGATGATGATCTGATTAAATTCTATTACATTAGATTTCCTAACACCTTCAGCCATTCAACAATACTAAAATAGATTCCTCATTCGTGTTATCTTTCTTATACCTATCTAAAACATATATCCATAAAATGCAATTGCAAAGAGAAAAGGAAACCTCATTAGTTATCACAGATGGCAGTCTCTGTTCTGAATATAAATTAGCAAATACTTTACATGAATGTGTACCAAAGCTGTGTAAGTCAATGACCTTAAGATTAAGTTCAGTTGCATAGCAATGCTAAGTCTCTGAGCAAGAGAACAGGATAAATATAATTAATAAACATGATGGATCAGTGAATTTACTCCAGGTAATTAAAGGCGCTGCATCAACTCTTAGATCACAGTAAACACGAGGAATTCTTCAGATGATGGAAAGTCCTGACGAAGGGTCTCGGCCCGAAACCTCGACTGTACCTCTTCCTAGAGATGCTGCCTGGCCTGCTGCGTTCACCAGCAAATTTGATGTGTGTTTCCCAGATCACAGTTGCAGCTTGTGTCCACTAGATGGGTCTATCAAATAAGTTTCCTAAATCTATTTCAATCTTGAGTGTCCAAATAACTATTAACCGTGTCAAATGCCACAGCTGTTGTTTTATAAAACAGCCATCCAGATTTTCAACTTGCAGAGTAATTGCTAAGGACACCAAAAATGTAAAACCAAATGCCATTCACCATTGGGTCCTTGCCAGGTCCATGCAGAACAATCCTATCAGTCCTTATTTCTCCTCCAGCAATCACTCTCCTTCTACATGCCCATTAAATAGATACTACTACCACCTTACCTATACCAGGAGTAATTTAATAAAGCTAATGAAACTTGTCATTGTATCTTGAGATATAGGGGTAGATACCAGAGCAACAGGATGGGATCACAGGGAGGAAGAAGTTCAAGCTCTACACAGGACGCACTGGAGTTCAGAAAATATCCCAAGTTGTTGGAGCCATGAGACACCGACTATTGCACCATTGTGCCACTAGTGTATGCAAATGTACCCTTGGCAGCTAGAAGTGTTGTGTGGCATGACTTGTTACCTTGTTGGACTGGATACCTCTGTTGGTTGATTTTAATGAAGGATATTCTGTACATAGCTCTACCAATGCTCCTTGCACTTTGCAATCAACAACACTTAACAACAAAGATGGAATATTATTACATGAGCGAGTAGCAGGGCGTAATTCAGTACAAAGGAAATTCAAGAGAGGAATTCACTAAACAGAGTCGTGCTAATGGCAGGCAATGGACATGGTGAGCTGAAGAAATATAAGTAGCCTCAACCAAATACAGTGCAAGTGGGAAAAAGTTGCCAAAGTTCTAGGCAGAGGGAATTGTGGCCTGATATGACCATAAAGTTAACATTGTTACTCATGATAAGGCCGGAGATGTATGTTGATAATGTAGTGTATTTAATATTTCAGTAATATTGTAAATATATTGTTTGATTAAACATTCTTTGTTTGTTTACATAATTCATTATGGGTTATATGTAAAAGTATGCGAATGGCATACATTATTATGCCACCATGTCATATGTGTGTGCCTCACTAAAGAAAAGACTAATTACACAAGTATTCTGGGCTTCCATGTTTTTTCTTTTGATTAGTTTCTGAATTATAAAACATAATAGTGGTGATGAAGTAGGTTTGAAATGAATCTGAGACAACTACCTACATGTTGAAGTGCAGCACATTTCATTCTTTGGAAGGGACAGACAGAGAGAGGGAGCGAGGGAGAGAGGGAGGGAGGGAGAGAGAGAGAGAGGGAGGGAGGCATAGAGGAAGGGAGGGAGGGAGGGAGAGAGAGAGAGAGAGGGAGGGAGGCATAGAGGGAGGGAGGGAGAGAGGGAGAGAGGGAGGGAGAGAGGGAGAGAGAGAGAGAGAGAGACAGAGAGACAGACAGAAAGAGAGAGAGACATTTGAGTTTTTTAAAAAAAAGCACAGTACGTGTTTTTTTGCCAGGGAGAAAGATGAGTTAAAAAAAGGGCAGAAAGTGAATGAAATTCACAGCCTCATAAGCAATAAGTCCAGGATGATAATGATAATAAGAATATAAGCAGAAATAGCTGGCTACATTGGAAAAATAAATACATTTGATTGCAGAACAGGTAACTGGTTGATGTATACTAATGAATTGAGCAATATTTTGAAGCAAATGAAGTAGCCAATGAAAAGCAAGTGTCTGTTTTTCTGCAAGTAATAGATGGAAAAGCATACAGCTTGCTTAGATATTTGACTGCTCCAACTAAACTACCTGGAATGAGCTTTGCAAATATCATGAGAGTAATGCAGAAATATATAGAAACAAAACCATTGTTGATTGCAGAATACTTTAGGTTTCATAAGCTTACATGGCTGAAATGAAGAAATTGCCCGAGCCTTTTCAGTTCAGTAATGGGTTTAAGGATGCACTGAGAGATCATTTGGTTCGTGGAATCTTACAGGAAGTCATTCAAAAATGGCTTCTAAATGAAGCAGATTTTAAAAAAGCGGTTGAAATTACTGAATCAATGGAAACATTAGCCAGAAACACAAATAGGTTGCTGCCAGTAATGTAAGTGAGCGTGGACAAAATTGCAACATCTAAACAGAAAACTGCCTGGCTGAACAAATTGTGTTACCACTGTGGCAGAGGCTCACATACAGCAGACCAATGCAATTTTAAAGGTGAAATCTGCAGAAAATGCAACAAAGTAGGACACGTACAAACAGAATGCTAGACAGACAAAAATAAAAGGACTGCACAGGGAAGAGAAAAAGATAAGAAGTCAAGTTGCAGTTTCAAAAAGAGCACAAATCTGCATGCTGTCGATGAAAAATCTGATAATGATGAGAGTGACACAGAACTGAGTAATCTTGAGATATACCATGAGAAAACTAATGAGAGACGAGCAATGTGACTTATACCAGAAGTGAATGGTAAAGAAATTAAAATGAAATTGGACACTGGCTCAGCTGTTTCAGTTATTTCACAAAATGAGTTTGAATGGCATTTCAAAGATTCTGAACTGAAGCCTGCTGATATCCAACTAAGAACTCATACCGGAGAAAAGAAAGCTCCAGTGGGAATGACATTCATAACGGTGAAATACAACAACCAACAAGCCACATTGGACTTGTATGTGGTTGAAACAGGAGGGCCCGCATTGTGGGCCCATGATTGGCTGAGCCAACTACAACTTGATTGGAGATGCAGCCACATTTTTTGCATGTCATATCCCCTGAAAGAGAGTCCATTGAAAGTGAATTATGAAAGGCACTGGATAATGTCACAGCAGTGTTCAAGGATGGCACTGGAAGACCCAAAAATATCAAAGGTAAAACAGTGTTAAATGAAAATGCCACATCCAAGTTTTACAAAGCCTGTTCAGTTCCTTATACCATCCATGATAACGTGGTCAATGAGCTGGATCGCATGGAGGCTGAGGGAATTCTTACCAAGGTTGAGTGGAACCCGTGGGCAACGACAGTGGTCCCAATAGCCAAGAAGAATGGATCTGTCAGGATCTGTGGTGATGTTAAGGTTACCATCAACCCAGAACTGAAATTAGATCAACACCCTCTGCCCAGGATAGAGGATACCTTTGCAAACCTTTTCGGAGGGAAACATGCAGCAAAGTGGGCTTAGCTAACACCTACCTACAGACAGAGAAGGAAGAAGATTCCAGCATGTTTCTCACCATAAACACTGACAACGTGATTTATCGCAATAATAGGCTTGTTTTTAGTAGAATCTGCACCTGCACTCTGGCAGAAAACTATGGAACAGGTCCTGCAAGGCTGTCCAGGCACTCAGTGTTTACCTGGATGACATCACTGTTACCAATGAGGATGGCAAGGAACATCTCCAGAATCTCAAGGCAGTGTTATAAAGGTTAGAAATTTATGGGTTCAGAGCACGATGCAACAAATGTGAATTCTTTAAACCAAACATCATTTAGTGTGGTCGCACCATTGATGCACAAATATTTACACAAGTGTGCAGAGAAAATCTCAGCAGTGTGGATGCCCCATGGCCAAATGACGTGTCACAGTTGTCATCCTTTTTATGATTTACCAATTATTATAACAGGTTGAAAGGTAAAAGTAAATTTGTTATTAATGTACATATATGTCATCATATACAACCCTGGGATTCATTTTCTTGCAGGCATACTCAGTAAATCCAAGAACTATAGTAGAATTAATGAAAGACGGCTGGACAAACAACCAATGTGTAAAAGTCAACAAACTGCAAATGCAAACTAGAAAAACTTTAGATTATGAAGACACGTAGTCCCCTTTTACTGTCATTTAGTAATGCATGCACTAAGAAATGATACATTATTTCCTCCGGTGTGATATCACAAAAACACAGGACAAACCAAGACTGAAAAAACTGACAAAACCACATAATTATACATATAGTTACAACAGTGCACAATACCATAATTTGATGAAGAAAGTCCGTGAGCACAGTAAAGTTCAAAGTTTCTCAAATGTCCCACATCTCACGCAGACGGGAGAGGGAAGAAAGACTCTCCCTGCCATGCCGACCACAATCCGATTCTGAGTCATCCGAAAACTTCGAGCTCTGATCAGCTCTCCGACACCGAGTACTGAGCGCCATCTCTGTCCGAGCGATTCGACCTCTTTCTCTGTTGCCAAAAGCAGGCAAGGCCGGGGATTTTGAGGCCTACCCTCCGGAAGATTCCCGACCACACAGTAATGACAGCAGCGGACGGGCGTTTCTGAAATTTCTCCAGATGTTCCTCTGTGCTTTCACGTCCATTCCCCATCAAATCAGAAATTGTCCACGGCTCCTATTTAACAGATACGATATCATTTTTCACCGGAGAGCTGCGCACGCCTTTAATAATAATAATACTTAATAATATTAATAATAATAAATAAGTAAGAAATAAATATCGAGAACATGGAAGAAGAGTCCTTGAAAGTGAGCCTATTGATTTTGGGAACAGTTTAGTTCAGTAGCCTGGCAAACCTGGTTACTGTGCTCCACCCTTTGAACTTATTACAACAGATCGGGAAGAAATGCCAATGGACAAAGCAGTGTGAGGTGGCTTTCCAAAACACAAGGGAAATGGTGACACCAAGCACTCTACTCATATATTATGATCCACAGCGTCCAGCGAAGCTTGTCTGTGATGTTTCACCTTAAGGCATAGGTGCAGTCATGTTCCACGGTACGTGTGATAGAAATGAATGGCTCATAGCCTGTGCATCACATTCCCTTACCGCTCCAGAGAAAAATTAGGCACAAATTGACAGAGGCCTTGAGTCTGGTTAGGTTTGGGGTGTAAAATGTTTCAGTCAGTATGGGACAGAATTTACCCTCATTACTGATGATCAACCACTGGTGTCCGTTTTCAATCCATTGAAGGGAGTTCCGCTAACAGCAGTGGCAGGAATTCAGAGACGGGCCCTCTTTCTTGGAGGACACAATTACGAGATTGAATCCAAGAGGACGACTACCCTTAGAAATGCTGATGGATTGTCCCATCAGAAAAACACTCCACTTGACTCATTCTCCCTAAGCTAAATCAAGTAATAGTAAAGAGGATAGCAAAAGTTCCTTCAGAGGCATAAAGTGTAAAAGAGAAGCGAGAGTGCATATCAGACTGCTGGAAAATGATGCTGGAGAGGTAGTAATGGGGAAAGAGAAATGGTGGACAAACTGAATGTATTCTGCATCAGACTTCACTTTGGAAGACAAGAGCGATATAATGGAAGTTCCAGGTGTCGGGGGTCATGAAGTGTGTGAAGCTACCATTACTAGAAAGAAGATTCTTAGGAATTGAAAGGTCTGAAGGTAGATAAGTCACCTGGACCAGATGCTCTATACCCCAGGTTTCTGAAAGGGGTAGCTGAAGAGATTGTGGAGGCATTAGTAATGATATTTCAAGAATCACTAGATTCTGGAATGGTTCTGGAAAACTGGGAAATTTCAAATGTCACTCCACTCTTCAAGGAGAGAGAGGGAAGAAAGGAAACTATAGGCCAGTTAGTCTGACCTCAGTAGTTGGGAAGATGTTGGACTTGATTGTTAAGGATGAGGTCTTAGGGTACTTGAAGCCACACGACAAAATAGGCCGCAGTCATCGTGCTTGCCTCAAGGGAAAATCTTGCCTGACAAATCTGTCAGAATTCTTTGAAGAAACAACAAGCAATTTAAACAAAGGAGAATCAGTTGATGTTGTGTACTTGGATTTTCAGAAGGCTTTTGACAGGGTGCCACAAAAGAGGCTGCTTTACAGGCTACAATCCCATGGTATGACAGGAAAGATTCTAGCATGGATAAAGCAGTGACTGACTGGCGGGAGGCAAAGGGTAGGAATAAAGGGAGCCCTTTCTGGTTGGCTGCCGGTGACTAGCGGTGTTCCACAGGGGTCCAGGTTGGGATCAATTCTTGTTAAGTTAAATGTCAATGATTTAGATGATGGAATTGGTAGCTTTGTTGCAAAGATTGGGGCTGAGAGGAAATTTGGATCAGCCATGTTGAAATGTTGGAGCAGACTCGATGGGCCAAATTCTGCTCTCATGTCTTCAGGGAAACCTGAAAAGACCCTGCACTGTCCTAGGTTTATATGGCAACCCAAAATGGCTGCAATGTGAAGCAGAAGTTCCAGCTCCCCCATCATTACCAACACCAGGATGAAATTGTCCTTGAAGGGGATTGCCTTATACGCAGATTGCGTGATGTTGTACCATCCAAGCTGAGAGCTAAAGTGTTGGAGTAGCTAAATGCCAGTCCTCCAGGCATGGTCAAAATGAAAGCATTGGCTCGAAGCTTGGAATGGATTAGCAGATTGAGCAGCTTGCCATGAACTGTTTGAGAAGCCAACATATCCAGAAGATGCCAAGAAAAGAGACTCTCCATCCCTGGGAATGGCCAGCATTGCCTGGCAGAGGATTCATGTGGATTTTGCTGGACCATTCCTGAGTATGTCAGGAAGACAGGCCTAAGGACGACCTGCTAGGAGAATACCTCAGACAGCAGGCAGGGGACATGGAAATGGAAGTAGGTGAAGCCGAGCCAGAGGACCAGAGGCCATGGCAGACCAAGTGACTGCACAGGATGTACCATCGCCAGATATCAGAGGTGGCTGACGTAAGAAAGTCCTACCAATGGCTGGAAATGGCAGAGCTGAGGGACAGCACAGAGGCACTGCTCGTAACAGCACAAGAACAATAAAAGCAGGGGTCTGTCACACCAGACAAGACCCAAGGTGCAGACTGTGCAAGGAATCCACTGAATCCATTGAGCACATAGTAGCAGGCTGCAAGATGCAGGCAGGGACAGCACACGCTGAAAGACAAAACCAAGTTGCAGGAATTGTGTACAGGAACATCTGCGCTGAGTATGGGTTGAAACACCCGAGAAGATAGTGGAGATTGACAGAGCTAAGATCCTGTGGGACTTCCAAATACAGATTGATAAGCGGGTACTGGCCAACCAATCAGAAATAGTACTACTGGACAAGGAACAGAAGAAAGCAATAGTAATAGATGTGGCAATCCCGGGTGACAGTAACATCAGGAAGAAAGAGTATGAGAAGCCGGAGAAATACCAGGGTTTGAAAGAGCAGATAGAAAGGATGTAGAAGGTTAAAGCCAGAGTAACCCTGGTGGTGATAGGAGCACTTGGAACTGTGACACCTGGACTGGGAGAGTGGCTCCAACAAATCCTGGGAACAACATCTGAGATCTTGGCCCTGAAGAGCGCACTACCAGGAACAGCAAGGACACTGTGCCGAACCCCTCGAGCTCCCAGGCCTCTGATAGAGGACCCGAGATTGAGGGGAAAAATATACATACACACCACCCATAAGGGATGAGAAAAATACTTTAAAATATATATCTATATAGATGACTAGAGACCAACGCATTACATGTTTGAGTTGAATTGCATTCTATATTGAGTTGGAGTTTATAGCTAAAAAATGTAGTGTATTTAATGTTCCAGTAATATTTGAGTAATATTGTACCTTGAGGTGAAAGGAGGCTTAAACAATTAAACATGGGGTCTTCTTGGAGGAAAAAGAACTGGCTTTCTGTTAGATAGTATGGAGATCGAGAACAGGCAGTGCAATATAGGGCCAGGAGCTGTGGTGTAGCCATGTAGCAGTGAATGAAACATACAATTCCCAGAATAGTATATGAGTGGGTAATTCAACAAACAATTCCATGGAAGATATTACAGTATTCTTCAAGAATCATAGATTTGTAGTTCCAATGTCTGCCAGTAAATGCTAATATATCTATTTTCCCACTGGGTTAATGTACAATCAGTCAAATTTATATTCAGTGGCCAATGAGTTCCCTGCAGTATCCAGTGACCCTGTGATCTCTGTCTCAGAGCCCGAAGTCAGAGCATCTTTCAAGAGGGTAAACCCTTTCAAAGCATCAGGCCCTGGTGGTGTTCCGGGTAGGGCACTGTGCCAACCAACTGGCCAAAGTGTTCAAGGACATCTTCAATCTTTCACTGCTGCAACTAAAAGTTCCCACCTGCTTCAAAAGGGCAACAATCATACTAGTGCCCAAGAACAGCGGGGCGAGCTGCCTCATTGACTATCACCTAGTTGTACTCGCATCTACTGTGATGAAGTGCTTTAAGATCATGGACAGAATCAACTCGTGCCTAAGCAAGGACCTCAATCCTCTGCAATTTGCCTATTGCCAAATGAAGTCTACAGCAGATGTAAACTCACTGGCTCTCCACTTAGTCTTGAATCACCTGGACAACAGCAATACCTACGTCAGACTGCTGCTTATTGATTACAGCTCAGCATTCAACACCATCATACAAATCAGCAAGCTCCAAAATCTGGGCCTCCGTACTTCGCTCTGCAAATGGGTCCTTGACTTCTCATCGGGAGACCACAGTCAGTGTCAGTTGGAAAGAATATCTCCTCCTCACTGACAATCAACACCGGAGCTCCACAAGGATGCGTTCTTAGTCCACTACTCTACTCTCTCTACACCCACAACAGTGTGGCTAAGCACAGCTCATACACCGTCCATACATTTGCTGATGACATACCTTTTGTTGGCAAAATTTCAGTTGGCGATGAGGAGATGTACAGGAGCAGGATAGCTGTTGACACTCAACTCCTGTTGAGTGGTGACATGACGATAACCTTGCACTCAAAGTCAGGAAGACCAATGAACTGAATGTGGGATTCAGGAAGGGGAAGTTGAGGAAACACACACCAGTCCTCATCGAGAGATCAGCTGTGGAAAAAGTGAGCAGTTTCCAAGTTCCTAAGTGCCAACATCTCTGAAGATCCATCCTGGGCCCAACATATGGATACAATTACAAAGAAGGCACAACAGCAGCTATATTCATTAGAGTTTAAGGAGACTTGGTTTGTCACCAAAGACGCTCACAAATTTCTACAGATATACCATGGAGAGCATCCTAACTGGTTGCATCTCATCTGGGGTCGGGGGGCGGGGGGCACTGCACCGGACTGGCAAAAGCTGCAGGAAGTTGCAAACTCTGCCATCTCCACCATGGGCACTAGCCTCCCCAGCATCGAGGAGATCTTCAAAAGGCAATATCTCAAAAAGGTGGCCTCCATGATTGAGGATCTCCATCACCCAGGACATGCCCTCTTCTCATTGCTACTATCAAGGAGGAGGTACAGAAGCCTAACTACACACACGCTACATTTTACGGACAGCTTCCTCCCCTCTGCCATCAGTTTTCCAAATGGTCAAGGAACCCATGTGCACTACCTCACAACTTTTTTTTTATTTTTGCTCTCTTTTTCTACTAAATTAATTTAATATATGTATTTGTTTTTCTTTTTGTAACTTATAGTTTATTATTATTATGTACAAACAACAAATTATGCCTAATTCTGATTCTGAGATTATGATAAAAAGTAAATTCTGAAAATATAAAAAAAACTCATGAATTTCATATCATCTAAGCTGATTTATTGCAAACTAAACTACTGAGTAAGTTATTTATGTATAATCAAAGTTGAAAGCCGAAGTCAAGTTTATTGTCATGTGCACCGTCTCATACTTGCCCAGGCGCAATGAAAAACGTACCTGCACCAGCATCATAGGCACTTAAGTATCATATTAGCGGCATTCATACAGAAGACATAAACTAAACATAAACTAAGCACAATTTGAGCAATAAAAGACACAATTGGAACAAAAATGTCAATTTTAGTGCAAGGTGATGGAAGTGTTCATAGTATTGTTAAACTGCAGCAATTAGGGTTGTGCTAGGGTTGGGCTGTTTCCATCCAGGGGGTCAGTGTGGACGTGGTGGAGGATTACAAATACCTGGAGATACGAATTGACAATAAACTGGACTGGTCAAAGAACACTGAAGGCTGTCTACAAGAAGGGTCAGAGCCGTCTCTATTTCCTGAGGAGACTGAGGTTCTTTAACATCTGTCAGATGATGCTGAGGATGTTCTACGAGTCTGTGGTGGCCAGCGCTATCACGTTTGCTGTTGTGTGCTGGGGCAGCAGGCTGAGGGTAGCAGACACCAACAGAATCAACAAACTCATTCATAAGGCCAGTGATGTTGTGGGGATGGAACTGGACTCTCTGACTGTGGTGTCTGAAAAGAGGATGCTGTCTAAATCGCATGCCATCTTGGACAATGTCTCCCATCCACGACATAATGTACCAGATGGGCACAGGAGTACATTCAGCCAGAGACTCATTCCACCGAGATGCAACACAGAGCGTCATAGGGAGTCATTCCTGCCTGTGGCCATCAAACTTTACAACTCCTCCCTTGGGCGGTCAGACACTCTGAGCGAATAGGCTGGTCCTGGACTTATTTCCTGGCATAATTTACATATTACTATTTAACTATTTATGACAGAAACAGGTGAATTGATTATGGGGAGCAAGGACATGGCAGACCAATTGAATAATTACTTTGGTTCTGTCTTCACTAAGGAGGACATAAATAATCTTCCAGAAATAGTACGGGACAGAGGGTCCAGTGAGATGGAGGAACTGAGTGAAATACATGTTAGTAGGGAAGTGGTGTTAGGTAAATTGAAGGGATTGAAGGCAGATAAATCCCCAGGGCCAGATGATCTGCATCCTAGAGTGCTTAAGGAAGTAGCCCAAGAAATAGTGGATGCATTAGTGATAATTTTTCAAAACTCGTTAGATTCTGGACTAGTTCCTGAGGATTGGAGGGTGGCTAATGTAACCCCACTTTTTAAAAAAGGAGGGAGAGAGAAACCGGGGAATTATAGACCGGTTAGCCTAACGTCGGTGGTGGGGAAACTGCTGGAGTCAGTTATCAAGGATGTGATAACAGCACATTTGGAAAGCGGTGAAATGATCGGACAAAGTCAGCATGGATTTGTGAAAGGAAAATCATGTCTGACGAATCTCATAGAATTTTTTGAGGATGTAACTAGTAGAGTGGATAGGGGAGAACCAGTGGATGTAGTATATTTGGATTTTCAGAAGGCTTTTGACAAGGTCCTACACAGGAGATTAGTGTGCAAACTTAAAGCACACGGTATTGGGGGTAAGGTATTGGTGTGGGTGGAGAATTGGTTAGCAGACAGGAAGCAAAGAGTGGGAATAAACGGGACCTTTTCAGAATGGCAGGCGGTGACTAGTGGAGTACCGCAAGGCTCAGTGCTGGGACCCCAGTTGTTTACAATATATATTAATGACTTGGATGAGGGAATTAAATGCAGCATCTCCAAGTTTGCGGATGACACGAAGCTGGGTGGCAGTGTTAGCAGTGAGGAGGATGCTAAGAGGATGCAGGGTGACTTGGATAGGTTGGGTGAGTGGGCAAACTCATGGCAGATGCAATTTAATGTGGATAAATGTGAAGTTATCCACTTTGGTGGCAAAAATAGGAAAACAGGTTATTATCTGAATGGTGGCCGATTAGGAAAAGGGGAGGTGCAACGAGACCTGGGTGTCATTATACACCAGTCATTGAAAGTGGGCATGCAGGTACAGGAGGCGGTGAAAAAGGCGAATGGTATGCTGGCATTTATAGCGAGAGGATTCGAGTACAGGAGCAGGGAGGTACTACTGCAGTTGTACAAGGCCTTGGTGAGACCACACCTGGAGTATTGTGTGCAGTTTTGGTCCCCTAATCTGAGGAAAGACATCTTTGCCATAGAGGGAGTACAAAGAAGGTTCACCAGATTGATTCCTGGGATGGCAGGACTTTCATATGAAGAAAGACTGGATGAACTGGGCTTGTACTCATTAGAATTTAGAAGATTGAGGGGGGATCTGATTGAAACGTATAAGATCCTAAAGGGATTGGACAGGCTAGATGCAGGAAGATTGTTCCCGATGTTGGGGAAGTCCAGAACGAGGGGTCACAGTTTGAGGATAGAGGGGAAGCCTTTTAGGACCGAGATTAGGAAAAACTTCTTCACGCAGAGAGTGGTGAATCTGTGGAATTCTCTGCCACAGGAAACTGTTGAGGCCAGTTCATTGGCTATGTTTAAGAGGGAGTTAGATATGGCCCTTGTGGCTACGGGGGTCAGGGGGTATGGAGGGAAGGCTGGGGCGGGGTTCTGAGTTGGATGATCAGCCATGATCATAATAAATGGCGGTGCAGGCTCGAAGGGCCGAATGGCCTACTCCTGCACCTATTTTCTATGTTTCTATGTTTCTATGTTTTGTTACTATTTAATTATTTATGGTGCAACTGTAATGAAAACTAATTTCCCCTGGGATCAATAAAGTATGACTATGACAATGATTATGACTATGATTAGCGGCATTCATATGAAAGACATAAACTAAACATAAACTATGCACAATTTGAGAAATAAAAGACACAATTGGAACAAAAAAGTCAATTTTAGTGCAAGACGATGGAAGTGTTCATAGTATTGTTAAACTGCAGCAATTAGGGTTGTGCTAGTTGGTTCAAGAAACGAATGGCTGGAAGGCCTCAGGTCCCACACCACCAGGTTCAGGAACAGTTATCACCCTACAACAATCAGGCTCCTGAACCAGCGTGGATAACTTCACTCACCTCAACTCTGAACTGATTCCACAACCTCTGGACTCACTCTCAAGGGCTCTGCAACTCATATTCTCAATTTTTTTTTTATTTGCACAATTTGCCTTCCTTTGCACATTGGTTATCAATCTTTGTTTATGTGTAGTTTTTTTGGAAATTCAATTGTATTTCTTTACTTCTGGCTTTTGTTCAATGGGAGGGGTGAGAACAGAGGAAGTCTGGGTAGGTGGCGTCTTTGATTATGTTGTCTGCTTTCCTGGGATGCGCGGAGCTGTGTCCACAACCCTCTGCAGCTTCTTACGGTCTTGGACAGAGCAGTTCGAGATCCAAGATTCAAGATTGTTTAATGTCATTTCCAGTACACAAGTGTAAAGGAGAACAAAATTATTGTTACTCTGGATCTGATGCAGCACAAAAAACATAATTAAGATAAAGAACACAAAAATAAAAAAAATAATTAAGATAGTCTTTATACATAGGTTGATTATATGTCCTTAATTCAAAGTACATGTATTATTGAAGTATGTTTACATTATACAACCTTGAGATTTGTCTTCTAATAGGCAGCCACAAAACAAGGAAGCCCAAAAGAATCCATTAAAAAAAGACTATCGAGCACCCAACGTGCAGAGAGAGAAAAAAACAGATATGCAAACAATAACTGCAAGCAAATAGCTTTCTGAACCTTAGTCTACAAAGAGAGTCTGGGACCCATAGTTCAGCGCAGGGCTGAGCAAACATTGCAGAGCAGCGAGCTGAACTGGCCTGTCCCTGGCCTTGGGCCCTGACACCCTGAACCTTTCTATCTGACCCGGCACCTAAATCGAAGCCCAAGCATCAGGTTCAGTCGCCGGGATACATGCTGGAGTCTGGATCCTGCCACCTTAGTTTGGCCTGTACCTTTCCAATTTGGTACAGCGCCTAAATCAATGCCCAAACATCGAGTTCAGTTGCCTCGATTGGCTTTGGGGCCTGGACCCCACTGCCTCGATTTGGCCTGCACCTAACCTTTCCAATTTGGCACAGCACTCAAATCGATTGAAACTCAGGCCTTCCTCACTCTCAGCGATGGGCCTGCTGCCTCACCTTTCGTTGGTTCTGCCACGCCGGATTGCCTCGAAGTCCAGAGGGAAGTTACAAAGTTACTTGTGATGATTGATTGCCAGAAAAAAATGTGATTAACAAAGTATTTAGTTGTTTTCCTTATTTAGTTAGCCGTTAGCCAGAAGTCACTAAGATTCACCACTGCCAAAGAGATTCTAGGTACAGTAGTGTCTGTATATAAGGTGACACTAACAGAAAATGATAAAGTAGTGGTGGGTGGGGGGGGGGTGTGGTGGGGTTGACTAGCCTTACTGCTTGGTGAAAGTAACTGTTTTTGAGTCTGGTGATCCTGGCGTGGATGCTATGTAGCCTCCTCCCTGATGGGGTTGGAACAAATAGTCCATGAGCAGGGCGGGTGATGCAATTTCAAGCTGTTAAGCATTCAGACTGAGTCTCTCTGTGGTGCATTTATAAAAACTGTGAAGGGTCAAAGGCGATATGCCAAGTTTCTTTAGCTCACTCAGGAAGTAGAGCTGTTGTGCTTTCTTGGCTGCGGCTTCTATGTGGTCAGACCAGGACAGCTATTGATGATGTTCACTCGTAGGAACTTGAAATTCTCAACTCTCTCAACGTCGGCAACACTGGTGTAAGTAGGACAGTGTGAACCACTGCTGCCCCCCTCCTTTCCTGAAGTCAATGATAGACACTCAGATAAGAAGAAAGGAATTTCAGTTGTGACCAAATGCTTGGCTAAAATGGTAAAACAGCAAGTTTCTGTGAGGTTCCCTAAACAAGATGAATGGCTTAGCAAAAAGAGAGTTAAAAGAGAGTCAAGCGATGGACGTCTAGAATGTAGCATTTGATTGTTGAAGGGGCAGATGTTGGTCGTGGAACAAACACTAGAATTAGAGTGTGGAAACAGTTACGATAAGAGGGTTGCAAGCCACAGAGATGCGGAGAGACTGGAGTTTATGTAATTTCTCGGTATTGGGAGAGCTGAGAACCAGTACGGGCTAACATAACTAGGAATGAGTCACGGCGCTGTTTGGATTTTGAAACAGAAGTTGCTGGAACGCTCGGCAAGTATGGAAGTGTCTGTGATAAGGTAAACAGTGCTAACGCTTCAGGTCACAGACTCTTTTGTCAGAACTGACCCAGGATCACATCTAGAGGAAACAGCATGAATATACTGTATATTAATAGCTGGGAATTATTGAAGCTCAAATATAATACTGCACCATAGACCACAGCAAAATTAAATTGTGCTTTAGAGAACTTGAACATCTCCATTAATGGTCAAGACAATGCACATTGCTACAGTCTTTCTTCCCAGGATAGTGAAAGCTCAAATTAGAAGGAAATTTTTTAAAGGGATCTGAAGGGAAGGTTTTTTCACACAGAGCCTGGTGGGTCAATGGAATGAGCTGACAGAAGAACTGATAGAGGCACGTATTTACAACATGTAAAAGACATTTGAGCTGGTAGATAGGTACGAAAGGTTTAGAAGGAATGTGGGCCAATTGGACTAACTTTTGTAGGCACCTTGGTTGGCATGATCAAGTGGGGTAGAAGGGAAAGGCTATTTTGGCCTTTGAAATTCTCTGGTGAATGGTCAATAACGACAGGATTTGTGAAATGGCATGTGTTTAAATATTTAATATATTAAGCAGCCAGAATAATCAAAGACACCTTCCACCCTAGACATTCTCATTTCTTCCCTCTTCTATTGAGCAGAAGACACTAAAGTCAGGAGGCCTGCGTCAGTAGCAGCTTCTATCCCACTGTCATAAGACCAGCAAACGAACCCCTTTAACAATAAAGTGTATTCTTGACCTTACAATTAACCTTGTCAGAACCTTGCATCTTGCCGAAAGACCTTTGGCCGTGTGCCCAGAGACCCGAGATCTTTGGGCACAGAGTTCAGAAAAAGCGATGCTATGGACTTTTAACAGCATAAACCAGCGAGATGTTTGTTATGTCTCCCCTCTCACTGTGAAACGGAGACACCTCCTTCTCCCTTAATAGGGAGAGAGAGAGAGCCTGTGGTATGTCAAAAACTGGGTGAGCACGTAGCCTTTGGAGTACCGCAAGTCTGTGTCTTTGTTGTTGCTTTTGCTACTCAGTGGCAGTGCTGATACCTTTTTTTGCCGGTGGGGGGAGGGGGGGTCGTTGCTTGCTGCCGTTTACGCACGGGAGGGAGGGGGATTTCGGGGTTTAAACATCTAACTACATTCATTCTTTGGGGCACTCCTCTGTTTTCGTGGATGGTTGCGAAGAAAAATCCATTCCAGGATGTATATTGTATACATTTCTCTGACATTAAATGTACCTTTGACACCTTTGAAACCTTATCGTCTGCCTGCGTGATGAAACATTATCTTATGCATTCCTAAATCACTTTACCACCTCACTATACTCAGCTCCTCAGGGAGGTGGTGAGGAACTGGAGCTGCAGCTCGATGACCTTCGGCTCATATGGGAGGCTAGATAGGAGCTACAGGGAGGTAGTCTGAGTTTCAGAAGGCAAATAACAGGGTGGCTGTCAGGAGAGAAAGGGGAATACACAGCCAGTACAGAGTACCCCTGTGGCTGCTCCCCTCAATAATAGATATGCTCTGGATACTCTTGAGAGGGATGACCTACCGCGGGGAGCTGTAGTGACCGGGTCTCTGGCACCCAGTCTGGAGCTGCGGCTCAGAAGAGAAGAGAAGTTGGAAGAACTGCAGCAGTGACAGGAGATTCTATAGTTAGAGGAACAGCGAGACCCGGATGGTATGTTGCTTCTCAGGTGCCGGGGTCAGGGTCGTCTCAGGTCAGGTCCATGGCATTCTGAAATGGGAGGGCGAGCAGTCAGAAGACCTGGTCTATATTGGCACCAATGACGTAGGTAAGAAAGGTGAGGAGGTCCTGAAGCGAGATTTTAGGGAGCCAGGTAGAAAGCTGTAAACCAGGACCTCCATGGTAGTATCCTCTGGATTGCTTACTGTCTCACGCAACAGTGAGGGTAAGATTAGGGGCATTTGGCAGATAAATACATGGCTATGGAACTGATGCAAGGGGCAGTGGTTCAGATTTCTGGATCATTGAGACCCCTTCTGCAGGAAGGTATGACCTGTTCAAAAGGGGTGGGTTACACCCGAACCCAACGGGACCAATATCCTCGTGGGCAGGTTTGCTGGAGATGTTCAGGAGGGTTTAAGCTAATTCGGCTGAGAATGGGGTATTTGGTTTACAAACAGAGGTAGCGTTCAGTGAGACTGCTAGCAAGGACAGGCTGATGATAGGACAAAACAGCAGTCAACAGGATGATTTGCAATGTAAAAGGGGGACAAAATCGAAAAGGGTGAGAAATACAGTACTGAAAATGTCATATAGTGCAGTCGTCTTAGTCTATAACTGAAAGTGCTCCTCTGTTCAGCCAAGATGCCATACAGAGGGTGAGAAACATTGTCCAGTATTGCCAGGATTTTCCAGAGGGTCCTTTATTCCTCCACCAACTCCAGTGAGTCCAGTTTGACTCCTGTAACAGAGCCAGCCTTTCTAATCAGTTTATTGAGCCTGTTGGCATCACCCGTGTTGATGCCATTGCCCCAGCACATCACCACATGGAAACTTGTACTGGTGACAACAGACTAATGGAACATGTGAAGGAGAGGCCTGCATACTCCAAAGAAACTCACTCTTCAAGAAGTAGAAGCAACTCTGGCCCTTCTTGTACGCAGCCTCTGTGTTGGTGTCCCACTCAAGTCTGTCATTCAGGTGAATCCCCAGGTACTTGTAGGTCCTCACCACATCCATGCCCTCACCATCAAAAGTAACAGGGCACAGTGCAGGCTTGGTCTTCCTAAAGTCCATCACCATCTCCTTTATCTTACTGATGTTGAGCTGCAGATAGGGTTGCCAACTTTCTCACTCCCAAATAAGGGACAAAAGTAGCAGTCAAATACAGGACACTTGTGTTTACCCCGAGAAAGACTACCATGACCATGAAGCCTTGCGTGGGCACCTGTGTGCGCATACATGACGTGCGCATGCATGTACATGCCGATTTTTTTTTCTATAAATCGGTTTTGGCTTAATCTTCCTGATTCTGATACACTGTGCATACATTATTTCTACTTTATATAGGCTGTGTATTTATCATATCATTCCTGCTTTTACTATATGTTAGTGTTATTTTAGGTTTTATGTGTTATTGGTATGATTTGGTAGGTTATTTTTTGGGTCTGGGAATGCTCAAAAATTTTTCCCATATAAATTAATAGTAATTGCTTCTGCGCTTTACGCCATTTCGGCTTATGAATGGTTTCATAGGAACGCTGTACCTTTGGATAGCGGGGGAAATACGGGACAAGGGCAGTCCCATATGGGACAAACAAATTTAGTCCAATATGCGGGATGTCCCGGCTAATATGGGACAGTTGGCAACCCTAGCTGCAGATGATTCAGCTTGTGCCATTCGACAAGGTCCTCCACCAGGGCCCTATATTCATCCTCCTGTCCTCCCTTTATACACTCACCTGTTGCTGAGTCATCAGAAAATTTCTGCAGATGACATGGCTCAGTATTGGCCAGAAGGAACTACGGCTTGAAAATCAGTGAATTCGAATGAATCAAGGACATTGGAAGCAGATGAAACAATTGTCTTTGTTCCTGCCATGTGCTTGGAGATGGAGGCTACCACTTTGTGGAACTGTTTTGCGTCCTCCATTTTGTGTGTTTGTTGCTTGACTCGATCAGTGTTTTAAAGAAGACACAATGATGCCTCGGGTAATCTGCTGAACTAGGGATCATTTCCAAATAAGAAGTTATTTGTGAGGTGTTCTTTGGTTGGATATAACACACAGGTTTATGTCTGGTCCGTGTGATTCAAGCTGACTGAGAACAAAGAGCCATTAATTACTGATTGCCACTTGCTGGATGTGAGGTGCCCCACAGACACATGGAGATTTGAAACAGGATGATGAGGAACATGTGGCTAGCAGCAGAAACTCCTTTTTAACTGCTATCTTTTCTGTTCTTTGACAGTTCATGGAAGTCTGGGAAAACTTAGTAGGTGAGCACACAGTTCACATGTTCTTCTGTTGAGACAATAAAGGTACTTGTTGGTAAATATAGATTCTCTATAACTCATTGATCATTATTACAGGGAGTGATTCTTGTAACATCAGTGTTGTACCTAAAGTCCGAGGTGTCCAGGGTAAACAGTAAGGGAGCCAATACAGTCCCCTTTGGGGTCCCAGTGCTGCCCATAGTTATGTCTGACACACAGCTGTGGAGCTGCACATACTGTGCTCTGCCAGTCAGGTATTCCATTACACAGGATACAATGGAAGTGCCATCCTGCATTGAATGGAGCTTTCCCCTCAGCAATGAGGGCTGTATGGTATTGAAAGCACTTGATAAATCAAAAAACATGATCCTGCTTATCCAAATGGGAGTAGGCTCTGTTCAGCAGGCAGATGACAGCATCAGCGACTCCAGTGTGCTCCTGGTAGGCAAACTGCGGGGGATCGAGGCCTGACCTGACCAGAGGTCGGAGGTGAGCCAGGACCAGCCTCTCTAGGGTCTTCATGATGTGTGAGGTCAGAGCCACTGGATGGTAGTCATTCAAGACTTTGGTTGGCCTTCCTTGGGTACTGTGACCACACGATGTTTTCCCAGTTGGGACCCTTTCTGGGCTGAGACTCAGACTGAAAAAGAGCGAGAGAACTCCACACAGCTGTTCAGCACACTCCTTCAGGACTTTGGGGGTCATACCATCCGGCCCCAGTGCTTTGCCGTGTCGGAGTTTCCCCAGAGCCCTTCTCGCCTGCTCAGTAGTGAAGGTGAGTCCATGTTGACTGGGGGGGTTGGTGGAAGGTGGGGTCTGGGGGGCGGGGGGTGAAGATCGGGACGATAGCAGTTGGTTTGTGGAGGTGTGGATGTGCCAAGGAGGGGATGCTGACAGTGCTAGCCCGTGTTGTGCACCCACTTGTTGAACTGGAGGGGGGTGGGGAGAGGGAGGAAGGGAAGGGTTGATGCTGAGGGAGCATTGTACTTTTTTTAAATTTTGGATGCCTTGCTGCACTTCAACAGGTAGGTGATCGGCTCAGGTTTGTTTTAATACTTACCCGTTGCCACTGTTATGTTTTGCAACATCGACATACTGTACCTTGAAAAAGAATTCAGCCCTCAACCCTTTGCTTTCATAAATGAGCATTACAACCAGGAATATTGATCAATTTAACTGAGAACTTTTATTTGGAAACACTTGCTCCATTTTTTTCACAGTAGAGCCCAAAAAAACCAGGGAAAATTGTAAAGCATGACAAACTAAAAATTCAAAACCAGAAATGTTAGCAGTTCAAAAGTATTCACCCCCTTTGCTCACTTCTTAGTTGAACCACCTCTCGCAGCTATTACAGTCAGTAGTCTTTTTGGATAAGTCTGAATAAACTTAAGAGGTATGTATCTCGTACTGAGCATCAGCCAGGTAGCACCATCCCTAACGAGCTATAAGCTAACAGTTATAAGTTTATGCACATTTGAATCTTCAGATGGCTTTTGATATGATAACATACAAAATATCATAAAATGAAATTGCAGGCATTTGAGAAATAGTTTGAGAGTTGTCTAACACACAGAAAGCAAAGGGTAGCATTAGACAGGTACTGTAAATTTTAGATTGGGAGGCTGCTATTATTGCGGGGCTACTGTGGTGGGTCCCAGCTATCCACAGATTATTCGGATTTGAATGTGAGAATTAAGGATAATATTTCCAACTTTGTTGTTATTAAAAGGATGGGTGGCAACATGGGCTGCAAGCATTGCTATAAATTGACCTAAGGGTTTACAGACACCTGAATGGATGAGGAGATACATGGCAGATAAGATATGAAGTGGAAAAATTCGAGATCATTCATTTTTGTTTGGAAGATGAAAGTGCGGTGTATGTTTAAATGGTAAATTACTGAAAAGGGATGGGAATCAGAAGTATCCCTGTGTCTTTGTACATTAATCCTGAGAGATAACACACAGGTGCAGCAAGTAATTAAAATGCAAAGGATTTGATTATAATAGATGTTTTTCTCCTATTTTATAGGGCGTTAGTGAGACCACATCTGGAATATGGTTACTTATCTGGTCTGCTTATCTAAGGAAGATATACTTGCATTTGAGGGAATGCAGTGAGTGTTCACCAGACTGATTCTTTGAATAGCAAGTTTGTTGTACAAGGATGATTAAATAGGCAGGGTCTTTTAAGTTTGGAAGTGTGAGAAAAGTTCTCCTTGTTTTTTTTTTAATGAAGTTTTACATACTTATGGGAAAGAAGTTTTTCAAGTATCTGGAACGAGATTTCACTGGCTCGACGTCAAAGGTTGGCCATTAAGTACAGAAACAAGACAGCATGTCTTTAACACAAAATAATCTGCAGATGCTTAGAGTCAAAGCAACACTCACAACACGCTGAAGGAACTCGGCAGGTCAGGCAGCATCCGTGGAAACGATGAATCAACGTTTCGGGCCGGAACCCTTCGTCAGGACCGTCGGCATTTCTTTAGCAGAGAGATAGGGCATCTATGGGTCTCCCTGCTCAAGGGTTTGTTTAAATGTCAGTATCAAGATTGATGGATTTTAAGTGGATTAGTGCTAGAGGATGGTGATAAGGTTAAGAAGTCAGCTATGATCTTAATGAATGTCAAAAGGAACCAAGAGGAATCAAATGGCCTATCTTGCATCTGTATTCACACTAACACCATAAGTATGCAGGCATTTGAAGCCTTCATTTGATTACTTAAGGCAAATCTGTAATTTGTGGATGTTGAATTTATCAACATATGCTGTTAATGAGCATGTTAGAGCCCTCCCACAAACTGAATCCAAAAGGTAATTGCCTATCACCGTCTGGTCAGGTCGGAACGGGAGTTCGAAGCCAGGGTTTCCGGAACGGTTTACCAGCGCTGCACAGCGGAAGTGTTGGTGTTGTTGCTGGCGGCGGGGTAAAGCGTCGTGCGGACGGGGCGAGCGGCTGATGGCCGGTTCCCTGGTGAGAGCACAGAGGGCTGTGGTTGGGCTTCCGCCCGGGGAGGGCTAAACACCGGGAGTGAACCCGGTGCCGACGGGCCGCGAGCCTTGCTGAGGCCCTTGCCTCGGTCCCACGAGCGGGGCTGTGTTTCATCGTGTAGGTGGCCGGAGAAGGGTGGGCAAGGTGGCGCGGCGAGTAAAGCTGAGAATCTGGTTCGATCTCCAACCACCTCGGGCATTTTCTCTCTTTGACCACATTGGCTTCCCCCGGGTCCATGTTTCCACATCCCCACTGTAAATAATGAGCGATTAGAAAGTGCGACAGTGGGGCAGGGAAACCTAGTTGGCGAATGAGGAATTGTTTCTTAATTTTAATATACAGAGTGCACCTGGTCAACCTGTACTTCACCATTATCATCAGGTATCATGCCCAGTTTGAGCTTTGACTGCCATGGCCCACACACTCCTGTTTAGGGTCAAGTGGATCAATTCATTGGTATTCATTTCCAGTTCTCTGGCTGCTGTCTCCATCATCATTTGTCTTTGTCTACCTCTTGCTTTCTTCCCTTCAATCTTTCCCATAATTACCGTGCATTCTAACTCCTCTTTCCTAATCACATGTCCAGTGAAGTCGCGTTGCATTTTCATGACCTTATACTGTACATTATTTCTCTTTTTGTGCTTGCACTGTTCATGATATCCACATTAGATATTCATTTCGTCCATGATATTCCTTGCATCCTCCTCAAAAACCACATCTCTGCTTCAGTTCATTTCCTCATGTTACTAGATATTGTCCGACATTCTGAGCCGTATAACATAACTGGATAAACATAACATTTCAGTGCTCTGAGGTGGGTTGTCATCCCTAGTTTAGTATTGGTCAGTATACTCTTCATTCTCGTAAAGGTGTCTTTTGGCATCCCTATTCTTCTTTTGATATCCATGTCGCACCTGCCCTCTGAAGTCACCCAGCTTCCTAAGTAGCAAAAGTTCTCTAGTTGTTTTATGTCTTCCCTGTTTATTCTCAGCCTGCAGATAGGATTCTCCTTGTTGGATATCACCGTACATTCTGGCTTCTTGCAATTGATAGACCCATTTTTGCACTTTCTTCAACAATTATATCAATTAAGTTTTGTAGTTCTTCCTCCATACTTGCAATTAACACAGTGTCATCTGCATATCTGAATAGATGGAGAAGTAAGTCCATTTATGAAAATCAAGAGAGGCGTTAGACAAGGGTGTGTTTTCTCCCCTGATTTGTTTAATGTGTACAGTAAAACCTGTACTCCACAAACTGCAATAGATTTGGAATTGGTTTATTACTGTCACATGTACTGAGGTATAGTGAAAAACCTGTCTTGCATACTGCGCTGCAGAAATGTATAAATCATTATACAATGCACGGAGGTAGTATAAAGTGCAACTGCTACCGAGAAAGTGCATTATAGACAATAAGGTGCAAGATCATAATGAGGTAGATTGTGAGGTCAAGAGTGCATTTTCGTTGTACTGAGGAATCATTCAATTGTCTTATAACAGCAGGATAAAAGATGTTCTTGAGCCTGGTGAAATGTGCTTTCAGGCTTTTGTCTTTCGTTGGTGGGAGAGGAATGAATACCTGCTTTATTGAGGCAGCAAGAAGTGTAGATGGAGTCTGTGATGTGCTGAGCTGTGTTCACAACTTTTTTTTGTGTGGTCACATGCAGAGCAGTTACCATACTAAGTCATGATACATCAGGATAGGATGCCTTCTATGGTGCATTGATTTTAAAAAAATGATAAGGGTCAATGGAAGCATACCAGATTTCTTTAATCTCCTGAGGAAGTAGCGGCGTTGGTGAGCTTTCTTGGCCCAGGTGTATGTGGTTTCACCAGGACAGATATTAGTGATGTTCACTCCTAGGAACTTGAAGCTTTCAATCACAGCAGCAGTGATGAAGACAGGAGCCACGTGCACTGCCCCATAACTTAAGTCAATGACCAACCTGCTTTGCTGAGCTTCAGGAAAGAGTTGTCATGACACCATGTTGCTAGGCTCTCAACCTCCTTCCTTGGCGTATTCTGATTCATCGTTATTTGAGATGCAGCTCACTGCGTCGCAGTGATGTCATCTGCAAACTTGTTGGAGTTAGAGCAGAATTTGTGGAGTAGAGGGCTGACGATGCATCAATGTTTACAATGATCATGGTGGTTGCTGCCTATCCTTACTGATTGTGGTCAGGAAGTTAACATTCTAGTTGCAGAGGAAGGTGTGGACTCGCAGGTCTCAGAGTTTAGTGATGGTTTGCTTTGAATTATGGTATTGAAAGCAGAATCGTAGCCGATAGGCAACAGTCTCAGCGTAGGTGTCCAGGAGCTTTACTGTCTAGATCAGGGGTTCCCAACTTTTCTTTATGCCATGGATTTCTACCATTAACTGACGTGGATCCCAGGTTGGGAGCCCCTGGGTAGTAGATGCTTTAGAGACGAGTGTTGAGCCAGGGAAATGGTATCTGATTTTGGAGTAGGGGAAATGCAGTGAGTTGAGGCGGTCTGGGATGCTGGAGATAATGCATACCATGGCCAGACTCAATGCATTCATCCTGTCTATGTCCCTCATGATTTTATACACCTCTATAAGATCACCTCCAGCCTCCTATGCTCTAAGGAATAAAGTACAGACCTGTCCAGCCTCCCACTTAACCTAGTCCCTCCAGTTCTGGCAACATCCTTGTAAGTCTTTCCTATGCTCCCTCTGGTTTAATAACATCTTTCCTATAAGCAGGGCAAGCAAAATACGGGGCATCTGTTTATCCTCACCCACATCCTGTGCAACCACACCATGCGCACCCACTTCTATGCTCAATACCTTGCCCTATGAAGGCCAGCATGCCACCAGTTTTTCTAGCAGATTGTTCTTGCTCCAAATTCCAGCATCAGTATTCCTTGGGTCCCTAGGTATTAATTTAATGTATCATCTCTGATAGTGCAGCCCTGCCTCAGTTTTACATTGATATTTTCACCTAGATTTTGTGTTTAAGTCTCCAGAAGGGTACTCGAGGGCAAAGCTTTATCAAAAAAACAAATTGAACTTATTGAAAACTAAATATTGGAAATCTCCCAGATGCTGCCAAGCTAAAATAGAAACAGAATATTTTGGAAATTCGCACCAGGTCAGACCACATCTGTGGGGGGCGGGGGCGGGGAATAACAATATATCAGGTTGAAGACGCTGTCAGAACTGAATTTACTGGTAAAGTTGTGAATTTGAGACTTTTACAAGTCTTATATCAATGTGCAACTGCTTCCTTATAAATTATATTAAGCAGTAATTTCTAATTTTAAGGATTTCAAGACTCTTGCAGACCAGGCATGCAGAGCAGCAGACAAATTTGTCAACATTTATTATGAAACAATGGACAAAAGAAGAAGAGTAAGTGTCATTCATAGCTGCACATAGTTTTCTTCACTATCACTTCTTGATTATGCAATGTTGAATTCTCCCAGATCAAGGGGAGAGAGACCAAAAAACCTGTGGAAAAAGATAGATGTGAAGGGTACCAATGGCTCCACTGCTTGAATTCTTCATTTATGTTAAATAAGTAGTTTTAATATTTTCCCAGTTATTATTGGCATCATGAGCTATTTTCTGTTATTTTAATTTCTAATTTCCATAACAAATTTGATCTAAATTGGTAAGGACTGTAATATTAGTCTGTATCTCAAAGATGTACTTTGCTGTCAGCTACTTTAATATTCTGAACCTTTTGCACTGAGTTATCCAGTCAAGTCACCAGCAATGTATTCCATTATGTACCTTTGGACAGTAGTCTATACACAATATGTACCTTGTCAAAGCAACATGCTTAAGCAAAACATGTTGTTGGGATTATAAAATATATTAGCAAATCCCTGAGATTCACCTGTGAACTTAAGTAAAAACAATTAAGCCTTTTCTGTCCTGGTGAGGGCTCTTGGCCCGAAACGACAACTGTTTATTCCCCTCCGTAGATGCTGTTGACTTGAGTTCCTCCAGCGTTTTGTGTGTGTTACAAAACCTTTTTCTCTTTCAAGTATGGTCCTTGGGTGACCTCTTGAAGGCAGCAAAGGCCAGCAAACCAAATTGTGGCAGAAGTCTGAAATTATCATGAGGCAAGGAAGTTCGGGAGATAAGTGAGACTGCATCTCTGATTATGGGAGGGCAGCAATGCCAGGGCAAAGAAGACATTTTGAGTGTAGTCCTTTCCATTTAAAAGGGAACTTGTCAATAAAACTGTTTGCTTTGTTATTAAATAATTTTACTACCTCAGGCAAATTTTCAACATTGAGCAATTTTGGGGAATATATGCCAGTATAAAGTTTCTAGCACAAACAAAATTCTTGTTGTAGATGTATATTTCCACCCCACTTTATTCAGAGTACTAAAAGACAAGTGTGTGCTAGAATGCTTTGCTATAGATTAAGCCTGCTTTCAACTATATGTTCTAAATTGTGCAAAAGAACTTCCAGGTCAGGGTGTTCATCGTTCATATTGTACATTAAAATCAAATACTTTAATGGCTGAAAATGGGCTTCAAAGGACATTTTTTATTATTTGGTACACTACACACTTTTCGAGTCCTATCACTGAAATGTTCAGTTTAATTTTAATTCATTTGCACTAGCTCTCAGTTTCTAATAAAGTTTGAGAAACTGGGGTTGCTTAAGATAAAAGTCTGAAGTGCAACACTTTAATAATGTGCAATGCACACAATGTGCTGGAGGAGCTCAGCAGGCCAGGCAGCATCTTTGGATGGGAATAAACAATCGTGTTGCAGGCTGAGACCCTTCGTCAGGATCCTCGAAGGGCTTCGGCCCAAACTGTGACTGTTTATCCCTATCTACAGATGCTGCCTGATCTGCTGAGCTTCTTTAGCACGTTGTGTGTATTTCTCTAGATTTCCAGTGTCTGCAGTCCCTCTTGTGTCTGACCTTAATGTATTATTGTTGAGCAAAATGGCTATGCATTACGTTTTCAGCTCTTCCATTTTGTTACTTTAAACTCATTTTATTCTTTTACATAGGGGTTAACCAAATTGTATCTGGATACTGCAACCTTAGTGTGGAATGGCAACACAATTTCAGGCCATCAAGCACTTACTGAATTTTTTGAAATGTTACCCTCTAGTGACTTCCAAGTAAACATGCTGGACTGTCAGCCAGTTCACGGTAGGCTTCATTCATACTTGGTATTTTATATTTCTAATTGTCTGTGTGTTTCTTGTCTTTCAGTGGGTCTGAGTACTTTTCTAACTTCGATTACTTGTTTGTTAGGAATCTGAACTTGATGAAATAGAAAAATCTGAGCAAATCAAAGTGATTCCATGAATTGTCTATGAAACAAGATGGTTTCCACTTGTTAAACATTTCTCCCTTTAATCGAACAAGTCATTGGCACAAATAATTTTATCAATAATCTTGTTATTACTTAATTTATTTTCAGGCTTGCTTACGATTTACCTTTTATAAACATCTGCTTGCTATAGCAGGACTATTACAGACTGCAGCAGTCTTCCAAAATATTGTTGGCAAAATATGGACTTGGTTAAAGAAATATTGCAATCAATTTAAAATGTCTGAGTCATTCTATCATGTTTTGTGCAAGGGAGCAATAGTTGTCCTCGCTGGGACCTTCATTTTTATAATTTTACAAATGACAGAGCTTTATTTTTTGTTAAATTTTAAGCTGGTGACAAAGAATGAAAGAATATTTACCCCTGCTCTGCTTTATCTGAATTTTTCTTCTCCATACTTGCAAAACTGCCAGCATTTATCTAAACAAATAACAGCAACTTCAAGATTTCGGTATGAACATGAAAGCCACAAGTTGTGTTAAGCTGGACATGTGTCAAATACACCTAGATGCTGGACACCCCCAGGAATCTAGAGCAGTGGTCCCCAACCACTGGGCCGCAAGGAAACGATATGAGTCAGCTGCATCTTTCCTCATTCCCTGTCACTCACTGTTGAACTTGAACATAGGGTTGCCAACTGTCCCGTATTGACATCCCGTATATTGGGCTAAATTGGTTTGTCCCATACGGGACCGCCCTTGTCCTATATTTCCCCTGCTAAGGTAGAGCGTTTCTATGAAACCTTTCGTGCCGAAATGGCGTAAAGCAAAGAAGCAATTACCATTAATTTATATGGGAAAAAGTTTTGAGCGTTCCCAGACCCAAAAAATAACCTACCAAATCATACCAAATAACACATAAAACCTAAAATAACACTAACATATTAGTAAAAGCAGGAATGATATGATAAATACACAGCCCGTATAAAGTAGAAATAATATATGTACCGTATAGTCAGGAAAATTAAGCCAAAACCGATTTGTGGGGGGAAAAGATCGGCACGTACGTGCATGCGCACACAGGTGCAAGGCTTCGTGGTCATGGTAGTCTTTCCTGGGGTAAACACAAGTGTCCTGGGATTTGACCGCTACTTTTGTCCCTTATTTGGGAGTGAGAAAGTTGGCAACCCTAACTGTAAAAGAAATGTTGAGGTGAGTTTAACCCTACTTGTACACCCCCTCCCCACCCCAACTATTTTCTTGGCCTCAGCAGTTTCCCACCAGAATGTCCAAACCCTTTTCGTAGGTCAGCAGTGGGTGTGAGCTGTGTAAGGTGTGGAATGGCGGATGGATTTTGTTCATCTTGTTTTGCACTGTGCTCGTCTAATGCTACAGAAATGATCACATTTGTTCTGAAGCCATTTCTGTTCAAGTTCACATGTCTATTTTGATGTCTTGAGTTTATTGACTAGTCTTCAAAGGGAGGTTCTCAAGAATTCTCTGCCCCTGAGAATGGGGAAGGCTGGAGCATTGGGGGATATTTATAGGGAAAGTAGTTAGAGTTTTGAGAAGTCAGGGGATTGAAGACTATGGGATCCGGTGCCAAAGAGGTGATAGGTCCTGGCTCTGGTCAGCCAAGATTATACTGAGTGGCAGAGCAAGCTAAAATGATCTCCTGCTCGTATCATGTTCATGCCACATTAAAATAGAAGATACATTTCTTACTGGGAAGTAAATTAGGGTAATTTAAGAAACTCTTAGATAGACACGTGGATGATAGAAAAATAGCCTTATAGGAGGGAAGGGTTAGAGCAGGTTAAGGTCGGTATAACATCATGGGCTGAAGAGCCTGTACTGTGCTGTAATGTTCTATAAATGGAAAGTGTAGCAACTCTAGTCACTATTTATATTATGCGTTGTTATTTTGAATTCTACCTGGTACTTTATATTCCATCCATATACAGTATTGGGAAATTGTATGTTAGGACACTATGTCTTGTTAGCTTCTGCTTGCTCCATTATTAGATATGTTACTGAAAGTAATTTGGGATTTATTCATTTTCTCATGAAGTTGTTGATCTTTTTATTCCCAAATAGAGCTTGCTACTCAGGGGCAGACCACCGTTCTTGTAGTCACCTGTGGCACAGTGAAATTTGATGGAAACAAACAGCGATACTTCAATCAAAACTTCTTACTTACTGCACAAGATACAGTGTGGAAAATCGCAAGTGATTGCTTCCGCTTTCAGGACTGGGCCAATTAACTCGCTGCTTTAATGGAAGGAGACTGTTGCATTTCACTATTTTGGATTTAATTCTGGAAGCAAATAGTGGAAAAGTTGAAAGAGTAAACAACATAGGAGGGGAAACAAAGATCCTTTATTTGGGAAAGCAAAATGCCTCCACATCTATACTGATATTCAGGGTTTGAGTTTGGTTTATAATAGATACTTTGAAGTCTGTATGGTCTGGTTTTAATTTGAAATCTGTCATTTTGTATTCATATTTTCAATTGCATATTGTGCTTTATAAATGGATTTCAATAAACAATTTAGTTAAACCATTTTTGTGTGGTTTCTGTATGGCATTTTCTTATAGTTAGAGCAATTTCCACTCTTGCCCCTCCCCCCACCCCATCTCCTGTGACAGAAAGATAGGAACAAAACATTCAGCATCTTGAACCTTGTTTTCATGATTAAATTTCCTAATCTCAATGGACATTTTGTGTTCGTGTGCCTGCTTAGAAAGGGAGTGTTGATACCCCTTGAATTCAAAGCACAGAATTAAAGTTCAAAGTTAAACTTCAAACCTTCGAAGTTCAAAGTGCATTTATTATGAAAGTACCATTTACTACCCTAAGATTAATTTTCTTGCAGGCATTCACAGTAGAAAAAAAAACCCAATAGTGTCAATGACAGAACTCCCTCCTGCCCATTACACCCCTGGTGTTTAGGGCAGCAAAGAAAGTCGTCCATCTCTGGCTGTGTTCTGGGCTTCCTTGATCATGTAAGTAGGTCAGTTTTCATTTCTGTCAGTCATGCAAGTTCCAGGTAGAGATTCAGGAATACCATTGCACTCCGATGTAGAAGGATTCTTCATTGGTGTTTCTGTAACAATGTAGTTTTACCAGTCTGGGTTGTTAGCCCTAAGCTGAACCCCTAAATCTGGACCAGTGGACCACTGTTTGTCCGGCCTCTACCCGTTGATCTGTTTGGCATGGGTGATCCTACCAAGAGCCAAAGCATAAAGCCCTGACTGACCAACATAGCCCTCTGAGTTATTAAGGAACGCAAGCCTACAAACCACTTCACTATTCTCTTTTTGCTCTACTTACTTTTATTATAGTTCTTATTTTATCTGATAATAATTTTTAAGCATTGCACTATACTGGTGCCACAAAACCACAAAATACACAGCATACAGTATATCAGTGATTATAAACCTGATTCTGATTCTAGGGGACCAAACAATAGTTTTAATAACAGTTGAATATAAGCTGCCCTTGAGTCTAGTCTAGTGGTACATGCTTTCAAGTTTTTATTCTGCTCTATGGGAGAAGGGAGAAAGTGGGTGAGGAACACTGGTAGAATTTGGGAATTGTTCTGAAATGGGAGAAATACGTATGATCAAATAACAAAAGTGAAAATATGGAAAATAACTCGTCACTTAAAAACAACAACATACAAAATAAACAAGGTTTAATTTGGTGATAGTTATTTTTGGATGGTTTCATTTTATTCCGTTATACCATTCTGTTGATCTCGCTCTAATCTGGAAACCACAGAACAGTTTGTTGTATTAGGTGGCTGCAAAATGATCTCTTCCTGTAAGATGATGGCGCGCCCAGATGCAGTGGCTACTCCAGATCCAATCAAAGGAGTATTCTTTTATCCTGTTTTTTCTTTTCATGGTCGCAAGTCGCTGCATAATACTGCAGGACCATCGCATCAGCGAGGTGCTCGATAGCCATGGAGCTTGGCCTATTGAGTACCATTGTGTTGTTGCCTGGACACGTTGAGTAACGTTGTGCTGAGATGGTGCACGATCCAATAAAAGGTATGAGTAATGGTGCTGGATGTATTTATTGGCATCGCAGGACCCTGTTAGACACTGGTAAGGTAGAATACTGCATGTACTGTTCATTGGTTCATTGGTGAGACCGATGATGGGGGTTGGGGGAGCTGCATAGCCTTGGTCGTGGCAAGGACTAAGCCCTCGCTACGTGCTGGGAGAGGAGGAAAACACAGAAGCAGTGTGGGAGAGCCTCTGCTGGAATCCATACTGGATTGGAGGCCAGCCCCTCCCATCAGTGCTGCCCTCCAGTGTTTGCTCGGTGGAAGAACAAACTGGACCAGGACAACTTACCGTAAATTTCCAGTTGTGCCACTTTGGCTATAATATTATTTTTTCTCTTTGTGACTATTTTCTGAAATCATAACCACATGTGCAATGTGCTATTGTTAATGTGTTTCTTACTTTAGCCCTGGAAGAACACTGTTTATTTAGCTATATTCATGTATGGCTGAATGATAACTAAACCTGAACATGAACGTTATCTCGTTTTATTGCATAGCTATATTGTGCCTGGTACTTAACGCTGCACTAATATGCTTCAACTACATTCAGTGACTGTTGTTTGTCCATCGTTGACGTGGAAGAGGACCTCGACACCATAATGATGGTGTCGAGACTAGCGCGTGATTTGGATTTAAACGAGGGAGAGTTGCGCAGCGTCAGCCTCACTCTCTCTTCCCAATTCCCATCTGGATCCAGTGGCGAGACAGAGTCTAGAAGGCTGGAGATGGGACTAGGCGCAGTGGATGACCAGGACGTCTTCTGTGTCTTGTCCTGCTCTACACGTTCCACAACGCTTGCAGAGACCGCCTTCTTGACCGTTGGACCTTCCGCTGGTCTCGTCCGCTCAATCCGCCGGAGTCTGTCTTCACATGCAGTGGCTACTTTATTAGGAACCTCCCATACATAACAAAGTGGCCACTGGGAGTATGTTTGTGGTCTTCTGCTGCTGTAGCCCATCCACTTTAAGGTTTGATGTGCTGTGCATTGAGATGCTCTTCTGCACACCACTGTTGTAGCACGTGGTTACTTGAGTTACTGTCTCCTTCCTGTCAGCCTGAACCAGTCTGGCCATTTTCCTCTGCCCACTCTCATTAACAAGGCATCTTTTATCCACAGAACTGCAGCTCACTGGATTTTTTTTTTTGT
Source organism: Mobula hypostoma (assembly GCF_963921235.1). Taxonomy (NCBI): domain Eukaryota; kingdom Metazoa; phylum Chordata; class Chondrichthyes; order Myliobatiformes; family Myliobatidae; genus Mobula; species Mobula hypostoma. The sequence continues at coordinate 108,593,810 of NC_086106.1, read as the reverse complement.
TTCTTGCTCCATTCTGTATAAAATCTAGAGACTGTTGAGATTGAAAATCCCAGAATACCAGCAGCTTCTGAAATACTCATTACACCCTATCTGACACCAACAATCATTGCACAGTCATAGTCACTTAGATCACATTTCTTCCCTTTTTTGATCTGAGCAACAATGAACCTTTTGACGATGTCTGCCTGCTTTTATGCATTAAGTTGCTGCCACACGATTGGCTGATGAGATGTTTGTAATGACAAGTAGTCGTACCTAATAAAGTGGCCAGCGAGCATGTATGATCATACACTAGTTCTGTACCCAGATGGATTCTGAGTAGTTACATAGGACGTGTGAATTGTTTGCCCTGTTATAGTAATGACTGCTAAAACGATTACTTCAAAAATCATTTTATTTGAAGGTTGCTGGAGAGAGGAGGGTAAACTGATGCTGCCAAGGACAATTGGTGACATTGTCAAAAGGCACTGTTTATACAAAAGCATTGAGAACAAGGTTGGTAAGGCAGCCAAACTGTTTGGACTGGCAAAATTCCAAATTTCATCAAAATACTTGAAACCATATTGTTGTTTCTAACAATAAAAACTATTCTTTGGGGAGCAGATATGCCTCGAGTTCTCTGAGGTTGCATTCACCGCTGACTATTAAAGGAAATAAACAATGGACGCATGTAAGATTGCAGATGCTGACACCTGGAACCAAAAAAAAACACACTGCTGGAGTTAGTTAGCATCACTGCAGGCAGAAGGATGGTCAACTTTTCTGGTTCAGTCTCTCATCAGGAAGACCCAGAGCAACAGCTATCCCTCTGCCTTCACAGGTGCTGCTTGACCCATTGCTTTCCTCCAGCAGTTAGTTTTTTTATTCAAGAGATGATGGGCAATGTGCCAGTGATGAGTAAACGGAGAGTTACACATCCATGAGATGCATTAAACTTGTTTCTTTTCCTGTAAGGTAGACTTTCAATCACTATAACCATGTATTTATTAAGTATTAAAATTCTTGCACTCTGCTTGCTCCTTGTTTTATTCCCGTATCATTATTTTATCACAGCTAGAACATTACTGTATTTTCTTGCTATGTGCTAATGATGTGGCTGCATAGCTCATTGGTGTGGAGGCTTTAAATTCTTTGCGAAACCTGCCTATTCCCTGCATCATTGTTTGAACTGTGGCCAGCTGTTACTTTGAGCTCCCACTCAGCCTTATTGTTTCCTGGGAATCTACAAAACTTAACAGCTTCCAGGTGAATTCTGAGTCGAGGGCATTTTGCCATTTTCACTATTTGACTTTACAAATCAGAAATGGCTCCAAGGCAGAGATGGCCCATACATTTAGAGAGTGGGGGGGGGGGTTTCAGAATCATTTTTGTAACAACCTTTGCAATCTTTTCCCAAGCCTTCATATTTTTCCTAAAGAGCAGTACCCAGATCCGAACACATTCTCCGCTTACCCTTTTAAGTGTAACTTACCTTTCTGTACATTCTTTGAACAATACGTAACGTTTATTTTAGCATTTTCTTCCTTTTCAACGTGTTTAGCTCAAAAGATCAAGGCCGATATTTTTCTTCCCTCATCTGTTAAAAACATTGTGTACTAAGCTTAGCAAGACATTATTCTGAATGGACATTGAACCCATGAACACTTACTCAGTATTTTTCCCTATTTTTGCACTGTTTATTTAATTTTTTTGTATATACTTGTAATTCGTAGTTTTTATTACAATGTACTGCTGCAGCAAAACAACAAATTGTTTGACATATGCCCGTGATATTAAACCTGATTCAGATTCTTTAGATGTTTAAACAAAAGTAAAGGTGAACGGTAATTTATTTGAAATGTTAGGTCTCATTCTTCTTTCTGCATCGCAACTGCCTGATCTGCTAAGTATTTGCTGCAGATTTCTTTTATTTAAAAGTTCCAGTGTCAGGCCGTACCCATAAGGTGTTATTTTTTAAAAAATAGATATATTTGGGAATTCTCCCAATCTGGCTGAGTTGAAAGAAATACAGCGTAATCTAAATAAGGCTGATGGTGGCAGAGTAGTGCAACTTCCTTCATGTGTCATGGTTTATATATGTGGCCTAGGAAACATGGTCATATCAGGTAGTTGCATATGCTAGAGAAAGGAGTTTATGCAGTAGAATGGGGGTGGCTGGACGTCTTTAAGAGGAAAATGGAAAATATACCATATGAAAGCAATAAATGTTGGGCTGATTCATATCTGTTCAACTATACACTTAACCTTGTACTTTTTTTTTGGCTTTGAATATGTTCCTTTAACTTCTTTAAGAACACCTTTTATTAAACCTTTTCATTTGGAGAGGGGAAGCGTGGTTTTATGCATCACAGAATTTTGTAACAGGAATCCCAGTAAAGTAGCCAAAGCCATTATTTACCAGCCAAAGAACCAAAGAAACCCTGAGATTCGTCTTCCCCACAGACAGCCGCAAAACAAAGAAAACTGTAGAACCTGTTCAAAGAAAATCAGCAACACCCCCTCCCATAAAAAAACAAAGCAAATCGCGCAGCTTGCAACAGAAAATATGAGCAAAAAGATACAAAGTGTAAGATACAAAATCAAAGGAGTCCAAGCATAATTCAGCTCAGCCCAGCATTCGTTATCTGCAGGCTGCCCCGATTCAAAGTCACCCAAAGTAACCACAAAAAAGGTATGACCAGAAACCAGTAACACATCATAACGTGAACTAGTGAGTCCAATCCACACACCGCATCAATTAAGCCTTGCCCAAGAACTCCAGCACCATCTTCCGACAGCATCAAGAGAGGGAGAGACCATTCGAATGCAGGCGAGTGACAGAGAGAGAGAGACCGTCACACACAGCCACCTTCCACCAGCAGCAACAAGCAAGAGGCTGGTAGACGGCGCTGAAAACTCTCCCACCTTCCAAAGCTCGCCTCAACGTATTCAATCTTCCACCGCACTTTAATCAGCAAGATGTGGAGTCAGTCATAGGCTAGTGGCCCGTCTCCAGGCTTCTTGGCCTTGAGACCACATCAACATCGTTCCAATTATATAAATAATTTTCTATGTGTGAGTCTGTACAAAGTGAGTCATGAATTAATCTGAATACTACTGCTAATTTCATTAGATACGACTGCTATATTGGTAGTTTCTCAAGGTGAGGTAGCTGGAGCTACTGCTTGAATTGTTCTGTTTTTACAAAGGTTACAATAGTCCATTGATCTACAAACTTGACAGATCCAATTCAGCACCAGCTGTTAGTTGCTAGATTGATGAATATTATGTCAGAACGTTGATCCTGGCAGTTAAGGATTAACCTTTTAGTTTTTCACAAGATGCATTTAATTTTACAATATTTTTGTCCAAAAAGAATTGCGTACTGCATGGTATGGAAACTGCACTGTGGCAAACAGGACGACTTTACAATGGGTAGTCAAAACTGCATCACCGGCACCCGCCTACCTGCCGTCATATACTGAAAGGTGCCCCAAAAATCCAGCAATATCACGAAGGATCCCACCCTGCTCATGGACTGTCTGCCCCACTCCCATCAGGGAGGAGGCTACATAGCATCCACGTCAAGGCCATCAGACTCAAAACAATTACTATCTCTAAGCAATAGGCTGATCAACACCTCCACACACCAATCGAGCCAACCACATCCCCAATCGCCACTACTTTATCATTTCCTGTCAGAGACACTCCTGTGCCTAACATTGCTTTATGTAAGTACTATCAGTATAAGCTCAGGTCAGGTCACTGGTCTGAGTGCTACTGGTACCATGTAACCCAGTACTACCTGTCGGATGGTCAGGTGGTCGGCAACGAAACCAGCTCCCTCACTGGGCTTGCCTGGTGAGGAGGATGGCTAGACACCCTGCAGGACGAAAAACAAGACCTGTCAAAGGGCGGATGAACCCTCTCGTAGGATCAACGTCCATCTAGCAAACACACGCCGTGAAGTGCAGAAAGGACATCCCTTCCGTCGAAGCTTGGTCCGGCCATTCACTGCAACAGAACTTCCCCCAACCATCTTCGACCCCGCCATGCCGCTGGATCTGGGAGGGGATGTCAAGAGGGTGGGTCTGGACCTGTGCAACCCCCTACTCACCTAAAATCCACTCACGCACACGCTGTTCCTTTCTGGGGAGTGGAGTATAAACCCCACTAACTGACTGAAAGGAACCATCATCATCCTATGGGATGGATAGCCAGAGAGGGAGATCAGTATACGCTATCTTAAGTATTTCTATTTATTGTGTTTTTTATTATTATGTTCTTTATCTTACTTTTTTTTGTGCTGTGCTGGATCCAGAGGAACATTATTTCATTCTCCTTTATGTGTACTAGAAATAACATTAAACAATCTTGAATCTAGAAATACTCAGAATTTTCATACAGATCAAAGTCCTTGAACAAATAAAGAATATAAACACAGAAGGAAAGAAATATAAAATGATACACGCTTCTAAAAGAAAACTGAAAGCAGCAGAATAAATTCTGTAAAGCAACACAAATATTCCAAGGCATATATGTCTTTCATGGTTTGTCAATTATATTATCTGAAATTATAAGGGAAGCAAATACATTTGTGTTATAAATAATAAATGAGATACATTTGTGTTACAATAGAAGTGCATTCATTCCAAAGGATGGTATTCTAGTGGGTTTCTTCAAAAATCCCCAATGATTTCTATTTTTTACAATCTTTGAAATGAAATTTAACCTCACTACAGGATTCAGCTTCCGTTAGTTCCCTAATTGAAACCTGTTTATATGTACTCCTATAACGTTTACAGTGATCTTCTTCCAGTTCTCAAACAATTAAATATTGACTGACACCTTATTATGGTTTTGCCTGGGAACGAAATCCCTTTGGCTATTGAAAATTTAATGTTATCTGGTACTGTAGGTGTAAAGTCAATGAATTATTAAGAGTACATTTTCTGCTAAATTTAAAACTTGAAGGTTTAAATATTCCATATAATTGCTTTTGTAATGTGATAGCCTTCAAAGATTTTTGCTTTCAAAATACATTGCTGATATTTCTGAAAATGTCTAGAAAATGACTGTACTGAATGTACAACTATAGGGTAAAATACTTCTGAGAGTTTAGCAAAGAGATATTATTTCAAGATCACACTTGTCAGAAATTTAGTGAGATATTGTAGGTTACACTTTCATCATGTTAAGATTCTTATTTCCAATAATAACCTTAATAGTTTTAATCAATTGAATGCATTTTCTGTTGATTGGATTTTGGAATGTTAATGCTTGTGACTTTTTTTGTTATTGTATTAAGATATGGGACTCTGTTGCTTATTACAACTCTGGTCAACCCAACAAAAAGCTGTAGTATCAGCTTTCAAACTGCTTTGATATTGAATTCTTGTTTCTCAGCAGTGATCTTCTTTGAGACTCCTTTAATTAATTTAAGAGATTTAGTGTCAAATTACAGAAACAAAATAGGGGTGTATAGGGTGTCCAGGGAGGGGTAGCACCTCCGTTGACGGAGCTTGTGTCAATTCTGGGTCAGCACACTCACCTTTGGTCTCCACTGGATACTCAGCTCTCACCTGTGGCTCCAAGAAGCTGTTTGCATGTGACAGCAGCCACATCCCGATACACTGCTTCGACAGGTGAGGGTAGTCAGCGGCCTCATACCCCGGTGAGATAGGGACGTGCCTGTCCTAGCATGTGAAGTTGGCTCTGGCAGATGGGTGGATGAGATCTACAGTGAGATCCAATGGCTAGGGTGGCAGTTCTAGAATGCTAAATGGAGAGAAGAAGTTGGCCATCTACTGCTACCAAGGATCTCCCCAGTTTGTGATGACTAGTTCATACCACTGGACCCAGACCTCCGAGGTCGATAGAGTGCAGCTGCCCAGCTTTTCCACTCTAAAAACTCTCCCACACAGGTCTCCTGTCATTGTTGGATGTGACAGACAATGAACACAGAAAATAGCTTCAGTCATGCTCCTTAAACTTAATCTACAAAACATTGTGCATCACGTCAAATCAAAAGAATAATTCCTAAACCTGTCAACAATTTACTAAGAATGAAAAACCAAAATTAAGAGGCAGAAAAATTAATCCCCTTTGTAATTACCATGCTAACCTTCCTCAGATGCAATACTGTATATTACCATTCCAACTCGTCCCATTGGTTTATGTAGAAAATTGGACGATCACCTGAATAAATACCCCCTCTCTCTGTAAGATCAAACCGTATGGCAGGTCTTCAACTGACCAAACCAAAATGAAGTCAAAAGAACATTCAAGACAAGTCAGGGAAATGATAATAGAGAAACACAAATCTGGGGATGGGTACAAGACCATCTCAAAGGTACTGAACATACCTCAGAGCTCAGTGCAGTCCATCGTGAAAAAGTGGAAAAAATATGAAACCACAGCCACACTGGCTAGGTCAGGCCATCCCTCTAAACTTAGTCACTGGAGAAGAATGACACTTGTAAGAGAGGTTACTGTGATGCCAATAGTCACTCTGAGTGAGCTGCAGAAGTCAGTGGCTGCAACTGGAGATGAAATTCATAGCTCCACAATCTCTAAGGCCTTACACATAAAAGGGTATTTATGGAAGAGTGGCAAGGAAGAAGTCCTGGCTTAAAAAAAGAATATCCCTGCCCGTAAAGACTTTGCAAAGTGTCACTTGGAAGATACTGTAAAGATGTGGAAGAAGGACTTGCGGTCGGAGGAGACTAAAGTGGAATTTTTTGGCCTCAACACTAAGTGATGTGGCATAAATGTAATACTGCGTATCAGCCAGGTAACACCATTCCTACTGTAAAATGTAGTGGAGGTAGCATCATGCTGTGGGGATGCTTTTCAGCAGCAGAGATGGGAAGTCTGGTGAGGATTGATAGGAAGATGAATGCTGCTATAAAGAAAGAGATCATTGATAAAAACAAACCTGCTAGCGTCTGCTGGAAAGCTTAAAATGGGGATCAAGTCCGTCCAGCAGAACAACAGCCCAAAGCACACTGACAGAGCAACCAAATGAAGAAAATTGATGTCCTTGACTGACCCAGTCGGCGTCCTGACCTTAGCCTAATCGAACATCTCTGGCAAGACCTGAAGATTGCTGTCCAACTAACCTGGCACAGCTTGAGCAATTTTGCAAGGAGGAAACAGCGAATCGTGCTCCATCATTTTGTGCAAAGCTAATAGAGACTTATCCAGAAAAACTACAGACTGTACTAGCTGCGTTTGCTCGGAAAATCCAACAGAAGGTAGTGGATTCATAGAAACATAGAAAATAGGTGCAGGAGTAGGCCATTCGGCCCTTCGAGCCTGCACCGCCATTTATTATGATCATGGCTGATCATCCAACTCAGAACCCCGCCCCAGCCTTCCCTCCATACCCCCTGACCCCCGTAGCCACAAGGGCCATATCTAACTCCCTCTTAAATATAGCCAATGAACTGGCCTCAACAGTTTCCTGTGGCAGAGAATTCCACAGATTCACCACTCTCTGTGTGAAGAAGTTTTTCCTAATCTCAGTCCTAAAAGGCTTCCCCTCTATCCTCAAACTGTGACCTCTCGTTCTGGACTTCCCCAACATCGGGAACAATCTTCCTGCATCTAGCCTGTCCAATCCCTTTAGGATCTGATACGTTTCAATCAGATCCCCCCTCAATCTTCTAAATTCCAACGAGTACAAGCCCAGTTCATCCAGTCTTTCTTCATATGAAAGTCCTGCCATCCCAGGAATCAATCTGGTGAACCTTCTTTGTACTCCCTCTATGGCAAAGATGTCTTTCCTCAGATTAGGGGACCAAAACTGCACACAATACTCCAGGTGTGGTCTCACCAAGGCCTTGTACAATTGCAGTAGTACCTCCCTGCTCCTGTACTCGAATCCTCTCGCTTTAAATGCCAGCATACCATTCGCCTTTTTCACCACCTGCTGTACCTGCATGCCCACTTTCAATGACTGGTGTATAATGACACCCAGGTCTCGTTGCACCTCCCCTTTTCCTAATCGGCCACCATTCAGATAATAATCTGTTTTCCTATTTTTGCCACCAAAGTGGATAACTTCACATTTATCCACATTAAATTGCATCTGCCATGAATTTGCCCACTCACCCAACCTATCCAAGTCACCCTGCATCCTCTTAGCATCCTCCTCACTGCTAACACTGCCACCCAGCTTCGTGTCATCGGCAAACTTGGAGATGCTGCATTTAATTCCCTCATCCAAGTCATTAATATATATTGTAAACAACTGGGGTCCCAGCACTGAGCCTTGCGGTACCCCACTAGTCACCGCCTGCCATTCTGAAAAGGTCCCGTTTATTCCCACTCTTTGCTTCCTGTCTGCTAACCAATTCTCCACCCACACCAATACCTTACCCCCAATACCGTGTGCTTTAAGTTTGCACACTAATCTCCTGTGTAGGACCTTGTCAAAAGCCTTTTGAAAATCCAAAGATACCACATCCACTGGTTCTCCCCTATCCACTCTACTAGTTACATCCTCAAAAAATTCTATGAGATTCGTCAGACATGATTTTCCTTTCACAAATCCATGCTGGCTTAGTCCGATGATTTCACCGCTTTCCAAATGTGCTGTTATCACATCTTTGATAACTGACTCCAGCAGTTTCCCCACCACCGACGTTAGGCTAACCGGTCTATAATTCCCCAGTTTCTCTCTCCCTCCTTTTTTAAAAAGTGGAGTTACATTAGCCACCCTCCAATCCTCAGGAACTAGCCCAGAATCTAACGAGTTTTGAAAAATTATCACCAATGCATCCACTATTTCTTGGGCTACTTCCTTAAGCACTCTAGGATGCAGACCATCTGGCCCTGGGGATTTATCTGCCCTCAATCCCTTCAATTTACCTAACACCACTTCCCTACTAACATGTATTTTGCTCAGTTCCTCCATCTCACTGGACCCTCTGTCCCTTACTATTTCTGGAAGATTATTTATGTCCTCCTTAGTGAAGACAGAACCAAAGTAATTATTCAATTGGTCTGCCATGTCCTTGCTCCCCATAATCAATTCACCTGTTTCTGTCTGTAGGGGACCTACATTTGTCTTTACCAGTCTTTTCCTTTTTACATATCTATAAAAGCTTTTACAGTCCGTTTTTATGTTCCCTGCCAGTGTTCTCTCATAATCTTTTTTCCCCTTCCTAATTAAGCCCTTTGTCCTCCTCTGCTGAACTCTGAATTTCTCCTAGTCCTCAGGTGAGCCACTTTCTCTGGCTAATTTGTATGCTTCTTCTTTGGAATTGATACTATCCCTAATTTCTCTTGTCAGCCACGGGTGCACTACCTTCCTTGATTTATTCTTTTGCCAAACTGGGATGAACAATTGTTGTAGTTCATCCATGCAACCTTTAAATGCTTGCCATTGCATATCCACCGTCAATCCTTTAAGTGTCATTTGCCAGTCTATCTTAGCTAATTCACGTCTCATACCTTCAAAGTTACCCCTCTTTAAGTTCAGAACCTTTGTTTCTGAATTCGGACAACTACATCACAGGTAAGGCCCTCCCAACCACTGAGCCCATCTACATGAAACACTGTCATAGGAAAGCAGCTTTCATCATCAAAGATCCTCACCACCCAGACCATGCTGTTTTCTCACTGCTGCCATCAGGTAGAAGATACAAGAGTCTCAGGACTCACACCACCAGGTTCCAGAACAGTTACTACCTCTCAACCAACAGGCTCTTGAACAAAAGAGGATAACTACTCTCATCTATTGAGATGTTCCCACAACAGATGATCTCACTTTAAGGACTCTTTATCTTCTTGTTATTTATTGTTACTAATTTATATTTGCATTTGCACATTTTTGCCTTCTATGCTCTGCTTGATTTTCCATTCATCCTGTTTTCAGGTACCATTCTATAGATTTGCTGAGTATACTCACAGGAAAAAGAATCTTTGGGCTGTGTGTGGTGATATGTAAACTCTGATAAAAAAAAGTTACTTAGAACTTTCAACTTTGAAAGGTGGTTCAACTAAGTTCTCAGCAAAGGGGGATGAATACTTTTGAACTGCTGTCATGACAGGTTTTGAAATTTTAGTTTTTCATGCTTTACAATTTTCCCTGTTTTTTGGACTCGATTGTGGAAAAAAAGGAGCATGTCATTCACAAATAAAAATTCTCAGTTAAATTGATCAAAATCCTTGGTTGTATTATTTATATACGTGAACAAAGCTGGCTGCATCATTGAATTGAATTACATCCTTCATATATACGAGGAGTTAAAACCTTTACGTTATGTCTTCACACAGAAACTTCTTCACACAGAGAGTGGTGAATCTGTGGAATTCTCTGCCACAGGAAACAGTTGAGGCCAGTTCATTGGCTATATTTAAGAGGGAGTTAGATATGGCCCTTGTGGCTACGGGGATCAGGGGGTATGGAGGGAAGGCTGGGGCAGGGTTCTGAGTTGGATGATCAGCCATGATCATAATAAATGGCGGTGCAGGCTCAAAGGGCCGAATGGCCTACTCCTGCACCTATTTTCTATGTTTCTATGTCTCCATCTGGTATGGAGTAGCACAATGAAATAAATTGCAGAAACTTGTATCACTAGTCAGCTGTATCGTGGGTACCAGCCTCCATTGTATCCAAGACATCTTCAAGGAGCGGTGCCTTAGGAAGGTGGCGTCCATGATTAAAGACCTCTAGCACCCAGGGCATGCCCTTTTCTTACTGTTACCATCAGGTTGGAGATACAGAAGCCTGAAGGCCCACACTGAGTGATTCAGGAACAGCTTCTTCCCCTCTGCCATCTGGTTCCTAAATGGACATTAAATCTTTGGACATTACCTCACTTTTTTTAATATACAGTATTTCTGTTTTTGCATGTTTTTAAAAATCTATTCAATATACGTACAACATAATTGATTTACTTATTTATTATGTTTTTATTTTATTTATTATTATTGTTATTATTTTTTTCTCTGCTAGATTATGTATTGCATTGAACTTCTGCTGCTAAGTTAACAAATTTCACATCACATGCCTGTGATAATAAACCTGATTCTGATTCTGAAATAGTTTAGATTTCATTTTGTTTCCTCGTTACCTGTTTTTTTATGATCTCCTACTACAAAAGCCGAAGTATATTTACACTGTTTCTATTTGCCGATGATCGTGAGAGTAAAAAAGTTCATATTTCCAGGACAGTGACCTTTCCTGCCCTGCCCTGCCCTACTGAGCTTCCCATGGTTCCATATGACCCTAACTGGTTGTGCGTTGTAGTAACACACATAAAGGTTGTTGGTAAACGCAGCAGGCCAGGCAGCATCTCTAGGAAGAGGTACAGTCGAGGTTTTGGGCCGAGACCCTTCATCAGGACTAACTGAAAGAAGAGATAGTAAGAGGTTTGAAAGTGCAAGGGATTCGAACACAGGACCATCCATCTTGAAGTGCAGCGCTGTGCCACTACACCACTAGCTTCTGTACTTCCTCTCTAATGGTAGTAATGGGAAGAGGACATGTCCTGAATGATGTGGTCCATATTGATGATGCCACCTTCTTGAGACACCAACTTTTGAAGATGTCCTCTGTGGTGGGGAGGCTTCTGCCTGTGATTGAGCTAGCTGAGTCCTCTGTAGCCTCTCTCAACCCTGCGCATTGGAGCTAGGCTATGATGCAATAAATTTCTTTCAGCTTGAATTTCTTAACACATGGTTTCACATCCAGAAAATTGTGATGGATCATTTTCTGGAAACGTAGGATTTCAGCGAAGTTGCTCAACCTCAAAGTTACTGCACAAGTTGATTATTATTAGATTATGAGGACACACAGTCCTCTTTTATTGTCATTTAGTAATGCATGCATTAAGAAATGATACAATACTCCTCCGGTGTGATATCACAGAAACAAGGGACAGACCAAGACTGAAAAACTAACAAAAAACCACAAAATTATAACATATAGTTACAACAATGCAACAACACCATAACTTGATGAAGAACAGGCCATGGCACAGTAAAAAAGTTCAAATTCTCTCGAAAGTCCCAGATCTCACGCTGACGGGAGAAGGAAGAAAATTTTCCCTGCCATGCCCGACGACAGTTCGACTCTGAGTCGTCCGAAAACTTTCAGCTCTGATCAGCTCTCCGACACCGAGCACCGAGCACCATTTCTAACCGAACCCTTCGACCTCAGCCTCGGTTGCCAGCAGCAGGCAAAGCCGGGGATTTTGGGGCCTTTGCTCTGGAGATTCTCAATCGCACAATAGCAGCGGCAGCAAACCGAGCATTTCAGAAATTTCTCCAGACGTTCCTCTGCTTCTCACGTCTGTCTCCATCAAATCAGAATTGTACATGGCATCCTACTTACAAATACGGTATCATTTCACCGGAGAGCTGCGCGCATTGCGCTGCCATCTTCTCCTCCCGCCAATCATCCTGATAGGGTGATTAAGACACATGGTGTGTTGGCCTTCATTAGAGGGTTCAAAGGATATGCATGGAAGTGATTCTGAGATTGGAAGGCTTATCGTATGAGGAGTGTTTGATGGCTCTGGGCCTGTACTCACAAGAATTCAGAAGGATGAGGGGGAATCGCATTGAAACCGATCGAATATTGAAAGAGGGGATGTTTCCAATGGAGGGAGAGTGTAAAGCCAGAGGACACAGCCGCAGAATAGAGGGATGTCCATTTAGAATGGAGATGAGGGGGTTCCTGCTGAAGGGTCTCGGTCTGAAACATCAACTGTACTTTAGTTGCTTAGATACTGCCTGGCCTACTGAGTTCCTCCAGTATTTTGTGTGTATTGTGGAGATGAGGAGGAATTTCTTTAGCCTGACTGTAGTGAATCTGCGGAATTCATTGCCACAGGCAGCTATGGAGGCCAAATCATTGGGTATATTTAAGGTAGAGTTTGATATGTTCTTGATTAGTCAGGGTATGAAGGGATATGGGGAGAAGGCAGAACAATGGGACCAAGAGGGAAATGCATCAGTCATGATGAAATGGTGGAGCAAACTCAATGGGCCAATTGGCCTAATTCTGTTCCTGTATCTTATGGTCTTATAGTGTATTGAGTTCAAGAGCTGTATGGTAATCTTGCAGCTCTGTAAAACTCTGGTTTAAAAGGTACATTTAACGTCAGAGAAATGTATACAATATACATCCTGAAATGCTTTTTCTTCGCAAACATCCATGAAAACGGAGGAGTGCCCCTAAAGAATGAACAACAGATAAACGTGAGAACCCCAAAGTCCTCCCCCAGCTCCCCTCCCTCCTGCGTGTAAGCGGCAGCAAACAACAATCCCCCCTCCTCCCACCAGCAAAAAAAGCATCGCACTCACCACCAAGCACCCAGGCGTGAGTTGGCTTCCACAGCTGCCTGCGGCAATGAATTCCACAGATTCACCACTGTCAGGCTAAAGAGATTCCTCCTCATTGGAAACATCCTCTCTTTATACATTGGATAGGTTTCAGTGAGATTGCCCCATCGAAGGTCGGTGGTCGGCGTCACGGCAGGAGACCCGTGTGTCATTGGGCAAGCTGGAATATCTACAGCTGTGTGCGTAGAGACTCGAGATCTTCGGCACAGAGCTTGAAAAAAGCGACGCCATGGACTTTTAACATTGTAAACCAGTGAGTTGTTTGTTATGTCTCCCTGCTCGCAGAGAAAACAGAGACACCTCTTTCTCCCTTATTAGGGAGAGAGAGAGAGAGAGAGAGAGAGAGAGAGAGAGAGAGCCTGTGGTATGTCAAATGCCAGTGAGCAATGTAGTCTTTGGGGTAACTGCAAGTCTAGGTCTTTACTGTTGCATCACTACACCCCTCTTTACACTGGTGGCACAGCAGTGGAAACCGCGAGCAGCTTCAAACTCCTGGGACTGCTCATCTTGCAGAACGTCTTATGCTCTCACAACACATCCTACACAATCAGGAAAGCTCACCAACACCTCTGCTTTCTGAGGAGGCTGAAGAGAGCTGGACTGTGCACATCTATGCTCACGTCATTCTACCATGTGCATCCTAACATGCTGTCTGACTACATGATACGGAAGCTTCACTGTGGTGGACAGGGAGGCTCTATGACAGGTAGTCAAAATTGCCCAGCGCATCGCTGTCTACCCATCACCGAGGACATATTATCAGAAAGGCGCCAGTAAAAGGCCAGAAACACGAGGAACTTACCTGGATCATGGACTGTTCGTCCACCTGCCAGCAGGGAGGAGGCTATGTAATTTCCACGCCAGGACCACGAACAGTTATTTTCCCCTAGCAGTAAGATTGATCAAAACCTCCAGCCATGAACCCACTCCTCCACACCCCCAATCACCACTACTTTACCATTTCCTGATAGAATCATCTTATGTACAGACGCACACGTGCCTAGTGTCATTCTGTGGACATGCAATCAATTTATATATATATATAAGCTATCTTACTTATTTATATTTATTGTGTTTTTTATTATTGTTTTCTTTATTTTACAGTGTTTTTTTTGTTCTGCATCTGACCCGCAGTTACAATTATTTTGTTCCCCTTAGAATTGAAAATACATGTGGACTAAGATGTTAACTGTCCTGTGCTATCACCAGTGGGATCATCAGTTGATCTGCCACCTGTCTTCAGGAGTTTCGGCCCGCTTATGATCAAGACTTCCTCGAGGTGGTGGGCCAGCAGCGCTAAAGCACCACCTCCCACTGGTGAGCTTAAAAACTTGGCATCTGCCTCTGTCAGAGTTGTTGGTCACTTCCATCCAACAGATAGTCTGCTCTTCAGGTGTCTATGCAACTACTGAAGGGTTTGCAAGATATGTATACACTGTCTGACTATCTGCCCCTCTGGACGTACTTGGTCCACACCCATGCTGGTCCTTTCTCTGCTGCCTCAGCTACAGCCCTGCTGGTTGACTTGATCTCTCTTCTAGTGAAGCCAAGGTCACGCAGCCACTTCTGGAAAGTGAACGCAATAACCCCACGGCAGCCTACCTCGAATGGATAGCATGAGACGTTCCACGCTCTGTCTCTGCACTCTGATCTTAATTCTGCGTACTTGGTTAACTTGCGCTCATGGGCTTCATCGATGTTGTCTTCCCAGGGGACTGTGAGTTCACCAATAATCACTTCTCTACTGGTGTCAGACCATACGATACCATACACTTGTGTACTGGAAATGGACATTAAACAATCTTGAATCTTGAAGAGTTGGCACAACATTGTGGGCCAAAAGGCCTGTACTATGTTCTATGATGTAATTGGTCCAGATGAATACAAGATGGAGGTCCGAGCTGAAAGTGAATGGTGGAGAAGCGAGAGGTGGTTGGTGCTGGCAGGATTTGTATCTGGCTCTTGATTTAATTTGAAGCTGAGCGCCAACAACAATTCAACCTAATCCAAGAGCCCTCTAATAGTAGGCTCTCAAATCAAGAGTATGCCAGGGCTCTGAGCTGCTTGGTCTTCAGCATTTCTCCATTACAAAGAGAACGACAAATAGAGAAAATGCACTGTTCGTAGTGTTACGAGAATACACATAAAATTAAGATGTTTGCTGGCCTGGGCTAGCATCAGTGGCATCAGCAGTTGGTCTGCCACCTGCCCTCAGGGGAAGGAGAGATAAGGAACAATGGAGCAGCGTCTGGAGATGTGTAATGAAGGGATGTGGGAGGAAGAGCTGTCTGGAGCGGCTCCCCCCTTTGAGCCCTGAACTGTTTGAAGTGATGGACAGGCGATACCCCAGCAGGGGGATAAAAAGGGACAGGTTCGCTAAGACAGACACACACGCCACCCGAGGTAACGAGACCCTGGAAGCGGTGCGCTTCTCACGAGTGGGTGAGAAATCCCAGACAACGACAAGGGTGGAAAGGTACGATCAGCGGGAACCCGGTGTGTGTCCGCCCTTGCCTGGGTGCCGGGTTCACTGCAGAGGATCGACCGCATCTGGAGGAGGGGTCACAGTCGGTGGCCTCAGGTGACATCACCAAGGACCTGCCCAAAAAGCTGTTTGTGAGCCATCTCGCTGGTCTGTGAGCCATCCTGCTGGTCTGTGAGTGAAGCCGTTCTGAATGATGAGTTGTTCCTATTCTATCTCTCTCTTCCCCCACATTGTCCACCGCCATGGCAACGATTACTGCGAACTGAACTACTAAACTGGACTGAACTTTGAGTCATTTTGAAATTGGTCATTTACCCCTAGACAACGATAGAGCTTGATTGATGCTGTTATCTTAATTCTGTGCACATGTGTGGTTATCATTGTTGAATTGTTGCATTTATTATCCTTTCGATTACTGTGTTGCTTGTTTCTTTAATAAAACTTTCTTAGTTCTAGTACTCCAGACTCCAACTGAGTGATCCATTTCTGCTGGTTTGGCAACCCAGTTACGGGGTACGTAACAGTAGGCAGAGCTCAGCTGATAAAGTACAAGCCGATGAATCTGGTTTTTACTGCGTTTCATTTATTCGCACGGTTTTACATTTGAGTCATTGTCTTTTTTTTTATTCAAAAGAGACAAACTGACAAGAAGCTCTTTGTTTCAAACAGGATTTCTTTGTTAAGTATAGATGTACATCATGTATGGGTCTGTCATGGCACATTTAAATAAGGAAAATTTTTTAATATGAGTCATTTATTATCTAACAGCTTAACAAATCACTTCTTCTTTAGCAATTTGAGGCTCAAGGATACTTATTAGACATAAGGCATAGAAGCAAAATTAGGCTATTCAGCCTATCGAGGCTGAAGAGGGCAGTGTGAGATATACAGACTCTGCCTCAGCAAAGACAGAGCATAGAAATCTAAAGCACATTAAAGGCCCACAATGTTGTTGCCAACCATGCCTAGAATTTCCCTACTGCATAACCCTCTATTTTTCTGAGCTCCATGTACCTATCTGAGTGTCTCTTAAAAGACTCTTTTCTATCTGCCTCTACCACTGTAGCTTGCAGTGCATTCCACGCACCCAGCACCCTCTGTGTGAAAAACTTAACTCTGACATCCCTCATGTACCTTCTTCCAAGCACCTTAAAACTATGCTCCCTTGTGTTAGCATTTCACCCCGAATAAGTTACTGGCTATGCACACAGTCAATGCCTCTCATCATCTTATACACCTCTATCAGGTCACCTCTCATCCTCCGTCGCTCCAAGGAGAAAAGGCCAAGTACGCTCAACCTATTCTCATAAGGTATGCTCCCCAATCCAGGCAACATCCTTGTAAATCTCCTCTGCACTCTCTCTATAGTATCCACATCCTTGTTGTAGTGAGGTGACCAGAACTGAACACGGTACCCCAAGTGGGGTCTAACTAAGGTCTTATATACAGTAGCTATAACATTACCTCATGGCTCTTGAGCTCAAAATGCTGTACTTCTTCAATCATTTATGCTGGGTTTCGCTGAACTTCCAATGAATTTGCCTATGTTTATCATTGGCCTCTTGAATGCTCTTTCTACATTTTGAACTAACATGATCCAGGGATTTCTTCATGTCAGTGGAAATCCAATACCTTTTCCAAGGAAGCTTGGATGATGTTTTTGAACTGTTTTCCCCATCTACCTGGTAATCTCTTGGGATAAAGATTTGGGAGTCTGGCAATGGGTGAATGTGAATGACATGTCTTAGCCATTGAAGCCAGTAATTAGGGCCTCAGTGCTGAGGACCTTAGTTTGAGAGATGTTGACATTAGTTTACCTTTCCTGTCATGTCGGCTATGTCTAGGGGGTGCTTGCACATGCTCACTGTGACTATATAGGTTTCTTCCCCATCCCAAAAATATGTGGTCAATAGGTTCATTGACCAGTGTAAATTGCCCATAGTGTGTAGATTAATAGTAGAATCTGAGAGTAGTTTTTGGAAACATTGGAAGAATAAAATGGGTCTGAGGAGGATTAGTGTAAAAATGGGCATTTGATGGTGAAGAGCCCATTGATTGAAGAACTGCTTTCATGCTATACCTCTGTAAGAATTTGACTAAATTATTGGACTTCACAATGGATAGTGTCTTCTCATAGGCTTTGTTGCTTTTGTTAGCATAGCTCAGTGAGAAAAAATCCTCTCAACATACTGAGTGCAACAAAACCATGTTTAGCAAGCATTTGATGCATAAATTATTTGAGGTTTAATTTATATTAATGACAAAGCTTTCTCTGCAATTTTATTGCTTTTCTCATAAAATTACAGCTTTCTCACAACAGTCTTTTAAAAATTGGTTGCCAATCTTGAGTACCTGAGTTACAGGGAAAGGACTTTATACCCTGGAGCGTAGGAGAACGAGGGGAGATTTGACAGATGCATACAAAATTATGAGGGGTATAGATAAGGGAAATGCAAGCAGGCTTTTTCCACCGAGGTTGGGTGAGACTAGAAATAGAGGACATGGGTTAAGGGTGAAAGGTGAAATGTTTAAGGGGAACGTGAGGGGGAATTTCTTCACTTAGAGGGTGGTGAGTGTGTGGAGCATGTGGAAGTAGTGGATACAGGTTCAATTTCAACACTTCGGAGAAATTTGGATAGGTACATGGACGGGAGGGGTATGGAGGTTTACAGTTCAGGTGCAGGTTGATGGGACTTGACAGATAGATAGTTCGGCGTGGGTTAAGTGGGCCATACGGCCTGTTTTGATGTTGTAGAGTTCCATGACTCTATGACTCCAAGGAAAACAGCCTAACTCATGTCCTGAAGCACTCCCACAGCCCTGGCGGACCCCCTTTGCACCCTGTCCAGTGCTATTACATCCTCCAGATAATACAGCAACCAGAACTGTATGCACTAGTAATCCAGCTGTAGCCTAACTAATGCTTTATAAAATTGAATTAATTGAGTCGAAGAAACATACCGCACGCCTACCACTATGGGTGATTTACAGTGGTGAATTAATCTACCACTCATACAAGATGTGAAAACTCCGCACAGACAACACCAGAGATTTGGATTGAGCTTGGCTTGCTGGAGATGTGAAGTGAAAATTCTTCTAACCTTGCCACCATAAGCTGCACCAATATCTTGCAGTTCAAATATTCTGCCCTCTCTAATGAAGCAAGTATCTCATATAGCTTTATAACCACCCCATCTACTTCCCTGTATGTACATAACTCTAAACTGATTCCACAACCTACATAAAAAATGCTGGTGACCACAGCAGGCCAGGCAGCATCTATTGGAAGAGGTACAGTCGACGTTTCGGGCCAAGACCCTTTGTCAGGACTAACTGAAAGAAGAGCTAGTAAGAGATTTGAAAGTGGGAGGGGGAGGGGGAGATCCGAAATGATAGGAGAAGACAGGAGGGGGAGGGATGGAGCTAAGAGCTGGAAAATTGTTTGGCAAAAGGGATACAAGGCTGGAAAAGGGCAAGGATCATGGGACGGGAAGCCTAGGGAGAAAGAAAGTGTTTGCCACAACCTACAGACAACCTACACAACTTACACAGTTTCAAGGACTTAACAACTCAAGTTTTCAAATATACAGTCCTGTGCAAAAGTCTTAGGCACATGTAAAAAAATCTGCAGAGCAAAGATGTTTTCAAAAATAATGAAATGGGAAGTTTCTAACTATCAAAAAATTACTATTAAGATCAGTAAACAGTAAAAAACTAAATCAAATCTATATTTGGTGTGACCACCTTTGCCTTCAAAACTGCATCAAAACTCTTGGGTACACCACCATGCCGTTTTATAAGAAAATCGGCTGGCAGGTTCTTCCAAGCATCTTGGAGAACTTGCCATAGTTTTTCTGTAGACTTCGCCTGTCTCGCTTGCTCTTGTCTCTCCAGGTTATCCCAGACAGCCTTGATGATGTTGGGATCAGGGCTCTGAGAAGGCCATACCATCTAAAACCATATAAAAAATCTAGGATAGCTTAAACTTTTACACAGTACTGTATATGCATATCTATATGTTTTTAAAAATCATGATATATGCAAAACTTGCCTTCTTTTGCACATTGGTTATTTCTCAGTCTTGCTTAGGTATTGGTTTTCATAAATTCTGTCGTATTTGTTTTCCTGTAAATGCCTGCAAGTAAAAATTTATCTCAAGGTAGTGTGTGGTAACATATACAGTACATACTTTGATAAAATATTGACTTTGACTTGGACTGCCACCTTCGGGGATCCTCACATCTGGAAGAAACATACATGGTCACAGGGAGAATGTGTAAACAGCACCAGAGATCACAAGGGGACCGTATGGGCGGAGCCAATAGAAACATAGAAACATAGAAACATAGAAAATAGACAGTGTACTAACTGTGGTGACACTGTGCTCTTCTTCCATCACAAATTGGATTTGAGAGGTTTAGGAGAAAGCACGAGTTGTGTTTTAGGTGAGAATCATGGCTGTCAACATGTTTGAGGAAAGGTATAATTAGCTCTACTTCCTTAGCTGTGTCACACATTTAAAATAGCACTTCCACACAGAATGATAGGAGCTATTCATAAACCAAAGTCTATTTCTGTTCCTGAATTACACTTAGCATGTGGTTAAACGACAATCCTTTGAAAAGATGTTTGTCAAGATGAGAAAACAAGATCTACTGTAGGAAGTTCTGAAATGAGAAATATCTGTAGATGCTCAAAATATGTCTGTGGAGAGAGAAACAGGATTAGCATTTCAGGTCCACGACACTTCATCTGCTAGTAGCATTTCTCTCTCTGAGCTGATACTATATCCAGCATTTTCTGCTCTTACCTTATTCTTGAAACTAGAGAAATGACATTAGATCGTTTGATCATCCAACCAGGCGAGGCTGAAGAGGGACCTGCTAAGGTGGACAAAATTACGAGGAGGCAATAAAGTCACACCTCTACGAGGCCCACAACCTTGTCGTGGTTTGGAGGCTTGCGTGCCTCAATGACCTGGAGAGCTACGCTGGCTGAAGTCAGGGCTTTATGCTCTGGCTCTTGGTAGGGTCACCTATGCCAAACAGGTTAAAGGGTAAAGGCCATACAAAGAGCTGTCCACCAGTCCTCCAGGTTCAGGGGTTCAGCTGAGGGCTAACAACCCTGACTGGCAAAACAAAATTGTTACGGAAACAGCAATGAAGAATCCTTCTACATCTGAGGGGCCAAGGACGGACTAAGATGGAGAGCCTTCATTACTGCCCTAAGCTCCAGCGGTATACTGGGCAGTAATAAAGTCACAGGGTCACAGAGGAACAACTTCGACCCAACGAATCCATGCCGACCACAGTGCCTGCCGAGCTAGTTACATTTCCCTGCATTCAGCCCATGTCTCTCTATGCCCTGTCCCTGCATATATCTATTCAAGTGCTTCTTAAGTGATACTAACGTACCTGCCTCAGCTACTTTCTTTGGCAGCTCGTTCTATGTACTCAGTATCCTGTGTGATAAAAAAAATGTCACTCAGGTCCCGTTTAAATCTTTCCCCTCTCTCCCTATGTCTAGGACTCCACTATCATGGGGAATGGACTACAACCATCCATCTTATCTACACCTCCCATGATTTTAAACACTTCGATAAAGTCACCCTTCATTCTCCTGTGTTTGTTGGTCAGCATGGACATTTTGGGCCAAAGGAACTGCTTCTTTGTACTACGAGGATCTCAAGTTTCTCCCCACATCCAGAACAAATGTTGATTGTTAAGTTAACTGGCTTTAGTAGAAATTATCCCTAGTGTTGGGAGAACTGGTGGGATCAGGTGGGGGGGGCGGGGGGTGGAAATGGTATTAATAGGAATGCATGAGAGAATAGGCAGCAAGCAAATAAATTGGTTGATGGGATTATTGTAAGAGCTGGCAGAGATTCTATAGGCAATTTGGATTGCTTACAGAGACACAAAAGACTTTTAGTTGCAGATTCCAACATCTGCAAAGTGCTGGATGGACTTAGTGGGCTAGGCAGTGTCCGCAATAGGAAATGGACTTGACGTTTTGTGTTAAAATCCTTCATTTGGATTGCCCTTGAGGAGATTTATCTTTAGCTGCCTCATTGAACCAGGAGGCTGGAAACCTTTGAGCTTTCTGCAGGTGCCAATGTTAAACTTTTCCAGCCACCCAGAAGTGCCAGTGTTAAACTCTTCCAGGCACCCAGAGAGTACTCTATGAGACTCTTGAAATAAAAGATAGTGGAAGGACATTGGTATCAATGTGGCTAATTTACTAGTTTTTTGTCCTTAGAGGTACTCAAGATGTTGATGGTGGAGGTGACAATGCCAACTTTTGAAATTATGAGAACTTGAGAAAAGATTACTGGGACAAGGACTTCAGGTATTTATGAATCTGCACACCAGGTTCAAATACAGCTAATTCCCTTTAACCAATTTCATCTTAAGCCAATTTGCAGAACCTGAATTGCCACTATAATTTAGCAACACCATACCCATTCTGGTTACTTTGCACTAAAAATGACCTTCTTTTCTGTTCTAATTGTTTTCGTTCCATGCAAAAAATGCGTAATTTGTTTGTTTTTCTTGTGAATGCTGATATGACACTGTATGCCTATGATGGTGCTGCAGTAAATTTTTTTTATTGCCCTTGTAATTGTGTATACGATAATAAACTCCATTCTAACTTTTAATTACTCTCACAGTAAAATTTCATGAAAATGCCACTTTACTGAATAGGATTGCAAATTGCATACCAAAGCATGTTCAACAGCAAATGCTTGGCACTAAATCGGGGGTTCCCAGCCTGGGGTTCACAGACCCCTCAGTTAATGGTAGGGAGACAATGGCATAAAAAAGGCTGGGACTCCCTGCATCTCTATTGAGTGTATGCCTCAATCTTTATTTGTGTTAAAATACTAAAATTTGTGAAGTTTACATCTATTGGTACACTTTCTGAGAATATTTCCATTCAGTCAGATTGTCACAATTCTCTTCAAATTCTGTACAATTAAATAAGGCTCTGGGAATTTCTGACAGATCAGCTTGGGTAATATGCGAAGGCAGTCACTGTTGTAGTAGTGTATCCCAATATTGTCTTATCAGAAGAAAATCAATATAAAGATGATGATTATATTGACTCTGGTATATTACTTTACTGCCACGTGGTTTGGAGGTGCACACACTTTATTCAAGGTATTTAACAAAGTGTAATTAAAACATTAAAACACAGTTGGTTGTAAGATCTTTCTTGATTGTGCAAGCAATAAAAACTCATTGCTACTGATTTTTGGCAGCTAAACCTTTTGTTTGAGAGTAGGTTCCAAGATAGCCAAATATAATTACCCCCAACCTATTAAATACACAACTCGAGCGGTGGGGAATTGAAGCCATCAGACAGCAGCTCAGCTTTGGCATGGACTTGTTCAACAGACAAGATTCAAACTCATTCTGTTCTATTCCACTTGGATGGAAACCAATGAGGGGTCAGGTTTGGTGGAACTTGGTCTGTATAGTTCATAGTGTAAATGTAATAACTTTATATTCCTGGGCGTTATCATTTCAGAGGATCTGTCCTGGGACGAGCATGCAAGGGCCATTTCAAAGAAGGCAGAACAGTGCCACTATTTAGAAGTTTACACAGATTCCGCAGGTCATCTAAAACTTGTATAGAGGCACAGTTGAGATTATCCTGACTGGTTCCATCGCAGCCTGATATGGAAACAATGGTGACCAAGAATGGAAAATCCTTGAAAAAGTGATGGATACAGCCCAGTGTATCACAGGAAAAACCCTCCCCATCATTGAGCACATCTACAAGAAGCGCTGCCACAAGAAAGCCACATCCGTCATCAAGGACCCCTCAGCATCCAGGCTATGCTCTCTTCCTGCTCCTGCCATCGGGAATGAGGTACAGGAGCCTCGGGTCCCATACCACCAGTTTCAAGAACAGTTATTGCCCTTCAACCATCAGATTCCTGAACTAACGCAAATAACCTCACTCACCTCAACACTGTGCTGATCACTGAATACAACCTATGGACTCACTTTCTAGGGCTCTACAACTCATGTCTTAGTATAACTTGTTTGTTTATTTGTATAATTTTGCACATTGGCTGCATGTCAGTCTTTGTGCATAGTTTTTCAGTGATTTTATTGTATTTCTTTGTTCTAGAAAATGAATCTCAGGGTACTGTATGGTGACGTATATGTACTTCGATAATAAATTTACTTTGAAAGTTGAACATCAAGATTACAAAGATCAGGTCACTAGAACTATCTCGCCGTACATTCAGTCAATATTTATGTTAATTATTGACTATTTGGACTACCAATGAGATGAGAATAATAGTCACATTTATCGATTCAAACAATAGCACAGTCAATCATTAGCACAAAAGCAATAGGTTATTGTAACCCAAATGCATTCTTACAACTATTTCTGATGAAATGCCATGCCTATTTTATTTAACACTTAAGAACTAAGAGCAGCATTTTTATACATAAACATGCAGGACTTCATTTATTCCCTCAGTTATAAGACAATTCTATATTTCTTACAGAAACGTCTGCATGATGCTAAGCTAGGACACATCATCAGTGATGTTACCTGGGGTTGTCAGGCGTTTTGGGTCTTCCAACACCATACACCCTCGCCCAGGCGACCCGACCGGGGTTGATCAGACCCCGGCCTGTGCCCCAGCAGCAATCCATGGATCTGCCCTCTTTATCCATAGCCATCTTGACGCTTTCTCTGCTGCATCTGTGGTGGTAGAAATGGTTCTCCTTCTTCTCTCTCCCGTGATTCCAAATGCAGTGTATACTTTGCAGAGCGACTGGCCTGCAAAGCCACGACACCCGGCCTCCACGGGCCAACACTTTGCTCTCCAGCCTCTTCTTTGGCAGTTGTTCTTCAGATCTTCATACTTGGCTCTTCTCCATTCGTAGGCCTCCTCCATGCATTCTTCCCATGGCACGGTAAGCTCAAGCATAAGAACGTGCTTCGATGAGTCGGACCACAACACAATGTCGGGCTGCAATTAACTGCAGCTGTTTTCCCAGGTCTGCTTTCAGCTTCCAGTCCTACTGCCACAGTTATGATCACTGTTGTCATTACCTGCAGCCTCCTCTCCACACCACCTTTGGCCACTGTTTCCAACTCCAGATCTACATCCTCATCAAATCTTTGCCACTCTGCTGTCTGGCAGGCTTTGGGCCAGCTGATCCACACGGTCTGAGATGTGATGTTGGGATACACAGCTTGCACCACGCGGAGGCTCTGGGTTCTGTGGGGTGCTTCCTGACCCTGCTCCTCCTCTGTCTCAATCTGCGCATTGTGTTGCTCTTTACACTTCATCCTTGACCAGTGGATTTTCAAGCCTCTCCGGTTCTTACAAATTTTACCACAGACGCACGGTATACTGTACTCGTTGTCGTGTGTCCATTGCACTGGGCCGGTAGCCTTCTGCACCACCCCCTTTCTCGGGTTTCCCTGGGAGTATCTTTCCATTCTATACATAATTCATTCTATACATTTCCATAATGTATACATTATGACCCAATTATTAAATAGTGTAGATGCACAGTCTGATCATATCACACATGAGAATCATTCACCAAAAAATCAGTACCAGATTAACAATGACCAAAACTTGTTCGTAACTGCAAGGCATATGAAAATAGCAGCAGATGCAGAGTCTGCAACAATAACTAAGCAGCAATTAAAGATTCAAAATAAAAAGATCTTCCATGAATAACTCACACAAAGTAGTAGAATGTAGATATAATTTGAAAGAGCCAGGCTTACATGCAAGTGCTCACAAAATCAGAAATGCAACAGGCTTTTTCTTAAAATTATAGATCAATTATTTTGTACTTGTAAATCTTACACTTGTTCAAATGCTGTATTGCTAAATTAGGAAAGGCATTGAGGCTGCAGTCGACTGTAAGCAGGGCTGCATGTATCTGTCTGCGTGCAGATAAATATGAGTTCTTCAAGTGTGTGTGTGTGTGTGTTTGTGTGTGTGTGTGTGTGTGCGTGTGTGTGCGTGTGAGGGAGAAAGAAAGGGGCTTCTTTTACCATTGTTGGGGTCTTGCTATTGTGGTTCCTCGTGTTGTTCTGCAGAAAATTGTGGACGTGCTATGTTGGCACCAGAAAGAGTGGCTTCATTTGAAGGCTGCCCCAGCACTGACATGTCTATCCACGGCCTCCTCTACCGTAGAGATGAAGCCACACTCAGGTTGAAGGAACAACACATTCTGTCTGGGTAGCCTTCAACCTGATGGCATGAATATTGACTTCTCTAACTTCCCACCTCCCCCTCGTACCCCATCTGTTATTTATTTCTATACACACATTCTTTCTCACTCTCCTTTTTCTCCCTCTGTCCCTCTGACCATACCCCTTGCCCATCCTCTGAGTCCACCCCCCCCACCCACCCCTTGTCTTTCTTTCCGGACCTCCTGTCCCATGATCCTCTCATATCCTTCTTGCCAATTACCTGTCCAGCTCTTGGCTCCATCTCTCCCCCTCCTGTCTTCTCCTATCATATTGGATCTCCCCCCCCCTCCCCCTCCCACTTTCAAATCTCTTACCAACTCTTCCTTCAGTTAGTCCCGACGAAGGGTCTCAGCCCAAAACGTCGACTGTACCTCTTCCTAGAGATGCTGCCTGGCCTGCTGCGTTCACCAGCAACTTTGATGTGTGTTGCTTGAATTTCCAGCATCTGCAGAATTCCTGTTGTTTGCGTTTTTAAAATGTAGCACTGTTCCTTTTAAATCAATTTCCTCCTTTTCCAAAGTCACGCGCACTACAACTCCATGCAAGGCATGGAGTTATCCAAAGGTGTGAAATTATACATTAATTTCCATTTGATTGTTAGCTTAAAAAAAAAGGAAGCCTTACTAAAACAAGAAAACATGTTGGGGTTTCTTACTTTATTAACTGCACTAAATTTAAAGGTGTTTCCCTCCCCCTCTCCATTTATGTAAAATACCTCTGCCAAAATGATGAGGCTGCACTGTAGATTCTTTTTAATCTGCGTCCTTTGAGGTGGGTCTTGGTACTGTTGAGATAGTGTGGTTTAACCTTTTTTTGCCCAGAATTGCAAGTCATCGTGTGGTTAGCAGTATATGTCAATTAAGAATGGACAATACATACTTTTATATCTGGACTATCAGTATCCCAGGAACTGAAATCAAAATTCCATTCCAATCTCAAATTCACACATTCTTACAACCAGATGCAATACCTGTGGGTTATTTAACCTCTTGCCAGCTCAGTGAACAGACCTTTAGGCTCATGTTATTGTGCCAACCTTTTAACCTACATTAGTCAATCTAACCCTTCTGTCCCACATTTCCCTCCATTTTTGTGCCAATCCCAGAGGCTCTTAAATATCCCTCATGTATCTGCCTCTACCACTAGTTCTGGCAACACATTTCATACACCTATCCCTGTGTAAAAAAGAAATTACCTCTGACCACCCCTCAGACTTCCTTTCAATCACCTTAAAAGTATTCCCCTATTATAAGCAATTTCCACCCTGGGGAAAAGTCTCTGCCTGTCCATACAGTCTATTCCTCTTATCTTGTACACCTCTATCAAGTCATCTGTCATCCTCCTCACCCAGTTGAAAAGCCCTAGCTAACTCAACCTTCTTGACAAGACATGCTCTAGTCTATAATCTAGGCAGCATCCTAGTAAATCTTCTCTGCACCCTCTCTTAGAGATTCCCATTCTTCCTATAATGAGGCGACCAGAACTGAACTACATTATCTCAGGGCTCTTAAACTCAATCCCCAATTGATGAAGGTCAGTACTCCATATACCTTATTAACTGCACTTAACAGCTTGCATTGCAACTTTGAGGGATCAATGGACTTTATTTATTTTGAGATGCAGTGCAGAACAGACCCCTCACACTTTCAGCAACTCACTGATTTAACCCCAACCTAACAATGGAAAAATTTACAATGAGCAATTAACCTACTAAGTAATATGCCTTTGAGCAGTGGGAGGAAACTAGAACACCCAGAGGAAACCCAAGCATTCACAGGGAGCACGTACAGACTCCTTACAGAGGATATAGGAACCAAACTCCAGTGCCCCCAAGCCTCTCATGCTAACGGAGATCCCTCTTTTCCTCCACATATTAAGAATCTTATCATTAAATTTGTATTCTACCTTAAAGTTTGACCTTCCAAAGTCTGTCACTTCACATTTTTCCTGGGTTGAACTCCATCTGCTACTTCTCCACCCAGCTCTGTATCCTATCAACAGGGTATGTCCCATTGTACCCAACAACCTTCTATACTACCCACACCACCACCAACCATTGTGTCATCTGCAAACTTACTAACCCACCCTTCCACTTCCTTATCCAAGTCATTTACAAAAAAAAACAGTAGGGAATCCCAGAACAGATCACTGCAGAACACCAACCTCCTGGCAGTGATCATTCATCCAAAGGACTTGCTTAATTTAAAGAAAAATACAACCTCGTTCTGTCTTGGAGAGAGACACCTTTAATACAGGCCTATTCTACAGCAAGAATGGCAAACTCATTCTATAATGAGTGTTTCAAACATAAACTTGGTATAAAACGAAAACAGTAACTCCCAGCAATTGTGCCAAGAAATTGGTTTTATTTACACAGATCCATGGGTGGAGAAGGTTCAACCTTAAATTGCACAGAAACATTTCAAGAACTGGTAGCAGTTGGGTGTAATACAAAAGAGAAATGGACATCAGCAATCAAAATGTTTGATCATAATAAATAGAGATTCATATGATATTTTACAAAACTTCAGCACGCAGTAAGATAGTAATAGAGTGAGTTTTATAGCATGCTAAAGCATGACTACTTCACTGGTAAAATTGCTCAAACAAACAGTGATGAAACATTTCCACAGGCAAGATTTTGGCCTTAAATATATTACAAATGGAGTAAAGGTTACCTCTGAATCATCAAATCCATTTTAACATTTCTTATGACACAGGAGGGCATTCAACTCAGAGTTTAACCCATGAATTTACTTCCCTGTAACAAGTTTTCTTTTAGAAACCATCCATTCCCCTCCAATTCTACCACCAATCTACACTAGGAGTGTTTGCCAGAGCCAATTAACCTACGAATCAGAGCATCTCTGGGATGCAGTGGTGCACAGGGAACTTGCCAACTCCACACAGGCAGCGCACAAGGTCAGGTCTGAACCTGGGTTGTGGCTGCAAGTGGGCAGTACCAGCTGCTCGACCATAGCGCTTGCTGTTCCCGTTGATTAGATTTCACTGCAAACACCAGAAGCCCCTCTGCAACTTGTTATTTTTCCAAGAGGCTGTGGCCCAAAACCGTCAAACCCCATTGTCTTATTTCAATTCAATCAGTTGTTTTCTGCAGGAGTTTCTTCCAAGCAGCACAAATCTCTTCCTCACAATCCCTCCCAATCCTGGTGGACTTGGAAAAACATGGGAACAGGGGCAATAAGTTGGAGATCGAGTGAGTTCCATAATAGTTATAGAAAAGGGATGCTATATAAATAAAGGACATTCTTCCTAAATAGGTCTCCCACAAAAACTGCAGTCTGAAAGAAGCTGAAGAATGGAATAGCTCCATTAAATATCAGTGATGAAAGTGCTGATGCAATGCAAAGATAGCTTCAAGTACAGTCTAGAAATGGAGTCAGCAGTCTCCTGTTAATTTGAAATCACCGCCTGCACCATCTGTACCAACAATCTGCTGTGTTTTTTTTGTTTTTAAGAAACAGATAATGTAACAGTAGCATTTCATCCCATCAAATATTTGGGAATTATCCACTGGAAAATGGTATTTTATGGTCTAAAAGCCAACCAGGAGAAGATTTTTCTTTCCTCTCTGGAAACATTAAGACCAATCATAACTCATAGGAACAGAATATGGTGAGTTTCCAGTGAATTGATGTTTCAATACTATCAAATAGCTTCATAGATCACAGCCTATTTGAGGACATCACTCAACCTGATATCATCTTTGGCCTCTTGACTCTTTGCCAGAGGTGGTGATGAAGGCTGAGGTATGGTGTTATTGTTCTGGCAACACACCCTCAGGATCAACCGTCAATATAACCGCTGGGGAAACTGTCACAGCTGAGATCGCAGCCGCCCTTGCCTGGAACAGCACTTGCTGCAGGGACCACTGAACAACATTCAAAAACCGACGACTTATTTTGCTTCTCAACCCAAAGATTCTCATGTGATGTAACAGCCAGTGTGAAAATGCAACACAAGGAGCAGCTTAAAACCAGAAACCTCAAAACGTTCACTACAACATCACAATGAACTGTCTACCTCATCCTCCCATTTACAGACATTAAATAAAGGACTATTCACATGTACAGCAGTTTACAGTAAATGATTCACCACAAATACTTTTGAAGTAGACTGTATATAAAGGATGTTTAGAAAGCAGTTCTAAAGAATTGTCTTTCAGAAAGATACACCCTCAAATACTTTACTTTTTAACCTCAAAATATATTTAAAAAAAACATTAAAGTCCTGTTGATTATGCTAGTCCCTGACCGGTTTTATTCCAATGTGCGATCATTAACATTAATATTTCATTAAATGTTTTACATCTACTACTCACTATAATATTCTTAAAAGTGGGGGGGGGGCTGTTAAGTGCTACATTCACTGATGAACAAACTGATACTCAATGGACAAAGTTTATGGTGGACTCAATTGGAATTAGTGGCTAAAAAGCTTATAAATGCAACTCACCAATGTGGCCCATTAAATGGAAGCCAAATACTTCATTTTTGGCATGAATTGTCTCTGGAATAGCCTCAATGAAAACCTGCTGCTAATGAACAAGCTTTAACACAAACAGAGAATTATATACAAGAGTCTCAACCACAAGATCATGTACTGGCAGTAGGCTTCAGAAATGCCGTGCAAAGTCAGAAAGCAGAGAGAATGTTTGTAAAACACATGTCTTATGGAACTGATAAAACCCATTTTGCATTCAGGCTTTTCCTCTTTTCCATAACCTTCTTCACAAATCTATCACAGGAAAATCACTGGCAGTTGTGCTCAATTGTCATTCCCCAGAATTAACAAACACAGAGTATCTTTGGCTACTGAACCAATGCAGTGCTCCTGCTAATGACATGTGATTAGTTCATATTTGTTTGGACCAAGAGAGGACTAGAAATCCTCAATACTAGGTCCCACATGGACGGGAACAAATGGGGCAAAGTTCACAGCACAGTAGGGCTTTGGGGAAGTTCCAGCTGCCAAATCAAGTCGCTAAGAAGCCAGTCAGATACAACAGTGAAGATTCATTTTCACAAGTGTCACTTTCATATTATTAGAGATAATTGAACCATATAATGAAATGGGTTAACTACCGGGGGGGGGGGGGGGCTTTCCTCTCTTCTCCTTAAGTGGTGGGCTCGCTCTTGGATAATGCTCTAAGCATGTCATCTGCTGA
Organism: Mobula hypostoma; assembly: GCF_963921235.1. NCBI lineage: Eukaryota > Metazoa > Chordata > Chondrichthyes > Myliobatiformes > Myliobatidae > Mobula > Mobula hypostoma. Next base: position 108,562,554 of record NC_086106.1, on the reverse strand, counting down.
CCTGTGTACTGCTTGTAGCATCTTTGAGTGGGAACTGAGGTTGGGAGAGTAGGCTATGTGAGGCGGAAGCAGGTTATGTGCAAAAGGACATGGACGGACACACACACACAAAACTAGTGTATATGCAGTTTTCTCTGTCCACCAGCTCCCAACTAATATTTTCTAATAATTCATCACTAAGTGAATTGGTACGAAACATTTATAAAAATTTGTTTTTTTTCCCCATAAAACAGGCTTTGCAGCAATTCATTTTGTGGTGAATTGGTGCAAAGTACATTTATAAAACAAACAATTGTGGTTCAAGTAACATTTCCTGAACAAAGTTTGGACTTTAGGCAATGCACTGTGAACTCAGGGATTGCTCAGCACCATGTTCGTTGGAATGTCACTTGTGTATTCAACATACTATGTCCCAGAACGGTCATACCATGCTTTCTGAAGGCCAGAAGGATTCTTCTGATGCAAAAGGACAGGAAGATATCGCAGCAGTTGAAGAACAATCTGCCAGATGAAGTGGGAGGTCAGTGATTGCAGGATTATAAACTACTTAACCAGAATAATCATAAAGACACTATTTGCCAATAAATATATCTGGGTCCCCGGTTTTTTTTTTATATAAAAGTGAGATCTGCCTCTGATCAAGGCATTAAACAAAGTAGACTGCTATGAATAGCAACAACTATGTTTTTGGGATATTTTTCCTGTAACGTTTAATACAAATACAAAATAGTTATAGTGCAAACGTCGCATCAACAAAAAACTGCGGTGACATTACCTGACTAGGGGACTTGAAGATCAAGGTGAGTGGAAGTATCCTTTTTTTTTCTTTTAAGAGGTCTTGTTTTAACAAAGAATGATTGCTTACACCAATGATAAACTCAATCCTTGCCTCTACCCCTTGTACATACCAATATATCCAGTGGTCCTTATTTAATGACAAAAGTGGGGTAAAAAAGTTCAGAAAGCCAACATGCAAAAGGACAATGGTCACTAGCAGAAGGCAGGTAGATGGTACAATCTTACATATAAATTTGATTCTTCTCAGGTAAGACTGAGTACATTGGAGAATAACCATGAAGTAGAACATTCTTCTTTTGGTTCATTAATTCATGTTTAAAGTGAGTCACTCATTCACGGACTTTTAATTTATAGGTACACTATGCAGCAGGCACCAGGAAAATATCATCCAGGGGTTTGAAGGGTCTATTTCCCTCCGTACATCCTCTCAATGTCATTGAGGTAGTGGTTCTTCAGTTCCTTCCGCTTGAGCTTGAAGGCATCCGTTACCAGCCCCGTTTCTGGTGTCCATGGCTCTGGGCTCAAACGCACCTTGATGGGGACTTCAAACTTCTGCAGTTTACCTGTCGCCAGAGTGCACAAAATCAGCAACATCAACTTGTGTGTTCTTTCCACTGGGCACCTACCCTTGGGGTTTAGTTCGCCATCTTCCTAATTTCCTCCCTGTAACTAGCAATGGCAAGCTTGTACTTGAAGCAAGGGCAGTCAGACAACAGATCACATTTCTCTTAACCGCCTTGAAATAACTTATGAACAACTGGGAACATCAGCAACTGTGTTCATGTCCTCCCTTTCTTGCTATAGGGCAAATAAAACAAAAACTTCAGACCATCTTAAACGTTTCTTCCTTCAGGAAGTTAATCTAACCAACCAATCTAGTCCCTCCCCCCCATCGATTAGATCAGTCACTGCACTGCACAACAAGGCATTTTAGACCACTTCACTGTTTGCACTGTAAATACTTGCTGATATTTATGTATTTTTGCATATTTTATTCTACATCCAAACTTTAACTTCTAGCTTTTTTTTAAAAAACATAATTCTTTATAATTGCTGAAGTTTTTTTTGCATGTCGCGCCAACGCACCACAAGAAATTCCTAATACATTCGAGTGTAAGTAGCAAATAAAATTGATCCTTGCTTGCTATTTTTTTGGCATGGCTCTAACCTGCAATCCCGATGCTCCAAAAGGCCACAAAGTGGACACCTTAATCTTGATCCAGTTGATATCCCAACTATTGCTTTTTAATAATTTTTTGAACAACAACATTATAAAATAGTCAGTTTCAAATTAAAAACTGACCTAATATCTTCAGCACTCTCGAGCTCTTAAGGGGCCCCACTGTTCCTGAAAACATCCTATTGTGCCCATAGAGACCACATGTTCCTTCTCCAGGGGCACCAAGGCAAGGATGTAACCCTGGAAGAGGAGCTGGCAATTGACTGGGGCAGAGCACCCAATTGCCCGTCACTTGGACCCATGGATAGCCAACTTGGCCAGGCCCAGGAGCAAACTGAACAGAAGCTCCTTCAAGTGACCCAAACCACTCTGCATCGGGTGACTGTAGATCAGGAACATGGGGGTTAAAGAACAACCAGAACTTGAGGAGCAACCCCTTCACTATCTTAATTACTTTGCAGACAATGGCACTAAACTAAAGCTAGAAGGCCATGTTGGTGTTGCCTGTTATATCTTAAGCGCTACAGCTGATGACCAAACAAGTGGAACAAATATTTCTGCATGTTTGGAGTTGCTTAATACAATACATAGACTGAATATTCTAATTAAAAAGCACTGGACAACAATAGTCAGCACTGGAGCTTCTACACTGAATGTGAGCCCAGCGACCTCGGTACTCACTGGACGCTGATGCCTCTTTAATCTCCCGTAGTACCTCCGCCTCCATCTTGCTGTCGTTGCAAATTTCCTCCCAGGTTCCCTGAATTTGCTTCTGCTCAGCGAGAGCAGTCAGCTTCTTCTGATTGGGCACCACAAAACTGATCACATAGGACTGCTCACTGTAAAGGAAGAACGAATGTGGTTTGAAGTTCACCGATAAGGTTAGAAACCAGAATCCCTACTCTGCACACTTAACACTTTCCCCCGCTTTATGCTCTCCAAGAGTGGTGGGTGGCTGAAACAGTGCAAGGGGGAGGTGTTGGAAGTAGATAGGATTGCAATAGTTAACAGCACTTGGACACAAACAGGCAGGGACTAGAGCAGGGGTTCCCAACCTGGGATCCACGGACCTTTTGGTTAATGACAAGGCTCCATCACATAAAGGTTGGAAACCCTGGAATAGAGAGAGACGAGGACCATGTGCAGGCAGATAGAATTAGCTCAGACTGGCATCGTGGTAGATACATCTATAGTGGGCCTAAGGTCCTGTTCCAGAGCTGTACTCTTCTACGTCCTCATGTAGTCACTGAGAGGTTTAACAACTTCCCAACATTTCCACCAACTAGTAAGAACATGACGTCCTGTACCCTGAGATGGTTAAACGTTTCTTCCAGTAACCAGTAATAAGAATTCATCCGCTTTGAATCACCACTTGCAGGCTTCCATTAACATTACAAAAAATAGGCGCCCAGGTGTAAAAACTACCTCCTGTTTGATGATATAGGTGGTGGTAGCTCAAAACAACTCGAACGTGTCACCAGCCATTCTAACTACCTGCATCGTCATTGATGTAGAGAGGGTGGAAATGACCAGATGGTCTTCTGCACCTTACTTAGACCCCCATACATAACCAGCAATCAGGCAAGCCACTCCAACACAAACTCTGTAGCATGTCATTACTACCCACAATCTTTTAAGATCTTTACAAAAACTGTAAAATCGACATTATGTGTAAAGAGTTAAAGCGTCTTTGTTAATGAAATCAAACCAAAAGACATTAGCTCTGTATCCATATTTCAGAGAGTCGTGCAAGTGCGGAACGAGCTGCCAGTGCAAGTGGTGCATGTGAGTGCGATATCAACGCTTAAGAGAAATTTGGATAGGTACACGGATGGGAGGGGTACAGTATGGAGGGCTAAGGTCTCGGTGCAGGTCAATGGGTAAAGGCATTTTAAATGGTTTGGCATGACTGGACGCGCTGAAGGGCATTTTCTATGCTGTACTTTTCTATTCTATGACTCTATAGGTCAAACAACATTTTCATGTTTTTTAGCACAAGGGTTCGATCTGTTTCTCTTTTCACAAATACCCTCTCACTCGAGATATTTTCTGATTTTATTTCAGATTTCCAGCATCCAGTTTTAAAATTTTCACAAGATGTAGGCAGTACATTACACTCCTGTGGTTTATGGGGATGATAAGGCTGGAAGTTGCTGAAAACCACTGGTATTTTCCAATTAACGTGCCATAGATTTCTGGACTCCAGCACAAATATAGAAATTCCCAACAACTGTGCCTTCAACTACCTTGGTATCAAATCCTGGAATTCCCTCCTTAAATGGCCATTGTGTCCAGCACTTACAGGCGGCACATAGTTGTCCAACTTTGAATCCAGGTCTACGGTGCCTCACAGCACTGAAGAACTGGTTTTGAGTCTGGTGTCTGGTGCTGTCTGTGTGGAGTTTGCAAGCTTTCCCTGTGACTGTGTGATATTCCTCCGGGTGCTCTAGCCTCCTCCTTGTGCAGGTTGGCAAATTAACTGACCACTTCAAATTGTTCCTTGGGTGAGTGGTAGAACGTTGGGTGGGTGGGAAGAGTTGATGGGAATGTTGAGAAAAACGATGTTAGATGAAGGATTAGTGTAGTTTTGTGGTTGCTGGTCAGTATGGACTCAGTCAGTTTGCATGCTTTTTCTCCCTGTGACTTCTTTGAGCCAGGCACTAATTCGCTTTGCTGAAATTGTCTGCTGTCTTGTTGTTCAATTGTTTGATGATTATCCTATGAAACAGTTTTGCTTCCTCCTTGATCACTTTCTCCAAATGTCTATTCCATTAAATAAACAGCTTTCCTTCGGAATCCAAGTATATGTCAACTCCCACAGCTTAAGTAATGTTGATAACTTATTTCTCTCTCCATATCCAGAACCATAAGTAATCCATACCTCCTTTCCATTTAAAATCTGCCATTATCTTTCCTTCATTGCACCACCACCTCCCAGTAATACTTGCAATGCCGCTCCAAGACCACCTCTGTGCCACGCTAAGGCCATCGTCAGGGTGGAGGAGCAACACCTTGTATTCCATCTGGGTTGCCTCCAACCCGAAGGCAGGAGTATCGATTTGTCCTTCCAGTAAAAAAAAATTCCCTCCCCTCTTCTATTCTCACTCTGGCCTCTTACCTCTTCTGCTTATCATCTCCCCCTTGGTCCCCTTCCTCCTTCCCTTTCTCCTACGGTCTACTCTCCTTTCCCATCAGATTCCTTCCTCTTCTGCCCTTTACCTTTCCCACGCACCTGGGTTCACCCATCACCTTCCAGCTATCCTCCTACCCCAGCCCCCACCTCGTCCTGAAGAATGGTCTCAGCTCAAAACGTCATTTCCATAAGCATTGCTTTAGATTTCCAGCATCTCCAGAATTTCTTGTGTTTTTCTTTTGCATTTTTACTGGAATTAATTTCCAGACTATCCCCTGGTTAGTCTGGGAGGACCTGGAGGCTTTGCAAGGGGCTTAGAAGAGATTTGCTAAGATATTTCCTGGACTGGCAAGTACATTATGTTCCCCAAGCACTGGAGGCTGAGAGGTGTCCTGATGGAAATATACAAAATTATGCGAGGGGGAGATGGGGGTGATAATCAGAATCATTTCCCCCAGGAATGGAAATGTCAAACACTAGAGGGGATAGGATTAAAGGTGAAAGGGGAGACAAGTTGCATACTTATTTTTATACAGAGTGGTAGGCATGTGGAATGAGATTCCAGCGAGATAAGATAGCAACATTCAAAAGACTATAAGGCATAGGGACAGAATTAGGCCATTCGGATCATCGAGTCTGTTCTGCCTGATCACGGCTGATTCATTTTCCCTCTCAACCCCACCCTCTTGCCTTTTCCCCATAACTTTGACGTCCTTAGTAGTTAAGTACCTAATAGCTTCCGCTTTAAATATGCCCCATGACTTGGCCTCTACAGCCGCCTGTGGTAATGAATTCCACAGATTCACCAGCTTCTGGCTGAAGAAATTCCTTGTCCCTGCTGTTCTAAGGGGGGGGGGGGGCTTCTATTCTGAGGCTGTGTCCTCTCAACCTATTCTCTCCACTATCAAAACATCCTCTCTACCCCAACTTCTAGATCTTTCAATATTCGGCAGGTTTCAATGAGATCCCCTCCCATCCCATTCTTTTAAACTCCAGTGAATACAGGCCCAGAGTGTGCAAACACTCCTCCTACATTAACCCTTTCATTCCTGGGATCATTCTTGTCAACCTACTCTGGACCCTGTCCAATGCCAGCATATCCTTTCTTAGAAATGGAGTTCAAATCTGCTCACAAGATGAATGAATGACATATTTAATATTTTACAGATTAATATTATATCATAATTAACTTACTGATTCTACTTGCCATGAACCAATTGCCTAAAGTACAAAAACTTTATGGAAAAACTGTAGCCAACTACTGAATGAAAACAAAGCTTCCAATATTGTTACAGCAGATTATAATTCATATAGTTACTGGACTGTGACAGAAATCTGACCTACCTGTTTGCGTATGCACATATATTATCAATGAGTGAGCAGCTTTTCAGGGCAGACTCAACTTTGCCCAAAGACACATATTCTCCAGCTTGTAGCTTTACTAAGTCTTTCTTTCGATCTAAAAAATAAACAGTTACATTATCCTAGAATTAGTTTAAGTTATGAAAGGTTACACCATGACGGATTAACACAACAGAAGTGGTAAGGGGATATGCACACAGTTATGTCTTGCAGGCTGTCAAATGATATCAAAACACGAGCAAGCCCCAGGCAAAAAACTACCTGAGCCTTAGGATGTTTACAGCCTTCGAAAGGAATCTCTTCCAATACTTCATTACACTCATGCCATCATTTTCCAGGTGAGACATCACACCGCAGCCCTGTCTACTCCTTCAGGTAGATACATTTTAAAACATCCATTCACACCACTGTAAATTGGGACAGCAGAGATTTGCCCAGTGTCCTGGCTGTCATTTATCCTCAAACGAACCTCAGGAGGAGACAATTGTCAGGTCTCAACCGGATTGGAGTTTGCTGTGTGCCAAGCATGACTTCATGTCTCTGCAGTCTCTGACTCGTGGGTACTTGCACTTCATCATTTATCTGCACTTTTCAGTGTCTTTATTCTGCATTATAATTGTTTTACCTTATTTAGAGATACAGTGCAGAACAGGACCTTCACCCAGTGAACCAGCAACCCACCTACTTAACCCCAGCCTAATCACAGGACAATTTACAATGACTAACTGGTACAGCTTTGGACTGTGGGAGGAATCTGGAGCACCCAGAGGAAACCTACGCAGTCACTGACAGAACACAGAAGCTCCTTATAGACAATGCTGGAACTGAACTCCAAACTACAAAGCCCTGAAATTGTCATGGTAACCATTACAATATCATGGTACCCTGTTCTAGCTCATGTGATGATTTCATCTATATAAACTGTATGTAAGACAGGTTTTTCCACTGCATCTTGGAAAATAAGACCATAAGATATAGGAGCAGAATTAGTCCATTGAGTCCGCTCTGCTATTTCAACATGGCTGATCCAATTTTCCTCTCAGCCCCAAAATCCTGCCTTCTCCCCGTGTTCCTTCATGCCCTGACCTATCAAATATGGCAATAATAAATCACAACTAGCACGTACCAATGTCACTGGTGACAAATTACTTTGAGATGTCGGTCATGACGGAATTAAAACCCAACAAAACCACTAATTGGAATATATCAGGGACAAAGAGTCTTTGTTGTTGCTGCCATGTGGTGGAAGGAACAGAGGCCACCGTTTTGTGAACTTTTCCCTAAACTGGTTCTTGCTCAGGGAAGGTTCGGTCAGAGCAAATGAAAGTGAACATAAAGCCCCTACCGATCATCTGCCACAGACTTATGGAAGAGCAGTTTGTGTCTGAGATGATGTCACCCAAGCCCAGGGTCTGTCTTGAGCTGGCTGTAAAATGACTTGACTCAAGCAGAAACAAGGGAATAAGATCAGAGGCAAGTCCTTAGTTGGGAGAAGAGCAATCAGGTAATACCTCATTGGATCAGAGCCAATGGAAAGTGGACAGCAGGCTAGCCAGATACAGAACCAACAGGAAAACATTACAGTGAATAATAATGGGCAATTGTTGGTGCAGAACAGTGAGAACTCTGGAGACTAAAGATCTCAAGGAAGACCTCCATGCGTGGGGGAAGGAGAAACAGGATCAATTGTTTGGCCAACTGTGGATCCCCCATTTTGCTGTGACATTGGAGTTGGAATCTGGGTGAAGACTGGTACAAAAAGACCAATAACATTCAGGAACCTAAATCATTGACCCAGAGTCAGTTATAACAAACTTTCTAGTTTACATGGTCATTTACAATAAAATTTGAGTTTTTATTTAGTTAAAATTTGCCTGATCATCACTTGACTCAGACATGGGTCAACAGTGACATTGTACACTCAGTGATAGGCTTTTTTCAAAAAAATATAAATCTCTAGTAATATAGGCACATGATATGCATTCCATATTGCATGCAAAAATCCAAAAAATATTCCTGCTAAAATCATGATTTCTTTTCTCTGGAAGTTGGTGACTTTGGGCTCCACTAAGTCCTCTTCTTCAGGAACATTGAACATTACAGGCCATTTGGCCCACAATGTTGTACTGACCTTTTAACCTACCTCAAGATCAATCTAACCCTTCCCCTCCACATCAGCTTTCCTTTTTCAATCAACCATGTGCATATCTAAGAGTCTCTTAAATGCCCCTAATGTATCTCTCTACCATCACCCCGGCTGTGCATTCCATGCACCCACCACTGTGTAAAAAAATAAACTACCTCTGACACACCCCCTATACTTTCCTCCAATCACCTCAAAATTATGCCCCTCATATTAGCCATTTCCACCTTGGAAAAAGGTCTCCAGCTGATCAGTGCCCCTTATCATTTTGTCAAGCTCTATCAAGTCCCTTCTCAATCTCCTTTGCTCAAACAGAAAAGTCCCAGCTCACTCAACCTATCCTCATAAGGCACGTTCTCCAATCCTGGCAGCATCCTGGTAAAGGTAATTTAGATAAAAGCACAGCCCAGGGATAGAATGGAGAAGATACAATGATCTCACACAGGTTGTGTGTTCACCCAGCGACCACATTATTGGTCAGCCAGGCAGACCCATGGCTGATCTCTCTGTAGCCCAGGGAAACCTAATTAATTAGCGATGTTTCCAATCTGAAACCCTGCCGGTCTGGGTGTTTTGGTTTTACACACCATGGACTAATCAGGGTAAACAAAACAACAGATGTATTCAGAGCAAAGAATGCTGCTGCATTCAATCTTAATCTCTTCTTTCTGAAAACGCAATCCCAGTTCACTCCTTCCGATAATCCCTTCCTATCCTTGCCCAATATCTGCTACTAATTAATTCAAGTCCGGTGACTCGACAAGTGTACGAAAACACAGCATGGTTTGTGCTCAGTGCTGCTGAGGGTGGAGACTTCAGCAAGTGAGGTCAGGGCAACGGCAAGTGGAGCCGTTGTAACTTGACATTGGCATTGGATATAAAGTGGGGAAAGAATTGCTGGCAGAAGGCAGGAAAATGGCTAGTGAGCATCTGATTTCTACTCTTATCTATAAAAGTGATGCACGAGAGGGCAGCTCAGCCAAGTGGAATGTGAATCCTGTACCTGTGGAAGTACTGGATGCTCCCAGTGAATTGGAGAGGAACATATACTTAAATGTTTCCAGCTTAAGCACTGGGATTTGGAGATGGGGCTGTGGTGCCAGGTTGAAGACCCTGCTGATAGCACTTCAGGGATATGATCATACTGCAGCTTAAAAGTATGAAGAGAGAATGGTCTACCACCGAGCAACCTGGGAGAGGATAAAGCTGATAGTCCACGAGTTCTCCAGAGTCCCTTTCACAATCAGATTTTCACATCTGAACCCTGATGACTGTGGTGCCTCAGGAGAATGCAGCCAGATTTAGGATAGCAGCACCACAATTGACATGACAGCACCCAACAGGAATAAGAAAAGTGAGATAGAAATGATAGAAGATTCAATAACTAAGGAGATGCAAAGATGTACTTGTGTATATAGATGTGACTCTAGGATGTGTCTTCCTAATGCAAGAGTTCAGGGTGTCACTAAACGGAAGGTAGGGAGAGGCAAAGATTGAACCAAACATAGGTAGAAGAAAGGAGGAGCAAACTTTTGTTTTGGGAATTGGCAAAGAGCTTTAAAAAAAAGGAGAGGATGTATTCTGGCATAGACAAGACAGATTTCTAGATCAGCCATTTTTGATCTATTACTGTGCAATAAGAAAGGGTTAATTGATAATGTTTTTTGTAAGGGAGTCCAGAGGAAGCAGCAACTATAATAGAATTTAACACATTACATTTGAAATTGGTGTAGTTCAATCTGAAGCTAGTGTTTTCAACCAAAACAAAGGAAATTATGAAGACATGAGGGCGCAGCTTGGCTCTGGTAGATTGGAAATCCTCATTCAAATTACACAGGTAAGGTAATGGCTAACATTTAAGAAATAACACATGATTTGCAATAAATATGCAAGTCCTTTCTGAAAATCTGTTTGAATGAAGTCACAATAACAACCTATCACTCAACGTCAGCAAAGACAAAGAGCTGATTATTGACTGAAGGAAGAAAAAACTGAGGTCCATGAACCAACCCTCATTAGGGGATCAGAACTGGACAGGGTCATTAACTTTAAATTCTTGGCATTGTTGTATCAGAGGATCTGTCCTGGGACCAGCGTATCATGCCTCCTTTGTGATAGCACTTACAATGCCTCTATTGTCTGAGAAGTTTGCATAGACTTGGCACATCAACTAAAACTTTGACAAACTTCTATAGATGCACAGTGGGGAGTATCCTGATTGGTTGCATCATGGCCTGGCATGGAAACAACAATGCCTGTAAGAAAATGAATCTCATGGTAGTGTTTGGAGGTGTACTGAACATGTACTTTGAATTTTAATCCACGAAAAGGACCAAATATGGATTACAGGAGAAATTATTAAATCAAAGGAAAAGACTTATAAAGTTACACACATCAAAGTTGCTGGTGAACGCAGCAGGCCAGGCAGCATCTCTAGGAAGAGGTACGGTCGACGTTTCGGGCCGAGACCCTTCGTCAGGACTAACTGAAGGAAGAGTGAGTAAGAGATTTGAAGGTGGGAGGGAGAGGGGGAGATCCAAATGATAGAAGAAGACAGGAGGGGGAGGGATGGAGCCAAGAGCTGGACAGGTGATCCCCTCCGGTCTTCTCCTATCATTTTGGATTTCCCCCTCCCCTTCCCACCTTCAAATCTCTTACTAGCACTTCCTTCAGTTAGTCTTGACGAAGGGTCTCGGCCCGAAACGTCAACTGTACCTCTTCCTAGAGATGCTGCCTGGCCTACTGCGTTCACCAGCAACTTTGATGTGTGTTGCTTGAATTTCCAGCGTCTGCAGAATTCCTTGTGTTTAAGACTTACGAAGTTGCTGTGAGCCTGATGGTTCAGAGCCCTTTTTAAAAAAAAAATCAAGGGATCACTGCGGAATTGATAAAGAAAGGAGAAACAGATATGCGAGCAAGCTAATGAGATATTAAAACAAAAGTTACCGAGGGTATATGTGGATTGTTTACTGATAATTTATAATGGATAATAAGAAATCAGAAGACAAATTTTAAAAATACATAATGTCTATCTTCACAGAAGACCCATAAAACTGAAGGCCCAGAGTGCAGAGAAAATAAAAGAAAATGAAAAAGAGATTGAAAAATGACAAGTCCCTTCCAGGAGGCAAGTGCTTAAGGAACAGCTTTTCTCTTCCAGGAACCCTTAAAGCAGATAATGAATGATGAATTGCAGAATAATGGACAGGTCATTCAGGACTGAAATAAGAAAATTCTTCATTCAATGTGTCTTTGGAACTCTTGACAGCACATGACTGATTTACTGACGATATTCTAAACGGAGATTGAAGGAATCTAGAGCAGAGTGTAGGAAAATGGTGGAGAAAGACAAGTCATTTTGAATGATAAGCTGGGTCAAGAGGTCCTGATGCTCTTCTCCTGCTCCAGTTTCCTGGGTTCTTACCAATGATCTGTAGACAACCGTCCGGGTGGAATTCGCCAACATCCCCCGTGCAAAACCAACGCTGACCATTGCTGTCCTCAAAAAAGTCATCATTGGATGCATTTCCTTTGAAGTACCCCACTGCCACGTTCGGCCCGCCAATCAGAATTTCTCCTCTTGGATTTGGCTGGTCACGATTGGTATATCCCCCTATAGTTGAACAACAAACAACTGTTAAGCAGCAGAAAGTCAGAGAATGCAAATAAGCTCTTTAGCTCATCAAATCTGCAGCAACCTATTCCACACTGATCAGTTTATTCTCCCAGAAACCCAACTCCTCCAGATTCTAATGACTTTCCTACACTCTAGGGGCAATCTACTGTGGCCAGTTAACCTCCCTGCCTTTGGGAAGTAAGAGGAAACTGGAGTCAGTGGAAGAAATTGATTCAACCACAGGGAAAATGGGCAAATGCCACAAGGAGAGTTTTTGGAGGTCAGGACCGAATCTAGGTCATTAGAGCTGCGAGATAGCAGCACTACTAGATATACAACCAAGCTTATTCTGAACGTTTCAGGAAGAACATTTTAAAAGAATGCAACACAAACATTTTCATTTCTTTTTTTAAATTGTCCAGCTGGATTTCTACAAATTAACTGAAAAATCAAAAGCAGCCCACTTTGTTCCTGACATGAACTGATGAATCACTTGGAAAGTCATAATCACATTCTAGGCAGGAACAGTAATGCTGACTGCCACTGTCCAGAATGACTCATTTTCATCCTGGGTTAGCTTGTTGAGCTCAGCCTGTTGGTGGAAGGAAACAGAGGCCTCAAAGACCATGACATTGGAGCAGAATTTGGCCATTCAGCCCATTGAGACTGCTCCGCCATTCTATCATGGCTGATTTACTATCCCTCTCAACCCCATTCTCCTTCCTTCTCCCCGTAACCTTTGAAGTCCTTACTAATCAAGAACCTATTAACCAGTGTTTTAAATATACCCAATGACTTGGCCTCCACAGCCATCTGTGGCGATGAATTCGACAGATTCATCACCCCTTGGCTAAAGAAACTCCTCCTCATCTCTATTCTAAATGGATGTCCTTCTATTGAGGCTGCTCCCTCTGGTCCTAGACTTCCTCACTATAAGAAATATCTCCACATTCACTCCACCGAGGCCTTTCAATATTTCATTGGTTTCAATTGGATCCACCCACCCCCCCCCACCACCACTCTTCTAAACTCCAGCGAGTATAGCACCAGAGCCATCAAATGCTCCTCATATGTTAACCCTTCATTCCTGGAATCATCCTCGTGAACCTCCTCTGGAGGCTCTCCAATGCCAGCGCCAGCACTTTTTTTTAATATATAAAGATAATGGGTCCAAAACTGCTCACAATACTACAGGTGAAATCTAAAGCAGTCACAATACACCAAAGCCCACAGAGATGGAGGATAAAGGGAATTCATTAATCACCCACTAGAAAAAGAGAACACGAAATTTTGTGAGGAGAAACTTTGTCACTGCACCCTGACGGGATTGAACAGTTACAGAATTATACATCCAGGAGACCATCCAGGCAATTTTGCCAATGACAGGCCGCACCACTCTACTAACTATGTGGCTAAACACAGCTCAAATACCACTTACAAATGACACTACAGTGATTGATAAAATCTGAGATGTCAACTAGGTGGGCAAGACCAAGGGACTTCAGGTAGTCAAAACCAGGAGAACACATACCAGGAGAACTCAATGAGGGGCCAGCAGTGGAAAGAGGGAGCAGCTACCAATGTCTTGGAGCACTGTCTTGCGTGCAACATGGCGACGCAAATCACAAAAAGAAAGGCATGCCAGCAGTTCCACTTCATTAGGAGTTTGAAGAGATTTGGTATGTCAGGCAAGACTCTGGCAAATTTCTACAGATGTCTGGCAGAGGGCATTGGTACAGAGGCCTCAATGCACAGGACTGCAAGAGGCTATGGAACGTAGACTCAGCCCACCCCATCATGGCACAACCTTCCCCTCTTTGGAGGGCATCGAGGAGGAGAGGCCTAGAGAAGTCAGCATCCATCAGTAAGGACCCTCACTGTCCAGACATACCCTCTTCTCATTGCTACTATCAGAAAGGCGGTTCAGGAGCCTGAAGACCCACACTCAATGATTCAGGAACAGCTCCTTGCCCTCCGCCATCAGATTTCTGAATGGTCAATGAACCCTACCTTATTATTCCTTTTTTATTTTGCACTATTTTGTTTCAATAGGTACATTCAATGTCATCAGAGACATGTATACAATATACATCCTGAAATGCCTTTTCCTCACAACCATCCACGAAAACAGGAGTGCCCCCAAAGAATAAATGACAGTTAAATGTTAGAACCCCAGAGACACCCCCCCACAGCTCCCCTCCCTCCCGCGCGCAAGCAGCAGCAAAGCAACGATCCCCCCTCCCCATCAGCAAAAAAAAGCATCAACACCCACCACCGAGCACCCCAAGCGTGCAGCAAAGCAACAGCAAAGACAAAGACTTGCAGTACCCCAAAGACTACTCGTTCACCCAGTACCCGACATATCACAGGCTCCCTCTCTCCCTATAAGGGAGAAAGAGGTGTCTCCATTTTGTAATTTGTCCTTGCAATATACCACTGTTTCAAAACAACTTGAGTCATGTAAAACAGTGATAATAAACTTTAATCTGATTGTAGAGACAATGCTTTATAATTTCCTCACAGCCCTGGTGACAATCACAGGGACTGTGATTGACTTGGGCCCCCAGACAGACTTCGAGAAGAGAAAGGGGGAGGGGAGGGAAAGAAAAGTAGTAACTTTGTTTTAACACAAAAAAAACTGACTGACTGCTAAATTTGAATTGTGCATCATGCAAACAGGCTCTTCAGCTATCAAGTTCAGACCAATCATCAAACACCCATTCAGACTAATTCACCTCACTGGCACGCTGCGGGCAATGCAGCAAGGTCAATTAAGCTGCTAACTCACGCTTTCGGGGAGCAGGAGCGAAACCCACAATAGTGCAAAATGTATAGAGCAATGGATGTCAGGATTGAGGCCAGGGCAGTGGAGGCCGTCAGCACTCACCCTGCAGTGGAGCTCCCGGGCTGCCTGTCACTGGTAGAGTATTTTCCATATTGTTCTTTTCACAATCTCTACATTTGACAATGAAATGTACCATGAGTAGTAAGAAGAATGGGGTTTTAATTCTTGTCGCCATGGTACTTGTACCTATTGTAGACGATACAGCCATCCCCTGAAGCTGTGCAAGCTTCTTGGAAGAGTAACCCACTAACTCCCAGCCCCCATACTGTCAAATCACACGGATGCAGGTCTTATAAAAGTACCTTCTTCCCAGTTGCCAAGCTTGATTTCGCAGCAGATAAGTGGAGCTCCAACTCTGCCCGTGCTGTAGTCCGATACTGAAATTGCAGAGAGCATGGTTAGATTTTGGATTCCTTTCAGCAATGAAACATTCCAGAAGCTCTTTACAGAGCCAGTGGTGCAGACAAACTACGTTCCTTTGTGTACTTGCTGAAACCTGCGATCCTGTCAATCTGCTCACTGAAACAATCTGATGTTTGGTGTCAATTCTGCATTCCACATTGTTAAAGAGAAGAACCATCTCTAACTGATGTCATCAGTGACACATCTGGTCAACTTTAGACATGTTTCTCCTCTTCACTGGAAGGAGTGAAGACCCCCCAAGCAGCAACTCACAGCAGTGTACAGATTGCTTCCTTGTAAATCTTGTCAATTATGACAATTTTGATTTTAAATTTATACTTGTGAAAAAAAGAATTTTTAAAAAGCAACAAAATACTGAGAATATGCTGATTTTCAGAGGTCACCTGTGTCCTGTCATTCCATAGGTCGAAAAAATGGACAAAGGAAAACAGATAGACAAACTCAGTTTTTGGAAAGTTCAGTGGAAATTACAAAGTCAGAAAATCCATGTTAATTTTATTATAATTGCTGTTTCCAAATCTTAATCATTCTGGATGTTCAGAACACCAAAACATCAAAGCATCTAATCAAATTACTTATGCAGAGTGGGACCAGGATGGGAATTGATCAAATTCCCTGTCCCTGATTCCTTCAGATTTAGATATTGAAAGCCAAAAGTGGAAACCTGAGGGAAGAAGGGGAAATCTTTGGGCTTCACAGAATTGTTTAGCAGCAGTGAACAATGTTTGGATATCCACGCACACATTTGGCAATAATCTTAAGACATAAATCTTCCCATTAGTTTCCCAAACACATGTCATCTTGACCCAGGTTAACCTATGAACTAAGCCACATGAAACAAGCATAAACAACCATCATTTTCCTCAATGACTCTAGCACCTGCATGCAATTTAGTGTAGAGAATAGGATTTCATACATATATGCAAACACACAAAAGAAAAATTTGCTGTTCACATTAAAATACAGCACCAATAATTAATAATTCTCCTCCATCTCCATTTTGTAGCCTGTAGTATATTCAAGTCTCCCCAGTTAATTTCCTTTTATCACTACTCTTGCTTTCCCATGAGACATTACCACACTCCAAGCAGCACTCTTGTTAGCTCAGTCACTCACCTTCAGTGATGGTACCAGCCCCACACGTTTCTGTCAAGCCATAGCCTTGACCTACTGGACAGCAGAAACACACATTCATAAACCTCTGTGTCTGTGGGGAAAGAGGTGCACCTCCAGACAGCATCATTCGAACATTTCCTCCCAATAGCGCCTTCACTTTTTTAAATAATAACCTATGATAAAACACACACAAAAAAAAATGCTCTTTAAAGTGGGTCTCACAAGATGCTCGGGATTGCAAATACCCCAAAGCACTGGAAATGATAGAGATCTGCATGACAAATTCTCCCCCCCGCTATTTAAAGACTGGCTTTATTTGTCACATGTATTTTGAAGCATTGAAACATACAGTGAAAAACATTATTTGCGCCAATGCCCAACATGGTCTGAGGACTGCGGTGGCCTCACAGGTGGCATTAACACTTCCAGTGCCAACACAGAATGCCTCAACTCACTAACCCCAACATATGCCTGTGGAAAAACCGTGACTGGTGATGCTATAAAGCGATTGCACTAGCCGCTATTTTACTGTGCTACCCCTGTCAAATAAAACATCTACAACACTTTATGAAGTTCCCCAAACTACGTTTGGGAAGTTGGTGATGTGCAGATTTGGAACAGTGGGCAAACAACATTTTAGTATGTTCACCTGACCCGATACCATCTTACTAAGGTTTTGAACTTTATCAAACTCTCTCCGCATCTTGAAATCCATTCCTATTTCCCCATTATCCATGCTCAGCGACCTACAGTGGTTGTCTACCTAGTGGCAGCTCAGTTTAAAAAAAAACAAACCTGGCCCCTCTTCTAAGTCACTCTGAAACCTCTTCTAGCTTTATTACCCTCAGGGACTTCAGTTCCCGTCTCTTGCTCAGGCCCAGTCTTTTTATCATTCTACCACTGGAGATGCCCAAATTTCCTCCCAAAACGGTCCTTTACCGAATGCAGTATTGGGATTCCATCCTCTAGCCTATATCCACTATTTGCATCTGTATTGCATCAAAACATGCAAGATATTTATCTGAATAATATAGTCATAGAGCACTGTCCAGCAGCAACAGGCCCTTTGGCTCATGTATTCTGTGCCGAATTATTATTCATCCTAGTCCCACTGACCTGCACCCGGATCACAGCCCTCCATACACCTTTTATTCATGTTCTTACCCAAATTTTTCTTAAATGCTGCAATAGAACCCAATCCACCACTCCACTGGCAGCTCGTTCCACACTCTCACCACCGAGTGAAGAAGTTTCCCACTGCATGTTCCTCTTAAGCATTTCACCTTTAACCCAGTCCTGACGAAGGGTCTCGGCCTGAAACGTCGACTGTACCTCTTCCTAGAGATGCTGCCTGGCCTGCTGCGTTCACCAGCAACTTTGATGTGTGTTGCTTGAATTTCCAGCATCTGCAGAATTCCTGTTGTTTGCATCCCTAGTTCAAGTCTCGCCCGACCTCGGGGGGCAGGGGAGAGAAATGCCCACTAGCACTTACCCTATCTATACCCGTGTTTTTTTTAAAAACAATATCTGCATACATCAACCTTCACAAATGCAATGATGATTAAAAGCAGTCATTCATTGTAGCTGCATTGAGAGTTATTTCTATTGGACTATTTTGGTTTACCCTCAAAAGTACATCACCGTGGAGACCCAAGGTGGGATGACACTAACAGAAGGGCCTCAGTATGAATGAACAGTCCTAGAGTATCACTGAAAGAAGCAGTTATTTCCTTGTAAGAAATAAACATGGGAGACAAGAGATACTAAGGGACACAACTCAAATGTTTTCACCTCCAAACAAAGATTAAGGAAAGGCTACACTCGTGAAGAAAGTGAAAGGTTTCTCAAAGGTAGGCAATCTACCATTGGAGACAAGCTTACAGTTACTATCAGGGTAAAGTGCATTTAGTTGTTGAAGGAAAATACAGCTTGGTTCTTTTAAGGCTGGGCGCGGAGAATGTGCATTTTATGTCCTGGTCAAATGCCAGACTGCCTTAGTCTGCCCAGAATAGCATTTCTCTGCAACACAAATCACTTGCTTGCCAACAAAAGTTGGCAGAATCAGAAACTTGCCTGTGGGCAGGAAAGGAGCAACACAGGCTGAACTGGCCTGATATGAGCACAACTCCAAGCCCTTCCCATCTGACAAAGGGTCTGGTCTCTGTAGGTGTGGAATCTCTTTATGCACCAAGTGGAAAGATCCTTGTCCCTACCCTGGCTGGTGCAAGTCCAGAGGCTAAATGCTTTGCCATTTGGCAAGTATCTGTGTTCACATCAAAAATTTAGCACCAGTAGAACTGCGGCAAGAAATGAGTGAAGTCCACTTGTATCTCACTACAGCAACTACGTTAAAAATACTTCCCCAAAATAAAACTGGTTTTTGTGTCAATACAGAACAATTTAGATTTAGATCCAGTTTCAGTGAAATCTTTTAGGTAATATTGAGTTTTCTTACAGGTTGCAAAGAGGTGCATCGTAACCCCTTTTGATCTGTTCCAGCTTGTAATCATAACAGAGCTTGAACATGGTTCTCTGCAAGTAGTTCATTTCCTGCACCTTGCTCATGAGGTTCTTATAAATTCGGTCCATAATTTCCTGAAAAGACAAAGGCAGCCAGTTTACCATGGGAAAATATTCAAAGAAATAATGTACCTCCCCTTCTCCCATCACCAGCCATATCCTATAATAGTGAATCAATATCCCCATGTTTGTTAGCAAAACTTCAATGTGGAATTACATGTTAGAAAATACTGACATTTAGCAAAATAGCCTCCATCAGATTATGATTCTGTCTGCCAAAATGGCAATTCTACTTAAAAGTAAGTGAAGGTTCCTTCAGAATCCATGTACCTCTCTCCCCACGAGTTTTGGGATTCTGGTGATAAATACAGTGTTTTACTAGAAATTACACCCCAGGCTAGAACACTTAAGCTCTTGTCAACATTCAGACACTCACTGGGACTGCTGCCATCAGTGTTGGCTTCAGGACTGTACAATCCCCTTTACTGCCCTTTTTGATCCGGGTTGACTGTGAAACAATAGAGAACAAAATTCAGTAGTGTTGCCACTTTTTTTATTCTACTTTTTCCATTCAACTACTGAACAATTTGTTGTCGTCTGGAAAGTAAATTTAGCAACATACAAGCTCAGCAAGCGTGCAGAGCAAGTGAACTGGGAATGTGAAGTGTAATCTCCCATTATAAAAGCAAGCCATTTCCACTTCTTTTAAGTTTGCGAAACCAAATAGCTTATTCCCCTTCTAAATTCCCAAAGTAGAGATATACAAAATTTATAAAAATGCTTTTTGACAGGAAGTTAATTCTAAAGAGTTGTGGATAACCTCCACTCTAAAAGGCCTATTACTGTAAAGGCCCAAAACAGCGACTGTACTCAGTTCCTCCAACATTTTGTGTGTGTTGCTCTTGATTTCCAGCATCTGCAGATTTTCTTGTTTGATATTACTGTAAAGTCCAAAATGTTGCTCACCTGGTCGGACAACGTTTGGGGGGATGAGTAACCGATTCGACAGCCATAAGCAACACAGGAGATTTCTGCAGTGAGTTCCAGCACATGAGCCAATGGCAGATATCCAATGTACGTATCTTTGGGTCTAGAAATAAATTTTAGCATTTTTAGTAAAAACTGCAAAGGACTGATGCTGAAACACTCATTCAGTCCTGAGGTTAGTTTTAGTCATGAGGATTTATACAACAAAATTCATGATACTTGGTATATTTTAGAAATTTTGATTCCAAAATTTCAGAGCTTTTTTCTTTGATAAAACCATTTCTAAAATATAACCATAGTTTCTAAACAACTCAATGAAAATATAAAGGCTGGGTACATACCATAAAATAGTCATGGGACAAGTTTAAAATAGAATTCTACAACCACAATAAGTAGACTGCAAGGGCCAGGACTGAAAGATTGAGTTGTAAATGGTGAGACCATTCTAATCCTAAATTCCTAGGCCCCAGACAACTGGCTCCTCGTCATTCAAATTTTCCACCTCTGATCCCATCACATACTTCCCCTCGAGTTCTCGCTGGATCTCTGAACTCCATTTCAGTTTTAGCTTAAATCTTCTTTTGGCTAACTTCTCCTAGCTCCTTTAAAAAGTCATCAAGTACAGACAGCAATTACGTTTCTCTCCACAGATGCTGCCTGCTCTACTGAGCTTTTCCAGAGTTTTCAAAGCTTGCTTTTTTTTTAAACAAAAGAGCCTAGTATTTCAGTGTTTATAGTGAGATAGTGGTACTTACAACCTATGAATGCCCCAAACTCCGAAATTTTGTAATTAAACAAAAAGCCTCACAAGACCATGAGACATAGGAGCAGAAATAGGCCATTTAGCCCATTGAATCTGCTCTGCCATTCCATCATGGCTGATTTATTATCCCTCTCCTGCCTTCTCTCTGTAACTAATCAAGAACTTAACAGCGCAACACACAGAAAATCCTGGAGGAACTCAGCAGGCCAGACAGCATCTGTGCAGAAGTGTAAACTGTTGACGTTTCTGGCCGAGACCCTTCATCAATCCTGATGAGGGGTTTCGACCAGAAATGTCGACCGTACTCTTTTCTATAGATGCTACCTGGCCTGCTGAGTTCCTCCAGTATTTTGTGCCTGTTGCTTGGATTTCCAGCATCTGTAGACTTTCTCTTGTTTGTGAAGAACATATCAAACTCTGCTTTAACTATATCCCATTACCTGGCCTCCACAGCTGTCTGTAGCAATGAATTCCACACACTCACTAACCTCTGGCTAAAGAAATTCCTTCTCATCTTTATTCTAAATGGACCTCCCTCTATTCTGAGACTGTGCCCTCTGGTCCTAGACTCACCAACTATAAGAATCATCCTCTCCACATCCAGTCTATCAGGCCTTTCAATATTTGGTAGATTTCAATGCGATTTCCCCCTTCATTCTTCTAAATGAAGATCATATAACTCTGGCCTACAAAGTCAATTTTGACAAATGACAGTTTGCCCAGTGAGATCATTAGTTCTTAGATCAACGAGCAGCATTATCTGTCAAAACCAGGTAAAGCTGCAAAAGTATAACTACTTACCCCAGCTCAGGTATCCTTTGACACTGGCCTGTCATTCCCGCTATTAAGTTACTGTGCAACATCATCACTCCCTTCGGTCGACCCGTAGATCCACTCGTATACATGACAACTGCTAGGTCTGATGGGACAGGCTGGGAAGGTGTTGTGTCCACTGTGCAGGAAAACAATTGTTAATCAGTGTTGGGCAACTTATCAATACAGAATATCTTCCACATCAGCTGCAGTTCTCATTTTTAAATTTGTACATTGATTATTGTTTTCAATGTGCAATTATGGGCAGTGCAACTTAACAAGCAATGGAAAAGACTTTGTAATAACGTCAGAATGATCAAGACATCTGGGGGAAGAATTTTTCCCCCCACAAGACCATCCATGTGATCCAAGAAACAGTGGTTATTACAGACCTCTAATGTGACGCACAGAATTTAGTGATATTTTGTGTTTTGATCCAAAGCTCACTGCCACAGATCACTACTGGGAAGAATTATGGCTCAAGTTATTTTGTGACTGTTAATTTAAAATGAGAGCAGATAGGGATAGGGATTTAGAATACTGCAGGATCAGAACGATGTGAAACTATTGGGTAGGACAGTATTATAGAGTCAAGGAATCAGGAGTTATATAGCATGGAAATTAGTCCCTTCAACCCATCTCATCCTCACTGACCAAAGTGCCTTCCTAAGCAAGGAAGTTGCATCCCAGCTGTGTAGATATGCAAGCCTGGGCAGCACGACATGGACGAGCCCCCCCCCCTCAGGATTTCTGCCTGAAGTTGCGTCTATATCCTCCCAATCCTCTCCCACTCATGTGCCAAACCCAAATATCTTGTTCATTTGTTTTGGAAAAGGATTCAAGTTCTGGGAACAGTACGTATGAGAAGTTTTTGGTGGCATGTCATAACTAGGCAAGGATGCTGAGATTAAGTGCTTTGGGATGAGTCAGTAGGCTGCACTTCAATGAGCTCTGCACTTCCAGTTACAGCCTACAGAAGCCACATTTAGTTGCACAATCTGGAGAAACTTTATTGTTCACCTTCAATCTTTCACAGTAAAACTAGTCACTCAGTTCAACATGTCAAGGCCAGAGTTTCACAACCAGAACCTCCCCCTCCCCCATGCCTTTTCATATAACCCCAACACCAAATCCTACTAACAACATACATCAAAGTTGCTGGTGAACGCAGCAGGCCAAGCAGCATCTATAGGAAGAGGTGCAGTCGACGTTTCAGGCTGAGACCCTTCGTCAGGACTAACTGACTCTTCCTTCAGTTAGTCCTGACGAAGGGTCTCGGCCTGAAACGTCGACTGCACCTCTTCCTATAGATGCTGCTCGGCCTGCTGCGTTCACCAGCAACTTTGATGTATGTTGCTTGAATTTCCAGCATCTGCAGAATTCCTGTTGTTTGCGACCAAATCCTACTTCTTTCTTTCTCATAGACCAACTCATTTTCTCCCTTAAATGCATCTAAGTAAATCACTTCAATGACTCCAGTTTGTTATATTTTTTCATATGTGGGCATTGTGGCAAGAATGACATTTATGGGCCATCTCCAAGTGCCTTTCAATCAAGTGGTTTGTTATGCCAATTCAGGAAGCGGTTAAGAATTGATTTTTGAAGTTGCACGTAAACCTGACCAGGAAAAGGGCAACCAAGTTCCTTTGTCAGAAGGTCAGTCCTAATGAAGGGTCTCGGCCGGAACGTCAACTCTTTATTCCTTTCCATAGATGCTGCCCAACCTACTTCAGCAAGTTATGTGCGTTGCTCTGGATTTCCAGCATCCGTAGAATTTTGTGTGTATGATAATCAGTTTCTTCTTCAATAAGCAGTTCAGTTACTGCTAAGATCCAAGTGTTTTTTTAAAAAATAAAATCGTATTATTAAATTAACCAAATTTAAATTAAGTAATAAACATGGTGGAAGCTAGTTCCACAATCCAAACCACTGCTGAGGTCAAAAAGTATTTTTCAGAATCCTCTATGGAACTTTTTTTTGGCTAATTCTCACATTTAAACAGAACATACAGAATTAAAACTTGTCAGTCATGGTCAGGAATGAACTTTGTCCCAGAAAAGAATGGCAGAGCAGGAAAAGGGTTACTGCTACTTGGCCACATAAGCAGTGCCCAGTAGAGACAAGATATGGTAAAACTACCCTGAAATTCAATACTGACCACTCATCTGTGCTTAAGAGCCCTTCCTAGGAGTTGGAAAAGATTTAGACAAGCATCTGAAAGTTCAAATCTGCTGAGGTGAGAAAGATATTACGAAATGCACACTACGTGCTCTATTCATGACCTATTATGAAAGTATTACTCATCTTTAATAAAATGCCTTTTAATACAACTTATACCGCTTAAAGTTTTGATTAACTTGCTGAATATTCTGTTCTCCAGGACAAGGGCGAAATAGAAGCAACGTTAATTTGCTGGAATGCAGATATTCTTAGAATAGTTCAAAAGGGCACCACAGTGGCATAGCTTGTAGGGCTGATACCTCACAACTCCACAGAACAGGACGTCACCAGCAATGGGTAAGGTCCTAGAGGATCAGAGTGTAGCAAATGTCATGCCTTTGTTCAAAAAAAAAGGGGAAAAAGGGAATAATCCAGGTAATTATAGGCCCCAGTGAGCCTCATGGCAGTCGTAGAGAAGCAATTTTTTTTTTTTTTTAAAAAGAGGGTGGCAAAGGAGCTTGACGAGGGTAAGGCAGTGGAAGTTATCTACATGGACCTTGGTAAGGCATTTGTAAGGTCCCTCAATGTAGGCTGATTCAGAAGATGAATATGCATTGCAAGTTTAGGTTCAGAACCGACTTGCCCATAGAAAACAGAGTTAAGGATGGAAGGTTGTTATTCTGGGGGGAGGTCCCATGATCAGTAGCATTCCACAAGGATCAGTGCTGGGACCTCTGTTGCTTGTGATAATTAATAATTTGGATGATTTTGAGATTGTGATGATTTTGAGATTGTGATCTCAATAATTTGGATGAAAATGTAGATGGTTTAATTAGCAAGTCTGGTGGAGTTGTGGACGGTGTAAAGGACTATCACTGAATGCAGTGGGAAATAGATCAGTTACAGATGTGGGCAGAGAAGTGGCAGATGCAGTTTAATCTGGGCAAGTGTGAAGAGGTTAGGTGAAGTTTGAGATGTTTTAAATAGATGCATGAACATGAAGGCAATAGTGCGATATGAATTGATTTACAGGAGGAAGACAGAATATAAATTGACACCGAGACAGGTTCAGCATCCTGGGTCAAAATGCCGGTCGGTCCAGGGCAGTACTCCTCTATGTCTACATCTGATATACTTTCAAAGTATTTTGAAATAGAGGCAAGTGGAAATTTCTTCTCACTGAGGATGATGAATCTCAAATTCTGAGTTCCAGAGTTGTAGAGGTCAATGAGCTAGATGTACTTAAAGTGTCTGTGGGGGTGGGAGTTGAAAACTATGTTGGGGGGGGGGGTCTGACAACGAGGAATTGAAGCTATGGTTAATGAGGCGTAATTATCTTGAAAGGTGGGTCAATCCAGAGACCAGGTAACCTGCCCCTGATCCTATTTGCTCCTGTCCTTGTGTTCCATTGACTAGAGTTCAGTCATGACCTTTGGTGCCATCTCTGAAGTTTGCATGTTCTGCCAATATCAGAATAGGTTTTCTCTGGCTCATATAAAAATGTAGGGTAGGTGCACTGGCCATTGCAAATTTCCCCTGGTGCGTAGGTGAGGGGGAGAATCAACAAGGTTTATGGCAAAAAAAAAGTGCCTAGGATTGGTGTAATCATGTGCTTGGTGATCAGTACAGATTTAGTGAACCTAAAGGCTTATTTCTGACTTTGACTCCCTCCTCAAGCATTTGCCTATAGCGAGCAAGCAGTAGCAACGGTCACTTCCAAAACATGCCGTCAAGCAACAAGTTGTAAGTAAGTCCTGCACGTACATATCTCTGGCTTGGCTCCAAGCTCTTCCACGGAAGTCATACTGTGAATCTGAAGGGTCTCTGGGTATCCTGAAGTATTTACGGTCTTTTTGTCCACATAAATGACATGCTTCAGATTCTGAATTTTTGGTAGTACATTCTGTCAAAAGAGAAATTTGAAAACATAAAAAAGATTGATGATATGCTGGATTATATAACTTTTATAGTTAGTTATGAAGGTAAATTTCTTACGACTGAAGATCACAGATGTTTACTGCCTCAAAAGTCATCTGACCATTTGTGCCTGTGCCAGTCCTTTTCTCAAGTAATCCAAAACTAATTTCCTTGACCCGTTCTTTCCACTCAGCCTTGCAGTTTGTTTCACCTCAAACACTGATCCAACTATTCCCACACTAAATGCCTTGTGCATTTGACAAAATACTACTCAGTCCCGGCAATCTCTTTTTAACTTGTTCCTCATTAGGGAATTGAGCAGATGGCCTTGCATCATCCTTCCCAAAGAAAAACTCTTTCCATCAGAACGGTTTATAACTTTTAATACCCTCTTATAAATTGTGTATTCTCATTAGAGATTCCACCCAATTTTATGCCATTATTTACAAAATCTTAAACTTTTATTATTAGAACTATTTGAGCTTCTCGATTTTGTTTCCTACACTTTACATCCTCTTTCCATTATGTATATGCTCAGTCCAGTTCTCCTCTTCTGCACCATTATTACACTCTGTGTTTGTAGATTTTGCTCCAGAATTCCAGCACCCATGGTATTTTGATCCATGATTAGTCAGATTGTTTTTCTGAACCATACAGCTCATCATTCACATAAGACTCTTGATGCTCAATTTGTAAACCAGGAATATTAGGGAAAAAAATAACAACTTCTTTCTGTAATCTTTTATTCCCTCATAAATAGGGATAGAACCAATGCCTTTTCTTCAATTAACTTCAAGCCTTTCAGTTGTTCCTGCAAAACAACACTTCTGTTTCCAGAATTAGTTGTAAAACCTTACGCAATATATTTCATTAACAGCAGCATTGTACCTACATTGTCTTAATTTAGATTCCCCTTTCCTGTACACAATCTTATCTGCCTCATTTCATTTTCCAAACAATTGTTTGATTACATTATATTCACGTCTGGTTTCCATTTGGTCATACTCATCTTAATGCCATTTCAAACAAATTGTACATGATACAATTCTGACAAAGTACAGAAAAGCTAAAGAAAAACACCTCAATCTTTTGAGATCATTTTGCATTAAGTGTATTAATTATTTAGTAATAACCTTAGTTAGTAATACTAAGAATTTTTGGTTTAGTAATACTAAACATTTAGTAACAAATCAGAGACAAACAAGAGAAAAATCTGCAGATGCTGGAAATCCAAGTAGCACACATAAAATGCTGGAGGAACTCAGCAGGCCAGGCAGCATCTATGGAAAACAGTACTGTACAGTCGCTTTTCAGGCCGAAACCCTTCAGCAGGACTGAAGAAAAAAAGATGAGGAGTAGATTTAAAAGGTGAGAGGGAGAAACGTAAGATGATAGTTGAAACCGTGAAGGGGCAGGGTGAAGAGCTGGGAAGTTGATTGGTGAAAGAGATACTGGGCTGGGGAAGAGGGAGTCTGATAGGGGAGGACAGAAGGCCATGGAAGAAAGAAAAGGGGGAGGAGCACCAGAGGGAGGTGATGGGCAGACAAGGAGATAAGTTGAGAGCGGGAAAAGGGGATGGGAAATTGTGTGGGGGGGAGGCTAGGTGGAGGTCAGTATGTCATTACTACAGCACCTTTCCCCCCCCCATCTCCCGTCTTCGGGTATGATGGTGAGGTTAGGATTAGTGCAGAGGGAGTGGAGAGCAGAGCGTTCGGAAGGAGTGCGGTTGGAATTGGAGGAGCGTTGAATTTGAGTCGCTTGATGTCCCGTCGGCAGTTAGCAAAAAAAAGATCCAGAGCAGGCAGAAGAACAGGGTGGGGTGTCCAGGAAAAGGAGTTGGGGGGGCGGGGGTTGAAGACAGGGGAAGGGGTCAGTGGTGCAGGGTGCAGAGTCCTTGCCAAAGAAATAGACTTGGAGACAGAGGAAGAAAAGCTCAGCACTGTGGTGGGTGGGTGCAGAACTCACTGGACTGTGGATGCAGGGGGACAAAGGTGAAGTTCCTACTGAGGACAGAACGTTTTGCCTCAGAGAGGGCAAGGTCAGAGGGAGTAGTGAAGATCAGCCATTGATGAGAGCTGGGACCAAAAAGTGGGGTGGAGGGGGTTGGTAGTGTCTGAGGAGAAGGGAGGTTTGGGGTGTTGAGGGATGGTGGGGGTGAGAGGAATATGGAGTTACCGACGACCCAAGAGCTGGTGGTGGGACCTGAGAGAGACAGGATTGCAGAGTGGTGGTGGGGAAAGGGGTGATGGGGATTGCAGAAGTACGTGAAGACCTGTCTGAGAGAGACAGGATTGTAGAGAACAAATACTTAGTAATAATAATTTTAACATAGAACTGTATAGCACAGTAAAAGCCCTGTAGCCCATGTTGTGGTGACCTGTTAATCTACTCTACAATCAATCTAACCCTTCCCTCACATATAGATCTCTATTTTTCCTCTTATCCTTATGCCTATCTAAGAGTTTCTTAAGTGTTCCTAATGTATTTGCCTCCACCATCACCCCTTTCTATGCACCCACTGCTGTCAAAAAACTTACCTCTAACATCCCCCCCCCCGTGCCTTCAAAAGGCCTGTTTCTGTGCTGTAGTTTTTCTATGGTTTCTATAGGTCAGTGGGACTAGGCAGAAAATGGTTCGGGACAGCCAAGAAGGGCCAAAAGGCCTGTTTCTGTGCTGTAGTTTTTCTATGGTTTTCTATTTACTTTCCTCCAATCATCTTAAAATTATGCACTGTTGTATAGGCCATTTCCATCCTTCGAAAAGTTTCTAGCTGTCCACTTGATCTACGCCTCTCACCTTCCACACTGTCAAGTCACTCTCACCACCCTTGGCCCTAGCCTGCAGACTGATTATTATTAATATAACTAATTTATCTATATTTAAGATGGTAAGAACAAGTTCAAGAAAGACAGTCACTGAATTATTTAGTAACAGTCTTTCTTGAACTTATTCTTACCTTCTTTTCAACATGGCCAGTCTTGGCAGAAATATTTTAAAAATATTGTCATATACAGTGGCAATGCAGGAATTGAAATCTTCTCACAACTTAAGTAACTTGAGATTGCTTATAACCGCGACGCCATTTACTCTCGTGTTCTCCTTGTGGCATTCAGTGGATGCTCTGGTGTCCTCCCACATCCCAAAGCTAGGTTGACTGATAGAAATTATCGTTAATTAGAAATTAATGATAGTAAGACTATTTAGGTAATTTCTAAATTATCATTAATGGAGGTCACAGGAGGTTGAATTGGAGATGAGCCATGAACTGGCATGAGTGAAAGCGGGGTTTATAGGGACATAGATTGAGATATGGGAGGGGAGGAAATTATACAAGGGATCCAGTACTGATTCAATGGGCCAAATAGCCTTAAATGTTTAAGGAAATATGATAACTGGTATTACACTGTAAGCTATCAGAATTTCATGTCACTGTGACTCAACAGAAATTGGCAATTACTTTAAACTAATTAATTTATATAGAGTCATAGACCACAACAACATAAAACAGGCCCTTCGATGCCAAACAATTAATCTGCCTAATCCCATCAACCTACACCTGGACCATAGCCCTCCAGATCCTTTCCATCTATGTACCTACCCAAATTACTTTCAAATGTTGAAATCGAACTCACAATTTCAAGTTGAATTCCATTTTTACTAGTCAAATTGAAACATTGGGACACATCAAATGCATTGATAAAAGCTAAGTGGATCACACATTGAAGGATCAAAACATTAAGTTTTTATTCACTCTACAAACTTTATAACTGGTGCTTGCATAATATAACATTCTCTGCACATGCTGCAGCATGACTTTTACAACATTAAGAAAAATTTCACCCTTAAATTATAAGCATTTATAAAACTCAAGAGCATATTCAAAAGACGCCTCATATGGGAGACATTGCCCAAGGATAGATCATACAAAAAAGCAAAACACTGCTTCATCATTTCATAATGGATTATAATAAGTTATTTGCAACTCATCTGTGTAAGAGGCAATGGGATGTGTAAAAATTTCTTTTACAAGACCATAACACAGAAGGAGAATTAGGCCACTTAGCCTATTGAGCCTGCTGTGCCATTCCATTATGGCTGATTTGTTATCCCTCTCAACCCCACTCGCCACATAACCTTTAACACCCTTACTAATCAAGAACCTGTCAACCTCCACTTTAAATATACCCAAAAACTTCCTCCTCAGCTGCCTGTGATTTTGAATTCCACAGATTTACCACACCCTGGCTCAGGAAAGTCCTCCTCATCTCTGTTCTAAACGGATGTTCCCCTATCAAGCTTCACTTTAAATATATCCAATGACATGGACTCCACTGTGGTAATGAATTCCACCGATTTTCTGCCCACTGGCTAAGGAAATTTCCCCTCATCTCTTTTCTAAGGGGACGTCCTTCTATTCTGAGGTTGTGTCCTCTGGTCCTAGACTTCCCCACTCTATGAAACATCCTCCCCACATCTACTCTAGCTAGGCCTTTCAATATTTGATAGGTTTCAATGAGATCCCTCTTCATTCTCCTAAACTCCAGTGAGTAGAGACTTAGACCCGTTAAACATTCAAATGTAACCCTTTCATTTCTGGGATCATCTTCAGCTTTCAGTATTCTATAGGTTTAACACTCACCTTCAACTTTGAGTCAAGGAGTTCTGCACTTGTGATAAGATGAGTTACATCAGATTCATTTAGTCCATAAGCTACAGCATCTTCTCCAAGGGTAGCATAAATCGTCACAACTAGGTCAAAGCAAAATAACTCTAATTGAAGTCTATGCAAAATACACAGCAAACATAGGAATCAATTTCAATATTAACATTTCACATACAATAAAGGCAAAAATAAATCTCTTGATGGTAGCCTTAAGAGCTAAACTCAATGTGGCATTAGTTGATTGGCATCTCGGTGCAGAACATATGACATCATCAAAAGGTGCCACCCTTCATATGAGATAGGCGGCCAAGGGACTCTCCCCCTTCCAATACACATCCAGAGTAGAAGGCAAATTTGAACTCTGTTTCTCCCTCTGACGCTGCTCAATCTGCTAAGTATGGCCAGCTCTCATTATTAGGTCTTTGGATGTGTTACCTTCGACAACTTGAGTCACTTTCTTTCAAATTTGCAGGGTTCTAACTCCACTATATTAAGATGTCAGTGCGGCAGTGAGGTCACTCTATTGGAGATCCTGTCTTTCAGATAAGATATTAAAGCAGGGGTCTCTTCCAAAATAGACACAGTTATACTGTCTTAAAAGCAGATGGGTGGTCTTTTTGGCTAATGCTAATCATCAGGTCAAAAAAGATCAAAAAAGTCAGGAAACACATTGTGACTGGAAGACATTCACAGCTAAGGCTTAATGGGAAGTACTGAATGCATTTAACAGCGGCGTGTCCTAGTTACTCTGTGTTAATCATCAGTACACTTGCAGTGGTTTTGAAAAAATATTTAGTGTGTGGGAAGAGCCGGGAAAGTAGCTGCTGGGAAGAGGAGACTGGAAAGATCTGAAATTAACTCTGGAATATCAACCATCCTTGACTGACATGACATCATTGTGTGGAAACATTAAAAGTTACTCCCTTCGAAACGGAGCACAGATGCAAGTCATTATCAGGAATCCCACTCAAATATGACATACTTGGAAAATACACATGCGGGGTTTGATTTTCACCCATAGATTACTCAGCAATGCGAGACACAAACCATCCGTTTCTTTCCATCTCGCCAGGAAATACGAGCTTTCCTGAGTGACTTGTTTGGCAATTGTTGGGGCTCTGAAAGTAACTGTTTAGCTTCTAATCTAGTTAGAAACTATAGACGGTACAAATTGAGGGAAATAAAAACCGTGATGGAAAAAGCCAGTGATAAGGCAGTTGGCTCTTTTACCCAGAATGGTAATGGACCGTCGCATCTTTCTACTCCTTTCATTAATACTTTTCTCCCAACTTTAAACAACTGAATAGGTGACCCAGTTTAAGAGTGGGAAGTTAACGTGGACCTGTAGCACACTGCAATCTAACGTCACAGAAAGACAGACAAACTGTGTTTCACAGTTTATTGAGCAATTGCCCTCTGTGCTTTGTTCTTCTTATATACAAGAAATGGTTTGACAAATATCTAATCGACAATCACCGGAAAAAATTATATTACTTTATGGTTGTCACATTGCTGCGGGGGGGGGGGGGGGGGGCGGGTAATGTTGCAGTGTTTTCCAAGTTAAAGTGACAAGATATGAAGCTGTTCATTTTCTGTAAACCATTTCAAGATATCGGAGAGGCTCTGAAGGCATAGAAGCTCCTTCAAGTCACTGCAAGTTTGTTAAATCATATCCAAGCCTCTTTTCAAAACTTCAACCCATGCAGGTAAAAGAGGTTGCGGTGTTGTGTGGGCTGATGGTTTACCTTTTAAGGAATTAAAGATTCATGTTAAAGTTTGACCCTTTTGTCCTCTCTGAAGTGGATTTGAAATCAGCGCCAATCCCAGCCCACAGCACAGAAGACGTGTAAATGGAACCAGGGGTAACAATCTCTTGCAAGGGAATTTCAGTCTGTGTCTGTGACTTTTCACGCAGTCTAGAGAGACAGCGAGCTTCGAATCCACGCAGTCCTTGGAGTCGCTTGATGCCGGTGGCCGGAGTTGGAGACGTCGTAAGCGGTGTGCGAGGAAGCCGAAGCGAGGCCAGCGGGCAGGAGTCCAGGCCAGGAAAAAAGCAAGCCCTAGCCGGCTGGCTGTCCCATCCATTCTGCTCTCCAATGGACATCAAATTGGACTGCATCCGACTCCAACGAATTACTCGGCGGGAGTACAGAAACGGATGGAATCCCGGATGCCACCATTCAGCTGTTTATTTATGTAACAGTTTTCCCCCAAGCCATCGAACTACAAACCTACTGCCCTCTGCTTTATTGTAATGCCTGCACTGTACTGTGTACTTTACGCAGTCCTGGGTAGGCCTGTAGTCTAGTGTAGTTTTTGTGTTATATTACGTAGTTCAGTGTAGTTTTTGTATTGTTTCATATAGCACAATGGTCCTGAAGTACATTGTCTCATTTTTACTGTATGCTGTAACAGCAGTTATGGTTGAAATGACAGTAAAAAAGTGACAACTTGAAAAGGTGATGCCTCAAGGCAGCAGCATCCATCTTTAAGGACATCCATTACTCAGGCCAAATCCTCTTCTCATCACTGCCATCAGGAAGGAGGTACAAAAGCCTGAAGAGCTGCTCAACGTTTTAGGAACAGCTTCTTCCCCTTTGCTGTTAGATTTCTGAACACTACTTATTTATCATTTATACTTCCTATTTAACTTATTACAAAACTGGGTGGCACAGTAGTGTGGTGGTTAGCACAACACTTCATAGTACTGGCTACCTGGGTTCAACACTCCACCACTGTCTGTAAGGAGTTTGTACATTCTCCCTGTGGCTGTGTGGGTTTCCTCTGGGTGCTCCAGTTTCCTCCCACAGTCCACAGCTTGTAAATTAATTGGTCCTATATTTTGGCTCAGATTAAATCTGGGGTTTACTGGGAGGCATCGCTCGAAGGGCCTATTCCGCATTGTATCTCAATAAATAAAATCATCTCCGGTGGTCTGTGGGGATGAATCCACAGTGAGATTTGACAGCTAGGAAGGCTGTACTGCAACGCTCCGTGGAGAGCGAAGGGCATGACAGGGCACAGAAGACGTCATGGTCATCTACTGCAGTCAAGGAAGATCCCGGTTAGTGACGCTTCTTCATACCACTGGACCTGGACTTCTGATGTCGAGAGAGTGGAAATGCCCCAGTGCAACAGCTTTGCACTTTAAAAACTCTCCTGCACAGGTTTCCTGTCATCATCAGACATGATGGACAACCACCAACTGTAATTTGCAGTAATTTTTTTTTTTTTTTAAATGTACTGCAGCCACAAAACAACAAACTTCATGACATATGTCAGTGATACTAGACCCAATTCTGACATTAATAGAATTCACTGAACAGCGACATAGCATATCCCAATTAGTTCAGTTACCAGAGTAAATCCCAATGAGTTGCTCCCCTTTCAATTTGCATTGAGCCCATCAAATACTTACGTGGAAAATTATACTTGAAGCAAGCTTGAGCTGCAATCATCCATTCAGCCCTGGTTTCACAGAAGATGCCAATCATATCCTTTGCCTTCAGTCCCAATGCAGTGAGACCACTGCCAAAGGCATCTACATGGTGACTGACTTCCTCATAGGTTAGCCATTTATATTCCCCAAGAATTAGCTGCAGGGAAGTCATAACAAATGAGCTATCAATAACAAAGCAAAAGGTACCGGGAGACAGATACATTCGCAATCACGAGGAAATCTGCAGATGCTGGAAATTCAAGCAACACACACAAAACGCTGGTGGAACGCAGCAGGCCAGGCAGCATCTATAGGAAGAGGTACAGGCGACGTTTTCGGCAGAGACCCTTCATCAGGACTAACTGAAAGAAGAGCTAGTAAGAGATCTGAAAGTGGGAGGGGGAGCGGGAGATCCAAAATGATAGGAGAAGACAGGAGAGGGAGGGATGGAGCTAAGAGCTGGAAAGTTGATTTGCAAAAGGGATACAAGGCTGGAGAAGGGAAAGGATCATGGGACGGGAGGCCGAGGGAGAAAGAAAGGGGGAGGGGAGCACCAGAGGAAGATATAGTGAGAGGGACAGTGGGAGAAAAAGAGAGAAAGAAAGGAAAAAAAAAACTTCATTAACTTTGCCTCCAATTTTCACTCTGCCCTCAAACTTACCTGGTCCATTTCCGACACCTCCCTCCCCTCTCTTGATCTTTCTGTCTCTGTCTCTGGAGACAGCTTATCTACTGATGTCTACTATAAGCCTACAGACTCTCACAGCTACCTGGACTATTCCTCCTTCCACCCTAACTCTTGCAAAAATGCCATCCACTTCTCGCAATTCCTCCGTCTCCGCTGCATCTGCTCTCAGGATGAGGCTTTTTTATTCTAGGACGAAGGAGATGTCTTCTTTTTTAAAGAAAAGGGGCTTCCCTTCCTCCACCATCAACTCTGTTCTCAAATGCATCTCTCCAATTTCACGCACATCTGCTCTCACCCCATCTTCCCGCCACCCCACTAGGGATAGGGTCCCCCTTATCCTCACCTACCACCCCACCAGCCTCCGGGTCCAACATATTATTCTCCGTAACTTCCGTCATCTCCAAAGGGATCCCACCACGAAGCACATCTTTTCCTCCTACCCTCTCTGCTTTCCGCAGGGATCGCTCCCTACGTGACTCCCTTGTCCATTCGCGCTCCCCCCACCAATCTCCCTCCTGGCACTTATCCTTGTAAGCGGAACAAGTGCTACACATGCCCTTACACTTCCTCCCTCACCTCCACTCAGGGCCCCAGACAGTCCTTCCAGGTGAGGCGACACTTCACCTGTCAGTCGGCTGGGGTGATATACTGCGTCCGGTGCTCCCGATGTGGCCTTCTATGTATTGGCGAGACCCAACGCAGACTGGGAGACCGCTTTGCTGAACACCTACGCTCTGTCCGCCAGAGAAAGCAGGATCTCCCAGTGGCCACACATTTTAATTCCACATCCCATTCCCATTCTGGTATGTCTATCTACGGCCTCCTCTACTGTCAAGATGAAGCCACACACAAGTTGGAGGAACAACACCTTATATTCCGTCTGGGTAGCCTCCAACCTGATGGCATGAACATTGACTTCTCAAACTTCCATTAATGCCCCTCCTCCCTTTCGTACCCCATCTGTTATTTATTTTTTCCCCTTTCTTTCTCTCTTTTTCTCCCTCTGTTCCTCTCACTATATCCTCCTCTGGTGCCCCCCCAACTTTTCTTTCTCCCTAGGCCTCCTGTCCCATGATCCTCTCATATCCCTTTTGCCAATCACCTGTCCAGCTCTTGGCTCCATCTCTCCCCCTCCTGTCTTCTCCTATCATTTCGGATCTCCCCCTCCCCCTCCCACTTTCAAATCTCTTACTAGCTCTTCTTTCAGTTAGTCCTGACAAAGGGTCTCGGCCCGAAACGTTGACTGTACCTCTTCCTAGAGATGCTGCCTGGCCTGCTGCATTCCACCAGCATTGTGTGTGTGTTGGCAGATACATTCAACAACTTATTGAGTGACATTTCGCAAAAGCAACCTCATCGCAGAATCCAACCCTGGAAGTAGCATATACTAAACTTGGCCAAGTGAGTGAACAAGCCCTGAGAAATTTACAGGGTGGCACGGTAGCACTGCAGATAGCACAACTGCTTTACAGTGCCAGTGATTACCAACTGGGGTTCGATTGCCGATGCTGACTGTAAGGAGCTTGTACATTATCCCCATGGGCTTCCTCTGCATGCTCTCGCTTCCTCCCACGTCCCAAAGACACACAGGACAGGGTTACCAAGTTCTGGCCATGTTATGTTGGTGCCAGAAACACTTGCAGGCTGCCCTCAGCACAATCCCGGGACTGTGTTGATCATTGACACAAAATAACACAGTTCACTGTGTGTTTTAAATGTCTCATCGTATGTGTGAAAAGTAAGGCTAATCTTTACATCTAATTTTTTTTTAAAAGCTATTGAGGCTTACGTATGATGAAGGGTAGGATAATGATAGGCATCTAGTGCATTCCACAACTTCTCCCAACACATGCCATACCTTGTGTAAACATCAGCAGGATCAATTCAATCAATTCACTGCATTGGACTGCATGACAGTGGAGTGGAGGTGGGGAAAATCTTAATTTCTATGGTTTAAGAGTTTGAGGGGGAAAGGGGAACGTGTGGAAAGAGATGCCAGAAGGAATTCAAAATACTTGGCAACAATTGGCAAATGGAATAATTTTAAATGTTTCTTGATGCCAAAAGGCAACTTGCATTTTGCTCTGTGGAGGAGCTAGAATGAGCATGAAGCTGAAAAAAAAACCAAAAGACTCAAACTCCTTAAAGGGGAAGAAAAGACATCCAGTGTCTGCTTGCTCAGGAGAGGTGGAAAAGGATATTGGTTCTACTTTGACCCTTGCATGAAAATAGAGTTTAGGTCAACATGAATAAACCTGCATGCTCAGGCAAAAACTATTGCTTGTGGCCTCCTCACCTATTGTTCACTATCTGGCCCAATAGCATCATTCCCTATCTGGTCCAATAACATCGTTCACTATCTGCAGACCTTGACAGTGAAGCTGGAGGAAACTTAGTAGGTCAGAAATATACAGTCAAACTTTCAGGTCAAGTACAGATCGGCTGCTCATTTTCCTCCTTAGATACCACCTGACTTGCTAATTTCCACCAGCATTTGGCATGTTGTTCCAGATTCCAGCATCTGCTGTTAATTACATCTCCGGGTTAGGAAGTAGTTGCTCTGAAACTCCTGATCCTTTGCACAAGCTTTAATCTAGTCTGGTTGCACAGGGACAAAGTATCGTTGCAACCAAAACTCCTCCCCTTTCTGCTCTAATGTTGCTTGTACAATTTGTAAATTAATATCACCACGAGTTTCTTACCTTCTTAAACACTTTGCCGTTGGTCTGAACTTCGTTTTCTTCACTCAACATCTCCCGCGTACCCAAACAATTGTTCTTCCGGAACTTCTTTACAGCTGCTTCAAAGAGTTTGTCCAGTGTATCCAGCCCAGGGAAGTCCACTCTGGCAAGGGAGTCGAAGTGGTCGGCGGAGCGGAATGGACTGCCGGGTTTTTCAGATATGGGCTTTGCCTTGATTCGTTTTGCCATGGCCTTTTTATTCTTTGCATCAGAGAGGAAATACCATGGGACAAAGGTGAGCACTGTGTATAACCACATCAGCAAGTAGACAGGAAGCAAGAAAATGTGGGGCACCTCTTGTTTAAGGTTCATGATGGATTTGTTTCTCCTCCAAGTTTTAGGAATCCCAGAGGCAAGAAGCTTTCTAGAATCCACTGAATGTCTCTCAATGTCAACTGACTACGCTTCTTGGCTCAGCTTCCAGAAGTTGCAGAAGTGCAGTACAACTAAAGCAATGCTGGAGTGTGACGTGATCAGGAAAGAGAAAAGACGCTAAAGTGAAAGCTACACCACCGTTTTATAAGCCAGGAGCAGGCACTGGTCAGTTCACAATAAATGGAGCGCAGGAGAAAGAGAAATTGGACAAGTTAGTACCATAGTTAACATACTAACTAATACAGACATTTAGCAGTGAGAAGATTAAAGTGGTATGATGCAGTGAATTCACAGGCATGTGCAGGAAGGATTAGCAGGGGCAAAAGCCCTTTAAATTGAGGATACATGTTTCTGCACGTATCCATATAAAATGTCTCTTTAACATCCCCATTCAGAAGCAGTCAGATGCAGATTCCCATACATGCCCCCAACGAATGTGAATCCATCAGTTCAGAATCTTGTGCTGATGGGAGTCCAGTTAGACATCGAGTCACCAAGTGGGCCACACAGAATGCAGTTTAAAACATGAAGCTCTTACTTCCCATGTTAACTTGCAAAAGCGCATAAACACACACATTAATCACTTTAAATGCACATCAGACTTGCAGACTGTGGCTTTCCCTTTTAAAATCAGTTCAGCAGCTTGCTCGCCATGTTTTCTGTACCGCTTTGACAAAATAAAGTCAAAGGGAAATAGTTTAAGATCTAGACTGCACACTGTATGTCTGGAGCTTTTAAAAAACAGCTTAACATTCACTGTGACCCTGTTACAGTAATACAACTAGAGATGAGCTAGTATAACTAAAACACTGGCAATTTTGGCTTCTTCCAGCCCAAAGGAAAAGTAATCACAAAGCAGGGAACAAAAAATATTTAAGTATACCAGTAAAGTGTTATTTCTCCTTGTACATGACCATAATCCAGTCAGAAACACAATGAAACAGCATTCCTTAAAATCACTATGCAATTTGAAGAACATTCATACAAGAAACTTCATTAATAGAGTTTCAGAGAAAAAAAAATACCTGGGCTAAAATGACAGACCACAGCACTATTGATCACATCCACCTCTAGTTATACAGCAGCTGCATCAAAAATATCAAGGTGCCTCACAATACGCATATGAAAAAAGTTGTCTAAATTCTGGACTTTGGGTTCTGAACAATTCTAGCATATAGTTCAAATAAAGCAACACAATTCTCACAGGCTGTAAAATAATTGCACAGGTTATGGCTGAGTTGGTTCAACAGCAAATCACTTCTACTCCTTGTTGCTTAGCATTTAAAATACATTATCAACATTATTTAACAAAATTGCATCTTGATTTCCAGGTGAAGATCCTCCAGGGTCATTGTACAAACAGCTAATGGTCTCTCTGTAAAGGAGCTATGCTGGTGAACGGATTATTAGAAGCACATTTCTATGTGGTGTTCAAGTACTTACAAGGGATCCTACTTTGGTAATTCTTCAGGTCGTTTGGCAGTTCCTGTATTTTTGGATTGGTTTAAACCTGCCAAAAAAAACAGAAGCAAAACAAATTGTTCATATTAGCAAGTCCAGATACTCTTTGTTACTTACACTCCTTGATCGCAACTAAAAATCTATGACTCAGTGCAATTAGTTGATCTTGGAGTTTAATGGTTGTGGGTTAAAAATTCTACAGAGAACACCATGAATTCTGTCAATTATTGTTGACAGTACCCTCAACTATCTCAAGATTCTGAGCATTTCATATTTCTAAAACCTCACATTTTTCACTCAGTAATTTTATACAATTATTCTGCTTCCAACATCTCTGCTGCTTTTTATGTAATCCTGCTCTTTTCCCATCTCTTCCTGCACAGAACTATTGCAGGGTTACCCTGATTCTCACCTTCCACCCTAGCAGCCTCTCCATTCAACTAATAATCCGATAATCCCTCTGGATTTTCTGGGAACTACAGCAGGATGTCATCACCAGACACAATCTCTTTTTCTCTATGTCAACAATTCATAAAGGGACCACTCCCTTTATAATGCTTTGGTTAAAAATTCCATCTTCACCAATACATGCTCCCTTTATAGTTCCTCACTACCCAAGTGAGAAAGGCAGCATCCATTATTAAGGACCTCCAGCACCCAGGGCATGCCCTTTTCTCACTGTTACCATCAGGTAGGAGGAGGTACAGAAGCCCAAAGGCACACACTCAGCGATTCAGGAACAGCTTCTTCCTCTCTGCCATCCGATTCTTAAATAGAAATTGAACCTTTGGACACGACCTCACCTTTTTTTTAAAAATATACAGTATTTCTGTTTTTGCACATTTAAAAAAATCTATTCAATATACATAATTGATTACCTGCTTATTAGTTTTATTTATTTATTGTTATTATTTTTTCCTCTCTGCTAGATTATGTATTGCACTGAACTGCTGCTAAGTTAACAAATTTCACATCACATGCTGGTGATAATAAACCTGATTCTGAAGGCAACACAATATCATTTCTTCCAATTCAGTGTACTGCACAGAACAGTATCCCTTTAAACTGGGGATGAAAACTAAATAACCCTAACCCCAATGCCTGCAAAGGTGGCCCAGAATTATCAAGCACCCATCTATTTCATTCCCATGACACTCTGACCTCTGAATTTGGCTTTCCAAAGCTCAACACAAGCTCAATGAACAGTCTCCTCTGACTGGGTGCAATGCAACCTCTAGACTCAAAACAGATAATGAACAATTTCAGCTTTTGCAATTCAAACTTCTAAAGCT
Organism: Mobula hypostoma; assembly: GCF_963921235.1. Lineage (NCBI taxonomy): Eukaryota > Metazoa > Chordata > Chondrichthyes > Myliobatiformes > Myliobatidae > Mobula > Mobula hypostoma. The sequence continues at coordinate 108,522,119 of NC_086106.1, read as the reverse complement.
CCACATTTCTCTTTTTGTAATTTTATATAATCATTTTGCTTTCCCCATTTAAAACTTGCTTCCTTATTTATCCCAACTCCAATCCATTTTACCTTTGGTCGGCACTCCATTCCTCCTACCATACACCCTCGCACTCCATTCTGTCCAGCCTCCTCACCATTAAAGTTGGCTTCCCTGCTACCACATAAACACGCTGACAATAGCTCATCAGCCCGAAACACAAACCATCTAATCTCGACTACTTCCAGCACTTCCTGTTTTTAATGGCACTTGATCAAAGCCAGATCCTCACTGTCAAAGGTTGACTTAATTAGAAACCAAGGCCTCATTTCTCCTTGAGGACATTCCCTGACACAATTTAGAGCATTGGAGACATCTTCATATTTTAACATGTCCGTCATTAACATAATACATCAGCATGGTTCTCCACCATGGAGGTGCCCTTCTATGCACCAATTAGCTGTAAATTCTCAACGTTACAACCATAATTGCACCTCAGGGAAAAGGCATTTCATTGGCTAAGAAAGATGGCATGAAATTCAGAATCCTATAAAGTATTATATAAATGCCAAGTATTTCCTTTCAGCACTCTGCATGATTAACTTGATCTAAAATATTTAAACTTTTGCCAATATATCATGCCTATAAGTCCCACCAATTTGCAGAGTACACACTTATTGCAGGAACAGGACACACTCAGCTTATACCCCGAACAGGTTTATCTAATATCGTCACAAACCATACCAAACCTCTGTAACTAGTAACTCAGTCAAAAGACAAATTCAAAGTAAATTTCTTATCAAAACATATGCATGTCACCATATACTACCTTGAGATTCATTTTCTTGCAGGCATTCACAGTAGAACAAAGAAATACAATAGAATTAGTGAAAAACGACGCACCAACAAAGACTGACAAACAGCCAATTTGCAAAAGGAGACATCTGTGCAAATACAAGGATAATAATAAGTAAATGAATACTGAGAACACGAGTTTGAAGCGTCTTTGAAAAAGGGTCCATGGGTTGTGGAATCAGTTCAGTGGTGAATGAAGTTAACTTCGCTGGTTCAGGAGCTTGATGGTTGAAGGGTTACAACTATACCTGAACCTGGTAGTGTGGATCCCAAGGTTCCCGTACCTCCTTCTGGATGGCAACAAGTGAGAAGAGAATATGGCTTGGATGGCGGAGGTCCCTGTTTTGTTGTGGTTGTGCTCAATAGTAGGGAGGGTTTTTCCTTCGATGGACTGGGCTACATAGATTTTTACAAAGTGCAACTCCCTTTGAAAGCACAAACATCAACTAGAAAACACACTGAAGCGTATATTGGAGTTGATGCTGTGCTACGTCATCTGGCACACTGTCTTTTATGAACATAGAACATAGAACAAAGAATAGTACAGCACAGTACAGGCCCTTCGGCCCACAATGTTGTGCCGACCCTCAAACCCTGCCTCCCATATAACCCCCCCACCTTAAACTCCTCCATATACCTGTCTAGTAGTCTCTTAAACTTCAATAGTGTATCTGCCTCCACCACTGACTCAGGCAGTGCATTCCATACACCAACCACTCTCTGAGTAAAAAACCTTCCTCTAATATCCCCCTTCAACTTCCCACCCCTTACTTTAAAGCATGTCGTCTTGTATTGAGCAGTGGTGCCCTGGGGAAGAGGCGCTGGCTGTCCACTCTATCTGTTCCTCTTAATATCTTGTACACCTCTATCATGTCTCCTCGCAGCCTCCTTCTCTCCAGAGAGTAAAGCCCTAGCTCCCTTAATCTCTGATCATAATGCATACTCTCTAAACTAGGCAGCATCCTGGTAAATCTCCTCTGTACCCTTTCCAATGCTTCCACATCCTTCCTATAGTGAGGTGACCAGAACTGGACACAGTACTCCAAGTGTGGCCTAACCAGATTTTTATAGAGCTGTGTGGCGACCCACTTTCTAGCACCCACGAACCGGCTCACAAAACAGCGCGCACAGGCAGAAGGCCAGCCCCAAAAAGGGCGCCAGGCCATCTTCACCAGCAGGGGGAAAATCCCACGCGCGGAAAGGGTCTGGGAATATGCATTCCCCACAGCAGTCCCGCCCCAGGGAGGGCGGGAACGGAAAGACTTTAAAGCAGGCCACGAAGTTTGAATAAATCTCTTCATCGCAACTCCAACTCACCAACTCGGTGTGGTTATTCTAGCGCTGTGTGTAGCACACCGCTACAGCTGCATCATTACATTGCGACTCTTAAACTCTATCCCTCGACTTATGAAAGCTAACACCTCATAAGCTTTCTTAACTACCCTATCCACCTGTGAGGCAACTTTCAGGGATCTGTGGACATGTACCCCCAGATCCCTCTGCTCCTCCACACTACCAAGTATCCTGCCATTTACTTTGTACTCTGCCTTGGAGTTTGTCCTTCCAAAGTGTTTTACCACCTCACACTTCTCTGGGTTGAACTCCATCTGCCACTTCTCAGCCCACTTCTGCATCCTATCAATGTCTCTCTGCAATCTTTAACAATCCTCTACACGATCTACAACACCACCAATCTTTGTGTCGTCTGCAAACTTGCCAACCCACCCTGAAGCTGCACAAGTTCAGACAGTATAGATAAAAGATGCATGTTTCACATACCTGTGAGCTGGCGAGGGCAATGTTATGCTATTTTCCTGATAGCTCTGCCATTCTCTGCTGCTTTAGAGTGACGTAGTTAATTCAGAAACAAAGGTTCTGAACTTAAAGAGGGGTAACTTTGAAGGTATGAGACATGAATTAGCTAAGATAGACTGGCAAATGACACTTCAAGGATTGACGGTGGATATGCAATGGCAGGCATTTAAAGGTTGCATGGATGAACTACAACAATTGTTCATCCCAGTTTGGCAAAAGAATAAATCAAGGAAGGTAGTGCACCCGTGGCTGACAAGAGAAATTAGGGATAGTATCAATTCCAAAGAAGTAGCATACAAATTAGCCAGAGAAAGTGGCTCACCTGAGGACTGGGAGAAATTCAGAGTTCAGCAGAGGAGGACAAAGGGCTTAATTAGGAAGGGGAAAAAAGATTATGAGAGAAAACTGGCAGAGAACATAAAAACGGACTGTAAAAGCTTTTATAGATATGTAAAAAGGAAAAGACTGATAAAGACAAATGTAGGTCCCCTGCAAACAGAAACAGGTGAATTGATTATGGGGAGCAAGGACATGGCAGACCAATTGAATAATTACTTTGGTTCTGTCTTCACTAAGGAGGACATAAATAATCTTCCAGAAATAGTAAGGGACAGAGGGTCCAGTGAGATGGAGGAACTGAGCGAAATACATGTTAGTAGGGAAGTGGTGTTAGGTAAATTGAAGGGATTGAAGGCAGATAAATCCCCAGGGCCAGATGGTCTGCATCCCAGAGTGCTTAAGGAAGTGGCCCAAGAAATAGTGGATGCATTAGTGATAATTTTTCAAAACTCGTTAGATTCTGGACTAGTTCCTGAGGATTGGAGGGTGGCTAATGTAACCCCACTTTTTAAAAAAGGAGGGAGAGAGAAACCGGGGAATTATAGGCCGGTTAGCCTAACGTCGGTGGTGGGGAAACTGCTGGAGTCAGTTATCAAGGATGTGATAACAGCACATTTGGAAAGCGGTGAAATGATCGGACAAAGTCAGCATGGATTTGTGGAAGGAAAATCATGTCTGACGAATCTCATAGAATTTTTTGAGGATGTAACTAGTAGAGTGGATAGGGGAGAACCAGTGGATGTGGTATATTTGGATTTTCAAAAGGCTTTTGACAAGGTCCCACACAGGAGATTAGTGTGCAAACTTAAAGCACATGGTATTGGGGGTAAGGTATTGGTGTGGGTGGAGAATTGGTTAGCAGACAGGAAGCAAAGAGTGGGAATAAACGGGACCTTTTCAGAATGGCAGGCGGTGACTAGTGGGGTACCGCAAGGCTCAGTGCTGGGACCCCAGTTGTTTACAATATATATTAATGACTTGGATGAGGGAATTAAATGCAGCATCTCCAAGTTTGCGGATGACACGAAGCTGGGTGGCAGTGTTAGCAGTGAGGAGGATGCTAAGAGGATGCAGGGTGACTTGGATAGGTTGGGTGAGTGGGCAAACTCATGGCAGATGCAATTTAATGTGGATAAATGTGAAGTTATCCACTTTGGTGGCAAAAATAGGAAAACAGATTATTATCTGAATGGTGGCCGATTAGGAAAAGGGGAGGTGCAACGAGACCTGGGTGTCATTATACACCAGTCATTGAAAGTGGGCATGCAGGTACAGCAGGCGGTGAAAAAGGCGAACGGTATGCTGGCATTTATAGCGAGAGGATTCGAGTACAGGAGCAGGGAGGTACTACTGCAGTTGTACAAGGCCTTGGTGAGACCACACCTGGAGTATTGTGTGCAGTTTTGGTCCCCTAATCTGAGGAAAGACATCCTTGCCATAGAGGGAGTACAAAGAAGGTTCACCAGATTGATTCCTGGGATGGCAGGTCTTTCATATGAAGAAAGACTGGATGAACTGGGCTTGTACTCGTTGGAATTTAGAAGATTGAGGGGGGATCTGATTGAAACGTATAAGATCCTAAAGGGATTGGACAGGCTAGATGCGGGAAGATTGTTCCCGATGTTGGGGAGGTCCAGAACGAGGGGTCACAGTTTGAGGATAGAGGGGAAGCCTTTTAGGACCGAGGTTAGGAAAAACTTCTTCACACAGAGAGTGGTGAATCTGTGGAATTCTCTGCCACAGCAAACTGTTGAGGCCAGTTCATTAGCTATGTTTAAAAGGAAGTTAGATATGGCCCTTGTGGCTACAGGGGTCACGGGGTATGGAGGGAAGGCTGGGTTCTGAGTTGGATGATCAGCCATGATCATAATAAATGGCGGTGCAGGCTCGAAGGGCCGAATGGCCTACTCCTGCACCTATTTTCTATGTTTCTATGTTTCTATGTTTATCAGCTATGCCAACATCCATAGTCAAAAGGGGCACAGACAGGCAGCAAGGACAATTATATTCCCCAATAAGCAGATCTCATTACCATCTAGACACCCCTCCCAATCACATAATGGCTTAAAAACAAACAGTCTACAAACCCTTCACATCACACATCACCCAATCCATATCCTTTTTTAGTATACTGCAAAGAGAGTTTTAATAGGCTCAATCGTTTTTTTACTGAATTTCTTCATCTCCCAATAGCCCAGGGAATCAGGTAGTACACAAGAAATTACGGTTACAAATATTACAGCTGTTGCGGTGTACTTGTCCAAACCAAGCTGAACACTTGTACAGTTTACAGCATATAGAGAGGGAAGGATTTGTCTAAAATGAAGCGGGGGGGGGGGGAATGTTCATTTGAGAAGCGTGGTGAGGCTTCTGAAAAGCGAGAGAGGAAGGAACTGTCAACATCACTTACGAAATACCCAGATGAGCCACAATGTCCAAGACCATAGATCTCAGAACAGCCCAGATAAAGACCATTTCTGCCCAGCATAAATCCCAATGGGCCAAATGGTTCAGCAGGCTTCTGCTATTCTATCTCGCGTGTTACGACTGCTGAAGTCATCAACTTCAACAAAAAGAGTATTTCTATCTTAGCTGGGGCCAAGAGGCATTTTTGAACAGTTGTTTATCCAAGATCCGGCTTTTGCAATGTTTATATTTGAATTCTGTAGGAGTACATTAATGCAGGACGAGTTCAAATATTTTGAAACCTGTTTAGAAATAAATACACATGGGTGGGGGAAAAGAGGAAATTCAGCCAAGGTAGCTGAACTAATAAAACAGGAATTACATGCTCTCACGCTTAAATAGTTTCCACTAACATGACATGTTGGACGACGGAGTTTGAAAAGCAGATGTGATGCGCAGAATTGGAAGACAAAGAACAAGACTTCATTGGGTTGCCTGTGACTGAAGGAGGAATTGCTTAACACTTTCATCGTGTGGCAGGACGTTTATTATTGGCGTGAATGAAATGAGATTTATTAATGGATTAAAACAAGAAAGCTGCACTTCAATTCCTCCTTCTCAGCCCAATATTGCCGCATTATACTTTTGCGGAGGTTTACAGCAAAGAGCACTCTGACCGGCAGCATCACAACAATGGTATGCTGCCTCCAAATGTGCTGCCTACTGTAATTCTGCGAAGGGTTGTAGACTCAGCCAGTTCCATCACAGGGACATCCCTTCCCCAACCGAGGGGATCTTCAAGAGGCAGCATCTGTCGTTAAGGTTCCTTACCATCCCAGAGGTGCCCTCATCTCAGTGTTATCATCGGAAAGGAGGTCCACGAGCCTGAAGACCCATACTCAATGTTTAGGAAAAGCTTCTTCCCCTCCACCAGATTTCTGAACAATCCATGAACCCAGAAACATTACAACATTACTTGTTTTTTTTTGCACTTATTTTTGTAGTAATTATACATATATAAAAAATAGCAACATACATCAAAGTTGCTGGTGAACGCAGCAGGCCAAGCAGCATCTATAGGAAGAGGCGCAGTCGACGTTTCAGGCCGAGACCCGAGTCTCGGCCTGAAATGTCGACTGCGCCTCTTCCTATAGATGCTGCTTGGCCTGCTGCGTTCACCAGCAACTTTGATGTATGTTGCTTGAATTTCCAGCATCTGCAGAATTCCTGTTGTTTGTATATAAAAAATAAATGAGTTCCACTGCACTGCTGCCACCAAACAAATTTCACAACGTACACCAGTGATACAGACCTGAAGATAGAAGATAGGTTGACTGGCAAGAGGCAAAGAGTGGGAATAAAGAGATCCCCCCCCCACCCCCCAGTTGGCTGTCGATGACTAGTGGTGTTCTTCAGCATCAGGGCCAATTCTTTTCACATTACATCTCACCAAAATGGATGACAGAATTGATAACTTTGCAGACAATGTGACAATAGGTAGAGAGGCAGATAGTGTTGAGGAAGCAGGAAGTCTACAGAAGGACTCAGACAGATTAGGAGAATGGGCAAAGAAGTGGCAGCTGGAATATAGGGTAGCGAAGTGCATGGTCATGTACTTTGGTGAAAGGAATAAAGGTGCAAACTATTTTAAAAAAAACAGGGAGAAAATTCAAAAATCACAGGTGCAAAGGGACTTGAGAATCACCGTGTAAAAAACTCGAAAGGTTACCTTGCAAGTTGAGTCAGTGGTAAGGAAGACAAATGCAATGTTAGCATTCCTTTTGAGAGGACTGGAATACAAAAGCGAAGATGTAACGCTGAGGTGTTACGGTATTGCAGAGACCGCATTTGGAGTATTGAGAGTAGTTTTGGGCCTCTTATCCAAGAAAAGATGTGCTGACTTTAGAGACAGTCCAGAGGAGGTTCTCAAGAATGAAAGGGTTAACATATGGAGGAGCATTTGACGGCCTCTGGGCCTATACTCACTGGAGTTTAGAAGAATGGGGGGGCGGGGGAAAGAATATCTCATTGACACCTATTTAATCTTGAAAGGTATGGATAGAGTAGATGTGGAGAGGATGTTTCCTATAGAGGGAGTCTGGGATCACAGGGTACAACCTCAGAATAGAAATCGTGATGAGGAGGAATTCCTTTAGCCAAAAGGAAATTCTAAATTCTCTACTTTATTAATAACATTTTCTGTTAAAAACTATGATAAGCAATCAGCACAACGAAGAGGTGAGCAAAGACAAGGCTGACTCGAGGGCCGAGGTGTGTGGGTGTGAGACGGATATGGAGAGAGGTCGAGGTGTGTTCAAGGAGAAGTTGTCGGAGCGAGGTCTGATCGATCTAAGCACTGGGCTGATTTGGAAAGATCGGGTACGGGCCAGAACGTGGCAGCAGGGCCCAAGCACACCGCCATCTATCCATGTGGTGGGGCTCGGGTCTTACAGCGAAGAACAATCCAGTATTTGGACAATTTAAACACTGGGCTGGGTGGATTGAAAAGGCAGGGTGTCAAGGCCAGAAGCAAGGGTTGGGCCGGTTCTGCTTGCTGCACCAATGTCTGCTCCACTTTTTGCTGCACTAAGGCCGAGGCTGTGGGCCTGCTCTGGCCTTCATGTCTGCATGCTCTGCTATGTGATGAACTGGGGCTGCGGGCCTATTCCAGGCTTCATGTCTGTAAGCTCTGCTATGCGAAGAACTGAGGCTGAGGCTTTGGGCCTGCTCCGGCCTTCACACCTACGGACTCACCTTCATTCTGAATGCTACCGCGTGCTATTATTGTTTGCACGATTTGTGTTTCTTTCCACTCTCTCTGCACATTGGGTGTTTGTTGATTTGTTTTTCTAAATGGTTCTTTTGGGATTCTCGTTTTGTGGCTGCCTGCGAGGAGACAAATCTCAAGGCTGTATAATGTATATGTACTTTGATAATAAATGCACTTTGAATCTGGGGAATTCTTTGCCACAGACGGCTGCGTAGGCAAAGTCATTGGGCATATTTAACATGGAGGTTGATAGGTTCTGGATTAGTCGGGGTGCCAAAGGTTACAGGGAGAAGGCAGGTTAATGGGGCTGAGAGAGATAATAAATCAGCCATGATGGAATGGCAGAGCAGACCTGATGGGCTGAATGGCCTAATTCCATACCTTTGTCTTACGGTTGTGATTGAGTCAATTATACAAAAATAAACCCACAGTATTGGATTAATGGTTCACTCATTTAGTATCGGAAAGCCAATCTGTGGTTATGATCTTTTAATTACATTTCCCATGACACCTCACCCCGCTACAACCTCCTCCCTGGTGTGGTGTTGGGGTAAACCTGAAACCAACACGTTTTCATCAAAATAAAGTTACCACAGCAGGCAGGATCTCCTGCAAAGTGGAATCCGTGCTCCCGGGATATCAGGAGACCTCAACATTTGGGAGATCAGTCAATATGGATCAGTAACAACGTCTCGCTGACAAGTCGACACAGGCGCACCTCAAGGATGTGTGCTTAGCCCACTGTGCCATTCTCTCTACACCCAGGACTGCGGGGTTAAGCACAATTCAAGTGACACGTGCAAATTTGCAGCTGACACATGTTACTGATGTTGAAGATGAGGCAATACGGGAGAGATCAGCCGATGAGTAGTGTTGGAACAACAGCCTCTCACCCAACATCAGCAAGGGCAAGGAATTGATTGTGGAGTTCAGGAAGGGGGAAAGTCAGAACACACACCAGTCCTCACTGAGGGGTCAGTGGTGGAAAAGGTGAGCAGCTTCAAGCCCCTGGATGCCAACATCTCAAAAGGATCCATCCTGGGCTTAACACATTGATGCAATCATGAAGAAGGAATGCCAGCAGCTCTACTTCATTTGGAGTTGGTATAGGTATATCACCAAGGACTCCCACAAATTTCTACAATCTACAGTGGAGAGCATTCTGTGTGCTTTCATCATGGAGGCAAGGAGCTACAGAGTGTTATAGACTCAGCCACTTACTCCACAGGCACAACGTTCCCCACCATTGAGGGAGTTTTTACAAGGTGGTGTCTCGAGGCAGTTGCATCCATCACCAAGGATCTTCATCATCCAGGACACGCCCTCTTCTCTTTAGTACCATCAAGGAGGAGGCCCACAGTCAACAAGTTTAAGAACAATTTCTTCCTTTCGGCTGCCGACCGGGTGGTGTAGTGGCATCTGCACCAGACTTCGAGGCCAGTGGTCCTGGGTTTGAATCCGGCCGGCTCCTTGCATGCTGTCCACCTCTGCTGGGTTGAGCGTCGAGTTAGCCTCGTTAAAAAAAAAATAGACAAAAATGCAAAAGAAACGGCAAGGTTGTTGACCGATGCGCCACAAGGTGCGGAGAAGAAGGAGAAGAACAACAACCACTATCTCAGCTATCAGGTTTCTGAGCATTCCATTGACACCACCTCACATTCCCCTCTATTTGAACTAATTATCTTGTAACTTACGGTAATGCCATGACTTGCACTGCACTGCTGACACAAAAACAAATTTTATGCCATGTCAGTGATTATATATCTGATCTGATTGCCTTCTAATCAAAAGATCACATTAGATGCTTGAAACGTTTGCCTGCTCTCATCAGAAGGGCAGCAAGTTCTACCATTGCTTCAAAGTTAAACTATCAGGATTTACTTACGGATGCTAGGCATTAGTGACAGCACAGACAAGAGATTTAGAACTCTTTCATCATGGAAATGGCTTCCAATAAGGTTGCACAGAGCTCGAGGAAAAAGGCGAGGCTCTCAAATAATGTGCAGCACACCCACTTATTTACAGTTAAGTTGATAGAATCACATTTGGTTTGTTTTTCTCAGAAGTAGGCCACTCCCCCCTCCCAAAAAAAAATGTAAACCCAATTTTCACACAGAGCTCAAAATGACCTCACTTGCTTCTATGGAGCTGTGACATGGGGTTCATGTCACAAAGACATTCACAATGTCCACTCAGTAGGCACACAAACATAATGAGAAAATATACTGTTATATTATGATTCACTTCAAATCATAGGTCGTTGAGGCTAATTGTTTCTGTCTTCACAGTTATTGCCTGATCTTGATATTTCTAGCACTTTGTTATTTCAGATATCCAGCATATGAACATTTTGCTTCAAGATCATGTTTTATTCATATCTTGATTACATTGCTGAATATCAGATCTACCAAGAGAACCCGGTTACATCCTGGCCTCAACTTTATTTTTTAAGCCTGTACATTATCCATTTTCCTTCTTGTCTGGCTCTCTCATTCTGTTTATCTCAGTCTGTGCTTCCTCATCAACAAATGTGCAATGAGTTTACAATACGTTGCATCGGACTATCCAGAATAAATCAGAACACACTTCTTCAGTGGTTGTTGCCAAGTTGCTGATGAACCATCGCCTTCACACACTGCACCTTGTGTGAAAAAAATTGCCCGACAGCACTTTGCCACTGTGCTGTCCTCATCATTACTCCTTGGCATTCACAAGGCCCCCAAGCCATGCACCGCCCACAAATTTTAAAATTCAAGGTCGCAGCATCGCCCCCCCAAGCAACACTAGTGCAAGTTGCACCAATGCAACCGCATGGCAATTGTTCTGCTGCACTCCCGACTCGTGCCTGGGGTACGGTAGTAGTGGTGGACACAACCCAGTCCTTCACAGGGAAAGCCCTCCCTGTCACCAAGCACATCTCCATGGAGCACTGCCAGAAGAAAGCCCCACCATCTTCTCATTATCACTACTAGGTATGAGGTACAAAAGCCTTAGGCCACAAGATACAGGAGCAGGATTAGAACGCAAACAACAGGAATTCTGCAGATGCTGGAAATTAAAGCAACACACATCAAAGTTGCTGGTGAACGCAGCAGGCCAGGCAGCGTCTCTAGGAAGAGGTACAGTCGACGTTTCAGGCCGAGACCCTTCGTCAGGATAATAGGGAGTGGTACTCCAAACTATAGACTTTTTTAAAAAATGGAAATAGGGCTACAGTATTTTCCTTTTGTACTGCAGTTCCAAATCTGATGGGCAACCTTTTTAATAATGCATGAAGATCATCAGCTCTGTTTACACCACATGTAAGTTTTCGACATGCACTCTGTCCTATCTGTTTTAAGGTTAAAAGGGGTCAGTATAGGTTTATGTTGAAATCCATTTGACCTTGCACTCACTCTCTCGGTTAACAGTCAAATGCAACACTATGCTGTCAACCACAGATTGTGGAAACTTTTTTTTGAGTCATTGTCCCTTTCACTGGCTGGTGAACTTAGGACAACTTGCACATTATTTCCAAAACTTAGCACATCTATTTTATAATAACCCTTACTGTCAGTGCCCTCCCTGATCAGTGTACTAGAGCTCTGTTGCAAGTGAGTTTATTAAAACCCTTCAGGCAAGCAAATTGCATACAGCTCCAAATACACCTTCTGACATGGTCTAACAAGCCACTCAGTTCAGGAAGAGACATTCCAATTCAGTACTAATTGACTTTTTGTCAAGACCAGGCCTGCCTACACCCATCAGTCAGCATCTAGTCCAGGCCAGGAAGCAAGCTGCCCACATCAGATCTTCCATGCCCAATTCAACTCTCGCTGAATATGAATGCGGGAACATAGTCTGAAGAGCTCATGTCCAATAAAATGCACACAGACACACGGAAAGGAAAGAGGCTGCCAACTGAAGGATTGTGGACTATGACATACTTAGACTGATAGTGATTTCCTTTTAACACATTTACCTACCCACTGGTGAAAGATCTTACACCTGGAACATCAAATTTGTTTCTTCCTACCTGCTGAGCATTTATAACTCTTTAGATAGCCAATATCTATAGTTTGACTTCTACACTCAGTAGAAAGATGCACCTGCTCATTAACGCAAATATATAATCAGCCAATAAAAACATGCAGACAGGGTCAGGTGCTCAGAATGGGACAGAAATGTGATCCAAGTGATATTGACTGTGGAATGATTGTTGGTGCCAGATGAGATGGTTTGAGTATCTCAGAAACTGCTGATCTCCTGGATTTTCACACAGTCTGTAGAGTTTACAGAGAATGGTGTGAAAAATAAAAAGAACATCATGTTCTGCCAGCAAACATGCCTTAGCAAAGGTCAGGGAACGGCAAGACTGGTTCAAGCTGATAGGAAGGCGACAGTAAATCAAATAACCACGTGCTACAACAGTAGTGTGCAGAACAGCATCTCTGTCCACACATGCCAAACCTTGAAGTGGATGGGCTACAGCAGCAGAAGACCATGAACGTACACTCAGTGGCAACTTCATTACGTACAGAAGGTACCAGAATAAAGTGCGACTGACTGTATTTACCCGACAACACTGGCTCTAAAATACAAGACAAGATATACAAATGGATCACAAATCTACTGTAAAGTTCAACTGAATTGCTTCAACCCAAGAAAAAACAAATTTACTTCTTTTCAAATGGAGTGGTTCAAGTTTATTCAACAGCACTCCACGATGTCCCAGAGTAATTCACAGTTTAAATTTTAGAGCAAATAGCTCCTTTAGAAAAATAAATCAGAAGCTAAACTATTCCCCTTACCAGCAGAATACACTGAGCAACTCTTGGATTCACAGCCAATGTTTTCAGCCAGCTGCAAGGGTCTGGAATGCAGCGTGTGGAGACAGAACTGATCTTTTTATAAGCAGTGTGCTTGCTACACCCTCAGAACTAGCTCACTATCCTCAGTACTAGGTGAAAGGGGAGAACACTTGGGCAGGAAGTGATTCAGAAATCCAACTGGGACACTATGTCACGGCAGAAGTTGTTACAAAAAGGGAAAACTGAAATCAACATTAAAAATCACGTTAAGGCAGATCCAATGAATGATCTCAAACCAACTGAGTCACATGGATTACAAGTGCACAAGGTTTTATGTAGAATAAACATTTAGCTTGACCTTAGCCTGGCAAAGAATTGTTTCTTTCTCAACAGACTTTGCTGTGGGTTACACAACTTTGCAGAGAGACAGCTTCCAAAAATCAAGACCCCAGAGACATATAAATATGCGCATAACTCGTACGTTGATACTCGTTCGTCATACTCCTTTTAAACTCAGATAGAATGACCAATTAGAGTAAAGGCCAGATCTGTGGCACATTCCAGGTCCTTCGAGAAGGTGAATGTGAACTGCCTCCTCGGGTGGCGTTAGCCAAGTGTGACTACTGAAGCATCAGGCAGGGAAGGATAGTTTTAAGAGCCCTGTTAGGCCCCAGTCAGAATGGATTGGCAACGTCTTCCCCATAGTCACCATCAGTACGGTGCACCACAGAGCTCTACCCACTCCAGTCTTATGATTGTTCGGCTGAGAACAGCCCAGTTAAATTTCCTGATGACATCACCATCGTTGGCGAAATTAAAAGCAGCGATGAATCGGCGTACCGGAATGAGACTGAAAGTGTGGTTGAGTGGTGCTGCAACAACCTCTCGCGCAATGTCAGCAAAACTAAATACAGTGGTTGATTACTGACCACAGGAGGAAGTCAGGAGACCCATGAACCAGCCCTCATCAGGGGGGAAATGGAGGTGGAAAGGGCTAGCAGCACCCAACTGTCATCACAAAGGTGGCCATTCAGCATCTCTACTTTTCTAGAAGTTTGCCCAGGTTCGATGTGTCACCCAGAAAAAAAACACTGACGAACTTCTATGGATGAGCAGTGGAGAGTAAACTGACTGGTCTCATTGTGGAATCACCAATGCCCAGGAACAGAAAATGGTGGAGACAGCCCAGTCCATCACAGGCAAAGCCTTCCCCACCACTGAGTACATTTCTGTGGAGTGCTGCCACAAGAAAGCAGCATCCGCCATCAAAGACCACCTCCCCGTCACTATCCACCCTACGCTCTCTTCCTGTTACTACCAGGAGGTCCCACTTCAGCAAGTTCAGGAACAGTTATTATCCTACAACCACCAGGCTCCTGAACCGGGATGGATAACTTCACTCACCACTACTCTGAACTGATTCTACAAACCACAGACACCCGACAACTCGTCATCAGCCTTACTTGCATTTCCATTTACATAGTTTGTCTTCTTTTGCATGTTGGTGTGTACTACTTTATGCACAATTTTTGTAACATTTTGTTGTAATTCCCCCCCCCCATAAACACCTACAAGAAAACGAATCCCAAGATAGTACATACAGTACATGGTAACATATATGTACTTTGATCATAAATTCACTTTGAACTTCCAGATGTTATGAAGGAATAATAATATAAACAAAGCCAAGCTGCACTGGGGTATAAAATTAAATCCAGACTTGATTATGGGGACAAACCAAGGTCCATTCCCCAACCCCCAGCCCCACCCTCCCCTACCAACCAAGAGCTCTACAGAAAAAGGATTGAAAAAGGACAACATACTGTTCATCCACTGATATTGATCAGTGTGATAATACCAAGCATGTCACCTAGACAAATGCTGAGCAAGGCCCGAAGCAACCCAAACAGTGGTGGGATCTATCAGGCTCATGACAGGCAGCCAGATTCTCCTTCCTTGTAACAGAGAATCACGGAAATATACAGCAGACACAGATGCTTTTGGCCCACCTTGTCCAGACTGACCATTATGCCTATGTATGCTTTCGCCATTTGCATTAGAATGCTGTACTAGAAGAAACTGAATTGTAATCTCGACTAAAGAACATATATAATTTATAGTCCATTAGGTCAGCATCTCCTCAGTCAAGTACGCCTTTTAAATTGTGCAATTGTACTTGCAAAAACCAATGTCCTTTAACAGTAAGTCCTACAAAAAACAATAAAAGTAGTGGATATGGCCCTGTCCATCACGGGTAAAGCCCCTCCCACCAATGAGCACATCTACTTGGAGCGTTGTCACAGGACAGCCGTGTCATCAGGGACCCCCACCGCCTCGGACATGCTCTCTTCTCGCTGCTGCCATCAGGAAGGTATATGAGCCTCAAGTCCACGATCATGGACGGTTATTATCCCTCAGCCAAAGGGCTTTTGAACCGGTGGGGATAACTTCACCTGCCCCAGCACTGAAACGTTCCCACAACCTATGAACTTACTTTCAAGGACTCTTCATCCCAGCTTCTCGATATTTATTCCTTATTTAGTATTATTTCCTTTTTCCATTTACACAGTTTGTCATCTTTTATACATGGGATGAATGCCCAAGTTGGTGTGGTCTTTCATATTATGGTTACTGGATTTATTGAATATGGCCGCAAGAAAATGAATCTCAGGGTTGTATACATGTATTTTTGATAATAAATTTACTTTGAAATATCTGAGACAAGTTTTACAGCCGGCAGAGAAAAGCAGGAATAACTGCCTCCAGAAAAGCAATTAAAGAACAGCAGAACCCATCAGCTCAGTTCCCAAGTTGGCCAGGCATCTGGAGTAACCTGCCGTGCAGTAGCCTGGTCCTCCTTTGTGTAGGCTGGGAAGCCTCAACCGTCAGCTTCATTCCAGGCCAAGCATGCCGGGACAAGTCAGGAAGGGCTCAATGGAGCACCTACAAGATAAGAACTTCATAGAGTGAGAAGAGCTCAACAAGATTGGGTGGATAAAGGATTTTAAACTGCTGCCAGCTCATGGCATAGAGATGCTAACCCACTAGCATGACTTAATATCAAAACCCCTCAGTTAAAACTGCCCCCCCCCATATGTTGGTCAGTTATTCACTGTGTGGGGGGGGGGGAAATGGTGAAAAGAGGCAAGAAAGGAATACAATTGAAAAAAAAATGATGGCTGAGCATAAATGCTGAAATGAATATTAGGTGAATCGGCCACTTTTACTCTAGGGGTTGATTTTATAGCGATGAAGAAACTGGAAGTAGTCAAAATAAAACATGGTTAGCAGGGGAACAACCATATGCTCAAAAATGGAGCAAATCAGCAATAGATCACACGAGACCATCTTTACATTATAACCACAGGAGAAAAGAGCATGCTGATACGCATCTCCACAATTACTTTGAAATGTTTTAATAATACATTTCTCATGGTAACCAAGGTTAATTTGCTTTATGATTTGAGTCATATTCAAGTCTTAATACAAGAACATAAAAACATAGGAATTCCACAGATTCACTGGTCTCTGAGAAAAGCAGTTTCCTCCTCCTCTTGATCCGAAAGTCATTCTCCTAGTTCTAGTCTTACTCACCAGTGCAACGAGCGTTTCTGCTTCTGTCTTATCTGTTTCTTTCATAATTGCATACATTTCTGTAAGATTACTTCTGAATTGCAGAGAATATAGCCCCAGGCAACTCAATTTCTCATCATAAACTAACCTTTCCACCTCCAGAATCTATTTGATGAAGCTGCGCTCTACCCCCTCCAAAGGCAGTACATTTTTCCTCAAGTAAAGAAACCAGAACTGCATACAATTGCAAATCCAGGTACAATCCCTGTACAGTTGCAGCATTACCTCTGTTTTTAAATCCAAACCCCCTAGCTGTGAAGGCCAACATCTCATTTGCCTTCTTGATAAATTGTTGTATTGCAAACCAAACTTTTGCTCCCAAGTTTGTCTGCATAGCAGCGTGTTGCAATCTTTCACCATTTAAAAATAATAACCTGATTTTCTATTTTTCCTTCCAAAGTGGATGACTTCACATTTACAGTTGCTGTTCATCTGCCAGGCCTTTACCCACTCACTAAACCTATCTATATGCCTCTGCAAACTCTCCGTATCCTTTGTGCAATTTGCTTTTCCATTCAATTTAGGATCATCAGCAAATATAGATGCGCTACTCTTGGTCCCCTCTTCCAAGTCATTAATGTTCCTTTTCTCCCCCCCCCCATCCACCGTAACAAAATATTTCTCCCAAGTATGGGAGCTCAAGCTTCACGGACTGAGATGGAGTCTGCTGCTGAACCATAGACAAGACTACAAGCATTGAGGTCCCTATACAGTTCAAAGGTGAGCAGGGCAATGTAAAAGCAAACCTAAAAGCAAGATGTTTTAGGAATAAAACTGTGCCAAACAAGCTTTCCAATGAATGAGTACAAACAGACTAGTAGCAGTAAGAACCTTAGAGACTTAACATGCTATGTCATGCATGGCCACAAACAGGGAGGCTGTAGCGAGTTAACATATAGTAGGAGGAAGAGGCAAGAAAACCACACAAAGATCTCGTTATACTTGTTTACATCAACCGTGCTCAGTAATGGTTCACAGTCAGGCAATTATTGAAGTCCTGTAGTTAAATGTCAGAATATCATTCACCAAGGAAGAGCAAAAAAAAACAGGGAGACATTTTAAGACTTCAGTTACAGCTGAACCTGAATGTACACACTAAGAATTAAAGTCGAAATCTTGAACAATATAAAATACTGCAGAGGTTTGATCGAGTGAAAATGCAAAGCTGGGGATTAACAACAGAAATTTGCAATGAAGGAATTGGATGTGGGATGGTGGCCGCTGTCAATACCAACACATTACATTTTTAAAAAGCTCCTGTGTAATGTACAGGCAAGATAAAAAACAAGGTGAAATTTGTGAAAATATCTTTAAAAGAGAAGTCAGGGAATGTGGAAAGCACAAGAGAGGAGATCTTATAGAAATGTATAAAATTATCAAAGGGATAGGGTAGTTAGAGGGAGGAAAGTTGTTTCCACTGGTAGGTGAGACTCGAACTAGGGGACATGGCCTCAAGATTTGGGAGAGTAGATTTAGGATGGAGATGAAGAGAAACTACTTTTCCCCAGAGGATGGTGAATCTATGGAATTCTCTGCCCAATGAAGCACTGGAGGCTACCTCAGTAAATATATTTAAGACAAGGTTGGCTAGATTTTTGCATAGTAGGGGAATTAAGGGTTATGGGGAAAAGGCAGGTAAGTGGAGAGGAGTCCATGGCCATTGAATGGTGGAGCAGGCTCGACAGGCCAGAGGGCCTCCTCCTGCTCCTATTTCTAATGTTCTTATAAGATTTAGATGGCCAACTATTAATTCCCAAGAAGTTTGAAACCACCCACGACAGTGCAGCCTGCTTGACCGGTACTTCAAATCATCCTGAACTTTCACTACCTCTGTCAATGTACGAAATATCTTTACTGTCATTGCATAGTATAATTTGTCATGCACCAATACAACGAAAATGAGTTTGCAACTCTCGTACTCAATGCTATAAAACAAATAAACAATAAATAAAATCAAGTAACCAGCCAGTACAAGCAATGTCCAGCAGTACAAAAGCACAACTCAGATGCATGACAGCCATAAAACCAGTATTAAAGTAGCAATATAACAAATTTATGGATGATGCTTGATCGATTGGTTCAGAGCAATTATAGCTCTGGGGAAAAAGCTATTTTTTCAGTCTAGAAGTGTGGGCTTAGACAATCTTATAACATCTGCCAGATGGAAGAAGTTCAAATAGATGATTGCATGGGTGTGTACTGTCCTTACAGGTGTTTGTAGCTTTCCTTAGGCAGCGAGAGCTAGGAGCTGGGAGCTGTGTCCCGATGATCTTCTGTGCGCTAGAGACGACCCACTGAAGGGCTTTCCTGTCAGCTGCTGCACAACTGAGATACCACACAGAGATGCAGTATGTTAAGATGCTCTCTATGGTGCAGCAGTAAAAGGTCACCAGCATCTGTTCAGGTAGACCAGCTTTCTTCAGCGTCCTGAGGAAAAACAAGCGTTGCTGTGCTTTCTTAACTATTGTTGTGGTGTTAGTGGACCATATAAGGTCTTCTGAGATGTGTATTCCCAGAAACCTGAAAATTGAGTACCTTTGGCAAAATGCACAACAATTACACGCCCAAGCACCACCTCTACTACCAAGGATGAAGAAGGCAAGGGAAGGGGGGAAACACCAGGGCCACTTTGAAGTTGCACACCTAGAATTATTTCACCAGTCCTGCATTTTTACTGGGAGATCACTGTCCAACAGCACTGTGGGAGCATCTTCTCCAGAAGTTTTGTGGTTGAAAAGGGCAGCTCACCACCACCTTTCTCAAGGGCAAGTCAGAAATGGCAATGAACACTGGCTTTACTGGCAATGCACACTTCCCAGAAATCCTTGATAATTATCAGGTGAATCAGACACATTTACTACCCATTCCAAAATAAATTTCATGCACCAAAACTCAAAAGGCAAGTTGGAATTCTGACCACATCTCTCCCCACAACAGCAAAACTCAATAAGCCATGCATCTTATTTCTAGGATCATGGACACAGTTTAAAAGCAATTCATTAATTGTTAGAGTATCCATCTCAGCAGCTGAAGGCAAAGTCAGGAATTTTGGAGAAAGGGATGACTGTTTACCTGATCAATAAGGAATGATTGTTTACTGATTACCTTCAGCTCAAAGAAACTTTTCCTTTCAGAGTTGAATAGAAAGCCCTGCACTTTGTTTTGACGCAAATGTACACCCAAGAACCCTCATTCCTATTGGTAAATCTGTTCAGTTTAAAGACAAGCTAGCAACCATTCTTCTTCAAATTATAAGTACTTTACAATCCTCAAGCATTGTAAAGGAATATAATATGGGATTAATAAATGCATTGCCATTACAAAACATATTGCCAATACAAAATTTACTTGCAGCCAGCTCCCTTTTGGGTATGGGCCTTGTTAACCTTGCTCTGGGCTTACAGTCATACTAAACTCGCAACTATGTTGATTTCCAGAACACGAAGTAATCATGTAAACAGTCACCAATACAGAGGATTGGGTTGACTCCTTTCCTAGTGCAGGGAATGGACTCTGCACTGCCGTCAGCAAGATTCAGCTGAAACCTGGAGAGATTCTGTTTAAACTTTAAACAGACATGTCCCAGTACACTATGCTGAAACGGGGAAAACAGATCTCCGGCAAAATACCGGAGAAGATTGCAGTCTCGAGCTAAAATAACTTAGCCTGAGGTGGCACTGTTTTGCTGATAATAAGGGTTCATTATCACTTTAAACAGACATGTCCCAGTACACTATGCTGAAACGGGGAAAACAGATCTCCGGCAAAATACCGGAGAAGATTGCAGTCTCGAGCTAAAATAACTTAGCCTGAGGTGGCACTGTTTTGCTGATAATAAGGGTTCATTATCATTTTCTCTACAAGATGTGACACTGGCCTCTCCACCTCCCAACCAAGAGACACAGCATGAACAAAATCTCTGGCCCACCAAGTCTACATGGACCAACAGCCACCTGTTTACACTAATTCTACATAATACTTTAGCTTTTACAATGTTTCTACTTTCAGGTGCTTGATTCCTTAACCTTTTCCTCAGTACAAGAACAAACCCTGTCCAAATCCAGGACATCAGATTCTGCATCCACTCTACAACTGGATCCTAGACTTCCCTCATTAACAGACTGCATCAGCAAGGACAGGCAGCCACACCTCTGCCACCATTATCCTTGACAGCAAAACTATCCTAATCCCATTGCTTTAATCTCTCCACACTCACGACTGTGTGGCCAGATTCTGCTTTAACTCATCTACAAAGTCTACAGATGGCACCACGGTAGTGGACTGGATTTCAATAAATCGACAAGACAAGACATAAAGCCTTGTGGCATTGTGTCAAAATAACAATCTTTCCCTCGATGTCAGCAAAACAGAAGAGCTGATTGTTGATTTCAAGAAGTGGGACAGAATATATACCCACGAGTTTATCAATGGTGGTGAGGTGAACGCACATCGTTTATCAGTGTGAACATTACCAATAACTTGCCCTTGCCCAATCCCATACACAGTCAAGAAAGCACACCAGCACCTTTATTTCTTTCGAAGCTTAAGGAAATATAATATCCCCATTGACCCTCACCAACTCCTGTACCCCCGAACACAAGAAGTTGAAGAGTCGCGAATGCAGCCCAACCCATCACACAAACCAGCTTCCTTTCCATTGACTGTCTACATTCTTTGTTGCCTCAAAAAAAAAAAGCAGCCAGATTAATCAAGGCTCCCTCCCACTCTGGTCATCTTCTCTTCTTCTCCATTCCCCTCCCCTTGTGCAAAAGATACAAAAGCTTGAGAAGAGGTATTATCTGGCTCAGGGACAGCATCAATCCCACTGCTTAAGAGTCTTGAACAGCCCTCTTATAAGAGCAAGGTTATCTCTTGATCTCCCAGTTGACCTCATCATAGTCCTTGCATCTTAGTTGACTATCTGCATTGCTCTCTATGTAACCAGATTTTGCATTTTGTTATTGGCTGTCTTCTGTACTACCTCAATGCATACATGTATGGAATGCTTCATCTAAATGTCATGCAAACAGAAGCTTCTCACTGTATCTCACTACATGTGATAATAATGGACCAGTTATGAGTGAATATTGACACCTGCATATTCAATTCTGTAACCAAAGAAAATAAAACCATTTATCCATTAACTTCTCAAACTAACTTCAATTCTTACATCATTGATGCCAGGCAGATCTAGAACAAATAATGGTGACAAGAATTCATTTGGAGCCAGTAGAGATTACCAGGAATTTTTTCTCATAGTCAAATCACAGCCATAAAAATGGGGCAGACTTCAAGCTTGGACTCGAAGCTCGTGACCAATACATGGAGCTTCCAAGAGATATACAGCAGATATAATAAATACAAGTAGGTGTAAAATTGGGTAGAATCACAGAAAAACATTTGGAAAAGTAGCATTTAAGAACATAAAACAACTGAAGAATTTGTGAACATGTATTTTAATTTGGGCAACATCACACTTTATTTATCAATTCTAATACAAGCCTTGGCTGTAAACTTGACTTGAGAATGAATTAAAATAAAAGCAGGAACTTGCCACTCTGCAATAACTTCTTGAATTTGTTGGAACATTTATCATTAAATATTGTAACTTGTGGCCAAGTTTAGAAATAGGAAGGGGTGATAAAAAGAAAGGAAATAGATTATGTAGTTCAAAGCATAGCAGTTAGCTCGACACTATTACAGTTGGGGCATCACAGTTCAATTGCGATGTTGTCTATGAGGAGTTTGAGTGTGACTGCGTAGGTTTCACCTGGGTGCTCTGGTTTCCTGCCACAGTCCAAAAGATATATTGGTCATTGTAGGGTTAAATATAGGTGGGTTGCAGGGTGACACCGCTCACTGGGCAGAAGGGCCTGTTTTGCACTGTATCTTTAAATAACAGATAGATCCTTCACAAACTGCAATAAATTAAAACAAAACTCAGTCAGTACCACTTTTGAATTTGTTAGTTAGAAATTGTAAAATGCAGGAAAATGCCACAATCTGCTTCATAGAGAAACAGCCGGGGGGGGGGGGGAAGAGAACACCAATCCACCAATGTAGCATTAATAAAGTAGAAAGACAACAGCTTGGTTAGTGTTAGCTGTGTTTCAGGTGGAAATGCTCATTTCAAACCCTCTTCAAAGAGTTGAGCCTTGTTTGGTTATTGAGTTATCAGCGATGCAGCCTCACAAATAAAATTTTAAATGTGGGACTTTGTGCTCCAAATCACAACAAGAGATATTCTAGCACTTTTTTCCCCAAAAGTGCTGCATATTTGTCCCTCACCTGATTAAAATACTTACTCAGCCATTATTCCCAGGACCCTGACATTCCCAATGGGCGCAGAGCATCATGGTTAAACTTGCATCCGCAGAGGTCTGGATTATTTTCCTGGAGACTTGAGTTTGAATTCTGCTAGGGGTGCCGGTCATTTTTGTTGAAATAATTAAATATAATCCTGAATATTTTGTAGCAACTGAACATAGAACCAGCAGACTGCTATGAAAACTCATAGTTAAGTTTTTAAACTTTGTTTTAACTACAAGTCCTTAACTATAAAGGACTTATAGTTAAGTCCTTTAAGGAAATCTACCAACCTTAACAAGAGTAGCATTCAGGTGACTCCAGCCTACAGCCACGTGGGTGATTCTGAAACAACCCAGTGAGCTACTAAGTTCAAAGAACATTTAGGGATAGACAGTAAATGCCAACTACCATCACGAAAAGAATAATTTTAAAAAATATTTTCCTGTTTTCCACATCAAAGTAGCAAAATGTGCACTAGGATACACTTTACTGATTTAAGCTTTTCCTTTTATTTAAAAAAAATGTCAAGAGCATAGCTGTGTCTTAAGAATCTGTTTTGGATTAAACTTTGATAGACCGAGTACTATTGTGAAACTATTTTACACAATACTTCGACTAAACCTCCACAGGCCTAGAAGGTAAAAGATTCCAAAGCACCACTATGCTTGTGGTGAAGAAATTTCTGCTCCTTTCTATCCTAAATGGCTGCTTTCTTATCCTCTTAAAGAAACCCAATTCTAGTCACACAGCCAGACAAAACATAAACTCCACATCTAACGTACCAGCTCTGAAAGAATTTTGCGTATTTAAATGAAATCGCTAATCGTAGATAAACACAGACACAGACTACCCAATTTCTCCACATATGGCTAATCCACCATCCCAGCAATCAATTTGGTCAACTTCTGGCTGCATTCCCTCCAGTTAAGTGTATCTTTCCTTTGGCAGACCCACAGGTAATGCAGTAGGATATTTCTATCGTTGCATTCAAATTCACTAGCAATGAAGGCCAACATCATTTTGATCTTCTCAATTGCTTGCTTCACCAGCATATCAACTTTTGAGTGATGAAAAGCACAACGTTCACCATTTTAGCAAGAATGTTGTTTTCTAAAGAAAAGCTCCAAGAAGTAAAATAAAATCAAATAAAGGGCAAATAGGGGTTTGGCCATCAACTGCAAGATGACTGAATGCATGGTTGTCACAGAGGAGAAAGAAATTCAGAAACGTGAACTGAAAGTGAGCAACAACACAAACAAACATGGGAGCATGATAACGTCTGATGGTTGAACAGATGTGGAATTTAGAAAGATTGCAATTGCTAAATTCATACTCCAGTGTTTAAGCAAGATAGTAAAGAATTCTATGGGTACGAAACTCAAGTGTTGAGGTGGTACCTTCATTCCACACCAACAAATGGAAGCAAATGTTGGACAATATCAAACCAAAATGAGGGAAGACTCGAGGCAGCGGAAATGTGGTTTCTGAGAAAAATGATGAAAAATATCAAGGGCGGACAGAGTAACAAATGAAGTGTTGCAAAAACTGAAATAAGAAGAGAGCTGATATCATCAATCAGGAAAATTTCTGGGGTATGTACTGAGGAAAGAAGCTCAAACATGAGAGAAAAACTGATGGAAGAGAAAAAATCACGGTTGACAGTGCATGGTTTTCATGAGTTATGTCAAGGGATGGACAGGCTAAAGTCAGAATCAGGTTTATTATCACCGGCATGTGACATAAAATTTGTTAACTTAGCAGCTGCAGTTCAATGCAATACATAATCTAGCAGAGAGAAAAAAAACATAATAAATAAAGTAAATCAATTACATATATTGAATAGATTATTAAAAAATGTGCAAAAACAGAAATACTGTATATTAGAAAAAGTGAGGTAGTGTCCAAAGCTTCAAAGTCCATTCAGGAATCAGATCACCGAGGAGAAGAAGCTGTTTAAAGAGTTTATTAGAACTTTTCAGATTAAAGACAGATGGAAGACCATGATTGCCCATGTCATATGACACAGCACATGCGCCAGTCGTGCATGCAGCCTGGTACAGCCGTTCCGATCTATTCTTACTTTCTTCTTGTTATTTTTTGTATTTTTTTCCTCATGGTAACACGTCGAAGTTGCACCCTCTCTAACATGCTGGTAGAGAAAGTTTTATTTGGGTTTCCTTTAGTGCTGGAAATGGTTACATCCCGACACGCGGGACAGAAGCAAGGTCACACTGTGTATTCCACGGACCAGCAAACACCGGCCGGCTTAGCGAACAGAGCGGTGGACACCCCTGCTGAAATTCGGAGGAAAACACACAGAGGGGGATCACAAAGCCGAAGAAAGAGGACTGGGTCGAGACAACAGAGACTTTTGGAGAAGAGGAGTTTGGTGGGTAATACCGTTCCAGCTGATCAGAAGTGCACTGAGAGCGGTAAGCGTAGGAAGGAGTTGGGTGCTTACTGTTTTAGCTAACAACGGATGGTGCAATCCGGGGTATATTACGATCGAGGAATGTGTTTGCAGACTGGATATTGAACTTTTCACTGTTGGTCTTCGGCCACATTCCACCGCGATACAACACTGGGCGGCACGGGAGGTCGTTCCTGCCTGTGGCCATCGAACGTGCAGCTCCTCCCGTGGAGGGTCAGACACCCTGAGCCAATAGACTGGTCCTGGACTTATTTTCCATCTGGCATAGTTCGTATTTTGGTGTTTGATTGTTGGGTTTTTTTGTATTGCTATATTTATGCTCTATTCTTGGTTGGTGCGGCTGTAACGAAACCAAATTTCTCTCGGGATTAATAAAGTATATCTATCTATCTATCTACATGATGATGCTGTTTATTACCAGATATCCAAACTCTTCCATTTAATAGTTAAATAGCTGGATTCAGTGGCAGAGCAAACTCAGAGTCAACAGTTCCACCACCTGATAAAAACTTACTTCAACAAGTACTAATGGGAAAGGGAGACCAGTTCTCCACAACACCATCCTGAGTTATGAAAGGTATTGAAATGAATTTACTTTATTACTTACATCCTTCATATCCATGAGTAAAAATCTTTGTTACGTCTTCATCTAAATATGCAATTTATAGTAATTTATAATAAATAGTATACAACTTAGAAATACAGTTGTGTCAGCATGAATTAATCAGTCCGTTAGCCTAGCGGAAGAAGCTGTCCCCAGAGCCTGTTGGTCCTGGCTTTTATGCTGCAGTACCTTTTCCTGGATGGTAGCAGCTGGAACAGTTTGTGGTTGGGGAGCCTTAGGTCCCCAATGATCTTTCGGGCCCTTTTTACACACCTGTCTTTGTAAATATCCTGAATAGTGGGAAGTTCACATCTACAGATGCGCTGGGCTGTCCGCACCACCCTCTGCAGAGTCCTGCGATTAAGGGAGGCACAGTTCCCATACCAGGCAGTGATGCAGCCAGTCAGGATGCTCTCAATTGTGCCCCTGTAGAAAGTTCTTAGGATTTGGGGGCCTCAACAGGATAGCAACCCTCTTCCCTCAATTCCTCTCCCTACTAGCTCCTATTCTCTAAACACAATCAAGAGAAAAATCTGCAGATACTGGAAATTCAAGCTACACACAAAATACTGGAGGGACTCAGTAGGCCAGGCAGCATCTATGGAAAAGAGTACAGTTGACGTTTTGGGCCGAGACTCTTCAGCAGGACTGGAAAAAAAAGATGAGTAGACTGAAAAGGTAGGGGGATGGGAGGGAGAAACACAAGATGATAGGTGAAACCGGGAAGGGGATGGATGAAGTAAAGAGCTAGGAAGGGCTGGAGAAGAGGTTAGTCTGATAGGAGAGGACAGAAGGGGGGGGAGGAGCACTAGAGAGAAGCGATGGGTAGGCAAGGGTGGGTGGGGGGAGAAGGAGATGGGGAACGATGAAGGGCCTTTTAAATCTACTCATCATTTTTTCTCCAGTCCTGCTGAAGGGCCTTGGCCTGAAACGCCAATTGTACTCTTTTCCTGGCCTGCTAAGTTCCTCCAGCATTTTGCGTGTGTTACCTATTCTCTGAATAGTTGCTGGCCACGTAGTATATTCAATGACCATGCTTTAATTTTACTTCTGAAGAAATGTCATTAACTAGAAACATGAATTGTTTCTCTCATAATAGATGTAGCCTCACCTGCTAAGCATTACCAGTATCCCGTTTTCATTTCAGATATCCAGCTGATCCAGTCTTCTGCTTTCCATCCATTTTTACCCCAAAACATGCAAAAAAGTTACTATTCTTGCTAGATGTTAAATCAAATTGCACTCCATGGTCTCAATTCCACCATTTTTACCTCTAGTACCAAGGAAGCACAGTGCATTACAATAGTCTCTAATTCCCCAGTGAGCACAGTACTGGATTTTTAAATTATGGAACACTTATTCCCAATCCTTTCATTAAAGATACTGAAAAAGTACACTGAGATGTTTACATTGGTACAACCACATTACGGGAGATGAAATTTTGAGTACATTTGTTAAAATAGGATATAATTAACAAAATATCCTATTCCAAAGTTTAGACTTCATGTAAGGCAATGCGAGAGAATAGGTTAGGCCTCACTTCTGTTGCTAACATCATGTTGGCCACGTGCCCAATTTGTGCATCTGATGTGCTTGTTTTCTTTTGTTAACCTAGTCAGTGACCCTGCTGGTAATCTTCAAGAGTTAAATAGTTTGAAATCGGCCTTACCAAGCGTTTAAGCTCCAGATCAATGCTGCTTAACGCAACGTACATCTGACAACAATTAGGAGTTGAATTTGATTAGTGTTTCGGGCCTTCCTGCCTGATTTATAGAGATTTCAAAAACTTTGTAAACTAGCAGCAAGTCTACAGCAGTGTCATGGAGTCCCGGGCATGGGAAAGCACTAGATGCACACTGCAGCCTGAACACCACATTTTTACTGCTCAACATATCACCGGGAAAAGATCACCCGAAATTTTTGGAGACTTACTTGTATTAGCTGCTGCATTACAAAACAGAGCAACAAGGTCTTTCAAAGTCTTTAAGACCTAATCATTTAGAATTATTTTTATTTTAAAACTCTCTTTGCAGGCAATTAAGACTTAAGTCCACTGGTGGGTGAGGAGTCACATATATGGCAGACATGGCAAGGAGAGCAGATATCCTTCGATGAAAGACTTCAAACCAGATGTAGGGAAAAAAAAACACCATCTCTCACAAATATATCCCTCATGGTTTCAGAACCAAAAGCAGAAATAACATTTCATAACATTAAATGAGCATTTCCATCATTTTCCTTTCCCAGGACCAAGCTAATTTTGGACTTTTGCATGGTTAAACCCCACTCACTAGTTGAAGACCATAGAAGTTACAGTATTCTGACTTAGAATGCACAGATGTCTGCTACGCAGTGGATATTATCCTGCAGTAATGATGCATGATGCAGTCACATTTTAAACTTAGAAATTTTTCCTCCATGGCAGAGTGAATATGAAAAGAAAACCACAATACAATCTTTGGTTGGTGTGGGGGAAGAGAAAATAGAAAGTGGAGAAAATTCAGATCTAAAAATCACGATTCAAAATCATTCACATAATTATATAATAAGATGAAAAATAGCCCACAGCTTCATGCAGTACGATCCGTTGATTAAGTACACATGCAACTGATTAATGCTGGAGTGAAAAATAGCAAAGATAGGAGGACAAAAGATGGCCAAATCATTCAACACTTCTCCTGA
Organism: Mobula hypostoma; assembly: GCF_963921235.1. Lineage (NCBI taxonomy): Eukaryota > Metazoa > Chordata > Chondrichthyes > Myliobatiformes > Myliobatidae > Mobula > Mobula hypostoma. The sequence goes on along the minus strand of NC_086106.1, from coordinate 108,493,485 downwards.
AAGTGTGACGTCACAGAGAAAGCGGCTGGCAGAGTTTGACAAAGGACACGTGGCATGTAATATGATCTTGCTGCAGTGCAAGATGTGGAACTAAAAAAGTAAATTCAAAGCAGGAATAAGAATTAAACTTGGAGGTTATGAGCCACCTTGGAGAGCATGCAAGCATGTTGACAGGCTACATCACTGTCTGGTATGGGGAGCAGGGGGTGGGGGGGGGGGCTACTGCACTGGACCAAAAGAAGCTACAGAGAGTAGTAAAATTAGTCAGCTTCACCTTGGGTACTAGCCTCCATGGTATCCAAGACATCTTCAAAGAGCGGTGCCTCAGAAAGGCAGCATCCATTGTTAAGACCCCTGTCCCCCCAACCCCCATCACCCGGGACATGCTCTCTTCTCATTGTTACCATCAGGAAGGAGGTACAGAAACTACCCAGCGATTCAGGAACAGCTTCTTCCCCTCTGCCATCTAATTCCTAAATGGACATTGAACCCATGAACATTACCTCATTTTTAAAAAAATTTTTTTTGCACTATTTTTAATATTATATACACACATACTGTGATTGATTTACTTATTTTTTCTATCTATATTATCATGCATTGCATTGAACTGCTGCTGCCGCCAAGTTAACAAATTTCAGGACACATACCGGATTCTAAAGGTGACAATTCAAAGGTTTGTTACAATCAGCCACACCTGACAGATTACCCAGCTGGCAAGGTTTGCATTCTATTATTTAATTTGAGATATTAAATATTGTGGTGCATGTGTATATATATAGTAACTGGGTTGACTGTCTGGACACGCCCCTCTGCTGACTGCCCCTGTGGCCTTGCCCCTCCTTCTCAGTCCCGGGCAGACACTCACCATGGACGTCATATTGTACAGCGAATAAAATTGAAGCACCTTCAATAACTCCAAAAGAGTGAGGTTGGGTAAAATACTGAAAGGCTTTTATTCGCTGTACAATACAACCTCCATGGTGAGTGTCTGCCCCTGGACTGAGGGGGAGGGGAAGGCGAAACACCTTTATACAGGATTCTGTGGGAGGAGCCACAAGGGCAGTCAGCAGAGGGGCGCGTCCAGTCAACCCAGGTACAACATATATGTGGTTTACCACATTTATACTGCGATACATTTGATATATCACCAAAGACTTTGGCGAATTCCTACAGATGTACTGTGGAGAGCATTCTGACTGGTTACCTCACCATTCTGGTATGGAAGGTGGGGGGCCCTGCACAGGATTAAAAAAAAAGCTGCAGGAAGTTGCAAACTCAGCCCTCCCCCCCCAACCCCCGGCATCAAGGACATCTTTTGAAGTGGCCTCGAAAAGGTGGCATCCATCATTAAGCACCTCCAACATCTAGTACATGCCCTCTTCTCAGTGCTGCCATTAGGGAGGTGGTACAGGAGCCTGAAAACACACACTCAAAAGCTTTAGGAACGGCATCTTCTCCTCCACTGTTAGATTTCTGAAGGAATAATGAACCAACCTATCAACATTACCTCATGATTTTTGCCCAACGCCAGCCCCCTAGGCCTGAGTCGACATAGTAGTAGTTTGCACTACTTATTGAATATTGTATTCTAATTTGTCTATTTTTTATTTTATAAATGACCTAGATGAAGTGGAGGGATGGGTTAGTAAATTTGCTGATGACACAACGGTTGGGGGTGTTGTGGGTAGTGTGGAGGGCTGTCAGAGTTTACAGCAGGACTTTGATAGGATGCAAAACTGGGCTGTGATCTGGGTTGAAATCCAAGTGTGAGGTGGTTCATTTTGGAAGGTCAAGTATGATGGCAGAATATAGTATTAATGGTAAGACTCTTGGCAGTGTGGAGGATCAGAAGGATCTTGGGGTCCGAGTCCAAACGACACGTAAAGCTGCTGCGCAGATTGACTCTGAGGTTAAGAAAGAATACGGTGCATTGGCCTTCATCAATCATGGGATTGAGTTTAGGAGCCGAGAGGTAATGTTGCAGCTATATAGGACCCTGGTCAGACCCCACTTGGAGTACTGTGCTCAGTTTTGGTCGCCTCACTATAGGAAGGACATGGAAACCACAGAAAGGGTGCAGAGAAGATTTACAAGGATGTTGCCTGAATTGGAGAGCATGCCTTATGAGAATAGGTTGAGTGCACTCGGCCTTTTTTCCTTGGAGTGACGGAGGATGAGAGGTGACCTGATAGAGGTATATAAGATGAGAGGCATTGATCGTGTGGATAGTCAAAGGCTTTTTCCTCCAGGGCTGAAATGGCTAGCATGAGAAGGCACAGTTCTAAAGTGCTTGGAAGTAGATACAGAGGAGTTGTGTTTTGTTTAGAAAAACGCAGAGAGTGGTGAGTGCGTGGAATGGGCTGCCGGCGACGGTGGTGGAGGCGGATACGATAGGGTCTTTTAAGAGACTCCTGGACAGGTACATGGAGCTCAGAAAAAGAAAGGGATATGGGTAACCCTAGGTAATTTCTAAGGTAAGGACATGTTCGACACAGCTTTCTGGGCCAAAGGGCCTGTATTGTGCTGTAGGTTTTCTATGTTTCTGTGCATTGCTCTGTACTGCTGACGCACAACAACAAATTTCACATGTCAGTGACGTTAAACCTGCTTCTGAAGGACTGCATCACCTTCCCTTTATAATGAGACAGGAGGTGACACCTCTGCTGCCAATAATATATTGTATATACATAAAATAAAAACACAGCACAGGGTGAATATATATACTTTGACAGGGAGGGGTGGGGGTAAAAGAAGGATGCAAAAACGTTTCCGGACAAAGAAAGATGCACTGAGTTTCTCTCCTCACCGGTAATTATAAGTTATTGCTGCAGGACACCTTGGATCAGTTATTAAGATAGGGGCCTGAAACCAGGGCCATTCATGGCTCAGCTGACGACAGTGAATGGAGCTGTATTTTTCATCACTAATCTGCCTAATTCTGGTCGACAGCTGGCTCCTGGTTGCCAGGCTCCGGCTCAGTATTTCACTTCCCTGCTTTAGGTTAAGGCGGCTCCCTCCCCTTGCCTGGGCAGCCAATGCGCAGGCAGCTCACCGCTCACCCCACACCAAACGACTCTCACCACCCCCAAGGCAGCCAGTGCCAGCAGGTGCACTCTTTCCACTTGCTAATAATATCATGCCTCCAACAAATTCAATGCACAATAGCTGCAGTGAGCATTTCCAGCCTCCTTCAATATTTTTATTGATGAGACAAGCTCTGCTAAGCGATTTAGCTGCATCTTTTTTTTTAAAAAAACACTTTGTCCCCACTTTCTGTATCCATAAGACATAGGATCATTTGATCATGGCAGATTTATTTTTCCTGTCACCCCCTCTCCTGCCTTCTCCCCTCAATTTTGACACCCTTTGTAATAAAAAACCTTCAGCTTCCGGGAATACAAATACCACCATACCAGACATGCCCAAGCATCGACCCTGATGAAGATGGCAGAGTTTGTCATCAAAACGCCACTTATAATCAATACCTGTTCCCAGCTGGAAGCCCAAGATGAGCTTATTTATCATATATGCCAGGAAAGCACTAGATCCTTTTTCTATCAACCTCCACTTTAAATATAGTGAATAACTTGGCCTCCACAGCTATCCATAGCAATGAATTCCAAAGATTCACCACCCTCTGGCCAAAGAAATTCCTCCTCATCTCTGTTCTAAAGGGACATCCTCCCGGCCTGAGGCTGAGCCCTCTGGTCCTAAGCTCTGCCACTGTTGGAAATATCCTCTCCACATCCACTATCTAAGCCTTCCAGTATTCGGCAGATTTCAAACAAATCCCCTTTCGTTCTTCTCAACTTCAGTGATCACAGATCCAGAGCTTTTCAATATTCACTCTCTATGAACCATCTTTTGTCACAAATTGTTCAGACTGTCCTCCTCAGCAAAAAAAAAATCATTTCTGTTGCACAAAATGTCGCACCAGGTTAAGAGAGAACTTACTTTTTTTTTTAAAAAAGGAAGGAAAATGGTGGGAATAAACCAGGGACACAAGAGGCCATGGATGCTGGAATCCGGAGCAAGCCCTGACGTAGGGTTTGGACACAAAACATCAACCATTCCTTTGCCTCCACAGATGCCGCTAGACCTGCTGAGTTCCTTCTTGTGCTAAGAAAAGATATTGCCTCCTCCCGTTTACAATCTATAATAATATAGACCATTACATTATTCTATGCTATGGGGCGACACGGTAGTGTAGTGGTTAGCACAACACTTTACATTACAGGAGACCCGGGTTCAATTCCCGCCACTGCCTGCAAGGAGCTTGTGACCACGTGGGTTTCATCCAGATGCGCCTGTCCAAAGATGTACCAGTTGGTAGGTTATCTGTCATCGCAAATTGTCCCATTATTAGTCTAGGATTAAGTTGGTAGCTTGCTGGACAGTGTGGTTTGAGGGCTGGAAGGGCCTATTCTGTGTTGCTTCTCAATAAAATTAGTTAATTATTTGCAAAGACCAAAGCAGGAAGTGGTCTGGTGATTATTGACTGGAAAAACAAGCTTCTGTTAATGAAATGGGCACGGTGGCAAATGGAGAAAACTGGGGAAATAGGGGAAGCTATTCAATTTGACAGCAAGGGAAAAGCAGAAGTATTTTTTTTAAATGAAAAACCACACTACTTCTGCACATTATAGCAACCCTTTCAGGGATTGAGTTTATCAGTACAAATCTCATGGGCATGAACTGTACTGGGCACCAGTATCAAAGGTGGGCATTGCCCCTTGGAGAGCCACAGATAAGCTGAAGAAGGTCAGTGCAGGCTTGCGGAGGAAGGACAAACCTTCAATGAGTTTCTGTGCAGTTGGCAACAAGGAGGGCGAAACATTTTAGAAAGCTTATTTGCATTTTGGCAAGGCTTTTCACAGCACACCGTGCAACAGCTTGATCAGGAGCAGTGGATTCCAAGGAATGGTGCAATTCAGGTCACAGTTTTGCAGAAAGCCAAGAGTATGGTCAAGGGAAATTTTGGGTACTGGGCATAGGTGCTAGGCTCCTTGCTTTTTACAGTGTGGAGAACTGGATAAATACCGGGTGATAAACATGCTGGGATTAGCACTGTTGTGTAGGGTGGGAACACAAGGGGTTCTTGTGCTGCAGGCAGATGTTGGTAAGTTGGTTAGGGACAGTATGTGACAGAGAGCTCAGTTCAGAAGGCCACAATGTAATGCATCTGGAGGTGGGAAGCAGTCAAGCAAGGCTAGGAGGTAGGCAATGGATTGTGTGGAAGAGTAATGGGATCGTGGAAACATGCCCAAAGATCGATGAAGGTTGCAGGACAAGTAAGATGTGTGGGAAGGTATACAGGGTACTTGCCTTATATTGGTCGAGGCCCAGGAGATCACACTGAAGCACGGTGGGACATTTGGTGTACGGGTACAGTTCTAGTCACTGCATCGTATGAAGGACAAGGGAGGCTGCAGAGGAGAATGACCGAGGTTTGTAGCACGTAAGACAGCCAGACTGGGCATTTGCTGGTGGTCAGTATCAAATGGGTGGAAAAGCCAGTGCTCGGGCTGGGCTGGTGGTGGGGCTGGAGGGAAGGAGAGGTAAAAATTGGGGATCTGAAGTTGGAAAGGGTGGGGGTGGAGGCAGAAGGGCTTTAAAGGGCACGTGAAAAGGCTTCAGGGTTGTGCAGCAAGAGCTGGGTAGGGAGCAGGATTTACCTAACTCACAGTCTGATTTTGCCAAGTAAGGAAATAGTGGGCCAAATAGACTTCTCCTGTGTCAAGAATATCTCTGACTCTCTGAGCTTAAAAGAATCACGATGCTGAAAGGGCTAGATACAAATGCAAATTAGCTGTCTTCATTGCCTGGTTTGTTAAAAGAACTAGGAGACATACAAGCACAAATATAGAACCTTGTAGCCCCATGTGGGAAATACAACATACTTAGTTATGAGAGGCTAAGATAGAAAATACTCTCATGTTCCTTGACAAGTTTGAAAAATGTAGTTACCATCTGGGAGATAAGGAACACCTGGCTATTTTAAGATCATTCAATAAAAACCAACCAGGCTGAAAATAAATATCAAAAACTGGCTGGAGACAATGTAAGAGGTGAAGATTTGAAAAACAGGTTAACTGGAATCTCTGATCAAGCCAGAGCATCAACATTTCCCCTATGTAGACTGAGAGGAAGGCAGCATAGGAAAGGCCCTTGTCCACACCATTAAGCCTTGCCCATTAAGCTTCATCCTATTTACCTGCATTGGCCCTCCTATACTCCATTCAAAGGACTTTTGAATGTGGCTCTTGTACCTGCCTCACTCTTTGCAAATCATTCCGTAAATGCACCACTCTCCATGCGAAGCTGCTATTCCTCAGGTCACCATTAAACCTTTCACTTCTTCATTGATTCTGTAATTGCTATTATTCTAGAGATTTATTAAGTACACCCACAAGAAAATGAATCTCCAGGTTGTATATGGTGATATACATGTACTTTGATAATAAAATTTACTCTGGACTTTAAACCTATGCCCTCTACTTTTCATTTCCGTGTCCCTGGTAAAAAGGTTGTGTGCATCCACCCCATGCACGCCCCTCATGGTTTTATACACCTCTACAAGGTCACCCCACAATCTCCCACACTCCAAGGAATAAAGTCCCAACCTGCTCAGCCTCATTAACTAAGGTCCTTGAATCCTGAAAGTTTCTCTGTGCTCCCCCCAATTTCAAGAATACATCAGGGAACAACCATCAGATTAAGCTGCTTGGATTTCCAGATTTTCTTGTAGGGGATAGGTGGAATAGGTTAAAGGCTGATAAAGGAGTCAATTGTGAAGGACAAGTGGACCTTAGAAGAAAGGAAGGAGGAGAGGAACCAGAGGGAGGTGATGGGGGGGGGGGGGGTGGAATAACCAGAATGCAGAGTAGAGAAAGAGAAAGATTACCAGAAGGTGGTTAAAAAAATAAATTGATGTTCATGTCATCATGCTAAAAATGAGTAATATTTCATGTCGTGTTGTAAACCAGAGATTCCCAACGATTTTTAAATGCCAGGACTCATTGTAAATACAGATTATGTTTTATATGTAAACAGCTGAAATGGAAAAAAGCAAAAAGCAAGTCACCACCCCCTCCACCCTCTTCCCACCCCACCTTTGGTTATCAACTTCAGTAGCATTCACTGTGGTGATTAACATGTCCATTAACAGGAAAAAAAAATCTAGAATATTTCCATGTTCCCCCTCTCCCAAAACTCATAGCATTTTGGGCTTCTTTTATCCAAACATTTCCAGCTTTGGCTTTCCCCCACCAGAGTTTACCTTGGGCAATTGTTGTTCATTTCTCTTCATTCCCACCCAAGCTTTCACTGAAAGTGCTTTTCTGTACTTTAAAAATTGAAGTACAATATGGACAATGGTATAAAAAAAAATGGCAAAGGTGAAATTTCTCTTCTAACTTGTTTGCAGGTCTACGCATCACAAATTAAGCTAATTGATTGATACATTTCTAGTCAAGGCCAGAAAGTTCTGGAAACACTCAGGCAGCATCTGCGGGAAGAGAAAAAGTGTTAGCATTCAGCTCAGTACACTTTGCCCAACATCCTCAATTTTTTGATTTTCAATTTCAAATCAAAAATCATTTTATGGTTGGAACACTTGAAAATGATTCAAAAATACCAGACGATAATAATATTCAAAGCTGGAGAAGGAAAATATTACGTCCAAATTGTAGACACGTGGACCAACTTCCCAACTGCCCAAGCACCATGGGAAATCTGAACACTGCCAGAAGCTTGTCTTGAGGCAGAATCACACTTTCAACAGCAGTGCAGATTAAAATAAAACAGATGATTTGGTTTGCAAGTCATTTTTCATTTCTCGCCATCTCGGACAGCTGCTCAAAATGAAGATGTGGACATTCAGGATTGGGAGGAAAAATTTCTTTACTCCAGTTTCTGGATGCTATTGGAATAAAAGGATATTGGATAGGATGGCAGATGATCATGAGGCAGAGGATCAGCCATACCATAATCAAACTGTCTTGAGGGATCATACAAACCAATCTTGTTTCAACATTAAATCCTTGAAATACAAATGTCAGTCTCCCTTTTGATGTAGTAGAAAAGCAATCCTTGCAGGATTAATACTTCAGGAAAGCATCCATGTGGCTTGGAGGTGGTGCTGGGTAATCACGTATGCTTCTGAGTTTCACCTTACAGCACATCCTTTCCCATGAATTGGTGGCTACATAGAACTGCTTTTGAAAGCCAATTTGAAGTGACAGATAACTTGCAGATCTCAGAACACATTGAAAATAGTCTTTCAAAATCCATGAGGGAAAATTAAAGATATGCAAACCCAAGAATCTTACTCCTATAAATCTGGTCTCATGAAATAACTGGAATTATTTTAATGTCATGAAATATTGCAGCAGCAATATCTAAGCAGACAACCAAAATCTATCTATCTATCAGTGTCAGCATTTCTCTGACCACAGCCACAATCTTGAGAGAATGAGAATATTTGTGAACAGTGATGGACAATGCATACTTTTAGGATGAATAACACAAAATGACTTTTCCAGCTGCTTCAATACATCATAGCATCTTTACTGATGCGCACAGTCTCAAATCAAATTATTCCAACTGCTTGCATTTGCATTAGTGTATTTGCATCATCTTTCACAATATCTGCAAGCCACATTACAAAATGAAATGTGCAAACAGTACAATTTTTATTGGTTTACTACTGTCACTTGCGTGGAGATACTACTGCTACATCGACTCAGGCCTAGGGGGCCGGCGTCGGGCATTGCGGAGATACAGTAAAAAATAATTGTTGAGCATCCCATCCAGACACATCGTGCCGTACATAACTACACTGAGGAAGGAGAAAGAAAACAGAATGCAGAACGGTGCTGCGGGTACACAAGGTGGACTGGGAGACGGAGAGTTTGTCTTTTGCCATTTGAGAGGTCCATTCCAGAGGGATAGTGACTGTCCAAATGTGTTAGTTTGTGCTCTTGGGGTTTTATATAAAGCTATCATTCTAGATTATATCACTTTACAAATGGCACGCAGAAGACAAAAGGGCACTATAATTTTAAAACTTATTACCAAATATCTAAAAATTAACCACTGTGTGAATATTCCATTTGTGCATTACATACTCTGAAAACCTGCAGGTCTAAATTGCTTTCTCACTAACATTTAAAAATAAACACTTTAAAAGCATAATAATTGCAAGTCTTGTTGGACACCTTGCCCCTCAAGATCACCATCTCCAAACCAAATGTAATAGCAACAAATTCATCCAATTTTAACTGAGGTGCTCGATAAGTCGCTCTACCACATCACATTCCACTTCATTTTCACACTAGTGAAAAATGTGAAATACCATTCATAAGTTGCTGCGCAATCTGCGATCCGTATCTCAAAACAAAAACTGGCTGCTGTCATCGCTGACTGACACGCAACCAATGACCACTAATAACCCCAGTCTCTAGAGAGGCTGGCTGCAAAGATGTCAGGCCGATGCGCGCGCGTGTGCGCGTGCGCGCACACACACACACACAGAGTCTGGATTAATGGCATCGTGCAGGCAACAAAGAATATGTTTCAGTGCACCTTTAAAAGGAGGAGACTATCAAATGGTTTAACAGCTTGTTTAAAATAACAGCCAATTGCAAACCAACTGCAGAAGTACAAGCAATCCTTGTGTGCTGTTCATCGCCTTATAATTTATACATTAACAGCTTTAAAAAAAAGATTAGCAACAGAGTGTAATGTGAGAAGTGTATAGAGGCGGTAATACTTCATTAATGAGAAGCAAGCTACTTTTTAAAACAAAGCACTATTCTTGGCATTAAAAAAAATGGCTAATATCTTCATGAAAGTGAGATAAAGCACAAAAGGAACAAGATTGAACAAAGCTTTTCCAAATATGAAATGTGAGCAGATGAAACACAGGTGTAACATGGAAATATTAAACTGTGATATGTAGAAAACAGTTTCAACTTGAGCAATTTTAATATGCCTGATCAGACCAGTAACTTTATTCACTTCTTTTCTTCCTCCTGTCACAAGTGGTAACTTTCAGGAGCCACACCAGATAATTAATCTCTTGAAACAGACAGACACAGTTTTTAACTCATCTATTCAAATATGGAGAACATCACACATTTTCATGTCCTTACCTGCTCTAAGGTTGAAAACAGACTTTCTCCCTCCTTCCCCCAATCTAGTCCAACAGCAGCTCCTTCACGACTGACCAAACTCAAAGTAGGCAAAGGGTTTACTTTATTGTCACCAAACAATTGATACTAGAGGGTACAATCATCACAGCGATATTTGATTCTGCACTTCACACTCCCTGGAGTACAAATTGATAGTAAATAGTAAATATTTAAATTATAAATCATAAATAGAAAATAGAAAAGGGGGAAAGTAAGGTAGTGCAAAAAACCGAGAGGCAGGTCCGGATATTTGGAGACCTGCCTTTCACTAATTCACCCACACTACCACAAAGTGCTTGCTTTGCATAAAATCATCACACAAAAAGGTAATGGAATTTGATATCTAGGAGTAAATAAGATTACTGAATTAAGCAAAAACAATCAAGAACCCAAATGCAGAATTACAACAACTAGCACAAATTAAGCAACCAGAGGTGCCGGGGGAAAAGTAAACCTGGTTCAGGGCACTGTGTGATCCTAATTCTGTGGGACTTTCAGCAGGCAGACCACTCACCAGGGCTTATTGGGAACTAATGCCATCTTTGCGGGACAATTTCTAAAGGGAACAGACACACAACATAGCTGAAAATAACACTTTTGTAGAGATGTTGTACAGTGTCTAGAGACCAAGGAATGGACAAGGCAATGTAAAGAGCCATACTAAATGCTATGGTTGGGTTCGATTACCCTGCAGTCATAGAAACGGTAGCATCTAAAACCCTCTCCATTGAAATCTCTTTGGCACCACCCTCCAAATCTTTTTTACCATTGTCAAAATCAAATCTCCATGAAAGACATTTTTTCAGGAATTAATTGGGTCAGTCCAGCCCCAGAGACGTGGTTTGAACTAGATCGCACTGCTTTGAACCCATCCATCAGCTGTTATAAACCCAGCAAAAACCCGGCACAAAATATTTGCTTCATAAGCAGCACAACGAGATAGCCACGAAAGCAGAAAGCGCTGGATATACTCAGTAGGTCAAACGGGATTAGGAAAGAGACAGACAAAATGAATACACACAGTACAGGCCCTTCGGCCCACAATGCTGTGCCAACTCTTTAACCAACTCCAAGATCTAATATTCCTCTCCCATAACAGCATTCCATTTTTCTTTCATCCATGTCCCTATCCAAGAGTCTATTAAATGCCCCTAATGTATCTGCCTCTACCATCGCCCCTGGCAGTGTGTTCCCACAAACTCACCATTCTGAGTTTTAAAAAAGAAACACACCTCTGGCATCGCCCCTGCACTGCCCTCCAAGCAAGTTAAAATTATGCCTTCTCATATTAGCCCTTTCCATCCTGGAAAAAGTGTCTCTGGCTATCCACTTGATCTATGCCTTTTATCATCATCTCCCCATCTAAAAATTCACCTCTCATCCTTCTCTCCAAAAGGGGAAAACCCTAGCTCACTCAAGCCATCCTCAGAAGACAAGTTCTCCAACCCAGGCAGCATCATGGAGGGCAGTGGAGATCATTAAAAAGGAAATTGTCCAAAATATCCAAATGGGACACTTATCAGCACCGTTGCTAATCCAGCAGCTCAGACTAGAGATTTGGCAGGTGCTACTCCCTTGGGTGACTGATTCCACAGTGCCCAATGCAAGGGCGGCCTCGAGTTCCTCTGCAGCACCAGCAAAACAAAATGTCCTCTCCTGCCCAGGGGATCTTGCTGTGCACAACCAGACTTCCGTTTCAGCAATCTCACTTCAGAAACATGGTAAAGCACTTTGAGGTGCTATGAAGGAGGCCACAAAAAGCCCTGAATTTAAAAGAGAAAAGACAAGATCATTTATATTCACTAAGTAAATCAAGGCGATCAACAGGGTGGGCGGCACAGTAGCGTAGTGCTAGCACAACGCTTTAGAGTACCGGGTTCAATTCCTGCAGCTGCCTGTAAGGAGTTTGTACATTCTCCCCGTGACCTCATGGGTTTCTTCCCACAGTTCAAAGACATACCAGTCGGTTGGTTAATTGGTCATTGGAAATTGTCCTGTGATTAGGCTAGAATTAGATTGAGGGATTGCTGGGCGGCGTGGCTCGAAGGGCTGAAAGGGCCTATTCCAAAGGGTGCTCCATCTCAATAAGTAATTAAAGATCAATAGTCACCAACAATGAGCTGGCAAAATGCTGACAGCAGGCAAGTAGAAGAGTGGTCAAAAAAAAAATCAATGCTGTACTCACATTGTCACACTGCACAGCATTTTCCTCAAAATGTGATTGTTCAGCTCAGAATGGCTGAATGCAATCTACTACAATTAAGAAACACGCCACGATCTCAAGTGGCTGCAATACAATGCTCGGGCTGCTCCTTCAGTGAGCAGACACACGATGTCTGTGGGAAGAAAGCTGCCTAGAAGCAACAGCAATCCCTCAAGGTCTGGGTAGGGCCACACGCCCTGCATTGCTATTTGCTGCCACGGGGCTGATGGAAAACAAAGGCAGGGTGTCAGGTATGGAGCTGGTATGCGAAAACAAGTCCATCAATCCTGACAAGTAGTGAAGTCTGCAACTAGTCACCTGGTGAGAAGATATTTATGATAAATCAGTTCTGTTACCGGGTCATCATCTGGACACATTAACTCCACTTAAGGCCAGAAGACATGGGAGCAGGATTAGTCCATTCAGCCCATTAAGTCTTAATCCCATTCTCCTGCATTCTCTCCAACATTTGACGATCAAGTACCTATTAAACTCTGCTTTAAATATACCCAATGACTTGGCCTCACCAGCCATCTATAGCAATGGATTCCACAGATTCACCACTCTCTGGCTAAAAAACATCATCCTCTTTTCTGTTCTAAAGGGATGCACTTCTGTTCTGAGTTTGTGCCTTCTCGTTCTAGAATGGCCCACTATGGGAAACATCTTGTCCACATCCACTCTATCTAGGCCTCTCAATGTTTCGTAGGTTTTAAATGAGATCTTCCCCCCTCATTCTTCCATAGTCCAGTGAGTACAGGGCCCAGAGCCTTCAAATGTTTTTCACATGTTAATACTTCCATTTCCAGGATAATTCTTGTAAAAATTCCTCTGGACCCTCTCCAATGCCAGCACATCCTTTCTTAGATATGGGACCCAAAACTGCACACAATACTCCATATGTGGTCTGACCAATGTATTATAAAATTCAGCACGGATACTTACCACAAATGCTGCCTGACCCATTGAACAAGTAGTTATGATTTTAAATACTGACATGCTCAGTGGAGTTTTCCCCTACTACCTAGAGATTCCAGAATTTGGATTTGTACTGCCAGTTAAAGGCTCATTGATTCAGCAGTGGTGCAGGCAACGCAGCCACCTCACAGTTCCAACAACCCAAGTTCAATTCCATCCTCTGGTGCTGTGTGTGGAGCTTGCATACTTTTCACGTGAGCACATGGGTTCTCCTGGGTGCTCTCGTTCTCCACCGCCCCCCCCCCCACCGTCCCAAAGACAGCCGAGGGTCAGTAGATTAATTGGTCTCCAAATTATCTCTAGATGGTGGCAGAATTAGAGGGATGTTTTGGGCACGTGTGAGAAAAATGGGTTATAGGGAAATTCGTGACAATGCTCTAGACCAGGGGTTCCAAACCTGGGGTCCACAGATCCCCTGCTTAATGTATTGGTCCAAGGCATGAAAAGGTTAGGAACCCCTGCTCTCGAGCCAGCGCAGATTCAATGGGCTGAAAGATTTCCTTTCATGTCATGAAGAAATGTGAGAAATACATACTGAGATTAAAATGTGGGGATTGTAATATAGACATTTCTTTATTCAGGAGGCTGAAGATGCCTAGTCATTACTACATTCAATGCCTAGATTGTTCGATTTTTGGATACCCAATGAAATCAAAGAATACAATGGAAGAATAGAGAAGATATAAGATTAGCCATGTTTTTAACTAAATGGCAGGTTTGGTCAATATCAGAATACTAACAAACATCATGAAATTTGTCATTTTGTGGCAGCATTACTACGCAAAATAAAAATTACTGCAAGTTACAAAACTAAACAACACAAAAGATTAATTTATGAAAAGTAGCTTCGTGAACTGTTTAGATGGCAGAGGGAAAGAAGCTGTTCCCAAAATATTCAGTGTGGGTCTTCAGGTTCCTGTACTGTACCTCCTTCCTCAATGCAGTAATGTAAAGATGGCAAGTCCCAGGTGGCAAGGGCCTTTAATGATAAATGTCACCTCCTTGAGGAAACACCTCTTGAAGATTTTCTAAGTTGGAAAATCTTGAGAGGCAGACAACTTACTAGGTTACACACAAGGAAATCACTTCAAGTTCTCCCCAGATTTAACTATTCATGAACAATAGGGCCATTTCATCTGCAAACCTTAAATGAACCCTATTGACTGGAACTACCATTTTGTCATTTATGTTTTATGATAACTACTAGATATTGACAATCACCATTTCTCAGGAGAAGTGGGTTTTTATTTATTTATTTTAAAGAAGATAGGAAAGAGCTGAAACAAAGATATGTTGGTTTACTGGATTCACAATAAATGCCATAATCAGCAGTGTGGCACATGGACATAGCCAATTAGTTCCGTGCTACAATTTAAAAACTGATTAAAGTAGTTTATGCTAAAACTAACTCAATGTTTTCAGGGTAGCTCCAGCCAATTTTTTTTTTTTAAATATGTTCCAGGAAAAGGGTTGCAAACAATCTGCTGTGCCAAGGAACTAACGGAGCACTGGCTCCCAGATCCTCCTCTTTGTTTCTTTTTATAAAAGTGTTCTGCTTTTAGTTGGTCTCTGCTTTGAGGCACTTTCTCTTATTCTGGCTCAGAAACTGTACCGAGTCCACCTGAGCACAGTAATGCTGCGGCAAGTTAGTTTTCATTGCACCTGTGCATACATTTATTTGTGAATACAACAATAAACTTGACTTTGACCCTTATACCATTAACATTGCTGAGCAAAGAGTAGAATTCACTCAAAAGACAATAGTATTTGGCAAAAACATGCAAGTGATTGCCGCACCTACATTTTCACCAGATATAACCCAATACATTTCCTATACAGCTCCAAAAGCAGACATACAGAAGACTCTACTTAACTCAGACCATTGCAGTAACTATACCTTAAACTCCGTAGTTGAGGCATACATTTAAAAGGTACATTTTGGTTTGAATGGAAAACCTTTCATCCGTAGTGAGAGACCAACTAACCAGCTTCTACCAGCCTTGAACAACCCAACTCGAGATTCAGTATCAGCTGTCCTTGATACTATAACTTTGGCAAGCAACAACTCAGGAACATGTCGCATTGTAAATCTATTGGCTTACATTTGGATTATATTGTAAATGCCAAAATTTTACTTTAACATTTAAATTTAAGAGCTGCTCTCAAAACGCAATTTGCTACAGAGCCACTCTTGACTCGTCAAGCTAGTTAATGGCCAGATTATATTAAGATTAGCTTTATTTGTCAGGTGCACATAGAAGCCTATAGTAGAATGTATCTTTTCTTGTGGCAATAACCAACGCAGTCTGAGGATTGAGCTAGGGGGCAGCCTGCAAGTGTTGCCACGCTTCCAGTGCCAACACAGGATGCCCACAACTCACTACATTCTTTGGGACGTGGAAGGAAACCAGGTCAGAAGGAGGACTTACAGACAGTGGTGGGAATCGAAACCAGATCGGTGATCGCTGGCACTGTAAAGCAATTGAACCAACTGTTACACTATCATGCACTGGTCTGGCATGCTTGTGATGGCATGAAACCAGGTAACATTGAATGGTAATTTCATGAGCTCCGATCTCTGCTCACTTTGCAGGAATTGTCAAGTGTTAGTAGGAAACGCAAACCTTCCTTAAAGACAGCACATCTGTCAGCCAAGTCCTGCTTAAGAAGTCACAACTATGCAATTCAGAAGAAGGAAGAAGGGGAAGACAGCAAGAAAGTACAAGCTGCTTTCGAGAAAAGATTGCTAAGAGTAACAGAGCTAGTCATCTAGTAGTTGTATAAATGGGTGGATGGCATGCAAGGGAAGAGGAAAATTTTGACAGGCCAACACTTGAATCACACATAAACAAATACATGCTGCACCTCGTGAAGCTTCACAATATTAAAGTACACAAGTTGTTTACAAAGTCAATATGCCAGTTTCATTAAATTAAAAGGCATGCACTTGCCCAATCATCAGTCATCGTAAACGAGTCACCTCAAGTCAGATCGTTGAACTGGGTTCCTATGAAAATACTGGTGTCTTTGCTAACTGAGGCAAAGTTCAAGTTGTTCAAAAAGAATTGAGTTAGGCTAGAAAAACAAGACAAACGGCTAAAATTCCTTTCTCAGGTATATCAAAATGGTCAGAAAAACAAAAAAGTCCACAAATTAAAAGACTAAATGGCCAAAAGGCAAGTGCTAGAAGATGCATTTTTTATCATACTATATGACTTAAGGGTATTAGATGCTTAGAAACAGATTATTCCAATCAGTCAGCAACTGTTGAATCTGAAGTCAAGACCATCAAAATTTCCTCAAGTTCTGTGAATCATGCATTTATAATTACATTGGTTGCTGTGGTAATTACAATTGCCAACAAATTACAATTACAACCACACCTTTTACTATAAATATTACTTTAAAGTAATTTGAGCTACAAGAGTATATTGCAGGAAACCCAAAGATGGCATAGGAAATACCGGCAATATGAAGCAATTGAATTGGACACTGACAAAATTCTGCGACAAGTGTAGCATGTAGTTTTAGAACAAGTTTTATTAAGTATTCTTTAGAATCCTTCTAACTTATCAATGGTGAAGAGAATCAGCTGTCTTTCTCCATCCTTTTATTCTTTAGTCCCCAATCATGAATGTTGGCAGCTTACATCTTAACCAGGGAACTTGAAGGGAGTCCTAGAACCAGCACATAAATGCCATTACAAAAAAAAAGGCACAACAGTGCCTCGACTTTCTTAGAAGTCTGCGCAGATTTGACAAACCTCTATAGATGCACTGGAGAGTATCCAAACTAGAAACAACAAGGTCCAAGAATGGAAAAGCCTACAAAAAAAAAGTAGTGGATATAGCACTGTCCTTCACAGGAAAAGCCCTCATCATCACTGAGCACATCTGCAAGGAGCTCTGCCATAGGAAAGCAGCACCCATCATCAAGGACCCCTCAGCATCCAGGCCATGCGCTTTCTTACTGCTGCCATAGGGAATGAGGTATAGCAGTCTTTGGTCCCACACCATCAGGTTCAGGAACAGTTGCTACTATTCAACCAGCAGGCTCTTGAACCGGCGTGGATAACGTCATTCAACACTGAACTGATTCCACAATCTATGGACTCACTTACAAGGTCTCTGTAGCTTATGTTCTCAGTATTATTTAATTATTATCATTACTATATTTGCACAGATTGTCTTTGTTTGCACCTTAGCTGCTTGTTAGTCTGTGGTGTTTAGTTTTTCATTGATTCTATTTTATTTCTTTGTTCTACTGTGAATGCCAGCAAGAAGATGAATCTCAAGGTAACATATGGTGACATACACGTACTTTGATAGTAAATTTATTTTGAACTGCGAAAAATCTAGGCAATGATGAGTCTATTGCCTTCTGTGCTAAAGCTTAGATTTAATCTTTCATCTGTAGCCCCATGTTCTACCCATCCCACCATTTCTGGAACCAAGCTAACAACTCACATCAGGGCTTTCAGAATTTTCCATACTGCTTTCATTTCACAAGTTTCCAACATTTTCTTCATAGTAGGCAATAAGTTAAACTCTGAAGAGTCTCAAATTCCTGGTGACTACCATTACCTATGTATTGAAGTGGGACAGCACATTATGCTCATCACGGAAAGCCCAGCAGAAATTGTTCTTCCTACACCAGCTTAGGAAACTTAATATCTCAGGGTGTACTCTGGTGCATTCTTACTCAGCCGTTATTGTGACAGTGTTGTGACCTCCTTTATCACCGTTTGGTTTCCCGCCACTTCTGCCTATCCAAGCCCAGGTTGCAGTAAGTGGCCCACTTAGCAAAGATGACTGGCTATCAGCTACTGACGTTAAAAAGACCTGTTCATCACCAGAATGAAAAGCTAAGAAATTACTGCTGACTCCATCCACCCTAGCAATCACCTATTCACCAAACTGCCATCAGGGAGGCGCTAGAAGTCTATCACCACCAGAACTACACATCATCTCTGAAGCTTCTTCCTTGTAGCTATCCAACTTCTCAACAAACACACTCCCAACACCCTAAATGTCCCTGCACATCCACTAAATGGCCGTTCCTCCTCTCCTTGTTCTGTTCACATTTATTTTAAGTTTGATTATTGACATTTGTGAATGTGACCATTCTGCTAATTGTTGATTGCTCATGGCTGTTTGCATTATTGCCTTGTAAATAGATGGTTGCTCATTGTGTTGTCTGTTATGGTATGCTTGGCACCGAAACACAATCAATTCTGGTTTGTTTCACATATTGGCGATAAAGTGATTTTGATTCTCATGAACAAAAGAAAGTCTGCAGTTACTCGAAATCCTGATGAACAGCCTCGGCCAGAAACGTCAATTGTACCCTTTTCCATAGATACTGCCTGGCCTGCTGAGTTCCTCCAGCACTTTGTGTGTGTTATTCTGATTCTCATTCTGAGATTAAGACATAGGAAATCTAGGGACTGTGAGGAGGATAAATTTTATCACATGGAGAATGGCAGTTCTTTGGAA
Source organism: Mobula hypostoma (assembly GCF_963921235.1). NCBI lineage: Eukaryota > Metazoa > Chordata > Chondrichthyes > Myliobatiformes > Myliobatidae > Mobula > Mobula hypostoma. The sequence continues at coordinate 108,474,613 of NC_086106.1, read as the reverse complement.
TTCTGTACTTCAGAAGGATGCAGTCATGGGGTTGATGTAAAAACAAGCTGAGCATTTTGGAGATTCAGGCAATCAAGGGACATATGGCTAGTGCAGGAAAATAGCATTGAGGTTGAACATCAGCTACAGTTTTCATGAATGGCACAGCAGTTCAAAAGGGCCAAATACTTTAATCCTAACACTTCTTTCTTGACTGCGTGTCAGAAGGAATAGTCAGAAGGCAAAAGGTATGTATTTCATTATCAATAATGGTCAAAAATCTATACCAAACCACAGAGTAAAATGAGAAGTACGAGTCCTTGTTTGAATATCATTCAGTCCAAATGCTTCATAATTCAATTAGTAATTTGGATCGTGAACTAAATTGGATAAGAAAGAAACACACTTTGGAAGATCACACTTGAACCCATTGGTATACAAGGTTAAATAGCAGATTCTCAGCAGGGTGAAGGAACGGTGAGATCTTGAGGTCCAACTCCATAAATCCCTCAAAAAGAATACCATGCATGTTGCAAAATGTAAAGAGTAGACAGCCGGTACCCATTTCATCGGGCAGCAATGGCCAAAACCAGAGGACATCTGTTTCAGGCAAGTGGAGTAAAGTTTAGGGGAGATGTCCAGAGGTAGACATGCTTTTTTTTAAGAAAAAACACAATATGTAGTCAATGCCTGGATTGCATTCTTCAGGGTAATGGTAGAGGCTGATACCACAAAGGCACTTAAGAGGATGCAAGAAAAGAATAGAGGGTTGCGGGCTATTTGGGAGGAAAGGGTGAGATTGATGGTGGAGTAGGTTTATATAGGTCAGCACGACATTATAGTGTGACCTACATAAACGTACTCCCCGATAATCCCGTCATCTTCTAGGCTCTAAATTGCAAACTTTGGCGGGAAAAATTTGGGCAGGATTAAACTGGGGCAACTATTCTGGAAAGATACCATCCCTACAATGGGTAAAACAAAGCAGAATAGTCTCCTCTGCGACTAGATTCTCTGATTTTAATGGATAATGTTCATTTTGTTAAATTTTGACACAGCCATCACTTTTACTAAGTGAAAAAAAGAATTTGCCTTTTAGAACAGCTTTATACACAATTAGAAACAACAATCATACACAGATCATAATCCCAACAAAAACATTAAGGAAAATTTTAAACGTGTTTTGACCGATTGAGTGGGAAAAACCACAATCACTAAACCTTTTTGAGTCAAAAGTTACTTTTAGAAGCCTTCAACTGCGAAATCTGCCAGACACGGGAAACGATGACCTGTTCTCAAAATATCAAATGAGCTCATCAGCCCCTGACTCAGTGGTAAAGCAGCGTCTTGAAAAGGCTAAAGATAGACTTTTTAAGAGCTAGATTTAAAGTTTTAACTGCCTATTCCCAAGAAAAAAAAGGTTGCATTGCTTACTTCTAATCACCACTTGCACAGTAGGGGAGCCGGTGACTGGCTCTTCCACTTTAGGACATTGCTGAGATTATGTTACTGGGGGGGGGGCAGTGTAACAGTGGTTCTGCTTTAGAATGTGGCTCGGATTAGCTCACTCCGCCGCCGTTCCCGATGTGAGTATCTGCGGCCACAGATTAGTGAAAGCGGCTTCCAGAGCCGGAGTGAGCAAGTCCACCCAGATCAAGCTCAAATAAAGCAGATTTGCCAACTGTGTATCAGATTTCTCCTTAAACTTGACCGGCTTTCCATCACTGTGAACATCAACAGACACCTCACATGGGGCGCTCGTGCGTACGTTGCTCTAAACGCACCGAAGCAGCTCCTTCCACCTGCTATCTCCTCTCAACTTGCACCACGCTATTAAGATGAATATATATTTACATTACTTGCAACAGGGAGACAGCCAAAGTCCGTGCACCCACACCAGGCCCCCTTACCTTGCCTCTCTTCACTCCACACGCCGCCGAGTCCGACACTGCAACGACCAGCCACGCAGTGTCAATGCCCGCTAGTAACCCCCAACCTGTAAAGGGGGGAAGCCCGGAAACACGGGGAACACGTCATCTGATTCGATTCTCGGTGGCCAATGGGAGCGCCGTGGCATTTAACCCCGCCCACTCCTTTCCCCCGACTTGTCCCTCTCCGGAACCGCAGTCCCGGCTTCTGTCAGCGGTGTAGATTGTGTGAGCGATACCCGAACTGCTCATGCTAATTTTGCAGAAGTAATTTGTATGACCGTTCTTCAGAATTAAGCACAGGCCATGTACAGTATTTCAATGGGTTTTGTGATCTGGCATCTCCAATTCGAGTTTTCCAGGTGTGTGCTTCCTACATTTCAAACACCTGTTATTTTCATTGGTTGCATCTCTCAATTTAGAGCTAAGGTAAATATTTAAATAGATTTGCACATTCAGCTTTGGGAAGGTGTTCGAGAGGACAATACACTCTGTTCATCAGCTACTGACTTCCTGCCAACTGTCTGACGTTAAAGGAGAAAAGGGGCTGTTCTAAAAATCAAAATAACGACGTCCACGTTGGTAACATTAGCCACTTCAAAAGCGGCCTCAGCTTTTAGCTGCGGAAACTTCCATCCGCCCCATTTTAAACCCTCGCAAACGATTACTATGCTCACCTCTCCAATGTCCCATCTGTCACTCTCCATAACGTTGAGCTCGCCCAAACATCTGTTCAATGCGTCTTCGCACATGTCATTTGTACATTGTCACTTGTTCGTTGACCTACATTGGATCCTAGTACCGTAATGAAAAATTCTCATTGTTTTTCAAGCACTCGGTGGGCTCACCTGCATGCCTCCGTAACCCTTGTAGCTTTACAAAACTCTGAGATTGTAACAAAGATCGAGAATCTAATATATTGGACATGTATCCATTAATTTTACATAGGTTGGTCAACCCTCTCTATACTGTTACATTTTATTGCTGAAAGGACTAGAGCTAATTTCTTATCTGCAATTGGGTACGTAGAAACTAATTGCTTTCTTACCTCATCTGTCATTTAAAAGGTATTTTATTAGTCAACTATTCTCCTGTATCTTATAAAGTCAGTTCATAGTCATAGTCATACTTTATTGATCCCTGGGGGAAATTGGTTTTCGTTACAGTTGCACCATAAATAATAAATAGTAATAAAAACATAAATAGTTAAATAGTAATATGTAAATTATGCCAGGAAATGTCCAGGACCAGCCTATTGGCTCAGGGTGTCTGACCCTCCAAGGGAGGAGTTGTAAAGTTTGATGGCCACAGGCAGGAATGACTGTTAACTTTATTGTCACTTGCACAAATACTTATGTGCACAGGTGCAATGAAAAATCTAGATGCAGCAGTATCATGGGCATATAGCATCAGAAATGCCACATTCACAAGTAAAATACAAATCAAAAACATAAATTATTCACAATATTTATGAGAAAGAACACAGAACAAAAGCAAAGCAAAGTTTGCTTTGGTGCAAAGTGATCAAAATTGCGATCAGGTTTTTGCCGGTTGGTTTAAGAACCAAGTGGTTGAAAGGAAGTAGCTGGTCTTGAATGTCGTGGTGTGGGACTTCAGGTTTCTGTACTTTTCGCTTGATGGTAACTGCAAAAGTTGGCATGGCCCAGACGGCGGGGATCTTCGATAACAGACGTTGCCTCCTTGAGGCAATAACTCATGGGTACATTTCTCCTCTCCAGTAGATACTGCTGATCATGGGGAGGGATGTGCCCATGAGCTATTGGGCAGAGTCCATCACTCTCGGCGTTATGTTCCTGTGCATTCAAATTGCCATACCAGAACATGATGCAACCAATCAGGAAACTTCCAACAGTACACTTATAGAAGTTTGTTAGAGTGCTTGGTGACAAGCCAAACCTCCTTAATCTCTTAAGAAAGTAAAGATGTTGGCACACTTTTCCTTACAGTTGTATCTATGCGTTGGGGCCAGAACAGGGCATTTGATATGTTAATACCCACCGCTGATTCCCCAATGTGGACTGGCACTCTTTCTGAAGTCAACAATCAGCTCTTTAGTTCTGCCGACGTTGAGCGAGAGATTGGTTTTGTGGCACCACTGTACTACTTCTCTTCGGTAAACTGACTCAGCACCACCCTGCCATTCATCCAGCACCACCCTGTCATTCATCCAGCACCACCCTGCCATTCATCCAGCACCACCCTGCCATTCATCCAGCACCACCCTGTCATTCATCCAGCACCACCCTGCGATTCATCCAGCACCACCCTGTCATTCATCCAGCACCACCCTGCGATTCATCCAGCACCACCCTGCCATTCATCCAGCACCACCCTGCGATTCATCCAGCACCACCCTGTCATTCATCCAGCACCACCCTGCCATTCATCCAGCACCACCCTGCGATTCATCCAGCACCACCCTGTCATTCATCCAGCACCACCCTGCGATTCATCCAGCACCACCCTGTCATTCATCCAGCACCACCCTGCGATTCATCCAGCACCACCCTGCCATTCATCCAGCACCACCCTGCCATTCATCCAGCACCACCCTGCGATTCATCCAGCACCACCCTGTCATTCATCCAGCACCAGTAGTGTCGTCAGCGAAACTGAAGATGGCACTGGAGCTGTGCTGAGCCACGTAGTCATTGCACGTATAACGAGTAGAGATGGAGGACAAGGCGCACCTGTGTTGATTACCAGCAAGGAGGAAATGTTGTTCCAGATCCTCACTGATTGAGGACTGTGATGAGGAAGTTGAGTGTCCAGTTGCAGAGGCCCAGGTCTTGAAGCTTGCTGATGAATTTGGATGGGATGATTGTGCTGTACGCTGAGCTGTACTTGATAAACAGCAGGCTGACATATGAGTCAAACAGTATTGAGATGTAGTGTCAGATAAAACTCTGAAATTTAGAAGTTGGGCCTGAACTTGAATGCCAAATGCCTGATGGCATTACAGTACTTCCAATTAAAGTAATGAGCTATTAAGATAATTGTAGGCCCAGAGCTACTGATGTATATGATTCTTTTGAAACTCTCAAAACTGTTGCCCTCTCGTTCCAGACACCCCTCCCCTGACAAAGAAGATCCTATTTATGCCATTTATAATTTTATAAACCCCTATAAGATCACCCCTCAGCCTCCTATGTTCCAGTGAGTAGAAACCCAACCTATCCTGTCTCTTGTTATACGTAGAGGCCCGCCATTCCGGGCAACATCCTGGTGAAACTCTTCTGCACGCTTTCTATTGCTGCCACATTCCGTCTGTTGTGCAGCAACCAGAACTGTACACGTAAACAACAGGAATTCTGCAGATGCTGGAAATTCAAGCAACACACATCAAAGTTGCTGGTGAACGCAGCAGGCCAGGCAGCATCTGACGAAGGGTCTCGGCCTGAAACGTCGACTGCACCTCTTCCTACAGATGCTGCCAGAACTGTACACGTCCTCCTTTGTTTTGTACGGCTGCAGATCAACGACCCAGCTGCGACATAGTGCAAAGCGCAACAAGGAGCACAACTCCAAATGCTAAGAATCTGAAGCAAAAACGGAAAGAAAACCCATCACTCCGTCCGCCACAAAAGACAGGATAGCTCAGCGGCTCCCCATTTCAATTCGACTTCACATTCCAATTCTGATTTCAACATGTCCGTCTACGGTCTCCTCTACTGCCACAATGAGGCCACACTCGGGCAACTTGTGATGATATGTCAGCGCTCAAAAAAATGTTGGATTTCAGAGGTTTTCAGATTGTGGAATTTCGGATAAGGGATACTCAGTATCTATACCCGGCAATCTTAATAATGGATTTATCTTCACATTAGGATGAGATAGAAAGAAAGGTTGGTATTAATTAACCAATACATTTTCCTAGAATGTACCTTATACAACAAGGTCATCCACCAGCTCAATTGTTCCTCCAACTATGAGTTTGCCATTGACCTTAAACTGAGATATGCTGCAGGAATCCAAAATAATAACAGCATTCGTTAATCTGTGAAGGCTATACTATAACTATAAATTACTGTGAGCTGCTGTGGAAAATGTCATCTTAACCCTGTAGTGTTCAACTAAAGAGAAACAGGAAGACAAAGCTTTTTTTTTCTCATATCTCCACAATCGAGGAAGTGATTCAAAGTTCAAAGTAAATGCTATTATCAAAGTGCGGATATGTCACCATATACAAATCTGAGGTTCAGTTTCCTCAGGGATTTTCTCCTCATCATTCATTTTGAATAAGCTTAGACTAAATTGTTGGTAATTACAAATAGCAGTACTTAAAATAAATTTACCTAAAAATGCTTGTTAATAATTACGTGTGGATTAGGTAACTAAGCTGTAAATGATTGTCGACTGCACAATTCCCCAGAGTTGCCCAGCACGTATTTCAGTCTCACTTCCCAGGACTGCACATTCATGGTCCCCATTCCTCTGCAATACACAAGTAAAGCCTTGTGCCAGAAATTTCCTGATGTAACTTGGAAATGGATAGCTTGCATTTTACACAAAAAGAAATGAAGTCTCATAATACTAAAAAAAAACTCAATGCAGTTGAGTTTCTACAAAGTAATCTAGTGATAACGATATTGTTATTTATGGAGCCTTGCTGTGAACAAATTAGTTTCTTATACTACAAAGGGACTGTAGTTCATGAAGTACCTCATTGGCGAGAAAGGGTTGAAGGATGCCAGGAAAAACGAAGTTATATCCTTTCTTTCACATAAGACAGTACAGATGACTTATCTCCCCTTAGAGGAGGGGCTCCCAACCAGGGATCCATGGACCCCTTACTCCATGGCATAAAAATGCATGGGAACCCCTGCCTTCGAGTTATGGGGTGATGGCATCCTTGAAGGACAAAGGATAGGGGTACTGGAGTGACCTCTCTACAGCCTGAGCCTGGGTGGAAGGTGTGGAGCTCCTGTAATGCCCAGTCGTCAAGATCGCCCTCTTGGCTTCACCAGTGTGGTCCAAAGGAAAGCGAAGCAATACGTTTGGCACCAGCTTGGCTTCAGGAGTTGCCGGAAGGATGTTCAGTGGCGTCCAGCCACCTTAGAGGCTCCTCTCCAGATTTTCTGACTGGATTTACTCCTGAAGCCTTTGTCTCTCCTGTGTGTCATCAGCAAAGAGGCATTACTTGAGGCTTGCTGTTGGAGAGGCTACGTATCACCAGGAAGAGACTTACGCATTCAGCTCTCCTTTTCGTGGTGCTAGAGCGACAAGCTCTCCCCACTGCACTATCAGACGAGATGCGTCACAACAACCAATTGACACATGGAGTATAGCACGGAAAAAGGCCCTCGAGCCCATACTTGCCCATACTAACCAAGATGCATATTCAAGCTAATGTCATTTCCCAGCACTTGACTCATTTCAGCCCGAAATGTTGACTGTACTCCTTTCGATAGATGCTGCCTGGCCTGCTGAGTCCCTCTAGCATTTTGTGTGTGTTACCAATCTTGCGAAGTACATTAAGTTTAAAGGCATAGAATGTGCTTCAATGTTTGACTGCTCCAACCAAACCAGCAGAATGAGTTTTACTGATATTGTCAAAGTAATACAGACACTTTTAGAACTAAAGCCATTGTTGATTGCAGAACACTTTAGGTTTCATAAACCAAATCAAAAAGAAGGGGAATCCATTTCAGTGTATGTGGCTGAAATGAAGCAATTGTCTGAGCATTGTCAGTTCGGTAATGGGCTTAATGATGCACTGAGAGGACGTTTTGTTTGTGGTATCTTACAAGAAAACTTTCAAAAATGGGTCCTAACTGAAGCACAGCTCACATTTAAAAGAGCAGTTGAAATCGCTGTTTCAATGGAAAACACAGAGACACAATTGAGTCTCTGTGCAGTCAGAAATGAAGGAGTGTGAACAAAATTGCAGCATCTAGGTCAACCTGGCCAAACAAATTGTGTTACCGTTGTGACATTTGTTCACATATATCAGACCAATGTAGATTTAAAGGCGAAACTTGTAGAAAGTGCAACATAGTAGGTCACATACAAAGAGCATGTCAGACAGACAACAATAAATGGATTGCACAGAGAAGAGAAAAAAATAAAAAGTCAAGTTGCAGTTTGAAAAAGAGCACCAGTGTGCAGCCATTGATGAAAAATCTGATTATGATAACAGTGATGCAGGACTGAGTTGCCTTGAGATTTACAATGTGAAAACTAACAATAGACACGCAATATGGCTTGCACCAGCAGTGAGTGACAAATTAGTTAAACTGGAATTGGACACTGGTTTAGTTGTTTCAGTCATTCCACAAAAAGAGTTTGAAAAGCATTTCAAAGACACCAAACTGAAGCCTAGATATTCCTAGATATCCAACTAGGAATTTATACTGGAGAAAAGATAACTCCTGTGGGAATGACATGTGTAGCAGTAAAATACAACAATTAACAAGCCACATTGAGCTTATATTTGATAAAAACGGGAGGTCTAGCATTGTGGGGAAATGTTTCGCTGAGGCAGCTACAACTTGTTTGTTTCTATTTTCTGTGCATAATCCCGAGTTCTGTTTGTTTTTATGGCCATTGTGGGTATATTCAAGTTCAAGTTTAATTATCATTCAACCATAGATGAATATCCATGAATAGAACCAAATGAAACATTATTCCTCCGGGGCATAGGTGCAAAACACGGTCATACACGGCACAAGGCACATGTACCACATATAAATTTGCAAGTTTATTGATGTGTGTGCGAACACTAACTCTATTCTTCTACTCCATTTAAATCATAGACAACCTACAACACAGAAGCCTAGAACTGTATAGCACAAGAACAGGCCATTTAGTCAATGATGCTGTACCAAACTAATTAAGCCAAGCCAGCGATATTGAAGCCCTTCTGACCATAAATGGTCCATTACCCCTCCATATTCATCTGCCTATCTAAGAGCTTCTTTCACATCTACCTTTTCCACCATCCCTGGTAGTGTATTCCAGTCTCTATGTGGGAAAAAACAGCCTCGCACATCTCCATTGAACACTTCCACCTCTCGCCTTAAATGCATGCTCTCTAGAATTAGACAGTTTGACCCTGGGCTGGACAATTATATGCCTATTTGCTCCATCAAATACCTACTGGTTGAAAGGGGGTTGCCCCACCTAATCCAACCATCCAATACTAGGTCACAACTCTTCAGATACAAATCTAGGTATAGGCAGTACAATATACTTATCTGGATTCTGTTAGCATTCTGTTCCTGAGAACTATCTGTAAGTCAAGTTCCTATAAGTCAGAAAAGTTACTTTTCTTTAGCAATCTGTTCTTATCGATCTATGTAGAGAAGAGAAGAGAGAAATTACCTTTCATCTCGTGAGAGAGCATAGGCCATCAACTTTTTGCTGTTGATATTTCTGTGGCAGGCAATTTCTTTTTTACGAGGTCAAGTTGCTAGCTCGATACTCAACCCAGCGGGGATGGAAAGCGTGCGCGGGAGCCGGCTGGATTCAAACTCAGGAGCCTTCGCTCCAAGGTCCGGTGCTGATGCCACTACGCCACCAGCCGGCTATATCGATCTATATACATGTGCTATAATCTTTTCATTCTCTGAATAGTTACTCTAGCACTATCCATAATTAAAATATTGGCATATATACTATCTGCTGTTACTAATACCATGAAATAATATCATATTATTATTGTTTTTATTAGCAGTAGCTTGAAAATGCCTTGAAATGTATGGGAGAATTTGTGTAAGGTCAGAGTTCAGGTCACACAGTAGGTAACCTGTGCTGTTTGAGCGTGATGGAGGCTTCTACTACTTGTCGGGCAGTGTGTTTCAAACCCATAGCACCCTCTAGATCAGGGGTTCCCAACCTGGGCTCCACGAACCCCTCAGTTAATAGCAGAAAAAAGTTTGGGAACCCTTGATCTAGATTGAAATCAGTGTCTTCTGGTTTTTGACCTCACTGCAAAGGGAAATTTACTTTAATTAGACTATAGACTAGTCAAGCTCCTCCTATTCATTTTTCTTAAGTTCTACTCCTGTTTGGATTAAGAGGAGTGCATACAGTTACAGCATTTCCTCTTTGTCCTTCTGTGGGTCCTTGTCAAAAGCCTCATTAAAATCCATGATGCTCTGCTCACAATGACCTTTTTTATAAAAAAAATTACCCCCACAACAAATTGATCAAATTGGTTAATAATGACCTTCCCATAACAACTGTTACCATTTTAAATGTTCTACTTTCTCAGTCTTGCTTTTAAAAAGAATTACATGCTAGTTGGTTGAGAGTTAACTGAAGGAAGATTAACTTCCTAGTAAGAGGAGGTGCTGCAACTTTTGAAGACTATTAGGAAGATAAGTCCCCGGTGCTGGACAGGATGAGACCATAAGACATAGGAGCAGAATTAGGCCATTCTGCCCATCAAATCTGCTCTGCCATTCCATCATGGCTTTTTTTATTATTCCTCTGAAACCCTTTCTCTGCTGTCTCCCCATAACCTTTGACACTCTTACTAATCAAGAACCTAGAAACTGCACTTTAAATATACTCTATGATTTGGCTTTCGCAGCCATCTGTGGCAATGAAATGCACAGATTCACCACCATCTGGCTAAAGAAATCCTTTTCTGAGGCAGTGCCCTCTGGTCCTAGACTTCCCCACTATAGGAAACATCCTCTCAATATCCAGTCTATTTACGCTTTTCAGTATTTGATAAGATTCAATGAGAACTCCCCTCATTCTTCTGAACTCCAGCAAGTACAGGCCCAGAGCAATCAAACAGTCCTCATACATTAACCCTTTGATTCCTGGGATTATTCTTGTGAACCTTCTCTGGACTCTCCAATTCCTGCACATACTTTCTAAGATATAGTGAGATAACTGCTCACCATATTCCAAGTGTGGTCTGACCAATGCTATTTAAAGCCTCAACATTATATCCTTACTTTTATAATCTAGTCCTCTTGAAATGAATGCTGCATTGCATTTGCTTTCCTTACCATCAACTCAACCTGCATGTTAACCTTTAGGGAATCCTGCAGAAGGACTTCCAAGCCCCTTTACACCTTTGATTTCTGAATTTGTTCCCTGTTTAGAAAATTGCCTTTATTTATTCTACCAAAGAGTATGACCGTAGACTTTCTTACATTGCATTCCACCTGCCAACTTCTTGACCCATTCTCTGAATCTGTTTAAATCCTTCTGGCGTCTCCTTTCCTCCTTAACACTACCTATCCCCTCCACCTATCTTTGCATCATCCGCAAACTTGGCTATAAAATCATCAATTCCGTCAATCAAATCATTGATACATAATATAAAAAGAATCTGTCCCAACACCGACCCCTGCGGAACACCACTAGTCACTGGCAGCCAACTGGAAAAGGCCCACTTTGTTCCCATTCTTTGTCTCCTGACAGTCATCCAATTTTCTATCCATGTTGGTTTCTTTCCTGTCGCCAGAGTCACACGCAAAAACTGCTGGAGAAACTCAGCAAGTTAGGCAGCATCTATGGTGTAAAACAAACAGCCGCCATTTTGGGCCAAGGCTTTTCATCAGGACTGAAAAGGAAGGGGACAGAAGCCTGAATAAGAAGGTAGGGGGACAGGGAGGAGTACAAGATGGTAGGTGATAGGTTAGACTAAGTGAGGGGGAAGTTGGATAGGTGGGGAAGGAGGATGAAGTAAGAAGTTTAGAGGTGAGGCTAGTGGCAACCTGTAGCAAAAAACAAGATGCTAGGGAATTCAGAGGGTCAGACAGCATATGTGGAGGGAAATGGACAGTTGATGTTTCGATTCAAGACCCTTCATCTGGACTATGTTTTTAACCAATTACATATTCAGACATCCCACCTCTCCCGGAAGTTCCGGGAGTCTCCCGCATATTAATAGTTGCTCCCTGATGCCCACAAATTATATACAATATCCCGCAAATCAATTTTTTTGAGAGCACAAGAGCAACCACGAGAGGAGAGAGAGAGAGAGCGCGCCATGGCAGAGTGTTCCAAAAAAAGAAAATATAAAACATACTTCACCCCAAACTACACTAAAGTGTACCCCTGCCTAATAGGGGTCAAAATATTGACAGTGTTGCTCGCTGCACTGTTTGCAACAGTGACTTTTCTACTGCCCATGGTGGGTTAAGACTGTAAAAGACGTGTTGAGGTGAGTTTAACAGGTGTCATTCATTCATTAGCACAGCTAACGTTATTTAAACTAGCTGGCTAGCTGCAAAGGAGCTACTCTATTGCAGACATCCCACCTCTCCTGGAAGTGCCGGGAGGCTCCCACAAGTTGATGGTGCTACCTCCTTGAAATGAGTTTTTGCAGGGTGGGATGTCTGAATTATTGGAAATCTATGCCTGACAATCCTATGCAACCGCAAGATATTAACCAAATGTTCTCAAGCAGTCGTAGTGTGGGATAGAAATAAAATTAATTCTGAAGTAAATGGCTATTTTCTGCATTAAATAATCACAAAACATTAAATACACAAGGATATTCCATCATCAATCATCATCTCAATTATCTAGTTTACCTTTGATAAATGGAGGTGACTTTTTCACTCAGGAATATGTAATGTTCCTTTAAAGGAAAGTATGCTTACAACATACTCTGGAGGAAAAGAACTCTGAGAATAAATCCTAACCTAACTCTGAGAATTAGTATATTACATGAATGTCTGCTGATTTAATTGATTCCATCCATCTCAAATAATCTGAATGTAATGTTTTTCTCACTTTTAAAAGCTGAACCAATAACCCCTAATCCTTAGGGTCTATTCTGATAACAAAGTGTTCTTAGAAGTATGTTTCCGCTCGAACAGCAAGCTTCAGAGCCCCTTAAATTTCACTCGGTACTAAATATGGGCACACTACTTTGACATCTATGTACCAAAGCTGTAGTACACTTTGCTTTATATTCATTCATCCCGGTAGTATACCTCAATTTTTCATATAATTACCTCTTGTAAGTGCACATTTTTAATAATTTGTCAAATGTTATCTCAGGATTACCCTTTACAACCTTGAACAAGGCCCTTCTATAGTAAGAGTATTATTCGAACATTCCCTTTGAAAAGATTTTCTTCAAGAATAGGCTGTTTTGTGGAAACATCCTTTAACATGTGCAAAATTGACAATCTTGTACACATGACTTCAACAGCTGTTTCTCCAGCTACTCTTAACCCGTAAAAATCTGATCTTTTCCACTTTAGTGACGGCTTGCCATCAGTTCTGGTCATTTCCTCTCAAAACTTAGTCAACATAAAGAAACAGAATCTCCATTCGAAATGCAAATGATAAACTCCTTAAAATAATATTAATTTATATTCCATGTCACGTCTTCCATCAATTCCTCCAGACTGATAAATTAGCAACTTGTTAATTTTTCCACTATGAACACTTCCTTTCGGAATCATTGGAGTCAAATCTTCATTTTACTTATCATTTAGAATCAGCACAGATTTAATATGGAAGGCCAAGTTGAAGAGCATGTGCTGAATATGTACTTAAGTCAGCCACTGGTTCTGTGATACCACACACTCAGCAATTTTGCATCACATTAGCCTCATTAGGGGTCTATGCTGCAACAAACTTGGATATAATGGAGGAGATACTTTAACATCAGCAAAGAAAATGGAATTTTATTCAGGTTAAGTGCAAAGTGTTACATTTTGGAACAACAAATCAAGGTAGGACTTTTACATTGAACGAAAAGATTCTGGCTACTGTTGTAGAACAGAGGGACTTTGGTGTACGTGACCAGAAGTTCTCTTAAAGTGGAGTCAGGGGTATATGTGGCTGTAAAGAAGACAGTTGACATGTCGTGGCATTGCACGTAAACGTTGGGAGGTTTTATTACGATTGTCCAAGATGTTGGTGAGGCTACGTTTTGACTATTGTGTTCAGTTTTGGTAACTGTCATAGAAAGAATGTGATTAGTCATAGTCATAGTCATACTTCATTGATCCCGGGGGAAATTGATTAAACTGGAACGTGGCTATGTTTTGCAACTTCAAACCATCAAATGAATTCCAAGGAAGACATAAGGGTCCAAAGGGTGAGTCTAACTTTGTGTTTACTTTAAGTGAAGTGCGCATGTATCACCTGGTAGTGTGATGACATATGCGATTCACATTTTTGCATATAACCATAATGAATGATTTAAACTGCAAAGAATGCTTAATCAAACAATATATTTACAAGATTACTCAAATACTACTGAAATATTAAATACACAACACTCCTCACAGCTTAGCCATAAACTCCAACTCAAAAGAGAATATATCTCAATTAGACACACAATATACTATATAATACAATTACCATATACAGACATCCACAGCATAGTAAATTTTCTATTGTCCCATTCAGGCTTAAAGACTTAATCACTGTGGAGGCTTTCTTCCTCTTCTGGAATAATGTGTTTCCTAACAAGGGGCATCAATCTGCTTAGAACACAGAACATAGAATAGTACAGTGCAGTACAGGCCTTTCAGCCCACAATGTTGTGTCGACCCTTAAACCCTGCCTCCCATATAACCCCCCACCTTAAATTCCTCCATATACCTGTCTAGCAGTCTCTTAAATTTCGCTAGTGTATCTGCCTCCACCACTGACTCAGGCAGTACATTTCACGCACCAACCACTCTCTGAGTAAAAAAGCTTCCTCTAATATCCCCCTTGAACATCCCACCCCTTACCTTAAAGCCATGTCCTCTTGTACTGAGCAGTGGTGCCCTGGGGAAGAGGCGCTGGCCATCCATTCTATCTATTCCTCTTATTATCTTGTACACCTCTATCATGTCTCCTCTCATCCTCCTTCTCTCCAGAGAGTAAAGCCCTAGCTCCCTTAATCTCTGATCATAATGCATACTCTCTAAACCAGGCAGCATCCTGGTAAATCTCCTCTGTACCCTTTCCAATGCTTCCACATCCTTCCTATAGTGAGGCAACCAGAAATGGACACAGTACTCCCAATATGGTCTAACCAGAGTTTTAGAGAGCTCCATCTTACCCCTCGACTCTTAAACTCTATCCCTCGACTTATGAAAGCTAACCCTACATAAGCTTTCTTAACTACCCTATCTATCTGTGAGGCAACTTTCAGGGATCTGTGGACATGTACCCCTACATCCCTCTGCTCCTCCACACTACCAAGTATCTGGCCATTTACTTTGTACTCTGCCTTGGAGTTTGTCCTTCCAAAGTGTACCACCTCACACTTCTCTGGGTTGAAATCCATCTGCCACTTCTCAGCCCACTTCTGCATCCTATCAATGTCTCTCTGCAATCTTCGACAATCCTCGACACTATCCACCACACCACCAACTTTTGTGTCGTCTGCAAACTTGCCAACCCACCTTTCTACCCCCACATCCAGGTCGTTAATAAATATCAGGAAAAGCAGAGGTCCCAGAACCGACCCTTGTGGGACACCACTAGTCACAACCCTCCAATCCAAATGTACTCCCTCCACCATGACCCTCTGCTTTCTGCAGGCGAGTCAATTCTGAATCCAACTGGCCAAACTTCCCTGGATCCCATGCCTTCCGACTTTCTGAATAAGCCTACCGTATGGAACCTTGTCAAATGCCTTACTAAAATCCATGTAGATTGCATCCACTGCACTACCCTCATCTAGATGCCTGGTCACCTCCTCAAAGAACTCTATCAGGCTTGTTAGACACAATGTGCCCTTCACAAAGCCATGCTGACTGTCCCTGATCAGACCATGATTCTCTAAATATCCATAGATCCTATCTCTAAGAATCTTTTCCAACAGCTTTCGTAGTCAGAGTCATAGTCATAGTCATAGTCATACTTTATTGATCCTGGGGGAAATTGGTTTTCATTACAGTTGCACCATAAATAATTAAATAGCAATAAAACCATAAATAGTTAAATAGTAATGTGTAAATTATGCCAGGAAATAAGTCCCGGACCAGCCTATTGGCTCAGGGTGTCTGACCCTCCAAGGGAGAAGTTGTAAAGTTTGATGGCCACAGGCAGGAATGACTTCCTATGACGCTCAGTGTTGCATCTCAGTGGAATGAGTCTCTGGATGAATGTACTCCTGTGCCCAACCAGTACATTATGTAGTGGATGGAAGACATTGTCCAAGATGGCATGCAACTTGGACAGCATGCTCTTTTCAGACACCTCCGTCAGAGAGTCCAGTTCCATCCCCACAACAGCACTGGCCTTACGAATGAGTTTGTTGATTCTGTTGGTGTCTGCTACCCTCAGCTTGCTGCTCCAGCACACAACAGCAAATATGATAGCACTGGCCACCACAGACTCGTAGAACATCCACAGCATCGTCCGGCAGATATTAAAGGACCTCAGTCTCCTCAGGAAATAGAGACGGCTCTGACCCTTCTTGTAGACAGCCTCCACAGACATAAGGCTCATTGGTCTATAATTACTCGGACTATCCCTACTACCTTTTTTGAACAAGGGGACAACATTTGCCTCCCTTCAACCCTCCGGTACCATTCCTGTGGACAACGAATCTCTTCCCTCGCCTCGTTGAGCAGCCTGGGGAATATTCCGTCAGGCCCCGGGGACTTATCTGTCCTAATGTATTTTAACAACTCCGACACCTCCTCTCCCTTAATATCAACATGCTTGGCAGGTGAGCCTTGTGTCTGTGAAAGCAAACCCAAGTTCTGAGACTGCAGGCCATGATTCTAATAGCTCTGGGCACCTTTTCTTATGTTATGACTGCACTGCCCCTGAGAAACGCTGTCTCATTCTGCCCTGCAGAGCTGGTGTGCGGTTAGAATGACAATAAAGTTTTTTGAATCTTTGAATCTTTGAATCTTGAATCTTTCTTTTCCTTTCTCGGCTTCTAGCTGGTGCATCTTGATCTTGAGATGTTGAACTCATATAAAGACTTGCTGATGCCACATTTGGAATATTGCGTAGTTCAGTAGATGTTTGCATTCAGCTTTTTGGATGTTGCTGGGTAGTTCAGTGTCCATTGTCCATCATTAATTGCTCCTGAACTGGAATAAGGAATGCAGACACAGAGCTGTTTGACTCATGTGGGTAGATATGTTAATCTTAGCCAGAGCTGTTGCTTTTGAAGTACCTTCAAAATTAGTTTATTGAGGGAAAGCTGACTGGAAAAAGAACTTACAATTGTCCCAATAAAAATATAATCAAATTAACTACACACCAAACCATTTGGACTTTCTAGTATTGTTGGATTTTAAGAGACGTGTAAATAAGAGGGAAACGCCGAGTTAATTTAGCTGGAAGAAATTAAAGTTGCTTAAATTAAACATTTTTTTGAATTTCTGATATTTCCTAAGATAGTTTTGATTCTTCTCATGACCCTTATCTCAACGTAAAGGTTGGAAAAAAATCTCACTCTATAAGTATAGCTGCTCAATCGTTACAGTCCTTTCATTGCAGTGCTGGCTGCCCCTGAGTGGTACATTGTGCTGGTCTATATCAATACAAAGGAGATTGCGGCAGTATTTATTTATTGTGGCCGACTCAAGTTTACATTTGGGAGACAAGTTCCCAGGTCATTTTGTAGTAAGAACCGTTACCTCATGTTTCCATGCTCATTTCCACTTGTTTAGGGGGTGACCCACACTGAGGTGTAGTTCTGTGTGGTCCCAGATGTTCTGAGCAGGAAGCTATTCTGAATTTGCAAGGCTGTTGATTTTCACAGCCACATCGAATGTTGATTCAAGTTAAGCTCGCTGAGTACAAAATAGAAGCAGGTACCTGGCTGCTTAAGGTAATTGAGGTCATAGCCACCCAAGCAGGCAATGCTGTGAAAGTACAGACTGGGGATTGACGTGGAGACTTTCCTGTTTGTGTTGTTCATTGCCAAACTAAAGTGATGCAATAACAAACAGAAAATAATTGTCCCTGTGGGGTTACTCACAGTCAAAGGAAAATAAATATCTCTTTTAGCGTAATTGTATCCTCCCCAACCTATAATTCTCCCTTGGCTAGCCATGTCTGACTTTTTCTTCTCACTCTCTGTATGTTTGTTTCCTCCGTGCTATCTCTGCATCTTTTTCGCCGGGCTCAAATTTTCCCAGATCTACTGTCTGCTTGGAAAGCATGTAAACATAAATCAATATAACTTCCTGCAGGTTAGTCACAGTTGCCATGGCAATGGCTGCTACTGTTGGTAATTCTTTTTCCCAAATGGAATCATAGCCTGTCCTTAGGCCTGCCACTAATGCATTGCAAACAAAAAAAAAGACTGTTTTGCAGCACCCGTCCCTAATCCCCTCCCCATATAGTTAGATATTAAGATAATAATAATAATAATTAACATTCTTTCTTATGTTACCAGATGTACTTTTTATTAATTTTGTCAAACTCAGTTAATGGCAAACTCCTTGCGTAGGGAGGATGATGTTTAAAGTTTAACACAGATTTGGTGTTCACATTGAATCTACAATCCTTGACTTGGTGGTGACTGCTAATTGACCATAGTTGACACCTCTGAGTCGGTGATTTTGAAAATGAGATTGACAGACTTCCATCAATCAAAGATTCAAGATTGTTTATTGTTATAGTGTAAAGGTGAACAAAATGATTGTTACTCTGGATCCGATGCAGCATAATAAGCACAATCAGCATAAAGAACACAATAAATATACTGTAAATACATAAGATTTTTCCAGGATTTCTCCTTGTTGTAGTGAGTAGGCCTGTGTGCCTCAGTCACCCAGAGAGCTACTGACTGTTGGCTGGAATCAGGGCTTTATGACTTGGTTCCTGGTAATAGGGCCTCTGCCCCTTCCCTCTTCAGTCCTGATGAAGGGTTCTGGCCCGAAACGTTGACTGATCGTTTCCACGGATGCGCCCCGACCTGCTGAGTTCCTCCAGCGTGTTGTGTGTTCCTTTCACCCATAGGTCAAAGGTAAAGGGACAGACAAAGGGTAGTCCACTGGTTCTCCAGGTTCAGGGGTTCATCTCAGGGCTAACAATCCTGACTGGTAAAACAAAATTGTTACCGAAACAGTGTTGAAGAATCCTTCTACATCTGAGTGCGACTGTATTCCTGAGTCTCCACCCAGAACTTGTCTGACTGACAGTAATGGAAACCGAGAGGAAGCTGCTGACATGATGAAGGAAGCTCTGAACACCACCAGAGATGGAGGACCTTCATTGCTGCCAGCGGCGTAATGGGCAGTAAGTACGAGGGGTGATTAATAGGTTCGTGGCCTAAGGTAGGTGGAGTCAATTTTAGAAAACCTAGGCACAATTATTTTTCCTACATTTACGCACTTAGTCCAGCGGTCGTGGAGCATACGGATCCCTTCTTTGTAGAAGTCAGCATCTTGGACCTCCAGAAAGTGGTCCACAGCAGGGGTGATTGATAAGTTTGTGGCCTAAAGTAGAAGGAGATGAATTATTAACTTCAAACTTTCTGCATTTTCACTCAAAGAGTTGAACTGCATGTGCATGTAATGAGAGCTGTAGAACTCATCTCCTTCTACCTTAAGCTACGAACTTATCAATTACCCCTGCTGTGGACCACCTGGAGCTCCAAGACGCTCTCGTTACATACATGTGCAGTTCAACTCTTTGAGTGATAATGCAGAAAGTTTGAAGTTAATAACTCATCTCCTTCTACCTTAGGCCACGAACTTATCAATCACCCCTGCTGTGGACCACTTCTACAAAGAAGGGATCCGTATGCTCCATGACCGCTGGACTAAGTGTGTACATGTAGGAGGGGACTATGTTGAAAAGTAAATGTGCTCGGTTTTCTAAAATTGATTCCTTCTACCTTAGGCCACAAACTTATCAATCACCCCTTGTACTTAAGATTAGCTTATATATATTGATTGTCTGTACATGAAGTGATGCTAGGTACAGGTGTGTTTAAACACAAAGTGGCTCTAACAGGATAAGGATGAAGCGGTGGTGGTGGTGGGGTGTACTCCTGACGACTTCGGGGAATGCAGTGGATGCTAAATGCTAAAGTGACGATGACAGAATAACTGAGAACAACAGCATTAAAATTCTGTGAAAGTGGAAGCTCCAAAGGAAGGGGATGTGAAAGATGTGGTTGGTTCAGAAGTCTGACTGCAGTGGAAAAGAAGCTGTTCCTGAGTATTGTTGTCCCTGGTTTCAGGGTTCCAGAAGGAAAGAGAGAAAAGGGAACGCCATGCATCCGTGGCGATACTGTTGGACTCCCTGAAGGAACACACTGTGAAGATGGAACGTGGTGACGAGCCTGTGATGGACTGCAGGTTCTAATGGTCCAGAGCAGAGCAGTTGTCACACCAGGCTAAGGTGCAACCCATCAGGATACTTCCAGCAGAGCATCTGTAGAAGTTCAGGTGAAACCTTGTAGACAAGTTGATGCCAAAGAAATCACTTACACTGACGCACTTTCTTCATCACTGCGTTAGTATGGGAACTCTAGCTGAGGTTTCCGTTCTGTAGAGGTTATAGTATTATCAAAGTTGTTGGTAATATGGATGTCCAAGAAGGTGATGCTATCAACTATCTCTGTAGTAACTGTGTTAATGAGGACAGGGTTGTGTTTTCAGATCAACAACCATCTGCTTTGTCTTGCTGACGTCAAGGCCTAGGTTGTTGTTCTGACACCATGACGTAACGCTCGCAATCTCTTTCTTGTATTCCATCTGATAAGGTCACTGTTCAACGAGAATCTGACTGTACTTGCTGAAACTAAATGGACTTCACCTGCTCCTATGTTCCAAAAGGTAATAACCATACAATGAGTTTTTACTTCGCGGAATTCTCCCACTGTAGCAGAGGGAATGCTGTCCAACTTTTCAAAATTATTATGATTATTATACAGCATGTAGTGCTGCATTATTTTCTCTGTGGTAAAAGGTCCTTGATGTGAAGATAACGGAGAGAGATTATGGGGCTTTTTTTTTACAACGACCTGGCTGGTGGCGTAGTGGCATCAACGTCGACTTTGGGACAAAAGGTCCCAAGTTCGAATCCAGCCGGCTCCCCTGCACGCTTTCTATCCGTGCTGGGTTACGAGCTGGTGATCTCTTTGGAAACTCACCCGGCAGAAGGCAATGGCAAACCACTGCTGTAACTTGCCTCGTACGCGGTTCCCCACTACGTCAGTGAGGTGTGGAGGGAAATCGTCCGCTAACCGGGAAACTCTGGATGCGTCGTATCTTTCCTTTCCCCTTTTACAAAGGGAGCATGGCAGGTTTTGCTGTAGGCAGCAAATGACAGAGACCTAACTTGCATCTTTCAAAGAAAAATGCTTCAATTTGGAAAATATGTATGGCTTTAGGGAAGAGAAAATTGCAGAAGTTCATCCTGAATCCCAGAAATATGGATACAAAAATATAACATGCGAGCTGGGCTTTATGACAATCAAGATTAACACAGATAGGGGATTTAAGCAGGAGAATCTTGCAGGAAAATCAGGTAGGAATAAAATGTAACGACACTTCTGCTATAATGTGATAGTTACATTCCTGTGAGACCACAAGTTATAGAAAGACATGTTAGAGCAGACCAGGCTGTTGTAGCCTTCGAAACACTGATTTAGAATGGTTTTCCCAATTAAAATATAATTAACGAGGCCAATGTTATACTAATCCATCAATCTCATTATAATAAATTTGCATTATGGAAACATGCGTTACAGCAGAACTAACTAGTTGTATTAAAAGGGGATTAAGACCTTGTGGTTTATGCAGCTGAAGACCAGGATGGGGTGAAGGAGACAGGAAAAGCGCATGAAGTCAGGAATGGAGGGAAATAGAATTATTGGTGGGCTGTAAAACTGGAGGAGGTAGGGAAGGAGAAGACCATGGATTCATGGACATTTGGAGCAACTTTTCTGATGGCTGATACCTACTCAGAGTTCCTGTTTCTCAGACAAGCGAATCACTCTGAGCTCCACATTGATTCAAGATTGTCTACTGTTATTCTTTAGTACACAGGTGTAAGGAGAACAAAATGATTGTTATTCCTGATCTGATGCAGCAAAAAAATACACAACAAACATAAAGACACAATAAAAAAGCCGAATATATATAAATAAGCATTTGGTTTATATGCATAGAGGGATCGTATGCCCATAAAGTGACACTGGGAACAGGAATGAAGTAGATAAGGTAACTCTGATAGGAAATGAGTGGGTAATGGGTGGTGGTGTTGATTAGCGTGATGGCTCGGGGGAAGTAAATGTTGTTGAGTCTTGTGGTCCTGATTTGGATGTTGCATAGCCTTTTTCTTGATGGGAGTGGGACAAACAATCTACGTGCATGTGGGTGGGATCCTCTATATACGTCTTTATATACATTTTCCTATTATACACTCATATTATATTATTTATTATTTTATTTATTGAGATACAGCGCGGAGTAGGCCCTCCCGGCCCTTTTCGAGCTGCACCACCCAGCAATCCCCGATCTATCCCAAGCCTTATCACTCGACAATTAACCTACCAACCGGTACGTCTTTGGACTGTGGGAGGAAACCAGAGCATCAGGAAGAAACCCATGCAGTCACGGGGAGAACGTACAAACTCCTTACAGACAGTGGTGGGAATTGATACTGAAAACCAGGTATTGATACCGGGTCACTGGTACTGAAAAGCATTGTGCTAACCACTGCACTACCATGATGCCCCTTATTATAATAATACTATATATATATATATATGTGTGTGTGTTTGTGTGTGTGTGTGTAAAATACTGTTTTATATGTCCTTAAATATTATTAAACATCCTTCTGTATGCTCTCTTCAATTTATAATTTCCTGCCTCGGGAGATTCTCTTTACAAGACTTCTCCAGGTTTGAGCCTAGTTGAATACTAATAGTTTGTTCTCCTTGGAAGGCTAATCACCTGTCCTATTTGAACTGGGAACTGGTATTTAGTTTTCAACTCAGTCTTAGGAACACGGGTTACACCAGGAATTCTTTTTGGAGCCATTTGCTCTGCCTGCAGAACTATATCCCCTGGTGTCCTAGGCAATATTTTCCTCACAAGCAACGTTGCTAAAACAAGAAGTATTTTGTTTCCTGTGCATGTGGCCCTGATTTCCTGATGTTGTGAAAGATTCTGTGTAAATGGATTTGTTGCTCTTCATGAAAAAAGGAAGGTGAGATTTGTTTGTGCTGGTGAAATCACAGAAATGGAACATTTTACAGAATATATTGAAAGTAGTTTTTGTGCTGCCTTTACGGAGTTTTTGAATTCCACATTAAATGTAACTCCAGGGCGCATCGAGGAGTTCAGGACATACAGTAAGTTAACACACTAAGGAGCTGGAGGAACTCGGCAGGTCACGCGTTGTCCAGCCTCTGTCCGGGCAGTCGATGTCCATTGAAAAAGTTTTCCTTCTCACTTCAACGGCAGATCTGTGAGATCCTCTCTCACTGTTTCCCCTTTGTGATCTCTGTTCCCCTCCATCTCTTTGACCACCTACTCACCAGTCAGATGAAGGGCCTTGACCCGAAACATTGACTGTTCTTTCTTCTACACAGATGCTGCTCATAAGTTAACTCTTTATTGAGGACTAGTAACTAACTGTCATGCCTGCTTATGCCATATAATATATTTGTATGTCATTTACATAAAACAAAACAACAAAGGCATGTGGCCAAGTGGTTAAGGCGTTCGTCTAGTGATCTGAAGGTCACTAGTTCGAGCCTCAGCTGTATCAGCATGTTTGTGTTCTTGAGCAAGGCATTTAAACACACATTGTTCCAGTGTCTGTGCGAGGAGGGGCGCCCCACACAGACTTCCAATCTGTGCCTTGTAAGGCATGAAAATGCCCGACGCAGGCCTCTCATGGTCTGAGTCGATGTTCCCTCCCCTACATAAAACTATATCACATTTTTTTTGTCTGAACCAAGGACATGAATTGAATTGACTTTACTACTTACATCCTTCATATACATGAGGAGTAAAAATCTTTACGTTACATCTCCATCTAAATGTGCAGTTTATACTAATTTACAATAAATAGTATGTACAACAATATTACATAGAAATATAGTTGTGTCAGCGTGAATTAATCAGTCTGTTAGCCTAGTGGAAGAAGCTGTCCCAGAGCCTGATGGTCCTGACTTTTATGCTGCGGTACCGCTTCCCGGATGGTAGCAGTTGGAACAGTTTGTGTTTGGGGTGACTCAGGTCCCCAATGATCCTTCAGACCCTTTTTACACACCTGTCTTTGTAAATGTCCTGAATAGTGGGAAGTTCACATCAACAGATGCGCTGGGCTGTCCACACCATTTTCTGCAGAGTCCTGCGATTGAGGGAAGTACAGTTCCCATACCAGGCAGTGATGCAGCCAGTCAAGATGCTCTCAACTGTGCTCCTGTAGAAAGTTCTTAGGATTTTAGGGCCCATACCAAACCTCTTGAAACGTCTGAGGTGAAAGAGGAGCTGCTGTGCCTTTTTCACTACACGGCCGGTTTGTACAGACCACACGAGGTCCTCGGTGATGTTTATGCTGAGGAATTTAAAGTTGTTCGCCCTCTCAACCCCAGATCCATCGATGTCAATAGGAGTTAGCTTGTCTCCATTCCTCCTGTAGTCCACAACCAGCTCCTTTGTTTTTGTGACGTTGAGGGAGAGGTTGTTTTCTTGACACCACTGTGTCAGGGTGATGTCTTCTTCTCTGTAGGTTGCCTCGTTATTATTTGAAATTAGGCCAATCAGTGTAGTGTCATCAGCAAATTTAATTAGCAGATTGGAGCTGTGGGCAACACAGTCATGGGTATACAGAGAGTAAAGGAGGGGGCTTAGGACTCAGCCCTGAGGGGCTACTGTGTTATATATGAAAATATATAAAGGGGAGAAGGGGAGGTTCTGATATTCCACCGTACACAAGACCAGAGATGTCATGTTTGGTAAAATGGACCTTTCCAACATGATCTGCTGCCGTTAGGAAAGATCCCAGAGGTGTGATGAGAGTGTGAACTCTGTCTGGTTGGGTGAGAGAGAGGATTTGTATTAGGAAGGATAATAGGCAATGTTCGCCTCTAAGGTGTGCACATGCATGCACACGTATCTTTTCCTACTCGCGCACAAAGGAATTTAAACTGCACACAAAAGGGTCTTACCCTCTGCCTCGTTGGCATATTAAGTATATTTCATGATTGTACACAAACACATTTCCTTTTCTGGTCTCTGATGCAGATAGTGTTAATAGTGTGGAGTTTGTGATGATTTGTTTGCATATTTTAGAACTGGCTTATTTATACTGTTTTTATTGAAGAAATTATTCAGTGAGCACATATCATTGCCACTGGGCAAAAAAATTGCGCAGTACAAGATTTTTGCACACACTGGTCATTACAAATGAGAGGGAACATTGATAATAAGGTAGTTTGTTCAGGAGATATTTGAGGGTTCAGGACAGACAGGTGATGGGCGAGTTCCAAGCAGATGATTGGGGGAGAAGTCCAGTTGGGTGGAAGATGGGAAGCAAGGTGGAAAATTGCTGGCAGTTGCTTGTGGAATGGGGTCATTTAGGTACAAGTGGTGAGGGCAAATCTGTGCAAGGCTTCTGGGCTTTTGGGATTGAGGTTGGGTAAATGGAGTTAAAGTTCAGGGAAATTGTGCATTTATGCATGTGTTTTGTTGGAGGGAACAGGTAATCCTTATTGATCAACACTGAGGCAGGCCAGAACCCTTTGGCTAACACAAGCTTCAATGTCCTTGCTGGCTTTGTGTGCATGATAGGATTCTGCACGAGCTGACGTCAATTTTCTTCCATGACCTATAACTCCAGAAAATTAGAATGATCATTTGAGAACAGCTGAAACTTATCAGAAGTCAGCAATAAAAAATTATAGTTATCTTTATTTATATCCTGACTATCATCTTTGCTCCTCGCCATTTTTTATTGTTTAGCAGAGGGGAGGAATTTTGATTTTTTTTCCCACAGTTTTTGCCTTACCATATGTTTCTTTAATAGTTTTTCCCAACACAAGCACAAAAAGTATCTTCTAGTATTTGCCCAATAAACATTCCAAATTTGACTTTATTCACTTTAGGACATTATTTTCTCTTGTGTAGAAGACAGGAGCCCACAGGAGTTTATATTAACAGTCCTACATAGAGCTTCCTGATTTCCTGCTCATTTATATCAAATGATGTTAAGTTGATCAACTATCACCTGATTTTGTCCCATGATGAGAATTAATGAGGACAACAAACTATCCTGACCCAGGCGATATGAGACCCAGGTGATATTCCAGCCTTTATATACATGCCTCCATAAATTAACAGTTGGCCAATAAGCAGGTGAAGATTGTCACAAGCAAGTGCAGACTGCCACCAGCCAGAGGCACTGATTGGTCAAGGGAAAGGAACTACATTTACATAAGTTGCAGAGTGAGACATTGTCAAGGGTCATTGGATGCTGAGATTTGGCAAATTCTGTAACAAATTGATGTACCATAGTCTGTTGAAAGCAAACTAGGATATTTGACATTAAGTTAGATTTGTAAACAGATTCATAATTAGAATAGGGGCTGCAATTTGAAAGAAAGTGAGGAAGTTTTGCTAAGGACATACAGAGTAGGCCTTCAGAATTGAGAAAAAAAAGGAGATTTATTGTGGTAGGTTACTGGGTGCTGTTGAATGGAGCTCCTAACAGCAAATCATGATATATATGCAGATATTGATGGGATTGGCTGTGGGTTGTTATTCTATGACAAATCATTTACCTTTTTTTATATTGCCAAAAATTAAGTGTTTGAATACAATATTGCTTATTTTCTTTCAAATGTGTATATAATTAGGTGGAATAAACAGAAGAGATAATTTGGAGCCAAGCAAGCTTCTGCTTTCTAAATGTCAAGCTGGGTCATGTCCATGAGTATTCTCTGAAGCTCGAAGTGCTCAGTATAAATATTATTAACCAAGTCATGTTAATGGAAATATTTACTTAGAAATATTAACCAAGAAAACATTCCTTCAACTTGTGGAGGGGTTGCAGAGAGTTTAAAAAAACTTGACTGGAAACGGGGATACTGTGGTGGAAAGGCAAAGTCAAAAATCTACAGTATATCTCAGGATAGACTGTGAGGAATATTTTTTTTTATTAAGTGCAATCGTGAACAATAGCCAGATCAGAAATGCTGATCAAGTCAACTAGTTCCCAAAGAGAACTCTGATAGGCCAATCAGATGGTTCACTGCTGCTCAGCGACAGAACACAAAACAGGCACAAGGGTCGCTAGCCCCTGTACCCCAGAAACACACCTGAGCTGAGCAGTGCGGCGGAGATATGTGCTAAGCATGACCTAATCTGAAAGCAACATGTTGACTCATAACAGATCGTGTTCACGGTGGAACAGCTTAGTCGAGGATGGGGAGATCAGCACAGATGGACAAACTATACTTCCACTACCCCAGAGAATGCTGCTTTTGACTAGATTAAATGCTTATAATTGGGAGCTGAGAAAGACATAGATAAGGACCCCTCAGATGATAATGTGAAGCTCTTCTACAACAGAGGGAGGTAAACATTCCTACATTCATATACAATACTTCCCAGTGCTTTGCACAAAACTAAAATAGTTAAGCAATCATTTCTTATATTAATGAATGATGAGGAAGGAATAACTCTTATCTGAGATACAAGAAGTACAAATATTTCTTGGAATACAGCTAATCTTTTAATGCGGTACTGTTGGAGCCCAGAAGTCCTTTGTCAAAACACTTGATTTTATCCTGTAGCATGTTCATGTGCTGGCAGCAATTTGTTCCATTTAATAATGGCTATATTCTTTGGAATGTGTTTGTGTATTTCAATGTTCAGTGTCATAGCAAATTACAATAGCTGATTACTTTCCAGAATCTGGTTGAAATACACTGGAGTAAATAATCAGCATGAATTGTCGAACAGATTTGATGAATAATGATTTAGAGGAAATGTAAAAGCTCCATTTTGTGCCATAGCTCATCAATCCCAGGATTTGGAAAAAAAATCCTCTGGGAAGTCTACATGATAACATTTCCCATAATTTCCAGCGACCTCTTAGATATTTACTTATTCTTATAACTGGGCACTGGTGTTTAGCTTGGTAATTCTCCAGAAAGGATATGGAAAAGTATGGGGATCATTGGTGCATTTCCATTAATTACTAAGGACAAAGGATCAGGAAATTTCAAGTTTAAGGGCTGGAATTTAGGTTTTCCAGCTGTTGGAGCATTTACTTTCATAGCCTCAGTTCTACATATTCTTATTTATATCACACACACACACACACACACACACACACACACACACACACACACACACACACACACACACACAGTGGCATGCAAAAGTTTGGGCACCCCTGGTCAAAATTTCTGTTACTGTGAATAGCTAAGCGAGTACAAGATGAACTGATTTCCAAAAGGCATAAAGTTAAAGATGACACACTACTTTAATATTTTAAGCAAGAAAATTTATTTATTTCCATCTTTTACAGTTTCAAAATAACAAAAAAGGAAAAGGGCCCAAAGCAAAAGTTTGGGCACCCTGCATGGTCAGTACTTAGTAACACCCCCTTTGGCAAGTATTCCAGCTTGGGAATGCTTTCTGTAGCCAGCTAAGAGTCTTTCAATCGCAAACAACAGGAATTCTGCAGATGCTGGAAATTCAAGCAACACACATCAAAGTTGCTGGTGAACACAGCAGGCCAGGCAGCATCTCTAGGAAGAGGTACAGTCGACGTTTCAGGCCGAGACCCTTCGTCAGGACTAACTGAAGGAAGAGTTAGTAAGAGATTTGAAAGTGGGAGGGGGAGATCCAAAATGATAGGAGAAGACAGGAGGGGGAGGGATGGAGCCAAGAGCTGGACAGGTGATTGGCAAAGGGGATATGAGAGGATCATGGGACAGGAGACCCAGGGAGAAAGACGGGGGGGGGGGAACCCAGAGGATGGGCAAGGGGTATAGTCAGAGGGACAGAGGGAGAAAAAGGAGAGTGAGAGAAAGAATGTGTGTATAAAAATAAATAACGGATGGGGTACGAGGGGGAGGTGGGGCATTAGTGGAAGTTAGAGAAGTCAATATTCATGTCATCAGGTTGGAGGCTACCCAGACGGAATATAAGGTGTTGTTCCTCCAACCTGAGTGTGGCTTCATCTTTACAGTAGAGGAGGCCGTGGATAGACATGTCAGAATGGGAATGGGATGTGGAATTAAAATGTGTGGCCACTGGGAGATCCTGCTTTCTCTGGCGGACAGAGCATAGGTGTTCAGCAAAGCGTTCTCCCAGTCTGCGTCGGGTCTCGCCAATCTATAGAAGGCCACATCGGGAGCACCGGACGCAGTATATCACCCCAGCCGACTGACAGGTGAAGTGTCGCCTCACCTGGAAGGACTGTCTGGGGCCCTGAATGGTGGTAAGGGAGGAAGTGTAAGGGCATGTGTAGCACTTGTTCCGCTTACAAGGGTAAGTGCCAGGAGGGAGATCAGTGGGGAGGGATGGGGGGGACGAATGGACAAGGGAGTCACGTAGGGAGCGATCCCTGCGGAAAGCGGGGGGGGGGAGGGAAAGATGTGCTTAGTGGTGGGATCCCGTTGGAGGTGGCGGAAGTTACGGAGAATAATATGTTGGACCCGGAGGCTGGTGGGGTGGTAGGTGAGGACCAGGGGAACCCTATTCCTAGTGGGGTGTTGGAAGATGGAGTAAGAGCAGATGTGCTGATGAAGACAGGAGGGTATGGAACTGAGAGGGGTGTATCTGGGACGCCAGGTAGCACCGTTGAGCCCTCTGGAGACATCATGGGCTTATCAACGAAACGTCAAAGAAAGATGGTGCCCACCTGATGACCCCGATGAGGTACCTACCCCCCTTGTCACCACTCCAAGCCCACTGCCAACATCGGGAGTGCCGACTTATCATAGGGATTGAAACATCAAGTCCCATTAGCTCTACTCTACTATAGTTGGCAGATCTATGTGATTTTTGGGACACATGGCCTATTGAGTGGTTTGTACTCCAGTCGCCTGCTTTCTGATTTAGAAAAGGATCTAATGTGCCATTTCATCGGGCACGCCCTCAGCTCTCAGCAGGAGGACTGGTGGCTGGCCTCAGTTATTCACAAAGTCTATTCCCACAAGGGCAGCTGCAAGGGAATCTGAGACATCCACCCTGTTCTAGGCAGCCTCAGCAATTCACTGTAATCATCCTCCTGACTCTTTCCTGACTCCTCCTCGGACATCTTTTTGTATAGCTCCATGTACCTGTCCAGGAGACTCTTAAAAGACCCTATCATATTCGCCTCCACCACCGTTAAAAAAAAATTACCCCTGACATCTCCTCTGTACCTACTTCCAAGCACCTTAAAACTGTCCTCTCGTGCTAGCCATTCTGGCCCTGGGAAAAAGCCTCTGACTATCCACACGATCAACGCCTCTCATCATCTTATACACCTCTATCAGGTCACCTCTCATCCTCCACTGCTCCAAGGAGAAAAGGCCGAGTTCACTCAACCTGTTCTCATAAGGCATGCTCCCCAATCCAGGCAACATCCTTGTAAATCTCCTCTGCACCCTTTCTATAGTTTCCACATCCTTCCTGTAGTGAGGCGAGCACAGTACTCCAAGTGCGGTCTGACCAGGGTCCTATATAGCTGCAACATTACCCCTCGGCTCTTAAACTCAATCCCACGGTTGATGATACATTTGACTGTTGTGTATTAGAGCATCATCTTCAGCTCCTGATAATACACTACAACATTTTTAAACTAGTTTTCAACCTGAATCAATCAAGTATTCTTGAGGTGCCATCTGTTGTATAGAAAAATGGCACCTAGTTTTCACACCTCAAACTCACATAATCAGCAAGTACCATTCTGGCTTGGATATTGCAGCTGATGCACCAGCAATTATGTATGGTTTTACAAACATTTCCCCCCCAGACTACTAAAGTTAACATTAACCACCCCTGATATATTTTGAGAATGCTTTTGGTGTTGGACTGCTCATGAACTCTGTTGGAACATGAACTTTTAGAGATTACGAGCACCTAGGCTGGGGAGATCAGTCAAGCGTCTAGTGTCAGGTTCAACTTAGAATATTTCATTCATCTGAATGGGAAGAAATTACTTCAGAAGAACTAAGTCAGTCTAATTAATCATCATATTTTGAGTAGCTTGGGTTTATATAAAGTTGTTCTTTGTTTCCAAGTCAATTTTAAATTTCTAACTTTCTAAAAGTAGGTGATATAATTTTCATCGTTCAAGTATTTTTAATACAATTAATAGACATATTGACTATTTCTAAACATAGAACAGTACATTACAGCACAGGCCCTTCAGCCCACATGTTGTGCCGACCTGTAAACCTGCTCCAAATTCAGAAACAATTACGTATCATACCTCCAGGTTCAGTACCAGTTATTACCCCTCAACCATCAGGCTCTTGAACAAAAGGGGATAACTTCACTTGCCCCATCATTGGAATGTTCCCACAACCCATGGACTCACTTTCAAGGGTTATTCATCTCATGTTCTTGATATTTATTGCTTGTTTATTTATTATTATTATTTCTTTCTTTTTGTCTTTGCACAGCTTGTTGTCTTTTGCACACTGGTTGGACACCCAAGTTGGAGCTGTCTTTCATTGATTCTATAATACTTATTATTCTTTTATGGATTTATTGTGTATGCCCACAAGAAAATGAATCTCTGGGTTGTAGATGGTAACATATATATACTTTGATAATAAATTTACTTTGAACTTTGAAGACTTCTAAGAATCCAGCTATGAATTTCTGAAATGCTTAGAAGCATCCACATTGGTCAGATATTTTGATACGTGTCAAAGTCTGAGGATGCAACTTAGCTGGCTGCCAAAGAAATTTTATTTTAGGGTTTCAGTGAGTGAGACTTACTCTATCCCTTCCCGGGCATTTTGTTTAGTGATTGAACCAATTTGTGTCATGCTGGGCCTCACTTTGAGAATCATATCACATTGGGATCACAAGTCAACTCTGAGTGATCTGTGCAAGTTGAGTCTGGTCTTTCTCTATAAGTGTACCATTGACCTAGACTCAAAATTCAGGCCAGAGCTTTACTGAATTAGTGGTTAGTCCTCTCCCTTTGAGTCAGAACATTATGGTTTGAAAACAGAAACACTCG
Source organism: Mobula hypostoma (assembly GCF_963921235.1). Taxonomy (NCBI): domain Eukaryota; kingdom Metazoa; phylum Chordata; class Chondrichthyes; order Myliobatiformes; family Myliobatidae; genus Mobula; species Mobula hypostoma. The sequence continues at coordinate 108,442,625 of NC_086106.1, read as the reverse complement.
ACAAATTTGGCAGTATTTGTAAGAAGGGAATCAAGATAAGCATTTAAAATTGAAGACTTTTCATTAGAATTGGGAAAGAGAAAAATGAGTAGGTTTTATGCTGCAGAGATGAAGGCGGGGTGATGGTGGTGAAGGGGGTGGAAGTGGATTTAGCTTTTAGAAATGATCGGGACAAAGATGATGACAGTAAAGCCAGACCACATAGATGAATGTAGGGAATTAGATAGACATTTCTTTACTTCTTCTTCTTTTTGTTTTATGGCGGTTGGCGACCAGTTTTCAGTGCATTACCGCCACCTGCTAGACTTCTTGTGTTTCAACCAAATATGTCCTGGAGTTCTCTACTTTAGACAATCTAGTTCAGCCTGCAGTTCTCTATTAGCATTACTCTGTAGTTGCAATTCCTCGTGAATGCTTAATGTGCTCATTAGATAATGCCGCAAACTGCTATTCTTCCCTAATTTTGTCACGTTTTCGTGTGGTTGCATTACTTCAATTACATTGATTTCATCTACATCACTTGTAAGACTCAAATTGTCTTGTTAAAGAACAGTAATTATCGCACGTTATACTTTTATAATTGCTGTTTTTCCAAGTCTATCTGCTTTTTCAGGTTTTCCTTTTCTTGGATCATAGTCTGCAGTTGTTCACTGAGACCTCGGAGTTCCTCTTCATTTGCTTCCATGTTTTCATTTTATAATCTGAATGTAGATAATTCACTTTGCCACAAATTCCTTTTCCTTTTGTATCCTTGTAATAATTTCCTCCATTTTCCAATCTCTTTCCAACTCACTGTTGTTCTTGTCAGGTACTTCTATTTGTTGTTGGAGTTCTGCACATTTACCCCGGGCTTCAACCATAAAATCTGAGGATTTTCCTTAAATTCTGAAACATTTCTTAAATTCTTGACCATTTGCGATAAATATACTGCCATTAAGATTCCATCTCCCCTGCCTGTGAACTGTTGGATCCTCCATTCAGCGTTTGCCATAGCTGGATGCATCAGCAAGGGAGATGAGGCTGAGTACAGGGCTATGGTAGGAAACTTTGTCACATGGTGTGAGCAGAATTATCTGCAGCTTAATGTGAAAAAGACTAAGGAGCTGGTGGTAGACCTGAGGAGAGCTAAGGTACCGGTAACCCCTGTTTCCATCCAGGGGGTCAGTGTGGACATGGTGGAGGATTACAAATACCTGGGAATACGAATTGACAATAAACTGGACTGGTCAAAGAACACTGAGGCTGTCTACAAGAAGGGTCAGAGCCATCTCTATCTCCTGAGGAGACTGAGGTCCTTTAACATCTGCCGGACAAGGCTGAGGATGTTCTACGAGTCTGTGGTGGCCAGTGCTATCGTGTTTGCTGTTGTGTGCTGAGGCAGCAGGCTGAAGGTAGCAGACACCAACAGAATCAACAAACTCATTCGTAAGGCCAGTGATGTTGTGAGGATGGAACTAGACTCTCTCACGGTGGTGTCTGAAAAGAGGATGCTGTCTAAGTTGCATGCCATCTTGGACAATGTCTCCCATCCACTACATAATGTACTGGGTGGGCACAGGAGTACATTCAGCCAGAGACTCATTCCACCAAGATGCAGCACAGAGCGTCATAGGAAGTCATTCCTGCCTGTGGCCATCAAACTTTACAACTCCTCCCTTGGAGGGTCAGACACCTTGAGCCAATAGGCTGGTCCTGGACTTATTTCATAATTTACTGGCATAATTTACATATTACTATTTAACTATTTATGGTTCTATTATTATTTATGGTGCAACTGTAACGAAAACCAATTTCCCCCGGGATCAATAAAGTATGACTATGACTATGAATATGACTATTCTTTGACTTCTTCCCACTTAATCCCTTTAATACCAAGATACTTTTCTGCAGACTTGACGATAATTTTAATTTTCTCAGTTCTTTTGCTTGTTTGTTCTGAACAATTAATTGCATCCACCATAAAAAGCATGAAATCCTTTCTACTCATTAATAGTGTATCCTCATTTTTCATATTACAGCTCTCACAATTCTCCAGTTTATTATTCCCTGTATTTGTTTGCTTGACAGCATTTTTTCCATCAAATTCTTTCACTGCCTCTGCATAACTGATTCCTTGAGTTACTTTTACATATTGTATCTCAGCTGCCTTCTTGCTATAAATGCACCCTCGATAAGCTGCGCTGTGTTCCTCGCCACAATTGCAGCATTTCAGCCTAGCTCCAGCTTCACATTTCCCATATTCATGTTCTCCAGCACACCTCTCACATCTTTGTTTTCCTCTGCAGACCGCCACAATGTGTCCGAATTTCTGAGATTTATAGCATCTTAAAGGCGGTGGTATATATATTCTAACCGCATAACACATATACCCTAAGTAAACGTTAGTTGGCAATCTCTCTTCATCAAAGTTAATCATTACCGATAAACTATCACACTTTTTCCCGTTTCTTGTAACTTTCAAACATTTGGCCTCAATAATTTTTGCTCCTTTTATGTTCTGTTTAATCTCATCCATAGTAACTTTTGCTGGTAGTCCCGAAATAACTCCTCAGGTCCACTTTCTATTGTTGGGTATTGAGCATTATACTTCTTTGCTGTTTATTTTATATAACCTTATCACTTTACCTTGCTGAGCACTATCCCAACAAATCACTGATAGCGATCCATTTGGTAAAATCTTTGCTCCTTTAATCTCGCCTATAATTTTGTTGAGCATCTTCGTCAAACGAATCGGGTTCCAATCACCAAAAGACGCCCCGTCCTCACTTAGTTTTATAATTGCTTTAATCTCATCCTCTTTCCATTGTTTTGCTGTCCTGTTTTGCTCATCTGCCGACTCCTCAGAGTTTGATATCCTGTAGCTCTGCTTTCTTTTCTCCCTCTTTCCGTTCTGTTCCTCTTTCCCGCCGACCTCCATCTCTAGTTCACTTCCACTCTCGCCAAAAACTTCCTTCAACACCTTGGCTCTTTCCTTGATGTTCTCTCTCTCCGCCATTTTCCAGTCACAACTCGACTCCTGGATCAGCCTGTCTCTCCAAACCCCATTTCTTTATCCCTGTTAAATTTTGCAAATAGTCAAGCCAAGTTTATTCCCATTTAACTATATACATGTATATAACGTATAGAAATGTGACAACGTTTCTTTGAACCAGCACAGTAGTACACATAACACACATAGCATACGGTAACTTAAGGATAAAATCTACAGATGAATCATGCATAAATGACAAACTGAAGTGCATCAATTTTAAATAATGAAAGTTACAGAACAGATTAACCAGAGACATTTTGAATACAATGCAGCAGGGAGTTCAGAAGCCTAATGGCCTGGGGGAAGAAACTGTTTCTCATTCTGACTGTTCTTGTTTTTATGCAGCGTAGTTTCCTGCCTGATGATAAAAAGTCAAAAAGGAGGCTGGATGGTTAATAATACTAAGGGTCCTGTGTACGCAACTCTCCTGATAAATGGCCCTGATGCATGGTAGGGAGATCCCACACTGTTCTCACAGTCCTTTGTAGGGACTTTGGGTCCAATGCTCGAGTACTCCCACACCAAATGGAGATGCAACTTGTCACGATGCTCTCAATGGTGCTTCTGTAAAATGCAGTTAAGATGGGGGGTGGGAGCCATGCTTGGATGTCTTCAGGGATGTCTGACTTGCCTAGCAGGACATTCAGTACTATTTAACAATATCCATAGTGGACAGCTAGTGGCAGAAATGGCCCAACAGAGAAAACAAGTTACCTCAAGGTGGCTAAAAAATTAACACTGATGTGCTTAGATGGAAGATATTTGTTTCTCAGACTTGCATTGAGCCTCATTGAATAGTGCAGAAGGCCAAAAGTTGGCCAGAGACCAGAAGGCCATGAGGTATAAGAGCAGAATTAGGCCATTCAGCCCATCGAGTCTGCTCCACCATTCAATCATAGCTGATTTATTTTCGCTCTTAACACCATTGTCCTGCCTTTACCCATACATTCTTACTAATTATGTACTTATCAGAATCAGGTTTAATATCACTGGCATATGTCATGAAATTTGTGACAGCAGTACGGTGCAATACATAATAAAAATACTATAAATTATATCATAAATTAAATTAGCACAAAAAGAGAGAGTGGAAAAATAGGGAGATAGTGTAAATTCAGAAATCCGATGGCAGAGGGGAAGAAGCTGTTCCTAAAGTGTTGAGTGTGTGTCTTCACGCTCCTGTGCCTCTTCCTTGATGGCAGCAATGAGAAGAAGATGTCCTGGTTGATGGGGTTCCTTAATGATGGATGCCAACTTTTTGAGGCATCGCCTTTTGAGGATGGGGAGGCTACTGGAGCTGGCTGATTTTGGAATTTTCTGCAGTGGGCTTCTTTTCTGATCCTGTGCAATGGTCACTCCATTCCAGACGGTGATGCAACCAGTTAGAATGCTCTCCACATACATTTGCCAGTCTTTGGTGATATACTGAATCTCCTCAAACCCCTAATGAAGTAGCTGTCATGCCTTTTTTGTAATTGCATTAACATGTTGAGTCTAGGATAGATCTTCAGAGATGTTGACACCCAGGAACTTGAAACTGCTCACTTTTTCCACTTCTGGTGACGACTGGTGTGGGTTCCCTTGACTTCCCCTTCCTGAAATTCACGGTCAGTTCCTTAATCTTACCGACATTGAGTACAAGGCTGTTATTGGTGACACCACTCAGCCTAGCTGATCTATCGTACTCCTCATCACCATCTGAAATTCTGCCAACAATACTTGAGTCATTGGCAATGATGCAATGACTTGGTCTCCACAGCTGTCCGTGGCAATAAATTCCACAGTTTCACCATCTGCTGGCTAAAAGAAAATCCTCCTCATAACTTTTGTAAAGGGATGTTATTCTATTCTGAGGCAGTGTTCTTTGCTCCTAGGGTCTTCCACTATTGGACACATCCCCTTGACTTCCACTTTATCCAGGCCTTTTAGTATTCCGTAGGTTTCAATGAGATTTCCCCGCATTCTTCTGAACTCCATCAAATGCTCCTCATACATTAAGTTTCATTCCTGAGATTATTCTTGTGAACCTCGGCCGGACCCTCTCCAATGAGCACATCCTTTGTTAGATTTGGACTCAGAATCAGAATCAGGTTTAATATCACTGGCAAATGTTGTGAAATTTGTTAACTTAGCGGCAGCTGTACAATGAAATAGACTATAAACATAGAGAAAAAAATCAATGAATGACAGTAAGTATATACACTGCCTATAGAAAGCATTCACACCACCCCCACCCCCAGAAGTTTTCATGTTTTATTGTTTTACAGCATTGAATCACAGTGGATTTGATTTGTCTTTTTTGACACTGATCAACTTTCTGTCAAATTTCGTGTCAAAATTAATTTCTACAAATTGGTCTAAATTTATTACAATTATGAAACACAAAATAATTGATTGCGTAAGTATTCACACCCTTTCAGTATTTAGTAGATGCACCGTTGGCAGAAATTACAGCCTTGAGTCTGTGTGGATAGCTGTCTAACAGTTTGCACAACTGCAGTTATTTCCAGTTCTTCTTTACAAAATTGCTCAAGCTCTGTCAGATTGCATGGGGATTGTGACTGAACAGCCCTTTTCAAGTTCAGCCACAAATTCTCAATTGGATTGAGGACTGGACTCTGACTTGGCCACTCCAGGACATAAACTTTCTTGTTTTTAAGCCATTCCTGTGTAGCTTTGGCTTTATGCCTAGGGTCACATCAAGTCCTTGGAGCGCTTCCACATAAGCTGCCTCCAGCGCATCCTGGGAATTACCTGGAGTGCCTCACACTGAAATACTTGTAAAGACCAACTGCAGGAGTGTTGAGGCCATGATCACCCAGCGTCAGCTGCAGTGGTTGGGGCACGTGATAAGGATGCCCCCATGTCGGCTACCCCGCAGAGTGTTATACGGCCAGCTACATCATGGTCGACGCTCAGCTGGAAGGCCGAAGAAGCGCTGCAAGGATCAGATGAAGAATGCTTTAAGGAAGTGCAAGATCAGACCCAAGGACCTGGAGGATGTTGCTGCTGACCGTACCACTTGGTGACAGCTGCATAGGGATGGGGTTAGTATTTTGGAGATGGAAAGAACAACCAGAAGACAGCAGAAGAGAGCCAGGAGAAATGCAGCCATGGTTGCCACCACTACCACATATACATGTCCCACCTGCAATAGAGCTTGTGGGTCCAGGATAGAACTGTATAGTCATCAAAGATCTCACCGTTAAAGGAGCGGACGTCGTTATTGGATTTCGATGGACAACCGAAGAGAGAGAGAAGATGCTTAGGGTCATTGTCTTGCTGAAAAACAAATCCTCTCCCAAGTTGCAGTTCTCTTGCAGACGGCATCAGAATTTCCCTGTATTTTGCTGTATTCATTTTACCCTGTACCTTCACAAGCTTTCCAGGGCCTGCTGCAGTGAAGCATCCCACAGCATGATGCAGCCACAACCATGCTTCACAGTAGGGATGGTGTGTTTTTGATGATGTGCGGTGTTTGGCTTACATCAAACATAGCATTTAGTCTGATGGCCAAAAAGCTCAATTTTGGTTTCATCAGACCATAGAACCTTCTTCCAGTTGACTTCAGGGTCTCCCACGTGCCTCCTGGCCAACTCTAGCCGAGATTACATGTGAGTTTTTTTCAATATTGGCTTTCTCTGTCTCACTCTTCCATAAAGCTGCAACTGGTGAAGCACTGGGACAATAGTTGTTGTATGCTCAGTCTCTCCCATCTGTCACAGGTCTCCAAAAACAAATCTCCATTTAACTAATTATGTGACTTCTAAAACTGACTGGCTGCACCAGTGATGATTTGGTGTGTCATTTTAAAGGGGGTAAATATGTATGCAATCAATTATTTTGAGTTTAATATTCGTAATTAATTTAGATCTCTTTGTAGAGATCAGTTTTCACTTTGACACGTAAGTCTTTTTCTGCTGATCAGTGTCAAAAAAGCCGATTTAAATATATTGTGATTTAATGTTGTAAAACAACAATAAAACATGAAAACTTCCTGGGGGGGGGGTGAATATTTTTTTAAAGGCACTGTATATGCATATTAAATAGTTAAACTAAAAATAATGCAAATACAGGAATAATTAAAAAAGTGAGGTAGTGTTCATGGACTCGAGGTCCATTTAAAAATCGTACAGCAGAGGAGGTGAAGCTGTTTCTCAATTGCTGAGTGTGTATCTTCAGACTTCTGTAGCTCCTTCCTGACAGTAACAAAAAGGAGAGGGCATGTCCTGGGTGATGGGAACTCTAAATGCCCAGAGAAAGTGGAATGGTGATTTTAAGTGGCATAGGCAGCAGAAAACTCCAAACTCTGAACTTGACTGCTCTACCGAGCAATCACCTAACCAGTGTCTGCTGTCTCCAGTGATGAGGAGAGCACATTGTGAACATCCACTGCAGCTGTGTTTTCAAATCCCATTCGAGCAAAGAACAAAGTCAGATAAACATTCTAATGCAAAGTAGACGGAATAGGGTTGCAGCTGGAGGTGATTCATGAAGCATTAATATTTAATATTTCACAAAGAATGGTGCAATGCAGATAATATCATGTGAGTTGTGAGTTGGCACATTGGCCGTCCACATACTGTAATCAGTCCTTTCATGCATTATCAAAAGAATGCATGATAAGGAAGTTAAGCTAATTCTTCAAACACTGAGTACTTTCTTCTTCAGGTTGGAGGAACAACATCTTATATTCCGTCTGGGTAGCCTCCAACCTGACGGCATGAACATCGACTTCTCTAACTTCCGCTAATGCCCCACCTCCCCCTCGTACCCCATCTGTTACTTATTTTTATACACACATTCTTTCTCTCACTCTCCTTTTTCCTCCCTCTGTCCCTCTGAATATACCCCTTGCCCATCCTTTGGGTTCCCCCCCCACCTCCTTGTCTTTCTTCCCGGACCTCCTGTCCCATGATCCTCTCGTATCCCTTTTGCCAATCACCTGATCAGCTCTTGGCTCCATCCCTCCCCCTCCTGTCTTCTCCTATCATTTTGGATCTCCCCCTCCCCCTCCAGCTTTCAAATCCCTTACTCACTCTTCCTTCAGTTAGTCCTGACGAAGGGTCTCGGCCTGAAACGTCGACTGCACCTCTTCCTAGAGATGCTGCCTGGCCTGCTGCGTTCACCAGCAACTTTTATGTGTGTTGCTTGAATTTCCAGCATCTGCAGAATTCCTGTTGTTTGTACTTTCTTCTTCAATATGTTCACACACTGCTGATTATGATGACAACGTTCAGTTGGATTATGTCTTAGGATCTTTAAATATGTTTACAATTTATGGTCATCGTTGTGCCTGTGCACAACTACACATCAATTAAGTAAAAGCTCGCATGTGCGAGATGGCTTTCACTGGTGTATTTGTATTCACATTGCACTGAGAGAGAGAGACCAATGCACATGCATAGACAACAGATCCATATGGAGTTCTAAAGGGAGGGGGGTGGTCATTGCTCTAAAAGAAATAGATCCATACATTACACTTCCTCCCCCTTTCTAAAAATGAAACATAAAACTGTATATGTACAAAGCATTACATTTCCTTTTCACAACCCATATCCCAAATAGACATGGTTTCACAATAACAGTCTATAACTAACTTCATAGTTCTAAAGTTTCAGTCTTTTGGGTGGCACTATGTTTCTTTCAGGATAGCTCCTTTGGACTTCTCGTATGGCATCAGGTTTGGCAGGTATCTTGTTAACGATAATGTTCTCATTGTGCCGCTGAACCTGTGAAGCACCATCAGGTTTGGTGGGTGTCTTGTCTAAGACCATGTTCTTGGTTTTCCGCGTCATGTTGCTGTCAGTGACATCATCACCAAGAGGCAAGTCCAATGACTGTAGTGTGTCGGTCTGTTTGGATGTGGTCGACTCAGGTGTGTCCTTCAGCTGAGCATCCAGTATCTGGTCCATGTGACATCTCCATGTCTGATCTCCAAAATCCACTGTGTACATCAGTGGTCCAGTTCTTGTAGCTATCCTATTGGGTGTCCATTTGTCTTCTCGGTAATCACACACTAGGACTTTCTGTCCAATCTCAAGGCTCTTTGCTGCTCACTTGGCAACTGGCTTGACTATTTATTCTGCACTTTCCTCCGTAGATCTGGTTTCAGGAGGTCCATGTGAGATCTCAGATTCCTGCTCATGAACAGTGTTGCAGGTGTTTGATTTATTGTCACATGAACAGAGTTCTGATACACAAAGAGGAAGTTGTCCACCTTGTGCTGTAGAGAAATGTCCTTCTTGTTCATCGCTTTACTAGACTTCTTGAGGATTTGGATAAACCTTTCAGTTAACCCATTCGTTGCTGGGTGATGAGGAGCTGACTTGAAATGTCTGATGCCATTTTCCTTCATGAACAGTCAGAATTCTTCTTACACGTATTGTGGTCCATTGTCACTCACAATTTGTTCTGGTAAGCCATTTCTGGCAAAGATGGTCCTCAGAGTGGAGACAGTGGTTGACTTCATTGGTGTAACCTCTGGCCACTTTAAATGAGCATCGATAGCAATCAGAAACGTGGAGTTTTTGCCATGGTGATGCCAGTCACTCCCACGGGTGCAATATTGCTTATGGCGGTGCATTTTGAACTTCTTGGTATCTCAAACAGCATTTGGCCAAGCTTTCAATCTGTTTATCTATTCCTGGCCACTGCACATAGTTCCAGTGAGCCTCTTCATCTTGACTGTACCCAGGTTTCCTTCATGCAGATTCTCTAACATTCTGCTGCACAGTTTAGAGGGAAACACAACACGAGATCCACACATCAGCGTTCTTTGATAGACTGACAGTTGGTCTCATCTCGCTGAGAACTCTGGAAACATAGGGCTACCATGAGCTGGCCATCCTTGCATGGTGATGTCATAGACTTTTGACAATATCAGGTCATTCCTTGTTTCTCTTTGTATTTCAGAATTTGTTACTGGCAACTGGTCCACCAATGCAGTGTGGAACATATCTGCTGGGTCACAGTGTGAAGACTTTTCTTCTTCAGTTGCCAGCAGTGGAAGACGTAACAAGCCATCAGCATTGCTGTGTTGTTTGGTGCCCTTGAACTCTATGTCATAAGAGTGGGCTCCTAGGAAATTGTGCCCAACGTTGTAACCGGGTAGCAGTCATCACTGGAATTCTCTTCCTGGGATTGAAAATAGACACGAGGGGCTGGTGATGTGTCACTAGTGTAAATTTTTCTCCATAGAGGTAATGTAGGTGGAACTTCTTTACTCCCCATACTGGACTTAGGGCTTCTTCAGTCGATCTGTGCGTAGTTGCGTTCTGAACTCGTCAGTGATCTTGAAGCAAAAGCATTTGGGCATTCAGACCCATCTTTCACAGTGTGTGACAAAATGGCTCCAATGCCATAAAGGGGCGCATTGGATGCCAGTCTGATGGGCAGAGATCGGTCATAATGGGTTATCAGTTCATCGGATGTTATTTGTCTCTGTTTCCTTGAAAGCTCTTTCTCATTGCTCTGACCATTCCCACTTTGCTCACGTCTATACCAATGCGTTCAATGGTCCACCACACATCAAACAGCTGAGTGAGATAATAATTTATCTTATAAAAATATTCACAATGGAATTCTCCAGATATCTTTCCCAACTTTCCCTTAAAGTGAAGAGTCAATAAAACAAAAACAGTTCAAGTTGTTATATTGCAAATGATGAGTGTCTCCAGGACCCTACACAACAAGAAAGATGTGCTTTCATTGGAGAGGGAATTAAACTTAAAGGGTCTAAAATTATGAGTGGCTTAAAGAGAATGAATAGGCACAACTTAATGATCTTGTCAGAGGGGTCAAAAACCAGGGACCATAGATTTGAAATAATTGGAGAAGTATTAGAGAAAAATGAAGACAATTTATTTTCGCTTGAAAATTTCTAGGGAGCTGAATCTCACTGCTTGAAAGGGTGTTGAAAGCCCAACCTTATTGTGTTCAAAGCACACTTGAAGAGCTGTAACCAAGGCCACAGATAATGTGGAAAGGTAGGTTTCATCACAATGGGCTGATTAACCTCCGTTGTGCCAGGTGTTTCAATGAACTGCTCAAATGTTTACCCAAATTTTTCTTTTATGCTACGTGAACAGATCTTCTGTATTTGCTGGTGACTTCTACTTTACTACTCCTGGCACAAACTCTATTCATATTACAATGAGCTATTTGCCACAAAATATTGGTGTACTATGTGAGCATTGATAGTTTCACACTGCAGCAGTAAAACACTTTGCAAGTTTTGGTTCAGATATATCCCGAGACCAGAGAACATTTAGAAATTAGCACAGAAATGTTGAAAGGGAAATTTCCAGGTGCAGTGAAAACAGTTATGAGCATTCATTAACCCAGATTTCATCAGTTTGCATGAAAAAATAGTTGATTCTGTGGGATGAATGAGGAAAATGTTAGGTTGAATCGGAGGTCCAGAAGTCGCGGCCCACTAGGTGGAGGCGAGTGTTTGGTTTGCTGTTGTTGTTCTGTTGCTTGTTGTGTTCTGTGTTCTGTCGAGTATTACGGGCATCGTGGATTTCTCCTTCTGGAGCCATGAATATCGATATCTGCTTCTGGCAAACAAATTTAACCACTCCCCTCCTCCTCTATTCTCCCCTCAGACTTTTTACCTCTTCTCACCGGCCTATTACTCCTCCCTGGGTCCCCTCCACCTTCCCTTTCTCCCATGGTCCACTCTCCTCTCCTATCAGTTTCCTTCTTCTCCAGCCATTGACCTTTCCTCCCCACCTGGTTTCATGCATCACCTTCCATCTAGGCTCCTTCCCCCACCCCCGCCCCCGCCATTTTTATTTTGGTATCTCCTCCTTCATTCTTAGTCCTGAAGAAGTCGACTATCTATTCATTTCCTTCATTTCCATAGATGCTGCCTGACCTGCTGATTTGCTCCAGCACTCTGTGTGTGTGTGTGTGTGTGTGTGTGTGTGTGTGTGTGTGTGTTGCTTTAGATTTCCAGCTTCTGCAGACTTTCTCATGTTTTGGCATCAGAATGTGAGGCAATACTTGCAGGTTGCCCCCAGCACAACCTCGGGTGTGTTGGTTGTTAATGCAAACAATGCTTTTCACCATATGTTTTGATGCATGCATAAAATATAAACGTGAATCTTGAAAGGCTTGTTGCATTTTGGCCTAGTGAAAGGTGAATGAAAGTAATTAAACTGGCCAAGCACAAAAACAAAATAGATCAGCAAGACATCTGCAACTTGTTATAATTGGAGCTTTCCACTTGGAGGGAATGCGTGCTAAGAAAATCAGTACTTAAATTATTTAAAGAAAGTTGCCAGTTGGTCAACACCTGCTTTCAATATGCTTTTTATCTTGTTCCCTCAGTGCTCTTAGATAGTTAAGTGACCATTGAATACCACCTTGTGCAGCCCTCTCTGTTTTTATTAAATTCCTAAATCTGTTGTTAATCATCTGTATATTCTTCAGTGAGACTTTTAATTAGCAACAGCAGTTATCCTGGCTTTTTCCAGCAGAAATGATTCAATTGCAATCAGTGATCTGCATTAGGGCTTCAGGGAGAGAAGGTGATACAGAGCACTATTTATTAGACGTTAAGAGCACACAACATATGAACAAAATTAGGCCATTCAGTCTACCATTCCACCTACTCTGCCATTCCATCATGGCTGATTTATTATCCTTCTCAACCCATTCTCCTGCTTTCCCCCTGTAACATCTGATGCTTTTACTTATCAGGAACCTATCAACCTGCATTTTAAATATACCCAGTCACTTGGCCTCCACAGTGTCTCTGACAATGAATCCCACAGATTCACCATTCTATCACTATAAGAATTCCTCTTCATCTTCTATCTCTCATAGAGGGAATGTCCTTGTATTCTGAGGCTGTGCCTTCTGGTCCTGGACTCCCCGACTATAGGAAACATCCTCTCTATGCCCACTCTATCTAGGCCTTTCCATATTCACCCTCATCATTCCCCCTCATTCTTCTAAACTCAAGCAAGTACAGGCCCAGAGCCATCAAATGCTGTTCATATTTTAACTTCCATTGCCGGGACCATTCTCGTGAACCTCCTCTCCAATGACTGCACATCCTTTCTTAGATAAATGGCCCAAGACTGCACACAATACTCCAAGTGCGGTCTGACCAATGCCTTTTAAAGCCTCAGCTTAACCTTTGATTTTATATTCTAGTCCTCTCGAAAAGAATATCATCATTGCATAGAAACATAGAAAACCTACAGCACAATACAGGCCCTTTGGCCCACAAAGCTGTGCCGAACATGTACTTTAGAAATTACCTAGGGTTACCCATAGCTCTCTATTTTTCTAAGCTCCATGTACCTAATCAGGAGTCTCTTAAAAGACCCTATCATATCCGCCTTCACCACCGTCACCAGCAGCCCATTCCACGCACTCACCACTCTCTGTGTAAAAAAACCCAACTTACCCTGACATCTCCTCTGTACCTACTTCCAAGCACCTTAAAACTGTGCCCTCTTGTGTTAGCCATTTCAGCCCTGGGAAAAAGCCTCTGACTATCCACACAATCAATGCCTCTCATCATCTTATACACCTAATTGCATTTGCCTTGCTCACCACTGCCTTCACCTGCAAACTAACCTTCAAGGAATCCTGTACGAAGACTCCCAAGACACTTTGCACTTCTAATTTCTGAATTTTCTCTCTGTTTAGAAAATAATGTATGCCTTTATTCTTTGTATCAAAGATCATGACTATACAGTTCCTGACACGGTATTCCATTGCATATCCTTTGCCCATTCTCCTCATCTGTCTAAGTCCTTCTGCTGACTCTCTGTTTCCTCAACACCACCTTTCCTTCCACCTATCTTAATATCATCAGCAAACTTGTCTAAAAAGCTATCCATTCTGTCATCTAAATCATTGACATTTAACAGGAAAAGAAGTGGTCCCTAGACCAACCCCTGTGGAACACCACTAGTCACCAGCAGCTGATCAGAAAAGGCTCCCTTTATTCCCACTCTTTGGCTTCTGCCAATCAGCCAGTCTTCTATCCATGCTAGTATCTTTCCTGTAATATCATGAGCACTTACTTGTAAAGCAGCCTCTTGTATAGCATCTTGTCAAAGGCCTTCTGAGATTTCTAAGGATGGTACATCCACTGATTCTCTTTTGTCTATCCTACATGTTATTTCCTCAAAGAATTCCAACAGATTTGTCAGTCAAGACTTTCCCTTAAGGAAACCATGCTGACCTCTGCCTATATTATCATGTACCTCCAAAAACCCTGAAACTTCACTGTTAATACTGGACTCCAACATCTTGCCAGCCACTGAAGTCAGGCTAACTTAAGTCTATACTGGCCTTTCTGTCTTTTGTCTCCCAACCATTCTTAAAAAGTGGACTGACATTTGCAGTTTTCCAATCTTCCAGAATCTAATGGTTCTTGAAAGACCGCTGGTAATGCTTCCACAATCTCTTTAGCTACCTCTTTTAGAATCCTGATCTTTAGTTCATCTGGTCCAAGTGACCTTTCAGCTTCCCATGTACCTTCTCCTTAATAACAGCAACCACACTCACTAAAGCCCGCTGGCATTCTGGTATTATAAGATTATACTTGTAGATATGGGACTGAGCTAAGCTATCAGGTGTACATGGATTCTCATCACATGCAGCGTGTAGGATTAATCAGGTTGTGGCCATCAAGGTATGTATCCATTGCAGAAGCAGATCTAAAGAGTAGCATTGACCTACCTGAAATAATAATACTCATTGTTTCAACAGGGCTATCACAGGGGAGCCATTCTGAGGTCTGCCATTGAAGAGCCGTGGCCTGACATTATTCAGATTCAAAATGTATTCAGCTGGTAGTTATTGCATTAACCAGTTGACCTGTTTTGGTTAAAACAAGTCAGTGAAGTATTCCGCTACATCACTGAATCAATCCAGAGCAATTGATTCCAAGCAACTTGGAGTGATAAATCATAAACAAGAAAATACCTGCAAATGCTGGAAATCCAAGCAACACACATAAAGTGCTGGAGGAGCTCAGAAGGCCAGGCAGCATGTATGGAAAAGAGTAAACAGTGAGAGAGGGAAATAGGAATGGGAAATGGTGAAGGGAGAGGGGCATTACCAGAAAAAGCAGCATCTCCTGGTGGTCACCTATTTTAATTCCACTTCCCATTACCATTCCGACATGTCAGTCCACGGCCTCCTCTACTGCCACGATGAGGCCACACTCAGGCTGGAGGAGCAGCACCTTGTATTCCGTCTGGGTAGCCTCTAACCTGATAGCATGAACATCGATTTCTCGAACTTTCAGTAATGCCCCTCCTCTTCACCATTCTCCATTCCCATTTCCCTCTCTCACATGCCCATCACCTTCTGATGCTCCTCCCCCTTTCCTTTCCTCCATGGCTTCTGCCCTCTCCAATCAAATTCCCCCTTCCCCAGCCCTTTATCTTTCTCACCAATCGACTTACCAGCTCTTTATTTCACTGCCCCCCACCACCTCCCAGTTTCACTTACTCCTACTACCTTGTATTTCTTCCTCCCCTCCCCCCACTTGCTTGCTCTGACTACTTATCTTTTTTTTCCTCCAGTCCTTATGAAGGGGCTCGGCCCAAAATATGGTCTGTTTACTCTTTTCCATAGATGCCGCCTGGCCTGCCGAGTTCTTCCAGCATTTTGTCAGTGTGATAAGTGATATTTATTTTTTAAAATCTGGCATCTTTCATTCTCATAGAAAGGTTTTCATTCCCTAGCCTGGAAATACTGACAGTCAGATTCTATGCTGTGGTGGCAATGTACTTGGTGGGTCAATGGACTCATGATTCACCTGCTTTGTTGAAACACCAATGTTGTACATCAAGATTTATGGAGCAAAGATAAGGAAACAAAGGGTTTATTGAAAAGCAAAGTTGTATTCATAACATTTACAGCATTGTGCCAACCTGTTAGATGGGTATCTGCCCTATGCCTGATCATATTTGCAACGGGCTAGAACCAAACAGCTGCTGGCTGTTCAAGATCTAATCCAGGGATTTAAGAAATGACAACAAATAGAATTTTTATTCTCTGATGATCCACCTTTACCTGAAATAAGAGGGTACAATAGTTTAACCTAATGTCTGACACAACAACCTCCCATACCCTGTCTCTCTTTCTGTCATGTTTGACCCCACATTTCGTAGATTCTTTGATGGTTAATCCAACAATCCAGAGACTAGCAGCTTCTGCAGCTCACCTTTATGATAAATCTGTCAAAGTCTTCTGTTCACTGAGCAGATCACTCTCTCCTGATGAGAATGTCTCCATGCCATGAAGCCATCCTGTTAAGGCCATAATCATCAGATTTCCCTTTGATCTCTGAATAAAGTTTTGGCTACGCAACTGCTCTTGTGTCTTTTCATGCTCTCAATCCTGCATGATACTTCACCAGTGTGTAGGAACTCATCTCACATGTAATTCATCTATGTCTATCTTGTGTCAGTCTTGCATTGCCTTGGTGCGATTTTAGTAGATCGCTGCTTTGCAATTTGATTCCACACCAGGTAAGAAAATCCATCAGGTGAATCTACATATCTGACTTTACTCATCCATTCTCTCTCCATTATCACATCATTGTTAATGAATGAACTAACCTGTTCATTGTCATGAAGGAACTCCCATTCTGTTGGATCATTGACTGCTGTCACCCCAAGGAGACTTCATGAGAATTATTATTTTTCTTAAGAGTTTATGAATGGTACTTACCCCAGTAACAATCAAAGGTTCAAAAAGATTCAAAGTAAATTTATTGTCAAAATACATATACAAGAAAGGACCTTATACTTTCCCGGTGTTAATGACGAATAAACTCTTCTTGGGCTTCCAGCCGGGTACAGATATCAATTATAACTGATGTTTCGATGATAAAATACGTATATGTCACCATATACGACCCTGAGATTCATTTCCTTTCAGGCATTCACGGTAAATGCAAAGAAACACAACAGAATCAATGAAAAACTGCACGCAAGGATGGACAAAGAACCATTGTGCAAAATACAACAAATTGTACAAATACAAAGAAGAAAGAAAAAAAAGCAGAATAATAAATAAATAAATACATACATACATACATACATACATATTGAGAACATAAGCTGTACAGCCCAAGAAAGTGAGTCCATAGGTTGTAGAATCGTTTCATTGTTGGGACGAGCAAAGTTTTCCCCTCAGATTCAAGAATTTAAGCATTCATATTTTCAGAAGCACTGGGGAATGAACGCAGACCTGTTGGAGTGAATATTGTTATTTTTCAGTGAACTTAAGAGTCGTGTGAACAGCCAAGCCATAGGGTGTATGGAAGAAATCACTTAGTTAAACTTCATTAAATATGTGTCGGCCTTTCTTGTTTCTTCTTCAGCTCGCTGTTCTTTAGAAGATCATTACAGAGACCCATGGGTCTTCACAGCATGTTGGGTCTTAAATTTAGTCTGCTTGTGCATGCTATATATGGCCAACAACGTTGCATTTACCATACAGTTGTCAGGACCCTTTTCTTTGGATACTATCATATTTCCTATAGGCTTGGCTACAAATCCATGATTGAAGTTACAGGTACTGTAGTTTCGAAAAGCTAAATATGGGGCTCTTTACTGTCAGGAATATTGAATGTCTGAATTCGATTTCTTGCAATGCTGTGCTTTTTTTTTGTGCCTGGAATGAAAACGATTTTGGATCTAGTGACAGAGATGTTGTTTTCAATGAAAACATTTATTTCTCCTTTTAACTGACATCATTGATTTGCATAAAGAATTTGATGCTTAGGCATGGACAGCTGAAGACAAGGCTGCTAATTTTATCAGGGAAGAACAACAGACCAGAATTCAAATTGATATCCACACTCCTGGAATAGCTTCTTCCCCAACATCATCCGATTGCTGAATGGTCCAAGAACCCATGAACACTACCTCATAATTTCTTTTTTGCACTATTTATTTAGTTTTCCAACTTTGTAACTTAGCTTTTTTTGGCTTGTACTGTACTACTGCCGCAAAACAACAAACTTCATGTCATATAAGACACTGATAATAAATTTGATTCTGATTCTAAAATAAGAATATTGAGCTAAGTCCCAATATAAATAAGGCTTGTTTGAGTTTGAACATTAGCAGTAAATGTTTGGATGAGTTCAAATTGATTGATAGTCAATATGTAGTGCAGCCAAAAGAGTATTGAGAAATTTGAGACTGGTGCTAACATGGCTGAGGATTTCAACCTAATGTTACATTCTTCATTCCTTTCATACCATAAATTGAGACCAGGTTTCCATGTTTTGTGTCTCAACCAACTCAAAAGGAAAACCATGGTGTTTGATGTAACTAAAACTAAGAAGAAAGATGCAAAATTCCCCTTCTCCCAATAAAACCTTGGCTAAAGACTTTTTTTCCTGAATTTGGAACCGTTACCCAGACTAAGAAGAAAACTTTTCAAGCTCTGTCACAGAGTGCCTTTGATTGTACGAGGAGATTAATAATATCATAACAGACACACAATCATTCTGGCTTTCTAATGAAATTCAAAGTTCAGAATTCAAAATTGGCAAATGTAATGAGTAATCTGGTGAAAGTGAGTTCAAATCCCAATGTGGTTGTTTGAATAATTGAATAAGTTTTGTTTTTAAAATCTGGAAATGCAAAGCTGATATTAATAAAGGTGACTACAATGCTGCCAGATATGGAGAGTTATTTCCTTAAATGTTTAAGTGAAGGAAACCTGTTGTTCCTGATCTGGCCCAGATGTGACACAAGTCTCTTACTAGAATTATTGTCTTGACGTCATCCATTATAATGAAAAGTCATCTTCCTGAAACATTAACTGTATATTTCCACAGACCCAGTGTCACCTGTGAATATTTCTTACTTTTAAAAAAATGCAGATTTTTGCTTTGTGATTAAATTTCAACTTCCTGCTAAAGAGGCCTGATCCATCACCTTGTTATTTCGGACTCTAAAGGAAAGATGTACCACCATCTTCTCAAAAACAATGAGGAAGGAGCAATAAATACTGAACATGCAAGAGACACCCACATCCTAAGCATTTTGTATTTTTAAAGAGGAAATGTGTGTTTCCTCATTAGCTCCAAGAATAAATCGTCTTTTGCAAGTTCTGCATGATCACCATGCATAACATATGGAATGTATTCCTATACTCTACAAGTTATATTTTGGCAATACATCTTAGATTATACTTAACAACAAGATGTGGTTACTGCTGTTGGCAGCATCCTTTATTTTCTTTGTTAATGTAGTAATAAAGGCATTTAATATTTTAATTTAGAGATACAATACGGTAACAGGCCCTTCCGGCCCAACAAGCCTATTCTGCCCTAATACACCCATGTGGCCAATTAAACTATTAACCCGTACATCTTTGAAATGTGAGAGGAAACTGAAGCACTGGAGGAAACCCGACAATCATTGGGAGAACGTACAGACTCCTTATAGA
Organism: Mobula hypostoma; assembly: GCF_963921235.1. Classification (NCBI taxonomy): domain Eukaryota; kingdom Metazoa; phylum Chordata; class Chondrichthyes; order Myliobatiformes; family Myliobatidae; genus Mobula; species Mobula hypostoma. The sequence continues at coordinate 108,423,142 of NC_086106.1, read as the reverse complement.
CAGCGGCAGAATTGAACCAAGTTCACTGAAGCTGTAAGTGAAAGGACTTAACTTAAGGAGTTAATATGTTTCATCACCAGCCTCTCAAAATAGTGGACGTAAGTGCTACTGGATGATCATTATTGATGCAAGTTAGCACATTCTTCTCAGGCAGCTGTATAATTGAAGGCTGTTTGAAGCAGTCTACCTCAGACTACCTCAGGAGTGAAAAGTCAAAGGTATCGGTGAACACAGGGGTGTAGTGCTCAGCCAGGTACGCCATTTGGACTGGATGCTTTCCGTGGGTTCACCCTCCTGAACGATGCTCTCACATTGGTCTCAGAGATGGAAATCACAGGGTCATCAGGGACTGTGGGAGTTTGTGACGGTTCCTCCATACTTTGACATTCAAAGCAAGAAAAGAAGGCATTGAGCACATCTGGATGAGCTTGATTCAACTTTGTAAGGAGGTGATAGGATTCAAGCCCTGCCACAGCCTTCGAGCATCCTTCGGTGGTGCAAGTTTAGTCTGGAAATGCCACTTCGCCCATGAGCTGGCTCTCCAGAGATTGTAACCAGACTTGTAACTTACTTGGTCACCAGACCTTGAAAGCCACTGTCAGCAGATTGCAGATTTCATGGGCCATGTAGCATTTCTAACTGGGAGAGACTGAATTATTTTGTGGTGACGCACTCATCTGTAACTATATTTATAACCTCCATGACAACCACGGTATTTTCATTCAAATCCTCAAAGTCCTTGAGCTCGGCCCAGTCCACCGACTCAAAGCAATCCCAAAGCCGCACCTCTGCCTTACGTGGCCATGTCTTTGTTACCCTAATTATAAAGAGCCTTTCTCTTTAGCCTCTGCCTGTATGCAGCTGGAGAAGGATAGAGAAGTGATCAGTTTTCCCGAAATACAGTTTGCGCATGGAACAGTAGGCATTCCTTTTCGTAGTAGAGCAGTGGCCTAGCATGTTGGGACGTCTGGTGCAACAGCTTATATGCTGATGGTAACAGGGCAGAGATTTCTTCAAATAAGCCTGATTGTAGTCCCCAACTATGATCTGAAATGCATCAGGGTGCACTGTCTCTTGTTTGATGATGGTAGCCCACAGAATCTCAAGAGCCTGATTACAGTTGGCCGATGATGGTATGCAAACTGCAGTTGGGATCACGGGGAGAATTTTCTTGGTAAATAGAATGGTCGGTACTTAATTGTTAGGTGTTCTGTGTTGGGGGAACATGAGTACGATGAAACTGTCACATTGGAGCACCACAGAGCGTTTATCATGAAACACACACCTCCACTTTTTGCCTTTACCAAATCAGCAGACAGGTCCATCCTGAGTATTGAGAAGCCTTTGGGCCTAATCGCCAAATCTGGTGCGTTTGGAGTAAGCCATGTCTTGGTAAAACACAGACTACAACAATTCCTCATTTCCCTCCAAAACATCAAACTTGCCCTGAGGTCTTCAAGAGAAAATCTGCAGATGCTGGAAATCCAAGCAACATACACTAAATACTAGAGGAACTCAGTAGGCCAGGTAGCATCTACGGAAAAAGGTACAGTTGATGTTTCAGGCGGAGACACTTTGACAGGCCTGCTGAGTTCCTCCAGCATTTTGTGTGTGTTCCTTACGTCCTCACTCTTGTTCTCCAGCGACTGCACATTTGCTAACAAGATACTGGGTAGAAGGGATCGCATTCCTCTGTGTTTCAGCTTGGCTTGGAGTCCCCCCTCCTGCCTCATTTCTACTGATTAGCCCAATAAACTACAGGTTTTTCCTTATGTGCTGATCCATTCCTAGCTGCAGAGATTGCCGCATCTGCTTCCGCTTGTTTCAGCTGTATATCCAGTAATTCTACTCTCTCTCTCTCTCTCTAAGACGTTGTTTGCCAAAACCAAGCCCATGTAAATTCTGTTTGTAGAGGGAAGAATACATTCAATATTTACAAGTGTTTCTTCTGAACAACAAATACTTTTAATGGGTGTGCCACAGCACTGACAATCAGCTTCCCAACTTTTTCCTACCTTTATATTACATTATAGATTATAAAGTGCAGTGCATTATGAATTGAGAAATTCCAGAGAAACATTTTGGTCGACAGGACACTCCTGTGTGATTTGATTTCACTGTTGGGTTAAAAACAGTATTTTGGCTGGTTAGAGGTTTGGCTATGTCTTCCTCACTGCAGTCAGGCTGTCTTCAATGCCCATAGCCTTTACCATGTTCGGTGATAATTAACCTTTTATTGACATCATGTGGAATGCATATCTCTTGCACAAAGAAGCTTGAAAGGTTTGTTCCAAACTGTAAAAGGCCTAATATATATTAGCATGATTGTAACATGTTAAATAAGGCTTCAGGTTATCACCTAACTGGTTACAGGCATAATCTCATTTGAAGTGTTCTAACAATTTTCTTGCATTCTAATTTCTGTGCTTGCAATTACATATTCATCTTGCAAGATCTTGGGTCTGTTTTGCCTCTCCTTTTTAATTAATAGCTGTTTTTCAAGCTGCCTCCTTCTGTTTAGGCAGTCCCCTGGGACCAAGGATGACATGTTTCTACTCAAGTATAGTGATCTTAAAAAGATGGATGAGGTCAATGTGGAAACTTCAGACTCTCCCACAGATGGGGCAGGGAGATGGGCACTTTATGAGGTGGTGTACTTTTTCTGCTGTTTACTTCGGGCTTCTGTGTGCTCTGAATGAATAAATGACTGAATGATGTCAAGGTTCACAATATTATTTTAAATCCTCCTCCATTTTGAGCATTCTTGGGCAAGCTATTCCAAAGGGTCAGCAAAGATATTGCAATTTTTCAGGAAGATTTTGAGTACATTCTCTAGCCACCTGGTAATTACTTCCTGTGACATAGTTTGGACTATAGTGTAATTATACACTAATTATAATATATAATTACCTTCTGAGTACTACTGTTCAATGTAGAAGAAGCAAATAGAACCTGATCATAGCAATTCACATGACTCTTGACAGGGGATTGATGATGGTTTATTACTGTTGCATGTACTAAGATACATTGAAAAGCTTTTGTTTGCATGGCATCCAGGCAGATTGTTTTGAACCTAAATTCATTGATTAGATTAGATTAGATTATGAGGACACGTAGTCCTCTTTTATTGTCATTTAGTAATGCATGCATTAAGAAATGATACAATATTCCTCCGGTGTGATATCACAGAAACAGAGGACAGACCAAGACTGAAAAAACTAACAAAAACCACATAATTATAACATATAGTTACAACAGTGCAACAATACCATAACTTGATGAAGAACAGGCCATGGGCACAGTAAAAAAGTTCAAAGTCTCTCGAAAGTCCCACATCTCACGCAGACGGGAGAAGGAAGAAAGCTCTCCCTGCCATGCCTGACCACAGTCCGACTCTGAGTCATCCGAAAACTTCGAGCTCTGATCAGCCCTCCGACACCGAGTACCGAGCACTATTTCTGTCAGACGCTTCGACCTCAGCCTCGGTCGCCAGCAGCAGGCAAAGCCAGGGATTTTGGGGCCTTCCCTCCGGAGATTCTCGATCGCACAGTAGCAGCAGCAGTGAACCGGGCACTTCAGAAATTTCTCCAGATGTTCCTCTGCTTCTCACATCTGTCTCCATCAAATCAGAATTGTACATGGCATCCTACTTACAAATACGGTATCATTTCACCGGAGAGCTGCACGCACTGCGTCGTGCCGCCATCTTCTCCTCCCACATATAAAGAACAGATTGGAGAATTTACAGAAAATGTGCGGTGGCGTTGGACCAATAAAGTGCAGGGGCCAGGACGAGGTAGACTTAGAGATCAAGAATTTACCTTTATTGTATAAATGGTCTGCTCAAGAGTCTTATAACAGCAGATAGAAAGGGTCTATGAGCCTGATGGTTTGTGTTCTCAAATTTTTGTGATATCCCCTCCCCCACCCCCACTCCCCAATGGCAGAGGGAAGAAGGGAGAAATACCAGGATGGGAAGGGGTCCTTGATAATATTGAGTGCTTTCCCGAGGAAGCTGGAAGTGTAGACAGAATCAATGGACAGAAGGCTGGCTTTTGTCATAAACAAAATGTACTGACAGAGATCAAGTGCTGATGAAAAGTACGCAACTTAACATAACTTAGGACAAATCAAAATGTTACAAATATTGATAAACTTAAAGAAAAATGCTCTGTTTGTTTCAGTTTTTTATTGCCAGATAATGTGCAGGGAAAGGAAGTTAAAATAGATGGTGAAGGGATGTATGAATAACTAAAGGTCAAGTGGAGGAAATTAAAAAGTGGAACAATTATACGAAATTATAAACTAAGATTAAATTTATTTGTCACATCTATATTGAAACATCAAAACATTTAGTGCAGTGCATCATCTTATGTCAACAACCTATACAGTTCTGATGATTGTGCTGGGGTAGCCCACAAGCGCTGTTCCATCTAAGTTGCACGTATGTGTGGCTGCGCAGTAACTGAAATGCTCCTGCACGCATAACCTGTTTTGCCATGCATCTAGAACTTTCTTTTATATTATGTTTCTATAATTTGGAAATTATGCAAATTATAGGGTACTTCACAATTATATTAACACAGATTTCAAAGTATATTTTTGAAATCTGTGTTAATAATTGTGAAGTACCCTGTAATTAATTGTATATTAAAGAATGTAATCCATAAACCTCCTAAATAATAAATGTACCACAGCCTTTACTTTGAAACATTTTACAGCTTCAACATATTTACATTGACAGTGTTTCAAATTACAACATTGTTACACATTGTAACAAAAAACACAGAATAAAAGTCGGTAGCTCATTGTTCATAAACTGCCAGCCTGCTGAATGCCAATGCCATCTAGTCAAAACATTTTACTTTTGTCATTGTGCCTCAGTTGTTTTGTCAACCTGATACTGTTTACTTGTTTTGCGAGTTGTGGTTTGTGTTTGTTTATGTGCATATTACAAAACAGCTCTCACCTGTGGCTCCCCGTAGCTGTTTGCATGCGACAGCAGCCACACCCCGGGCTGGCTAAACCAGGTGAGGGTAGCCGACGGGTCTCAAACCCTCGGTGAGATAGGGAGTTGTCTATCCCAGCATGTGAAGACAGACTCCGGCGGATTGAGCGGACAAGACCAATGGAAGGTCCAACGGTCAAGAAGGCTGTATCTGCAAGCGTCGTGGAACGTGTAGAGCAGGACAAGACACAGAAGACGTCCTGGTCATCCACTGCACCTAATCCCATCTCCAGCCGTCTGGACTCTGTCTTGCCACTGGATCCAGATGGGAATTGGGAAGAGAGAGTGAGGCTGACGCTGCGCAACTCTCCCTCACTTAAGTCCAAATCACGCGCTAGTCTCGACACCATCATTATGGTGTCGAGGTCCTCATCGACGTCAACGATGGACGAACAACAACATTACAAAACAAAACATTTAAAGTGTTGCATAGTTTTCATGTCATGTAAAAATTTCCTGCTCAGAGCAATGGTTGGTCTGCGCAGCTGTAAAAAAAATAGAGTAAAATTATCATCATGCACTTGGTACCAATATGCTGGATTCCAGGTTTTTTTAGAGCAGCTCATGGTTGAGCTCACTAGAGCATCAACTATTCTGGATTGGGTGTTGTGCAAAGAACTAGAATTGATTAGAGACCTTAAGGTAAAAGAACCATTAGGGGAAAGTAATCATAATATGATTGAATTCACTCTGACATTTGAGAAGAAGCAGCTAAAGTCAGATGTATCAGTATTACAGTGGGATAAAGGGAGATACAGAGGCATGAGAGAAGAATCAGCCAGAGTTGATTGGAAAAGAACACTGGCAGGGATGATGGCAGGGCATCAATGGCTGGAATTTCTGGAAGCAATTTGGAAAGCACAGGATATATACATCCCAAAGAAGACAAAGTATTCTAAAGAAAAGATGACACAACCGTGGCTAACTTCAACCACTTTAGAGAATTCAAAGCCAACATAAAAGACAAAGAGAGGGCAGATAATAGAGCAAAAATTAGTGGGAAGTTAGAAGATTGGGAAGCTTTTAAAAACCAACAGAAGGCAACTAAAAAAGTCATTAAGGAGGTAAAAATGGAATATGTAAGTAAGCTAGCCAATAATATTAAAGAGGATACCAGAAGTTCTTTCAGGTACCTAAAGTGTAAAAGAGAGGCAAAAGTGCATATCAGACCAATGGAAAACAATGCTGAAGAGGTAGTAATGGGGGACAAGCAAATGGACTGAATAAGTATTTTGCATCAATCTTCTTTGTGGAAGACACTAGAAGCAGGTTTCACTGGCCATGAAGTGTGTGACGTTACCATACCTAGAGAGAAGGTTCTTAAGAAACTGAAAGGTCTAAAGGTAAATAAGTCACACACATCAAAGTTGCTGGTGAACGCAGCAGGCCAGGCAGCATCTGTAGGAAGAGATGCAGTCGATGTTTCAGGCCGAGACCCTTCGTCAGGACGAAGGGTCTCGGCCTGAAACATCAACTGCACCTCTTCCTACAGATGCTGCCTGGCCTGCTGCGTTCACCAGCAACTTTGATGTGTGTTGCTTGAATTTCCAGCATCTGCAGAATTCCTGTTGTTTGAAGGTAAATAAGTCAACAGGATCAGATGATGTAGGATCAGAGTTCTGAAAGAGGTGGCTGAGGTGATTGTGGAGGCATTAGGAATGACCTTTCAAGAATCACTAGATTCTAGAATGGTTCTGGAAGACTGGAAAATTGCAAATGTCACCCCACTCTTCAAGAAGAGAGAGAGGCAGAAGAAAGGAAACTATAGGCCAATTAGTCTGACCTCAGTGATTGGGAAGATATTGGTGTTGCTTATTAAGGATAAGGTCTCAGGGTACTGGAAGGCTCATGATAAAATAGACCATAGTCAGCATGGTTTCCTCAAGGAAAGATCTTGCCTGACAAATCTGTTGGAATTCTTTGGAGAAATAACAAGCAGGATAGACAAAGGAGAATTGGTTGAAGTTATGTATTTCGATTTTTCAGAAGGCCTTTGAAAAGGTGCTACACATGAGGCTGCATACCAAGCTACGAGCCCTTGGTATTACAGGAAAGATCCAATCATGGATAAAGTAGTGGCTGATTGGTAAGAGGCAAAGAGAGGGAAAAAGGGAACCTTTTCTGGTTGGCTGCCGGGGACTAGTGATGTTACACACAGGTCTATGTTGGGACTGACTCTTTTTACGTTATATGTCAACGATTTGGATGATGGAATTGATGGCTTTCTTGCAAAGTTTGCAGATGACAGGAAGATAGGTGGAGGGGCAGGTAGTTTAGAGGAAGTAGATAGGCTACAGAAGGACTTAGACAGATTAGGAGAATGGGCACAGAAGTAGTAGATGGAATAGTGTTGGGAAGTGTATGGTCATGCACTTTGGTAGAAGGAATGAAACGATTGATTATTTTCCAAATGGAGAGTTAATACAAAAATCTGAGGCGCAAAAGGATATGGGAACCCTTGTGCAGGATTCTCTGAAGGTTGATTTGCAGGTTGAGTCTGTGGTGAAGAAGGGTGTTATGCTGAGATTTTATAAAGCACTGGTGAAGCCTCATTTGGAGTATTGTGAGCAGGTTTAGGCCCCTTATCTTAGAAAGGATATGCAGAAACTAGGGAGGGTTTAAAGGCGGTTCACAAAAATGATTTCAGGATTAAACAGCTTTTGATATGAAGAGTGTTTCATGGCTCTGGGCCTGTATTCACCAGAATTCAGAAGAATGGCCTCATTGAAACCTATCAAATGGTGAAAGGCCCTCATAGACAGTGGATGTGGAGAGGATGTTTCCTACGGTGGGAGTGTCTAAGACCAGAGGACACAGCCTCAGAATAGAGGGGCGTTCTTTTAGAATGGAGATGGGGAGGAATCTCTTTAGCCAGAGAGTGGCGAATCTGTGTAGTTCTTTGCCACAGGCAGCTGTGGAGGCCAAGTCTTTATGTATATTTAAGGCAGAGGTTGATAGATTCTTGATTGGTCAAGGCATGAAGGGATACGGGGAGGGGATTGGTGGAAGGCAGCAGATTAGAGCTGAGATTAAAATGGATCAGCCATGATGAAATGGTGGGGCAGACTGGATGGGCCAAATGGCCTAATTCTGCTCCTAGATCTTATGGTTTTATGGAAAGAATGTGGGAAATGGAATGAACGCAGCTGGAGGGAGAAATTGGTGAGATAAAAGATTGGAAGCACTTACTTGAAAGATGGTGGCAACAGAACAAATATGACAGAGACAGAGAAATTAAAAGAATGAAATCACAATGGAAGGAGGTAACTATAGGATTCTGTGTTTGTAATGGTCACTGGCCCATTTCTTGAAATGGAGCTAAAAAAAATTAAAGGAGGGGAAACAGAGTTGGGGTGTGCCCTGAGACAATGCAATCTGGGGAGAAAATGTCAGTAAAGGCAATGAAATTTTCTAACTCAGTGCAAGAGCTGGATGTGCAGTCATAACACAGCAGGAACGGAGGAGATGAGTGGAATGATTTGCATATTTCAGAAAGAAAACGATGTACCTGCAGACAGTAGGTGTTTCCATAGCTACAAGTTCATAGGTTGGAACTAAAGGAGAATTTGCTAGATACGAAAACAAATGCAGCCGAGCATTTGCATATGGGGATGGGTGTGAGTGCAAGTTTGTGTGTGTGTGTGTGTGTGTGCCTGCACTTAGCAGAAGCTAATAATCCACTAGCTTTTTTGTTCATTTTTCATCAGAAACTTCCACTTTTTGAGAAACTTTACCAGTTCAGTACTTTTGAAATTTGTAGTGATTACTTGGAAACAAAGCAAAACCACTGAGTACGGGAGCTAGTACTGTATCGCACACGTCCAGAATAACTAAGTTCCAAGATGAACGATCTTATAGTGATATTATAAATAAGCTAAATAATGAAATTAAGGGTGAACAAAAAAAATTAACCCTGGCTCATCCTCTCTCAATTAGACTAAACTGAATTAACCAAGATAAAGCAAGAATACATAACCATACTTATTTGCTTCTACCACACCCCAACCCTCATGACAAATTACCATAACAAACACGTAACACAAAATACAATACAGTCAGACAGAAAATAGACACATGGCTCCTACATAATTATTTGCTTGCCTATCTCAACCCCATGAATTCCTAATGTTCAGCTGCTTCATCGTTCCTAAGGTGAATTGGCCTTCATTTGAATTTTGCCTGTTGAAGAAGACAGTTTATTTAAGAATTTTAAAAAGTATTCAGATGATGGAAACGTAAAATAAAAACTGAAAATGCAAGAAATGCACTGTAGGCTGGCAAGAGAAATAGAGTTGATATTTTAGATAGAAGGCCCTCTATCAGAAATGGGAATGAGATAAAGAAGCTTGTGATGTTGCAGGAAGGATGGGTAAGGCTGGCTTGACCATGAAGATAAGCTGTAAAGGAGTTTATCTTGATGGTTGGTGAATGGGAGCAGCTGGCGAGTGACAACAGAGAGAAAAGAATGTAGAAGTTACAGAATGTAAATTGCGAAGACATGCCCCGCAGGCCAGGCTGGTCACGTCCTCCAATTTCAGTGGAAAATAAAGACAGGATAACAAACAATCTGAGCCAGTATCACAGGTTAATCGCTGGCACAGACAGAGAAATCCAGTTACTGATTAAAACCAGTTATACTGTAGTATTCAATGCTAAGGCCAGCTAGTTTACTTTAGTAGTAGGCACATGCCCATTGCCATTGCTTTTTGTTCTTGCCGCTCTGACTTAGAAAGTTTATAGGTATGGTTTTGGTGACAGAGAGGCGGTTGGGGGGTAGTGGTCAGGTTAGGGTTTAGAGACAGGGATGAGAGGGAGTTAGAGGTTGGGCTGGAGTCTAGGCCTCCACTCTGCACTCCATGTTTGATGACCAGCAATGTGGATGTAGGATAGATAGATATTTTATTGATCCCAAAGTGTCACAGTAGTATTACAAATGCACAGATATACAAATATTAGAAAAGAAGTAACAAAGAATAAAAAAATAAGTTACCTCAATCTGTCTAACGGGGTGGGGGGGGGGCGGTCATCACTTCCCTGGCTATAGGCTGACTTATAGAGCCTAATGGCCGAGGGTAAGAATGACCTCATATAGCGCTCTTTATGAAGGACATCCGTGGTCAAATGTCGCGCCAGCAGATCAGCAAAGTTAAGGTCTAGTGGCTCCCCACCTATCCCGCCTCCCCACGCCAGTGAGTCGTTGGTGGGCCCTAGGATTGGAGTTTCATGCGGGCAGGAGGCACGAGGGCTGGTGGCCCCGAGGTATGTGAGTCGGTGAGACTGGAGTTCGAGGCCTGTAGCCCAGGGTCCTTACCCAGGATCATCATTCATCGTCCTGGGTTGTCACTGAACATAGAAACCAAAGGTCACTCGAAAGTCCGGATGTCAAGGTATAAAGGCCAAAGCTTGTGTCTGCAAGTCTCTGCGAGTCCTTGTGATTCTGTGTCTGTTGGAGGCTGGAGGCCCAGGAGTGGTCTGTCCTGAGGTAGGGGTGTGTGTGTGTGTGTGTGTGTGTGTGTGTGTGAGAGAGACTGACTGAGAGACAGGGAATTAAGGAGATTGCTTTCTGCTATTTTGTTCCTTTTGCCATCGTTGTTGTCACTTGTGTGTGCTACAAGCATTATGGGTGTGCTATGTTGGCATCGAAATGTATGGCGATGTCAGCACAAACAATGCATGTCATTGTACGCTTTGATGTACATATTTGATAAATAAATGAATGAATCAGAATCTAGATCTTAGTGAGGACACGGTTTCATTTCACTAATGGTGATCTATTGACATGAAAGTCATTGGTATTAGTGTTATCTTTGAAAAATATAAATTGGATTCTAGATAACTGCTTAAAATAGAAAGGTCGTTGGGTTGCATAAGCCTCAGGTAATGTATTAGACATTCGATCAGAAGATATTGGATAATTAGGTTTGATAATTATAAGGCTTTGTATTATGGGGGGGGGGTGGAATCCAGCAGAGGTGGGACAAAATAGAGATGTTATGACTGTGTAATCATGCATGAATTATAGACTCAGTGGGTTTAGATGGACTGTATGACTATTCCTCACTTCTTTATACTGTATCTATGCTTTATCTATGTGCTAACTTGCAGCTGCACCTTATGCTACACTGCAGACTAGTGGTTGCTTCAGGAGAATGTACAGCATTAATTCTTCATCGAATATATCTTCCACAATAGGTCTACAGTGCATGCAATCTCACTAGCTCTCCTGTCAGCCATGGAGCACCGCAACAACAGCAATACCTACACCTTCTTCTTCTTGTGACCTGGTGGACTGGGGCTCCATCATGACCAGCTTTGCCCCAGTTTGGTGTGCTCATCGTGCGGCGTGTCTTGGGCATCTGAAACCTGGCGGAGCCCATCCCTCTCCAGGTTTGACCACAGCTGATTTCCCCCAACTAGGTGGCTCGCCTTGGTCGTGAACACGTGGCCGTTATAGTTCATCTGAGAACCTTCCCGCCCCGGCCGGTGACTTCATCATGGAAGTCTTTCGCCCAGTGGTGCTGTGTTAACACCAGCCCCTCACGTGGCTTAGCCCGCCAGCTGAAGCGGTTTACCGGGGTATGGCGCTTGGTGCCAACACCTACGTCAGCTGCTGCTTATTCATTACAACGCAGAGTTCAACACCATCATCCCCTCAGTACTAATCAGCAAGCTTCAAAACATGGGCCTCTGGACCTCCCTCTGCACCAGGATTCCTGCCTTCCTCATCAGAAGAGCATAGCCAGGATAGATCAGTAATAACATCTCCTCCTCGTTGACAATCATCACAGGCACATTTCAGGATGTGTGCTTAGCCTATTGCTCTACTCACTCTACATTGATGCCCTCTTCTCATTACTACCATCAGATAGGAGGTACAGGAGCCAGAAGACACAAACTCAACATTTTAGGAACAGCTTCTTCACTTCCACCATCAGAGTTCTGAATGGTCTATGAACCCATGAACACTACCTCACCACTTGCTCTCTTCTTACATTATTTATTCATTTGTTATATTTCTTATTGTAACTTACAGTATTTTTATGTGTGTACTGTACTGCTGCCTCAAATCAACAAATTTCAGGACATACGTCAGTGATAACAACCCTGCTTGTGATCCCTTCCTGTCGACATCTGTAACACATAGACGAGAATCAGACTGAGTCATTAAGAACAAAACATCTTGTGACAATTCTCTGCAACTGTGCTTCATTGCTACAAGGTGGAAGATGTAGCAGTGGAGAGATTTCTTTATCTGACAATGACTCAGCGTTGAGACCTACTTCCCTGGTCCCTTCCATCTCTTAACACCACTGATTGCACGCTGTAAAAACTGCCTCTTTAACTCAGTCTTTAGGTCGATTGTAACATCATCTGATGAGACCTGCAAAATATCTGAGAACAGTTTGCTTAGATCCTGTTCTGTGATCCCATGCTGATCAGCTGGCGGGGGTGTTTCAGACAATCTTAAGCACATTCTACTTCAGTCTGAGGTCTCAACTTGCTTTAAGAAGACCACTATCATCCTGGAACCTAAGAAAAACAAGGACATGCCTTAATGACTCAATATTGCTTAATATTTTACTGATATAAGTGAGTCTGAGTTAAGAGTCTTGATGAAGAAAGCTTAATTTTTCCTGGAGAAAGAATAACTACAACTTATTAAACAAATATCTATGATGTATACTAAGAGATCTTTTGGATAATAATGCAATTCCAGCACAGAACAGCATTGTTGATCATTTGGATACTAATACAATTCCTGCACATTGTTGCACGAACAGTATAACACTAGGCATCCATCTTACCTAGAGGAAAGACATCTGAAATGTGTTTAAAATGCAGTGTTATGAATTGGGGATGAGGATGACGTTATAAACTAAGAATGTGTGATTATAGAGATGGTCATAATAAGGAGGAACATGAGGAGCGGAGTTAACGACATTATTGAACGTGTCTGATACAAGCTGTTGGTCTAGCCCTGTTTGGCCTTTTTTTGGGTTTTTTTTTTCTCTTTTTCTTTTGAGGTTTTTTCTGTTTATATATTTTTTTTCTTTTTATTTCTTTGTTAATGTTTATTCTCATTATGAGTTTGGAAGTCTTTTATTTCTATGTTACTTAAAATTCATTTTATATATGCTGATGAACAGTTTTCCATTCTCTTTGTACCAACTTTGTTATTGAGTTTATAATTTTGAAAATTAATAAAAAGATTTAAAAAGAAAGAATAAAGGGGAACAAGGTTGTATTGCACAGAAACAGGCCTTTGGCTCAGCTTATTTATGCTGATCAAGCTGGTTTCCTTACCTTGTCCTGTTTAGCCCATATCTCTCTCAACCTTTCTTATCCATATACTTGTCTAAATATCTTTTAAACATTGTGTACATGTACCCAGCTCTTCCAATTCCTCCGACAGCTCGTTCCATGTACCCACCCTTTGAGTGAAAAACTTAACCCTCAGATCCACTGTAAATCTTTCTCCTTTGAGCTTAAAACTATGGCTTCTAGTTTTAACCTTATCCTAGGAAAATACTGTGACCATTCACCTTATCATTGTTAAAGTCGAATCTGAATAAAACTGAGGGGAGGAGAAGATGGCGGTGCGACACAGCGCACGGCCGCTCCGAAATGATATCGTATTTGTTAAGTAGAGGCCGTGCACAATCCTGATTTGATGGAGACAGACATGAGAAGCACTGAGGAACATCTGGAGAAACTTCTGAAATGCCTGCTTCGCTGCCGCTGCTACTGTGTGATCAAGAATCTCTGGAGAAGGCCCCGAATCCTCGGCTTTGCCTATTGCCTGTTGCTGGGGCCGGGGTCGAAGCACTCGGCAGGGATGGTACTTGGTGCTCAGTGTCGTAGGGCTGGTCGGAGGCTCGAAGTTTTCGGATGGACTCAAAAGTCAGCTGTGGTCGGGTGCTTCCAGGGCGCTGCATTGGCAAGTTTGCAGCACTGGAAGTTCATGGCAGGGAGAGTTTTTTTCTTCCTTCTACCGTCTGCGTGACATGATGGGAGTTTCAAGAGACTTTCAAACTTTTTTTTACCGTGCCCAGGGTCTGTTCTTTATCAAATTACAGTATTGCTTTGCACTGTTGTAACTATATGTTATAATTATGTGGTTTTTGTCAGTTTTTCAGTCTTGATTTGTCTTGTGTTTCTGTGATATCATTCTGGAGGAACATTGTATCATTTCTTAATGCACGCATTACTAAATGACAATAAAAAAAGGACTGTGTGTCCTCATAATCTAAAAAAAAACTCGGGAGACCAGCTTCTTATAGTTACAACAGTTTATTGAGCACCCTCCTGCAGGAGTTTGAGACCCAGTTGTCAAAGGTAAGAACTGCCACCATTTGACAAGTGGGCCCGCTCCCTCAGGTTACAGCCGTATATTTATACATAGTAAGCCCCATACATTATTGTTGCAAGATGTTATTTGAACTGGTACGCCCACCAAGTCTGTTGGTGGAAACTTAGTTACAGATAAGAGAGTCTGCTAGATCAAGGCTTAATTACAGATGGATATGTTGTCCAGTTCTTATCAGTCATCCTCTTTGCTAGGCCCTGACTTAATTGCAGATGGATGTTCCTTCCTGTCCTTAATGGTGAGCCCTCCTCCCCCTACTCAAATGAGGGTATAATGTACAAACTCTCAATGTCTCTCCGCAAACTGGGGAGAACTGGTACAAGCCTGTTTTAGCTGACGACTTCAGTTCAAAAATTCCTATTCAGTCCCAATTATTCTTTTAGCCAGAGGTTACATAGGTTCAGAATGATTTTTTTATATCCTCAATTCCTCATCATAACCATCATGATTTTATATACCTCTATGAGGTCACTTCCCCCCGGCCACCAATGCTCTAGGAAAGGGAAAAGATAATGGGCCTTTGCCTGTTCCTATGTCTCATAGTTCAAAGTACATTTATTATCAAAGTAAGCATACATTGTACAACCTTGAGATTCATCTCCTCACAGGAGCCACAAAACAAAGAAACCCAAAAGAACCCATAAAAATGTCGACCATCAAACACCCAGCATGCAGAGGAAAGAGAAACAGATCGTGCAAACATTAAAAGTCAGCAAAAGGGATCCAGAATGCAAGTGAGTCCACAGACATGAACAAATGTGCACAGCACATTCACACGGGAATCGGGACAGTTTGCTTTCCATTTGTAACTCCTCTGAGAAACCAAGGTGTTCGAGTTATGGAAATATAGAATCTTTAAAATAAAATTCAGATAAACAGGAAGAATATTTTTTAAAAATTAATAAAATCATTTCATGATTTTTTCTCTCTGCATGTGGTAAAGAGCTATTTGAGGAAATGATTTTATCATAGCAGAGCTCAGCTCTCAGCAAAAGATAATAAAACTGAAGGAAACACATTGTTCAGATATGAGTGATATAAAGCTATTTTGATTGATACCAAGATATGCAAAGGAACATTAACCGTTATGCCATTCCCTACGGACTGTATTTATTCCTTTCTTGATGTTGCTACTTTTACTAACAAATGATGTTTGAGCCTTAATATGCAAAGTGTTTGCCTTTTCATTTGCGTTCACTTTCTTTAGTTCTGTATATTATACAACAGACTATAGTTCAAACTAACACACACAAAATGCCAGAGGAAATCAGCGGGTCAGGCAGCATCTATGGAAGAGAGTAAACAGTTGACGTTTCAGGCTGACACCCTTCATCGGGACTCTGAAGAATTGTTCAAACTGCCCGTCATTCTAATATATTGAGGATTTGGGACTTAAGCTACAATTATTTCCCAATTCTATTGTGTATTGAACAAATCATAAGATGTAAAATCATTAAGTGGATAGAAAGATTTTCTGGCTGAGGTAACTCTTACACTAACAACCTCCTGATAATAATGATCTTGACATTTCATCCAGGGCATCCTTCATTATGTCGGGATCTACAATGAAAATAGGGATTGTACTTTATTTAATTGAAACAACTAGGTGCAGGTCATCCTCAGCCCTTCCAATACTTTAATCCTAAGGTGACTTTCACCAGATGGGCATTGACCTACATCAGAACCCAGAGATATCAAATGCAGATTTAATAGGGAAATTTTCAATGCTTTTGTCTGAGGTCCAAAGGTTTAAAAAGTTTAAATGTTCATTTATTATCAAAATATACAACTCTGAAATTCTTCTTTGCCAGATAGCCTCGAAACCAAGAAAGAAAAGAATGCAGCCCAATCATCAGCCCCCAAATCCCTCCTCCCTACCCAAAAAATGGAACAAACGCATCAACCCCGAAGCCCTCTCCACCGCACACAAAAAAATTAGAAAAATCAAGCAGAAAATACAGAATATAAAAAGCTATAAGTCTGAAAAAAAAGTCCACAGTCCAAGTCCATATCCAAAACACAGAAAACCTAGGGAACATTCTCCAGACACAGAGGCAGGCCTTTCTCTCCCCCAGCGATCAAAAGGCAGTCTCCCTCTCCGTAGCAGAGTGATCCCACCAGCGATCAAAAGGCAGTTTCCCCTCTCTGGCAGCAGAGCGATCCCACCAGCGATCAAAAGGCAAACAGCCAGCGCTCACCTTCTGCATTCACCTCAATTTTTCAGTTGCCCTCGTCGCTTTAATCAGCGAACGATGGAAACTTTAATTGGCAAAATGAAGTTGAACATCGGCTCACAGCCTTCTCACCACAATGTTCTCACATGTTGCCTCTGCTGCCCAGAATCCTCTCGGAGACTGCAGAGCACTGGAACACCCAAACAATCTGCAGACTCTCAATAAGGGTCAGATCCTCAATGACATTTTAGGGACAGGACTTTGTGCAGGATCCTGGTTTTCCATTTTCCTCCCAGCTTTTGCAATGAGTGAATCCCAACTTTTGTTGATTAATTTTGCCCATCTTCTTCTGAAACCTTTATTTATTGCTTTACTACTTCCACACTTGACAATTTCCATGGTTTCCTCACTGGCATTGCAACCTCCGCCCTTTGTAAAGTTCAGTTCTAACTTCATCCACCCAAATACTACTTTGCATACTCTCGCTAATCTGGTGCTGCTGTCACGTTGCCTGGCACAGATGCCTGTTACCTCATTCCTCAAGTTTAAAACATGTTGAAGTTGTATCATAGCCTTGCCTTGGGCTAACTCTGGAACATTATCCAGCCCTCCAAGTAAAGGAAAACCTTTGGTCCATCAACACTGACCTTTCACCCTGCAGGCACGGTCACATAGCGGTTAACATAGTTGTTTTACATCGCCAGCTGTAAGATGAGAGTTCAATTCCTGCTGCTGTCTGTAAGGAGTTTGTACACTCACCCTGTGACCGTGTGGGTTTCCACCGGCTGCTCCTGTTTCCTCTCACTTCCCAAAGACGAATGGTTTAG
Organism: Mobula hypostoma; assembly: GCF_963921235.1. NCBI lineage: Eukaryota > Metazoa > Chordata > Chondrichthyes > Myliobatiformes > Myliobatidae > Mobula > Mobula hypostoma. The sequence goes on along the minus strand of NC_086106.1, from coordinate 108,405,766 downwards.
TAAGTTGCGGGCTGCCTAGCACAATACTGACCGACTTGATATGAGGCCAACTATTGCATTTCACTGTAAGTTTCAATTTCCTGTTAAAAATAAAGCTAATCTTTAAATCCTGGTCTTTTTGGCACGACACTTCAACATCCTCTCCCTAAACTTATTCGCCACCTTCTTTTCGGAACTGCTTATTATCCATCAATTAGACCAATCCATTTGTAAGTCTCTTGATATATATTAGCTCATGATTTTATTGCTGGGTTTCTCAGCAGCACCATCATTTTGCTGCAAAACTGGAAGTCACTGGTGCTTGATCACTTTACAGTAAATCACTTTGTACTAAAATGGATTTCTTTTTGTTCTAATTGTGCCCTTTATTGCAAAAATTGAGTATAGAGTCATAGAGTACTACAGCACAGAAACAGGCCCTTTAAGCAATCTGGTCCATGCTGACCCGGTTTTCTGCCTAGTTCCATCTACTTGCACCCAAACCATAGCCCTCCATTCCCCTCTCATCCACGTACCTATCCAAGCTTCTCTTAAATGTTACAACTGAACCCACACCTAGCGCCTTTGTTAGCAATGTGTTATACACACACACACACACCCTTCAGAGTGAAGAAGTTCCCTCTCAGATTCCCCTTAAATATTTCACCTTTCAACCGAAACCAATGACCTCTAGTTCTAGTCTCACCCAACCGGAGGGGAAAAAGCCCATATGCATTCCCCTTTCATAATTGTCTGTATAATTTATGTCTAATTAGTATTTGTTCTTGTGAATGCTGCAAGTCAATTTCTTACTGAACCTGTGCATACATGTATTTGTGTACATATTCCATATTCCATACCTGTATCTTAACCTCAAAATTTATTTTTATATAGTTCTTTATTCTTTCCAATTGTTGAATGGTGTTGGTTTTTGTTGTATGCTGTGCTCCAACCATTGTACCACAACAGATTCCAAATATACGTTAATATATATATGAATTAGTTGATCTTTGATCCTCGATATGACAATAAACTCAGCTTTGTTACTATTTATATAGTCATACTATAGCAGTAAGTCTGTTCAACACCTTTATCCACTGTGCCCCCAACTTAATCATTTTATTATTTCCCTTCAGTCACCTCATGCAATGCCCAGTGTCACTTTATGGACTTAGAATCAATCTATGTATAGAAGCTATCTTATGTATTTATATTTATTGTGTTTTCAGAATCAGTTTAAATATCACTGGCAAATGTCATGAAATTTGTTAACATTGCGGCAGCGGTACAATGCAATACATGATAAATATATTTCAAAAACCGAAGTACAGTAATAATAAATATGTATCTTAAATAGTTAAGTTAAAATAAGTAATGCAAAAACCAGAAATAAATTTTAAAAAGTAGTGAGGTAGTGTTCATGAGTTCAATGCCCATTCAGAAATCGGTTGCCAGAGGGGAAGAAGCTGTTCCTGAATCGCTGAGGGCGTGTCTTCAGGCTTCTCATTACTGTCTTTTTCACTATTTGTTCTTTATCTTTTTTGGATTTTTTTTTCTGCTTTATCGGGTCCAGAGTAACAATTATTTTGTTCGCCTTTATGCTTGTTTACAGGAAAAGACATTAAGCAATCTTGAGTCTTGACCATGAATAATTTAACATGAGTTTCCTCACCTCAGCCACTGGGTGGCATTGCTTTTGCAGAAAAGTGGTAAGAGATGGTTGGATTGAAATCCTTTATCAAATGTTTTTGCTCCATTTGTTCATCAACATTCACTTGCCAAAATTTAAGCACAGTTCCTTTTGCTGTGGATATAAGAGAGACAATATCAGGTTGAAGGAGCAGTTAAGTCCAGGCAATGGTGGCTGTATATTTTTATTTAATATCTTTAACTTTCTTCCCTGACTTCACCTTTTACAGATATTCTTCTTCTCACACGTATGATTACCTCAACTCTTCATTCCTTGTGTGTGTTTATTAATAAGATCACATTGGAGAAATAAATAAATACTTTTCCCTTTCCTCGCCATCCATATTCTCTTAGATTTTTATCCTAGAGATCCACATTCTTTTGGAAACATGGATTTTCTAGTCGGGATACCTAACCAGTTCACCAGTCGAGAAGCTTCCCGTGATTTTCCAAATATCTTCAGTTTTTCACTCCCTACTCCTTTAACTGACACCTCCAATTGTGCCTCCAGTGTCACCAATCTCTTTCCCTGAAAAGCAATCACCATATCCCATTACCACCCTTTTAGCTAACATTCCTTCCATTTTCCAGAGAAAATGATCCCAAATACCAACTTCTCAAACCTCTGCTGGTCCCTTCCCCCTCCCACTTTCAAATCTCTTACTAACCCTTCCTTCAGTTAGGCCTGACGAAGGGTCTCGGCCTGAAACGTTGACTGTACCTCTTCCTAGAGATGCTGCCTGGCCTGCTGCGTTCACCAGCAACTTTGATGTGTGTTGCTGGTCCCTTCTTAGCCGGATCTTGATTTGGAACTATAACTATGATCACTTGTCATTCCTGGGTCTAAATCCTGAACCTTCCTATCCAAGAGCATTGTGGAGCACCTTCACCAAAGGACAGCTGCATTCAGAAAACTCCTCACCTCCATTGATTCAGGTTGGGCAGTTACAGTTGGCCTTGGTAGCATTACTCAGATTTGGGAATATGATTGCTCAGTGTGAACAAATACCAACACATTAATTCAAATGGAGAGGTGAGATTGAATCTGGAACCTGGGACTGTGAAGCAGCAACATTATCTGTCCCATCAGAACGCCACTCTCGCCTAAAGAGATAGAGAACTAAATATTTGCATCAGGAAATGGGTGAAGCAGTGAGTGATTATGTTGTTCAATAAAAGGCCTATCAAAACAAGTCTGGAGGGCTTTTCAGCTAAGCACTGACAAACAGATATATGTGTTTTCTAAAATACAAAAGAACGCATTAGGTGCAAAGGAATCTGTATTTGATTGGCTGCCTTGATGAAATTCTGTATTGTGTGTAAATATATCTGCCTGTTCCTATCCTGTTTCTTAACCTAAGATTTACACTATGCAGTTAAAGTCATCGAGTGGATAAAGGCTCTTCAGCTCAATGCCAACTAAGATTCTCATTTCAGCTGGTCCCATTTTCTTGCTGATGTAATGAACTCTTCAGGCCCGTATGGGGCACTGGAGAACATTGAACCCCAAGGTTTTTACAGCACCTGAGTTGGTTAATTGTTGTTCAATAAGAGTCGTTAATTGTTTTGAGTTCCTTGTGTCTTTCTTGAGCAACTCGCTCTTTGTAAAGTAGTCTCCTAGTGCTTCCTGTTAAACTTGTTAAGATTATTTTGATAGGCTTGTGGATTCCATGCTACTGGTATTATTTAAACGTACAGCCAATTGGCACTAATCCTCGGGTCCTAGTTTTGAGAGTGTTATGTCTTGTGGTGTCGCTCAGCCAAGGCGTCGATGTTCTGTTGAGATTCTTATAACTAAATTCTGGTCGCCATCCCTACATTTGAGTCTGTCTTTCCTTCACACTTGTGTTCTGATATTGCCAACGGTCATCATGACAGCATATTGCTCTAAACCTTTCCTATCCATGTGCCAGTCCAAGTACCTTATAAATATTGATAATGTACCTGCCTCAACTATTTAAATGTGTTCTACAGATACGGAATTAGATATAATTCCGCCTTGAAATAGTGCCTTTCATCCTGTCATGTCTCTGCTGATGTTATTGCCCAGCTACACTGATCCCCTTTGTCTGTATTAGGCTGGGATTCTCCCACACCTTGCCTATTGAAGTGTCTGAATAAATACCTCTTAAACATTGTGATTACATACGATTCCACCACCTCATCTGGCAGTGCATTCCAGTTACCAACAACACTCTGAATTAAAAACTTAACCCCCAGATTCCCTTTAATACTCACTCCTCTCACCTTAAACTATGTCATCTTGTTTTTGATACTGCTACCATGGAAGAAAAATATTTTGGCTATCTACCCAATGTATAGTGCTTATAATATATTCTTCTGTCAGGTCAAGTAAATGGGCATCATTCTGGCAAAAGGGATATAATTTAGAATAATGTACAATTGCCCATTTTGGCAGGCAGAATGAAAAAGGGCTTATTGTCTGAATGGTGAGAAACTGTAGCGTTCTGAGGTGTAGAGAGTCCTCAGTCTGTGTTGGTTGTGACTGGAAGAGATACACTTCATCGTATGTTTTGATGTGCACGTGGTAAACATAATCGGATCAGAGTCTGAATCTGAGAGCCCTACTGCATGATTCACAAATGGATTGCATGCAGATACTGGTGAGTAATTTGAAAATCTATGTCTTATTGCAAGAGGAATTGCATACAACATTGAATACTTGACATTACAGTTATACCGGGTGTTGGTAAAACTTCATATGGGGTTCTATCCACAAAATTGGTCTCCTTTTTTATGGGAGGAAGTTAATGCATTAGAAGTGATTCCGAGGAACAGCACTAAACTAATGCCTGGAGTGGGTGGGTTATCCAATGAGGAAGGGTCGGATTGACTAAATTTGTAACTACTTAGAAGAGGAAAAGGAGTTGATGAAAAACAAATATGATCCTGAAGGGTCTTGATGTGGAAAGAATGTTGTTTCTAGGACTATCTAGATTTATTTGAAGATACAGTGTGCAACAGCAACACAGCAACCCACTTATTCAAGCTAACCTAACCATATGACAATATACAATGATCAATTAACCGACTAACTGGAACGTCTTTGGACTGTGGGAGGAAACCAGAGCATCTGGAGGAAACCCACATGGTTCAGAGGGAGAACATACAAACTCCTTACAAACGGCACCAGAATTAAGCACCAAACTCTGAAATTCTCCAAAATTAATAGCATTCCACAGTGTGAAGAAGGGGTCATTGTTTAAGAATATGGGTCACCCATTTATGGTAGTGAGGAGGCAACATTTATTCTCTCAGAGTGTCACATACTCTGTGACGGGAATAAAGAACCCAGCAGAAATAGAAACCACTGTGGAGTCTAGTATTGCTAATAACTAATAATATTTATTAATAACTATGCAATACAGTAAACTAAGTGAAGATAAATCAGGTTAGCAAGAATTATATATATAAGTAAGTAAAGCAGTAAGTGTGGAAAAATATGTATGAAAACCAAGCTTCTTTAAGTCTAGGGGTAAAAAGATACAGTCTTACGATGTTGAGCAAAGTTCAGTTCAGTTCAGTTCGTGGTATGTAGTTGAATGGTGGTGGAGAGAGAGAATGAGTTGAGTCTTCAGGTGAGCTGTCGCCGTCGATTTCCCCGTCGCCCTCCAAAATCCTTCACAACTCACCGACTGTGACTTTAACAACAAAGGGGACCGTATTTCGGTGTGGTTGAGCTGTCTACCCAGGCCAGGGTTGGACACATGGACAACTCCCCACCAGTCGTGCCTTTGAATTTTCACTGGCAGAGCACTTAGATCAATCCGCCTGATCGATCCTCCAAAACCCACTTTCTCTGCGGGCACAACAATGCTCATTCAGTGTCCCGATCATGTGTCTGAGGTCCGTATCATCTGACCTCCTATTTATTTCCCTGTGCTGAGCATCACCTGTCATTCAAAGAGTCCCTCCTTCCTTTGTCTGTAAAGGATTGCGAGCAGGCAACAAGTCCTTGGAAGTAACATCAATAATGTCCTGTTGGTCACCATAGCAACCTTCAAGCTGCTCAGTTTTTATCTCCAAAGTAAAACTTCAAAGTTACCTCCCATGACAGTCCAACCGTCAATCTTCGTCTATCTCTCTTTTCCAAATAAACCATCAATGATAAATGACTCTCTCTGTCTCTCTTCAAACAGTTAATAGGGGCACTCCTGGATCCCCTCACACTCCCCTTCCTCAGGGAAAAAAAATTGTCGAAGATGTTTTTTTTTTGTCTAAGTATACATCACAGAGTTTTAAACAATACAGGAAAAACATCAAGTGACAAAGCAAAAATGGTTACAGTTTCCAACTTAACATCGGGATAAGCAGTCAGCTATGATGTTATCAGTACCTTTTACGTGTTTGATTACCAAATCAAATTCCTGCAATATTAGACTCCAATTTAACAGCCTCCTATTTTTATCCTTCATTTTACTTAAAAACACCAGCGGATTGTGATCTGTGTAAATCACAAGAGGTCTTTGAGCAGGACAAGTATAAACCTCAAAATGTTGTAAGGCCAGAATAAGTGCCAATAACTCTTTCTCAACGGTCGAATAATTTTTCTGGTTCACATTAAATTTCTTTGAGAAATAAGCTACTGGGTGTTCAATATCATCCACACCCTTCTGTAACAGTACTGCCCCAGCAGCTTCGTCACTAGCGTCTGTGGCGATCGAGAATGGTTTTGAGAAATCCAGTGCTTTGAGCACAGGATGATAACACAGGGTGGTTTTCAAACTTTTAAATGCCTCCTGGCAAAGGTCATTCCATGCAAACCTTTCACTCTTCCCTAGGAGCTTTGTTAGGGGGACAGCGATGTCAGCAAAGTTCTTACAAAATTTTCTATAGTACCCAACCATCCCTAAAAATCTTCTTAAAGCTTTCTTGCTAGTTGGAACAGGAACTTCAGCAATCGCTTGAACCTTGGCCTGTACAGGAGCCAGTTGGCCTTGGCCCACCACATAACCCAGATACGTGACTGTGGCACGGCCAAATTCACTTTTAGCAAGGTTCACCGTAAGATTGGCCTTAGAAAGTCAGTCAAACAGTTTCTCTACCGCTGCAATATGTCCTTCTCATGTGTCACTCCAGACCACTAGATCATCAATATAGGCCTCTGTGTTTTCTAACCCTCTAATCACCGAATTTATCATTCTTTGAAATGTCCCTGGTGCATTTTTCATCCCGAAGGGCAAAACATTGTATTCATATAAACGTTGAGATCTCTCTGGCCCTGTCAGTCAATGGAACACACCAGTATCCTTTCAACAGATCAATCTTCGTGAGGTACTTAGCCTTTCCCACTTTATCAACACAGTCACCCACTCTGGGGATCGGATAAGCATCCGTCTTGGATATGGCATTAATTTTCTGGTAGTTGGTACAGAATCTCATGGTACCGTCTGGTTTAGGCACAAAGATGCATGGTGATGCCCAGTCAGGTAGATGGCCTAATAATACTGGTTGCTAGCATGTACCCGATCTCTTTTTCAACTTCTTTATTTTTCTCGAAGTTCATTCTGTAAGGATGCTGTTTACTGGGCTGGGCTGAATTTATAATGACATCATGCACCGCCCCGGTGCACCATCTTGATGTGTCAGGAAATAAATCTTTGTGCTTCCTAGCTAGTTCCTGCAATTGCTCTCTTTGTGCAGGCCCCAGATGACAAACCTTATTAGTAAGGTCCTTTAAGATAAGGGAATTCGTAAGTCTCGTGGACACAATACTCAGTTTAGTGAAATGATTTTTTTCCTCATTATCAAATTCCTCAGCCTCCCTTGTTTTCGTGGTCATACCCACTGGTACCACCTCAGAATCATGATACGGTTTCAACATATTAATGTGCACCCCAGCTGCGTAGCCTTCCTCCTGTCAGGAGTTTCAATGACATAATTCAAAGAATCAATTTTCTTCATTATGTGGTAGGGCCCATGGAAATTTGCTTGGAGGGGGTTGGTCACAAGAGGGAACAGCACCAGTACTTTGTTTCCCACTTCAAATACCTGCTCCCTTGCTCCCTTATCAAACCAATGTTTCATTTTAATTTGGGAGTGCTGCAGATTCTTCCTGGCAAGGTCACAGGCCTTGTTAAGCCTTTCTTGGAATTTTAAAATATAGTCTAACACGCTGACACACACTTCTGGGTTAGACCATTGCTCCCTGAGCAGGGTCAAAGGTCCTTTGGGCCTCTGGCTGAAAATGAGCTCGAACGGGCTGAACCCCAGGGATTCTTGAATAGTGTCCCTCACAGCAAAAAGTAGTAAGGGTATCCCCTCATCCCAATCCTTGTCATTCTCATGGCAGTAGGTCTTAATCATGGTTTTTAAAGTGGAATGAAACCTCTCCAGAGCCCCTTGAGGCTCCGAGTGGTAGGCAGATGATACAATCTGTTGAGCTCCCAGCTCAGACACTACTTGCTGGAACATTTTTGAAGTGAAGCTGCTACCCTGGTCAGACTGAATTTCTTTAGGTAAACCTACCAGTGCGAAAAACTTGCTGAGTGCTTTTACCACAGTCTTGGCCTGGATGTTTCTGAGAAGCATGGCTTCAGGGAACCTAGATGCAGCACACATTATTGTTAACAAATACTGATGACCAGCTGCAGTCTTTGGCAAAGGACCTACACAATCCACTATGACCCTGGAAAAAGGTTCACCAAGAGCAGGTATTGGCCAAAGTGGTGCTTTTGGAATGGCCTGGTTAGGTTTTCCCACCACCTGACACGTATGACATCCTCTACAGTAATTGACAATATCTCTCCTCACGTTAGGCCAATAAAACTCCCTCATGATCCTGTGCACTGTCTTTTTTACTCCAAAATGTCCCCCTAAAGGCATCTTATGGGCCAGGTTTAAAATTTCAACCCTATAAACCTTTGGAACCACCACCTGGTGCACAATAGCCCAATCCTCACTCGCAGGCACGGTGGCTGGTTTCCACTTCCTCATCAACACCCCATCTTTAAGATAATACCCCACTGTATCTTTCTGAATTTCCTCCTCAGAGAGAGCTGTGTCTTTTAAAGCCACAATTTCCGGATCTTTATTTTGCTCCTCTATAAACTTCTTTCTTGACAAGGACAGGTCCTTCCTCTCCTCTTTGCTCTCCTCAGCCTTACTACCCCCTAAATCCTGTTGGTATAGGGACGGTAGGAAAGTCTCAGACAAATCAATATTAGCAGCAGCAGCCTTTCTGGACATGCTTCGTGTCACTGCACATGCAGGATACAGATCAGCATCTATGGGCGCGTCCTCAGCAGCAGCAGGCTTACTTGTGAGCTGAACTGTTGGGTAAACATCCCCAACTGCAAGGTCATTACTGAGTAAGACATCAACATGGTCTATCGGTAGCTCAGATTGGACCACTATTATGACTGGTTTCGATACCAAGTCACATTTCAAGATTATCTTATGCAAAGGCACGGCCTCTGTTCCCTTTCCAATGCCCTTAATGATGTTTACTTCCCCAATCTCCGTCTCAGCGCCGAATTCCAAAACATTCTTTAATATCAGTGACTGGAAAGCTCCTGTATCTCTCCAGATTCTTACTGGGACTGGGTTTGACCCCTCCTTCACAGACATAAACCCTTCTGAAATAACTCTTTCGAGTCCCTCCTGAACACGGTTCGACCTCCCCCCCCCCCACCACCCCACTTCTTCGGCGGTATTTTAGCCATCTGAATGCAGCCAGTTGGGGGTTTTCTCTTTCTCCTTTCCTTTTCCCCTTTTCATAGCAAAACAATTTGATGCCATGTGGCCAGGTTTTCCACAAGAGTAACACTTAAAACTGGGAAATTTTCCCCCCAATTGTTTCCCTTCCTCCTTACTTTTATCACTAATCCCTGGTTTACTCTCTGGTTTAGCCAGTGGATTATCTCTACTCCCTTGTGGGTTACTCTTAGTGGGGAAAAACTTAACTTTATGAGTTAGGGCATATTCACCTGCTAACTTAGCAGATTCTGACAGTGTGGCCGCCCCTTTTCCATCTAAGTGCGTCCTTATCTCAGCCGAGACGCAGTTTTTTAAACTCTTCAATCAATATTAACTCTTTCAAGTTGCCAATATTCTCATTCGCCTCTTTTGAAGCACACCACCGATCAAAGTATACCTGTTTCTCATGGGCAAACTCCACATACGTTTGGTTCCAGGACTTTCTCAAACCTCGAAACCTTTGTCTATACGCCTCCGGGACTAACTCATAAGCCTTAAACACAGCATCTTTCACTTTATCATAATCCTTTGTGTCTTCGAGAGACAGGGCTGCATATGCTTGCTCTTTCACTACAGGAAATCTCCTTAACTCCCCCTCTTCAAATGTCTGTATAGAGACAGAATATTCAGCTATTTTCCTTTGAATTTCTGCTTTCGTCGTACCTCTCTTTACCTCAACATTCACTTCTTGAGCAATATCCCGCAACTCATTTCTTCTAGCCTTCTTCAAGGACACGGGGTCTGGCGATTCCAGACATCCTGCAACATCCATTTCTGCTGTTTTTTCACACAACCAAATCAAAAGGGGTTTTCCCCAATCAATTCAAACCAGCCTCCTGACCATTTTGTTCATATCCCGGATGAGCCCCCAGTTTTGTCACGTACCCCGTGACGGGAATAAAGAAACCAGCAGAAATAGAAACCACTTTGGAGTCTAGTATTGCTAATAACTAATAATATTTATTAATAACTATGCAATACAGTAAACTAAGTGAAGATAAATCAAACAGCTTAGCAAGAATTATATATATAAGTAAGTAAAGCAGTAAGTGTGGAAAAATATGTATGAAAACCAAGCTTTAAGTTTAGGGGTAAAAAAATACAGTCTTACGATGTTGAGCAAAGTTCAGTTCAGTTCAGTTCGTGGTATGTAGTTGAATGGCGGTGGAGAGAGAGTGAGTTGAGTCTTCAGGTGAGCTGTCACCGTCGATTTCCCCGTCGTCCTCCGAAATCCTTTACAAGTCACCGACTGTGACTTTAACAACAAAAGGGACCGTACTTCAGTGTGGTTGAGCTGTCTACCCAGGCCAGGGTCAGACATATGGACAACTCCCCACCGGTCTTGCCTTTGAATTTTCACTGGCAGAGCACTTGGATCAATCCACCTGATCAATCCTCCAAAACTCACTTTCTCTGTGGGCACAACAATGCTCATTCAGTGTCCCGGTCATGTGTCTGAGGTCTGTATCATCTGACCTCCTATTTATTTCCCTGTGCTGAGCATCACCTGTCATTCAAAGAGTCCCTCCTTCCTTTGTCTGTAAAGGAATGCAAGCAGGCAACAAGTCCTTGGAAGTAACATCAATAATGACCTGTTTGTCACCAGAGCAACCTTCGAACTGCTTAGTTTTTATCTCCAAAGTAAAACTCCAAAGTTACGTCCCGTAACAGTCCAACCATCAATCTTCGTCTCTCTCTCTTTTCCAAACAAACCATCAATGACAAATGACTCACTCTGTCTCTCTTCAAACAGTTAATAGCGGCACTCCTGGATCCCCTCACAAGAGGAATATGAATCTTTGAAATTCTCTTCCTCAAATTGCAGTCAAAGTCTGAACATTTTAAAGGTAGAGGTAAATAGATAATTGTCAAGCAAGGGTTGAATGTATACTGTAGGTAGATGGGAGGGAATACCATCCTATTTAATTACAGAGCTGACTTGAGAAGTTGAGTGGTCTACTCCTGTTTCTAATTTGTAGGTAAGTATATTCATCCTAAGGTGGCAGGGTGGAGATATGTATCTACCAAAGGACGTCCTTCCCTCCACCAGCCTGCAGGTCACCCTTGAGCAAGGTGTAGGTTCAATAGGTCCAACAGCACCTGCTTAGTCCTGTAAAGCCATAGGAGCAGGTGGTCCTTTGAACTGCTAGTACATATCACAAGTCCTGCTTATGCAACCACTGATGCCAGGCAGATCATCTCTGAAGAGTGTTGATATTGGCTGAGGTATCCCATCTTGTGAAGACACTGCCTAGAAGAAAGCAATAGCAAAACACTTCTGTAGAAGAATTTGCCAAGAACAATCGCAGTTATGGAAAGACCATGATCGTCCATGCCATATGATACAGCACATAACAAACTAACAAATATTCATTCTAATCCCACTTTCTAGTAATTAATCCATGGCCCTTCAGGACATGGTTCTCCATTACAACTCCAGGCAAAGTTGAATTGTGGTGACGGTTCTGCCTTCACCACAGTGCCAGGCAGTGAGTTCCAGGCTCTAATCTCCCTTTGAGAAAATGTTTACCCTTGTCCTGCATCTGATCCTCTACCAATTATTTTTAATCTATCCCCTCTTGCTTCTGTCGCCCATGCTAAGAAAAATAAACTCCTCATAATTTTACATGCCTCCCTCAGCTTGCTCTGTTCCAAAGAACACAAGTCCAGCCCATTTCAAGACTGTTTCATAGCTAAAGTCTTCCAGTACTGTAATATCATAGAACAGTACATCAAAAGAACAAGCCCTTCAATCCATGAGGTCTGCGTGAACATAATACTGAATTAAACTAAATCTCTTCAGCCTGTACATGATCCATATCCCTCAGTTCCCTGCATAAACATGTGTCTAACAGCCTACTGTATGTATATCTTTGTGAATCTCCTCTGCGCTGTCTTCAGTGAATTGTATGGATTACCCAAAATATGGGCCATTGGAAATGATGGGAGATTTCAGGTCAGCATATTGTGTTTCAATGAGTAAAAACTCATGGATCATTCAGATAGTTATTAGTGGCCTCCAGTAAACATCCCTGCTGAAAGATGGCACTTTCACCATCCACTGATGCATAAAAAGACAATGTAGTACAAGACTGGGGCCTAACACCACACATCCAGACTCAGAAACCAGACAAAAAGGTGATGCTTCAAAAAGGCGGCATTTATCGTTAAGGATCCCTGTCACCTAAGACATGCACTCTTCTTATTACTACCATCAGGTAAGAGATACAGACAATGAACCAACCCATGAATACTATCTCACTATTTTTACTCTCATTTTGCACTACTTAATTAATTTATTTTTTGATCTATATTTGTGATGGTAATTTATAGTATTTTATGGTTTGCACTGCACTGTTGCCAGAAAGCAACAAAGTTCATGACATACTGTATGATAGTGATGTTAGTCTGAATGCTCAATACCGTTCTTATCTTCCCCACTACTTTTTAATGGTTGGGCTTGTTTCAAATTCTGCAGGGCCAAACAAGGAAATATTGCAATGGAGAGTGAATAAGTCATAACATAATGCTTGAAAATTAATACTTGGAATGAACAAATGATTTAAATGCTATTTTTTTACTCTCTGTATACCCTAGGGCATAGATCCAGAGGACCAGTTTTTTGTCCCAAGGGCCATTCCATGAGCTTGATTTGGCACTGGCCATCAACTTGCTGTTAATCTTTGGTGTGCTTTGAGCCCATTGCATCATCATATGACTGGCCACACCTCAAACATGACCTCATTCAATGCTGAAACAGGCTCAGAGAATTACATGGCCTAGTTTGTCTCCTCGGTTCCTGTGACCCGTTAACAGAATATTCCGGATTTGACTGACCGATATAGAGTCCGGTGGAAAGGGAGCCATGACTGGATTTAGTGCCATAGGGATGAAGAAGTAAAAGTCACAATCTAGGGAACTGATTGATCATCTGGCATGAAGGTGCAGTAACTTCGAAGCAATACAACACTGGGGGCTGTAAGTCAGAGCACATGGAGAATTATAGCTTGAGTGAGATACAGGAGAATTACCAGTGTCCAGGGACTACTCCTACTAGCTGCCACATTTTGAGGATAGAAGCATATTATTCCTTCATATCATAAGCTCCATGAAAATGGTATTCAGTGCAAGGCAACGTTACTTACAGTAAGCATGTGACATTTAATGATTACGACTTGCGTCAGACAGAAACCATGGTTCTATAGTTATGAGTTGGAATGTGGCAGTCTTTTATATTATGAAATTTATTGCCAACTGCACGATTTCTCATCCTTTACCAACTTTCTATCCAAAAACAGCAATTTTTTTGGATAGGTTTCAAAGGGGCATGAATGGTTTAACCCTGTAATAATTGACTTATGTGCATAAGTGAAGATGATCTTGTATATAAATGCAAACTGAAGTGTCATTTGATCTTTATTCATTTCTGGTGTATAGATCGGCCAACCGATATTATTCTGTGTTGTGGGGAACTGATAAACAATGTGATCTAACAGAACTCATTTTAGCTCAAGCAACAAACAATCTGCTGGAGGAACTCAGTAGGTCGAGCAGCGTCTGTGGAGACAAAAGGAGTTTGTACGTCCTCCCCACGGAACATGTGAGTTTCCTCAGGGATCCAGTTTCCTCCCACAGTCCAAAGGCGTTTGGTTAGTAGGCTAATTGGTCATTGTAAGTTGTCCTGTGATTAGGCTAGGGTTACATCAGTGGGGTGCTGGTGGTGCATCTCAAAAGGCTGTAAAGACCTGTCCACACTGTATATTAAATAAATTAAGAAATTAATGAACAGGTGTACAGGAGTACTAATAAAGTGGCCATTGAGAGTATACCTAAGTGACAAATTAATCTTGTGGCCCGAGAACAATTGTGTATTCCTTCTGATTTTTTTTCTATGTCTTTGAATCCGCATATCTGAGCAATAGTGGGAGTGCAGAGAGTGAAATCGTAGGGCTTTGTTCCTTGTTCTGTGTGCAGATTCTTGCAAGGGTAGACTTTTTTTCTACATTGCAAGTGACAGGCAATGAACTGAAGTTGAACTCTGACTGTGAGAAAGACAAGAACATTAATCTTTTCTCCATCTCCCCTTCCCCAGCACCACTGATTTACTGATAGTGTTCTGTAGAACTGTAGGCACTGGTCCACTCATTGGCTGAGGCACAGTCTAAAACACTGGTTCCCAAAGTGGGTGATTTGGCCCTGGGGACTGTGGGAGTTTCCAACAGGGTGATAACGATCAAGGGGGCGGGGGGGATGTTGCTCAGTAGCAAAGGAGGGCAGCTGAGGGTTTACAGGCTTAATTTATGAAATAAATTACTTATTATAAGCATTTGATCCTCAATGCCTCATAACTGACTACAATGATCATGTGTTCACCTAATCTAGTGCTAATGCACCATTCTCTTAGACATTGCTCGAAACGTGTTATAGCTGTTGAAGAGCAATGTAACACTTCTATATTTCGAATATTCTGGGAAATCTGGACTGAAGAAATCAAGTTATTTCTAGGCTTGCTCTGCATGTTATTGCCGCATACTACCGCAGTACAGTGTTAGCTGGTTCGATTTCCATACGCTAATCACGGAGTGACACAATTCCTGTGAGTTAGGGTATGGCATTCAATGGGGTGACGTTCAGAATCTGCACTTTTGAATGGTCTTGACTGCACTTCCCAAGGCCTTGGCCCCCAACTGAGACATTGTGGTTCCACTTTATGTGCCTTCAGGCAGAGAGTCAGATTTTGCCTGAGCTATAATGATAGCATAATTTCCTGTTTATTGATTGCAGCACTCGAAGTTGAACTTAAATAACAGGCAATTGACTGTGATCTTTAATCCACAATGAAAATGGCAGAAGTACACCAAACAAAAAAGAGGTGTAGACAGTATATTGAAGAGTATTTGAAATACAGTATCAATTTATATCAGCACCAAGCAACCAACAGCTGCCAATGTGTCTGTTGTGTGAAAAAGATTTTTTTCAAATGAAGCAATGAAACCATCCTGGCTCATTGAACATTTGAAGGGAACACACTATGATAAAGCAAACAGGAGCTTGGATTATTTTCAGTCACTTTGTGAAAACTTTAAGAAAAGAAAAGCACATCAAAACATGCTTGCCATCACTTCACAACAAAGCAGTGATGGTTTGTGTGCTTCAGACAACATTCCATGGCTCATTGCTAAATCTGGAAAGCCCCATGCAATTGGAGAACAACCAATTCTGCTAGCAGGAAGAGAGGTTTTGTGTAGTTTTGTATAAGTCACCAGATTCTGCTCATGACAGAGGACCGATTGAAAATGATGCTGGGGAAATTATAATGGGTAACAAAGAGATGGGAGAGGAACTAAATGAGTATTTTGCATCAGTCTTCACAGTGGAAGACATTAGCAACAGACCTGATAGTCAGAGGTCTCAGGGAATAGAATTAGGTACGGTCAAGATTACTAGAAAGTGCTTGGGAAGCTAAATGGACTAAGAATAGATAAGTCTCCTGGACCAGATGAGGTGCACCCATGGGTTCTGAAGGAGGTAACTTTGGAGATTGTGGAGGCATTCTTCCAGGAATCAATAGACTCTGGCATGGCTCCGGAGGACTAGAAGGTCGCAAATGTAGTTCTGCTGTTTAAGAAAGGAGGGAGGAAGCAAAAAGAAAATTACAGACCTATTAGTCTGACATTGGTAGTTGGAAAGTTATTGGAGTTGATCTTCAAGGACGAGGTTATGAAATACCTCGAGGTGCATGACAAGATAGGCCCAAGCCAGCATGGTTTCATGAAGGGAAGATCCTGCCTCACCAACCTATTTGAATTTTTTGAGGTAATCTCAAATAGGATTGACAAGGAAGAGGCTGTGGATGCTGTGTATTTGGATTTTCAAAAGGCCTTCGATAAGGTGCAGCATAAGAGGCTGCTTAATAAGATGAGAGCCCATGGAATTACAGGAAAGATATTGGAATGGGTGGAGCATTGGCTGATAGGCAGAAAGCAAAGGGTGGGAATAAAGGGATCCTGTTCTGATTGGTTGCCGGTTACTAGTGGTGTTCCACAGGAGTCGGTGTTGGGGCGGCTTCTTCTTACAATGTATATCGATGATTTGGATTATGGATTAAATGGTTTTGTGGTTAAATTTGTGGATGACACCAAGATAGGTGGAGGAGCAGGAAGTGTTGAAGAAACAGAAAGGTTGCAGAGAGACTTGGTCAGTTTAGGAGAGTGGGCAAAGAAGTGGCAGACGAGATACAATGTTGAGAAATGTACGGTTGTACATTTTAGAAGAAGAAATAATCGGGCAGATTATTATTTAGATGGGGAGAAAATTCAAAATTCGGAAGTGCAAATGGACTTGGGGGTCCTCATGCAGGATACCCTAAAGGTTAACCACCAGGTTGGATGGGCAGTAAGGAGAGCGAATACTAAGTTGGCATTCATTTCAAGAGGAATAGTGTATAAGAGTAAGGAGGTGTTGATGAGGCTCTATGGGGCACTGGTAAGACCTCGTTTGGAATACTGTGTGCAAGTTTTAGGCCCCCTATCTTAGAAGGGATTTACTGATGTTGGAGAGAGTTCAGAGAAGATTTACGAGGATGATTCCTGGGATGCAGGGGCTAACATATGAGGAGCGTTTGTCGGCTCTTGGACTGCATCCATTAGAGTATAGAAGAATGAGAGGGGATCTCATAGAAACGTTTCGAATGTTGAAAGGGTTGGACAGAGTAGATGTGGAAAGGTTGTTTTCTTTGGTGGGTAAGCCCAGGTCAAGAGGCCACAGTCTTAGAATTAGAGAGTACCCATTTAAAACAGAGCTGAGGAGAAATTTTTTTAGCCAGAGGGTCATGGCTTTATGGAATTCATTGCCACATACAGCTGTGGAGGCCCGATCATTGAGGGTGTTTAAGGAGGAGATTGATAGGTATCTAATTAGTCAGGGTATCAAGGGATATATGGAAAAAGCATGAAATTGGAACCAGAGGGGAGAATAGTTTAGCTCATGGTGGAGTGGCGGAGCAGACTTGATGGGCCGAATGGCCTACTTCTGCTCCTTTGTCTTGTCTTGTGATGACAACTCTGTTCAAAAATGAATAGATGAAATACCTGAGATTGTGGAAGACACATTGTGTAACATACTAGGATAACAGAATTTGCCCTGCAGTTGGATGAGTCGACTTTGCCAGGCAATAAATCTTTGCTTCTTAGTTATGCTTGGTTCTTAAAAAATGAAAACATGGTTCAACAGTACATATCAAAGTACATATATATCACCATATACAACCCAGAGGTTCATTTTCTTGCAGGGATACTCAATAAATCTATAATAGAATAATAACCATAATATAATCAATGAAAGATCGCACTGACTTGGGTGTTCAACCAATGTGCAAAAGATGACAAACTGTGCAAATACAAAAAGAAAGAAATAATAATAATAAATAAATAAGGAACAAACATTGAGAATATGAGATGAAGTGTCCTTGAAAGTGCATCCTCCTCTTGAAAGTCAATAATTAGCTCCTTGGTCTTGCTGACATTGGGTAAGAGGTTGGTGTTGTGGCACCACTCAGCCAGAGTTTCAACCTCCCTCCTACATGCTGATTCATCACCACATTTGATTCAGCCTACAACAGTGGTGTTATCAGCAAACTTGAATATGGCATTGGAGCTGTGCCTAGCCACAGAGTCATGAGCGTAAATCAAGTAGAGAAAGGGACTAAGCACACAGCCTTATGGTGCACCTGTGCTGATAGAGATCATGAAGGAGATGTTGTTGCCAATCCGAACTGACTGAGGTCTACAAGTTAGGAAATTGAGGATCCAATTGCACAGAAAGGTGTTGAGGCCAAGGTCTCGAAGTCTATTGATTAGTTTTGAGGGAATGATGGTATTGAGTGTTGAGCTGTAGTCAATAAAGAGCACCTTGATGTATGTATCTTTGCTGTCCAGATGTTCCAGGGTTCAGTGAAGAGTCAATGTGATGGCATCTGCTGTGGACCTGTTGCTCTGGTAGACCAATTAGAATGGATCTAAGTCGCTTCTCAGGCAGGAATTTATATGCTTCATCACCAAACTCTCGGAACACTTCATCACTGTGGAAGTAAGTGCTACTGGATGATAGTCATTGAGGCAGGTCACCCCATTGGGCTGAATGCTTTATGTGGGTTCACCTTCCTGAAGGCTGTTTGCACATCGGCTTCAGAGACTGAAATCACAGGACCATTGGGGGCCGTGGGAGTTTGTGATGGTTCCTCCATGTTTTGATGGTAGAAGTGAGCATAGAGGGCACTGAGCTCATCTGGAAGCTACGTTGCTCAATTTAACTTCATAAGAAGTGATAGCATTCAAGCCCCGTCACAACTGCTGAGCATCACTCATTGATTCAAGTTTAGACTGGAATTGCCACCTCACTCGTGAGATTGCCTTCCGGAGATTGTACCCGGATCTCTTTTAACTTTCTCGGTCACCAGACCTGAATGCTTCTGATTCAGCCCTCAGCAGATTGTAGATCTCATCATTCATCCAGGGCTTCTGGTTAGGGAAGATCGAATGATTTTGAGGGGACACACTCATCTACAACTGTTTTAATACAGTCTGTGACAACCGTGATGTATTCATTCAGATCCACAGATGAGTCCTTGAACATGGACCCAGACCACTGACTTGAAACAATCCCGTAGCCGCCCCTCTGCCTGCCGTGACTACCTCCTTGTTGTCCTAATGTCTGGAGCTTTGTTCTTTAGCCTCTGCCTGTTGTCAGGTAGGAGAACAACAGCCAAGAGATCAGATTTACTGAAATGCGGTCTGGGCATGGAATGGTAGGCATTCCTTATCTTAGTAGAACAGTGGTCTAGTGCGTTCGGACCTCTGGTGGTAGAGGTCATATGCTGATGGCAATTGGGCAGGGTTGTCTTCAAACAGGGTTGTCCCTGCCTATGATTTGAAATGCGTAAGGGTGGGCTGTTACTTGTCTGGAGAAAGCATCATGCAGTTTCTCAAGCACATGATTATAGTCAGCTGCTTGTAGTGAGTAAACTATGGTTAGGATTATGGAGGAAAATTCTCTATGTAAATAGAATGGATGGCATTTGACTATTAGGTGTTTAAGATTGGGGAACACAAGTTCAACAAAACCGGCACATCGCAGTACCACCAAGAGCTTATCATGAAACACATACCTCCACCTTTTGCCTTTTCCGAATTAGCAGTTCAGTCCATTCTGTGAATCATGAAGCCCTTGGGTCTGATCGCTGTATCTGGTGTGCTGGAAGTAAGCCATGTTTCATTCAAACATAAAAGGTAACAATTTCTCATTTCCCTCCAATACAGATATCTTGCCCTCAGGTCCTCAATTTTGTTGTCCGGCGACTTGCATATTTGCTAACAAGATGCTGGGTAGAGGGGACCTCTTCTTTCTGCATTTCAGCCTGGCTTGGAATCCACCACCACCCCCCCTCCCGATGTCTTAATTCTGGCCATGGCGATAAACCTGCATCCGCTTAAAGGTGCTGTACCTGTTTGCTTGAGAGTTAAGTCCACTGAGTCCTTCAAAAGATGGTGAAATCTGTTGATTATTAGGTTGATTTAAAGTACATTGTTTAAATGGAAATTATGTGCTGCAAATTGCAGTGAGAATAATTCAGAAGAGATATATTTTTAAGTATTCTATGTAGCCTGCAGAACTTTGCTGGTGTTTACAGTCAGCATCTGCACCGTATGTGTGTGTGTGTGTGTGTGTGTGTGTGTGTGTATTCAATGGGACTAGAAACAGATATGAAGGGGGAAGAATACATTTTGGGTTGTTGAGCAATTTTTCCAAGAGAAGGACATTCCACTCACCAACATGGTTGCTGATGCAACAGGTGGGACACCATCAATGACAGAATGCCACTGCGGGGTTATTACTTTCTTGAAAAAAGCTGTACCTAACATATTTACCATTCACTGTGTAAACCACAGACAACATCTTGAAGCAAAGAAGCTAAATTATTACACTGTTATCACAGCAGTAAATAAAATCTAGACCCATGCTCTTAATTCTCAACAATTTTGAGAGCTTTGTATTGAGAATGATCAACAGTCTAAATGCTTTCTGCTGCACATAGAAATCAGAGGGCTCTCAAAAGGAAAGTGCCTGAGATGCTTTTTTGCACTTTCTGAAACTGATAAAGTTCTTTTAGGACCCAAATGCTTCATTTAGTAATTAACTCAAGAATATTAGGCATGGCATTAGTTACTTGCCAGAATTATTTGCAAAGTTTAATGAAACCATTCTTCAATTGTAAGAATATGATGTGAATCTCAACAAAGTCAAATCAATCATCTCCGCACTTCTGTCCATTTAAGTGCAACATCAGCTGACACCACCTTATCCAATCTTTGTGCCTCTCTGAATTGGAAGAGAAAGAAAGAAAGCCAAATGATGATCTTCACATGTCTCTGCCCACCTGGGTGAGCTGCATAAAGACATGTCAGAAAGATTTCATTCTAAATTCCAGATTGGGTAATAAATCCATTCATGAACACTTGTAATGGGGAATTAACAGGAAGCATGGAGGAAGTACTGATCTCACTAAAAAGTGAGTTTGAACTGAAGCCGAGGATCAAAAAATCATATCCAGACTTTTGGCTGCAGAAAGAAATCTCTGAACACTATCTTGCACTGTGGAAAAAAGTCAAGATGTTCTTTATAGCCTTTCCAGCACCATATTTAGTGCAGTGCAATTTCAGTGCAGTCGTCCAATTTGTTTCAAAGCAACAGAACAGACAGCAAGTTACTGAACGTGAGGATCTGAGATTCCTCCTGAGTGACATTCAGTCTGATGTTGAGAAGCTGATATCACTGCACCAAGCCCAAGAACTCTCATTTAAAGGTGAAAAAGCAATGAAGCAGTGAATAATTGGTCTACTAATGTTCGCTCTAAAATTTTGACGAACATTGATTTTTACTATAATTAAATAAATATTTTTATTTACAGTGTTAAGTAGATTTGAATAGTTTTTGCAATTATTTGTCACTGCTTTGAATTTGCAGTTCCTATATTCTTTCATTGTGCATCATAAATCAAAACTCTATAGCTTTTATGAAATGGTTAGAAAGGGAGATGGAGGCACTGTGGTTGTGGTCTTAGAGCCAAGGGGGTAGTAAACCAAAAAGTTTGAGAACCACTGGTCTCTAACAATCAGAGCAACAATAAAAAAAACATGCTGTGCTGCCTTATCAAGTTTCTAAGTCCATTGTCTTTTGACTGCCGATGGCTTGAGGTAGCATGGATCTTCATTTGATTGTTGATATTGGGTAAGTTGCAAAAATATAAATTGCAAGCATTTTCAGAAATGTATTTCAATCCCACCCCAAACCCTGAGAAGTCTCCAATTTATAAGAGTCAGGAGTCTTCAGGTTTACATAGCTGCCTTTTTATAGTATTGGTCTGTCTAGCACTGAGCTAGATACTGATCCTCAGATTACTGGATGTTTTTGGTCTATGTATAGCCATACTTCTCACTGTTCTTGCTTAACTCATACTTTATATTATTTCTTACAAAATAGAATGTGGTAATTCAGCCCATCGTGTTGGCTTGCAGAATAATCCTATCAATCCTATTCCACTACTTCTTTCCCTGTAACCCATTTTCTCTCACATGATCATCAACTCACCTCTAATCCTTCCATGACTAGGGGTAATCTACCAATCCACATACATGTCTTCGAAATATGGGAGGAAGCTGAAGAAAACCCACATGGTCATGGGAAAACATACAAATTCCTCACAGGTAGAACCAAAGGTCAAGATTGACCCGAGGTTACTGGAGGCATCAGCACTAGATGGAGGGTCTTTAACCAAAATGTCAACTGTCCATTTCCCTCCACAGATGCTGCCTGACCCACTGAAATCCTCCAACGCTTCATGTGTTGCACGTTGTTTGTGTGACATTATTCAAGCACGAATCGCTAATTATTTTCAACTTCAATTTGAGGACCATACTTCATGGATTCTTATGAGCATTTCCACTCCGTCCACCACAAGCAGATCTGCAAGGTGGACAAACATTATAACTCCAATTCCCATTCCCATTCTGACATGTTGATCCTCTTTTGCCAAGATAAGGCCATTCTCGGGATGGAGGAGCAATACCTTATATTCTGCCTGGGTAGCCTCCAACCTGATGGCATGAATATTGATTTCTCCCTTTGGTAAAAAAAATTCTTCCCTCCTTCCACTATTCCCCACTGACCTTTTCCCTCTTCTCACCTGCCTATCACTTCCCCCGAGATCCCCTCCTCCTTCCCTTTCTCCTGTGGTCCACTGTCCTCTCCTATCAGATTCCTTCTTTTCCAGCCTTTGACCTTTCCCACCCACCTGGCTTCACCTATCGCCTTCCAGCTAGTGTCCTTCCCCTTCCCCCACATTTTTATTCTGGCATCATCCCCCCTTCCTTCTCAGTCCTGAAGAAGAGTCTTGGCCCAAAATGGCAATTGTTTATTCATGTCCACAGAGGCTGCCGAGTTCCTGCGGTATTTTATGTGGATTGCTTGATATTTCTGATGATTGGAACGGGCATTCATTCTGTAAAGCTAGCCTCATAATGAGAATGAGAGCAGAATATTACTAAAGGTGTCTCCTTTGCTTGCATCTTCAGAAACAGCTCTACTTCCATCTCTAATATCTCTATTTTTTCCTTTCATGGTTCTTTTGAAGACCCGGACCTGGAGTTACACACTGACTTTGGTTCTTTGCAGGAATGGGACCTGCTCTCGGGGTCTCATGACTGGCTGCTATTCGATATACCAAGGACTCAGCCTAGAAGACTAGCGTGCCTTCAGGGTTTCGAGATTTTGTGGCTCTGGAGGCAGGCGGAATCGAGGTTGGTGCTGCCGTCTGTTGTGTCGTGGCAGTACACAGAAGATCGAAAGCAGCAGGCTGGCTGCTGGCTGTGTGCCCAGAGACCCGAGTTCTTTGGGTACAGAGATCGGAAAAAGCCATGCAACAGGCTTTTAACATTGTAAATCAGCAAGTTGTCTGTTATGTCTCCCCTCTCGCTGTGAAATGGGGGCACCTCTTTTTCCCTTATTAAGGAGAGAGGGAACCTGTGGTATGTTGAATTACTGGGTGAACGAGTAGTTCTTTATACTTTATACTTTATTGTCGCCAAACAATTGATCCTAGAACGTACAATCATCACAGCAATATTTTGATTCTGCGCTTCCAGCTCCCTGGATTACAAATCGATAGTAAATATTAAAAATTTAAATTATAAATCATAAATAGAAAATAGAAAAATGGGAAGTAAGGTAGTGCAAAAAAAAAACCGAGAGGCAGGTCCGGATATTTGGAGGGTATGGCCCAGATCCGGGTCAGGATCCGTTCAGCAGTCTTATCACAGTTAGAAAGAAGCTGTTCCCAAATCTGGTTGTACGAGTCTTCAAGCTCCTGAGCCTTCTCCTGGAGGGAAGAGGGATGAAAAGTGTATTGGCTGGGTGGGTCGTGTCCTTGATTATCCTGGCAGCACTGCTCCAACAGCGTGTGGTGTAAAGTGAGTCCAAGGACGGAAGATTGGTTTTTGTGATGTGCTGCGCCGTGTTCATGATCTTCTGCAGCTTCTTCCGGTCTTGGACAGGGCAACTTCCATACCAGGTTGTGATACACCCTAGAAGAATGCTTTCTATGGTGCATCTATAAAAATTAGTGAGGGTTTTAGGGGACAGGCCAAATTTCTTTAGTTTTCTCAGGAAGTAAAGGCGCTGGTGGGCCTTCTTGGCAGTGGACTCTGCTTGGTTGGACCAAGTCAGGTCACTTGTGATATTTGGGGTACTGCAACTCTGTGTCTTAATCGATGCTTTGCTGCACGCTTGAGTGCTCGGTGAGGGGCGCCGATGCTTTTTTCGCTGGTGGGGTCGTTGCTTTGCTGCTGCTTATGCGTGGGAGGGAGGAGCTGGGGGGTGCTTTGGGGTTCTAACATTTAACCGTCATTCATTCTTTGGGACACTCCTCTGTTTTCATGGATATTTGCGAAGAAAAAGAATTTCAGGATGTATATTGTATACATTTCTCTGACATTAAATGTACCTTTGAAGCCTTTGAAAGTTTGAAAGGCTTAGCATACAAGTCTGAGCATTAGCTAATGCATGGTAACTGCATGGATGGACTGTTCCAATCATTATGGACGTTCTGGAGTCATTTCCTGCATCGTTATTCCTTTCTGCATCTTGTGGCGCACCGAGTGGCAACCTTGCCATTGCTTTAGCACCTTGTCTGGTTTTTACGAGGCCGAGTGGCTAGCTCGATGCTCAAACCAGCACAGATGGAAAGTGTGCAAGGAGCCAGCCAGATTCGAACTTCGGACCACTTGCCTCAAAGTCCAGTGCTGATGCCACTACACTACTGGCGGGCAAAACACATCATTATGGGTCTTCTTGTTACCATGTCGTAACCACACATGGTATTTCCCCTGTAGCACTATGATGTACTTATAGTTCATTAGTTATTTTTTTCTGTTCTCTGGAACAGAAATACATATCCAAAGCTATTGGTTAACTCATTTGCAATTCAAATATTCTACAACAATGATCTGTTTTGAGAGTTGCTTTTCTCTTTTATTTTACATTTGCAATGAATGTAATCAGCACTTTGAACAACATGGGGATAAGATGATTACACATGAGCTGATTTGTAGCTCACGTTTACCTAAACGCCGCAGATTTCTCTATTGTAGTAAAGGAGATTTCAAAATGGACATCTAGAAAATTATACACTTTTCCTTCTCTACTGCTCCCCCTGCCTCACACCTCTGTCCCCCTTCATTCTCCGCTAATGCCTGGACTCTATTCCTTCCTGGTTTCACTCAGCCAAAGGCCTCTCACTATTCATCTGCCAAACAATTTGAGCAGAATTGAGACCACCTGAAGTGCAGGTTGCTTGCCAGGAGATCCCAAGCTCTCCATAACACAACAAGGGAACATGTTTGGTGTCGGGGAAGAGTGATATAGCCATTGGCATGGTAATCTGAGGATAAACCCTCCTAACCTGAAGACCTGTGTGTGTGGACTCCGTCGGTCGTGGTCGACCATGGGTACTGCACCACTGGTAGTTACTGGTTTGTCGAGCAGCGTCGACTGTGGCTATTGAAGCTGATCCTGGAACAGCAGGCTCTGCCACAGTTGCTGCATGTGTGGGGCATCGTGGAATTGTCCGCTGTTCGCTGTGCTCTCCGTTTAGCTCTCCGCTCCTTAAACTGACTCAGGATCACTCGTTCGCCTTGCTCTAGGTGTTGTTGAAGAGTACCTCGCCATTTGTTGTGGTCATCTGCTGTATCCTCCCAGCACTCTGCGTTGATCTTTAAGGCTTTCATGTCGCGCTTGCAGAGGTCCTTGAAACGAAGCTGGGGTCTACCAACGTTCCTCTTGCCTATTGCTAGTTCTTCGTAGAGGATGTCCTTTGGCAGTCTACCATCCTTCATACGACGGACGTGGCTCAGCCAGCGCAGTCTGCGTTGTCTTAAAAGCGTGAACATTGTGGGAAGTCCAGCGCGGGAGAGGACCTCAGAGTTTGGGACTTTGTCTCTCCAGGTGATGCTGAGGGTGCGGCGAAGGCTGTGCAGGTGAAAACTTTTGAGTTTCCTCTCCTGCTTGAAGTAGATGGTCAAAGTCTCGCTCCAAGAACAGTTATTGATAAGCTTTAGTACCCGTAACTTGGGTAACTGATTGGACAATCCAGCTCATTGTTAATTCAAGCCCGTGCCAATTAGAGGGTCAACTGCAAATGCTAGAGAAGGCCCAGAAAATTCCAGGGTGGTGCAGTGGGGGCAAAGTTATATAAAGTGGATTCTGCCTTGTGCTACTTTGCTGACCTGGAGAATACTCATCATCTGCAGAGCTTAATTTGAAACATCTTCGTTAATTAATGTGTATTGACTTTTGTAACCCACCGCAAGTTCTAAAATCTCATTGTGCATAACATAATCTGTGAAGTATTTTTAACACAATGTGGAGATAATATCAAGAGTTAGAACAAGGAGTTCACTGCATATTCCATGATATGCAGTGCCTTAGCGCAATGTTTTCTCAGAATGATTATCAAGCAACAATTTACCTTAAGCCATAGGAGGATATATCAAAAACACAAGAGATTGCGGATGCTGAAATCCAGAGCAAAACACAGAAGATGCTGGAGGAACTCAGCAGGTCAGACAGCACCTATGGAGAGGAATAGACAGCCAATGTTTTGGTCTGAGACCCTTCATCAGGATTCATCATATCAAAGCTATTTTCCAAAAGGTAGGTACAAAGAAACATCTTAAAAGTGGAAACACGAGAAAATCTGCAGATGCTGGGAATTCAAGCAACACACACAAAATGCTGGTGAACGCAGCGGGCCAGGCAGCATCTATAGGAAGAAGTACAGTTGACATTTCGGGCCAAGACCCTTCGTCAGGACTAACTGAAAGAAGAGATAGTAAGAGATTTGAAAGTGGGAGGGGGAGGGGGAGATCCGAAATGATAGGAAAAGACAGGAGGGGGAGGGATGGAGCTAAGAGCTGGAAAGTTGATTGGCAAAAGGGATACAAGGCTGGAGAAGGGAGAGGATCATGGGACGGGAGGCCTGGGGAGAAAGAAAAGGGGAGGGGAGCCCAAAATAAGATGGAGAGCAGGCAAGGAGTGATTGTGAGAGGGACAGAGAGAGAAGAAAAAAAAAGGTGGGGGAAATAAAAATAAATAAGGGATGGGGTAAGAAGGGGAGGTGGGGCATTAATGGAAATTAGAGAAATCAATGTTCTTGCCATCAGGTTAGAGGCTACCCAGACGGAATATAAGGTGTTATTCCTCCAACCTGAATGTGGCTTCATCTTGACAGTAGAAGAGGCCGTGGATAGACATGTCAGAATGGGAATGGGATGTGGAATTAAAATGGGAGTCTTGACAGTAGAGGAGGCCATGGATTGACATATCAGAAAGGGAATGGAACGTGGAATTGAAATGGGTGTCTTGACAGTAGAGGAGGCCATGGATTGACATATCAGAAAGGGAATGGGATGTGGAGTTAAAATGGGAGTTTTGACAGTAGAGGAGGCCATGGATTGATATCCTTCCAGGTGAGACAGTCCTTCCAGGTGAGGTGACACTTTACCTGTGAGTCGGCTGGTGTAATATCCTCATCCGGTGCTCCTGGTGTGGCCTCCTATATATTGGTGAGACCCAACGCAGACTGGGAGACTGTTTCACTGAACACCTACGCTCTGTCCGCCAGAGAAAGCAGGATCTCCCAGTGGCCACCCATTTTAATTCCACGTCCCATTCCCTTTCTGATATGTCTATCCACGGCCTCCTCTACTGTCAAGATGAAGCCACACTCAGTTTGGAGGAACAACACTTTATATTCCGTCTGGGTAGCCTCCAACCTGATGGCATGAACATTGAATTCTCTAATTTCTGTTAATGCCCCTCCTCCCCTTCTTACCCCATCCCTTATTTATTTTTATTCCCCCACCTTTTTTTTCTTTCTTCTCTCTCTGTCCCTCTCACAATCACTTCTTGCCTGCTCTCCATCTTACTCTGGGCTCCCCTCCCCTTTTCTTTCTCTCTGGGCCTCCTGTGCCATGATCCTCTCCCTTCTCCAGCCTTGTACCCCTTTTGCCAATCACCTGTCCAGCTCTTGGCTCCATCCCTCCCCCTCCTGTCTTCTCCTATCATTTTGGATCTCCCCCTCCCCCTTCCACTTTCAAATCTCTTACTATCTCTTCTTTCAGTTAGTCCTGACGCAGGGTCTCGGCCCGAAACGTCGACTGTACCTCTTCCTAGAGATGCTGCCTGGCCTGCTGCGTTCACCAGCAATTTTGTGTGTTTCTTAAAAGTGGAAAGTTGACAGCCAGAGATGTTTAGGGAGGGAAATGCAAATTTAAGTGTCTTGGCAATTGAAGCCCCAAAAGTCAAAGCCGGAAAGATTAAATCCTGGAATGATCAAAATGATAGAATTGTTAAACACAAGAGATTCTGCAGATGCTGGAAATCCTGAGCCATTTCAGTTCGAATCCCATCCAGAGGAGGCGGAAGAGCATTTTGTGGCTGTGATAGATGCTGCTTTGAGTGGGTCAGGAAATATTTCCTGTAGCAAGGAAGATGCAATGCCAGATAAGAAGCCTTGCTGCGACATTACAGGGTTTTAGTGAAACCACAACTTCTGTACTGGTTACAACTTCCCTTACTGACAGAAGGATGGACTTATCGTGGAGGTAATCTAGTGAAGGATCTCTGGGTACATGAAGTTCTTTTTTAAACTGCAGATACCGGAAATCTGGAGTAAAGGTGGAAATTGGGAATACTCAGCAGGTCTGGTCACATCTCTGGGAAGAGAAAGAGAGCTAATGCTTCAGTTCAAAAAACCCTATATCAGAGTTCTGCCTTCACTGGATCTCAAATTCATTCTCAAGCTAAAGGAAGCAACTTTACCAACGTTGTGTTGACTGTGGAAGGTGAAGTTGAAACTGATCTCAGAGCTGATCAGAAGGGTGCAGATTTGAAACAAGCCATGAATGCAAACACAGTGGCAAATACTGCCCAGGTATCCAATTCCCTTACGGGGGCCTGTAATCATTATTGCAGACTTCATATGATTCCAGTTCAGGTGAAGTCTAAGAAGAGTAACAAGACGGTACTTTCCTGGATCAAGGAAGTACCACAGGGTTCTGCAGAGACAACCTCAACCTGACAGGAAAAGGAACACAGGCTCTCTTACACACCATGTTGTGAGTAGCCACGTCACAATGCAGAAGAAGGCTATAGTTTTGTACTTGTAGTGCGAATTTTACTTGCCACTTACAGTATCTTATCTTATCTATCCTGAGCAGTGCCCTTAAGTTAATGGCTGTAAGCAATATCAATCGATATGCAAAAAGGAACTGAACATAGAGCATTCAACACAGTATAGGCCCTTTGGCCCATAATGTTGTACCAACCTTTTAACCTACTTTGAGATCAATCTAACCCTACTCTCCTACATAACCCTCCATTTTTCTATCATCCAAGTGTGTATCTAGTAGTTGTCCATCATGTCCAAAGATGACAGGAAACCTCATCACACACCGGGATCTCCTTTATTGCAGTGGATGTCTTCTTGCCTTGTCAAGTCCTTCACTCTCCATGGAGTATTGCAGTACCACATTCCTGGCTGGCAGTTGGATCTCACTGTAGATCTCATCCGCCCAGTCCGCCAGAGCTGACTTCAGATGCTAGCACAGGCATGTCCCTATCTCACCGGGGTCTGCGGCCGCCGGCTACCCTCGCTTGTTTAGCCTGCCTGTCGAAGTGGTGTACCAGGGTGTGGCCGCTGTCGCATGCAAACAGCTACTTGGAGCCGCAGGTGAGAGCTGAGTGTGTGTTTGGGACCAAAGGTGAGTGAGCTGCCCTGGAATGGACACAACAAGCCCCTTCACAGATGTGCTGCCCCTCTCTGGATATTCCATACACCCAGGGCCGGATTTAGTGGGGCCTGGGCCCCCGGGCTGGAGGCCCTGATGGGCCCCTGCTGACACCGTAAAATGCTGCTGTACCAAGCAAAAAAAGGCGAAAACAAGATCAAAGGACGTACTGGTCTAAATATCAAAGCTGTGGACCAAGACAATGGTTTAGTACAATACGTAGGCTATAAACTAACAGGCCTTAAGAGGGAGGACAGAAAGTAATGCAGATTCTTAGTTTGAAGGACAGCATCTAAAGCACTCAAAAATTGACCTAGGCTTAGTTGGATTAGTAAAGTTATGAGGGAGACGAAGTATGAGGTACCCAATCGTAAATCTTTATTTAGCTATTGCTGCATATACCATAGGCCTCATTTCTCAAACAATGCCAAAGCATTTTTATCTAGGTATTTTTCTCAACCGTGTGTTCTGAGAAAGTAAAATGGAAATGAGAGACAAAAAGGCCAAGAGAGATGACACTGTGGCAAAATAGGAAACTTGACAATACTCCAACAATCTTTTTGAAAAACGAGATCTAGCACATACTGACCTATTGCTGTGATGTGTGGCTTGCAGAGTAAAGACCACTTATTACTTACTAAGTTTGTAAACAGTCAACTATTAGCCTATTGCCACAAAAACAGGAACAGCACTAACAGACAAGCCTAGATATTTACAAAGTCAGATGCTCGTTTTTCAAAATTAAAGCCTAGTTCTTCTGGATTTCTTCGCAGCAAAGTCCTTGATCAGATCACTAAAATCCAGTTTCCGAACAAGATCACTTTCAAGTGACATCAGAGTAAGATGACTCAGCCAGTCCTGTCCCATTGTGGATCTGAAACTATGTAGTTGCCATCATCAGGACTACCAAATATGTCACTGGAGCCTCGGATAGCCAGTCCCCTCTCAACCAGAAACTTCACAACCACCAACATTCTTCTCAATACATCGGTCTAGTAGACACACTCTGACTCGAACTGTTCTTGCAGTTCTGTATCTATTCTTCCGCTGTCAGACGCTACGTAACGTAGGTCAGTATCGTTTTCCAGTGGTGTTCGCTATTTTCATGCTCTCCTATGTGCTCAGTGGCATGTTTCCAGTCGCTAAAGCCAGTTTCGAAGATGGACTGACAGTTACCATCACTGAAGATGCGGCATGCAAAACAAAACACACAGCCGGTGGAAGGGGAATATAAGAGCCATTGCCTTGATATGTACTCACCATTTATGAGCTTGTGTTTGAAATGAAATTTGGAGAAAAAACCTCTCTACTGTTTGTATACTCATTCCAAAGCTTTGATATCCACATCCTTATTCTGGCAAGACTCCGGCCCTTTCTGAGCCCAGTATGCTCGGACTGAATCATCTATCGTTTCCTTTCCCCAGCGAGCAGGATCAGTGCTGTAAGGATCCTCAGTAGCGGTAGCGTTAACATTAATGGCGGCTCAACTTGGTTGTTCGGAGGCCTCTGTGGTCGGGAATCCCACAGTCATGCTCTCTGCCTCTTCAACGTTAGCTGCTGACTGTGGGAAGGATGGTGGTTCTGTGCTAACGCTGGTGCGAGCTGTTGAACAAGTCTCCATTTGTCCACCGGTCTCAAACTGTGACAAGAGCAATGGTACTGCTGCATCGTCGAGAACAGGTTTAAAAATTTCTGTCAATTTCAATGTTTTTTTTAACGCTTCTTTCTCATGGTCCTCTTTCTCTTGTTTCTTTTTTCTTTTCTGTGCTCCACTCTCATTTTTTTTTGTCTGCCATGATGATAGCTACCTATTTTGGGCCCCTCTGCAGCTTGGGCCCCTGGGGGGCAGCCCAGCCTAGCCCTGCCTAAAGTCCGGCCCTGCATACACCCCGAGTGTGTCTATCTAAGAGTTTTTTAAATGCCCTTATGTACCTGCCTCTACCACCACTCCTGGCTGTGTAAAGAACTTGCACAGATATAGGAACCGAATCTTCCTGTGCAGTGGGAAAACCGAAAGAATACTAAATAATCATTTTATTTTATATCCTCTTCTTTTCACTTTCTTTATGTTATTAGCACTCTTACTTGTTCATGAATTGCCTATTAAACAAGTTCATTGAAGCCCAGTGGAAGTTTGAGAATGTTATCTTGTTTGGCTAGTTCTAACCCATTAGCTTTAATAATGGCATTTATAAGCTTGTTTTAACTTCAGCCACAGTTTCTGGCAGGAGAGGCCTACAGAGAAAGGAATGAATTAGTTCCTCTGGGGTGCAGAGGGGCTGTTCTCAGTCAGCACAGCAAGTTGGTGCACCACTTTACAACCACTGTACAACTTACACCCATCAGGCTCCTGAACCGATGTCGATAACTTCATTCACCTCAACACTGAAGTGATTCCACAACCTACAGACTCACGTTCAAGGACTCTACAACTCATGTTCTCAGGATGATATATACACAGTTGATTCTAGTTAATTGCACCATCAGTTAATTGGGGCAGCCGCTTATTTGGGGCAACTCTTAAAGCAAAAAAATTGTCCAGAAAATAGATTTCGAGGATGCAATTGGCAAAGGCGTTGTATGAAGGCAGTCGATTATCTGAACTAGATGTCTAGGTGTTCCTCAGTTGTCAGTAATGGCACAATACTTTTCACATTGTTTGCAAATACTCTAGATAGTGGGATTGATGGCTTTGTGGCAAAGTTTGTGGATGATACAAAGATAGGTGGAGGGGTAGGTAGTGCTGAGGAAGCAACGTGATGCAACAGGACTTAGACAAATTGGAAGAAGGGGCAAAAAAGTGGTAGATGGAATACAGTGTTGGGACATGTATGATAATGCATTTTGGTAAAAGGAACAATAGTGCGGACTATTATCTAAATGGGGAGAAGGTTCAAACATCAGAGGTGCAAAGGGACTTAGGAGACCTTCTGCAAGACTCCGAGAAGTTTACTTTACAGTTTGAATCTGTGGTTTAAAAAAAAGGCAAATGCAACGTTGGCATTTATTTCAAGGGGAATATAAGAGCAAGTAGATAATGTTGAGCCTTTATAAGACACTAGTCAGGCTGCACTTGGAGAATTGTCACCAGTTTTGGGCTCCATATCTCAGAAAGGATATGATGTGATTGTCAGGGGAGATTCACGAGGATGATTCCGGGGATGAAGGGGTTAACATATGAGGGGTGTTTGGCAGCTTTAGGCCTGTACTCACTGGAATTCAGAAGGATGCAAGGGGATCTTATTGAAACCCTCCAAATGTTGAAAAGACTAGATAAGGTGGATGTGGAGAGGATGTATACTATGGTGGGCATATCCAGAACTAGAGGATGCAGCCTCAAAATTGAGGGGTGACCCTTTAGAACAGAAGTAAGGAGGAATTTTTTTAGCCAGAGAGTAGTAAGTCTGTGGAATGCTCTGCCACAGACTGCGGTGGAGGCCAAGTCCGTGCGTATATTTAGGGCAGAAATTGATGGTTTCCTGATCGGTCAGGGCATCAAGATGTATGGTGAGAAGGCAGGTGTATGTGGTTGAGTGGCATCCGGGAACAGCCAGGATGGAGTGGCAGAGCAGATTCGATGGGTTGAATGGCCTAATTCTGCTCCTGTGTCTTATGGTCTGCACTGGTTTTGTTCACTTACAGTCAACCAAAGGGGCACGGCAGTGTACTCTGGATGACTTCATTTGTCGATGACTATTAGAAACTATAAACACATACAAAATGCCGGAGGAACTCAGCAGGCCCGACAGCATCTATGGAAAAGAGTGCAGTTGAAATTTCGAGCCGAGGCCCTTCTGCAGGACTGGAGAAAAAAAAGATGTGGTGTAGATTTAAAAGGTGGTGGGGGGGGGGAGTGAGAAACACAAGGTGATAGGTGAAACCGGGAGGGGGAGAGATGAAGAGCTGGGAAGTTCATACAGGGCTAGAGAAGGGGGAGTCTGATATGAGAGGACAGAAGGGGGGAGGAGCACCAGAGGGAGGTGATGGGCAGGCAAGGAGATAAGGTGAGAGAGGGAAAAGGGGATGGGAAATAGTGAAGTGGGGGGTGGGGGCCATTACCAGAAGAAACTGATACATAGTTTTATAGTACTGTATGGGTAGTATTTCAATTTGTTCTGTATTTCATTTAAATACATAATTTGCTACTCAGTTAAACAGTAGTTACCCTTTTTGTACCTTTCAAACTATGTATTTCTATGAAACTTTAGCTAACTGGGGCAGTCGCTTAATTGGGCCAAAATGAACTGGTCCTGATATGTCCCAATTAACTGCAAGTGTGAGTGTGTGTGTGTGTGTGTGTGTGTGTGTGTGTGTGTGTACGTCCTAACGAAGGGTCCCGGCCTGAAACGTCGACTGTACCTCTTCCTAGAGATGCTGCCTGGCCTGCTGTGTTCACCAGCAACTCTGATGTGTGTTGCTGGTGTTGTCTGTGTACGTACACAATGTCATCTTTTCCACAGTAGTTATAAGTCTTCCTTTATATACACTGCAGCTTTTTTTCCACAGACGCTACTGAATTTTTTCATTGTTTCTGAGAATGCCTGCAAGAAAATGAATCTCATGGTAGTAAATGATAGCATGTACGTCCTTCAATAATAAATTAACTTTGACACTTCCTACACTTTTCACGAACTTCCATTTTCATTCTAGTGTTGTTGCATCCTCATTACAAGTTTTCCAGTTTTGCATTTCAGAGCAATATTACTGTCTTCACCCCCCACTGGCTACACATTCTGTCTTTGTCGTCCAGCTCAGCTCTGATTCAGGAGACTTTAAGATCATCACCACCCCCTAGACACTCGAACACATAATGCTGACTAATATCTTATTAACAGTTCTGGGGGTGGGGAGGGCTGTCAAAAGTACTAGATTTCGGATGAGACTTCATTTCATTTCAAGTGATGGTATAAGACCCCGTTGCACTATCTGACGAACAGAATTCTCCCCGGTACCCCCGGCTAGTATTTCGCCAGGTGACAAGATCTAAGCAGATGCAGCGAAAAAACAAATCTACTGTTTGGAAACCTGCTCCCTGCGTTTCCAGATCTCGAACCGCGGAACATCTTGTGGGGAAGAAGTGTTAGATAAAGTTCCTGCTGACACATTCGGCTTTCTCAAAAAAAAATCAGTGAATAAGGCTAGCCATTTAACCTTACACGGCTACGATGCACTTTGCAAAACGCCGAACATATTCATCAGTGTACGTGTGCGCGCACGTGTGCGTGTGCCCAGTCCCTTCTTCATACTTCCCCTTTTCTGTATTCCCTACAGTCGTAATTCAAAGATAAGCACCCTACACGTCTACTCGCCTGTCCTTTCCAGGGTGCTGACTGACCTGTTGAATCTCCCCAGCATTTTACA
Source organism: Mobula hypostoma (assembly GCF_963921235.1). NCBI lineage: Eukaryota > Metazoa > Chordata > Chondrichthyes > Myliobatiformes > Myliobatidae > Mobula > Mobula hypostoma. The sequence continues at coordinate 108,370,619 of NC_086106.1, read as the reverse complement.
AGATCCTTGCGCTGTGTTTATCCGGGACTTTTGATGGATTACTACACGTTTTCCCTCTTACCTGAAACGTTTCCCTGTGATAAATCGCGCATATATATTAAAGATAAACGAAAACAATGGAATAGGTTCCAGACCGTTTGCTTCCTCTATATAAATTTCCACAAAATTATATGCAATTTCAGAAAAAAATCCCTGGAGGAGTCCTCCCTCCCCGTGTAACAATCCAGGGTGGAAACGGACTAATCGTCTTTAATCAGAAAAATTGGAAAATTGATTTAAACAAAATCAGACGATGAAATTTAATTATCCGGCCTAGGTAAAATATATTTACAACAGCTTTGAACCTTAGAATCCATACCCGAAATTAAATAATAGGTGGAATAAAGATTCTGAAGGGTGTGGGTGGCTGAGTATTCGGCAAATAGAAACAGGTCCAGGTTCTGGTGAAGTGAGTTGTTCGGTTATATTTGGTCCGAGAGGAAATGAGCACATTTGACGAAAGAATCTCATCACAGGGTCTTCTGATACGCCCGCTTCGCCTTTCCCTCTTTGTAACATACTGCAAGTTTAAAAATAAAGCATAAACAGTATCTCCCCACACAGACAGGCGACACTTCTCGCCAGTAATATGCAAGATTTTATTGCCTTCTCTTCCATGGCCTCTTCGGGCTAGCGGAGGGGACCGAGCAAACGAACCCTTTCGGGGGAGGGGGGTAAGCATACGCGACAGAGTTGCCCTTTTAAACGTTGGAGGCTGAGGACCATCTGTCAACGTCTAAAGTGGGTGGGAAACGAGTCTGTTTCAGCCAATCCTCTTTCGGATCAGTATAGCCGCTAGTGCTTTCTGTGCCGCGAAATTGCTCCTGCAAGTTTCTGATGAAGCAGCCAGTGCATACTGTGGCTAGGCGGGATGCTTTTACACTCACTACACACACGTGTACAGGAGGGTAAACAAGCAGGAGAAGTAGACAGAGGGGAGGAAGCGCTTTGAAATACCTCATCAATTCGGGATTTCAAACGCAGCAGCGGATTAGTCCACACCGTGGACCTGAGAGGAGAAAGGCCTTTCTGCAAAGTTCATGTTTCTACGACGAAACGTTGTCGTGTAGCCTGAGCACAGCCCTGTGCCTCTGAATAAGGAGGGCAGAGGATCATGCCTCGGTACAATGTGTGCACCTTGCTGGACTGGGCTTACGGGGGCGTGGACCCCCAGTTCGAGGGGAACGGGGGAGCGGAGTGCGCCGCTTTTCTGCCCCTGAGGCAGCGCTGGGTGGAGAGTATTGTCTTCGTGACTATCTCCCTGCTGGAGATGGCTGTGGCTATTCGCAAGATCAGGCGGCAGGAGCTGAGTGTAGAATTCCAGCAGAAAAACGACAGCCTGGGCAAGAACCTGCTCTTGGTCGCCCTGTGCCTGACCTTTGGCGTTGAAGTCGGTTTTAAATTCGCCACCAAGACCTTAATTTATCTGCTGAATCCGTGTCATGTTGTCACCATGTTACAGGTAGGTCACCTGCAGCGATTAGATAGATACTTTATTGATCCCAGAGGAAACTACAGTGTCACAGTAGCACTAAAAGTGCACAGATAGGAGTAGAAAGAATATAAAATAAGTTACCTCGAACAGTTTAACAGGAGGGGATCATAACTTCCCGGGCTGTAGATTGACTCATTATAGAGCCTAATGGCTGAGGATAAGAATGAACTCATTTAGTGCTCTTTCAGCAGCGCAGTTGTCTTTGTCTGTTACTAAGAGTGTTCTCTGTTGCAGAGGGTGAGAAATATTGTCCAGAATTGTCAAGATTTTCTATAGAATCCTTTGTTCTACCAGTTTCCAGTGTGTCCAGTTTACTTCCTATAACAGAGCCAGCCTTTCTAAACAGTTTGTCCAGCCTGTTGGCATCACCTGTGTTGATGCCATTGCCCCAGCACACCACTGCATAGAAGATTGTACTGGTGACAACAGACTGGTAGAATATGTGAAGGAGAGGCCTGCAAACTCTGAAGGACCTCAGTCTCTTTAGGAAGTAGAGGAGACTCCGGCCCTTCTTGTACACAGACTCTCTGTTGGTGTTCCACTTAAGTCCATCTTCCAGGTGCACCTCCAGGTTACTTGTAGATCCTCACCACGTCCACGTCCTCACCATCAGTAGTAATGGGGAGCAATGAAGGCTTAGTCTTCCTAAAGTCGGTCACTATCTTCTTTGTCTCACTGATGTTCAGCAGTAGATGATTCATCTTGCACCATTTGGCAAAGTCCTCCAACAGGGCCCTGTATTCTTTTTATCCTCTCTTTATACATCCAACTCTTGCTGAGTCATCAGAGAATTTCGGCAGATGACATAGTGTTGTATCTAAAATCCGAAGTATACAGGGCAAACAGGAAGGGAGCCAATACAGCCCCCTGTGGGGACACAGTGCTGCTTAGAGCCATGTCTGACACACAGCTCTGAAGCTGCACAAACCTGAAGACTGTGCATGTGGATTCAGTGGAAGTTAAAATGTGACGACAGAACTACAATGGTCCCATAAATGCAACTTAAATTTGCTAAATGTAATTGAATAGAATAGATTTTGCATTCAAAGTAGGGGACTCTTTACACTCTTAAGTTGGGCCTCTAGAAAGGAAAGTGAAAAGAGCGATGTCATAGAAACGAGAGGAATTACAGGGAATAGTTAACAGGTCAGGAAGCATCTGTGGAAGCAGAAAGTGAGTTAATGTTTCAGGTAGAAAATTCTTTGTCAGAACTGGGAAAGATTAGCTTTAAATTGCAGGGTGGATAGAACGCCCTGATGGGGTGCATCTCTGTAAGCAATATGACCGTTACAAGTTGCACCTATACTTCTTCCCTGCCCACCATCCAGTGACCCAAAGAAACTTTCCCAGTGAAGCCAATGTCCACTTGCAGTTCTCCAGACCCAGTGTGCTGCAATTTGTGCTCCTCTACACAGAAGGGGCCAGGGAAGACTGAATGACTGCTTTGCAGAGAATGTGCCTTTACTCCAAAATGGGAGGGGGGGGCTCCTAAACATTTTTTATGCCGATAGACCCCTACCATTAACCAAGGGGTTTGTGGAGCCCGGGTTGGGAACACCTGGTCTAAACTTTTTGTTGCCAGCCATTTTAACTCTCTATCTAGTTCCAACTCTGTCCTGTCCGTGACCTGGCTTCACTTTATAACAGAACCCAGTATAACATTGCGCAAAATGCTGGAGGAAGTCAGCAGGTCAGGCAGCATCTACAGAGAGGAATAGAGCTAATGTTTCAGCCTGAGACCCTTCATCAGGACCGGAAAGAGGGAAGAAGCCAGAATAAGAAGGTTTGGGGGGGGGGGGAACTGGCAGGTATAGTAAAGCAAGGTCAGGGGAAGGTGGGTGGGGAGGGGAGAAATGAAATGTGAAGCTGGGTGGTGATAGGTGGACTGAAGAAAAGTGAATATGGGAGTGGACCATGGGAGAAAGGGAGGGAGGAGGGCACCAGAAGAAGGTGATAGGCAGGTGCGAAGAAAAGGGCTGATGGAAGAGCCCGAATGAGGAATGGGAAAAGAGAGGAGGAGGAGTGGGGAGAAATAGGAGAAATCAGTGTTCATGCTGTCATGTGGAGGCTATCTGGATGGAACATGGGGTGTTGCTCCTCCAACCTGAGAGTGGCTTCGTTGTGACAGTGGAGGAAGCCATGGATCAGAAAGGTTTTGGGCTGAGGAATTAAAATGATTGGCCACCAGAAAGTCCTGTCTGCTGAAGATGGAATGAATGTGCTGAACTCAGTGTAAGTTTACAGCATAACAGATGAAGGGACTTGACCCAAAACACCAACAGTCAACCCAGATGCAACATTGACGGTCCATTTTCCTCTGCAGTTTCTGCCTACCCTGTTTGATGTCTCCATGATTTTCTGCTTTTATTTTAGGTTGCCAACATCTGCAACTTCAGATTTTTCTTTTATCATTCATAAATGCAAGTCTGCCTTTCTGTTTTTTAAAAAAATAGAAATCCACTAAAAATTAGATCTTGAGGCCGAAAGATAGTTGAAGTTCAGGGGCCAGTGTGCCTGTTTTTCATGTTAGTGCAGGATGAGTCTGTCAATTGATTTTAAATAAGTTTTTTCAACAGCCTTGGATGTCCCCCTGTGCTTTACAGACAACAGTGATATGAATAAGTTTAGACTTCAGGTCAATTCACATTTTAACTCCATCTACCTGCCTTGTTCCCATAACTATTACTTAAATTCTATTCAACACAGTTTTAAAATGTTTAATTGAACACGTGCTTCAAAAACTCCTCCGCTGAGAGTTTTCCAGACTTGCACTTTAGCTGCCATCACTTATGTCAGTTTAACACCTGATTGTAAGGTTATTCCTTTCTAACCATTTCTCAGTAAAAAACATCTTCTGTCTTTACCCTGTTAGCACCTTCAAGCTTGTTCTCTCAGTTTTCATTATCGAAGGGCATACAAGCTTACTCGGTTTCCTGGCTTCTTGCGTTAACTCTTTTGGACTTGTATCATATGTCAAACCTGCTCACCTTAGAGGATGATATTCTTCCTGAGTTCAGTACAGACCTAGCTCTGTACGCCTTGAAAGTAACTTGCATTCTTTTACATTGTAGCCCTTGAGAAAGGGGCCAATGTTCTCAGCTCCATCACTTGTTTTGTACACATCCATATGTCTCTAACATTTAGTGCTCTGCAGTCACATAAAGGCAAGATTGGGTGAGGACAATAGATTTTATGTCCATGGACGCCATTTGTAAGACTACTTAAAGTCCATAATTATTTAACTACTTGCATTTCCCTTGGTAGGATTTAAATTCATGCCTCAAGTCCAAATATTGTCTGATAGCCTAGCAACTTAACCACTCTACGAGACTACTATAGAGTTATTAACATGGAATATAAATATTTGCTAACGACCTTACATGGCACAATATTCCTTCCTGTTGCATCAATGCATCCTGTTTGACCAGAATTAGAGCTGCAAATTAGATCTCTAAAGCTTTGCTTGACCAGAGGTTCATATCTGTCATCAGTGTTGAAATATGGTGCTTGACCGGAGTTCCATTTCTGAGTGTTGAAATGTGGCAGCAATTTACAGAGCAAATAATCTCTTCATTTTTTGGCAGAGGAACGAACAGTGGCTGGGATTTCTCTGCTTTTCGAAGTGGTGCTATAAAATTGTATTTGTTAATTTGAAAGGGCCGATTAGAGTCTCCGTTTAATGTTAGTATGCAAATGTGTTCACTATTTGAATTGTTCACAACTGAACACCCTTAGGTTCTAATCATGATAAAAATAAGCATTGCAATAGCAATTGATTTGTTGATGATATTTAAGTTCCCAAACACCTAGTCTAGAGGAGTGAAGGAGGAAGAAGTGTCCTCCTGTTAGGTGACGGAAGATGAAGTGTACATGGCCATTAATGGGCCTAAATAATAATGAGGACTTTGAAATTATTGTGTGAGGGAAGGATTGTATTCAGTGATGGTATAGGTAATGACAGGGTACAATGTAGTATGAGATCAGTGGGGTTGGTCTGGATGACAGAGAATCTGGTTGATGTAATTTGGCAATTGGTAAAGAGAGCACATTGAAATAAAGAAATAAAGTGCTAAGTGGGGGATATCTTGGCAAGGTGAACCAGTTAATACTTCAGGTCAGAAATAGAACATAGAATAGTACAGCACAATACAGGCCCTTTGGCCCACAATGTTGTGCTGACCCTCAAACCCTGCCTCCCATATAACCCCCCACCTTAAATTCCTCCATATACCTGTCTAGTAGTTTCTTACACTTCACTAGTGTATCTGCCTCCACCACTGACTCAGGCAGTGTATTCCACGCGCCAACCACTCTGAGTAAAAAAACCTTCCTCTAATATCCCCTTGAACTTCCCACCCCTTACCTTAAAGCCATATCCTCTTGTACTGAGCAGTGGTGCCCTGGGGAAGAGGCACTGGCTGTCCACTCTATCTGTTCCTCTTAATATCTTGTATACCTCTATCATGTCTCCTCTCATCCTCCTCCTCACCAGAGAGTAAAACCCTAGCTCTCTTAATCTCTGATCATAATGCATACTCCCTAAACCAGGCAGCATCCTGGTAAATCTCCTTTGTACCCTTTCCAATGCTTCCACATCCTTCCTATAGTGAGGCGACCAGATCTGGACACAGTACTCCAAGTGTGGCCTAACCGGCGTTTTACAGAGCTGCATCATTACCCCTCGACTCTTAAACTCTATCCCTCGACTTATGAAAGCTAACACTACATAAGCTTTCTTAACTACCCTATCTACCTGTGAGGCAACTTTCAGGGATCTGTGGACATGTACCCCCAGATCCCTCTGCTCCTCCACACTACCAAGTATCCTGCCATTTACTTTGTACTCTGCCTTGGAGTTTGTCCTTCCAAAGTGTGCCACCTCAAATTTCTCTGGGTTGAACTCCATCTGCCACTTCTCAGCCCACTTCTGCATCCTATCGATGTCTCTCTGCAATCTTCGACAATCTTCTACACTATCCACAACACCACCAACCTTTGTGTCGTCTGCAAACTTGCCAACCCACCCTTCTACCCCCACATCCAGGCTGTTAATAAAAATCACGAAAAGTAGAAGTCCCAGAACCGATCCTTGTGGGACACCACTAGTCACAACCCTCCAATCCGAATGTACTCCCTCCACCACGACCCTCTGCTTTCTGCAGGCAAGCGAATTCTGAATCCACCTGGCCAAACTTCCCTGGGTCCCATGACTTCTGACTTTCTGAATAAGCCTACCGGGTGGAACCTTGTCAAATGCCTTACTAAAATCCATATAGATCACATCCACTGCACTACCCTCATCTATATGCCTGGTCACCTCCCCAAAGAACTCTATCAGGCTTGTTAGACAAGATCTGTCCTTCACAAAGCCATGCTGACTGTCCCTGATCAGACCATGATTCTCTGAATGCCCATAGATCCTATCTCTAAGAATCTTTTCCAACTGCTTTCCCACCACAGACGTAAGGCTCACTGGTCTATAATGACCTGGACTATCCCTACTCCCTTTTTTGAACAAGAGGACAACATTTGCCTCCTTCCAATCCTCCGGTACCATTGCCGTGGACAATGAGGACATAAAGATCCTAGCCAGAGGCTCAGCAATCTCTTCCCTCGCCTCGTGGAGCAGCCTGGGGAATATTCCGTCAGGCCCTGGGGACTTATCTGTCCTAATGTATTTTAACAACTCCAACATCTCCTCTCCCTTAATATCAACATGCTCCAGAACATCAACCTCATTCATATTGTCCTCACCATCATCAAGTTCCCTCTCGTTGGTGAATACTGAAGAGAAGTATTCATTGAGGACCTTGCTCATTTCCACAAATGCTTTGGAGGAAAACACCATTACTCTGCCTGAATTAATCCAGGAACTCTGCTTGCACTTTCAAGAAGTTCCTCTTTTTAACTGGAGGTTTTCAGCATGTGCAATAGTTCTTTGCACTGTTCCCTCTAAGCAGCATGGGTGTACGGCTTCACTGTAACTGAAATATTCCCATGCACGTAGCCTTTGTTGCATCACAGCAAGAATTTTCTTGTATATAATAATATAATTTTAAAATTATGTTAATGTAATTGTGGAATACCCTGCAATCAGTTGTGGTAATGAATATAATCCATAGATTTTCTAAATAACATACCACAACCTTTAATTTGAGACATTTTAGAGCTTCAATGTATTTACATTGTCAGTGTTTCAAGTTACAACACTGTTACAAATTGTAACAATATACACAGAATGGAAGTCTGTAGCTCATTGTTAATAAATCTCTGGCCTGCTGAACTCTGATGCTGTAACCTGCATATTACAAAAAAAAACATTTAAACTGCTGTGCTTAAAAATCCTGCTTGGAGCAATGGTTAGTCCGCGCAGCTGTAAAACAAAAATAGAGGGAATGTTGGTTCATTATCACCTCCAAGATCAAGTTTGGAAGAGGGTTTAATTGATTGAAAGACTATTGGTGGATGAAAATAAATATAATGGTTGGAAAATGGTATTTGCAGCTCTAAAAATGGTCAAACAGATGCATTTGATGTAATAGTCAGTTGCTGAAAGTAATATTGTGTCACATATGTTAACATATGTTTATATTCCGTGTTAATAACTATAGTAGTAGTTTAGTAAAGTGATTAAGTTACTGGACAATATTCTGGACTTGGGAAATGAATTTGAATGCCACCATGGGAAACTTGAGCAATTAAATAACTGGAGTTTAAGTAGTCTCATTAATGATAATCATAGATATAAAATATCCTGCCCTCACCCAATCTTGCAACCTTGACTGACTCTCAGTATGAGGATGGTCAATAATATTTTGCTTTGCCAACACTGGCTACATCTTGTGAATAAATATATAAATAAAGTGACGGCAGGTGCGACACAGTATCAAATCCAGAATAGCAATGGCGAAAGAAACTTTCTAAAAAATGAAGACCATATTAACAGACAAAGATGAGCAGGTATGCTAAAAACAGAATACTGCAGTGCTACATTTAATGTATCCTGACTTATGGAAGTGAATGCTGGACAATTTCCCCAGTAATGGAAAAGAGACTAGAAGCAGCGGAATTATGGTTCTACAGGGGAATGTTAAAAATATCATGGACCACACACACACACATCAAATGAAGAAGTTCTCAGAAGAGCCCAAGCAGTTCGATCACTCATACCAACAATAAGAGAAAGACAACTCAGATTCCTAGGACACATCATGCAGAAAGATGAACTAGAAAAACTCGTACTCTCTGGAAAGATCGAGGGGAGCAAACCTAGAGGAAGACCTCGGCTTATGTACATCAAAAACATAGCCAGGTGGCTACACATCGAGGAAATGGAAGCCATCCAAAGAGCGAGGGATAGATCTATATGAAAAACCACGGTCACCAATGTCCGCTCTGATATGGTACCTAGACAGTCAGACAGAAAGACTATAACATAAAGATGACCTGCAAATGCTGTCCCCGTACTGTCTCCACTTTAATTTTATCTTTAATCACCATCACCTATTACTGTGTTGTGTACCATTCCTTGTTCCTTGGCTTAATTTGGTATTCGTGGATCTTTTGTCGGACTGCGGATTGCTTTTACGACAAGGAAGAACCTGCACATATCCTTTGTGGTCTCTTCAGTCACTAGTTTGGATCAGAATCTGTTTTATCGTCACTAAAATTAGTCTTGACTACGATTTTGTTTTGTGGTGACAGAACAGCGCAGGCATAACATAGTATAATAAGTTGTAATTAAATAACTAGTGATAGCGAGGTATAGCAAGATAGTGTTTCTGGGCTATTCATAAATCTGGTGGCAAAGGGGCAGAAGATCTTCCAGAACTAGTGAGTTTGGGTCTTCAGGCTCCTGTGCCTCCTCCCTGGTAGTAGTGAAAAGAAGGCATGTCCCAGATGGTGAGGTCTTGAATGATGGATGCCACTGCCTTGAGGCTCTGCCTTTTGAAGATGACCTTGATAGTGGGGAGGCTTATGACCATGATGGCGCTGGCTGAGTCGACAACACTCTGAAGCCTTTTACAATGTCATGCATTGGTGCCTCTATACCAGATGATGATGCAACCAATTAGAATGCTCTCCAGGGTACATCTGTAGAAATTTGCTGGAGTCTTTCGTGACTGCATTGAAACCAGGCAGGATAGGTGAATGCTCCTCTTTCAGGATGTGGGAAGGCAGGGAGACCTCCAGTCTCCCTGACGACTACAACTGTGAGAAGGTGAACTGGCAATCCACGTTAAGGAGCTGGAGCTGGAACTGGATGAACTTCAAATCATTCAGGAGGCTGAGGAGATGATAGATAGGACATATTGAGAGATGGTTACACCCAAGGTGTAAGACACAGGAGACTGAGTGACAGTCAGGAAGGGGAAAGGGGTGACGGAGCCAGTGCAGAGTACTCCTGTGGATATCCCCCTCAACAACAGGAATATCACTTTGGATACTGTCGGAGTGGGGGAGAGGGGTGGTGGAGGGGTTGACCTGGCAGAGAAAAGTCACAGTGGTCTGGTCTCTGGCACTAAGTCTGGCTCTGCAACTTGGAAGGGAAGGGGAGAGAAGAGGCACACTGTGATGATAGGGGAATCATTAGTTAGAGATCTGACAGGAGGTTTTGTGGGCGAGAACGAGATTCCCGGATGATGTATTGCCTCCCAGGAACCAGGGTCCAGGTTATCTCAGGATCAAGTCCTCAGTATTCTTGAGTGGGAGGGTGAACAGCCAGAAGCTGAAGTCCACGTAGGTACCAATGATATGGGAAGGATAAGTGATGAGATTCTGCATTGGGAATTCAGGGAGTTGGGTGCTAAGTGAAAGGGCAGTACCTCCAGGGTTCTGATCCCAGGATTGCTCCCCATGCCACATGCTAGTGGGGCCAGAACTAGGAAGATTATAGTTTAATATGCAGCTAAGGAGTTGATGTGGGAGGGAGGGCATAAGAGTTTTGGATCATTGGGCTCTCTTCAGGGAAGGTGGGACCTGTACAGGTGGGACAGTTTGCACCTGAACTGGAGGGGGGCTAATAAAGATTCAAAGATTCAAGATTCAAAAAACTTTATTGTCATTCTAACCGTACATCAGCTCTGCAGGACAGAATGAGACAGCGTTTCTCAGGAGTAGTGCAATCATAACATAACAAACGCAACACTAAATAATAAACATAACAATAAATAGTAAAACACAACAGCCACATGTCAGTTAAAATCAAGTTATTAGTGTCCAGTGCAAGTTAAAAGCGTCCAAAGCAGAGTCAGGTAGAGCAGCTATTTAGCAGTCTGACTGCCTGTGGGAGGAAGCTGTTTAGTAGCCTTGTGGTTTTAGTGTTGATGCTCCTGTAACATTTGCCTGATGGCAGAAGAACAAACAGTTCATGGAGAGGGTGTGAGGGGTCTTTAATGATGTACCGTGTCTTCTGGAGGCATCGACTCTGAAAGAGGTCTTGAACAGAAGATAGGGAGACCCCAATAACCTCCTCTGCTCCCCTAACCACCCTCTGCAAGGCTTTTTTGTCGACAGCACTGCAGCTGGAGTACCAGGTTGTGATGCAAAAGGTCAGCACCCTCTCAACCCTGCCTCTGTAGAATGTAGTTAAGATGTTAGTGGGGAGTGATGCTTGTTTAAGCTTCCTCAGAAAGTGCAATCTCTGCTGGGCCCGTTTCACAATCCCAGTGGTGTTCCTGGACCAGGTGAGATTGTCCGAGATCTGCACCCCAAGGAACTTGATGTTTTCCCACTCTCTCCACTGTGGAGCCGCTGATGCTGAGGGGAGTGTGCTCAGGCTGAGACCGTCTGAAATCGACGATCATCTCCTTGGTTTTGGTGACATTAAGCATCAAGTTGTTATCCCTGCACCAGCTCTCTAGGTATTTGACCTCTTCCCTGTACATTGTTTGATCATTTTTGCTGATGAGCCCCACCATATATATATATGTGTGTGTGTGTATATATATCAGTAAGTATGGAAATATGTATTTGAAAAACCAAGCTTCTTTAAGTCTAGGGGTAAAAAGATACAGTCTTACGATGTTGAGTAAAGTTCAGTTCAGTTCAGTTCGTGGTATTTAGTTGAGTAGCGATGGAGAGAGTGAGTTGAATCTTCAGGTGAGCTGTTGCCGTCGATCTTCTCGTTGTCCTCCGAAATCCTTCGCAAGTCACCGACTGTGACTTAACAACAAAGGGACCGTACTTCGGTGTGGTGGAGCTATCTACCCAGGCCAGGGTCAGACACATGGACAACTCCCCACCGGTCTTGCCTTTGAATTTTCACTGGAAGAGCAATTGGATCAATCGGCCTGATCAATCCTCCAAAACCCACTTTCTCTGCGGGCACAACAATGCTCATTCAGTGTCCAGATCATGTGCCTGAGGTCTGTATCATCTGACCTCCTATTTATTTCCCTGTGCTGAGCATCACCTGTCATTCAAAGAGTCCCTCCTTCCTTCGTCTGTGAGGACATGCAAGCAGGCAACAAGTCCTTGAAAGTAACATCAATAATGTGCTTTCGGTCACCATAGCAACCTTCGAGCTGCTCGGTGTTATCTCCAAAGTAAAAATCCAAAGTTACCTCCCATGCCCTGACGTGACAGTCCAACCGTCAATCTTCGTCTCTCTCTCTCTTTTCAAAACAAACCATCGATGATAAATAACTCTCTTTCTCTCTCTCCAGACAGTTAATAGGGGCACTCCTGAATCCCCTCACATTACTGTGTACTGTACCAGCAGCTTATGGTCGAAATGACAATAAACTTGACTTGACTTGACTTGACACTAGTAGTATACCAGAAGTTCAAGAACGTCGGGGGCAGAAGTGTGTGAAATTGTCATACCAGGGTGACGGTTCTTGGGGGAAACTGAAAGGTCTAGAGGAAGGTAGGTCACCCGGACCAGATGGCTGAAGAGATGTAGAAGCATTAATAATGATCTTTCAATAGTCAATTGAGTCTGGTATGGTTCCAGACAATGGAAAATTTTGCATATTGCAGTCCCCCATGACTATTGTAACTTTGCCTTTTGACGTGCATTTTCTACCTCTCATTGTAATTTGTAGACCACATCTTTACTACTCTTCTTACCCTTGCAGTTCCTTAGCTCTACCCACAATGATTCAACACCTTCTGGTCCTATGTCACCTCTTTCTAATAGCTTGATTTCATTTTTACTATCCGAGCCACACCGCGTCCCTCTCCCTATCTACCTGTCCTTTCGACAGGCAGATGTGTAATTCTGGTATACTACTAGTGTCAAGTCAAGTCAAGTTTATTGTCATTTCGACCATAAGCTGCTGGTACAGTACACAGTAAAAATGAAACAACGTTCCTCCAGATCCCTGGTGCTACATGAAACAACATAAAACTACACTAGACTATGTGAGACAGCACAAGGCTACACTAATGTGGAACTTATGTGTAATAAGTTCCCAGCTATCATCTTTCATAAAAATATCCCGCTTGGTAGTAGAAACTACTATTAACATTTTATTTTGAGGCTTGTCCTGTTTTTGTTAACACAAGCTTCATGTCAACCTGTATTGTATAGTTCAAGCAATGAGGAAGGCAATCAGGTGGAAGTTCAGCTTGTTGCAAAATGGTTGTGACCTCAGAATAAGGAAGTTCTGCTGCAGCTGTGTGGAGGGAAGTAGGTGTGAGCACACCAGGAGAACTGTCTACTCCTTTGTTCTCCTTGCCTAAGAAACGATGTGTTAGTCTGGACGGAATGTACTGGATGTTCACTGGAGTGATTCAGTGGTTCAGAATAGAACTTCACCCAATGTGAGGCTTGGTTTCTTGGGTTCAGATTGGGCATGTCCAGATTGAATTTAACTTTGTACCTGATCATATCGCTACGAAGAAGAGTGAGTCAAGTGTTCAGATACAAATTAAAGCTTGACCTAGCCATGGCCAATGTGAACCTGCGTAAGCCAGAGGACTAGTACTTCAAGACCATGACGTAGGAGCAGAATTAGGCCAGTCGGCCCATCATGTATTTTCTACCATTCAATCATAGCTGATTTATTTTTCCTCTCAATGCCATTCTCCAGCCTTTTTTCCATAACCTTACTAATTAAGTACCTATCAACCTCTGCTTTAAATATGTCCAATGATTTGGCCCCCACATCTGTCTCTGGTAATTAATTCCATAAATTCATACCCTCTGACTATAGAAAATCTTCCTTACCTCTGTTCTTAAGGGACATCATTTTATTCTGAGTGTATCCCCTCTGTTCCTAGACTGTCCCACTATTGAAAACATCATCCGCTGCAAATCTGCTCTATCTAGGCCTTTTCAGTATTCAGTAAGTTTCAATGAGAAATCCACTCATTCTTTACTGCAGGAAGTACAGTCCCTGAGCCAACAAACATTACTGATTCACAGAGTCATAGAAGAGTACAGCACAGAAATGGGTCCTTCGGCCTATCTAGTCCATGTTGAAACATTTAAATTGCTTACTCCCATCGACCTAAACCAGGACCATAGCCTTCCATATCCCTGCCATCCATGTACCTATCCAAACTTCTCTTAAACATTGAAATTGAGTTCACATGCACCAATTGTGCTGACAGCTCGTTCCTTACACTCATGACCCTCTGAGTGAGGAAGTTTCCCTCATGTTCTTCTTAAACTTTTCACCTTCCGCCCTTAACCCATGACCTCTGGTTATAATCCCTGCCAACCTCAGTGGAAAAAGCCTGCTTGCATTTACCCTTCTTATACCCCTCATAATTTTGTATGCTTCTATCAGATCTCCTCTTAGTCTCCTATGTTCAAGGAAATTGAGTCTATTCAATCTTTCCATATAACTCAGGTCCTCCAGACCTGGCAACATCCTTGTAAATTTTCCCTGTGCTCTTCCAACCTTATTTACATCTTTCTTGTAGGATGGTGACCAGAAATGCACACAATACTTCAAATTAGGCCTCACCAACATCTCATACAACTTCAACATAACATCCCATCTCCTGCACTCAGTACTTTGATTTATGAAGGGGAATGTGCCAAAGGCTTTCTTTACGATCATATCTATCTGTGACACCACTTTCAATGAATTATGGACCTGTATTCCCAAATCCCTTTGTTCTAACCCACTCCTCAGTTCCCTACTGTTCATTGTGTATGACCTACCCTGGTTGGTCCTACTGAAGTACGAAACCTTCCACATGTCTGCATTGAATTCCATCTGCTATTTTTAGCCCATTTTTCCAGCGGGTCCAGATCCTACTGCAAGCTCTGATAGTCTTCCTCACTGTCCACTGCGCCCCCAATCTTGGTGTCATCTGAAAATTTGCTGATCCAGTTAACCACATTATCATCCAGATCCTTGATATAGATGGCAAACAACAATGGGTGACGAAGAAATAACCGATTCCTGCGGCACTCCACTAGTCATCAGCGTCCTCTCAGAGAGGCAACCATCTATTACCACTCTCTGGCTTCTCCCACAAAGCCAATATCTAATCCAATTTACTATCTTTGCTTGAAAACCAAGCGACTGAACCTTCTTCACCAGCCTCCCTTGCGGTACCTTGTTAAATGCCTTGCTAAAGTCGGTGTAGACAACATCCACTGCCTTGCCTTCATCCTGGTAACTTCCTTGAAAAACTTTATAAGATTGGTGATCATGACCTACCACGCACAAAGCCATGCCGATTGTCCTTAATTAGTGCATGACTATCCAAATACTTGTATATCTGGTCCCTTTGAGCACCTTTCAATAACATTACCACTACCGATGTCAGACTCACCGGCCTATAACTTCCCGGAACAACATTAGCTATCCTCCAATCCTCTGGTTCCTCACCTGTCACTAAGGATGATTTAAGTATCTCTGCTACGGCCCCTGCAATTTCTGCACTTGCCTCCCGTAGAGTCTGACGGAACACCTCGTCAGGCCTTGGGGATCTATCCACCATAATTTGCCTCAGTACAGTAAGCACCTCCTCCTCCAATCTTTATAGGTCCATGAAGTTGATGTCACTTTGCCTCACTTCTATTGAACCTGTATCTTTCTCCTGGGTAAATACAGATGCAAAAAAACTCATTGAAGATCTCCCCCATCTCTTTTGACCACACGTGTAATGCTCTGGTTTATATTTTCACTGTTATATGGTATGTATTTCATTGTGGCAGTTCTGTAAGAGCAGTGTGTTTTCAGCTTGCTTGGGTTATTGTTGAAGATGAGAGATGAGGAGAAATGTGTGCCATCCAATTAGGATGGTGGAATTAAGGGGAGGCTTCTCTGGTGAAGGACACTAAGGGTGGCCTTGGGGCGGGAGATGAAGAGAGAAGATGCTGGAGAGAACCGGTCGTAGCATATGATCCGGTGGGAGACCCGTTTGTTTGAGCTGGATTGCGAGCGACCTTCGGAAGTTGGTGTGGGTGTTCACGCAGACCGAGAGCCCAGTGCATGAGCGACAGAGAAGTTTAAACTGAGCTTCAACTTGTGCACATTTGACTGTTTAATTAGAATGGGTCCTTTTTGTTGTTCTTTACTAACCCTTTAGTTAAGATTCATAACTATAATTACTTTAATCGTATACAGTGTACTTTTGGTTATTTTGTGACACTAATTTGTAACAGGGTATCAAATTACACAGCGCCCACACAAACCTGCATTTGTGGTGGGATCGAGCCGTCTTAGTCTGACAAGTTTGGCGGGACTTGAGAGTGTCTTCCCTAGACTTGCACAGCCAAGGAAACCAGGGTGTTTCACATGGATTACCATTCTGATCTTCCAGAGGATCAATTTTGTACCTTGCAATCGTTTTGCTCTTAACACATGTAGAATCCCCAGGGACTCTCCTTCACCTTGTCTGTAAGGGCAACTTCATGCCTTCATTTAGCTCTCCTGATTTATTTGTTAACCCTTTGACTCCCAGGACCATTCTCGAAACCTCTGGATCCTCTGCAATGCCAGCACATACTTTTTTAAAAATATGGGCCCCAAAATGAGTCAGAAAACGTGATCTGATCAAGGCATTATAAAGCCTCAGTATTTTCTTCTTGAGCAACCAAACCTGGATGCATTTGCAGGATTTTGTGCCTGCTTACTGATACTGAATCAGACTTGACAACCATTCTTGAAAAGGCCTCTGAGCCTAGGTGAAGTACCTTTCTCACCACGCAAAGCGTGGGCATCGCTGCTTGATCAGGCCACTGAGGAAGATGCCAGAAGGAAGAAATGGAGAAGAGGGGTTAGGAGGGTAGCTGAAAGGTCATAGGTTCAACCAGGTGGATAGGAAAGGTAAAGTGCTGGAGATGAAGGAATCTGATAGGAGAGGAATGGACCGTAGGAGAAATGAAAGGAAGAGGGGACCCAGGGGAGGTGGTAGGCAGGTGAAAAGAAATATAAGGCTAGAGTGGGGAATAGAAAACGAGGGGAGGGGAAGGAATATTTTTACCGAAAGGAGAAATTGATATTCATGCCATCAGGTTGGAGGCTACCCGTATGGAATATAAGGTGTTACTGGTCCACCATGACGGTGGCCCCATCTTGGCACAAGAGGAGGCCATGGACTGACATGTTGGAAAGGGAATTGGAATTAAAATGTTTGGACATTGGCTATATCTGCTTTTGGTGGATGGATGGAGTTGCTGTACGAAGTGATTCCCCCAATTTACGATGGGTCTCACCAATGCAGAGGAGGCTGCATTGGGAGCACTGGACACAATAGATGACACCAGTAGATTCACAGTCAATGTATTGCTTCATCTGGAAGGACTGTCTGGGGCTCTGAATGGAGGTGAGGGAGGAAGTGGATGGGCGCTTTGGCTGCTTACAGGGATAAGTGCCGGGAAGGACATTAAATTTGAGGTGTTCACCGTGCAGTGCCAGAGATAACAATTACAATGTCACAAAAACGATAGTGCAAAATGTGAATCAATGGTTCATGAACCATTCAGAAATCTGATGGCAGAGGGGAAGAAGTGGTCGTAAAATGTTGAGTACGGATCTTCAGGCTCTTGTTCCACCTGCTCAAAAGTGGTAACATAAAGAGGGCGTTTCCCAGATGGTGCGGGTCTTTAATGATGGATGCTGCCTCTTGAAGATGTCCTTGATGGTGGGGAGGGTTGTGCCCATGATGGAAAGCTGGAAGAGCCTCCATACCAGGCTGTGTATTGCTGTCCTCCATGCATGCACAGAAATTTGATTAGAAATATAGAAACTCTATGGAGCCTTTGACATACCAAATCTCTTCAAGCAATCGACCAGAGCTGCTGGGATGCTGCCTTCATGGTTGCATCAGTGTGTTGGGCCGAGGATAGATTCTGTCAGATGCTGATGTCCAGGAACCTGAAGCTGCTCACCATGTCCACCGCTGACCCCTCAAAGTGGTGTGGGTTCTCCTGACTTCCCCTTCCTGAAGTCCACAATCAGCCTGACTGGAATGTAAGATGAAAATGCGCTGCCCTGGAAAGGCCCAGAGGTCAGGCACATCTGTGCAGAGAGGAGCAGAATTAATGTTTCTAATCAGTGACTGTCCACATATGACCTAAACCTGTCTAAGTCAGCAGAACCTGGGCAGGACCTATCCTGATGCTGACACGTATACTGTAGTCAGAATTCAGCTTTGGTAGGCAGACTCCAACTAGGTTTGTGTTCCAAGGTTCAGAGGGAATAGAGGCAATTGCATCAAAACCTCCAGCTGGAAAATGTTAACTTAAGAGTTGGTTTTGGGATAAAATGGTAGTCTTTTAGGACTGCGGTGAGAAGTTATTTCTTCAGCAGGGTTGAGGAGTGAGTTTGACATCAGTGGTGGGTAAATTGATGGAAAATATTCTTAGAGATGGTATATATAATTATCTGGATAGACAGGGTCTGATTAGGAACAGTCAACATGGATTTGTGCATGGAAGGTCATGTTTGACAAATCTTATTGAATTTTTTGAAGTGGTTACTAGGAAAGTTGACGAGGGTAAAGTGGTGGATGTTGTCTATATGGGCTTCAGTAAGGCCTTTGACAAGGTTCCACAGGGAATGTTGGTTAGGAAGGTTCAATCGTTAGGTATTAATATTGAAGTAGTAAAATGGATTCAGCAGTGGCTAGATGGGAGATGCCAGAGAGTGGTGGTGGATAACTGTTTGTCAGATTGGAGGCCGGTGACTAGTGGTGTGTCTCAGGGATCTGTACTGGGTCCAATGTTGTCTGTCATATACATTAATGATCTGGGGTGGTAAGTTGGATGAGTAAGTATACAGATGATACTAAGGTAGGTGGAGTGGTGGAAAATGAAGTAGGTTTTCAAAGCTTGCAGAGAGATTTAGGCCAGTTAGAAGAGCGGGCTGAAAGTTGGCAGTTGGAGTTTAATGCTGATAAATGTGAGGTGCTACATTTTGGTAGGACTGATCAAATAGGATATACATGGTAAATGGTAGGGCATTGAAGAATGCAGTAGAACAGAGGGATCTAGGAATAATGGTGCATAGTTCCCTGAAGGTGGAATCTCAGGTGGCTAGGGTGGTGAAGAAAGCTTTTGGTATGCTGGCCTTCATAAATCAGAGCATTGAGAATAGGAGTTGAGATGTAATGTCGAAATTGTACAAGGCATTGGTGAGGCCAAATTTGAAGTATTGTGTACAGTTTTGGTCACCGAATTATAGGAAAGATGCCAACAAAATAGAGAGAGTACAGAGAAGATTTACTAGAATGTTACCTGGGTTTCATCACCTAAGTTACAGAGAAAGGTTGAACAAGTTGGGTCTTTATTCTTTGAATCGTAGAAGGTTGAGGGGGGATAGAGGTATTTAAAATTGAGGGGGATAGATAGACTTGACATGGATAGGCTTTTTCCATTGAGAGTGGGGGAGATTCAAACAAGAGGACGTGAGTTGAGAGTTAAAGGGCAAAAGTTTAGGGGTAACATGAGGGGAAACTTCTTTACTCAGAGAGTGGTAGCTGTGTGGAACGAGCTTCCAGCAGAAGTGGTTGAAGCAGGTTCGATGTTGTCATTTAAAGTTAAATTGGACAGCTATATGGGCAGGAAAAGAATGGAGGGTTATGGGCTGAGTGCAGCTCAATGGGATTAAGTAAGAGTAAGAGTTCGGCACAGCCTAGAAGGGTCGAGATGGCCTGTTTCCGTGCTGTAATTGTTATATGGTTACCTCAAAGGTCTTTGAATTTGATATAGGCATTGATCATATTACTTACTAAGTTATGAGCAGGTTTGAGAAGTTTTATGGTCTCTTCATCTGTTCTTCTGAATCTGTACAGCTGAATATTAACCCAAGCAGTGCCATAATAATCAGATTTACATGGTGTGTGCTATGCTAGCTTTTGTGCTGAAGGCTGCCATAGTTCACAGTTCAAAGTAAATTTATTATTAAAGTACATACATGTCATCATATACAAACCGAGATTCATTTTATTGTTGGCATACTCAATAAATCCGTAATAGAAAGTAACCATAACAGAATCAAAGAAAGACTACATCAACTTGGGCGTTCAACTTGTGTGCAAATACAAAATAAATAAATTAATAATAAATACGCAATAAATATCGAGAACAGAGATTATGGCTTCAAAGAAATGTTGGTCCATCTAAATGAGAAAACAGTGCTTTGTTTATGGACATATTCATCAGGGTTGTTACACTGGAGACTTTACACCAGCCCTCTTTCTCTTCCCCCTCCCCCACCTCCACCAATACAGCAAATAAATATAATTTGAGGGAATTTACCATAATCCTTTAAAATTCTGAGGGAAATTTCACTCACTGCCAATAGAGGAGACATGATCCATGTGTTTCAAGGGATTGGGGGGGGGCCTGTTATACTTAAAATATATATATAATTAAAAATTTAAAATTATCCTGATAAAGAATCTCCATCTAAAACATAAACTGTTTATTCCCCTCCATAAATGCTACTGACCTGCTGAGTTCCTCCAGCATTTTGTGTGTTGCTCTGGATTTCTAGCAACTGCAAAATCTCTTGTGTTTTAAATTGAAATTTGCACAAAATATTTGATTTTTCTGAAGCTTTTCACATTTTCAAGAATGAAGTATACACCTGTTAACAAAACGAAATGTCAGACATTCAAGATCAAATTGATTGTAAAATATTGCTGTGAAATTGCCAGTGTACACTAAAATCTGACGGTATGTTGATTCTGTTTGGCCAGATTGGGCCCTGAGCTGAGTTTACCGCCAAATAATGATTGATGTGTAGTGCGCGGAAAAACCTGGTATCAGGACTGTGCTTGATATACAGCAAGTGTAATGATCCCAGCTGTTGGGTTGGCTGTGGTGCGCTTTCCCTACAGAATAAGACAATGGAAGGAACATCAGTATTTTTAATTTCTATCCTGTTAGCAGAATCTAGTAAATCGAAAATGAAGCTTGCCCTGAGAAATGGTTTTGATGTTTGTTTTACCTGGTCTGATTCCTGGCCTTACTTCCCTGTAAATGTCACAGCCTGGGTCATCCATTATTAAATATGTGCATTAATAAATACATTATTTATAGTGTATGTAGAATTCCTTTTTATTTCCAGCCCTCCTTGATAGTTATTGAAGTGAGCATTCTTCTCCAATAAATATTAATGATCATGGTGGCATGGTGGCTATTTTTAAAAAATTACAAAGAAGGATTAGCTTTATTTATTCCATTGAAAGAGGCAGTGAAATGAATTGTTTTGCATCAATGACCAACACAGTTTGACATGTGCAGGGGCAGCCCGCAAGTGTTGCCTTGCTTCCAGTGCCAACATAGTATGCTCACAGCTTGCTAACCAAAACCTATAGGCTTTTGGAATATGGGAGAAAACAGAAGCACAGAGAGGAAACCTGCGCAGTCAAGGGGCGAACACAAGCCAATATGATATCGATGCAAGTCGTTGTTCCCCCCTCTCCATGCAGATGATGAATCCAAAGGACCGGCAGAGACCAGTTTGGCACCAGCGGCATTGCAGGAGTTACCAGGCAGCGTTGAAATCGATGTAGGACTGCCTTCTGGACTCCAGATTTTTCCTCCAGACTTACTCCCAGAGCCTTCCCCCCCCAAGTGGGTATAGCCGAAAGGCAGTGGCGGTTTGAGGTCAGGGTTTTCCTTCTCCTGAATGAGATGGCAACCACAGCCTATGGCTGATGAGCTCTATCTGCCTGAAGCAATTGGTTTTAAGGCACCAGTAACTTGTCTTTGCCAATTTTCCTGTCAATAGAAACGGTTCTGTTGGGCTTCGTAGCTACGCCACACGTGAAAGCCAGGAGCTGGACTTAGGTGTAAGAGGCTATTTGAGACTCACACCACTGGGAGCATTCAATAGGTGGTGGGAGCTGTTCCTCACTACCCCCCTCAACCCCAGCTATAACAACATCAAGGAACCAGAGACCTGATAGAGATTTACAAATGATGTGAGACCTGGAGTAGCAAACTGGTATCTTTTTCCTGGGTTGAGATGTCTAATACTGGAGGAGATGCATTTAAAGTGACTATTGTCTTTTTACACAGCGTCGTAGACACCTAGAATGCATTATCAAGATGGTGATGGAGTCATTGAAGAGACCCTTTTTGGCACATGAGTATGTAGAGAATGGAAGGATATGGGCCACGTGCAGGCAGAAGGGATTATTCTGATTAGGTATCATTGACTTAATTAGGTGAACACAACATTGTGAGCTGGAGAACCTGTTCCTGTACTGTACTGTTTGAGGTCCTGTGGTGGATTTAATTCCAAATTTGTCCTTGCCCGACATCCACATGCGGAGTGATTCAGATGTGGCGGTTTGATTGTGTAGGTCTGAAATGTGTCCACATCCCCAGTGTGGCTCTTCTAAAGCAGATTATGCCACACAGACTCAGTGATTGAGGTCAGTTTGTTTTATACGGATCAGGGATTAAACTTTAGTGTTCTCAGTCTCTGATCTCTAGGCTGTTCCACAGTTTGAGTGCTTCAGAATAAATACAGTGCATTCTGTTTAAATGGGCTGTCAGTTCATCAGGACAGCCTCTTATTTGGGACAACTGTTAAAGAATAAAAACTAATTGAGAAAGTCGCTGGGTTTCCCATCATTTATTTGGGACACTATGCCACTTAATTAGGACAAAAGACTGTTGCTGAACAGTTTCTATCTAGCGTCATTCACAGCAGATCGTGTGACCGTTAGACAATACAGTATGCTTAGAGTGAACAGTTTTTAAATGGCATCAGTTGTGTGTGTTTGTGTTCAAAAAGCAGTGATTGCTATCACTGATTGTTGGCAAGAAATAAGCAGTAAGACAATTCTGAACTGTGGTTTCAAGCATTGGAGTTGCCAGAAATGGCCATGAGTGAACTGAAATGATTTCACCAGTTAAACAAGTTAGAAACTGCAAAGAATTTGAAGGTATCGACAATCATCTTGAATACTACAATGAAGGTTTAGAGGATGCAATTGTCAAAAACATTATATAAAGGCAGTCTATTATTTGCAGTAGGTGGCCGCACTGATTTTGTTCATTTACAGTCAATCTAAAGAACACAGCAGCGAACACTATATGAATTCCTAGTCAGTAACTATTAGGAACAAATACGCAGTTTTATAGTACTGTAATAGTATTGATGGTGCTCTAATTTGTTCTGAATTTCATTTAAATACATAACTTGTTACTCAGTTAAATGGTAGTTTGTCTTTTTTTATACCTTTCTAACTATTTCCAAGAAACTTCAGCTAATTTGGGCAGCCACTTAATTGGGCCAAAATGTATTGAACCGATTTGTTTCAATTAACCAGAATTCAATACATATATTAAAAATGCTTGCAAATATTACTATTTTTATATTAATGTATAAAACAAAGCAGTTTTAAATCAATATTAGGACCAGACACAAAATGACTTGGCATTCAGTTATGTAAAAATATGGATAGGGAAAGTAATTAATAATTATGGTTTGTTCTGTACATGTACATTAGTTGCATTCTCTTGGATATTGACTTCTTCGTTGTAAGGCTTGATCTTTCCCATGTAGTACCACAATATATAGTTATTTCCATCAAGTAAGGAGGCAATGTTTCCCTTGAGCAGGTGGGAAGGAGCCTTCGTTCTTGATGGAGGAGGATCTGGATTAATGAGTATCTTCCACTTTGAGACAGTTTGAAGACAACAAATGATCGAGTGGCCAGTGGGGATTACCAGCAGCAATAACAATGAAGGCTAACACACACCAAGTGTCAGGCAGCATCTATAGAGAGAGAAGAATAATGAGCTGACATTTCAGGCTGACACCCACACAAAATGCTGAAGGAACTCAGCAGGTCAGGCAGAATCCATGGAGAGGAATAAACAGCTGATGATGAAAGATCTCAGCCTGAAACATCTGCAGTCTATTTCTCTCCATAGGTACTGCCTGGCCTACTGAGTTCCTCTGGCATTTTGTGTGTGTTAACTTTAGATTTCCAGCACTTGTGTTAACAATTGAGGCAACCAGGCAACGTAGATTTGCAAAGATTACTTGCAGGTACAGATACCAATGGTGGCTGTTAGGTGTGGGTGTAAACAAGGAGGTTGCATTGTGCATTGCAACATCCATTAATAACACTAACACCTTAAATTGCATTGTTTACATTTACTGGTGAAGGAGTAAAGAGATGTAAGACCATTGCATTTTAGGAGTTCTTACAAAGATATAAAGCATCTAAAAATGGGTTATAATGGGTTGGTTTAGTTATAATATTCAGATGTTAGCTTAGGATTTCCAACACTATGAAGCAATCTTCCTTTAAGAAGTTTGAGACGGAAGTGATAAAGCGGAGCGAAATGTGCACTAGTGAAGCTTCTCTTAAAAATTCATGAAAAGTCTCTTTTCTGAGAGATTTGTTAAGTCTGTAACCTTTGGAAGCATTTGTGACATTGCCAGTCAGGTAAACATTTGCCGCTGAAGCATACTAAGTCATGACAATTTACAATGACCAGTTGGCCTACCAACTGGTACATCTTTGGACGGTGAGAGAAAAACTGGAACACTCAGTGGAAACTTGCACGCGGTTGAAGAACATACAGACTTGCTTACAGCGGATGCCGGATTTGAACTCTGAACTCTGACACCTCGATCTGTAATAGCGTTGCGCTAACCGCTATGCTACTGCCGTGTCTTTAAAAGTTTGTGGAGAATGCCCAGGTGTGATTCAAGGTGTAAAATTTGGATGCTTCATTTCCCCAAAAATTCCCAAATGTGTTGGAACATGAACTGATAAGCCTTTCTATTGCAGTGAGCTCTCACATACCACGGTGTTTTCATTTGTCGTATGTACAGGACATGTGGGTACACATGATAGAGATCTGATGGGAATGATTAATTCCAGCGTATTTGTTCTGTCTACTCTTCATGCAGTCAATTTGTATCAGCTTATCTCATCTCACCCGTGAGATTTTCTAATGGGGGAATTTGCCTAACTGCTCCAAGCCCTGCTTTAATTCTGAATCTCTGTCATTTTCCATCATTTTTCAAATTAACACACTTTAGAAAAGCTATAGCAACACCTACAAAATGGTGGAGGAACTCAGCAGGACAGGCAGCATCTATGGAGAGGAATAAGCATTTGAAGGTTTTGGGCTGAGACCCTTCATCAGGACTGGAAAGGAATGGTGAAGAAGTGAGCATAAGAAGGTGGGGGCAGGGGAAGGAGTACAGGCTGGCAGGTGACGGGTGAAACCAGGTGAGAGGCGAGTGGGTGGGGGAGGGGGAAATGAAGATTCCAATCATATCTGGAAATGTCTCCCTTCCCCCTTCTCTCTCTTTCCATTCCCTGTTCTAGCTCCTCTCTTACCCCTTCTCTTTTCCTCAACTTCCCATCACCTGCTCCTCCTCCTTTCCTTTCTCCCATGGTCCTCTGTCCTCTCTTGTCAGACTCCTTCATCCCTTTACCTCTTCCACCTATCACCTCCCAGCTTCTTGCTTCAACCCCCCACCTACCCAGCTCACCTGGTCCCACTTCTACTGCCTCCCAACCCGCCAACCTTTTTATTCTGGCCTCTATAATGGTTTTCTCAATTGTTCTACATTGTGACATGTTACCTATGCTTTTATGTGCTGCTTTGATGACCATCTAAAATTTTGAATTTGGGTTGAAAATACTGGGTGTGAAGGCCAATACTTTACAATGTACTGTGCTCATAAACAAGAGTACAAAAGGGAGATGTAATGAATGCTCTGAAATATAATGTGTGTTTTACAGAAATATTTGAGATATTAAATAAATAGTTTGTTTTCCCTTAAGTGGGCAGTTGACAGCTGGCTTATCAATGTGTAATAGCAGTACTGATTGTTCTTTTAAAGCTAGAGAACAGATGTTATCTCAAGCTACTTGTTATGCAGAATGAAGCGGTGCAGAACAATGAGCGATCCATAGCAACACAGAGAAAACACTGGAGGAACTCAGCAGGCCAGGCAGCATCTATGGAGAAGAGTAAACAGTTGACATTTCAGGTGGAGACCCTTCTTCAGTACTGAGACGGAAGAGGGAAAATGCCTGAATTAAAAGGAGTGGGGAGGGGAAGGAGGCCAGCTGAAAGGTGATAGTGGAAGCCAGGTGGGTGGGAAAGGTCAAGGGCTGGAGAAGAAAGCATCTGCTGGGAGAAGATAGTGGACAGGGAAGGAGGAGGCGGACCCACCTTTTTATTCAGGCATCTCCGTCCTTCACAGCAATGAGGAGGACTCTTCGCCTGAAACGTTGACTGTTCACTCTTCTCCATAGATGCTGCCTGGCCTGCTGAGATCCTTCAGCATTTTGTGGGTGTTGCTTTGGATTTCCAGCATTTCCAGATTATCTCATGTTTGCAATGAGTGATCCTGTTTTTAATTACTTGTAGCGTCAAATAGCACCAGAGCTATCGAGCTGAGGTTATAACTTCAGCATGGAAATTCCACATGCAAGCTGGCAGTTCTGTTCAGAATGACCAGGTTTACCCATGTTGCTCTGCAGATAATTGTTGGTGCTAACTAAATTTGGGAGTCTGGAATGTCCACTCTCACGGCAGGTAGGGAGAGTGAACTTCCACAACTTTCTCAGCTGCTGTCCCACAGAAAAATTGGGTTGTGTTGCAGGAAATCCTCTAGTCTGATGTCTTATCAAAGCAGTTATAAACCAATATTTTACACGTGTTCTCTTGTTATATGTAACAATTAAGAGGGTTTTGATTGGGCCAGCTGCTCTTAAAAACCCCAGTACTCTGGGAGTGCCAGTGGTTCTGGGATATTACTGCATGAATGTTCATGTGTCCATTGGGCAAAGACCTGAACTCGCCATACAGCAGAATAGGGATTTAAAAAATCAAACAGTATCAAGAAATAGCAGAAATTAAAATGCTATGATTCTTGCTAGATTATAATCCTTTCAATTTAATGTAACTTTTATCAAAAAAAATTAAGGAATTTATATAGGAATTGGAAATCTATATATCAGATATTGTGAAGTAGTCTATTTCATTTTCAGGATTTAAAGATAACATTTAAATGGTGAATAAACTCTTCCCGGGCTTCCAACCAGGTACAGATATCAATTATAATCAACGTTTCGATGACAATCTCTGCCATTTTCATTGGGGATGATGCCTAGGCACGTCTAGTCCAGTGGTATATATATACCCTTGATGTCCATCCCTGATTGGTTAGTCCTTATCCAGTCAGGTTTCTGCTGTCCCACCTGAAGAAATACTGGGTTAATACCATCCACAAACCCATAAAGAAGCTCAAATTGCAACCTGTGCGGGTTAAGGCTGACCTGGGACTCAGGACGGCTGGCGTTTACAGGATTCCCTCTGAATACAGAGCAGCTTATATCAGCCAGGCAGAGCGTACGGTGGAAACCCGCGTCAAGGAGCACGGGAGGTACATCCATTTGGGTTACCCAGAGAAATAGGTGCACTCGCAATGGCCATAGGATTGACTTTGACAGCACCAAACCGATGTGCCACGCCAATCGGTTTTGAGGCTGTCTAGTGAAGGAAACCATTGAAATAAAACTAAAGAGAAAGAGCTGTCACAAAGACAAAGGTCTCACTCTAAGTAAGAACTGGAATTTGATTGTAAACAAAGTGGGACAGCAGAAACCTGATTGGATGAGGACTAACCAATCAAGAGGGATGCGCAACAGGGGTATAAATACTACTGGACTAGACATGCCTAAGCATCATTGCAGATGGTGGCAGAGTTTGTCATCGAAACATCAGTTAAAATTGATACTCGTACCCAGCTGGAAGCCCAAGAAGAGTTTATTCGTCATATACGCCGGTATAGCATTACATCCGTTTTCAACATTTAAGTGGGTTTTAACTCCTTTGCTGAACAATGATTATAATTCACCTTTTGAAATTTTTTTTTGGGGGGGGTGGAATTTCCTCACTGTATTTAACGAAACTGTAAAGTATCCTTTCACTGGTGGATGAAGACAGAATTTTTGATCAGATTCAGAGGGTAGTATGGTAGCGTAGTGGTCAGCGTTTTACTATTACAGCGTCAGGAATCGGTGATCGAGGTTCAATCTCTCCACTGTCTGTCTCCCCACGATCCATTGGGTTATTACTGGGTGTTCCGATTTCCTTCTACGTTCCAGAGAGGAACCGCTTGAGATTAGTGAGTGGTGGGCGTGCTGTGTTGGCAGCAGAAGCATGGTGACTATTGCGGGTTGCTCAGCTCAATCCTTGCAGATTTAACTTTGTACAAACGACACATTTCACTGTAATTTTTGATATTTTGATATACATGTGACAATAAAGCTAATCTTTATCTTTAAAGTAGTCTGAGTTTGTGCAGCCAATCTGGTG
Organism: Mobula hypostoma; assembly: GCF_963921235.1. NCBI lineage: Eukaryota > Metazoa > Chordata > Chondrichthyes > Myliobatiformes > Myliobatidae > Mobula > Mobula hypostoma. The sequence continues at coordinate 108,342,351 of NC_086106.1, read as the reverse complement.
TTTGAAATGTGTGAGTTAAGGTTGTGTTGTATGGGCACTGTACTTCAGATGTTATTGAACTGGATTTCTACACAACAGATGAAAATGCGTCACAAGGTGTTGCAGTCAGATGGGTTAGAGTGCCAGTGGCTTGGGTCTAGATCGGTTTGGGAAGCAGCTGGATGGGCGGCGGGTTTGATTGTCCAGGGTGAAGCTGAAGTGGGGAGAATGGGTTCAGCAACAGTTTTCAACAGGATCTGTGGAAATGGCATGGGGCTGGCATTGGCTGATTGATGCTGACCTCAGGGTTGGCCAAAGATACAGCAGATGTCATTGCGATGGGGAGGTGGAATGGAGATGGACTTGAATTGCAAAAGGTTGGTTTGCAGATGCAACAGGTTATTAAAAAGGCATATGGGATGTTGACTTCATTGCTAGAGGAATTGAATTTAAGAGCAGGCACGTTACGCTGGTGAGGCTGCACCTGGAGTACTGTGTGAGTTCTTGTCTCCTTACTTGAGAAAATACGTAGTGTCACAAGCACGAAGTCTGCAGGTGCTGGAAATCCAAAGCAACGCACACAAAATGCTGCAGGAACTCAACAGGTCTGACAAATCTATGGAAAAGAGTAAGCAGTCGATGTTTCGGGCTGAGACGACTAGGCCCAAAATGTTGACTGTGTGCACTTTTCCATTGATGCTGCCTGGCCTGCTGAGTTCCTCCAGCATTTTGTGTGTGTGTGTGTGTCGCTGAGAAATGATGTACTGGTTTTGGAGGTGGCACAGAGGAGATTCAACAGGTTAATTCCTGAGATGAGGGTTTAGCAATATGAGAGATTGAATTGCCTGGGATGATACCTGCCGAAATTCAGAAGAATAACCGGGGGTCTTGTAGAAAAATATAAAATTATAAAAATGATAGATAAAATAGAGGCAGGGAAGTTGTTTTCACTAAAGGGTGAAAACTGGGGGACAAAGCCCTAAAATTCAGGAGATTAGATTTAAGATGGAGTTGAGGGAGAACTGCTATTCCCAGTGTAGTGAATCTGTGGGATTCATTGCTCAAAGAAGCAGCAGATGCTACCTCATTAAAAATATTTGAGACAGTTAGATAGATTTATACATAATAGGGAAAATAAGGGTTGTGGGGGGGGGGGTAAGTCAAGCAAGTGGGGCTGAGTCAGCTGGGCCAGATCATCCATGATTTTATTGAGTGGTGGAGCAGGCTGGATGGGCCAGACGGCCTATTTCTTATTTATGTTATGATACCATGGATGGTTAACCTGTTACGTTATACTTGAGGCTCTGTGGGAGAACGTTGTTGGAAATAAAGAAGATATAATGCAACATCGTCCTATACTGATCTCTGGCCATTTGAGAAACAGCAGAATTTATCTCCTGTGGGCTAAATGAAACACACATGCACTTGATCTAACTGACAGCCGCTTATTCGTTTCAACAGTTAAATAGCCCTGTTCAGTATTGCAAATATTCAGAAACTGTACAAAGGCAAGTATCAGTTATCAAATTTCATGAATGAAATATTCTGACCACATTTCATTAGAGCTTGCCCCTTGACTGAGTTACCAGGTACTTTATATGGGATGTGCTCGTTGCTGCTTCAAGTATTCCGAGGGATGTTAGAACATATTCAAGTTCTTGCCCTCTTTGTCCACTTCACTGATTAAAGTCTTTTTTAAAAAAAAAATGCATTCATGTTGATACCCCAGATGGTGAAACCTGGGAAGGATCTTTGCCCAAGTACCCCCACCCCCCACCCCAGCTTGTGTTTCTGTGGTTTACTTGCTGTTTCACCCACCCAAGAGAAAGACCAGGAAATGTGGTTATTAGCAGCTTGCAGCTCTCACCACCGCTGTGTTCCATGACATTGTACTGAATAGTGTGAATTCCATGTCTTAGACCAGCTGATTGAAGAGACAAGTATTAAAGAGGGCTGGGGAGGGGAGCAGCTTTGTTGCTTGAAAGGGTTTGAGTGGTTGTGTGCTGAGGTGTGTGGAGAGAGAAAACATTTCTACAGAGCAGGAATTGAAAGGGTAAATTGTCTGTATAGAAGAGGGTAGGTTTGGAAAAGGAGATTTGTCTCTGAAACAACTTGTTTTTTTTAATCAACAAGATTGTCTCCAAGTTGTGATGAGACGTGTTAAAACATCTCTAAGTGAAATAGGAGAGGAGAGTGCTTCAATCAAATGGAAGAACTTGAAGACAAGCAGTGTGATGAATTGTGGGAGATTGCACTCTTTAACTCAGTCCTTCATGAAAGTATTTTTGAAGTGTAGTTGATTTAAAGGGTTGGTGTCTCCACCAATCTGGAGGCTGGAAGAGCAGAGGTTCTTGGTTTGGGGGATTTTGTTGGAGGGAGTTTCTGCACTTGGATGTAGTGTTGAGGGAAAATTGAGTGCTACGTATAATATATGGATCTATTTCTTTTAGAGCAATGACCTACGCCCTGAGCACTACATATTGATCCATTGTCTGTGCATGCACTGTTGTCTACACATGCACATTGTTCGTTCTGTCTCTCTCTGTCTCTCACACCAGTTAAAACCATCTCCCACGTGAGTGCTTTTATTTAATCGATATGTAGTTGTGCCCAGACACAACAAATTGCCGACAAGTACAAACATGAATGTCAGAGGATATCACCAACTGCACTGACATTTACGGGACAAAGCAGCAGGTGTTAAGCAGCATGAGAAGGCCATCAGAGATGCTAACAAAGGTGTGAGTACAGTGCATAGTAACAGTGAAAGACGCACTGAATTTAAAGTGAAAATTAGGTTCACTCTCCTCTCCTAATCAGATTCCTTCTCCTTCAGCCTTTGACCTTTCTCATCCACCCTGTTTCACCCATCACCTTCCAGCTGGCCTCCTTCCCCTCCCCCAACTGTTTTATTCTGGCATCTTCCCCCTTCCTTCTCAGTTCTGAAGAAGGGCCAGAAACAGCAACTGTTTATTCATTTCCATGGATGCTGCCTGAATTACTGAGTTCCTCTAGCATTGTCTGTTCCTTTGGATTTCCAACATCTTCAGGCTTTCTTGTGTTTACATGAGGAAGACTGTTCGTGATCAAGTTGAAATTATGCATAATGCAAAGGAAATATTTCTGTGCAGACTGCCTCCCCCTTCCACTTCCTCCTTTTCCTGTACCCTGCTCTACTTCCCTCATCTGGTTACAGCAGATCACAGGCATCCTCAAATCCTGAGGCCTACTTGGGCAAGGATTGTAGAATTCCTATGAAGAATAAAAAGATTGCATCAGAACAAAGAAACAAAATCATAAAAGTTTCAGGAACATCCTTTCTACAGAGTCAACAGCAAGGTTTTGCTAATACCTCCCAGCTCCAAAAGGACCATATTGCCACATGTGAACATTTATGCATCTGACTTTGAAGCTGGGAGTTGTTTCTGTAACAATCTCCCGAGAGAAACCCAAGCACCAGCTTTTGTCTGAGGACGAAGTAGGAAAATGTCTCCCTCAGAAAAACTTGAGTTCAAGTCAAAGTCCAATTTATTGTCACAAGTACATGCACGCAGAGGTTCAATCAGTACAAAAATGGAACACCATCACAGGCAGGTAGCATCGCATGAGCAGAGTTCACAAGAAAAACATAAACTGTTTTTTAAAAAAAAGACCAAAAAAAATCCATTTAATGTATAGTGATTATAGTGCTGCTAAGTTGTAGTGATTAGGGTTTTGCCATCAGGTTCAAGAACCGAATGGTTCAAGGGAAATAGTTTTCTTGAACCTGGTGGTGTGAGGCTTCAGGCTTCTGTACCTCCTCCCTGATGGCAGCTGCAGACGGTGAAAAGACTGGTTCCCACCAAGCCTTTCTCCATTTCCTCTTCCCTCTCCTAAACTTTGCCCTACGCTGCATGACGTCGGTTCAGATTCTGGTTGAGTGCAGTGCCTGCTGAGACACCTGGTTATGCACGTGCCCAGGTCAGTCCTATAAGAGGTTTAAATGACCATTGGAAGAACCAGAAACTTGGAGAATTCTAGAAACAGCTAGAAAAACTACCATCTAGTAACTAGATTGCAAGTTTAAACAGTTCTGTGTGGAAGTATATTTCTCGCTGCTGAATGGCTATTTAGCTGGGACACCCTAGGAGGGGGATTTTGCTGGAGGGTGCAACTGCAAACTTTAAGTACTAGCGTTGATATGGTCTCTGCAGACCACCAGGGGACATGAGGCTTCTGTGCTCTAACCTCTGAGCTTTAACACAATTAATGGATTTGTGGCTAAATTTGCTGATGATACAAAGATAGGTGGAGGAGCGGGTAGTGTTGAGGAAACAGAGAGCCTGCAGAGAGACTTAGATAGTTCAGGGGAATGGGCAAAGAAGTGACAAATGAAATACATTGTTGACAAACGTATGGTCATGCACTTTGGTGGATGAAATAAATAGGTGGTCTATTATTTAGATGGGGAGAGAATTCAAAATGCAGAGATGCAAAGGGACCTGGGATCTAAACGTTAACCTCCAGGTTGAGTCGGTTGTGAAGAAGGCAAATGCAATGTTGGCATTCATTTCTAGAGGTATAGAATATAAGAGCAGGGATGTGATGTTGAGGCTCTAAAAGGCACTCATAAGACCACACTTTCTTGTGTGTAGTATTGGGCTCCTTATTGTAGAAAGGATATACTGACATTGGAGAGGGTTCAGAGAAGATTCACGAAAATGATTCTAGGAATGAAAGGGTTACTGTATGAGGAACGTCTGGCAGCTCTTGGGCTATATTCACTGAAGTACATTATGGTTCCAAAGTGGACAGTGGACCATAGGAAAAAGGGAAGGAGTAGAAAGTGGTAGGTAGGTGAGAAGAGGTAAAACGGGGGGGGGGGGGGGGCGGGGAGAGATAGTTTTACCAGAAGGAGAAATCTATGTTCATGCCATCAGGTTGGAGGCTACCCAGACGGAATATAAGGTGTGGCTCCTCCTGGCACAAGACGAGGTCATGAACCAACATGTCAGAACAGGAATGTGAATCAGTATTAAATTGTTTGGTCACCGGGAAGTTCCGCTTTTGGCAGATGGAGTGGAGGTCTCGATGAAGCAATACCCCAATTTATGACAGGTCTCACCAATGTAGACGAAGCCACATCAGGAGCACCGGACACAATAGACGACCGCAGTAGATTCACAGGTGGAGTGTTGCCTCATCTGGAAGGACTGCCTGTCATTCTTGCATCTTCCTTGGCACCATTAGCCCTGAATAACAGCCAATACAAAATATTCCAAACAAAAATAATTAACTCTTTATTGCATGTAAAATGTAAACATTGCTGCAGTGCTTGCCTTCTGTATTTGCCTCCTCCTGTCTCAGGGCTGAGATATTATCCATAAGATCATAAGAAATCGGAGCAGGAGTAAGCTACTTGGCCCTTTAGCTGCTCTGCCATTCAGTAAGATCATGACTGATCTGGCAGTGGACCTACCTGCCCTTTCACCACAGAACTGCTATGCAAAAATCTATCTAACTGTCCTTAAAAATATTTAATGAAATGTATTTAATTAAATAATTAAACTTCTGCTTTAAGATTATATCAAACGCATGTGACAGCACACTGCTAGTTCAAAGGCAAGTCATTCAGTTAAAAACATTACCAATAACACCTTTCTGCAGTAAATTGTGGTACACTATCACCACAAACAATGAAGAAACGAGCAGAGACGAAGCGAATTCGGGAGATGAGCCATGTAGGTACGTTGCAAAATTGACAGAGATGGAGTGAGCCATTCGGAGAGGAGAGGTCGAGGCAGAGGAGTTCTGATGCTTGGATAACTGGCTCGGGCGCGAGGTTGGATCGCTGTGGTCGCCAAGCCAATTTGGAGATGTCGAGAGCGGCTTCGGGGTGGGCAGTGAAATCTAAGCCCAGAGCGAGGTGCTGGGTGATGTGTTCTAGGCCTGGAGCCTGTAGCAGTGCCCAGGTCCTAGTGCGAGGTATTATGATACGCTGTTCAGACTATTTAGACGCCAGCCGAGGTAGACTGGAAAGGCAGGATGTCGGGATTGGAGGTGAGAGCTGATTTTGCTCACTGTCCTGCGATGTTCACCCCTTTCTCCAAGGTGCTGAGGCTGTGAAGACTGACCCTGGCTGCTGTGCTGTATGCCCACTAATATAATGGACTGATACTGAGGCTTCGTGTTTTCGTTGCTTTCTCTGCACATTGGGTGTTGGTCTTTCATTTTTTTAAAATTGGGTTCTTTTGGGTTTCTTGAGTTGTGGCTGCCTGTAAGGTTGTATAATTTATGCATTCTTTCATAATAAGTGTACTTTGAAATCTTAATGAGGTAGTCTCTACTGCTTCCCTGGGCAGAGAAATTCACAGGTTCATCAGCTACTACACTGTGCTGGATGCATTGGCGTGCATGGTGGAAAGGAGGGAAAATCTCCATTCAAAACCCTGTGCCAAGCTGCAATTGTTCATTGAATGTCAAGAATTATTCCGCTGCTTGGTAGACTCTCCATTGTATTTCATTCTTTGGTGAATCCCCAAAAGCCTTGGTTTGTAGCCTAGCTGACGATGTCACCATCTGAAACCTTTACAGACCTCTCTATTTCAGTTTTCCCAGACTTCTCCTCTAAATTACTCGGTGATAACTAATAGTTCTGTGTGTGAAATTGAGTGGCTGCACCATTGTCGCAATTATTTTGCTGGCCAGGTTGTTTTTCATAGATATCTGTTGTAACAACGATATGTCTTGTCATTTTGTAATGTAAAAGAGGGGAAGTACAATTCTGCGCTGCATCAGTTTATGGATTAGAAGATAAAGTGGGGCCCTGAGAAGGTGATTTGAGAGCCAAGAACAGTGATGCCTTTCCTCATCTCATTGGGCTTGAAAGTGAGAGTGAATTTCTAGCATGTTGTACTTTGGGGTAGTTTAGTTTGAATGGTTATGTTTGCGCAGACACTGATATGGAGGTGTGAGGCTTGTGGCAGTGACAGAAGTTCCCTTGAACATCTCCTCCCAAAACACACCCAGTGCTGGTGTGGAAAATTCTGTTAGCCTGAAGTAGAACAATTTTGCACAGGTTTCTGACTGTTCTCGTGACCATGAGGGGACAGCAATTGTTGAGCAAAGCTCCACAGCAATAATGTCTGATAATATTGCAAAATAATTTTTACGACAGTGTTAATAGTCCTTAGACAAATCTCACAACCAATAAAACGATGGAAGTATTTTAAAGCCAATATTTAGAATCTGAAGCTGAGCTAGTACACTGTAATTTTACCCTGGTGATACTATTCAATATTTCAGATTTAAAAAAAATGATCTCAATGGTTCAATTGTTCCATTTAATGTCAGAGAATACATACAACCTGAAATTCTCACTCTCCACAAATGTCCTCAAAACAGAAGAAACCCCCCAAAAATGAATGACAAAAAACGTAAGTGTGTGCACTCCAAAGCCCCATGCTCCCCTCCCATGCAATGTATAAATTTGCCAATCAGCTGATTTCATATTTACCTTTCTCGCCAGACCTGCAGAAAGATGCATTTATCTCCAAAAGAAAGTAACAATTGAAGTGGTCTGGCAGATGCAGTGACCTTCACACACTAAATATGCAAACTTCACGTACTACCGTGTCCTGGGGAAGCAAGGGAAAGGCTTCATGAATCCCCTTTCATTCACACAATTCAGCAGAGATCTGGATCACTCTGAAGTCGCACCCCACCCCTGCATAGATGATACTTTTTAGGACTGGATTGGAATGATTGTCATGGTTATTTTAGGGATGTGGAGTTGTGAGCAGAATAACTCTTATCTAATTGATAAACACAAAATACTGGAGGAACTCAGCAGGTTAGGCAGCAGCTATGGGGGAAAAAAGTATAGTTGCTGGTACCCCATCCTCCCGCCACCCTACCAGGACAAGGTTCTCCTTTTCTTCACCTACCACCCCACCAGCCTCCACGTCCAGAACATAATTCAACGAAACTTCCACCACCTCCAACGGGATCCCACCACCAAGTATATAGTTCCCTCCCCACCCTTTGTGTTTTCCATAGGGATCGCTCCCTACGCCACTCCCTTGCCCATTTGTCCCTCCCCACTGATCTCCTTCCTGGCACATCCCTGCAAGCAGAACAAGTGCTCCTATATCTCTTCTCTCACTACCATTCAGGGCCCTAAACAGTCCTTCCAGGTGAGGTGACACTTCACATGTGAGCCTGTTGGGGTCACTTACTGTGTTTGGTGCTCTCAGTGTGGCCTCCTGTACATTGGTGAGACCTGGCATAGATTGGGAGACTGCTTTGCCGAGCATCTATGCTCCATCTGCCAGAACAAGCAGGATCTCCCAGTGGCCACCCATTTTAATTCCACTTCCCATTCCCATTCCGGTATGTCCATCCATGGCTTCCTCCACTGTCATGATGAGGCCACACATGAGTTGGAGGAACAACACCTTGTATTTCGTCTGGGTAGCCTCCATTCTCATGGCATGAACATCGATTTCTCAGTCTTCGGGTAATGCCCCCCAACCCCCTTCACTATTTCCCATCCTCTCTTCCGTCTCTCACCTCATCTCCTTGCCCCCCCATCGCCTCCCTCTGGTGCTCCTCTCCCCTTTTCTTTCTTCCATGGCCTTTCGTCTATCTCACCAACTAACTTCGCAGCTCTTTGCTTCATCCCGATTTCACCTATCACCTTGTATTTCTCTCTCCTCTCCCCCTACCTTGTAAATCTACTCCTCAGCTTTTTTCTCCAGTCCTGCCAAAGGGTTTTGGCTCGAATTGTCGACTGTACTTTTCCATCGATGCTGCCTGTCCTGCGGAGTTCCTCCAGCATTTTGTGTGTGTTGCTCGGATTTCCAGCTTCTGCAAATTTTCTCATTTGTTTCTTGTCTAATTGAGCAGTGGAGCAGGCTTGTGGACTGGGGGCTGAGTACCTCATCATTCACATGAGATGGCACGTACTCTGTTACTTAAAGCAGTCGACACCAAGAATGCTAATCATTCCAACACTATAAAAGGAGCCCTTGATGGCCAGTTCCTATACAACAAGAGGATGGAAGGTGTAGAATTTACCCAATTTGTACCTCACTCACTTGCTTCGGAGGCTCCCAGGTATTGAATACAGTAAAGATGATGCCCTCCCAACAAATCTTTATCTCTTTTCCCCCCCCCCCCCCCACTTTCTGCAGGGATTGCTCCCTCTGTGATTCCTTTGTCCATTTGTCCTTCCCTCCGGGCACTTATCCCTGCAGGCGGCCAAAGTACTACACTTGCCCATTCACCACCTCCCTCGCTTCCGTTCAGGGCTGCAAACAGTCTTTCCAGATGAGAGAACACTTCACCTGCGAATCTGCTGGGGTCTCTATTGTGTCAGGTGCTCCCGATATGGCCTCCTCTACATTGGTGAGACCATTCGTAAATTGGGGGACCGCTTCATTAAGCACCTTCACTCCATCCATCAAAATTGAAATCCTGGTGGCCAAACATTTTAATTCCGATTCCCAATCCGGTTTTTAAGAAATTCCACTCCTCTATTCCCCACTCTCTCTTCTTCTCTTTATCTCTTCTCACCAGTCTATCACCTCCCTCAGGGTCCCCTGTTCCTTTCCTTTCTCAGATTCTTTCCTCTCTACCCCTTTGCCTTTCCCAGCAACCATCGTCAGGGACCTCTGTTATCCAGGACATGCCTCTTCACACTGCTGCCATCAGGAAGCAGGTACAGGAGCCTCAGGACTCACCACCAGGTTCAGGAACAGTTATTACTCCTCGACATCAGGCTCTTGAACCAGTGGGGATAACTTCACTTGCCCCATCATTGAAATGTTCCCACAATCTACGGACTCACTTTCAAGGACTCTTCATCTCTACTTATTGCTTATTTATTTATTATTATTATTTCTTTCTTTTTGTATTCGCACAGTTTGTTGTCTTTTGCAAAATGAATGCTCAAGTTGGTGTAGTCTTTCATTGATTCGATTACGCTAATTATTATTAGGATTTATTGAGCATGCCTGCAGAAAATGATTCTGTGTTGTAAAGAGTGACATTTGCAGAATGTACTTTAATAACAAATTTACCTTGAACTTTGAATACTTAAGTGAGGAAGCATTTTAACTATGTGGACATGAAGTGTAGTGCTCTGCCCCTCTTTTCTGAATTGAATTGACTTTATGTCTTACGCATGAGGAGTGAAAATCTTTACATTGCATCTCCATCTAAATGTGCAATGTGTAATTTATAGTAATTTATAATAAATAGTATGTACAACAGAACAGTCAATGTAACATAGAAATACAGTTATATCAGTGTAAATTAATCAGTCTGATGGCCTGGTGGAAGAAGCTGTCCCGGAGCCTGCTGGTCCTGGCTTTTATGCTGCGATACAGTTTCTTGGATGGTAGCAGTTGGAACAGTTTGTGGTTGGGGTGACTTGGGTCCCCAGTGATCCTTCAGTCCCTTTTTACACACCTGTCTTTGCAAATGTCCTGAATAGTGGGAAGTTCATAGCTACAGATGCGCTGGGCTGTCCGCACCACTTTCTGCAGAGTCCTGCATTTGGGTGAAGTACAGTTCCCATACCAGGCAATGATGCTACTAGTCAGGATGCTTTCAATTGTGCCCCTGTAGAAAGTTCTTAGAATTTGGGGGCCCATACCAAACTTCTTCAACTGTCTGAGGTAAAAGAGGCGCTGTTGTGGCTTTTTCACCACACAGCTGGTGTGTACCGGCCGCGTGAGATCCTCAGTGATGTTTATGCTGAGGAACTTTAAGCTGTTCACCCTCTCAACCCCAGATCCATTGATTTCAATAGGGGTTAGCCCATCTCCATTCCTCCTGTAGTCCACAACCAGCTCCTTCGTTTTTGCGACATTGAGGGAGAGGCTATTTTCTTGACGCCACTGTGTCAGGGTGATGACTTCTTCTCTGTAGGCTGCCTCATTATTATTTGAGATTAGGCCAATCAATGTAGTAATGTCAGTGAATTTAATTAGCAGATTAGAGCTGTGGGTGGTGACACAGTCATGGGTATACTGAGAGTAAAGGAGGGGGCTTAGGACACAGCCCTGAGGGTCACTTGTGTTGTGTCTGAGTCCATACTGTTTTAGATGCCCTATGCCTAATTACCGAATGACTGACTTCATTGTGTTGTGTGAGAGAGTTTATGACTCAACCCATACCGAGGATTGTAGAACAAGTGCTGTAACAGGGCTGCTCCTTCCTCCTCCTTATTTTGGTTTTGAATTAGCGTGCTGAATCCAGTGACCATTGACACAGATGTCACTATTTGCTTTTACTTTCCTGGAACTGTTTTGCTGACCTGTTCCTCATGGAACAGCGGAAACAGGACGTAAAAACGTTTCCTGGAAAGTGAATGCAAGCAGGGACATCTGCGTCACTCATCCATTCCATTATCCTTACCCTGTGACAATTATTAGAGCAGCATTAGATTCCCATCGTGCCTGATGAGTTTTTTTTTGTTTGTGTTGGGCGACAGGACTCCAGGGACATGGAGTTAACAGCATGGAACCATCGTGGAAGAGTGCAGCTTTTGTGATATTGTGTTTGTGACATCCTGGTGTGTCTTAGCAGTGGAGTCATGGTGATGCATCTGGCATTGCAGTTTATTTGCATACAGAGATCTGATTTATAGGCTCATGGTCTGTTTTTGGACATGTAGATTGCGAGGGAAATATTGGACAGGGCATTGGGGCTAATATTACTATTTAACTATTTATGGTTTTATTACTATTTAATTATTTATGGTGCAACTGTAACGATAACCAATTTCCTCCCAGGATCAATAAAGTATGACTATGACAAGGAGGTGCTAGAAGAAGGCTTGGTGTAAAGTTACACCTGAAGTACACTATCCCAACAGTGCAGAATTTGCTTTGACCTGGTGCACACTGTCTAAGCCCTCCCCAGTTTGCAGTGTCCGCCATCCACCCACCCGGCCCACGGCACAAATCTTTCCTTGATTCTTCAGATGGCTTCAAGTACGTTTGCACAACCATACAAAGCATGTCAAAAACAGGCAGAACATCAGTGGAAATGGTTAATCAATGCTCGACGATGCTCACTTCTTCACTCATGTTACACATAAATAACAAACTAAAATGCATTAATTTTAAATATTGTAAGGTATGGAACAGATTAACCAGTGATACTTTGAATACAGTGCGGCCAGGAGTTCAGAAGACTAATAGCCTGGGGAGAGAAACTATTTCTCATCCTGACTATTCTTGGCTTTATGCATCGTAGACTCCTGCCTGATGGTAGAATGTCAAAGAGGATGCTGGTGGATGGGTGGGATCCTTAATAAAACCAAGGGCCTTGCGTACGCAGTGTTCCTGATAAATGTCCCTGCATTAGGGAGACTCCCATGACCCTCTCAGCTGTTCTCACAGTCCCTTGTAGGGACTTCAGTTTCTTATGCTCGACTGCTCCCATACCAGACGGAGACGTAACTTAAACAACAGGAATTCTGCAGATGCCGGAAATTCAAGCAACACACATCAAAGTTGCTGGTGAACGCAGCAGGCCAGGCAGCATCTGTAGGAAGAGGTGCAGTCGACGTTTCAGGCTGAGACCCTTCGTCAGGACTAACTGAAGGAAGAGCTAGTAAGGGATTTGAAAGTTGGAGGGGGAGGGGGATATCCAAAATGATAGGAGAAGACAGGAGGGGGAGGGATGGAGCCAAGAGCTGGACAGGTGATGAGCAAAAGGGATACGAGAGGATCATGGGACAGGAGGTCGGGGAAGAAAGACAGTGGGGGGGGACCCAGAGGATGGGCAAGAGGTATATATTCAGAGGGACAGAGGGAGAAAAAGGAGAGTGAGAGAAAGAATGTGTGCATAAAAATAAGTAACAGATGGGGTACGAGGGGGAGGTGGGGCCTTAGCGGAAGTTAGAGAAGTCGATGTTCATGCCATCAGGTTGGCGGCTACCCAGATGGAATATGAGGTGTTGTTCCTCCAACCTGAGTGTGGCTTCATCTTTACAGTAGAGGAGGCCGTGGATAGACATGTCACAACGCTCTGTCCGCCAGAGAAAGCAGGATCTCCCAGTGGCCACACATTTTAATTCCACATCCCATTCCCATTCTGACATGTCTATCCACGGCCTCCTCTACTGTAAAGATGAAGCCACACTCAGGTTGGAGGAACAACACCTTATACCCCGTCTGGGTAGCCTCCAACCTGATGGCATGAACATCGACTTCTCTAACTTCCGCTAAGGCCCCACCTCCCCCTCGTACCCTATCTGTTACTTATTTTTATGCACACATTCTTTCTCTCACTCTCCTTTTTCTCCCTCTGTCCCTCTCACTATACCCCTTGCCCATCCTCTGGGTCCCCCCGCCCCCTTTCCTTCTCCCTGGGCCTCCTGTCCCATGATCCTCTCGTATCCCTTTTGCCTATCACCTGTCCAGCTCTTGGCTCCATCCCTCCCCCTCCTGTCTTCTCCTATCATTTTGGATCTCCCCCTCCCCCTCCAACTTTCAAATCCCTTACTCACTCTTCCTTCAGTTAGTCCTGACGAAGGGTCTCGGCCTGAAACGTCGACTGCACCTCTGCCTAGAGATGCTGCCTGGCCTGCTGCGTTCACCAGCAACTTTGATGTGTGTTGCCTGGCGATGTAACCTGTCAGGATGCTCTGGATGGTGTCGCTAGGGTGGGGAGTGGGAGCTGTGCTTGCCTCAACCTTCTTGGGTAGTGATGGCGCTTCTATGCTGCCTTGTTCAGGGAGGTGATATTGAGGGACCAGGTGGGGTCATCCGTGATGTGGACTCCCAGGAACTTGGTGCACTTAACTCTCTCTCTGGAGTAGCCGTGTATTTGCAGAGGGGGATGTTTTGCCTGCACTTTCCTGAAGCCCACAGTGACCTCCTTTGTCTTCATGTTCAGGTTTAGGTTGTTCTTCTCACACCAATCCACCTGCTCCTCCACTTCCTCTCTATACTCCATCTCATCATCATTCTTGATAAGGCCACCACCACTACTGTGTCATCCGCAACGTTGATGACAGTTTGAGCTGGATCCTGTGACGCAGTCGTGCGTCAGCAGTGTGAAGAACAGCAGGCTGAGCACACAGCCCTGGGGAGTGCCAGTGCTCATCGCAATGGGACGAGAGGCATTGCTGCCCACGCAGATTGTCTGCTGCCTTACTGTTAAATCCAGTGTCCAGTTGCAGAGGGAGGTGTTAAGACCCCCGTGAGGACGGTTTCCCCACCAATTTCTGGGGTATGATGGTGTTTGGTACCAAACAGAAGTCTATAAACAGCAGCCTGACATATGAGACCCCATTTTCCAGGTGGAATGGGACAGGACAGAGTGGAGGGCAGAGGCTATTGCAAGGCCAATGGATCGATATAAGCAAATTGGAAAGGGTCCAATATAGTCGGGAGAAAGGCTTTATTGTGCTCCATAACCTACTGCTCAAAGCATTTCATTATGGTAAATGTGAATGCCATCGATCGATAGTCATTTAGGCAGGTTACTGTCGTCTTCTTTGGCACTATAATGATGGATGCCACCTTGAAAACTGAGGGGACAATGTATTGTTCCAGAGAGATGTTCAATTTATCCGTTAGCACCTCTGTCAGCTGGGCTGCAGTGTCTCAGAACCTGACCTAGTACATTATTGGGCCCCACAGCTTTGCATGGGTTGACTCGGGCCAGGATCTTCCTCATCTCATCCTCAACCAGACAGGGTGCCTGCTCCCCTGGGGGGAGGGGTGCCTTCCTCGCCAGCACTTTGTTCTGCGCATCAAACTGGGCAGAGTAGGCATTCAGCCTCTCAGGGAATGAAGCATCCTGGTCACTGACATGCAGGGTAGACTTGTAGTCTGTAATCCTCTGAATTCCCCGCCACATGCGTCTCGAGTCTCTGGTATCGCAGAAGTGACTGTAAATTCTCTGAGGATGTCCCCATTTCACCTTCCTGATGGAGCGGGAAAGCACAGTTCTTGCTTCCCTGAGAGCCGTCACATCCCCCGATCTAAAAGCAGCGTTATGATCCCTCAGCCTGGTACAGACCTCTGCAGTAGGCCGTGGTTTCTGGTTTGCCCTCACCTGGATGTGTTTAGTGATGGTAACATCCTTGGTACACTTCTCTATGTAGCTGGTCACAGAATCCACATATTCCTCCATGTTAACATCCCATCCAGCTGACATCTATGGATATAATTTACCGTTTTAAAGATTCAAGGACCAAATATTTACAATCCACTAACGTCAACTTGAAAGGTCAACCCTTTCTCCACAGATACTGTCTGAGCTGCTGAGTATTTTCAGCAACATAAGCACAAGATTCTGCAGATGCTGGAAATCCAGGGCAACAAGCACAAGATGCTGGAAAAACTCAGCAGATCAGGCAGCGTCTATAGAGGGGAATAAGCAGTCAATGTTTTGGGCTGAGACCCTTCCTTTAGCATTCTGTTTATTTTTCAATTTCTTGTCTTTGTAATTGTTTCACTTTTGATCAAATATTTTAGTTGGATGTTATGAAATTGAAGTGAAATAGGACATAAATGGGTCCATGTGGACCACGTCATACTTGGGTTTGATTCTTTGCGCAGGTCATTGCATATGGCTGTGCATAAGAGAAGGCTAATCTGGAACGTGCTAATAAATACATGTTCAGTGGATAGGATAGAGTGGGCAATGGGGAAGGAGATCTGTGGGTTGGTCAAGATGGATTGAAGCAGAATATTGGTTGGGAGGTGGGGTTGGTTGACATCACTGTGGAGATCAGTGGTCAGAAGTAGATGGGAGCTCAGCAGTTTTTGGGCTGATGATATTGAGGTTGTGTAAATTGTGGGTGGGGAATGATCAGAGAGCCAGATATTAGCACAGATAAGTATGTTATTTAGCAAGGGCTGACCTTGGGTGGTTTCTCAGTGCCGGATATCATGAGCTAAGATCCAGTTTGGCTGGTTCCATTTAAGTGCTGCTGAAGCAGGTCTTGAACATTGCAAAAGTATATTTCTGTATGAGGGATCCTGGTATCTGTCTTGGGCTGTTGGTCATCACTGTGTGTGTATATATAGGCTATTCATTGTTAGAAAATGAGCATAGAAATCCTGGAAGGAAAATCTCAGTCTGTTTTTTTTTCATTTAAGGAAATGGCTAACTAAAACCTGATAGTGTCCTCCAGTTTCCGTGGATAATCACTGAAGCCTCCACCAAACTAAACTCTTTTCCTCAATAATATTTTAGTGTAGGTGGGAATTTGTCTGCCAGTAGATTTCCAGACTGATCCCTCCGTGACTTCGCAGTGAAAGGATACCTGGCTGTGGTAGTGGGTCTGGATAAGCATATCGCGAAGAGTTGGAGGGAAGCAGAAATCACAACGAGGAAGGGTTTCACTGAACTCCTGTCGAGGGGAAGATATGACTGCCTGATTTATTCTCCAATTTCCACCAACACCCACTCTCTTTCTCATAGCACAATACTTTTTGCCTCTCAGGTGAAAAAATAGTGGTTGTACTACTGCCAGCTTAGACTTCTGCACTTGGAGCTCATGGTGTAGTCTCCTTTGCAGACTGGGTGACCTTTTTGCAGAATACTGCCATCATTCTGCAGGGATGATCCTGACCTTCCAGTCTTCCAGTTATCTGTGGCTTTAATTCTCCATTCTACCTTGGGCTTCCTTAACCTGTTCCAAAAAAAGCCCAAAATAAACTTGAGCAATGACATTATCTTCTGAGTTGACATATTAGAGATCTCAGAACTTAATATTCTTGTCCCCATTTTCAGATAACCCGTCTTTTCAGTTTATATATAAATTGGCCATCTCTGAGGAAAAGTTGTCAGCCTGTAAGGTTAACTCAGTTTCTTTTTCCTAATCTGACAGGCTGTGTCTTTTCTGAATTTATTCTATTTTTAGATGTATTGTTTCGTATCTTGAGACTTCAAAGTTTTGTTTTCCTCTTCTGCTTTCAAAAGTCTCCTCCAGAGATCAGATGTGATTACCTAACCTTCACCACCATCTCACCTTTTTGTGTTCATTCGTCTTGATCTTCGACCTTTCATGGACGTTTCTTCTGTCCTCTCCATTCCCTGCCCGCCTCACTGCCATCTTTCACTGCCATTTGTTTAATTTCTAACTTCAATTCCGTTAAAAGCTTATTGACCTGATATGTTAACTATTTATCTCTGTTGGACAATCAACATCTGTACAAAGTATATATAGATATTCCTGTTTTTTGTTTTGGATTTTCAGAACTGCAAGTTTTCATTTCAGAACTAGTTTGATAAAATCATGATTCAGCAATCCTCTTTTCCTTTTCTGAGACTTTTCTGATGGCTTAATTAGTTGACACTTTCAACATCTGTAAGTCTTTTGACTGTTCTGTTGTTGGCTGGAGTGGCAGATGATTGGTGGAAAGTCAGAAGTTTGTGTTCTCTGGTTGGGAGTCTAATCCTGATTCCAGTTATTGAGGGATTGCTGGAGGGAAAGGAGCAGTGACTTTGAATTATGAGTGTATTTTTTAAAAAAGTATTTAATTCCAAAGAGTTTGAAATGTTTCCTTCCATCTATTTTTGAACAACTTGTTGGCATGTGGATAGGACAGCAGAAAAGCGGGAGGATAGAACTAAAGATCATAATTGCTTAGGGAAGCCTCTTCTGCTGGTTGCGACATTATTGCCTGCTCCTTGTGCTTAGACTTCCTATTTCTTTCAACAACTTGCTGCGTAGTTGCCTGGCAACACAATCAGCTGGAATGGGAAATATTTCATTTTCTGTTTTCTAAATTTCCTAGCTTATAAGAAATATTGAATGCAATAGAACTTGAGTTATTCCTGTGACATCCCGAACGTATACATCTTCTTCTGTTCTTTCTGCACTTGGTCTGTCTCTGAAAGGCATAATTTTTTATGAAAGAGGGGAAGATTGGATCTGATTCTCAAATCCCTAATAGCTGAATATTCTTCTGAGTCTTGTTATTCAGCCTCTTGTATAATCATTGCTAGGGGGAAATGATGGGAAGGGTCAGGGGAGGAGGATTTGGAACAGGGAAATCCCTTCCAGGAGGTTGTCTATCCTATTGGAAAGCAGTTTCTGAAATGTGCAGGGCCCATAGTAATCTAATCTCTACCAACTAAATATTTATCAATAGTAACAACACAGATTTCATTTTGGAAGTTAAATTATAGTAATATTCTACCTCAGTAAAATCGGGTATTGCAGTACTCCATTACACTTTTAATTTAGCTGGACATGTAGATGGTTGCTTCTCTGAGTGGAAGCCTGTGATTAGTGATATATGGCAGTGATCGGTGCTGGGTCCATTGTTGTTTGTCATCTATATCAACGATCTGGATGATATTGTGGTAAACTGCATCAGCGGATTTGTGGATGACACCAAGATTTGGGGCGTAGTGGTCATTAAGGAAGAATACCAAAGCTTGGCATGGGATCTGTACCAGCTGGAAACATGGGCTGAAAATTGGCAAATGGAAATTAATGCAGACACGTGTGAGATGGTGCACTTTAGGAGGACCTGGGACTGTGAGTGGTAGGCACTGTGACGTGTGATAGAACAGAGGAATCTGGGATTACAGCTTGGTAGGGTCATAAAGAGAGCTTTTGGCATATGGTTGAAGCTGTATAAGATGTTGGTGAGGCTTAATTTGGAGTACTGTGTGCAGGTCTGGTCACTTACATTACGTACAGGAATGATAAGTCATTAAGATTGAAAGCGTGCAGAGCAAATTTACAAGAATGGTGCTGGGACTTGAAGATCTGAGTTATAGGGGAAGGTTGAATAGGTTTGGACTTTATTCTCCAGAACATAGGAGAATGAGAGGAGTTCGACAGAGGTATACCCAATTATGAGGGGTGTGGATAGGGTAAATGCACGTAGGTTTTTTCCACTGAGGCTGGATGAGACTAGAACTAGAGGTCTTGGTTTAAGTGTGAAAAGTGAAATGTTTTAAGAGGAACGTGGGGGGAGCCTCTCTACTCAGAGGGTGATGAGTGTGGAACAAGCTGCCAGTTGAAGTTGTGGATGTGAGTTTCATTTCAACATTCAAAGAGAAATTTGGATAGATACATGGATGGGAAGAGTTGAAGAACTATGGTATGGGTGCAGGTCGATGGGACTAGGCAGAATAATAGTTTGGTTTGGTCGAGGGGCCTGTTGCTGTGCTGTAGTGTTCTATGATGATATGCCATATTTCATTGGAGAGAAGGAGGATGAGAGGAGACATGATAGTGATGTACAAGATACTGTATTAAGAGGAATAGATAGTGGATAACCAGCGCCTCTTCCCCATGGCACCACTGCTCAATACAAGAGGACATGGCTTTAAGGTAAGGGGTGGGAAGTTCAAGGGGGATATTAGAGGAAGGTTTTTTACTTGGAGAGTGGTTGGTACGTGGAATGCACTGCCTGAGTCAGTGGTGGAGGCAGATACACTAGTGAAGTTTAAGAGACTACTAGACAGGTATATGGAGGAATTTAAGGTGGGGGCTTATATGGGAGGCGGGGTTTGAGGGTCGGCACAACATTGTGGGCCGAAGGGCCTGTACTGTGCTGTACTATTCTATGTTCTATACTGTAGTGTTCTATGATATGCCATATCTCATACTGTAGTGTTCTATGATGATATGCCATATCTCATACTGTAGACTTATGTGATGGGTCAACACACTCAAACATTGGCAATGTGAAAGCCATTATCTTCAGCTCCAAATCCTTGTTACACACTCATTTTCTCTCGTGACATTATCTCTAACTGACCCAGGTTATTAATAAGCTTGACATTTTATTTCCGTCCAGGCTGTTTAAGGCTCCTGCATAATAATAGCAGTAGGAAGTTGCATACTGTATTTCAAGATTAGATTGCACCCATCATGATAATAATAAAATGCATAGACCAGCAAACAAGGTGGGAAAATTGAGGATGCAAAGTTTAAGTTACACAAGTTAAAAAAAGTACTAGTGTAAATACCAAGAATGGGCTGTTGCGGAGAATTAATGAAGTCTGAAGTAGATTGACAGCAGTCATCCTCTGTGATGATTTACAAGAAGCTGAATATGTTCAGAAAGTGATTAAAATCTGTCCTTATTCGGGTTGTTGACAGCCCCATATTTAAATAGGGATATTGACTGCCCTGTGTGATACTAATATAGGTGCTTTTGTCCAGTATAATAGTCACAAACCAGACATCTGATCTGTGAAGAAAAGAACCGTGAGTTGGTGTGGAGCTGATGACTTTGGGACAACCCTTGACCACTGAGACGCCCAGCAGACACAGTGACCACGACAATACCATTAACAGCAATGACACCAGAGTTATATTAGCCCTGTTTTCAGGGGGCAGAGTGAGGCCTTCCCCCTGAAAGACTGACTGATAGATAAGCTGTGCTCCTGACCTCCAGGCTATCATTACTGTATAATCCTGCTGTTCGCCTGGTGCCGCAAGAGGGAAGGAGGAGAGGGACAGGGATAGCAGAGGTCAGAGCTACCCATTTCATTTTTGAAATATGTTGTTGATGACCCTGGTCACTCATGCCAGCAAGGCTGGCACAGTATTCAGGAGACTGATTTGCTGTGTTAAATCAGTGCTAAAAATTTTGTATATCAGAACATTGAGTGAAATGTGTCATATTGTGTCAACTGCCCGAGGATTGTGCTAAGGCACAGTCGGCGCCAACGTAGCATGCGCCCAGCTCACTAACCCTAACCCGTACATCTCCGGAAGGTGGGGGGAAACCGGAGCACCCGTTGTAAACCCACACAGTCACGGGTGGGACGTGCAAGCTCCTTATAGCAGTGGAATCACACTCCAACTGGAGATTGCTGGAGTTGTAAAGCTATTGTGCTAACTGTGCTGCCCCCTTAGCCACTGTTACAAGGACATGGAAACAAGTCAGAGTCTCCGACTCCTAGCAGGCACTGCACTGGTTGGAAGAGAATTTAGCAAATAATATTCAAACTTTTCCAATAGCCGCTCTAGCCTTTGTATCTTTCCCACTAGTTTGTGACAGGGATCGGGTCACAGAACCTCTAAAGTTAGAATTGGCTCGTTCAATGTGTGCTGTCTAGATTCACTTTGCACAGGATCTGCTGAATTAATGTCAATCCCCTAGGAACTGTTTGAATAAAATTATTTCCATCGAGGAGTATAAAAGGATTGCTATAATGAATGCACGTTCAAGTTTTAAGAATCGCAGGAACATTAATCACTTTGTTTCAATTACAGATCTTCCTCCTTGCATGTCCTCCCTGTAGAATTGCCCTAATTGTTTTCAGGTAAGAAACGTGCTTTACATATTCATTTCGAGCTCTTGCAGCCCTGAGTACAGTTTCAGGTGTGAAATGTGACACACGCAGATAAATCTGGAATTAGTCGAGGTAAAATTTCGAAGGTGTTCAAACATAGCAGAGCCGAATCAACCAAATAGAGTCCAACAAATAATCGGTGCCATTCAAAATATTGTGAACACTCCTGATCAAGTTGCAGCAATGTGAACTCTTGCTTGTGTTCATATGAGCATTGTTGCTTGTTTGGAAATCAGCTGGAGACTTCTTCTGTAGGGATTTGGAATGTCTGCTTCTGTAGTTATGATAACTCATTCTATGCCTCTGACTGTAGAAACATGCTGTAAATTTTTAAAGGAGGAATTTCTTGTGAAATCTAAATTGATGAATGAGATTGCCTTTTATTTTGGCTTTAACTTGCCATTTGTTAACCCTAACTTTCTTCTAGCTTGAGTGTTGTGTGATAGTTTGTTCAGCATGACCTACGCGCATTGCTTGTATCTAGTTTCAGGAATAGGCTACAGTGCTGAAATCCCTGTTACTGAATGCAAGTGTTGGATCAGACTATTAAATTGTTAATTTCTTTGCAGCTTAATGATTAATTACCTGCTTGTACTTCATATAACTGCTTGTATGCATGTAGCTGTTCAGTATGTTTCCTAGTGGCCACAGTTTGTACGTAAACACGAGGAATTCTGCAGATGCTGGAAATTCAAGCAACACACATTAAAGTTGCTGGTGAACGCAGCAGGCCAGGCAGCATCTCTAGGAAGACGTTTCGGGCCGAGACCCTTTGTCAGGACTAACTGAAGGAAGAGTTAGTAAGAGATTTGAGAGGGGGAGGGGGAGATCCAAAATGATAGGAGAAGACAGGAGGGGGAGGGATGGAACCAAGAGCTGGACAGGTGATTGGCAAAAAGGATATGAGAGGATCATGGGACAGGAGGCCCAGGGAGAAGGAAAGGGGAAGGGGGGGGAACCCAGAGGATGGGTAAGGGGTATAGTCAGAGGGACAGAGGGAGAAAAAGGAGAGGGAGAGAAAGAATGAATGTGTGTACCGTTATTTATTTATATACACACATTCTTTCTCTCTCTCTCTCTCTCTCTCTCTCTCCTCTTTGACCCTTCTTGTAGACAGCCTCAGTGTTGTTTGACCAGTCCAGTTTATTGTCAATTCGTATCCCCAAGTATTTGTAATCCTCCACCATGTCCACACTGACCTCATTAGCTATCTTAGGATTGACACCATAATTAAATAGACAGTGTTCTTTCCACATGACCATCTTAATTACTTTCAAGTCAAAGTGGCTCCTTCTGTGAAGATAGTTAGTTACATTCATTGAAGCCAAATTTTACTTGGTACCATCCATAGCCTGTGATCAAAGGTTTTATTGAATGCAGCAATTCTTACACCTTTGTGTTTCAACAAAATTATTTCCACGTAGTAAACCCTGGTCGAATTCAGAGCCATATCCTGGAGTGTGCTTTTGCATTCACCCTGACGGCCTACCACCATTTTCAATCAGATGTAACAAGAATTAATAAATTATGAATAATTTTCTGCAAACCTAGATTGTCAAAAACTGAAACATATTTATGCCATAGTCGATTATCATAAATGTTACCAAATTTATTAGACGTAGACGTAGACATACTTTATTGATCACGAGGGAAATTGAGTTTCGTTGCAGCTGCACCAATCAAGAATAGAGCATAAACATAGCAATACAAAAACCACAACCACTCAAACAACAATATGCAAACTATGCCAGGTGGAAATAAGTCCAGGGCCCGCCTATTGGCTCAGGGTGTCTGACCCTCCACGGGCTCCACGGGATTAATCAAAGTGCATTGAATTTATACTTACTTTATTGTCGCCAAACAATTGGTACTAGAACATACAATCATCACAGCGATATTTGATTCTGTGCTTCACACTCCCAGGATTACAAATATTAAATAGTAAAGATATTAAAAATAGTAAAAATTAGTAAATATTAAAAATTTAAATTATAAATCATAAATAGACAATAGAAAAATGGAACGTAGGGTAGCGCAAAAAAACCGAGAGGCAGGTCCGGATATTTGGAGGGTAAGGCCCAGATCCGGGTCAACTTTT
The DNA here is from genome assembly GCF_963921235.1 of Mobula hypostoma. Lineage (NCBI taxonomy): Eukaryota > Metazoa > Chordata > Chondrichthyes > Myliobatiformes > Myliobatidae > Mobula > Mobula hypostoma. Next base: position 108,318,992 of record NC_086106.1, on the reverse strand, counting down.
GTATGGATTATTTGTATATAGTCATGTCCATAAGTTATGCAGTCAAGTGACGTGACATCATCACGTACCTTTATGACGTAAGTAGTACACTTAGGCACTTCTTTGTAGCTAGAGTTGGAATAATTATCATTATCAAGAGGTTCTGCGTCGTCTGGGTGGCACGATGGCACGGCAGATTGTGTAACACTATTACAGTACCAGCACCTGGTTAAAGTTCCCTCTGCTGTCTGTCAGGAGATTGTACGTTCTCCCTGTGACTACATGGGCTTCCTCCAGGAGCTTCAGTTTCCTCCCACACTCCAATGACATATAGGTTAGTTGGACAGAAGGGTGTAATTGTGCAGCGTGTGTTCGGTCAGAAGTGTTAGATACTGTGCTGTATCGCTAACTAATAAATAAATATTATCGGGAGGAGAAGATGGCGACGCGACGCAGCTCGCAGCGGCCACTCCGGTGAATGATACCTGTTATCTGTTAAGTAGGGTGCCGTGCACAATCCTGATTTGATTGAGACAGACATGAGAGCACGGAGGAACATCTGGTGAAACTTCTGAAATGCCTGTTTCGCTGCGGCTGCTATTGTGTGATCCAGAATCTCTGGAGGGGAAGGCCCCGAGTCCTCGGCTTTGCTTATTGCTCAGCGGCCGGGGCGGGGTTGAAGCGCTCGGCAGAGATGGTGCTCGGTGTCTGAGGGCTGGCCGGAGGCTCAACGTTTTCAGACGGACTCAGAGTCGGCTGCGGTCGGGTGCTTCCAATGCATCGGCAAGTTTGCGGTGCTTGGAGGTTCATGGCGGGGAGAGTCTCTCCCTTCTACCATCTTTGTGAGATGATGAGGCTGTCGGGACTTGAGACTTTTTTTTTACCGTGCCCAGGGTCTGCTCTTTATCAAATTACGGTATTGCTTTGCACTGTTGTAACTATACGTTATAATTATGTGGTTTTGTCAGTTTTAGTCTTGGTTTGTGCTGTGTTTCTGTGATATCTTTCTGGAGGAACATTGTATCATTTTTTAATGCATGCATTTCTAAATGACAATAAATGAAGACTGAGTGTCCTCATAATCTAAAAAACTACCATAGATTTACCAGAATTCTAGCGGTGTGCAAATGCACCTTTGCAGTTTGTCTTGGGAACTGAAAATATTCTTAAAAAGAAAAGCAAATTCGTACTTTTTTTTCAAAAAAATGATACATTTACCTTGCGGACTGTAGCTGTCGTGTCTCTGAAGGTTCAGCCTCCTGATCACATCCTAGTACATGCACATGTGTGGGTGAAATCAAAGGCTGACATTGAAAATTCCAAGCAGTGGCGTGTGTTTGTTAGACTCGGCACTCGACTTTAATGTCTCAGTAATTATTTGTAAAGTCGAATGAAGGAAAGGCAGGCTGTGTGGTTTACAAACAGTGGCGAAAGATTAGAACAGTGCGTCACTGGCAAAGGGGAAAAGAAATGGCTGCTGAAGCCCAAGCAGTAATAAACAAGAGATCCTGCAGATGCAGAAATCCAGAGTAATAATGCTGGAGGAACTCAGCAGGTCAGGCAGCATCTATGGAGAGAAATAAATCAATGACATTTTGGGCCAAGATCCTTCATCAGGGCTGGAAAGGATGGGGGAAGAAACTAGAATAAGGCCGGGGAGGAGAAGGGGTATGAGGTGGAAGGGGACAGGTGAAGACAGGTGAGGGGGTAGGTTTATGGGTGGGGGATGAACTGAAGCTCAAACAGGAGAATGATAGAGGGTGTGGACCACTCATGTTCTCTGTGGAAAGCTGCAAATGTTTCTTGTGGCCTATAATGTTGTTGATATGGAAATTACATGATTTCAGCACAAGCTCCAGTGAGGGACTGGCTGGAGAGTATTTATTTACATATATTAGCTCTGAGGTACGGTACTGCACTACGCTACTCTACAGAAAGCTGCCAGTAGCCCATATGTAGGAGTCATCATAAGGCTGGAAGAACTCTTCAAAGCACTGTTGTTTGAATCCATAGGCAGCTGTAAATTCAGACCAAAAACTAGGGGAATAAACTGACTGGTTACAATATTGCACTTAACAAGGATTCAGAGGTTTTTTTTTAAGAGTTTATGGATTTGCACACCTGGGGACCAGTGTGTGAATCTTGCATTTATTCTGGCATTTAGAATTGTCATTTGCATAGATGTGGCAGCCAAGAATGCCAGGGGATTTCCATCGTTACTCAGCCACAAATGCTGTGGTAGATTACAAAGTAGAACTGCCACAGCTCTGGCACAGATAAGAATGGTATTATGTGTCTGCAATTGGCTTAGTCACTGTTGTGGATGTACCCATGGTTATTCCCCAGAACTCATGCTGTTAGGAGCACTTGTATTCTTTAAAATAATAGTATTTAAAAGAACAATTAGTTTCTCTTGAAAGTCACCAATAAAGTCACATTTATTGCAGCATGTTTCAACTGAGACTCTTTTGTTATCGGAAAGGTACCGCAAGGCTCAGTGCTGGGACCCCAGTTGTTTACAATATATATTAATGACTTGGATGAGGGAATTAAATGCAGCATCTCCAAGTTTGCGGATGACACGAAGCTGGGTGGCAGTGTTAGCAGTGAGGAGGATGCTAAGAGGATGCAGGGTGACTTGGATAGGTTGGGTGAGTGGGCAAACTCATGGCAGATGCAATTTAATGTGGATAAATGTGAAGTTATCCACTTTGGTGGCAAAAATAGGAAAACAGATTATTATCTGAATGGTGGCCGATTAGGAAAAGGGGAGGTGCAACGAGACCTGGGTGTCATTATACACCAGTCATTGAAAATGGGCATGCAGGTACAGCAGGCGGTGAAAAAGGCGAATGGTATGCTGGCATTTATAGCGAGAGGATTCGAGTACAGGAGCAGGGAGGTACTACTGCAGTTGTACAAGGCCTTGGTGAGACCACACCTGGAGTATTGTGTGCAGTTTTGGTCCCCTAATCTGAGGAAAGACATCTTTGCCATAGAGGGAGTACAAAGAAGGTTCACCAGATTGATTCCTGGGATGGCAGGACTTTCATATGAAGAAAGACTGGATGAACTGGGCTTGTACTCGTTGGAATTTAGAAGATTGAGGGGGGATCTGATTGAAACGTATAAGATCCTAAAGGGATTGGACAGGCTAGATGCAGGAAGATTGTTCCCGATGTTGGGGAAGTCCAGAACGAGGGGTCACAGTTTGAGGATAGAGGGGAAGCCTTTTAGGACCGAGATTAGGAAAAACTTCTTCACACAGAGAGTGGTGAATCTGTGGAATTCTCTGCCACAGCAAACTGTTGAGGCCAGTTCATTGGCTATGTTTAAGAGGGAGTTAGATATGGCCCTTGTGGCTACGGGGGTCAGGGGGTATGGAGGGAAGGCTGGGGCGGGGTTCTGAGTTGGATGATCAGCCATGATCATAATAAATGGCGGTGCAGGCTCGAAGGGCTGAATGGCCTACTCCTGCACCTATTTTCTATGTCTATGTTTCTATGAAAGTTACTGGAGGGAATTATGAGGGACGAGATCTACCATCACCTGGTTGGCAAAGGCCTGATCAGGAATGGTCAACATGGTTTTGTGCATGGGAGGCCATGTCTCATGAATCTTCTAGAGTTTTTTTTTTGAAGAGGTGACAGAGGGTAACAGATGACGGTGGAACAATGGATTTTGTCTCTGACTGGGACCTGCGTGGCAGGGTGATCTGGAAGATTAGATCAAGTAGGATTTAGGGAGAGGTTGCGAGATGGATGCGGAATTGGCTTGATGATAGGAAGCAGAGGATGATGGTTGAAGGGCAGTTCTCCGACTGGAAGCCTGTGACTGGTGGGTCAGTGATGAGACCTCAGTTATTCATTATTTATGTAAGTAATGTCAGTATGAATGTCCTTGGCACTATTAACAAGTTTGCTGATGACACTAAATTTGGGAGTCTCATTGATGGTGAAGCAGGTTGGAATGAATTATAAAAAGTTCATAATCTGTTAAGGAGATGGGCCGAGGAAACCAAATGGATTTCCCCTTGGATCAGTGTATGGTGTATTTTGGACAGTCAAACCAGGATAGAACTATACATCGAATGGCAAGATATCAACAAGTGTTATGGAACAGAGAGACCTTGGTGTAGAATTGCACAGTTCGCTGAAAGTGGCTGTACAAGTAAGAGGGTGTTGAAGAAGGTGTTTAGCATGCTAACCATCATCAGTCAGGGCATCAAATTTAGGATTGGGTATATTATTCTGCAAGTCACTGGTGAAGCTGCACTTGGAGTATAGTGTACAGTTTTGGTCAGCCTATTATAAGAAAAAGGCATTACCAAGCTGGTGAGGGTGCAGAAGAGGTTTACAAGGGCTGCCTGAGGCAAAGGGCTTGAATTATAGGGAGAGGTTAGTCATGCTGGATATTTATTCCCTGGTGTGTGCAAGAGGATGAGGGGTCAACTGCTTAGAAGTTTATACATTCAGTGGCCACTCTATTAGGTACCTCCTGTTCCCAACATTTATTGTTTTTTTATTATTTTTTCCTCCTTTGGTATTGTCACAGTTTGTTGCCTTTAGCACACTGGTTGTTTGTCCATCCTGCTGAATGCGGTCTTTCATTGTGTTTCTTGGATTTGCTGTGTATGCCTGCAAGAGAACGAATCTTGGGGTTGTATAAGGTGACATACATATACTTTGAACTTGAACTGAGTGTAGGCTCGTGGCCCTCTGCTGCAGCCTATCCACTTCAAGATTCGATGTGTTGTGCAGTCAGAGATGCTCTTCCAGCACACCACGGTGGTAAGGTGACTGTCGCCTTCCTGTCAGCGTAAACCAGTCTGCGCATTCTCCTATGACCTCTTTCATTAACAGAGAGCAGCAAAGCATTGATACAGAGTAAATTTACAAGGACGTTGCTGGTATTTGAGGACCTGACTTACAGGGAAAGGTTGAATCGGTTAAGACTTTGTTCCCTGAAGCATAAGAGAATAATGGGAGACTCGATGGAGGTATACAAAATTATGAGGGGTATAGATAATGTACATGCAAGCAGGCTTTTTCCACTGAGGTTCAGTGAGACTAGAGATCATAGGTTAAAGGTGAAAGGTGCAATATTTAAGGTAACCTGAGGGGGATCTTCTTCACTCAGAGGATGGTGCAAATGTGGTGTGAGGTGCCAGCGGAAGTGGTGAGCACAGATTTGATTATAACATTTAAGAGAAGTTTGGATAAATTCATGGATGGGAGAGGTATGGAGGGGAATGGGCCCAGGTGCGAGTCGATGGGACTAGGCAGAATAATAGTTTGGCATGGACTAGATGGGCTGAAGGGCCGATTTTTGTGTTGTAGTGCTTTATGACTGTCAGGCAGGAGGGAGAGAACTGGCACCTTATTTAATCTTCCCTTGATTTGAATCAAAAGAAAACAAAATTGAGTTGGAGTATTAGACATGAAAAACTACGGATAAAGACAGGTTTTCACTTTGGGGTTTTTTTTTTCTGTCCCAGACAGCTTCTCAGTTTTACTCATATATTTGATATGATTTATGAGCATATTGGTCCTATCATTATATATAGCTACTAAGCTGCTGACCTTGTACTCAGCAGCTGTGGAACTGGTATTCGAGGTGCTTTGGTTGTAAATGACTTCATTTTACCCTTATAAATATTTATTAAGGGAAATGATCGTAATTGTTTCTGATAAATTGTAAAAGAGGCAATTATATGAGCAATAACCCCCAACTACTATCTGCAGGGCATAATCCTTTCTTCTCTCAAGCTCACCTTGTCCTTGAATGCCGAATTTGAGTTTAGTCAAAGATGGAACCAGATTAGAAGGAATGTCCTTGGGGATATTGTCCAACATTCGCCTCCATATGTTAGTGTGGAATAATATCAACGTGTGGACAAAATCAAAGCAAGATAAGGGAAGACTTGTAGCTGTAGAAATGTAGCTTTTGAGAAGAATGATGAAAATATTGTGGAAGGACAGAGTAACAAATGAGGAAGTGCTACGAAAAGCCGGAATAAGAAGAGGGCTGATATCATCAATCAGGAAATGGCAGCTGGAGTTTCTGGGACCTGTACTGAGGAAAGAGAAGCTCAAGCATCTTGCAGTGATGAGATGGAAGAAAAAGTCATGGTTGACAGTGCATGCCATTCATGAGTTACATGAAGGGATGGACAGGCAAAAGTTTTGAAGAGCTTATTAGAACTTCTCAGATTAAAGACAGACAGAAGACCATGATCACCTTACACGACACGATGCATGATGATGTACTTGGTAATGAATTTATAATTAGATGTTTTTAGCATTTTCTACTCGTTTCCTTTACTATGTTTGGGCGGTGGATTGTGTGAGTCACTTACTCAAGTTCCTCTTGCCCAGAGCTTTGCAGAGTGGGACTTGGAGCTCTGGTTTGTCGGACTTTCTTGATGTTTTACATCACTTTTGTTGGATTCTGATGCTGGGTTTTTTTGGAAGTCAAGAACGAGGCATAAAGCTTGTTGTTCATGATCATTTTATTACATATTAGAAGAGCAAAGAAGAAAAACAAGTGTCAAGAGAACAAAGAAAAGGAAAAAAATAGCCTTGGTTGTCTCAGACTAGAGATAACAAAAAATTTCAGTGATAACAATAACCTATAAAACAGCCAGATTCAAGTGTTATGATAACTGCCACAGAAAATTAAGGAGCAGCTAGTAAAATACAGAAGCAACTGTACTCTAATTACTGGAAAATTCACTGAAGAACTACATTTATCTTAGTGTTACGTAAAAATGCAAGCACGCATACTAAAGTTAAAGTACAAGAAAAATAACCATTCTATACTCCAATCCAACACTTCAGAAGAGCTGATCAGTAGAAATGATAGAAACGTAGCTAATAAACTCGGTTGAGTTATGAGATTTCTGTAGTTATATCTGTAGTTGGGAGAAGGCTATTTCCCTGCTGCCTTGTACCTAGCTGAACAGAATTGCATACGTTTTTGGAGAAGTTGTCATTTTAAAGTTCTAATTATTTTTCTAAAGGTCTGAACTGTAAAAGTGAGCACACAGGGTTGATTGTTAATGTTGTAGGGCATGTTTATTTCTAATGTGACCTTCCATCATTAATGCTTTGCCCATGCATTGACAGCAGAACAACTCTAAATAGAAAATCCATATATAACTAATTCATGCTGCCAACGTTGTCTGAGATGCCTTTGCATGCACTCAGTGGCCATCTTATTAGGTATCTCCTCTACCTAATAAAGTGGACACTGAGTGTATGTTCGTGGCTTTCTGCTGATGTAGCCCATCCACTTCATGGTTCAACGTGTTGTGCATTCAGAGATACTCTTATGCAAGCCACAGTGGCAATGCAACCCACAAAAAAGTTCTGGAGGAACTCAGCAGGCCAGGTATGCAAAAGAATAAACAATTGACGTTTCGGGCCGAGACCCTGCGTCAGGACTGGAGAAAAAAAAGATGAGATGTCAGAGTAAGAAGGTGGGGAGAGGGGAGGAAGAAATACAAGGTAGTAGGTGATAGGTGAAACTGGGAAGGGGAGGGGTGATTAAAGAGCTGGGAAGTCAATTGGTTAATGAGATACAGGCCTGGAGGAGGGGGTTTCTGATAGGAGAGGGCACAAGGCCATGGAAGAAAGGGAAGGGGAAGGAGCACCAGAGGAAGGTGATGGCAAGTAAGGAGAGAAGGTGAGAGATGGGAATGGGGAGTGGTGAAGGAGAGGGAGAGGTCCATTACCAGAAGTTCAAGAAATCATGCCATGTTCATGCCATCAGGCCTCCTGTCCTTTCCTATCAGATTCCCCCTTCTCCAGCCCTTTATCTCTTTCACCAATCAACTTCCCAGCTCTCTACTTCACCCCTCACCTATCGCCTACAACCTTGTATTTTTTTTCCTCCCCTCCACCAGCTTCTTACTCTGACTTCTCATCTTTTTTCTCCAGTCCTCATGAAGGGTCTCAGCCTAAAACATCAGCTGTTTACACTTTTCCGTAGATGCTTTCTGGCCTGATGAGATCAGCATTTTTGTGTGAGTTGCTTGGATTTACAGCATCTGCAGATTTTCTCTTGTTTGTGACAGTTACAATGCGTGGTTATTTGAGTTACTGTTAGCTTGAACCACTCTGACCGTTTATCTCGGACCTTTCTCATTAACAAGGCATTTTCACCCACAGGGCTGTTGCTCACTGGATTTTTTTTTTGTTTTTCACACCATTCTCTGTAAGTTCTAGAGACTGTTGTGCTTAAAAATCCCAGGAGATCAGCAGTTTCTTAGATACTGAAACCACCCTGTCTGGCACCAACAATCATTCCACAGTCAAAATCACTCAAATCACTTCCCTTCCCCACTCTGGTGTTTGGTCTGAACCGCTTGACCATGTCAGCATGCTTTTATGCATTGAGTTGCAGCCATGTGACTGGCTGATTAGATATTTGCATTAATGAGCAGGTGTACTGATTAAAGTGGCCTCTGAATGTATATTTATACCAGCTTTTTAATAGGTGGGGAAATGGATGGAGTTGAGAATGTGCCCCTTGTAATGTCTAAGAGTCTTTGTCCGTCTGACTTTGACCGACAATGCTAAGACAAACTATTTGGCTTTCCTGAATAATGATGTAGTTGTTGTACTTGGGTGCTACTAAATGAAACCCAACTCAAGCTGGAACCCGTGCTGTCATAAAGTCTGTGATGTCGTGATTTCTGCAAGGAAAGCAAATGCAGCAAATTTGGAGGTTGCTATGAAGAAGAATTAGCCTTAATTTTCTGGAGCATTGGACATGCAAAAACCTGTTAACTACAATTAGATTTTTTTTGCTAGTTGCTAAAAGAATGTGCTGATTACATTGCAAAAAGGGGGATTCCTGACATTTGGGTAAATGTGAACAGGGTAAGCACCTTTTAATAAATTAGATTGTGGGGCAATAATATGTAACACCCGCAAGGCTGGAAAGAAAGTGGTATGAATTCAGTTTCAGGTCTCGGCTCAAAACGGCGACTGTTCACTCTCTTCCATAGATGCTACCTGGCCCGCAGAGTTCCTCCAGCATTGAGTGTGTGTGTGTGTGTGTGTGTGTCTGTCTTTGAATTTCCAACAAGTACAAATTTTCTGGTGTCCGTGAATGTCGACCAACCAGAGACCTGGACTGTTGATCTGGTGATGATTTTGAATCCAACCAAGAAATAGTATAGCTGTATGGGTGTGAGTGGGGTGGGAGTGCGGTAACAATTAGGGATAAGAAATAAATGCTGGCTTTACCGATGACATCCTCATCCCATGAGCAAGCTTTTTATGAAATGTGAGCAGCAGCTAATCAAGAGTGTTGCGCGATCAAAGTGGAATTGCAGACTTAAATACATTTTCATTTCTCCATCAAACTGGTCTCTGACTCGAACAGACTTGCTACTGGAGCAGGTTTACTTTAATGTTTGGTTTAGCAGCACCTAGTACAACAACTGCATAATTTAACTGGTAATAATAATTCTGCAAATATTTGGGGAGCAGAGACTTCCTTGTGCAGGCCTTTGGGAGACTGTGCATCTTATTATGTTCTTGCCTAGTCTTTTTAACTCTCAGTCCTGGGTCTAGCATTCAGCTTGACTGAGGGCCTGCCTATAAGTTGCTAAAAAGAAATTTACTTTGAATAGTTTTTGCCAAATTCTGTATGAGTGGTGATTCTCTACCCATAATGCATTTTTCTACCCATAATGCAATGTTCATATGTACAAAGGAAGTAAGTTGATTACAAGTCAAAGGCGGAACTATTGAGAGAAATGAGGAAGAGCGAGCTCAAATACTGTACAAATAAAGGGGATGGAAAATGGTGAAGGAGTGGGAGGCATTACTGGAAGTTTGAGAAATCAATGTTCATGCCATCAGGTTGGAGGATACCCAAACGGAATATAAGGTGTTGTTCCTCCAACTTAAGTGTTGCCTCAGTGGAAGAAGCCATGGATAGACGTATCATAATGGGAAGTGGAATTAAAATGGGTAGCTGAATTACACTTCTGGTGCAGAAGGCAGGTAAAACACCATATTGATGAACTAGTATTGCAGAAATGCGAAGGGATTTCAGAGTCCTTGTACAGGATGCCCTTAAGGTTAACCTCCAGGTTGAGTCGGTGGTGAAGAAGGTGAATGCAATGTTGGCATTCATTTCTAGAGGCACAGAATATAAGAGCAGGGATGTGATGTTGAGGCTCTATAAGGCACTCGTGAGACCATGCTTGGAGTATTGTGTATTGGAATATTCCATAATCAACTCTGCTCTTAAACGCATCTCCCCCATTTCACGTACATCTGCTCTTACTCCATCCTCCCGCCACCCCACTAGGAATAGGGTTCCCCTGGTCCTCACCTACCACCCCACCAGCCTCCGGGTCCAACATATTATTCTCCGTAACTTCCACCACCTCCAACGGGATCCCACCACAAAGCACATCTTTCCCTCCCCCCCTTCTCTCTGCATTCCCCAGGGATCGCTCCCTACACAACTCCCTTGTCCATTCGTCCCCCCCATCCCTCCCCACTGATCTCTCTCCTGGCACTTATCCGTGTAAGTGGAACAAGTGCTACACATGCCCTTACACTTCCTCCCTCACCACCATTCAGGGCCCCAAACAGTCCTTCCAGGTGAGGCAACACTTCACCTGTGAGTCAGCTGGGGCGATATACTGCGTCCGGTGCTCCCGATCTGGCCTTTTATATATTGGCGAGACCCGACGCAGACTGGGAGACCGCTTTGCTGAACACCTACGCTCTGTCCGCCAGAGAAAGCAGGATCTCCCAGTGGCCACACATTTTAGTTCCACATCCCATTCCCATTCTGACATGTCTATCCACGGCCTCCTCTACTGTAAAGATGAAGCCACACTCAGGTTGGAGGAACAACACCTTATATTCCGTCTGGGTAGCCTCCAACCTGATGGCATGAACATCAACTTCTCTAACTTCCGCTAAGTCCCCACCTCCCCCTCGTACCCCATCTGTTACTTATTTTTATACACACATTCTTTCACTCTCCTTTTTCTCCCTCTGTCCCTCTGAATATACCTCTTGCCCATCCTCTGGGTTCTCCCCCCCCCCCCGTCTTTCTTCCCGGACCTCCTGTCTCATGATCCTCTCATATCCCTTTTGCCTATCACCTGTCCAGCTCTTGGCTCCATCCCTCCCTCTCCTGTCTTCTCCTATCATTTTGGATCTCCCCCTCCCCTTCCAACTTTCAAATCCCTTACTCACTCTTCCTTCAGTTAGTCCTGATGAAGGGTCTCGGCCTGAAACGTCGACTGCACCTCTTCCTAGAGATGCTGCCTGGCCTGCTGCGTTCACCAGCAACTTTTATGTGTGTTGCTTGGAGTATTGTGTGTAGTTTTGGGCTCCTTATTTTAGAAAGGATATACTGTCGTCAGAGTAGGTTCAGAGAAGATTCACGAGAATGATTCCAGGAATGAAACGGTTACTGTATGAGGAACGTCTGGCAGGTCTTGGGCTGTATTCCCTGGAGTTCAGGAGAATGAGGGGGGGATCTCATAGAAAAATTCCAAATGTTAAAAGACCTGAACAGATTAGATATGGCAAAGTTACTTCCCATGGTGGGGTTGTCTAGGACAAGAGGGCATGACTTCAGGATTAAAAGACGTCCATTTAGAACTAAGATGCGGAGAAATTAATTTAGTCAGAGGGTGTTAAATCTATGAAAATTTGTTGACACGAGCGACTGTGGAGGCCAAGTCATTGGGTGCATTTAAGGTAGAGATAGATAGGTTCTTGATTAGCCAGGGCAACAAAGGGTATGGGGTCAGGGGAGTGGAAGAATTGGATCAGCTCATGATTGAATGGCGAGGCAGACTTGATGGGCTGAATGGCCTACTTCTGCTCCAATATCTTAAGGTCTAAAACTCAGTAGTGCTAGACTTAATCACACTTTTTCAATTTAGCAGAATAATTACTATAAATTAGGTTGGTACTTGACAAAAAATATAACCATTTGTTTTCTGTTCATCACTCTTGGCAGGTTGCAGATGCACATGTTAAATGGAGCATTACTGGCATTGCTGTTTCCTGTTGTTAATACCAGGCTGGTGAGTACTTTCTTCTACATGTCTGCCGCACTCATAACTATCTGAACCTTCTGGTCTTTGTTCAAGTCACTGATGCTCTTTAGCAATAGGGGTGTGACTGATCATTTAAAGCAAGTAAAATCTCATACCACAGGCATTTTGTAAAGCACAGGTACAGGTTATACATTCAGTGGCCACTTTATTAGATTACAAATATCTAATCAGCCCATCATATGGCAGCAACTCACTGCATAAAAGCACGCAGTCATGGTCAAGATGTTCAGCTGTTCTTCAGATTAAACAGCAGCACGGGGAAGAAAGGTGAACAAAGTGACTTTGACGATGGAGTGATGGTTGGTGCTAGATAAGGCAGTTTGAGTATCTCAGAAACTGCTGATCAAGGATATTCACACACACCAGTCTGTAGAGTTTACAGAGAATGGGGCAAAAAAACAAAAAAATTGTCCAGTGAGAAGCAGTTCTGTGGGTGAAAAGTCCTTGATAGTGGGAGAGGTTGGAGGAGAATGGCATGACTGGTTCAAGCTGACAGTAATTCAAATAACCACATGTTGAAACAGAACATCGCTGAATGTAAGCACATCGAACCTTGAAGTGGATGGGCTACAACAGAAGAAGACCACACTGGGTTCCTCTCTTGAACCTAGTAACGTGCCACTGAGTGCATATAGTCCATACAGTATATGGTACTTGAGGACATCGTCAGTTTTTTTTTTAAACACTGCTCAGGGAGAAGGGTCTGCACTGCGCAGGCGCGTGACGTAGCGCGCCAAGGTTTAAAAAGAGAAATTTTCAACAGTTCTTGTTTCAGTCGAAGCAAGCAGCTGAGAAGGAGTGAAGAAATCGGGTAGAAAAAGTCTTTTTTTTAAACACTGCTCGGGGAGAAGGGTCTGCACTGCGCAGGCGCGTGACGTAGCGTGCCAAGGTTTAAAAAGCAGACCACCATATACAGCGGCCATCGTCGGAGTGGACTGAGTCAGAGTGGGACGGCTTTGGCTCAAACAGGCTTCGGCGAGAACAGGCAGAGGCCAGGGTAGGTTCCGGTAAGTTTTTTGTTCAGATTGCTTAGTGCAGTGAGAATGCCAGGCAGGATGTGGGAAGTCAGAGAGCCCTCCGGTGTCCCTGACAACGACACCTGCAAGAAGTGCATCCAGCTGAAGCTCCTGACAAACCGCGTTAGGGAACTGGAGCAGGAGCTGGATGACCTGCGGATCATTCGGGAGAATGAGGAGATTATAGATCTCCTACAGGGATGTAATTACGCCAAAGGAGCAGAAGACAGGAAATTGGGTTACTGTCAGGCGAGGGAAGAGGAAAGGGCAGGCAGAGCAGGGTTCCCCTGTGGCCATTCACCTCAACAACAAGTATACTGCGTTGGATACTGTTGGGGGGGATGACATACCTGGGACTAGCTGCAGTAGCCGGATCTCTGGCACTGAGTCTGGCTCTGCAGTGCAGAAGGGAGGGGGGAAGAAAGAGGAGAGCAGTAGTGATAGGGAACTCGATAGTTAGAGGTGCAGATAGAAGGTTCTGTGGTCGTGACAGAGAATCCAGGATGGTTTGTTGCCTCCCAGGTGCCAGGGTCAAGGATGTCTCTGATCGATTGCATGACATTCTGAAGTGGGAGGGTGACCAGCCAGATGTCGTGGTGCACATCGGTACCAATGACATAGCAAGGAAGAGTGAAGAAGTCCTAGAGAGTGAGTATAGAGAGCTTGGTAGGAAGTTGAAAAGCAGGACCTCAAGGGTGGTAATCTCAGGATTGCTACCTGTGCTAGGTGCCAGTGAGGGTAGGAATAGGATGCTCTGGAGGATGAACAAGTGGCTGAGGAACTGGTGTAGGGGGCAGGGCTTCAGATTTCAGGATCATTGGGACCTCTTCTGGGGCAGGTGGGACCTGTACAAGAGAGACGGGTTACACTTGAACCACAGGGGGACCAATTTCCTTTCAGGGAGGTTTGTTAGTGCTATTGGGGAGTCTTTAAACTAGATTTGCAGGGGGATGGGAACCAGAGTGCCAGAGCTGACAGTGTGGCTGGGGTGAAAATAAATGATGTTGAAAGTTTAAGCAAATCCGCTGATAGAAAGGTTGTGAGTGGTGGTAAAAATCTACTAAGGTGTATATATTTCAATGCTAGGAGTATTGCGGGGAAGGCGGATGAGATGAGGGCGTGGATTGACGCGTGGAATTATGATGTTGTAGCAATTAGTGAAACTTGGCTACAGGAGGGGCAGGACTGGCAGCTTAATATTCCAGGGTTACGATTTTTCAGATGTGATCAAGGCAGAGGAATGAAAGGTGGGGGAGTAGCATTGCTTGTTAGGGAAAATATTACAGCAGTGCTCAGGCAGGACAGATTAGGGGGCTTGTCTACTGAGTCCTTATGGGTGGAGCTGAGAAACAGGAAAGGTATGGCCACATTAGTGGGATTGTATTACAGACCACCCAATAGTCAACGAGACTTGGAAGAGCAAATCTGCAGAGAGATAGCAGGCAACTGCAGGAAACATAAAGTTGTGGTGGTAGGGGATTTTAATTTTCCATACATTGATTGGGACTCCCATACTGTTAGGGGTCTAGATGGTTTAGAGTTTGTAAAATGTGTTCAGGAAAGTTTTCTAAATCAATATATAGAGGGACCAACTAGAGGGGATGCAATATTAGATCTCCTGTTAGGTAACGAATTAGGGCAAGTGACAGAAGTCTGTGTAGGGGAGCACTTTGGTTCCAGTGATCATAACACCATTAGTTTCAATTTGATCATGGACAAGGATAGATCTGGTCCTAGGGTTGAGGTTCTGAAGTGGAAGAAGGCCAAATTTGAAGAAATGAGAAAGGATCTAAAAAGCGTGGATTGGGACAGGTTGTTCTCTGGCAAAGATGTGATTGGTAGGTGGGAAGCCTTCAAAGGGGAAATTTTGAGAGTGCAGAGTTTGTATGTTCCTGTCAGGATTAAAGGCAAATTGAATAGGAATAAGGAACCTTGGTTCTCAAGGGATATTGCAACTCTGATAAAGAAGAAGAAGGAGTTGTATGAAATGTATAGGAAACAGGGGGTAAATCAGGTGCTTGAGGAGTATAAGAAGTGCAAGAAAATACTTAAGAAAGAAATCAAGAGGGCTAAAAGAAGACATGAGGCAGTCAAAGTGAAGGATAATCCAAAGAGCTTTTACAAGTATATTAAGAGCAAAAGGATTGTAAGGGATAAAATTGGTCCTCTTGCAGATCAGAGTGGTCGGCTTTGTGCGGAATCAAAGGAAATGGGGGAGATCTTAAATAGGTTTTTTGCGTCTGTATTTACTAAGGAAGCTGGCATGAAATCTATGGAATTGAGGGAATCAAGTAGTGAGACCATGGAAACTGTACAGATTGAAAAGGAGGATGTGCTTGCTGTCTTGAGGAAAATTAAAGTGGATAAATCCCCGGGACCTGACAAGGTGTTCCCTCGGACCTTGAAGGAGACTAGTGTTGAAATTGCGGGGGCCCTGGCAGAAGTATTTAAAATGTCGCTGTCTACGGGTGAAGTGTCGGAGGATTGGAGAGTGGCTCATGTTGTTCCGTTGTTTAAAAAAGGATCGAAAAGTAATCCGGGAAATTATAGGCCGGTGAGTTTAACGTCAGTAGTAGGTAAGTTATTGGAGGGAGTACTAAGAGACAGAATCTACAAGCATTTGGATAGACAGGGGCTTATTAGGGAGAGTCAACATGGCTTTGTGCGTGGTAGATCATGTTTGACCAATCTATTGGAGTTTTTCGAGGAGGTTACCAGGAAAGTGGATGAAGGGAAGGCAGTGGATATTGTCTACATGGACTTCAGTAAGGCCTTTGACTAGGTCCCGCATAGGAGGTTAGTTAGGAAAATTCAGTCGCAAGGTGTACATGGAGAGGTGGTAAATTGGATTAGACATTGGCTCGATGGAAGAAGCCAGAGAGTGGTGGTAGAGAATTGCTTCTCTGAGTGGAGGCCTGTGACTAGTGGTGAACCACAGGGATCAGTGCTGGGTCCATTGTTATTTGTCACCTATATCAATGATCTGGATGATAATGTGGTAAATTGGATCAGCAAGTTTGCTGATGATACAAAGATTGGAGGTGTAGTAGACAGTGAGGAAGGTTTTCAGAGCCTGCAGAGGGACTTGGACCATCTGGAAAAATGGGCTGAAAAATGGCAGATGGAGTTTAATACTGACAAGTGTGAGGTATTGCACTTTGGAAGGACAAACCAAAGTCGAACATACAGGGTTAATGGTAAGGCACTGAGGAGTGCAGTGGAACAGAGGGATCTGGGAATACAGATACAAAATTCCCTAAAAGTGTCGTCACAGGTAGATAGGGTCGTAAAGAGAGCTTTTGGTACATTGGCCTTTATTAATCGAAGTATTGAGTATAAGAGCTGGAATGTTATGATGAGGTTGTATAAGGCATTGGTGAGGCCGAATCTGGAGTATTGTGTTCAGTTTTGGTCACCAAATTACAGGAAGGATATAAATAAGGTTGAAAGAGTGCAGAGAAGGTTTACAAGGATGTTGCCGGGACTTGAGAAACTCAATTACAGAGAAAGGTTGAATAGGTTAGGACTTTATTCCCTGGAGCGTAGAAGAATGAGGGGAGATTTGATAGAAGTGTATAAAATTATGATGGGTATAGATAGAGTGAATGCAAGCAGGCTTTTTCCACTGAGGCAAGGGGAGAAAAAAACCAGAGGACATGGGTTAAGGGTGAGGGGGGAAAAGTTTAAAGGGAACATTAGTGGGGGCTTCTTCACACAGAGAGTGGTGGGAGTATGGAATGAGCTGCCAGACGAGGTGGTAAATGCGGGTTCTTTTTTAACATTTAAGAATAAATTGGACAGATACATGGATGGGAGGTGTATGGAGGGATATGGTCCGTTTGCAGGTCAGTGGGACTAGGCAGAAAATGGTTCGGCACAGCCAAGAAGGGCCAAAAGGCCTGTTTCTGTGCTGTAGTTTCTATGGTTCATGTTTTACACTAAAGTAATAGCTATTGAAAATGTTTAGTTAATATTCCCCAGTTGAAAGTCTGGTTAGTCTGGTATTTGTGATTTTTGTTTTGATGGAAATGGAATTTTAGGAAAGACACTGGCATTTCTTGGCCTACCATTCTTTCAGAAATGCCATGAATTCAGCATATTATTAGCAATGGGTTATCATCTTACTGAATAAAATAATTTATAGCCTTGTTGATTTACATTGATTATGAACTCATTTTTTGATATGGGGGCTTGTTCTGCAGTCTTCTGATTTAGAGTTATATGGGATCAAAGGAATCACGATAAATGTAAATCTCAAAGCTTTCAATTCAATTATCAAGTATCATTCAATTGCATGTATTTTGAGTATTAGTCATTGACATGTATTTCAAACAGTGCTCATTTGTGGCTGGGAAGAATCTTCTCCAAAATATTTAAACCACTGACTGTCTGAAGATCCCAATTGTCTTTCAGAGTGCAGTCACTGTCATGTTCTTAACCAGGAATGATGTCATTGTGTTCACAATGAAAGCCTGTGGCTGTTGACTGAGTGACCACAAAGCAGCACATTATGGTGGCGTTGAGTGTTCACTATAAGAGATGTACTGTCACTGTAATGTTGCAGATCCTATTAATACACTTTAGGGACAGAGTTGAAACTACCCTACACAACTGCTAAAACAAGCCTGTGTAATTCTTTTCTCCTCAAACCCAGTACTAACCCCTAACTCGCATCGATCGCAGTTGCTAAGATTTAAGTAAGCACCTGGTGCTGCAGAAATTTGAGGCTTGAAAGAATTCCTTGTGCAAGTACCTAATGCCCTTTGCAACACACACACAAAATGCTGGACTCAGCAGGCCAGGAAAGGATGTGCTGACCTTGGAGAGGGTTCAAAGGAGACCCCATGGGGCAGGTTTTTCCTCACAGAGGGTAGAGGCTGTGTAGAATGAGCTGCCAGAGGAAGTTATGGAAGTGGGCATAATTAGATTCAAAAGACATTCAGATGGGTATGTGAATAGAAAAGGTTTAGGCCAGGGTTTCCCAACTTTGTTAAGCCATAGGCCAATACCATTAAGCAAGGGGACAATGGACCCCAGGTTGGGAACTGCTGGTTTAGAGGGATATGAACCAAACACAGTTAAAAGGGACGAGCTCAGGTAAGTAACTTGCTCTGTTTGGATGAGTTGGCCTCTTTCGTGCTGTATCACTCTATCACAAGGGGCAGATGGTGCTCAGTGTATGAGAAGTCATGGTCATGGAAAAGTAGAGTACAGAAACAGGCCATTCAGCCCACCTCCAATGCACCAGCAGAGCAATGTCAGCCAGTATTTGCAGAATTTATGATTTGGGTTATTAATAAACAATTCCACAGTGACTTATAATATGTTGTATACAAGTGATTGAAGTAAGGAGCTAGGTTTGCACATGCCTTTATAGAGGCATTAGTCACACAGAATCTGGTAATCTGCCTCTCAGGTTTTGCAGGAATTGGCTAGAAGTTCACTGGGATCTGCTTATGCTTTGTTCCCAGGAAGAGAATAAAATCCTAACTGACTTCATTTTGTTAAATTTCTAAGCTGCTAACTTTTCAGACTTGGTATTTAACCCTCTCACTGCTGGTCAGTTTTCTTGCATCAGTTTCTTGATCTGATGGGTTAACCGGCTTGTTCAGTGGCGGCCACGACTTCATCAGTGGCTCTACTTCATGAGGAGTTGGAGGAGGAGGAAAGACTCGAGCAAATCTGTACAGATGTACTGTGAAGAGTGTTCTCACTGGTCGCTTCACTGCCTGATATTGAGGCTCAGATGTACAGGATCAAGAGAAGCTACTCCAGGTTGTGACTCAGCCTGCTCCATCATGGGCACAAGCTATCCCAACATTGCGGACATGTTCAAAAAGCGCTTCTGAAAGAAGGTGGCACCGATCATTAAGGACCCTCACCTTCTGGGCATGCCCTCTTCTTATTGCTCCCAGCAGGGACGAAGAGACACACTCAATATTTAACGAACAGCTTTGCTATCAGATTTCTGAATGGTTCATGAACACTACCTCACTATTCCTCTTTTACACTATTTATTTAGTTTATTTCTTATTTTACTTAAGTCTATCAACCCTACTGACAACAGCTAGCCGGAGTCCTCTGTCCTGGATCAGTCTGTCAAGTTGTCCCCAGATGTAGCCCATCTTAAACCCTTGCTCTCCCAGGGAAAAGGTCTTTGGAGCTTCTGTTGCCATTTCTGTGCTCTGGGTCTTTACAGGATGGGGCTGCTGGCCCCATGACCAACCCTCTTCCTTTCGTAACTGGGTTTGGGACTATCCATGGCGGAATTTTTTCTTATTTTAACTGGGTAGGAATTTTTTTTAATCTTGCATTGTACTGCTACCAAAAAAAAACGAAATGTCAACACATATGTTAGTGATAATAAACATATGCAGATTCTAATTGTGATTTTGATCTGCAAGAGAGAAAGAAGCTTTCATTTGGATTTGACTGTGTACTTGTGGTCAAGAATTGAATCGAGAGCAGGAGGCTAGTTATTTGGCACGGCTGATAAAATTGTCTCTCACCCTTGGTGGAAGTGACTCTTTGTTTTTTCTAGCTTTGGCGTTTACCCCTTGACATTGCAGCTTGTTTGCAGTCGTGTTGCCCTGACACAAAGAGCAGCCAGATAATAAATCATTCACAGTACCGTATCTAAGCTGTGGATTTGTGAAGTGCAGGATGTTTTACTGCAGCTCTCTCTTCCCCCTCGTACCCTCACCCCCACCACCACCACACTTCCCAACACACAGCCACACTATGACACGCCAGTGCTCAGCTGAACCAAGATGTGATGCATTCAACTGTGTCCCCAGCACTGCTCAGTGCTGAGATGTGGTCTTTAGAAAATGAAAGAGAACCGAATATGGCAGACAACATACATCAAAGTTGCTGGTGAATGCAGCAGGCCAAGCAGCATCTATAGGAAGAGGTGACGTCGACCGCACCTCTTCCTATAGATGCTGCTTGGCCTGCTGCGTTCACCAGCAACTTTGATGTATATTGTTTGAATTTCCAGCATCTGCAGAATTCCTGTTGTTTGCGAATATGGCAGAGTTTGATATCTCCCTTCCCATAACACAGAGAAATAGGCAGGTTGATGGCCGCTGCTGAAATGTACTGTGTGACCACTGGTCGCTGGAGCATGAGTGGTGTTTGGAAAACTCTGCTTTTTGAGCCCCCTGTAGAGAGATCAGCAGTTTTGATACTTTGACGCCTGCATTTCCACAGTTTCAGGTTGCTGATGGTTCTGGGTTGTGGAATAAGCCAAACCTATACTAGGCTGCTGATGCGCCATAGTCTCAGTGCTAAAACACTGACCCTCATGGGCAGAGCAATAGATTGGTGTCCAAGTGTTGCTGCAAGCATAGTCATGAACCTATAATTGGAACTGAACATTGTGCAAGTATCAGTACACATCCCCACTTCTGACCTTTGGACGGAAAGAAGGATCGTCGATGAAGCAGCTGAAGTTGGTCTGGTCCAGGATGTTGCTTCGGTGAACTCCTGCAATGGACTGGGGTGATTGACCTTGAACAGTAACAGCCATGTCCCTGTGCTTGTGGTATGACTCCAACTGTTAGTTTTCTCCCCTTTGGTGTATATTGGCTTCTGTTTCATCCAAGTTCCATGATGCCATGGTTGTTCAAATGCTGACTTTTAAGATTAGCTTTATCACATGTACATCGAAACGTACAGTGAAATGTGTTATTTCCATCTACAACCGACATAGCCTGAAGATGTGCTGGGAGCGGCCTGCAAGTGTCACCATGCCTCCTGCAAAAACATAGCATGCCCACAACTTACTCACGTGTCTTTGGAATGTGGGAGGAAGACAGAGCACCCAGAGGAGACCCTCGCAGTCTTGGGGAGAACATACAAGGTCCTTGCGGGAATTGAACCCCTGATCTTCCAGTCACTGGTGTTATAAAGTGTTACGCTGACTACTGTGCTTCTGTGCCGCCTTGATGTTAAGGACAGTCATTCTCTGCTGGAAGTTGGCCCTTGGATCCAGGCTGGGATGAGATCTGTAACTAAGTGGTCCCAGTGCCGGTGAAACCACAAGCTGGGCACTTTAGTCTCGTTTCTTTCACTGGGAAATTTTCTGAGCTGGTTTGGTGAAAGTTGCATGTAAGACTGGAAGGGGAATTATGTGCAGCGGGAATGGAGAAATGTCAGCGAGGTGATTCATACAGTGGGCACAGCTGAATGTTCACAGTGTTGTGCTGTGGTTACACAACTCATCGAGAAATCTGGAAAGCTGAGCGTACAAACCGGAGACACTGCTAAATGATCTCTCAGTAAAAATCCTGCTAACTCCCCAGTACCCTTCAGGGGAGAAATCTGGCCTTTATGTGACGGCAGATATAGAATGCTGGTTACTGCTCTGTTAGGATGGATTTCTACACCGTTCACTTACAGAACATAGAACAGTACAACATAATACAGGCTCTTCAGCCTACAATGTTGTAACTCACCCTACAACCAATTTAACCCTTCCCTCCAACGTAGCGCTCCATTTTTCTATGACCTGCAACATACCATCCGGCTGTCTCTTGCAATCTTCTGTCTGTTCCTCTATCAGCACTGCATTCCTTTTCTCAACAACGCCTCCCCACTTCCCTTCTGAGCCGCAGAACCCAGACTCGGTGCCACAGACCCAGTCACTGCGGTCCCCGCCCCCCCCCCCCCACCCGGTAGGTTGCTTCCCCACCAAAAGTATCCAAGGCAGTATACTTATTACTGAATTGACTTTATTTCTTACATCCTACACATGCGTGAGGAGTAAAAACCTTTACGTTCCGTCTCCGTCTAAGTGTGCAATGTGCAGTCATAGTAATTTATAATAAATAATTTATAATAAATAGAACAGTCAATGTAACATAGAAATACACTCAAATCTGCATGAGATAATCAGTCTTATAGTCTGGTGGAAGAAGCTGTCCCAGAGCCTGTTGGTCCTGGCTTTTATGCTGCAGTACCGTTTCCTGGATGGAATAGATTGTGGTTAGGGTGACTTGGGTCCTGAATGTTTCTACAGGCCCTTTTTTCAGACCTGTCTTTGCAAATGGCCTGGATCATGGGAAGGTCACAACTACAGATGTGCTGGGCTGTCCGAACCACTCTCTGCAGAGTCCTGCAATTAAGGGAGGTACAGTTCCCATACCAGACAGTGATGCAGCCAGTAAGGATGCTCTCAATTGTGCCCCTGTAAAAAGTTCTTGGGATCTGGGGGGCCCATACCAAACTTCCTCAACCATCTGAGGTGAAAGAGGCACTGTTGTGCCTTTTTCATCACACAGCTGGTGTGTACAGACCACGTGAGGTCCTCGGTGATGTGGATCCCAAGGGACTTAAAGCTGTTTACCCTCTCAACCCCAGATCCATTGATGTCAATAGGGGTTAGCTCATCTCCATTCCTCCTGTAATCCACAACCAGCTCCTTTGCTTTTGTGACATTCAGGGAGAGGTTGTTTTCTTGACACCACTGTATCAGGGTGATGACTTCTTCCCTGTGGGCCACCTCGTTATTGTTTGAGATTAGGCCAATCTATGTACTGTCAGCAAATTTAAAGTTAGCAGATTGGAGCTGTGGGTGGCGACACAGTTATGGGTATACAGGGAGTAATGGAGGGGACTTAGGACACAGCCCTGAGGGTCTCCTGTGTTGAGGGTCAGAGGGGCAGAGATGAGGGAGCCCACTCTCACCACCTGCTGGTGACCTGACAGGAAGTCCAGGATCCCGCTGCACCAGGCAGGGTGAAGGCCGAGTTTCTGAGCTTCTTGTCGAGCCTGGATGGAATTATGGTGTTGAATGCTGAGCTGTAGTCAAAGAACATCATTCTCACATAAGCATCCTTCTTCTCCAGATGTATAAGGACGGTGTATGGAGCTGTGGCTATTGCATTGTCTGTCGATCGGTTGTGTCGGTAGACGAACAGTAGGGGGTCCAGTTTGGGTGGTTGCATTCTGCACCCAAACTGAGAGGAATGGCCACAGGGATACTCTCCATTGAATGTCTATTTCAGTAATAGGATAGCAAAAATATTTTTCAGACCTGTAAAGAGTGAAAGAGAGGTGAGAGAGGATATTGGACTGCTGGAAAAATGATGCTGGAGAGGTAGAAATGGGGGACAAATGGCGGACAAACTTAATGTATTTTGTATCAGCCCTCACTGTGAAAGACACGAGTAGTATGCTAGAGATTGGAAAGTGTCGGGGGCAGAAGTGAGTGTAGTTGATATCACTAAGGAGAATGTGCTTCGGAAGCTGAAAGGTCTAAAGGTAGATGTGTCACCTGGACCAGATAGACAATACCCCATGGTTCTGAAAGGGGTAGCTGAAGAGATTGTTGACGCACTAGTAATGATCACTCAGGAATAATTATGTTCTGGAATGGGTGCGGAGGACAAGAAACTGCAAATGTCACTCCACTCTATAAGAAGTGAGGAAGGCTGAAGAAAGGAAAATATAGGCCAGTTAGCTTTACTTCAATGGTTGGGAAGATGTTGGAGTACATTATTTAGGATGATATTTCAGGGTACTTGGGAGTGCATGATAAAATAGGCCGTAGTCATCATGTTTCCTTCAGGGAAAATTGTGCCTGACAAATCTTTTGGAATTCTTTGAGGAACTAACAGACACAATAGACAGAGGAGAGTCAGTGGATGTTGTTTACTTGGATTTTCATAAGACCTTTGCCAAGGTGCCACATATGAGGCTGCTTAACTAGGTTAAGAGCCCATGGTATTACTGGGAAGATACCAGCATAGGTAGAATATTGGCAGACTGGCAAAAGGCAAGAAGTGGGAATAAAGGGGGCCTTTTCTGGTTGGTTGCTGGTGACTAGTGGAGTTCCGCAGGAGTTGGTGTTGGGGACCACCTCTTTTCACATTATACTGTATGTCAGTGATTTGAATGATGGAATTGATGGCTTTGTGGCCAAGATCGGGGACGATACGAAGATAAGCGGAGGGACAGGCAGTGTTGAGGAAGCAGTGTGTCTGCAGAAGGATTTAGACTATTGGGAAAATGGGCAAAGAAGTGGCAGATAGAAGATAGTGTAGGGAAGTGTATGGTCATGCACTTTCATAGAAGGAATAAAGATGTAGACTATTTTCTAAACGGAGAGACAATTGAAAAGTCAGGTGCAAAGGGTCATCATGCAGGATTCGCTGATGGTTAAATTGTAGGTTGAGTTGGTGAGGACTTGAATATAAAAACAACAATGTAATACTGAGGCTTTATAAGGCATTGGTCAGACCATACTTGTGAGCAATTTTGGCCCCCTTATTTAGAAAAAAATGTACAGGCATTGGAGAAGGTCCAAAGGACGGTTTATGAGAATGATTCCAGGAATGAAAGTGTTAACATATGAGGGGCATTTGTGACCCTGAGCCTGTACTCACTGGAGTTTGGAAGAATGAGGGAGGGGAGGATCTCTTTGAAACGTATCAAATATTGAAAGGCCTAGACAGAGTGGATATTTCCTCTAGTGGGGGAGTCTAGCACCGGAGGGCACAGCCTCAGAATAGAGGAATGCCCATTTAGAACAGAGATGAAGGGCAATTTCTATAGTCAGAGGATAGTGAATCTGTTGAACTCATTACCACACATAGTGTGGAGGCCTCTTCATTGGGTATATTGAAATTGGAGGTTGATAATGATTAGTAAGGGTGTCAGAGGTTATGGGGAGAAGGCAGGAAAATGGGGTTGAGAGGGATAGTAAATCAGCCATGATGGAATGGCGGAGTGGATTCAATGGGCTGAATGACCTAATTCTGCTCCTAAGTTTTATGGTCTTGTGTGCTTATCTCAGAGTTTCTTAAATGCCCATAATGTATCTGCCTTTACCATCAACCCGGTACCCTGTTTGTAAAACAAAAAACTTGCCTCTGACCTCTTTACTTCCCTCCAATCACCTTAAAATTATGCCCCCACATATTAGCCACTTTTGCACTGGTAAAATGTCTCCAGCTATCCACTCGATCTATGCCTCTTATTATCTTGTACACCTCAATCAAGTCACCTCTCATCTTCCTTTACTCCAGAGAGAAAAGCCCCACCTCTTCCTAAGACACGCTCTCTAGTTCAGGCAGCATCCTGGTAAATCTCCTCCGAACCCTGGCCAGAGTTTCCACTTGTATTAAAGGTGTTACATTAACACAGATGCCTTGCAGCTGTTCAAGAGGCTGGCATGCCTCCACATTCCTAGGGGAAGGAACGCTGGCTTTGCCAGCAAACTCAACTCCTGACAGTGAGTGAAAACAAGCTGTGCCATTTTCACTGCCTGTGTCTCTTCGTTGCAGTAACTTGTGGTTTTGGTTTTTTGTAGCTGCATTCATTGCTGGGCTTCTCCTTCACTCAGTGTCCACTTTCCATGTGGGTAGGATTGTGCTGGAAGCATTGGCATTGCCAGAATCTCTAGCTGGGCTAAATTAGAATGCAAGCCGTCCCCTATAAGTCATCCTGGGACACAGGAGACTGCAGGTGCCAGAGTCGGTCCAGAAGAAGAATCTGTGCCTGAAACATCAGCTCTCTGACCTACGGATTTCCTGCAGCACCTTGCTTGTTGCCCCACCAAGGCAACTACTAAATTGCTCTGGAATTAAAATGTTCAGAGCTGTTTTAGCTGCTACATTTCACAATGTGCTGCTTTAAACTGGCTTCTCACAGGTTGTGCTCAAATACCCATATGGCTATTTTAGACTAAGTGATTTAGTACTAAATGATTGGGTTTTTCAACACATTCTGCTTGAAGTTCCAATGTGGATGCCACTTAGTGGCACTTTATTGGGTACATCTTTTTGTTAATGGAGATATCTAATCAGCCAATCATGTGACAGCAATTCTATGCATAAAAGCATGCAGCTACGGTGACGAGGTTCAGTTGTTGTTCAGACCAAACAACAGAATGGGGAAGTAACTTTGACTGTGGAATGGTTGTTGGTGCCAGATAGGGTGGTTTGAGTATCTTAGAAATTGCTGATCTCTTTAGGATTTTCACACACAACGGTCTCTAGCGTTTACAGAGAACAGCATGGGGAAAAAGAAACATCAGTTAAGGGTCAGTTCAATGGGCGAAAAAGCCTTGTTGAGGTGAGAAGAGAATGGCCAGGCTGGTTCAAGCTAACCAGAAGATGACAGTAAGTCAAATAACTACCTGTTACAACAGTGGTATGCAGAAGAGCATCTCTGAGTGCATAACATGTTGAATGTTGAAGTGGATGGACTAAAGCAGCAGAAGTCTATGAACATACACTCAGGGCCACTTTATTAGGCACAGGAGGTATTGTACTAGTGTATTTTGTGTCCATATCCCTGAAACTGAGGGTTGCTCTCTGCAGAATTCAAGCCATTCGTAGACAACTTCGTCAAAATTTCAGAGATTTGACATTTTCAAATGCAGTCCAGTTTTTCAAACAGTCTCATTCTGCATAATTCTGGTTGGAAAATCTGGGTTTAAATTTTCATTTAATGTGTATATCTATCTTGTTCTGCATTTCTCTTTCAGTTCAACGGCAATTGTGCAATTGATTTAGTAAAAAATGAAAACCAAAATAGCTGGTCCATTCATTGGTGCTGTTCAGGTGACTCCCATGAAATCTGTGCATGGGAGTGGAAGAAATAAATCACAATGTGTTTTTTCCAACTTGTGTTTCTTGATGCACGCTCAGAAGCCATGACATGGAATAAAATTTGCTGTCACAAAAATAGTGTGGGGGTAGAAAAGTAAACACAACATCAGAAAAGTTATCTTGCTTTCTTGATGGAAATCACGATACAGTCTGGTTTCTAGGAGCGCAGCCCCTCCCGTAACGGGGGCACTGGGTCAGCTGTGTGCAACGTTACTGTTGGTTGTTTTCATATTATAAAAACATTGTGCGTGATAAAGAAGGATAAAGTCTTTTATTACATTGGAAAGGAGGAAACTCCTATTTCCTGTTCAAGAAAGTTTCAGCAAGCCTCATTTACTTTTGTATAGACATTGCGTATATGGTTTTTATTGCGCCTGCCCCTCTTGCACCATATACTTTGTGCAGCACAGAAGAAAGCCACTCAGTTCAAGTTTAATTGTCATTTAACCATATACATGAACACAGCCAAATGAAACAGCGTTCCCCGGGACCATGGTTCAAAACACAGTACACAGCACATATGGAACTTACAGTTTTTGTTTATTTATTTATTGTGATACAGTAGAGTAGAGCTACTAGGACTTGATGTTTCAATCCCTATGGGAAGTCGGCACTCTTGATGTTGGCAGTGGGCTTGGAGTGGTGACAAGGAGGGAGGGTAGGTACGTCATCGGGGTCATCAGGTGGGCACCCTCCTTCTTTGACGTTTCGTTGATAAGCCCACGACGTCTCCAGAGGGCTCAACAGTGCTACCTGGCGTCCCAGATACACCCCCATCAGTTCCATACCCTCCTGTCTTCATCTTGCAGCCCAGTTGTTGTCTTTCCTTTTAATCCAAATCCTATTGCTGCTTTCTTCTGCTGAGTTTGACAAGGACTTGATTGCTTGTTGGAGGGAGTGACCCCTCACCCCCATCATCTTCAATAGACTGGTCGTAGATGTAGCAATGAATCCCCTGCATCCCACTTCTACAGGGAAAATCTTGGTCTTCCAGCCATTCTGGGCAGCTTCAGTTGCCAGTTCAGAGTACTTGTTCTTTTTCCTCTCATGAGCTTCTTCAACACCATCTTCCCATGGTACTGTCAATTCCACAACATATGCCAGCTTGGCTGTTGTGGACCACAGGACCACGTCTGGCTGGAGTGTTGTAGCCGCAATGTCTGGGGGGAACACAAGCTTTCTATCCAGGTCCACGTCCATTTTCCAATCCCGAGCAGCCTGCAGAATGCTTGCCTCATTTGATGTTATATGGTGCTCTTGAGGCTGGCCTGCTGGTACAAATCTTGTGATGTGAACATTTCCTGCCGATGTTTGTGGGAGAGCATTTGTGGTGATTCGCACAGAGTAGACCCTTTGAGCCACCCCATCCAGAAACCCCTGATTTAATCCTAGCCTAATTATGGGAGAATTTACCATGACCGATTAACCTACCAACTGCTAAGTGTTTGGACTGTGGGCTGAAACAGGAGCACCTGGAGGAAACCCACACGGTCACAGGCAGAACACACACACTCCTTACAGACAGCAGTGGGAATTGAACCTGGGTTGCTGGTACTGTGAAGTGTTGTGCTAACCACTATGCTACTGTTTTCACCCCCCCCCCTTCTATTCTACTTCATTATTAAAATTATTCTAGCAGAAAATCATTAGAGTTTCAAAGAAAAATTATATAGCTTTAGTCCCTGAGTGCCATGGCCTCTAGATTGCTGGTTCAAAGTACGTTTATTATCAAAGTATGTGTACTATATGCAACCTTGAGATTTGTCTCCTTACAGCAGCCACAACATACGGAGACCCAATAGAACCCATTGAAAAAGACTGTCAAACCCCCGACGTGCAAAATAAAGAACAAATCATGCAAACAATAAAAACTAAGCTAATAGCATTCAGGACTGAAGTTTACAAGCGTGAATTTACAGCCACGACGCCAGTTGCAGCCAATCCAGGAGCCCACTAGTTGCAGACCACAGCCTCAGTTCAGCACAGAGAGGAGTGTACCTCGCTGAACAGTGAGCTGAGCCCCAGCCCGCCCCTTGCTGCCAGCCCGACACTCTGACCTTCTCGATCCGGCCTGGCATTAAATTGGCCAAATCGCGGCTCATTTCCTTGTTCTCAGACCTGAGCCCTGATGCTTTTGATATGCTCTCAGGCCTGGGATGTTGGGCAATCCCATCAGTTTTTCCACAAAGCCTGGCTAATTTCATTACAGCCCTGCAACTCAATTCACTCATATGTCCATCAACTACCCCTTTTATTTCCACTATCTGCCCCTAGGTGGTTGTTTGTAGCAGGTAATTAACCAAGCCAGCACATCTTAGGGATATGAGAGGAAAGGCCAAGTCACCCAGGGGAAAAGCCCCTGATGTGTGGTCGCAAGGGGATTGCAGAATTTCCACACAGACAGTACCTAAGATCAGGTTGGGGCTCGCAGTTCTGAGGCAGCAGGCTAGCTCCCACGCCGCTGTGCTGTAGTGTCTGTTTACAGATGATTTGAAATGTCACCGTGCCCTCTGCTGCATTGTGGTCGGAGCCAGAGTTTGAGGCCCCTTTAGGGTGAAAGCACCAGTAGATGTCTGCTCGTCTGTTCTCCCTCCCTTTGTCAGTTCCTTTCCTCCGAGTGAAATTAACTCCTCCAAGGTGTTGGTGCCCATCGGTTCCCAAGTTTGAAAAGCCGACCCCTGTGTTTAGATTCAGTCCTGCCATAGAAACCTGACCCGACTGCTGCCCGATGGCCACTTGGCATTTGATTCACCGTGAGAAGGATCGGGGCCAGAACAGCAGAGGCCAGCCCCTCCACGTGGCCTTGCTGAGAGCAGCTCAGTCTGAGCAAGGGACTGCTGAACAGGGAGCGGTCTTTCTCTTAAGTTTAAATACTTGAATGAGCCCTAATTTTCCCAGGGCTTTACCCACCCCTGCTTCATTGAAACTGATAGCTGAAGGGGACAGCGCAGTAGCGTAGCAGTCAGTGTAACACTTTACAGTGCCGGCGATCAGGGTTCAATTCCCACCGCTGTCTGTAAGGAGTTGGTACGTTCTCCCCGTTTCCTCTGACTGTTCTGGTCTCCCCCCACATTCCAAAGACCTGTGGGTTAGGAAGTTGGCGCAGGAAGCAAGGCAGCACTTTCAAGCTGCCCACCGAGCATTCTTGGACTATGTCGGTCATTGAAGCAGATGACGCATTTCACTGTATGTTTCAATGTACGTGTGACATATAAAGCTTATCTTTCAATCTTCAGCTAATGCTGCAGCACAAGTTCCATTTGCATGAAAAAAAAACTTCCTTTAACTTGAGCACTGACTGATGGAGGAGTTTTCAAACTGCTCATTGAGGCTGATTAAAGATGAGTTTTTTTTTGCCACATGCACATTGAAACATGGAAACATAAATGAAATGTGTCGTTTCATGCCTTGGACCCTTTCCAATTCACTTATCACTCAAATCGATCCACTGATGATGCCTCCACTCTGTCCTGTCCCACCTGGAAAATGGGGTCTCATATGCCAGGCTGCTGTTCATAGACTTCACTTCGGCCTTTTAAGGCATCCGTTAGTCTTGCGAGACCATGGATTTGCACCTGGAAAGTCTTCTCTCTCCAGGGTACAGGCCTGGGCAAGGTTGTATGAAAGACCAGCAGTTGCCCATGCTGCAAGTCTCCCCTCTCCACGAGACCAATGTTGTCCAAGGGAAGGGCATTAGGACCCATACAGCTTGGCACCAGTGTCGTCGCAGAGCAATGTGTGATTAAGTGCCTTGCTCAAGGACACAACACGTTGCCTCGGCTGGGGCTCGAACTCACGACCTTCAGGTCGCTAGTCCAATGTCTTAACCACTTGGCCACGTGCACACCATCATAATGCAGGAGCTGGTGGGGAAACTGTTCTCGTTGGGTCTCAACACCTCCCTCCGCCGCTGGATCCTGGACTTGGTAACAGAAAGGCCACAGTCAGTGGGCATGGGCAGCAAAACCGCGGGGAGCACAGGCGCTCTCAGGGCTTTGCGCTCAGCCTGCTGCTATCCACACTGCTGACACATAGCTCTGTTGCAATATTCAGCTCAAACCGTGCCATCAAGTTTGCGGATGGCACAGCAGTGGTTGGCCTCATCAATGACGATGATGAGGCGGAGTACAGAGAGGAAGTGGAGCAGCAGGTGGACTGGTGTGAGAAAAACCACCTGAGTTTGAACATGGAGAAGACCAAGGAAATGATTGTGGACTTTAGGAAGGTGCAGATGAACCATCCCCCTCTGTGCATACGTGTCTCCTCCAGAGAGAGAGTTAAGTGCTCCTGGGGGCTCACATCACAGACGACCTCACCTGGTCCCTCAATATCACCTCCCTGAATAAGAAGGCACAGACAGCAGTGCCTCCACTTCCTGAGAAGATTGAGCCGTGAGGTCCTCCCTCGGCCCGTCCCCCTATCTAACTGAATTTTACAGGAGCACCATTGAGAGTGGCCTGACAAGTTGCATCTCCATCTGGTAAGGGAGAAGTCGAGCATTGGACCAGAAGTCCCTACAAAGGACTGCGAGATTGATGGAGAAGTTCATAGGGATCTCCCTACCATCCATCAGGGATATTTGCTGCGTACATAGGGCCCTTAGTATTATCCAGGATCCCACCCATCCATCCAGCATCCTCTTTGACATTTTACCATCAGGCAGGAGACTCCGATGCATAAAAACAAGAACGGTCAGGATGGGAAACAACTCAGGCCATTAAGCTTCTGAGCTCCCTGCCACATCACAGTTGAAGTGTCACCAAATTATTTGTACTATAGCCTATAATATTTAATTTATGCAAATTATGTACTTTGTTTATCCATGTGTAATTCATTTGTAGATTTAATATTTAATAGTTATTGTGTTATATGTGTGTTATGTCTACTGCTCTGCTCTACACCCTGGTCTGGAGAAACATTGTCTTGTTTGACAATATATGTAATATAGTGAAATGATAATAAACTTGATGATATGTGCTGGGGACAGCACATAAATATTGCCATGCTTCTGGTGCCAACATAACATACCTACGACTTTCTCACCTTAACCCACGTGTCTTTGAAATGTGAGAGGAAATAAGTTATAGTTGGGGACCTCAGTTATAGGGAAAGGTTCAATCGATTAGGACTTTATTCCCTGGAGCATAAGAGAATGAGAGGAGATTTGATTGAGGTATACAAAATTATGAGGGGTATAGATGGGGTAAATGCAAGCAAGCTTTTTCCACTGAGGTTGGATGAGACTACAACTAGAGTTCATGGAGTAGGAGTGAAAGGTGAAATGTTTAAGGGGAACATGATGGGGAACTTCTTCACTCAGAGGGTGGTGAGAGTATGGAATAAGCTGCCAGTGCAAGTGGGGGATTTGGGTTTGATTTCAATATTTAAGAGAAATTTGGATTGGTAAATGGATGTGAGGGAATGAAGGGCTATGGTCTGGGTGCAGGTCGATGGGACCAGGCATGTTAATAGTTCAGCATGGACTAGAAAAGGCTGAAGGGCCTGCGTCTGTGCTGTACTGTTCTATTACTCTATGACCCACAGAGGAAAACCACATGGTCACGGGGAGAATGTACAAGCTCCTTACAGACAGTCATTCAAGGTTCAAAGGTCAAATTTAATGTCAGAGAAATGTATACAATATACATCCTGAAATGCTTTTTCTTCACAAACATCCACAAAAACAGAGAAGTGCCCCAAAGAATGTACGGCAGTTAAACATGAGAACCCAAAAGTCCCCCCTCCCGCACGTAAGCAGCAGCGAGCAACGATCCCTCCCTCCCCCACCAGCAAAAAAAAGCGGATCGGTACCATCACCGAGCCCAAGTGCATGCTAAGCAGTAGCAAAAACACAGACCAAAATTACCCCAAAGGCTTCGCATTTCATCTGAAATTTGACAAACCACAGGTTCTCTCTCTCCCTGGCAAAGGAGAGGGAGGTGTCCCCCATTTTCACAGCGGGCGGGAGACATAACAACAACCCACTGGTTTACGATGTTAAAAGTCCGTTTCGTCACTTTTTTTTGAGTTCTGTGTCCAAAGATCGCAAAGACCTTGGGTCTTTGGGCCTACAGCGAAAGATTTTCTAGCCTCCCCGACAACACACGAGTCTCCTGCTGTGACACCAACCCTCGATCTGCCCGTCTCCAGAGCCCTGAGATCTTAGGCTTCTGAACACGATCGAGACTCTCAGGCCAAACCCTTGGCATGTCAAATAACGGCCTGTCGTGGAACCCCAAGAACGGGTCCCATTCCCGCAAACAACGGAAACCTCCAGTTTCAAAAGAACCCTAAAATGGAACAATAGAGATATTAAAGGTGGAAATTTCCGAAGATGCAAGGAAAGGAGTCACCGTTAGGCGCCATTGTCTCCTAAGGTGGGAATTAACCCCAGTCACAGTCTGTGCACAGATTAATGGGTAACCTCAGTTGTCTCAGAAAGGAAGATTATCCAGCTCATGATGGAAACTTTTATTGGTTTCCTATGTGCAAAGCACTGTTGTTGCTATCTGTCTGTGGCATCCAGTCAGAGCTAATATTAAGGAGTCAGGTTTGGATGTATCTGAGGGAGGAGATTGCTATTTGTTGAGCTTGAGATGTTGTGAATTGGAATTGGTTCATTATTGTTACAAGTACGGAGGACAGTCGAAAGCTTGTCACGCATGCTGTTCGTACAGAATCATATCATTACACAGTGCATTGAGGCAGAACAAGGTAAAATAATAACAATGCAGAATAAAGTGTAACAGCTACAGAGCAAGTGCTGTGCAGATAAACAATAAGGTGCAAGATCATAACAAGGTAGATTGTGCAGTCTGAGTCCAATTTACCATACCAGATGCGTGTCATCAGGATTATCATTGGGTAGCTGCCTCCCCCCACCCCCCACCCCCCGGTCCATTTCAATATCCATAAATGTACTTTATACATTTTGCAAATGCACAAAACATTCTGTACAGTCTGTGGCACATTGTGGTGCCATTTATTATCAAGATTAAGTTTACATCTGCATGATTGTTCTTCCTTTTATATACATTTCCATGAAGTTAAGTGACATGCTAGGTAGGTTGTCATCTTGGACACTTTGTGGCACCTCAGTGGAAGATGAGCTGGACTCAGACAACACTCCATGCACCATCAGTCTATAGGCCACGCCACTGCGGGACTTGGGCTTTAATTTTTTTGTGTGACTGTATATCTTCTCACAGTCGTAGCTCTATGTGCTGTGTGCTGTTGGTCCTGTGTCCTTCACCTTGGTCCCAGAGGAACTCTGTTTAGTTCAGCTGTATTTGTATATGGTTGAATGATAACTAGCCCTGAAGTGTTGGTGCATACTCAAGCACGTGTCCTGGTTCTTGGGCGGGCAGGAGGTGCCTCTGGCAGGGGAGGAGTATGTCTGTCTGGAAGCGGGACGTCCAGTTAAGTGGGAGTGTGCTGTAACAACTGTTCCTTGTAAAAAGGCTTGTGCAGAAAAATGCCTTTCATTCAAATTTCAAAGTAAATTTATTATCAATGTGTGCTTGTGTCACCAGGTAATACCCCGAGATTCATTTTCTTGCAGGCATTTATGGGAAAAACAAAGAATGGAATTTTATGAAAAACTGTAATAAGCAAAGACTGACAAACACCAACGTACAAAAGAACACAGAATGTGCAACTAAAAATAACACTGAAAAGATGAGTTGTAAAGAGTCCTTGATAGTGCATTTGTCGGTCTCTGAATCAGTTCAGAGAAGTGGTGATTAAAGTTACCCACGCTGGGTCTGGGTCAGAAGCCTGATGGTTGCAGCCTGACTGTTTCTGAACCTGGTGGTGTTCAGACCTAAGGGGTGTCTGTACCTTCTGTCTAATGGCGGTAGCAAGAAGAGGGCATGGCCTGGATGATGAGGGATGCTGCCAGCGCTCTGTGTAGATGTACTCAGTGATGGGGAGGTTTTGCCTGTGATGGACTGGAGTGTATCTGCCACTTCCTGTAGATTTGGTCAGTTAGGATGGAATATCTGCAAAGCCTTTATTTACAGCTGGAATCCCAGAGACACAGGACATGGACACATGCAGCTCCTTGAGAAATATCCATTGGCCGAGAAGGTCTGGGCAGGAGTGTGGTGTCGGGGTTCACGCCAAAGCAGCTGTGTAACACATGGCTCTCTGTTCTACAGATTGTACCCAGTGCCACACACAGGAAGCACCCCACGATCGGTAAATCAGCAGCTTGGACAAACTTGCGGCCTTCTGTGTCGGGAGCTGAGCATGACAACAGGAGAAATTGTTTCTCCAAAAAAAATCTTACTCATAGTAATTACAAATATGTAACATGGTACAGAATGCAAGAGATGTGATTCCATTTGTTGAAAAGGTTGGTGTTGTATCAGTGTGACGTTAATGTTGGCCTTGCTTTACACATTGCTTTAATGAAGCAGCTTCATGAGTTGGACGCCGCCTTTAAAAGCAAGCACTGTGATAGGATCTTGCTAATCTAACGGTTGAAGTGTTAGATTAAGAAGAGCATTGTTGTTTGACAAGTCTTTTCTATTTTTTCCTGTCCAGCTTCCTTTTGAGATGGAGATCTACTATATCCAGCATGTCATACTTTATATTGTTCCAATTTATCTGCTCCAGAAAGGGGGTAAGCTAGTGCAACTTTTTATTGACCTACCATTTTGCCATTTATTTCTCCTTTATGTAATTGATATAATACACACTTTACTGTTCAATAGATCAATTTAATACCAGAGAATGTGTACAGTGTACAGCCTGAAATTCTTACTCTTCACAGACCTCCAGGAAACAGAAAAAAAAATAAAGAAAGAATGACAGAAAAGTCAGAACTCCAAAATCCCCCCTTCCCCCTCACGCACAGGCAGCAGCCAAAGCACTGATCCTTCCCCTCCCCCCACATGCTCCCCCCCCCCATACAAGCAGTAGCAAAGCCCCCAAAGAGACCATGATCCAGAGTCCATCAGAAAAACTCCCAACACTTCGGAATCTCAGACAGGCTTCTCTGAGCCGCCCCCCCCCCACCCCCCACGCCGGCTCGAGGACCGACAGGCTCTCACTCATCATCGAGAGAGAGGGGTGAGGGGATCTCTCGAGTGCAGGGGCCTTCTTGCAACAGCAGTGCACACCACCTCCCGTCTCGATGTTTCAGTCTCCTGCAAGGCTACAGTTGGCGACGTGGGTGAGGAACCGGATCATCCTCGGGGACGCTCCCCGAAGGCGCACATCTTCCAGAGGGCATCTGGAAATATCGAAACGCCAGGCCACACAGTGAGAATGAGAGCGCGCCACTGGTGGAGAACCGTAGTTTGAGCTGCAGCCGTAGATCACTGACTGCAACAGGACCCCAGCCACCTTGAAAAGGAAAGAGCGACATAAGAAAAGAAGAATAAGCTGTTTTGCAGATGAACTAGAAGAAGTCGCCTGGGTCTGCAAAAATCTCTGTCGCCATCCGACTCTGACAGTAGATTGATGAGAGTGAATGCATCGTCTGACATGGAAATACAACACCCATCCTGCGGCGATAAAAAAAACATGCCTGAACAATCTTGAGCAATCAGGTGATAAGACAAATCAAAGCAGCTTCAGTTTTTGAAAAAAAAGGTGTGGAATAAGAGCAAAATGCTAGAAGTACTCAGCAGGCCAGGCAGCATAAATGGGGATAGATAGGCTGAGTTGGTGTTATCGATCAGTGAACTTGCACCAGACTGTTCAAACAGGGAAGGCTGGTTATCTGAAATTGTTGAATTCGATACTGAGTCCCAAGGTCTGAAAGATTCCAGGCAACATGTGGGATATTGTTGCTTGAAGTTATTTTGAAGCAGGTGTGAGAGGCCACAGTAAGAGACAGACGGGATGGAAAATAATATTGACCAGTGATTAGAATTTAAGCTTGCTCTTGCACATAGGTGTTCTGCAAAGCAGTCACCTATATGGTGTTTAGTTTCTTCAACATGATGGAAACTGTGTCATGAGTACTGAAGCTCACGAGCTTGCTGCCCTGCGAGATTTACTCGTCTGTGCGCTGAACTGAGGCTGTGGCCTGCCACTAACGGACTACCTGATTGGCTGCAGTGATGACTGGCTTCGTGGCTGTGGACTCACTTCCATGAATTTCAGTCGTTTGTTTGCACAAGTTGTTTTTTCACCCCCACACATTGGGTGCTTGATGATCTTTTTTCTTAATGGGTTCTTTTGGGTTTCTTTGTTTTGTGGTTGCCTGTAAGGAGACAAATCTCAAGGTTGTATAGCGTATACATACTTAGATAATAAATGTACTTTGAATGCAGCAACAAGAGGAAGAATTGCACGTGAGTTGTTGCTTCATTTGAAAGGATTTCATGGGTTGCTGGATGGTGTGATGGGGGGGTGGGGGTGAGGTAATAGGGTATGATTGGTCTCTCCTGCTGTTGTTTGGAAAAGTGTCATGAACAGGGGAATGGTTGGAGATAGAAGAGCAAACCAGGGATTCATGAGGAGGATGGTCCATTTGTGATACAGAAAGGGAAGATGATGTGTCAGGAAGTGGAATCTTCTTGAAGGAGATAGAAAATTACAGAGTATGGAGTCTAGTAGGATGGAAAGTGATGATAATGGGAGTTCTAGAATCAGTAGGATGGTGTGGAAAATGAAATGCAGTTGAAATTCCAGTCACCTATGAAAGAAAGCCAAGGACAAGGAGAGAGGAATCTATCTCTAAGGCTCTGATGTGGGAAGTCTGATCATTGGAATAGACATGATGGGGGCAGGGAGACGAGGAGTATGGAATGGAATATTTGACACGATTCAGATACATGGCACTGCATGTGTATCATGCTTTCATGACATTAAGTGTCTGAGTTCTTAATATCATGAAAGCTCTTAAGGAAGAGCAACTGTTTAGAGCCAGGACAAAGAGACTCCAACGTTAGTTAGCAAGTAAACTTGGATATCAGAGGAGATCATTTGTGGATCATTGGTGAAGTGGTTTGGAAATGGACTTTGAATTTTGAATTGTGGGGAAATATAATCTTTCCTAGAAACTGTCAGTGATCGCTGACTGATGGTAAGCTGGAGCCATCTCCTGGTGATTTGCAGTCACTGACGTGAACATATGACTTTAATTATTTTCCAGGCTGAAGAAGCTATATTAATTTACTTATATTTATTTCAAGATACAGCTCAGTATCAGGCCCTTACGGCTCAGCGACGTCGATTACACTCATGTGACCAATTAACCTACTAGCCTTATGCCTTTGGAACGTGGGAGGAAACCAGAGCACCCGGAGGAAACCCACACAGTCACAGGGAGAACATACAAACTCCTTACAGACAGCGGTGGGAAACAAGCCCTGATAGCGGACACTGTAATAGTGTTATGCTTACTACTACACTTTATTATTGTTTAACATCGTTGCCATGAGAAGAACTGGAAGTAGACGAACAAACTTCCAAGGAAAGGTGTAATTTAACAACCATTTAAGTTTGAATCAAAGCTGCCAAAGACTGATAACAGGCAGGTTTTGTTAACAAAGTCTAAAGGGACATCCCTTTAGAACAAAAGTGAGAAGTTCCTCTAACCAGAGAGTGGTGAACCTGTTGAATTCATTGCCACAGACAGCTGTGGAGGCAAAGTCACTGGGTATATTTAAAGCAAAGATGGATAGGTTCTTGATTAGTCAGGGCATCAAAGATTACAGGGGAGAAGGCTGGAGAATGGGATTGAGAGGGATAATACATCAACTATGAAGGGATAGTAGAGCAGTGTTGATGGGCTAAAGAGCCTGATTCTGCTGCTATGTTTTATGGTCTAAAGCACTGTTACACTGGAAAACTTCTCTGATGAGGAGTTGCGTATGGCACTGCAAAGAGAGAGAGGGCAGTCACCCATCATTTAGCAGGATACGGATATAGGCCAGCTTTTATGGAAAGGATGGAGTGAGGGGAGTCCAGTGAGATTGGAAGAATGTTCCCAGCACTGATGTTCCCAAGGATGGAGTGAGGGGAGTCCAGTGAGATTGGAAGAATGTTCCCAGCACTGATGTTCCCAAGTTACACCTTGAAAATGACTACATGTTCAGGGATGGCTAGACTGACACAGCACTCTTTCCAGACATTTGCTTTGGGTCAGACACAAAAATGATTAGCTGCAAACCCAGACCAATCCCTTGTATTATAAAGAACCATGATGAGAAACTGAGACACAAGAGACCGCAGATTCTGGAGTATGAAGCAAGGAACAAACTGAAGGAACTCAGCAAGTCGGGCACATTGCATTGGGGGAAATTGACAACATACTTTCAGCACAAGACCCTTCATCTGGACATCTGTGGAGGGAAATGGGGAGTCAGTGTTTTGGGTTAGGACCCTTTAGCTAGATTTGATAAGGAGTTTTGACCTAAAATATTGACTGTCCACTCCCCTCCACAGATGCTGCCCAACCCGCTGAGTTCCTCCAGCAGTTTGTTTTTTGTACAACTTCAAGAGTAATTGGATTGACTAGAATGGTGACGTAGCGCGCCAAGGTTTAAAAAGAGAAAATTTCAACGATTCTTGTTTCAGTCGAAGCAAGCAGCTGAAGAAGAGAGTGGAAGAATTCGGGTAGAAAAAGTCATTTTTTTTTTCTTAAACACTGCTCGGGGAGGAGGGTCTGCACTGCGCA
This sequence comes from Mobula hypostoma, assembly GCF_963921235.1. Taxonomy (NCBI): domain Eukaryota; kingdom Metazoa; phylum Chordata; class Chondrichthyes; order Myliobatiformes; family Myliobatidae; genus Mobula; species Mobula hypostoma. The sequence goes on along the minus strand of NC_086106.1, from coordinate 108,279,632 downwards.
GGCGCGTGACGTAGCGCGCCAAGGTTTAAAAAGCAGACCACCATATACAGCGGCCATCGTTGTAGTGGCCATCATCGGAGTGGACTGAGTCAGAGTGGGACGGCTTTGGCTCAACAGGCTTCGGCGAGAACAGAGGCCAGGGTAGGTTCTGGTAAGTTTTTTATTCAGATTGTCTAGCGTAGAGAGAATGCCAGGCAGGATGTTGGAATGCTCCTCTTGCAGGATGTGGGAAGTCAGGGAGCCCTCCGGTGTCCCTGACAATGACACCTGCAAGAAGTGCATCCAGCTGCAGCTCCTAACAAACCGCGTTAGGGAACTGGAGCAGGAGCTGGATGACCTGTCGATCATTCGGGAGAATGAGGAGATTATAGATAGTAGCTACAGGGAGGTAGTTACACCAAAGGAGCAGAGGACGGGAAATTGGGTCACTGTCAGGCGAGGGAAGAGGAAAGGGCAGGCAGAGCAGGGTTCCCCTGTGGCCATTCCCCTCAACAACAAGTATACTGCATTGGATACTGTTGGGGGGGATAACTTACCTGGGACTAGCTGCAGTAGCCGGATCTCTGGCACTGAGTCTGGCTCTGCAGTGCAGAAGGGAGGGGGGAAAAAGAGGAGAGCAGTAGTGATAGGGGACTCGATAGTTAGGGGTGCCGATAGGAGGTTCTGTGGTCGTGACAGAGAATCCAGGATGGTTTATTGTCTCCCGGGTGCCAGGGTCAAGGATGTCTCTGATCGATTGCATGACATTCTGAAGTGGGAGGGTGATCAGCCAGATGTCGTGGTGCACATCGGTACCAATGACATAGCAAGGAAGAGTGAAGAGGTCCTGGACAGTGAGTATAGAGAGTTTGGTAGGAAGTTGAAAAGCAGGACCTCAAGGGTGGTAATCTCAGGATTGATACCTGTGCTACATGCCAGTGAGGGTAGGAATAGGATGCTCTGGAGGAGAAACAAGTGGCTGAGGAACTGGTGTAGGGAGCAGAGTTTCAGATTTCAGAATAATTGGGACCTCTTCTGGGACAGGTGGGGCCTGTACAAGAGAGACGGGATACACTTGAACTACAGGGGGACCAATATCCTTTCAGAGAGGTTTGTTAATGCTATTGGGGAGGCTTTAAACTAGATTTGCAGGGGGATGGGAACCAGAGTGCCAGAGCTGACAGTGTGGCTGGGGTGAAAATAAATGATGTTGAAAGTTCAAGCAAATCCGCTAATAGAAAGGTTGTGAGTGGTGGTAAAAATCTTCTGAGGTGTATATATTTCAATGCTAGGAGTATTGCGGGGAAGGCGGATGAGTTGAGGGCGTGGATTGACACGTGGAATTATGATGTTGTAGCAATTAGTGAAACTTGGCTACAGGAGGGGCAGGACTGGCAGCTTAATATTCCAGGGTTCCGATGTTTCAGATGTGATCGAGGCAGAGGAATGAAAGGTGGGGGAGTAGCATTGCTTGTTAGGGAAAATATTACAGCAGTGCTCAGGCCGGACAGATTAGGGAGCTTGTCTACTGAGTCCTTATGGGTGGAGCTGAGAAACAGGAAAGGTATGGCCACATTAGTGGGATTGTATTACAGACCACCCAATAGTCAACGAGACTTGGAAGAGCAAATCTGCAGAGAGATAGCAGGCAACTGCAGGAAACATAAAGTTGTGGTGGTAGGGGATTTTAATTTTCCATACATTGATTGGGACTCCCATACTGTTAGGGGTCTAGATGGTTTAGAGTTTGTAAAATGTGTTCAGGAAAGTTTTCTAAATCAATATATAGAGAGACCAACTAGAGGGGATGCAATATTGGATCTCCTGTTAGGAAACGAATTAGGACAAGTGATAGAAGTCTGTGCAGGGGAGCACTTTGGTTCCAGTGATCATAACACCATTAGATTCAATTTGATCATGGACAAGGATAGATCTGGTCCTAGGGTTGAGGTTCTGAAGTGGAAGAAGGCCAAATTTGAAGAAATGAGAAAGGATCTAAAAAGCGTGGATTGGGACAGGTTGTTCTCTGGCAAGGATGTGATCGGTAGGTTGGAAGCCTTCAAAGGAGAAATTTTGAGAGTGCAGAATTTGTATGTTCCTGTCAGGATTAAAGGCAAAGTGAATAGGAATAAGGAACCTTGGTTTTCAAGGGATATTGCAACTCTGATAAAGAAGAAGAGGGAGTAAATAAGGTGCTTGAGGATTATAAGAAGTGCAAGAAAATACTTAAGAAAGAAATCAGGAGGGCTAAAAGAAGACATGAGATTGCCTTGGCAGTCAAAGTGAAGGATAATCCAAAGAGCTTTTACAGGTATATTAAGAGCAAAAGGATTGTAAGGGATAAAATTGGTCCTCTTGAAGATCAGAGTGGTCGGCCATGTGCGGAACCAAAGGAAATGGGGGAGATCTTAAATAGGTTTTTTGCGTCTGTATTTACTAAGGAAACTGGCATGAAGTCTATGGAATTAAGGGAAACAAGTAGTGAGATCATGGAAACTGTACAGATTGAAAAGGAGGAGGCCCTTGCTGTCTTGAGGAAAATCAAAGTGGATAAATCCCCAGGACCTGACAGGGTGTTCCCTCGGACCTTGAAGGAGACTAGTGTTGAAATTGCAGGGGCCCTGCCAGAAATATTTAAAATGTCGCTGTCTACAGGTGAAGTGCCGGAGGATTGGAGAGTGGCTCATGTTGTTCCGTTGTTTAAAAAAGGATCGAAAAGTAATCCGGGAAATTATAGGCCAGTAAGTTTAACGTCGGTAGTAGTTAAGTTATTGGAGGGAGTACTAAGAGACAGAATCTATAAGCATTTGGATAGACAGGGACTTATTAGGGAGAGTCAACATGGCTTTCTGCGTGGTAGGTCATGTTTGACCAATCTATTGGGAGTTTTTCGAGGAGGTTACCAGGAAAGTGGATGAAGGGAAGGCAGTGGATATTGTCTACATGGACTTTAGTGAGGCCTTTGACAGGTCCTGCATGGGAGGTTAGTTAGGAAAATTCAGTCGCGAGGTATACATGGAGAGGTGGTAAATTGGATTAGACATTGGCTCAATGGAAGAAGCCAATGAGTGGTAGTAGAGAATTGCTTCTCCGAGTGGAGACCTGTGACTAGCGGTGTGCCACAGGGATCAGTGCTGGGTCCATTGTTATTTGTCATCTATATCAATGATCTGGATGATAATGTGGTAAATTGGATCAGCAAATTTGCTGATGATACAAAGATTGGAGGTGTAGTAGACAGTGAGGAAGGTTTTCAGAGCCTGCAGAAGGACTTGGACCAGCTGGAAAAATGTGCTGAAAAATGGCAGATGGACAAGTGTGAGGTATTGCACGTTGGAAGGACAACCCAAGGTAGAACATACAGGGTTAATGGTAAAGCACTAAGGAGTGCAGTGGAACAGAGGGATCTGGGAATACAGATACAAAATTCCCTAGAAGTGGCATCACAGGTAGATAGGGTCGTAAAGAGAGCTTTTGGTACATTGGCCTTTATTAATCAAAGTGTTGAGTATAAGAGCTGGAATGTTATGATGAGGTTGTATAAGGCATTGGTGAGGCTGAATCCGGAGTATTGTGTTCAGTTTTGGTCACCAAATTACAGGAAGGATATAAATAAGGTTGAAAGAGTGCAGAGAAGGTTTACAAGGATGTTGCCGGGACTTGAGAAACTCAGTTATAGAGAAAGGTTGAATAGGTTAGGACTTTATTCCCTGGAGCGTAGAAGAATGAGGGGAGATTTGATAGAGGTATATAAAATTATGATGGGTATAGATAGAGTGAATGTAAGCAGGCTTTTTCCACTGAGGCAAGGGGAGAAAAAAACCAGAGGACATGGGTTAAGGATGAGGGGGGAAAAGTTTAAAGGGAACATTAGGTGGGGGCTTCTTCACACAGAGAGTGGTGGGAGTATGGAATGAGCTGCCAGACCAGGTGGTAAATGTGGGTTCTTTTTTAACATTTAAGAATAAATTGGACAGATACATGGATGGGAGGTGTATGGAGGGATATGGTCCGTTTGCAGGTCAGTGGGACTAGGCAGAAAATGGTTCGGCACAGCCAAGAAGGGCCAAAAGGCCTGTTTCTGTTCTGTAGTTTCTATGGTTCTATGGTGCTGAGACCTTTCGATGAGCTTTTGGAAAAGAATGTGAAATGGATGTGGACAATGATGCAATGGAGCTTAAGTGAAAAATGCAAGAAAAGATTGGCAAAGTGGGGTCTTGTTGTTCGTTATGGAACAACACGTGAGTTGAAGCTGGTATGTGATGTGTCAAGTTATGGTGATGTTACAGTGATCAGCGTGTGAGATGGTGGATGGACTAGAGGAATGCATTGCTGTTGCTTCTGTTTTCTCAAAGAGCGACTGAGACTGTGCGAAAATTGAGAAGGAAGAGATTTAAATGGTGATTACTGCAGTCAGTTTTTATGTGATTAGGGGTGTGCCAAGTGGGGTCATTGTGGTTTAACAAACAAATAAAATAAGCACATAAAGTGGAACACACATAAAAGTTGCTGGTGAACGCAGCAGGCCAGGCAGCATCTATTGGAAGAGGTACAGTTGACGTTTCGGGCCAAGACCCTTCGTCAGGACTAACTGAAAGAAGAGCTAGTAAGAGATTTGAAAATGGGAGGGGGAGGGGGAGATCCGAGATGATAGGAGAAGACAGGAGGGGGAGGGAGGGATAAAGTGGACCTTTTTCTAATGGGATCCTGGTTGTAACACACAAGAAGAGGGGTTTGGTTGAATTTTGCCTTGAACACCGTAGTGTTAATATCAAAATGAAAGCAGTTCTCACTGAGACCAATTGAGACCTAGATAGAGTGGACTTAGAGGGGATGTTTCCTCTATTGGGGGAGTCTAGGACCAAAAGGCCACTCTCAGGATACAATAATACCCCTTTAGAATAGATGAGGGATATTTCTTTCGCCAGAGAGTGGTGAATCTGTGAACTTGGCTGTGGAGGCCAAGTTGGGATCTTGATTAGTAAGGACGTCAAAGGTTACTGGGAGGAAGCAGGAGTTGAGAGGGATAATAAATTAGCCATGATGGAATGGTGGAGCAGACCTGATGGGCTGAATAGCCTTATGATCTACAAACCAATGTGTGATGTTTTGTTTACTGGCCTCCATTTGGACAGTGACATTGAAGCAGTGAGAAGTAAACATGCTAAAATTGTAGGAGATGACCATAAAAGTTATTTTACAGTCAATATTATATCCCACATTGGCAAGTCCCGCTGCAGTGGCCTTAAAGCTGCAAAAATAGGAACCTTTCAATATGACTACACATTGGAGTGTAGATGGATCAAAGAAAACACTATTGTAGATGTGCTCTTGCAGCTACCACAAGAAAACCCTGTTTGCAGCTAATATGTGACCTCTGTTTAAATAATGTTGATGAGGGTTTCCACGAACTGCCAACTTTTCTGAGAAAGAGTCTATATAGACTTCTGTGAGGAGGAGAACTGGCACACATTAATAGTCAGACAGTGGATTGAGTTGAATGGAACCTGTTGAGTCATAGTGATAGATGGGCAGAAGTTTTCAGCAAAATGATTGCTTGCTACTCTACTGCCAAGGAATTTGAGTTGTCACAGTGGGGGGGGGGGGCAGGGGTAAACATGACATGGTTTTATGGAACCGAGAGATATATGGTTGAAATTGGTGACAAAATCGTAAAAGGTTCATGTAGCTTAAGTGATCCCTGGTGGATATGAACCAAATCTGGATTTTGAGCTGTTCATGCATGATGCTGTGCCGGAGTTGGATTCAATGCAGAGCCTGGGAGGTGAGGCTCAGAATGGAAACAAGGCTGATGAGTCCAATTTCAAATCTAGAACCAAGCCGCCAAAAGTGAATTCACTATCAAAACCTGTAAAGAGGTCAAGAAAAAGGTTCAAACCCACAATTATGGTTTTTCAATAATGTAACAATTAAAAATGATTTTGTCTGATCTATACTTATGAAAGAATAAAAGAGTGAGACATTGGGGTCTGCAGTGTCTCTTTGCACTGACGTGCTCTTAACTGTGTCTTTGTGTTTGTCCTATGATTCTGTTTGTACAGCCAAGTTGTGTGTGGTTGGTTTGCAGCAATGCAACAATGTTAAAGTCGATGTGTAAGTACATTAGTGTACTGTCTCACTAATCAATTCTTTTCTGAGTTGAAGATGTTGCAGGAACCATCCACTCTTCTGGTTTGGCAAGAATGCCAAAGCATCTCACAGATCCATAGAAATTAATTTACAGGGATGTTGCCAGGATTTGAGGACCTGAGTTCTAGGGGAAGGTTGAATAGCTTGGGACTTTATTCACTGGAGTGATAGGAGAATGAGAGGAAATCTTACAGAAGTATACAAAATTGTGAGGGATGTGGATGGGATAAATAGATGCTGGCTTTTTTTTCCCTCAGGCTGAGAGAGACTAGAACTAAGAGGACATGGGTTTAGGGTGAAAGATGAAATATTTAAGGGGAACCTGAAGGGGAAATTCATTCAGAGGATGGTGGGAGTATAAAAAGAGCTGCCAGCAAAGATGATGGATGTGGGTTCAATTGCAGCATTTAGGAGAAGTTCGGATAGATACATAGATTAGAAGGCTATGGTGCAAGAGTGGATAGATGGGACAAGGCAGAAAATCAGGTTGGTATGGACTAGATGGGCCAAAGGGCCTGTTTCTGTACTCTGACTCTAACAAGTTTGCCAATAGTGCAGATACTGGCTCTTTAAAGAGAAATATTCAATAGAAAATAGAAAATTAAAAACAATAGATGGATGACACATGGTAGAAGGTTGTAATTTAATCGACATTCTTGCTAATATTATTTAATCGCAGTGGAACCTTCCTGTGCGAGGCAGTACTCTATGTGTATGTGTGTAGATAACTATGCCCTGCCAAACAAGTTGTTTAGGTTCTTTTAAAAGAACTTGTCATCAGCACCAATTTGCTTAAAAGATTTTACAGGTTCATTTTAATTATGGTTCTTTCAACATTTTCTTTTCCTGGCTTTTGTTTTGAATAAGGAAGGAATATTTTTGGAATGTACTAATGACCTAGTCATGGAAAGTACTAGGACTAATAGTATGCAGAAACGAATTTGACAACAGTTAATTAAGCTGGGCTAGCACTGAGATCATTATTCTATCTGTCTGTTAAATCGGTGCTTCCACAACCCTATTCTATTTTTCCTGGTGATAATGTTATAAAAGCTTTTTAAAGAGTATTGAAACTAAAGACAGAATAAAAGTCGGTATTGTCTTCATTTAGATGATTATTTATGTCAGTTCTCTTTAAGACCATAAGACATAGGAGCAGAATTAGGCCATTGACTCTGCTCTGCCATTCCATCAGGGCCAATTAATTATTCCTCTCAACCCCATTCTCCTGCCTTCCTCCCCCCCCATAGCCTTTGACACTCTTACACTCTTACTAATCACGAACCTATCAAATTCTGCTTTAAACCTACCCAATGACGTGGCCTCCACAGCCGTCTGTGATGATGAATTCCATAGATTCAGCATCCTCTGGCTAAAGAAATTCCTCTTTATCTCTGTTCAAAAGGGATATCCTTGTACTGTGAGGTTGTGCCTTCCCATCCTAGACTCTCCCACTATGGGAAACATCCTCTCCATATCTACTCTGTCTCGGTCTTTAAACATTTGATACATTCCAATGAAATACCCCCTCTTTAAACTTTTGAGGTGTTTGACCTTGTATGTGCAAGGTCAGGGAGTAAGATCCAGTGCTTCAGCAGCTATGCGTACCATTCTCTGCTTTGCTTTGTTCCAGTTTTCATGTAAGCTGATGTTTAACAGTCAGATAAATGGGGTAAGACCCTAGTACAGCATGCAGCTACATCCACAAATGCACCATGGCAAGCGTGGACCATTTCCTATTCTTGGGACTCACCGTTTGGTAATTGAGACATTGAGGATGAAATTCACCCATTGCACCCCATCAGTTGGATGACAGTTTCAAGCCACATGGCTGCTCATCTCTCCCTGGCAAGGCACTAGATGGTGTTGGGAAACTCGAGGCAGTTCACTGGGAGGTGCACACCACCTCATAAACTTCCCAGTTGCCCACCACCTGGCCCATTTGCAGAAGTGTCTGCAGTTCCCACATTGGCCTTGTTTAGTCACTTAAAAGAGTTCCAGAAAGCACCGATTAGTAAGGGTTAGTAAATTGTGGGAATGCTGGGTTAGCATCTGAAGCATGGTGACACTTGTGGGCTGCTGCTAGCAGATATTCAGCTTGTGTTAGTCTTTGATGCAAAATGATGAATTTGAATATGTTTAGATGTGCGTACGTGTGACATGCAGAGCAGACTAGATGGGCCAAATGGCCTATTTCAGCGCCTGTGTCTTAAGGACAAATAAAGGTATTCTAATTTAAACTAATACACTTTCACATTTAGAATTTAGTCACAATAATGCCGACCATTTACTTGGTACCTTTCACCAATTAAGCCAGGAGAGGGAGCAGTTACTTTGGAAGAGTCAGACTCCTGAACCCTTAATTTGCTGTTATGTTTTGTACAATTACTAGTTCATTGGGAAGGGTTTATCTTAACTTGACACTTTTCTGTAACTTGGAAATATAAATTGTTTTGGTGCTGAATTGTACATGTTAGCTTCTGTCCTAATATAACTTCATACTTTCTGTAATAAGCATTTGAGTTAACAGTTGCAATGATCTTTTCAGACTGGTGAGGGCAGTGTGGGAACTGCAGACTTCTGTGCGGGTGGGACTGGAAGTCCCCGACAGAAAAGTTGGGTGGGTAATCGATGAGATAGTACAGTCCCTTCACTATTTATTCAGGACCTCTGTGTGCTTCTGATGAATGTATTCCAGCTTCACAATGCCATGCCAAATGCCCCTCCACTTGGAATAGGAGTGGGCGGTGGGGATCTGGCATTTCTTCCTGGAGCCTTTCAGCCTGTCCTTGAACTGTATCCTCTCTTTGCCGAGTAATCTCTTTCTGTGCCAAAGCTCCTTGGGAATTTGAATGGTTTGCCCTATCGTGTGGAGCTGACTAAGTGTAACAAGTCTGAATGGTGGAGATGTTGATCTGAGGGAGGACATTGTTATTAGTTCAGTTATCCTTCCAGTGAATATGGAGATGGTGTAGCACAGAGGTTAGCATAACGCTATTACTGCACCAGTGACCTCGGTTCAATTCCACCATTGTCTGTAAGGAGTTTGTACGTTCTACCTGTGACGTGCGGCTTGCCTCCAAGTGCTCCATTTTCCTCCCACTTTCCAAAGATATATGGATTAGAAGGTTAATTGGTCACATAACTGTAATTCGTGTAGGATCGTTGGGCCTGAGAGACCAGTTACAGTGCTACATTTCTAAATAAAGTATCTTGCCAATGCCCTGCTGGGTCTTCAATTGCTTCAAGTCCCAGAAGCATTTGGGAGGGCAGAGATCACTGCTGCCTGGTTGACCATAATTCTTGTGCCAAATGTAAGGTCCTGATGCTCAGATGCCCTTTTCCTCAAACGATCAAAGGTGCATATCCTCTTCACTGTCTGCCTCTGCTGAGCAGTGAATTCTGAAAGAAGAGAACTGGCTCCTATTCCCAGGTGTGACTGTAAATCTTTGTTGTCAGAAGGCACTGTGGTGTAACTGAAGCAGGTTGGTAGAGGGGTGTCCTGTTGTGAATATTCAGTGTAAGGCAGGTCTTATCATGCTTCAGTGGATGAGTTGATGATGGTTTGGAATTAGGCCTCATACTGTGTACAAATACAAGTATTGTCTCCATACTGTAATTAAGCCCCTAAAGTTAGAATGACTTTAGTTCTCAAGTATAGCTGAACCATTTCCTTTCAGATTAGCTCCACTCCTCCTGGAAGTTGGTTGGAGATGTGACACTGGGGAGATTGCGGTGCAAGGAAACCTGCAAGTACTGGCTGGAGCACTGAGGCGGCTTTGTTTTTCACTGGTCTACACAGTGATTGGTTCTATTATGGACCCTTTTGGCCAGGAACACAAATTGCAGGATTTGAGGGAAAATTCCTCTAGGCAGTTGAATTTGGGGTGAGCCTTCCACATTCCTGTTTGATCAATGGAATCAAAGGCTTTAGAGAGGTTGATAAAGGCCACGTGTAGTGGTGGGAGCCAGATGAGGGTGACCCTGGTGATGACTTTTCCCATGACAGACAGCAGAATCCCTTGCCACTTGTGTCGTTTCTTGAATGTGGCCGAGGTTGTGGTTTCATGACTGAAGCTCTTAATAAAATAAGAACTATTGAGATTTTAGAACTTCCGTAGCAATACTCTTTGCTCGCAAGTCCTTATGATGTTTTACTTTTGATATGGCCTTTTTGTCTTTTGCAATATAAATGTATGTAATTACAATCCATGCAATGTATCATTAAAATTTATGTCTCCATTTGCCTTAGTCTGTGACAAGCACATCCCACAAACAGATGGCAGTGATCAGTTGTGCATGCAAGCATTTTGAAAGTCACTGTGTCATTCTTAAAGCAAAATGAATGTAAGTGTAAATTTTGGATTAGATCATAGAACAGTACAGGCCATTTGACCCACAATGTTGTGCCAACGTTGTAACTTGCTCCAAGATGAACCTAACCCTTTTTTTCCCTATCATCCATGTGCCTATCTAAGAGTCTCTTAAATGCCCCTAATGTATCTGCCTCCGCCACCACTCCTGGCAGTGTGTTCCACACACCCACCTCTCTCTGTGTATTAAAAAAAAACTACCCTTCACATCCCCCTTTACTTCCCTCCGATCACCTTTTGTGTATATTTATCGTCAGTTGTCTGTAGCTTTCCCTGCATGGGGTATACTAGGTTGAAAATAGTTCTTTTCCCACCTTAATGGCCTTCTGGAATGTTTATGGTCAGAATAATGTGCATGAATGGGCAGCATAATGTCGTGGATATTTTGTTCAAAGAAGTAAGAATGTTCTGAATTGCCTGACTAAAACCTTTTTCTTGTGCAAGTTCCAAAAACCTCATCTGCATCCTTTCAAAATAAACCTTCACTACCTCCGTCAGCCCCTCTGCATGAACTCTGCAGGCCATTCTCGCTTCCCTTCTCTATCGGAATTTATTACTCGAATTTCCACAATTTCTTGATTCTGAGTTTAGGGTGGTCATCCTGGGGTTAAGCACCTCAAACAATTAAAACATTGGGGAACAGAAGAACCTCTGCATGAATTGAGGGCAGGAGATGTTGCTTGTTTGAATGTTTAAGGGGAAAGCACAGGGTAGATGTCTTCATTAAGGAATGTCTGCATTTTACTTATTATTGAAGACGAGCTTTGAGTCAGTGTCAAAACAACCTCTGTGCAAGTTACATCACGTACACAGTATGTTTATGAGAATGCCCTTTTGTATTTCCAAACACATGCCCTCCTTATTGATCTCCCTCTTGGCACGTGCCCCTGTAAGGGAGATGAGTGTTACACCTGTCCTACACCTCCACAATAAAGCCAACTCAGGTTGGAGGAGCAACTCCTCTTATTCTGTCTGTGTAGCCTGCAACCTGATGGCGTGAACATTGATTTTTCTAACCTCCTGTAATCAAAAACCCCACACCTCCCTCCTTCGCTCTTTCCATTCTCCATTCTGGTTACCCTTCCACCGCTTCTTACTTCATCCTCCCTCCCCCACCCACCTACTAACCCTCCCCTCGCTCTCACCTATCATCTTCCAGCTTGTACTCCTTCTCCTATTATCTCCACTAACTTATTCTGGCTTCTGTCACTTTCCAGTCCTGAAGAAGGGTCTCAGCATGATGCATCGACTGTATATTTCCATCCATAGATGCTGCCTGACCTGAGTTTCTCCCGCATTTTGTGTACGTTGCTCAATGTTGTGTCTCTGCACAGCTTACATATTGATTAAATAAAAGCACACACTCGGTAGATGGCTTTAACTGGTGTATTAACATTGCAGCGAGAGAGAGAGAACAATGCGCATGCGTAGACAACAGATCAATACATAGTGCTAAGGTGGGGATGGTTATTGCTCTAAAAGAAATAGATCCATATGTTACACTTCCTCCCCCTTTAGATTAATACAATATAGAACTGTATATGTACAAAACATTCAATTTCCCTTTCATAAACCCATATTCCAAATAAATATGCTTTCACAATAACAGTCCACAACTACCTTCACAGTTCTGAAGATTCCGTCCTTTGGGTGGCGCTCTGTTTCTTTCAGGATAGTGCCTCTGAACCTGTGGAGTGGCGTCAGGTTTTGTAGGTGTCTCGTCTAAGACAATGTTCTCGTTTTCCAGTGTCACGTTGCTGTCAGTGACATCATCACTGAGAGGTAAGTCTGGTGACTGTGATGTGCCCGTCGTGTTAGATGCAGTTGTCTCAGGTGTGTTCTTCGCTTGAGCATCCAGCATCTGATCTCCATGTCTGATCTCCAACATCCACTGTGTATATCAGTGGTCCAGTTCCTGTTGCTGTCCTACTGGGTGTCCACTTGTCTTCTTGGTGATCACGCTTCAGGACTTCCTGTCCGATCTCAAAGCTCCTTGCTGTTTCACTTGGCAACTGGCTGAACTGTTTATTCTGCACTTCCCTCTGGAGGTCTGGTTTCAGGAGGTCTGTGTGAGATCTCAGATTACTGCTCATGGACGTCACTGCAGGTGTTTGATTTGTCATTGCATGAACAGAGTTTTGATGCACAAAAAGGAAGTTGTTTACCTTGTGCTGTAGAGGAAATGTCCTCCTTGTCCATCACATTAATGGACTTCTTGGAGGTTTCGATAAACCTTTCAGCTAACCCATTTGTTGCTGGGTGGTGAGGAGCTGACTTGAAATGTCTGATGCCAATTTCCTTCATGAACAGTCAGAATTCTTCTGATGTGTATTGTGGTCTGTTGTTACTCACAGCTTGTTCTGGTGAGCCATTTCTGGTGAAGATAATCCTCAGAGTGGAGGCAGTCTTTGCTGAGGTGGTTGTCCTTGGTGGTGTGACCTCCAGCCACTTTGAAGGAGCATCCAGAATCATGGAGTCCATGAGTGGCCCAGCAAAGTCAATATGAACTCTTCACCATGGTGAGGACAGCCACTCCCATGGGTATAACCGTACCTGTAGGAGCACATTTTGAACTTTTTGACATCCAAGTAGCTTTTGGCCTAGTTTTCGATCTGTTTATCTATTCCCTTCTCAAACAACTTCTGATTAGCATTAAGCAGCTGTGACAGCCTCTGGTTAGTTGCTACCGGTTGGGCTTGCAGTTGCCTGTTGATGACAAACTGAGAGCTTTGAATGAGTGCCCATTTAGTTGAACTTTTCTCAACCATTCACATCCAAAAAGTGTTGACCCTCCACTTTTTAATACATAAACCTCCAACTGCTGTGTTTGGCCTCCGTAAGTCACATTTACTTTCAGTTTGCCTTTGGGAGACACTTTTTCACCTGTGTAGTTCTTTATCATCTCTGAGGCCTTTTCTAGTGGTATCTTAGAAAACAGTCTGTTGTAGTCGGCCTCTGGAATTATGGACAAAGTTGACCCTGTATCCAGCTCCATTTTCAGTTTTCCACCAGACACATCTATTGTGACCAAAATGATTTTGTTATCTGCGTCTGCTAACCTATGCAGATCAAGGCATGACGGTTCACCTTTGTCAGACTTTGTTGTCTGATTCTGTTTTACATTCAATAACTTTACGCATTTGCTTAGTTTTGTGTTTGAGGGTTTTCACTCAGTTGTGTGTTTTGTTTGGCTTGCACATTCTATGTGACCTTGTCTGTGACACTTTCTGCAGACTGTTTCTTTGAACTATCAGTTGTTTGCATCATGAGAGGATTAGCCACATAAATAGCATCTTTGACTTTTTGCAGCATTCAGACACATTTTGTGCATTTCACATTCTAGCCTTTCCTGTAGTTCTGCTGCATCCTTTGCTTCAGTCTCTACTGATACGGTAATGGTCAATGCCTGTTCTAAGGTTAAGTCTCTATCTGCCAGTAGCTTCTTTTCAGTGCTTTGACTATGCATGCCACAAACAAGCCTGTCCCTTAATGCATCAGAAAGTCCATCTCGAAAGTCACAGTATTGGGAAAGTTTGCGCAGTTTTGCAAAGTATTCGGAAAGGCTTTGATCTTTTGACTGGCTCCTTTTCTAAACTCTAAATCTCACAGCTGGTTTAGGGCTCAAGAGACTTTGTAAAATTGTAACAATTTCATCAACCATCTTGCTTGCTAGTTTTGCAGGGGTTACTAAGTTGAGTAAGAGATTTACGTTCCTGGGCCTATTAAAGCTAAAAAGCATAGGGGCTTTCTTCTTCGCCTCCACATCGTTCGTGTTACAATACAGTTCCATCCTCTCAATATACTACTCCCAGCCTTCATTAGCACTATCAGATTTGTCCTTCTCTAATTGAAGCCTTCACCACATTATTTTCACTTTAAATTCAGCACTTCTTTCACTGTTACTATGCACTGTCCTCACGCGTTTGTTAGTGGCCCTGACGGCCTTCTTGTGCTGTTTACCTTTCAGTGTTTCGTCCCGTAATCGTGCCGTAATTGTCGGTGCAGTTCGTGGTATTTTCTGACATTCAGGTTCGTACTCGTTGTCAATTTGTTGTGTCTGTGCACAAGTACATATTGATTAAATAAAAACACAAGCAGGAGATGGTTTTAACTGGTGTAATCACATTGCAATGAGAGAGCGAAAACAATGCACATGCACAGACAACAGATCAATACGTAGTGCTAAGGGAAGGATCATTGCTCTGAAAGAAATAGAGCCATACATTATACTCGAGATTTCCAGCATCTGCAGAGCCTCTTGTATTTAAAATCTTATGTCTTTTCATCTTCTCTGGAAGTTGCCGTTGTAATGCATTCCATTCCATGAATCTGTGGGACTCATTGTTGGTAGCTTTGTTCTATCCTTCTAGTTAATAACCCCATAAATTCATAAGAAATGCAAGAAAGAAATTACATGGTGCCTTACCAGCTTTTACATTACCTGTATCTATCGACTTTGCAGCCAATTTTATGCCACGTGAGCTTCCCCCTGCCCCTTGTCTTTTCATCCTGTCTAATAGAGCCTAGTTTCCATCTTTCCCATGTGTCTTTATGGCTTCCCTGAATGTGTATTTCTGCTTTCCACTGTGCATATAACCATGAGATTGCTACACTCAATGGCCACTTTATTAGGTACCCCCTGTGCGTGGAGTAGTGTAGCGGGGAGTCTATTACAGCTCGGGGAGTTCTGGAGTTTGGAGACAATTCCAGCGCCATTTGTACTTTCTCACCTTGAGCGCATGACTTTGCTCTGAGTGTTCCAATTTCCTCTCACACTTCAAAGATATACTGATTAGTAGATTAATTGGTTATTGAAAATTGTTCTGTGATTAGTGCTGAATAGGTGGATTACTGGGTGGCGCGGCTCATTGGGCTGGGAAAGCCTGTTCCGTATTGTATTATGCAAAAGTCTTAGACCTGTGTGGGGAAAAAAAATTCATTTTTGTGAAGATGCTTTCAAAAATAGTGAAATGAAAAGTTTCTGTAGTTTTTTTTATATTTCAAGATTAGAAAATGGTAAAAAAAAACTAAATCACATCAATATTTGGTGTGAACATCCTTTGTCTTTAAAACTGCATGAATTCTCTTAGGTGCACTGTCACACAATTTTATAAGAAAATTGGCTGGCAAGTTATTCCATGCATCTTTGAGGACTCTCCACAGTTCTTCTGCAGACCTTGGCTGTCACACTTGGTTCTGTCTCTCCAGATAATCCAAGACAGCCTCAGTGATGTTGAAATCGGGCTCTTTGGAGGCCATTCCATCTCTTGCAACCACCTTGTTCTTCTTTTCAATGACGGTAGTTCTTTATGACCTTGGCCAGTTGTTTGGTGTCATTGTCCTGTTGCATAATGAAGTTGGGACCAATCAGATGGCTCCCTGAAACTATTGCATGATGGATGAGAATCTGCTTGTATTTCTTAGCATTGAGGATTCCATTAATTCTGCCCAGATCACCAACTCCATTTGCAAAAGTGCAGCCCCAAACATGCTGGGAACCTCCTCTGTGCTTCATATAGTGCTCTTCTAGAAACTGCCTCCTGTTTGAGCCAAAAATTTCGAATTTTGACTTGGCAGTCCAGAGCATTTGCTGCCACTGTTCGTTCAGCACCCTAGTCCTTGTGTTCCTGTGTGTAGGTGAGACTCTTGGCTTTGTTTCCACTTCAGAGGAATGGATTTTTGGCAGCAACTCTTCCATGAAGACCACTTCTGACAAGACTTCTCTGGACTGTAGATAGGTGTACTTTGGTTCCAGTGGTTTCTGTGAGTTCAGAGCTGATAGCAGTGATGGACTTCTGATTTAGGAGGGACGTCAGTTTGACGTATCTCTTCACTGCTGCTGCACTCAGATTCCGTGGCTGACCATGTGTTTCTAGTCCTCAATCTTGCCCATTTCTTACTGCTTTTTCAGAAATGCTTGGACAGTATATCTTGAAACTCTTGTCTGCCACAAAATTTTTACTTGGGAGAAACCCTGCTAATGCAGAATGACCATCTTGTGTCTTGTTGCTATGCTCACTCTTGCCATGGTGTAAGGATTGATGATTTTGAAGGTTAAACTATCACATCTGCCACAGTGTGGTTGTCCTTCACCCAGTTTGATTCCTTCAACACCTATTTCTCTATCAGTTAATCAGTTTAGTTCATTCAACTCATTATGTCATTGATCATTAGCACCTGTTTGTGATCTTTGTTTAATCAAGCACTGGGCTATATACCTACTAAGTAATAAAGTTTTTATGTGAATTGAATTAACTTTATAGCTTACATCATACATGAGGAGTAAAAATCTTTACATTACATTTCCATCTAAATGTGCAATTAATATTGATTTGTAATAAATAGTATATACAATAGGACAGTCAATATAACATAGAAATACAATTGTACAATTGTATTGTAATTGAACAGACTGCACGACCCAATTTACATCGGTGGTGCGCAAGTGGAACAGGTCAAAAGCTTTAAGTTCCTCGGGGTCAATATCACAAATGACCTGACTTGGTCCAAGCAAGCAGCGTCCACTGCCAAGAAGGCCCACCAGCGCCTTTACTTCCTGAGAAAACTAAAGAAATTTGGCCTGTCCCCTAAAACCCTCACTAATTTTTATAGATGCGCTGTAGAAAGCATTCTTCTGGGGTGCATCACAACCTGGTATGGAAGTTGTCCTGTCCAAGACCGGAAGAAGCTGCAGAAGATTGTGAACACAGCGCAGCATATCACACAAACCAATCTTCTGTCCTTGGACTCACTTTACACCGCACGCTGTCGGAGCAGTGCTGCCAGGATAATCAAGGACACGACCCACCCAACCAACACACTTTTCGTCTCTCTTCCCTCCGGAAGAAGGCTCAGGAGCTTGAAGGCTCGTATGGCCAGATTTGGGAACAGCTTCTTTCCAACTGTGATAAGACTGCTGAACGGATCCTGACCCGGATCTGGGCCATACCCTCCAAATATCCGGACCTGCCTCTCAGTTTTTTTTTTGCACTACCTTACTTCCCCTTTTTCTATTTTCTATTTATGATTTATAATTTAAATTTTTAATATTTACTGTCGATTTGTAATCCCGGGAGCGGGAAGCGCAGAATCAAATATCGCTATGATGATTGTACGTTCTAGTACCAATTGTTTGGCGGCAATAAAGTATAAAGTATCAGCGTGAATTAGTCTGATGGCCTGGTGGAAGGAGCTGTCTGTTGGCCCTGGTCTTTATGCTGCTTTACCGTTTCCCGGATGGTAGCAGCTGGAACAGTTTGTGGTTGGGGTGACTTGGGTTCCTAATGATCCTTCGGGCCCTTTTTGCACACCTATCTCTGTAAATGTGCTGAATAATGGGAAGTTCACAATTACAGATGTGCTGGGCAGGCCGCACCCCTTTTTGCAGAGTCCTGTGATTGAGGGAAGTACAGTTCCCACACCAGGCAGTGTTGCAGGCAGTCAGGATGGTCTCAATTGTGCCCCTGTAGAAAGTCCTTAGAATTTTGGGACCCATACCAAACTTCAACCATCTGAGATGAAAGAGGTCTGATTTGAATCGTGGTCTATTAATATGTTACTATCTTTAATGAAATACAAGAATTTCTCTAACATTTCATTTTTTGGCAATTGAATGTTTGGAAGTCTAAAATGTGCTGTTTTCTCAGTCAGTCAGTCAGTCAGTGGGTTCCGTCCCGAATCTGGGGTTGGCGGCTATGCACCAACATCTTCTTCGATCTTGCGACAGCACCGAGTACAGCCTCTCCTCCAGTTTGTTCTTGCTGGCCGCCTTGGCATCACCTGCCGCCCCCACTGTTTTCTACTGACACACTAATGCAAAAGATGAAAAAATTAAACATCTAAAACCAAATTTGTATTTTTAAAAAATCTAAGGTGTCTAATTTTTGCACTGTACTGTACCTCTAAATACTAATATAATAAACCATCAGTTTCTGAGATACTCAAACAACCCTGTCTGTCACCAGCAATCATTGCCTGGTCAGAGCCACTTAGTTCACATTTCTTCCCTATTCTGATGTTTGGTGTGAACAACAACTAAGCTTCTTGACTGTGTCTGCATAGGTTTGTGCATTGAGTCACTGCCACATGATTGGCAGATTATATATTTGCATTAACGAGCTGGTGTAGAGTTGTACTGTACCCAATAAAGTAGCCACTGACTACTGGTATATTAACATGAGATTTCTTTGTGATTATTTCTTGTAGAAATTGTTATATTGTAATTACATTCTCTTGCCAGAGATGGCAGCAATGCACCATCGTATCCGCTCATGCGATTTAATCTCCTCACCTACTCTATAAATGCCAGACTTCTTATTTGACTAGAAATGATATATAATTAATGTACGGTATTTATAATGATTAAAAGTAATTTCAGAATGTGCACTGAAATAAATTAATATGCTTGACCAAGTATTCCTGCTCCACAAACAGTACTTTTGGATGTCTGTATTGGTATTGGCTTAGTATTATCACATGTACCAAGATAATGTGAAAGGCTTGTCTTACATAATGTTTATACAGATCAAAACATTACACAGTGCATTGAGCTAGGATAAAGTAAAACAATAACAATGCAGAATAAAGTGCAGAGGTTACAGACAAAGTGCAAGATTATAATGAGGTAGATAGTGAGATTGAGTGTCCATCTTATCATACAAGATATCCATTCAAGAGTCCGATAAGAGTGGGATAGAAATTGTCCTTGAGCTGGCAATAAATGCTTTCAGGTTTTTGTATCTTTTAAGCGATGAGAGAAGGGAGAAGGTCTGGGATGCGTAGTGTCTTTGATTTTGGTGGCTGCTTCATGGAGCAGGGGGCTAGTTCCTGTGATGTGCTCAATTTGACTGTTTCAAGGCCACAGCAGTTTGACCAATAATGTCTGAAAATTCACATATTAATCAACCTTTATTGAACAAAGAATTTGCCAGAACTGAAGGAACTGAGTTAAAGCTGGCTGGTGGTGTAGTGGTGTCAGCACTGGACTTCGAGGCGAATGGTCCTGAGTTTGAATCTGCCTGACGCCTTGCACGCTTTCCACACGTGCTGGGTTGAGCATCGAGCTAGCAACTTAGCCTTGTAAAAAAAAAACAGTCAAGTGCTACAGAAATGGCAAAAATGCTGCCTGATGTGCCACAAGGCACGAAGAAAAGAAAAAAAAAGTCACGGGGAATGGTTGAATAGGTTACGACTTTATTCGCTGAAGAATGAGGGCAGATCATACGGAGGTGTCCAAAATCATGAGCGGTATATCTAGAGTGACTGCTTGCAGTTTTTTCCCCTCCGGTTGAGTGAAAGAAGAACTAGAGGTCATAGGTTAAGGGTGAAAGGTGAAATAATTAAGGGAATCTGGCTAGGAGCTGCTTTACTCAGAAGGTGATGCGAGTTGAATTAGCTGCCAGTGAAGGTGGTTGATGTGGTTTCAGTCGTGAAATTTAAGAGAAGTTTGGATAGGTACATGGATGAGGGAGGTATGGAGGGCTATGGTCCTGGTACATGTAGATGAGACCAAGCTGGCACAGTTTAATAGGCTGAGACCAGATTCTGTGCTGTAATGCTCTATAACTCCAAATTCAGTGTCTGTAAAAATTTCCAAAACATAGTATGATTGTGGACAATCTGCATTTACATTGTGCAAGAACACTGAATATTATACCTGCATTTATTTATATTTTGGTATCAGTGCTCAATCTTGGTGTAAGTGGTGATGTTCACTCTGTGTTTAATACTCTATTGCCAGTTTTCATACAAGATACAGTACCCTTCAACTCTTCTTGAGAAAGGCAAGGTCAGAAATTCTGATCGCTGAGTCTAAATAGAGTTGGCAAAAGCTGCTTCAGCAGTATCTGTCTACAAAGTTTAACCCAATTGTGAACAAATCCAAAAATAAGTCTGGTATGCGCATTGTCCAATGGTGCATTATACGTATATGCTGACTTTGAAAACTATTGAAACTGACCGATGCAATGAATAAGCTGACACAGTCCCTGAAAAGCTGATGGTGCCAGGGTGGGTTTGCATGTGAAAACTATAAGACCATAAGATATAGGAGCAGAATTAGGCCATTTTGCCCATCAAGCCTGCTCTGCCATTCTCCTTCATGCCCCGACAAATCAACAATCTATCTGCCTTAAATATACAAAAAGACTCAGCATCCACTGCTGCCTTTGGCAACGAATCCCTGAGGTGTACACCATCTGATCCAGGTGACTTATCTACCTTGAGACCTTTCAGTTTCCCAAGAGCCTTCTCTCTAGTTAATGGTAACTTCACACACACATCATGACTCCTGATACCTGGAACTTCCACCATACTGACAGTGTCTTCCACAGTGAAGACTGATGCAAAATACTTATTTATTTCATCCACCATTTCCTTCTCCTTCCATTAGTACCTCTCTAGCATCGCTTTCCAGTGGTCCGATATCCGCTCTTGCCTCTATTCTATACTTTATGTATCTAAAGAAACTTTTGGTATCCTCTTTAATATTATTGACTAGCTTACTTTTGTATTCCATCTTAATGATTTTTTAGTTGCCTTCTGTTGGTTTTTCAAAGCTTCCCAATCCTCTGACTTCCCACTAATGTTTGCAGTATTATATATAATCTTTTTGGCTTTTATGTTGGCTTTGACTTCTCTTGTTAGCCACGGTTGTGTCATCTTGCCTTTAGAATACTTCTTCCTCTTTGGGATGCCTATATCCCGTGCCTTCTGAATTGCTTCCAGAAATTCCAGCCATTGCTGCTCTGCCATCATCCCTGCCAGTGTTCTTTTCCAATCAATTCTGGCCAATTCCTCTCTCATGCCTCTGTAATTCCCACTTTAATACTGATACATCTGACTTTAGCTTCTCCTTCTCAGATTTCAGGGTGGATTCAATTATATTATGATCACTTTCCTCTAAGGGTTCTTTTACCTTAAGCTCTCTAATCCGTTCTGGTTCATTGCAGAACACCCAATCCAGGATAGCTGATCCCCTAATGGGCTCTCAACCATGAGCTGCTCTACAAAGCTATCTCATTGGCACTCTAGAAATACCCCTTTCTGGAATCCAGCGCCAACCTGATTTTCCCAATCTACCTCCATATTGAAATCTCCCTTGGCTATTGTAACCTTGTCCTTTTGGTGTGAATTTTCTGTCTCCCATCATAATTTCTAAAGCACATCCTTACTACTGTTTGAGGGTCTGTATATAACTCCCATCTGGGTCTTTTTACTCTTGCAGTTCCTTAGGTCTATCCATAATGATTCAACACTTTCTGACACTGTGACATTCTTTTCTCATGATTTGATTTCACTTAATACTAATTGAGGAATGCCACTCACACTGCCTTCCTGCCTGTCCTTTCAATACAGTGTGTATCCTTGGACATTAAGCTCCCAGCAATAATCTTCTTTTAGATGTGTTTCAGTAATGCCTACAACATCATACCTGCCAATCTGCAACTGTATTGCAAGTTCATCTACCTTACTCCGTATACTGTGCACATTCAAATATAACACCTTCAGTCTTGTCTTCACCCTTTTTTGATTCTGTCCACCTTTTATGTCCTGTTGACTACAATGTCGCCCTTTCAAATAGCCTCTCCTCTCTACACATTGACTCTGTAAACCAGCCACTTCATCTTCAGCACTATCATCTGCCTTTCCTATGCTTGCTTTATTTAAATATAGGCAGCTCAGGACACTGGTCACACCATGCTCAATATTTTGATTCATAACTTTGCCTGAGTCTTACCAACATCTGCCTCCACAACCTCTTGACTAACTGTTCTGGCGCTCTGGTTCCCATTCCCCTGCCACGCTAGTTTGAACCCCATCGTGTGGCATTAACAAACCTTCCTGCTAGGATATTAGTCACCCTCCAGTTCAGGTGCAAACTGTTCCTTCTGTACAGGTCCCACCTTCCCTGGAAAAGAGACCAATGATCCAAAAATTTTATGCCCTCTCTCCTACACCAACACCTTAACCATGTATTAAACTGTATAAGCTTCCTAGTTCTGTCCTCACTAGCACATGGCACGGGTAGCAATCCTGAGATCAAAACCCTGGAGGTCCTGCCCTTTAACTTAGCACCTAACTCCATGAATTCCCTATGCAGAACCTCGTCACTCATCCTACCCATGTCATTGGTACCTGCATGGACCATGGCTTCCGGGTGTTCACCCTTCCACTTAAGAATGCTGAAGACTGGATCCAAGATATTCCGGACCCTGGCACCCAGGAGGCAACATACCATCCGGGAATCTTGTTCTCACCCACAATAACTCCTGTCCATTCCCTTGACTAACGAATCCCCCGTCACCACAGCGTTCCTCTTCTACCACCTTCCCTTCTGAGTCACAGAGCCAGACTCAGCGCCAGAGACTGTGACTTTCCTTTGTTAGGCCAACTCATCCCCTCCCCCCACCCCCACAGTGTCCAAAGTGATATACCTGTTGATGAGAGGGGATGGGCATAGGGGTACTCTGCACTGGCTCCTTAACCTCTTTCCCCTTCCTGACTGTCACCCAGTTTCCTGGGTCCTGTATCTTGGGTTTAATTACCTATGTCCTATCTATCACCCCTTCAGCCTCCCAAATGATTGGGAGTTTATCCAGCTCCAGCTCCAGCTCCAGCTCCAGCTCCATAATGCGGATTGTTAGAAGCTGCAGCTGGATACACTCCTCGTAGTTATAGTCGTCGGGGTCACTGGAGGTCTCCCTGCCTTCCCACATCCTGCAAGAGAAACATTCAACTATCCTGCCTGGCATCTCTAATGTCCTAGCTGAGCAGATATAAAGGAGAGAAAACATAGTTAACAGACTTTGGCAATTGCCAGACAAATCTTACAAAATTGTTTTTGCTTGAAAGATAAAAATGATATGTAACCTAAATGTTGAAGATTAAAATTATGGTCATATGAACATTATTGCACAAAGATTTAGATACAAGAGTAGGTGACTTTAAGTCCAATTATATAGAGCCTTAGCGAGACCACTCCTGGATATTGTTAATAAGTCTGGTCTCTCTACCTAAGAGATAGTGTATTTGTGAGGGAGGAACTGCAGCAAAGCTTGGTTCCTGGGATAATCAGTTGTCATATGAGGAGAGATTATGTAGATAGACCTGGAGCTTAGATACATGTAAGGGGAACTGCAAATGTCACTCCATTCTTCAAGAAGGGAGAGGGGCAGAAGAAAGGAAACTATGAGCCTGTTAGTCTGGCTTCAGTGGTTGGAAAGATGTTGGAGTCGATTATTAAGGATGAGGTTGAAACGTGATGATTTGCTTGAAAACTTGACTTGCCAAGTTCCTTAAGCTGGCCATTTTTTTCCCTTTTGCAAGAACTAAGCAGGCATTTCTTGTCCACGTTTCCTATCCACCACCCTCTTCCTCCATTTGAGTGTACCACTGTGATATTCCTCGTGCTGCCTGCGTCATTGATGCTAACTTTTCTCTGTTGACACCCCGTTTCTTTCATCCAGTTCTTATCCCCCTATCTCCCGTCACCTCTATTTAAATTCAGATTCAGCTACTTCCCTTATTGTTACCCATTTTCCATATCGCTTCCCCGTATTAAGCCAAGTGCTTTGAAAACTCTCATCCGAAACAAAATACAGAATCTGGGGCCATTGTAGTACTGGTGTTTCTCAGAGTTCATTGTGCAAAAGTTGCCTTTTATGCTTCCTACATTACAATAGAGTTGACGCAGCAAAAACACCTCACTGGTCATGAGCACATGAGATTCTGCAGGTACTCAAAATCTCGAGGAACCCACACAAAGTGCTGGAGGAGCTCAGCACGTCAGGCAGCATCTGTAGAGAGGAATAAATAGTCGATGTTTCAGGTGAAGCTTCTTCAGGTTGGGAGAGGAAGGGGGAAGAAACCAGAAAAAGGAGGTGGGGGGAGGCGGAGGATTACATTTGAGACTTTTGGGATCATTGCATTTATACGGGATTGTAAAAGATGCTGTATAAATATAACTTATATAATTAAATATAATTAAATATAATTAAAATATACATACATAAGTAACAAATTAAAGTGCATTAATATTAAATATTGTAAGATTAACCAGTGACACTTTGAATACGATGTGGCCAGGATTTCAGAAGCCTAATGGCTTGGAGGAAGAAAATATTTCTCATCCTGACCGTTCTTGTTTTTATGCATCGTAGTCTCCTGCCTGATGACAGAAAGTTAAAGAGGATGCTGGATGGATGGGTGGGATCTTTAATAATACTAAGGGCCCTACGTACACAGCGCTCCTGATAAATGTCCCCGATGGATGGTCAGGAGACACCTATGATCCTCTCAGCTGTTCTCACAGTTCATTGTAGGGCCTTCAGGTCCGAAGCTGGACTGCTCCCATATCAGATGAAGATGCAGCTTGTCAAGATGCTCTCAATGGTTGAGGTGGGTGGTGATGGGATCCTTGCTTCAATCTTCTCAGGAAGTGGAGGTGCTGCTGCACTGCCTTGTTCAGGGAGGTGATATTAAGGGAGCAGGTGAGGTGTCTGTGATGTGAACTCCCAAGATATCTACAGAGGAGCCGTGTATTCGCGAGGGGGTTGGCTTGTCTGAACCTTCCTGAAGTCCACAATGATTTCCACGGTCTTCCCCATGTTCAGGCTCAGGTTGTTTTCTCGCACTAATCCACCAGCCACTCCACTTCCTCTCTATACTCCGTCTCATCATTGTTGTTGATGAGGCCAGCCATTGTTGTGTCATCCGCAAACTTGATGACACGGTTTGAGCTGGATCCTGCGACACAGTCGTGCGTCAGCGGTGTGAACGCCAACCGGCTGAGCAATCAACCTTGGGGAGCGTCAGTGCTCAGCGTAATGGGACAAGAGACGCTGCTGCCGACATGGACTGACTGTGGCCTTACTGTTACGAAGAGGCTAACAGGCTTTCATCCAGGATCTCTCGGTATTTAGCAGCATTCATCTTCCCATCCAGTCCCTACTGCCAGAAATCATCCCCATAGCATGATGCTCCCTCCACCATACTTTACAGAAGAGATGGTGTTACCTGGCTGATGTGCAGTATTAGATTTACGCTACACATACCACTTAGTATTGAGGCCAAAAAGTCCACTTTAGTCTGATCTGACCACAAGACCTTCTTCCATATCTTCTAGGTGATGTTTTGCTAAGTTTTTACAGGCAAGGATATGCTTTTGTTTTAGCCAGTGCTTCTTCCTTGCCACTCTTCTACAAATACCCATTTTGTGCAAGGCCTTAGAGATTGTGGAGCCATGAACATCACCTCCAGTTAGAGCCACTGACTTCTGCATCTTACTCAGAGAGACTTGGTGTCACAGTAGCTTCTCTTACAAGTGCCATTCTTCTCCGGTGACTACGTTTAGAGGGGCAGCCTGACCTAGGCAGTGTGGCTGTGGTTTCATATTTTTTCTACTTTTTCCTGATGGACTGCATTGAGCTCTGAGGTATGTTTAGTGCCTTTGAGATGGTCTTGTACCCATCCCCAGATTTGTGCTTCTGGATGATCATTTCTCTGACTTGTCTTGAATGCTCTTTTGGCTTCATTTTGGTTTGGTCTGTTGAAATCTACCTTACTGTTGGACCATATAAAGACGGGGTGTTTATTCTTACGCATGCATTTAAAACAAGTGATCTTCCAATTTTCTACATCAACAAGTTGGGTGAGTTGGTAAGGCAATATACAGTAATGCACCTGATAAATGTTAGATAATGTGAAGGTAAAATCGAAGGGTTTCTACAAGTATATTAAGAGTAAAAGGATAGTAAAGGACAAAATAGGTCCCTTAGAAGATCAAAGTGGTCGTCTATGTGTGGAGCCTCACGAGATGGGGGAGATCTTAAACAATTTTTTTGCATCAGTATTTACTCAGGAATAGCATAGCATATATGGGAAGAGGGGAAGCAAGCAGCAGTGTCATGGAACATATAGAGATTAAAGAGGAGGAGGTACTTGATGCCTTACAGTGAATAAAGGTAGATAAATCCCCCAGGCCTGACATGATATTTCCTCGGACCTTGAGAGAGACTAGTGTAGAAATTGCAGGGGCCCTGGCCGAAATATTTAAAATGTCCTTAGCCACGGGTATTGTGCCGGAGGATTGGAGGGTAACTCATGTTGTTCCGTTGTTTAAAAAAGGCTCCAAAAATAAACCAGGTAATTACAGGCCGGTGAGCCTGACATCAGTGGTAGATAAGTTATTGGAAGGTGTTTTGAGAGATCGGATATACAAGTATTTGGACAGCTAATGGCTGATTAAGGATAGTCAGCATGGCTTTGTGCGTGGTAGATTGTGTTTAACAAATCTTGTAGAGTTTTTTGAGGAGGTTACCAAGAAAGTAGATGAAGAAAAGGCTGTAGATGTTGTCTACATGGACTTTAGTAAGGCCTTTGACAAGGTCCCGCATGGGAGGTTAGTTCAGAAGGTTCAGACACTAGGTATCCACGGAGAGGTTGTAAACTGGATTTGAAATTGGCTGTGTGGGAGAAGACAGAGAGTGGTAGTGGATAATTGCTTCTCAGACTGGAGGCCTGTGACTAGTGGTGTGCCTCAGGGATCTGTGCTGGGACCATTGTTGTTTGTTGTCTATATCAATTATCTAGATAATAATGTAAATTTGATCAGCAAGTTTGCTGATGACACTAAGATTGGAGGGGTTGTGGACAGCAAGAAAGGTTTTCAATGCTTGCAGAGGGATCTGGACCAACTGGAAAAATGGGCCAGAAAATGGCAGATGGAATTTAATGCAGACAAGTATGAAGTGTTGTATTTTGGAAGGACAAATCAAGGTAGGACATACACAGTAAATGGTAGGGCACTGAGGAGTGCGGAGGAACAAAGAGATCTGGGAGTTCAGATACATAATTCCCTGAAAGTGGCGTCACAGGTAGACAGGGTTGTAAGGAAGGCTTTTGGCATCCTGGCATTCATAAATCAAAGTATTGATTATAGGAGTTGGGATGTTATGGGGAGGTTGTTTAAGACATTGGTGAGGCCAAATTTGGAGTATTGTGTACAGTTCTGGTCACCTAACTATAGGAAGGATATCAATAAGATTGAAAGAGTACAGAGAAGATTTACTAGGATGTTGCCGGGTCTTCAGGAGTTGAGTTATAGGGAAAGATTGAACAGGTTAGGACTTTATCCCTTGGAGCGTAGAAGTATGAGGGGAGATTTGATAGAGGTTTACAAAATTATGAGGGTTATAGACAGAGTAAATGTGAATAGGCTCTTTCCACTTAGATTAGGAGAGATAAATACAAGAGGATATGGTTTTAGGGTGAGAGGGGAAAGGTTTAGGGGGAACATTAGGGGGAACTTCACTCAGAGAGTGGTGGGAGTGTGGAACAAGCTGCCACCTGACGTGGTAAATGCGGGCTCACTCTTAAGTTTTAAGAATAAATTGGATAGATGCATGGATGAGAGAGGTCTGGAGGGTTATGGACTGGATGCAGGTCAATGAGACTAGCGGAATAATGTTTCGGCCCAGACTAGAAGGGCCGAATGACCTGTTTTCTGTGCTGTAGTGCTCTATGGTTCTATAGTAATTACAAAGAGGATAAATACTTTTTCAGCCTCAGAATTTTGGTTTTTAATTTTTAATGAATTGTTGACAGGCTTTGGAGAATTTTTCTTTTGATTTGACATGCTGTTTTGTAGATTAACTCAAGAAAATCCCACTTCAGTATATTTTAAATTTAGAAAATGAAGCAGTAAAATGTGAAAATAGTTGTGGGGGTTGAATCCTTTTCCAAGGCACTGGATTTCTTGTCATTTATAAGTATATTTTACGTATCGCACTGTACTGCTGCCAGAAAACAACGAACTTCACAACATATGTCAGTGATCTAAAACCCTGATTCTGATTCTGTTTATCGGCACCTAGAGCAAAAGAGGCAAAGTCTAGGCAGGTGCACCCAGTCTGTAGCTCCTCCTGCCTAATATGATCTGGCTCACAATTCCTGGGTGACAATAAAGAGCAGCCTGGAATGATAGATCATCCACCCTTTTCAACTGCTACCTTACTCATCGTAAGAGAGAGGCGAGTTGAAATGCAATATAATATTGCTTTAGTTTAAGAATTTTTGACATAGATTCAGTTCTTTTGAAGTATCTTTAACTAGATTTGAAACACACCGAGTGATGTTACGGCTATTTAATTCATTCAGTCAATCTACATTGATATATCCCATTACACACTGAACAGGTATGTGGATGGGAAAGGTTTAGAGCAGCCATTCCCAACATTTATTTTATGCCATGGACCCCTGACATTAACTGAGGGGTCCATGGACCCCAGGTTAGGAACCCCTGTTGTAGAGGGTCATGAGTCAAATATAGGCAACTGAGACTGGCTCAGAAAAGCAACTTGATTGGCAAGGACATATTGGGCTGAATGGCCTGTTTCCATTCTGAGAGTTACAAAAATAATTCCAGGATTTGACAGCTTGCCATATGAAGTGTATTTGATGGCTCTGGGCCTGTATTCGTTAGAATTCAGAAGAATAAGAGATGACCTAATTGAAACTTATCAAATGGTGAAAGGCCTTGACAGAGTGGATGTGGAGAGGATGTTTCCTATGGTGAGAGAGTCTAAGACCAGAGGACACAGCCTCCGAAAAGAGGGGTTCCCTTTTAGAACAGAAATGAGGAATTTCTTTGGCCAGAGAGTAGTCATTGCCACAGGCAGCTGTGGAGGCCAAGTTGTTGACTTTTCATCAACGTAGCTAGGTTAGGACATTCATTACGTAACTTGTATTTAATCGAACCTCACACTTTATTGTCTCTGCATAAACAACAACGTGGTTATGTTGATTCCAGGTCAACAACTTAGAACATGAATTCCACTGTTCCCTCTGTACCAATACTCACTCAGGCAACTTGTCCAATTTATATACTGGAATAGGGGATCTCCATTGGCCAGATGATTGACCCTTTCTTTGCCAAGTCCCTGGTATGGGGGTTCTTCCTTGCGATGGTGGGTCTCTAGAGAGCGTTATCTCTGACAGCACAATCAAAGTGTCCACTTTTATACTCGTTCCTTACCAATTCAAATTTTGCACTCCAGTGTCATTGGCTGTAGGTAATCTGATTGACCTTTAACTCCATTTTATTGGC
The DNA here is from genome assembly GCF_963921235.1 of Mobula hypostoma. Taxonomy (NCBI): domain Eukaryota; kingdom Metazoa; phylum Chordata; class Chondrichthyes; order Myliobatiformes; family Myliobatidae; genus Mobula; species Mobula hypostoma. The sequence goes on along the minus strand of NC_086106.1, from coordinate 108,250,025 downwards.
TCTGCTCCAGGCTAACATCCATTTATTGCCCCCTCCCTAGCGAGTGACAATTGGCAATACAGTATATGGTTCTTTGTTCCCTTCAGTAACCAAATGGCCTAATTCTGTTCCTATATCTTATGGTATATCTCTGAAATCTTGTAAAGACCTACTGATGCAATCTGAGAGAAATTAGGATTGGTAACGTATCCGAGTGTCAAAATCAGCATGGTGAATTTAGTGTTCAGATACAAGAGATTCTGCAGATGCTGGAAATCTTGGGGAAAAAAAACAAAATGCTGGAGAAACTCAGCAGATTAAGTAGCGTCTATGGAGGTAAATAAACAGTCAATATTTTAGGCCAAGACCTCTTGGTGTTGGCTGCAGAACACTGACTTTAGTGAAACTGGTAATCCATTGGGAGTGGGTAAAAAGGAAATCTATCAAAATTCTTATAGAATGAAAATAGAAATTGATTCAAATGTTTATTTTCTGCTGGCAGATGCAGATAAAGCCACTGTACAAATCCAGCAAGGACCTCTCTGCATTGATTGGTATGTGTAGTTCCCTGGAATGTAGGGAAAGCTGGTGTTGCTACAGTCTTGAGCAGATGATTCTTAGCTTTAATCTTAAAATGATTATCTGGCGTGAATTCTATAAACCAATACTTTTCTCATCAAATCTTCCATCCCTTATGTATAACAGAATAACAATGTCAGATGATTTGTTTCACATTGAGGAACTCTTGACTCTGTTAGGACAGTAATCCAGATCTTGAAAATGGAGTAAATAACAAAAAAAAAGGCATCTGCATACTTAAATACTTTGTTTAACTGGGTACCTCAAAACTGGAATCTCGATGTCTCTCTCAGTCATTTATAACAGAGCAGTCCGTTTGACTGATGAATCTGCCATTAAGTTTACATTCCCACCCTGTATCATTGGTACACAGCATTATCTATAGGATGCCCTGTATAAATCTGTACAATTTAGTTGGTGATATTTCTTAGTTTTACAATAGTTACTGCACAAAAATAGCTATAAGGTGGCCACCAAGCGAAAATTGGTACAGATATAGATAATCCTAATCAAAATTGTGAAGTTACTACAACCTTGAAGAATATTTTGACTTCTCGTGTGACTCCTAGGAAGTGATGATGTTGTGTTTAATATAATTTTTCTCACAATGTATGGAGTTTGTAAAGATAACCTTTATTCATAAAAAATTCAAATGTATAAAATGACAACATTTTCACCACATCCCACTTCAATTACTTAGCATGAGATCAATTATCATTGACATGCAACGTTTAAGCAGGGAGTTTTAACACCATTTCTATTGTCTGGAGGGTGGGGGAGTTACTGTCATTCTTCCCCCCCCCCCAACCCCCCGGACTGCACCTAGATTCAGTCTGTCTCTCAGCAGGTAGTTCACAACGCAGGGTGTGCAGTACAATCATTATGGGTCTTTCCTTGCATTTATTGTAATATCAAATAAATGCAGTGGATTCCAGTTAATTGGAACATCAGTTAATCAGGGCAGCTGCTTATTTGGGACAAATCTTAAAGAACAAAATCTAATTGAGAAAATAGCCAGGATTCCCTTTGTTTATTTGGGACACTATGTCGCTTAATTGAGCCAGGAGACTGTTGCTGAACAGTTTCTACCTAATGTCAGATGTGTGCACTTCATTGTGGTCATTAGACACTGCATCACGCTTCGAGCAAACAGTTTTTAAATGCTGTTATTTGTGTGTGTTTTTTTGTCACTGATAGTTGGCACGTAATAAGCAGTGTAAGACATTTCTGAACCGTTTTGCTTACTGCAGTTTCAAGCATTCATGCTTGGAAATGCCAGAGCTGGTCGGGAGTGAAAATGAAGTTATTACAATACTTCAACAAGAACTACAAAGAATTTGAAGGTATCAATGATCATCTAGAATATTACAATGAAGAGTCAGAGGATGCAATCATCAAAAGCATTGTATGAAAGCAGGTCCTTATCTGTACTAGGTGTCTGTGCTAATTTTGTTCATTTACAGTTAGTCGAAAGAATATGGCAGGATACACTGGATGAATTCCTCCATCGATAACTATTGGGAGTTAATACACAGTTCTACAGTATTGTAATAGTATTGATAGTGTTCTAATTTGTTCCATATTTCAATTAAATACATAATTGTTACTCAGTTAAACAGTAGTTTGTCCTTTTTTATGTACTTTTTTAACAATTTCCATGAAACTTTGGCTTCCTAGCAACCGCTTATTGGTCCCGATGTGTCCCAATTAACCGGAACCCTCTGTACATTGTATTTACATTGGGTGAATGTGGCTCATGTTTCATGTACCCAGGAAGTATTTGAGTCTGTTAGGCAAAACCCAGCCTCTCAGTGTTCAGTGGCTGTAAAGTCCGAGAATGTGGTCTTTCCCCACAGAACCTTTGTAGTGGCTGCACTGAGTTTCAGTGCATTACTAGGCAGGCATCCCTGCACTTTGAAATGTGCCAGTCAGCAACATCCACGTACGGACAGATCCTTACACTGGATGTCCAAACTTCCAGCAGACCTGAGTGCATTTTTCACCAAATTGATGACCTGCAGTTGATGTTGGTCTCAATATGTGTCCTTGGATGCACGGGTACACCATTACACCAGTGTACTTATCCTAATGTGAAATGAACACAAAGAATGCCTTTGGACAAGCAATCCCTTTTATGGTAATAGGAGAGATGATGGGCAGTGAATAACTGACAATCTGAGGAGGCACCTTGATGAAATGATTGGCCTTTAAATAAAATGTTTTTGTTTCAGGTGTGTACCAGCCTGAACCATTGGGGGATTTCTGGTGGGCCCTTCTTGCTACTGGACTTCTGTTCTTCTACCACTTCACCTTTTTGCAGATCCTCGGATTGGTGAGTAGAACAAAAGAAAGTGTTCTCGTCCACAACAAGATGTATGGTTTCAGTACAACTTAATCCTGCATTGTCACCTATGAAATTCCACTAGGGCCCAACTAAAACACAGAATTCGTCTAGACACAAGAGGTATGTCAGATACTGGCAATCTTGAACAACACACATAAATTCTGGAGGAACTCAGTAAGTCAGCCAACTTCTATGGAGGGGAGTAAATAGTCGATGTTTTGGATTGGGACCCTGGGTCTGGGTCCAGCATTTTGTGTGAGTTCATATAGGTTTGGATTACATTTCCTTCCTTCCTAGTGTCCTTCAAAGATCAAAGACTGAGGAATTATTAACAAAATAATAAAATGCTGGGAGCCATGCAGCAGGTCCAGCTGTGCCATTGAGGGGACAAACACAGCCAACAGTGCTGAATGAGGATCCTTCGTCAGAACTAGAAAAGTGAGAAACCGAGCTTGTTGAGCTGCAGAGAGAGAGAGTGGGAAAGAGTGCAGAGAACAGAGGGTATACCTGTGATAGGGTGCAGATCAAAGCTGCCAAGGTGACCTTTAAATGAGCAGCAGGAGAGAGAAAGGAAAATAGAATCAGAATCTGGTTTATTATCACTGGCATGTGTTGTGAAATTTGTTAACTTAGCAGCAGTAGTTCAATGCAATACATAATCTAGAAGAAAAAAAATGAAAATAATAAGTAAATCGATTACAGTATACATATATTGAATAGATTAAAATCGTGCAAGAAACAGAAATAATATATATATATTTAAAAAGTGAGATATTGTTCACGGGTTCAATGTCCATTTAGGAATTGGATAGCAGAGGGGAAGAAGCTGTTCCTGAATCACTGAGTGTATGCTTTCAGGCTTCCGTACCTCCTGCCTGATGGTAACAGTGAGAAAAGGGCATGCCCTGGGTGCTGGAGGTCCTTAACATTGGATGCTGCCTTTCTGAGACACCGCTCCTTGAAGATGTCCTGGGGACTTTGTAGGCTAGTACCCAAGATGGAGACAACTAAATTCCCAACCCTCTGCAGCTTCTTTGGGTCCTGTGCAGGAGCTGCCCCCCTCCCCCCAATACCAGACAGTGATGCAGCCTGTCAGAAAGCTCTCCACGGTACATCTATGGAGCAAGTTGAAATGAAGGTACATTCACATCTATGGAGAGGAGCAAAGGAGGGTTAACTGAAATGTTTAGACCAAGCGTTACCAACCTGGGGTCCACGGACCTTTTGCTTAATGGTATTGGTCCATATCATTAAAGATGTTGTGAACCTCTGGCTTAGACCATAAGACATAGGAGTAGAATGAGGCCATTCAGCCCATCGAGTCTACTCTGCCATTCCATCATTATTCTGAAGGCACCCAGGTGCAAGCATATATCTGTTGAACACATACACCATTGAGTGCAGTTTTGATCACTCTTTTGCAGGAAAGATGTTATTAAACTCGAAAGAATGCAGAAAAGATTTACCAGGATGTTGCCTGAACTTGGGGGCCTGAATTACAAGGAGAGGTTATGTAGACTAGCAATTTGTTTCCTGGAGCATGGGAGAGTGAGGGACCTGACAGAGGTATGTGAGGTCATGAGAGGCAAAGAAGGGTGAAAGCACATAGTATTTTTTCCCCAAGAAAGGGGTGGGGGAAAAAAAACGAATGACATACTGTAGGATTAAGATTAGCAGCAAGCACAGCTTTTTCAAGTAAAGGGCGGCGTATATTTGAAATGAGCGGCTAGAAGTCATGGTTGAGACAGGCATATTAAAGATTAATTACACGTAAATCAAAACGTGCCGTGAAATATGTTGTTTGCGTCAATGACCAACATAGTCCGAATACGTGCCCACTAGTGTTACCATGCTTCCAGTGCCAATAAAGCCTGCTCACGACTTACTAACTTTAACCCGTACATCTTTGGAATGTGGGTGGAAACCGGAGACCTAGAGGAAACCCATACTGTCACGGGGAGAATATACAAGCTCCTTACAGACAGAAATTGAACCCTGATCGCTGGTGCTATAAAGCATTACACCAACTGCTACATTACTGTCCTGCCACATTATGGGCAATATTTAAAAGCTGTCTAGGTGAGTGCAGGGGCCCCCTTGGTTAATGACGGGGGACCGTGGCATATAAAAGGTTGGGGAACCCAGCCAGACTCCCGCAGTTAGAACGAGGTCACCCAATTGCTATGGATAAGTTGGCCTGAAGGGGCCAGTGTAGATACTGTGTGACTCAATAACTCTATGACCTTTGCTTTATCTGTTCTCCCAATTATACATTCTAGTTGTATCTATGATCAATTTCTGTACACTGTATTAAAGACCCTACAGTTAATCAATTGTCTCACCATCATGCTCAATTGCTTGATCTCATATTATCGAAATTTAAATTGGGAGCTGCTTTGATAGGTGCCCCACCTTTCACATATAACAGTGTAATTTGAGAGTGAACGTACAGCAAAACATTGCCTGGGATCAGTGCCTTTTGATGAAATGCTCCAAAATAATCCTGTCATGTCAAAAGCAAATGGTGTTGTTTGTGCTGAAACAATTTGAGGTTTGTGGTTGTCCTCACTAGTTCGTTCTCTGTTTCATATGTGGGGATTTTCTCCATGCTGTGGTATCATAGAGAGGCCCAGTCCAATGGCTGAGTATCAGTTTCTTTCTCTCAGATGCAGCTTGTCATGTAATGTTAGAAGCTCTTTGGCAGTTTAGGGGACCATGGTTGTTGATCAAAGCTTGACTCTGAGAAATATCAGGCCATTTAATCAGAGGGCATCAAAACCAAGTCCAAGGCATTTGCTGATTAGTTGCCAGATGGCATTAAGATCAAGATGTAGATGGTTTTATTACTTTGTTCTTCCCTGCTGCAGAATATTGCCAGTTTTTTTTTCCGTATTTCTGTCCAAACTTCTTGTCTGGAAAATTAAAATCCATAGTCTTAAAATAACTGTCCTTGAGGATTTAGCTGAATTTATGCACTTGTTGTCCATTCCCCTCCCAGCAGCAATATATTATTTGATTAATTTCTGCAATCACTGTAGTGGAGTCACCACTGTGTCGACCTGCAGCCAGAAATTAGCTCAGTAATAATTTACTACGAAGAAGGATAGGTTTTCAGCACAACTGATAATTCCCCAGGGTAGTTTCCACTTACAAGAAGGTCAGGCTGAACCAAGCTTTCTTGGACTGCACACGGTATAGTGATAAATGGAGTCAGCTTGAGCAGGGGTTTCATGCCATGGAGCTATACCATTAACCAAAGGATCTGTGGGCCCCAGGTTGGGAACCCCTGCTAGAAAGGTCTACTCACAAATCAGGAGGCATTGGGGCTGGGAGGTGGGGGAGAAGGGAGTGGGAGGCCAAGAGGAATAATTATGATGAAGGGTGATACAGTATGTGAATTCTGATTGTGAAATGGGACAGAAGGAAAGCAGTTAAGGAAAAGATGGGGCAACGATAGAAGGAGATGAAAGGGATCCTGAGATAAAATAAAGAAATTGAGCACAATATTGTTTATTCTACATGTTCTGAACCTTGCTAATAGGATACCAGCTTCATAACTCGTTTTTCCTCAAAATACACGAGGGTTGCACACAGTACCAAGTACTTGGTACAGTGGATTGCATTGCCAACTCGTTGCTTCAGCAGCTTGGAATGATCATGATCCTGAGTGCTGTCCGAGTCGGGCGTGCACATTCTTCCTGTGCCTGGATGGGTATCCTCTGGTATCCTCCCTTACCCTGTTACGTACCCCGTAACTGGGTTGCCAAACCAGCAGAAATGGACCACTAGTTGGAGTCTGGATTACTAGAATCTAATAAAGTTTTATTAAAGAAATAAGTAATACAGTACTCTAATCGTAAGGATATAAATGCAACAGGTTAGCAATGATAAAACACACATGTACACAGAACTAGGGTAATAGGAATCAACCAAGCTCTATCGCAGTCTAGGGGTAAAATGATCAGTCTTAAGTGACGCAGAGTTCAGTTCAGCTTAGTGCAGTTCGCAGTAATCACTGTTGTGCCATTGGGGAGGGGGGGAGAGAGAGAGAGAGAGAGAGAGAGAGAGAGATGCAAATTTGATTCAGGCAGACCTTTGATGTTCTTCGCAGCTGGTTTCGGGCGGACCCTTTTATGTCTTCTATCCTGCTGTGGTCACCGACTGTGACCCCTCCGTTCCGGATAAGACCATTCTTCCGCGGTGAACCCGGCACCGAGGCGAGGGCGGACACACACACCAGGTTCCCACTGATTGTACCTTTGCACCCTGTGCGTCTATGGTCGGTTCCCGCAAACCGGACCTCTAAACTCCCACCAACTTGTGGGGGCACACTACTCTTCCAGGGTCTCGTAATCTCGTGGTGTCGTGCCTTAGCGAACCTGTTCTTTTTATCCCCCTGCTGGGGTATCGCCTGTCCATCAAACTTCAAACAGTTCAGGTTCAAAGCAACCCCGGTCTGTCAATATTCTGAATTGTGTTTCTTTTCCGTTATCTCTCTCTCCTCTCTCATTAACATTTTGAACGTTTCTCCATTGTCTCCCTTATCTCTCTCATTAGCATCAATCGTCTGATAATTTGGTTTGTCGTCACAACCCCAAAGACTGGGGTGGCACGGTAGTGTAGTAGTTAGCACAACGCTTTACAGTGCAGGTGACCCTAGTTCAGTTCCCGCCGCTGCCTGTAAGGAATTTGTTCATTCCCGTGTGGGTTTCCTCCGGGTGCCACCATTTTCTCCCTTAGTCCAAAAACGTACTGGTTGGTCTTTAACTGGCCATTGTAAAATGTCCTGTGATTAGGCTCAGATTAAATCGGGGAATTGCTGGCTGACGTGGCTTGAAGGGCCTACATCTTCAAGAAATATAAAATGAAATCTCTTATTAAATAGAGAAGTTTTGATTAGATAGTAAACAATAAATTTCATGACACATGTCTGTGATAATATATTTGATTTGGAATTCTGAGCATGAAGAGGGCACTGTTTCTAGGCTGAAGGGAGATTTTCACTGATAATTAAACTCTAATTCATTTCGACCTATTTAGATGTCACACTCACACAAGAACCTGAAAAGATGCTTAAAATATTGGCCGCTTGCCAGATTCCGTGTGTAAAATTCCTCTCTACTTATAAGCAAAGTTACAGAAGATAAATGTGTCTTTCTGCATACTTAAATAAGATCTCTTAGTCCTTGCTAATTAATTCTTTGCATGCAGGTGTTTATAAAGTTCCTGTATGGAATACTGCTCACAGTATTTCCTCTCCCTGATGTCCGTGTAGACCTACTGTTAGACTTTTGTGTTCAGCAGTTTAAGCCAGATAATAATGTCAGGTATAATTGTACTACTGTAGTGCCTCTTTTTTTATTTGTGAATCAGGTATTGAATCATTTTATGTTCCATGGTAAAACTAGGCTGTCCACAGTTGCACACAGGGGAGCTTTAGGCTTGATGTAGTTTAGAGTTGTCTACTAGCTTCTCCAGAGATCAAATCCTTTACAATGGGATTTACCAGATAGTTGAAACTTTTGTGAAGAAAGTTCAGCTCTCCAGTCTCATCATAAAATATAACAAGGCCTTTTTAGCTGTGTCTAAGATCAATCTAACCCTTTCCTAATACATAGCCCTCCATTTTTTTTCCTATGATCCATGTGCCTATCAAAGAGTTTCTTAAACATTCCTAATGTATCTGCTTCTACTGCCACCCTTGGTAGGACATTGTATTAGCCACTTCCCACTTTGGGAAAAATCTGCAGCTAGCAACTCAATCTATACCTCTTATCATCTTGTACACGTCTTCATCCTCTTCTCTCTCTCTTCTCTCATCCTCCTTTGCTTGAAAGAGAAAAACCCAAACTGGCTCCATAAGGCATGAAATTCACTGGACTGAAATTGCAATGGGTGTTAAAGTTCAAAGTAAGGTCATATACTACCTTGATATTCATTTTCTTGGAGTCATTTATGGAAAAAAAAAGGAAACATAACAATATTTACTGAAATCTATACATAAACAGGCAAAGTTTGATTGAACACCCCCCCCATACACAGAAGAAGGCGAAAATACTGAGAACATGAGTTGTAAAGAATCCCTAAAAGTGAGTCTGAGGGTGATAGAATCAATTCAGAGAGGTGGTGAGGGAAGTTATCTACACCAGTTCCTGACCCTGGTGGTCTAGAACTTAAGGCTTCTGTACCCGCTGCACAATGGAAGTGGTGCGAAGAGGACATGGCCTGGACAGTGGTGGTGTTTGGTGACGGATGCTGCTTTCTTGTGGCATTGCTCCACATAAGTATAGTCGGAGGTGGAGAGGGTTTTGCCTGTGATGAACTGGGCTTTCTGTGGCCTTTTCCATTCCTGAGCATAAGTGTTTCCATACTGGGCTGTAATGCAATCAGCAAGCATACTCTCCACCATGCATCCATAGATATCTGTCAAAAGTGCTTCCGAAACCGAGCAGGAGTAATGTTCTTACACCCCCATCCCCCATCCTTTTGACCCAAAGGCACACATGATTTCTACTCAGAATCCCCTGCTATCTGTAAGGAGTTTGTACATACTCCCCGTGACTGTGTGGGTTTCCTCTGGGTGCTCTGGTTTACTCCCACAGTCAGTTGGTGGGTTAATTGGTTGTTGTGAATTGTCCTGTGATTCGGCTGGGGTTAAAACATGGCTTGCTGGGCAGCTTGACTTGAAGGGCTGGAAGGGCCCACTCTACAACGTAGCTCAATAAATAAACCAATATAGAGCTGCTTGGGGAAACTTCCTTCAATCTATTTCCTGTAGACACTGTTCACACGCTCACAGCATTCGCTTGGTGCGTCAACAATTTCCAGGGTTGGATTTTTAGATTTCATCTGTGCTTTCTACTACATTTCCCTAAGTCAGTTTCATGGAATTCAGTTAACTGAATTTTGGAGCTATTTTGTGCACTTAATATATGCCACCAAGAATGATGACCAGAAGGTATCCAGCTCACACAACAGAGCATCCTCTTGTTTTGTACACAGTCCCATTGTATGTGTAGTCTAAATGTTATGTGTGTTAACACCTGAAATGACAGTGGTGACTCAGGAAACACTGTAGAACAACAGAGGGGCCTTGGTGAATGAGAGCAAGGACCTCTGGTGGTTATGGTGCAGGTGGTGAAGAAAGCATGTGGGATTCTTGCCTTCATTATCTGAAGGTAAATATCACACCCTACTTACCTTTAGCTAACAGGGAGACTGTGTTACAACAATAGTTATCTGAGGTAGTGTGAACCATTCTGTTGCCACAGAGGTAACAGGAAGGATGTAATTATACTGGAAAGGGCAGAGATGGGATTCACCACAATATTCCCTGGGATGGTGCACCTCAGTTATGAGGAGAGACTAGATTTGCTAAAGACCAGAGGAGGTTGCTGGGCAACCTGATAAAAACAAATGAAACTTGGAGGAACTTAGACAGGATAGCCTAGATATCTTAAAACCAGAAGGCATAAGTTTGAGGTAGAGGGTAAGAGGTTTCGGAGGGGATCTGAAGGGCATTTTTCCTCCACCCAGAGACTGAGTGGAACTAGAAACCTATGGAAGCAGATACTCTCAAAGCATCTTGACAGGAACGTAAATCGCCAAGGCCTATAAGACTGTGGACCAAGTACTGGTAAATGGGATCAGTATTGATGAACGATTGGTGTTTGGCATGGGCAAGGTGGATCGAAGGCCTGGTTCTGTGCTATGTGACTTCTGACATTATGACTATGATTCAGATTTGGCTTCAACTTACTAAACGAATGAGGCAATTGAATGATAGCTTAGACATTTAGAACACTAACATTTTATTTTTCAGTTTCTTTGTCGTAAAAGGAAGTAGCTGAGAACACAGTAGAAGCTATAACCGTAATTTAAAGAACTTTGGAAGATTGGAAAACTAAAGCTGCAGGTGGATGGGAACCGAAACATCAGAACAGGTTGTGGAGACAGATGTTGTTAAGTCAGGAATCAAAAGGTTGAGCATGGCGGGACTTGTGTTCTGAACTGCATGTATTTCAAGCAAGCAGTATTGTAAGAAAGACGGATGAGCTTAGGGCAGGGATCAGCACGTGGAATTGTTCCATTGTAGCTGTTAGTGAGTCATGGTTGTAGGAGGAGCTGAGTGACAGCTCGATATTCCAGGATTCCATTGTTTTAGACATAGTGCGGGAGGGATAGAAGGGAGAGGGGAAAATGTCACGGCAGTGCTCAGGCAGGTCAGACTGGAGAGCTCATCTAGTGAAGATTTATGGGTAGAGAGGTATGACCATGTTAATGGAACCATATTATAAACCACCCAATTAGTCCTCAGGAGTTAGAGAAACAAATTTGTAGAGAGATCATAGACTGAAAAAGGATCTAGACATGCCCAGACATCACCCCTGTAGAAGATGGCAGAGTTTGTCATCAAAATGACAGTTATAATCGATACCTGGCCCGGCTTGAAGCCCGAGAACAACTTATTAGATCATAGACTGTTATAAGAAACGTAAGATTGTGATGGTAGGTGATTTCAGTTTCCCACGTATTGAGTGGGACTCCCTGTAGAAAGAGGAGCTGGATGGGAAAGAGTCTGTCAAATATGGAATGTGTTCAGGAAAGTTTCCTTAATAAGAACATAGAGGTCCCAACTAGATCTCCTATTAGGGAATGAGACAGGGCAGGTGACAGAGATTTGTGTAGGGGACCACATTGCATATAGGAATCATAATGCCATTAGTTTCAAAGTAATTATGGAAAAGGGTAGGTCTGGTCCCCAGGTTGAGATTCTGAATTGGAGAAAGGCCAAGTTTGATGATATCAGAAAGGATCTGGTAACTATTGATACAGGCTGTTTTCTGGCAAAGGTGTACTTAGTAAGTAGGAGGCCTTCAAAAGTGAAGTTTTGAGAGTATAGAGTTTGTATGTTCCTGTCAGAATAAAAGGCAAGGATAAGTGGTTTAGCGAACCTTGGATTTCGAGAGCTTTTGAGGCCCCAGCTAAGAAAAAGAGGGAGGTGCATAGCAAGGTTAAGGGTGAAAGGTGAAATGTTTGAGGGGAATATGAGGAAGAACTTTACTCAGAAGGTGGTGAGAGTGTTGAACAAGCTACTAGTACAGGTTATGGAAGCGGGTTTGATTTTTGGATTGAAAAAAATCAAAGAGAAATTTGGATAGGTACATGGACAGGAGGGGTAGGGAGGGCTGTGGTCTAGGTGTGGGTTAATGGCACTAGGCAGATTAATTGTTTGGCAAAGACTAGATGGGCTGAAGGGCCTATTTCTATGTTGTGTTCTATGACTCTATGGAAAAAGTCACATGGACTTCTGCTACTTAACGAAGTGTGAGAGGGAGACCCAGTTAGCCACAGAGGTGAATTGTAAGCGTATAGATTACAGAGAGAGATCAGTTTCTTGGCTTGCATCTCTCCTTCATCATATCAGGTGCTGGAAGGGAAAATATAGAATATCTTATATTCTATATTTCCTGAGATGATTTTTGAATATTTGGTGGTATAATTTATAAATCATATTACCTTGTTTTATTAATTTCCTTGAATATTTACTAAGCTTGTCATGGTTCACACAGTACAGTACTGTACAGGTTGGAGCTTTTTATCTGCTTGTGTTTAGCACATTCCTTATTTATATGCTAAATAGAATATGGTTGCATCCTGCCTTTTAATCCAATGATGTGAAAAATCTTAGCAAGTTTCAAATAACAACTGCCTGAAATATAAATTCTGCCTGCACTTTTTAATTTGTGTAACACTCTATTTCATCTGCCAGGGACATCGTAACAGATCTTGTACAGAATCAAATTACTTTCAAGTTACTGGTATATCGTATCCATTTTTCACAGAACAAGTTCTTTGGTGATGCCCAGTTAATAGTGGTGTTGTTCAAGGGAATTCTAATAGCCAGGTTATAACTCTTTCTCAGAGGGTCTTTAAATCCGGCTATGGTCAATGACTAATGTCTCACCTGAAGCATGTCTCCAGTTACAACAGTGATTTCTATCGAGATTTATAGTGAACTCTGAAACCAGCTATAAAAAGTAAGTTTAAACAAGTCATGAACACAAAAGATTCTGCAGGTGCTGGAAAGCTTGAGCAATGCACACAAAGTGCGGGGGGATCTCAGCCAATCAGGCAGCTTTGATGGAGGGAAGTAAACAGTTGACATTTCGGGCCAAGACACATCACCAGCACGGGAAATAAAGGGGGGATAAAAGCCAGACTAAGAAGGTAGGGGGAGGGGAAGGAGTACAAACTCCGGGGTCAGAAACCAGAATAGGATAGGACCTCCAGTGTAGTGATTTCTGGATTGCTACATGTGCCACACACCAGTGAGGGTACATATAGGATGATTTGGCAGATGAATGCGTGGCTGAGGAACTGGTGCAGGGGGCAGGATTTCAGATTTCTGGATCATTGGGATCTCTTCTGGGGAAGGTATGACCTATATAAAAAGGACGGGTTACACTTGAACCTGAGGAGGACCAATATCCTTGTGGGCTGGTTTGCTGGAGCTGTTGGGGTGAGTTTAAACTAATATTACAGGGAGATGGGAAACTGAGTGGTAGGGCTGTGGATGGGGAAGTTGGTGTACAAGTAGATGCAGTGTGACTATGAGAAAGGATGGGCAGATGATAGGGCAAAATTTCAGTCAGTGGGATGAGTTGAAGTGTAACATGGGAGCAAAATCAAAAAGGGTGATGAATACAGGACTGGAGGTTTTGTATTTGAATGGATGTATAATAGGGAATGAGTTAGATGATCTTGTAGCACAGTGAGAGACTGACAAGTATGACATTGTGAGCATCACTGGGTCATGGGAGCTTAACATCCAAGGATGCACATTGTATTGAAAGGACAGGCAGGTAGGCAGAGGGGGTGGGGTGGCTTTGATGTTTTAAAAAATGAAATGAAAGAAAGAAATGACATAGGATTGGAAGGTGTCGAATGCTTATGTGGAGAGTTAAGAAACTGCAAGGGTAAAACGACCCTGATGGGAGCTATACAGGCCTCCAAACAATAGCCAGAAAGAAGGGTACTATTTACAACGTCAGTTAGAAAACGCATGTAAAAAGGCCAATGTTATGATAGTTATAGGGAATTTCAATATGCAGACTGATTTGGAAAATCAGGCTGGTGCTGGATCCCAAGAGATGAAGTTTGTAGAATGCTTACAAGATTGCTCTTTAGAGCAGTTTGTGGTTGGACCCACTAGGGGAAAGACAGTTCTGGATTGGGTGATTAGGAAGCTTCAGGTAAAGGAGCCCTTAGGAGGAAGTGACCATAATCTGTTAGGATTCACCCTGCGGTTTGAGGGGGAGAAGCTAAGTTAGATGTATCAGTATTACAGTGGAGTAAAGGGAATTACAGAGGCATGGGAAAGCAACTGGCCAAAGTTGACTGGAGAAGGACACTGGCAGGGATAATGGCAGAACAGTAATGGCTGGAGTTTCTGGGGGTAATTCAGAAGGAACAAGATAGACACATCAGAGGGGAATAAGAATCTTAAAGGGAAGATGCAACCGTGGCTGACAAGTGAAGTCAAAGACAGCATAAAAGCAAAAGAGAGGGAAATAATGCAGCAAAAATTAGCGTGAGGATTGGGAAGCTTTTAAAAATCAACAGAAGGCAACTGAAAAAGCCTTAAGGAGACACTAGTAGGATTCCAGAAATTCAAGAGTATCAGCAGGCAGAAGTGAGTGTCGTATTACAAAGCAGAAGGTGCTTGGGAAACTGAAGGGTCTGAAAGTAGATGGAGTCACCTGTGCCAGATGGACTACACCCCAGGGTACTGAAAGGGGTAGCTGAAGAGATTGCAGAGCCATTAGTAATGACCTTTAAAGAATCTCTAGATTCTGGAATAGTTCAAGAGAATTGGAAAACTCTGTATGTCACTTAACTCGTTAAAACAGGAGGGAGGCAGAATGCAGGAAATTATAAGTCAGTTAGCCTAACTTCAGTGGTTGAAAAGATGTTGGACTCTATTATTAAGACCTTAAAACCATAAGGTATAGGAGCAGAAGCTGTCCATTCGGCCCATCAAGTCTGCCGTGTCATTCACTCATAGGCTGATCCAATTCTTCCAGTCATCCTCACTCTCCTGCCTTCTCCCCATACCCTTTGATGCCCTGGATAATCAAGAACCTATCTATCTCTGCTTTAAATACACCCAATGATTTGGCCTCCACAGCCGCTCGTGGTAACAACTTCCACAGGTTTACCATCCTCTGAATAAAGTAATTTCTCCTCATCTCTGTTCTAAATGGACGTCCTTCAATCCTGAAATTGTTCCCTCTTGTCCTAGACTCCGCTACCATGGGAAGTAACTTTGCCATATCTAATCTTTTTAGGTCTCTTAACATTTGGAATGTTTCAATGATATCCCCCCCTCATTCTCCTGAACTCCAGGGAATACAGCCTAAGAGCTGCCAGATGTTTCTCATATGATAACCCTTTCATTCCTGGAATCATTCTCGTGAATCTTCTCTGAACCCTCTTCAATGTCAGTGTATCCTTTCTAAAATAAGGAGCCCAAAATTGCACACAATACTCCAAGTGTGGTCTCAAGAGTGCCTTTTAGAGCCTTAAAATCACATCCCTGCTCTTCTATTCTATACCTCTAGAAATGAATGTCAACATCGCATTCGCCTTCTTCACCACCGACTCAACCTGGAGGTTAACCTTTAGAGTATCCTGCACAAGGACTCCCAAGTCCCTTTGCATCTCTGCATTTTGAGTTTTCTCCTCATCTAAATAATAGTCTGCCCGTTTATTTCTTCCACCAAAGTGCATGACAATGCATTTTCCAAAATTGTATTTCATTTGCCACTTTGCCCATTCCCCTAAACTATCTAAGTCTCTCTGCAGGCTCTCTATTTCCTCAACACTACCTGCTCCTCCACCTATCATTGTATCATCGGCAAATTTAGCCACAAATCCATTAATCCCATAGTCCAAATCATTGACATACATCTTAAAAAACAGCGGTCCCAACACCGAACCCTGTGGAACTCCACTGGTAACCGGCAGCCAGCCATAATAGGATCCCTTTATTCCCATTATTTGTTTTCTGCCAAATAGTCAATGCTCCACCCATGCTAGTAACTGTAATTCTATGGGCTGTTATCTTGCTAGCCAGCCTCATGTGTGGCACCTTATCAAAGGCCTTCTGGAAATCCAAGTACACTGCATCTACTTTGTCTACTCTGCTTGTAATTTTCTCAAAAAGTTGCAGTAGGTTTGTCAGGCAGGATTTTCCTTTCAGGAAATCATGCTGGGTTTGGCCTACCTTGTGATGTGCCTCCAGGTACTCCGTAATCTCATCCTTAACAATCAATTCCAACAACTTCCCAACCACTGATGTCAGGCTAACAGGTCTATAGTTTCCTTTCTGCTGCCTCTCACCCTTCTTAAATAGCAGAGTAACATTTGCAATTTCCCAGCCATCCAGTACAATGCCAGAATCTATTGATTCTTGAAAGACCATTGTTAATGCCTCCGCTATCTCTCCAGCTACTTCCTTCAGAACCCGACAGTGCATTCCATCAGGTCCAGGAGATTTATCCACTCTCAGACCATTATGCTTTCTGAGCACGTTCTCAGTCGTAATTTTCACTGCACATACTTCATTTCCCTGATACTCTTGAATGTCCAATATACTGCAGATGTCTTCCACTATGAAGACTGATGCAAAATACGCATTCAGTTCCTCTGCCATCTCTGCATCTCTCATTACAGTATCTCCAGCATCATTTTCTATTGGTCCTATATTTACCCTCAATGCTCTTTGACCCTTTATATACTTAAAAAAGCTTTTAGTATCTTCTTTGCTATTAGTCACCAGCTCCTTTCATAATTCTTCTTTTCCTTCCTAATGACCTTCTTAGTTTCCTTCTGTAAGTTTTTAAAAGCTTCCCACTAGCTTTGGCTTTCTTGTAAGCCCTCTCTTTTGCCTTTACTTTGGCTCTGGCTTCACTTGTCAGCCACGGTAGTGTCCTTCTTCCATTCGAAAATTTCTTCTTATTTGGAATATATCTGTCTTGCACTTCCCTAATTTTTCACAGAAACTCCAGCCATTGCTCCTCTGCTATCCTTCCTGCTAGTGTCTCTTT
The DNA here is from genome assembly GCF_963921235.1 of Mobula hypostoma. Classification (NCBI taxonomy): domain Eukaryota; kingdom Metazoa; phylum Chordata; class Chondrichthyes; order Myliobatiformes; family Myliobatidae; genus Mobula; species Mobula hypostoma. Next base: position 108,233,012 of record NC_086106.1, on the reverse strand, counting down.
CCAGTCAACCTTGGCCAGTTCCCTTCTCATGCCATTGTTATTTCCTTTATTCCACTGAAACACTGACACATTGGAATTTAGTTTCTCCTCCTCAAATTTCAAAGTTCTAAAAAGCCATCCCTTAGAGATTCTACAAATTCTCTCTCTTGAGGTCTAGTACTGGCCTGCTTTTCCCAATCCACTTTCCTGTTAAAATCCCCAACAATTATCATGACATTGCCCTTCTGACATGCCTTTTCTATCTCCTGCTGTAATTTGTAATCCACACCCTGACTGCTGTTTGGAAGCTTGTATACAACTGACATTAGGGTCCTTTTACACTTGCCATTTCTTAACTCAACCCATAGAGACTCTACCCCTTCCGATCTAATGTCATCCCTTTCTAATGATTTAATATTATTTCTTATACACAGGGCCACACCACCCCCTCTGCCTACTAACCTTTCTTTCCATTCAGCTCCCAATGGCAGCCATTTTTAGCCAAGTTTCAGAGATGGCCACAACGTCATACTTGCCAATCTGTAGCTAAATTTCAAGATTTTATTTCTTGTACTGCATGCATTCAAATATAATGCTTTCAGTCCAGTATTTGTTGCTTTCCATTTTAACTGCACCACGCCTCTATTCCCATTGGCTGTGACTATGCCTCATCTCCTGCCTGTTCTTTCTATAATCTCTGTTGCACACTATCTTTGACTTATTTCTGTTTTCCCCTTCCTCTTCCCCATCACTCTGGTTCCCATCCCCCTGCCAAATTAGTTTGAACCCTCCCTAACAGCTCTACTAAACCTGCTTGCTAGGATATTGGACCCCTTTGTGTTCAGGTGTAACCCAGCCTTTTTGTACAGGTCATACCTCCCCCAGAAGAGGCCCCAATGATCCAGGAATCTGAAACCCTGCCCCCTACACCAGTCTCATAGCCACGCATTAATATACCTGATCATGCTATTCTTGCGCTCGTTAGCACGTGGCACAGGCAGCAATCCTGAAATTACTACCCTGGAGGTCCTGCTTTTCAGCTTCCTACCCAACTCCCTGAATTCTCTCTTCAGGACCTCCTCCCTTTTTCTACCAATGTCATTGGTACCAACGTGTACTAAGACTTCTGGCTGTTCACCCTCTCCTTTCAGAATACTCTGCACCCGATCCGAGACGTCCTGTACCCTGGCATCTGGGAGGCAACATACCATGCGGGTATCTCTATCAGGCTCACAGAACCTCCTATCTGTTCCCCTCACTATGGGATTCCCTATGACTACCGCATTCCTCATCTTCTTCTCTCCCTTCTGCAGCACAGAACCAGGCTCAGTGCCAGAGACCCGATTGCCGTGGCCGTCCTCTGACAGGTCACCCCTTAACAGCATCCAAAACGAGATGACAATTGCTAAGCGGGATGGCCACAGGGGTGCCCTCTGCTATCTGAGCTCTTCCCGTCCCTTCCCTGACAGTCACATCATTCCTTAGAGAAGGGATCTAAAACAGCTCACAGTACTCTGTGTGGTATTAAGGATGAGATTTCGGGGTACTTGGATACACTTGATAAAATAGGCAAAAGTCAGAATGGTTTCCTTAAAGGAAATCTTGCCTAACAAATCTGTTGGAGTTCTTTGATGAAATAATACTGGTCAGTGTCAGAACCACTTGTTTTCATGTTAATCTGTATGTTACTAATTTGGATGATGGAATTGGTGGCTTTGTGGCCAAGTTTGCTGATGATACAAAGGTAGATCAAGGGACAGGTAGTGCTATGGAAGCTGGGAGTCTGTAGAAGGACTTAGACTGATCGGGAGAATTGAAAAGTAAGTGGCAGATGGAATATAGTGTTGGAAAATGTATGATCATGCACTTTGGTAGAAGGAATAAACAGGGAGAAAATTAAAAAATCAGGGGTGCAAAGGGACTTTGGAATCTTTGGGCAACACTCCCTAAGGGTTAATTTGTAGGTTGAGTCAGTGGTAGGGAAGACTAATGTCAGTATTAATTTCCAGCGGACTAGAATATAAAAGCTGAGGCTTTATAAGGCTTTGGTCAGACCACCCGGAGTACTGTGAGCTGTTTTGGGTCCCTTCTCTAAGGCAAGATGTGCTGGCATTGGAGAGGGTCCGGAGGAGGTTCACGAAAATGATTCCGGGAATGGAAGGGTATGAGGAGCATTGGATGCTTTTGAGCCTGTACTCAGTTTAAAAGAATGGTGGGGGGGGGTGCATTTCTCATTGAACCCTATCAAGTATTGATAAGCCTAGATGGAGTGGATGAGCAGAGGATTTTTTTTCTATAGTGGTGGAGTCCAGGACCAGAGGGCACAGCCTCAGAATAGAAGGCTGTCCATTTAGAACTGAGTTGAGGAAGATCTTATTTCACCAGAGGTTGGTGAATCTGTGGAATTCATTGTCACATAATTTGGAGGACAAGTCACTAGGTTTATTTAAAGTGGATGTTGATGAGTTCTTGATTAGTAAGGGCACCAAAGGTTACGGGGCGAAGGCAGGAAAATGAGATTATATGGGAGAATAAATCAGGCATGATGGAATGGCAGAGCAGACTCTATGGGGTGAATGGCCTAATTCTGTTCCTATACCTTCAGGTCCTACGGTCTAAGATGGTGGATCATGTACTTTTTACACTCTGTGTAAAGAAGTTACCTTGCAGGTCTCTGTAAAATTGCCTCCCTATTATCTTGTAGCTATGCTGTTTAGCTTTTAACTTCCCAACCCTGGGCAAATGAATGATGAAGGCCAGCATGCCGAAGACGCTCTTCAGAATCCTGCCTGCTTGCACAGATGCTTTCAGTGAGCTGTGCACTTGTACTCCCTGGTCGCTCCATTTCACAATACTTGTCAATGTCCTGTCATTGACTATTTGGATTCTGCCCTGGTTTATCTGGCCGAAATAAATCACTGAACTATTAACGCTGAAATCCTCAGCCCATCTCTCAAACTTATCAAGATCAATTTGTAATTCATTGTATCCTTCACTATCAACAAGATCCCCTAATTCATCAGCATGCTTGCCATATACATTCATATCCAAATGATTTATATAAATAATGAATAAAAGGCCCCAACACTGACTACTAGGGCTCCCCACTCAGCACAGGCCTCCAGTTGGAGAATGGACCCTCAACCATCATCTTCTGCTTCCTATCATCGAGCGAGTTCTGAATCTACTCACCTCCCTTGTATCCCATGTGATCTAATCTTCCAGATCAGCTGCCATGGACTTTGTCAAAGGTCGTGATAAAGTCTATTTGGATAACAGACACTGCCCTATCTGCATCTCACTCCTTAGTTACCTCTTCAAAAGACAGCAAGTGATTCCTCAGACATGTCCTCCCACTTGTAAAACCATGCTGACTATTCCTGGTCAGGCCTTGACTAGCCAAGTGATGGTAGATCTTGTCCCTCAGAATTACCTCCAATAACTGCAACTGAAGGTAGGCTCACCATGTGTAGTTCTCTGGCCTGTCCTTCCCACCCTCTATGAACAGTGGAACAACATTAACCACCCTCCAGTCTTCTGGAACTTCACCAGTGGTGAACAAAGAAGCAAATATCTCGAGAAAGGCCGCCATGATTTTTCTTCCCTGCAGCATAGGTGCTGCTATCTGAAGATGAGGTTTAACTGAAGCTTCGACTGCGCTCCATGGTATTTGTAGAAGCTTCTCCATGGTGATGATACATCGGAGAAACAAACTTCAGCCCACTGGTTCACTCATCAACCAACTGCACCCATTTACACTAATTCTGTTCTTTCCCCCTCAAGTTTTACCACTTTTCCACACATTGGGGATCATTTCTAGTGGTCAGTTAACCTGTTTAATAATTTGAAGAAAAGAAAGGAAGGTGTACCGACAGTCTTAGCAAATAGACCTTTGTAGATAGTTGGTCATTATCACACCACCTCATTGTTACTTGCTCTGTACAAATTGGCTGCTTTGTTTTGCTTCATTGCAAAAGTGAGTACACATGAAGTTCTTTACTAACTCAAAGTATCTTCCAGAGTTAAGAGTAAATATTCTGTCACTATAGCTGTTCTAGGACCACGTGTATATTTATAGGACACGCACCCACTGATCTATTGCTGTATGCAGCAAGTTAAATATAGTGGGTTTGGAAATATACGGTACTGTACAAAAGTCTTTGCCACATATATATGGCTAGGGTTCCTAAGACTTTTGAACAGTACAGTACTGTATTTGTCAACGTGGAACGGAGAACAAGTTTGTAAATCTGGCAGGAGCGAAGCATGCTGGGAATGGTGAGGGTGGAGCATCATGGGAGGGGTGTGGGACAGGTGGCAAAGGAGTGCCGGGGTGGGAGTCGCGTGGGTGTAGACACACCCAGCCCTGAGACACCAGGTGAGACACCAGGTAAAAGTCATTTGATTGGTTTATTGGTCATTACAGAATGTCGCTTTGGTGCATCCCACTCCCCACCCTCTCCCTTCCCCTTTTCCCAACCACAATTCCTGTCTCCCCACCCCCTTCCCACTCTCAGTCCACAATAGAACCGTATCAAAATCAAATTTACCATCACACACATATGTCATGAAATTTGTGTGTTTTTTGCAGCATTACAGCGTAATACATAAAATTACTACAGTACTGCGCAAAAGTCTTGGGTACCTAGATGCATATACACCTCAGGCTTTGGTGCAGTACTGTGTTTGCGTACGTGATGCATATCTGCAAACCCTAATCAGGGATTTCATTTTTAATGTCGCAATGAGAGTGAAACTTAGGTTTATTTAACACTTTGACCGGCTCTTCGCAGTGATTCGTTGTAAATTAGTAGGGTTTTTATATTTTCCAAAGCCTCTAAACATTAACTGGAGCAATAGTGAAGGTAAAGAAATTGAAAGGCAGGCTAGAGACTAGAGCTATTTTTAGTTGCGTGGATGCACGACCATGTAGCATGGGTATGGGATTGCTCATTTGAGAGACAGTGTTTAGCAGAAAGGGCAATTATTGTTGTAAGCTGTTATGTTAATAACATGGTGTGTTGCAGCTGTCATTCTCCAAAGGGAGCTCCGACTTCAAGTGGATATTAATTATCTCTAGAGGAAGATGAGTATTGCAAGGCCAGTTAATTCCATTTTAGCCCTTCAAATGTGGGATGGAATGTAGAATAATTCATTTCCAGTTTCATGGCAGGGTGGCCTTTTGCGGGAAAGAACTAAGTCTGGCCAACGCACTACAGTCAAAAATATAATTAGAAAGTCAGAAGGAGTTCTCACAAGGAGCAGACACCGATTATACAGCATATATGTGGGAACTTTCTTTAAAGAGTCTTCTGGCATTCCACTGAGATGTGGTAACCCTTTTCTTTGTCAATCATGAGTCTTGCAACGAAAAAAAAATTAATTTTTTTAAGGAAAGAGCTACATAGATTCCTGATAAGCACCTAGAGTGAAGGTTACCAGTGGGAGATTGAAATGTGAAGTTCAGATGTAGTCAGATCAGCTGTAACCTTATTAAGTGAAGGGGCTAGGCTCAAGGAGCCAAGTGGCCTACACCTCCTATTTCCACAGAAAGAAATTTGCCAGACCTACTAGTGGAACTGTCTCTTCGCCACCTTGCCAATCCAGGAGCAAAAAGGGATGGACAATCAATGTAACATTGACAGAGATGCTGACCTCCCATGAAAACAAACTAAATACAATCTCAAGATCTGTGAAACTGAATACAAATATCACTAATGTTCTTTTGATCTATGAAGAATCAGTAGAACATTAGTTTTATTCAATAGTTTTGCTCCTTTTTATTAGTGTTGGCGCGTGGCCAAGTGGTTAAGGCGTCAGTCTAGTGATCTGAAGGTCGCTAGTTCGAGCTTCAGCTGAGGCAGCGTGTTGTGTCCTTGAGCAAGGCACTTAACCACACATTGCTCTGCGACGACACTGGTGCCAAGCTGTAAAGGTCCTAGTGCCCTTCCCTTGGACAACATCGGTGTCATGGAGAGGGGAGGCTTGCAGCATGGGCAACTGCTGGTCTTCCATACAACCTTGCCCAGGCCTGCGCCCTGGAAAACCTTCCAAGGCGCAAATTCATGGTCTCACAAGACTAACGAATGCCTATTTATTAAAGAGAATATATAGCAGCTTTCCAGTAAACTTCACAGCCACACTTTGCAATTAGAATCAGATTTATTATCTCTGACATATGTCTTAAAATTTATGGTTTTGTGACAGCAGTACAGCATAAGACTTAAAAATGACTATAAGTTACACAGAGTCTGGCCCTGTGGCTCAGAAGGGTAGGGAAAGGAAGAGGAAGGCAGTAGTGATAGGGGACTCTATAGTTAGGGGGTCAGACAGGCGATTCTGTAGACGCAGGAAAGAAACTTGGATGGTAGTTTGCCTCCCAGATGCCAGGGTCTAGGATGTTTCAGATCACGTCCAAGATATCCTGCCGTGGGAGGGAGAACAGCCAGACGTCGTGGTACATATTGGTACCAATGACATAGGCAGGAAAAGGGAAGAGGTCCTGAAAAAAAGAGTCCTGGGAGTTAGGAAGGAAGTTGAGAAGCAGGACGGCAAAGGGTTTACTGCCTGTGCCACGAGACAGTGAGAATAGGAATAGAATGAGGTGGAGGATAAAGGCGTGGCTGGGGATTGGAGCAGGGGGCAGGGATTCAGATTTCTGGATCATTGGGACCTCTTTTGGGGCAGGTGTGACCTGTACAAAAAGGACGGATTGCACTTGGAATCCCAGGAGGACCAATATCCTGGCGGGGAGGTTTGCTAAGGCTACTGGGGAGAGTTTAAAATAGAATTGTTGGGGGGTGGGAACCGAACTGAAGAGACTGGGGGAGAGGAGGTTGGCTCACAAATAGAGAAAGCTTGTAGGCAGTGTGTGAGGGAGGATAGTCTGGTGATAGAGAAGGGACACGCTCAGACCGACGTTTGAGATGTGTCTATTTTAACGCAAGGAGTGTTGTGAACAAAGCGGATGAGCTTAGAGTGTGGATCAATACTTGGAGATATGATGTGGTGGCCATTACAGAGACTTGGATGGCTCAGGCACAGGAATGGTTACTTCAAGTGCCGGGTTTTAGATGTTTCAGAAAGGACAGGGAGGGAGGCAAAAGAGGTTGCACTGTTGATCAGAGATAGTGTCACGGCTGCAGAAAAGGTGGATGCCATGGAGGGATTGTCTACGGAGTCTCTGTGGGTGGAGATTAGGAACAGGAAAGGGTCAATAACTTTACTGGGTGTTTTTTTTTATAGGCCGCCCAATATTAACAGGGATATCGAGGAGCAGATAGGGAAACGGATCCTGGAAAGGTGTAATAATAACAGAGTTGTCGTGATGGGAGATTTTAATTTCCTAAATATCGATTGGCATCTCCCTAGAGCAAGGGGTTTAGATGGGGTGGAGTTTGTTAGGTGTGTTCTGGAAGGTTTCTTGACACAATATGTAGATAAGCCTACAAGAGGAGAGGCTGTACTTGATCTGGTGTTGGGAAATGAACCTGGTCAGGTGTCAGATCTCTCATCTCTCAGTGGGAGAGCATTTTGGAGATGGTGGTCATAATTTTATCTCCTTTACAATAGCATTGGAGAGAGATAGGAACAGACAAGTTAGAAAAGCATTTAATTGGAGTAAGGGGAGTTATGTGGCTAACAGGCAGGAAATTGGAACCTTAAATTGGAAACAAGATGTTCTCAAGGAGAAGTACGGAAGAAATGTGGCAAATGTTCAGGGGATATTTGTGTGGAGTTCTGCATAGGTATGTTCTAATGAGACAGGGAAGTTATGGTAGGGTACAGGAACCGTGGTGTACAAAGGTTGTAATAATCTAGTCAAGAAGAAAAGAAAAGCTTACAAAAGGTTTAGAGAGCTAGGTAATGTTAGAGATATAGAAGATTATAAGGCTAATAGGAAGGAGCTTAAAAAGGGGCCATGAGAAGGCCTTGGCGGGCAGGATTAAAGAAAACCCCAAGGCATTCTACAAGTATGTGAAGAGCAAGAGGATAAGACGTGAAAGAATAGGACCTCTCAAGTGTGACAGTGGGAAAGTGTGTATGGAACTGGAGGAAATAGCAGAGGTACTTAATGAATACTTTACTACAGTATTCACTATGGAAAAGGATCTTGGTGATTGTAGTGCTGACTTGCAGCAGACTGGAAAGCTTGAGCAGGTAGATATTAAGAAAGCGGATGTGCTGGAGCTTTAGGAAAGCATCAAGTTGGATGTCACCGGGACTGGATGAGATGTACCCCAAGCTACTGTGGGAGGCAAGGGAGGAGATTGTTGAGCCTCTGGCGATGATCTTTGCATCATCAATGGGGATGGGAGAGGTTCCGGAGGATTGGAGGGTTGCGGATATTGTTCCTTTATTCAAGAAAGGGAGTAGAGATAGCCCAGGAAATTATAGACCAGTGAGTCTTACCTCAGTGGTTGGTAAGTTGATGGAGACGATCCTGAGAGGCAGGCTTTATGAACATTTGGAGAGGTATAATATGATTAGGCGTAGTCAGCATGGCTTTGTCAAGGGCAGGTTGTGCCTTACGAACCTGATTGAATTTTTTGAGGATGTGACTAAACACATTGATGAGGAAAGAGCAGTAGATGTAGTGTATATGGATTTCAGCAAGGCATTTGATAAGGTACCCCATGCCAGGCTAATTGAGAAAGTAAGGAGGTATGGGATCCATGGGGTCATTGCTTTGTGGATCCTGAACTGGCTTGCCCACAGAAAGCAAAGAGTGGTTGTAGACGGGTCATATTCTGCATGGAGTTCGATCACTAGTGGGGTGCCTCAGGGATCTGTTCTGGGACCCTTATTGTTCGTGATTTTTATAAATGACCTGGTTGAGGAAGTGGAGGGATGGGTTAGTAAGTTTTCTGATGACACAAAGGTTGGAGGTGTTGTGGATAGTGTGGAGGGCTGTTGGAGGTTACAGTGGGACATTGATAGGATGCAAAACTGGGCTGGGAAGTGGCAGATGGAGTTCAACCCAGATAAGTGTGAAGTAGTTCATTTTGGTAGGTCAAATATGATGGCAGAGTATAGTATTAATGGTAAGACTCTTGGCAGTGTGGAGGATCAGAGGGATCTCGGGGTCCGAGTCCATAGGACGCTCAAAGCAGCTGCACAGGTTGACTCTGTGGTTAAGAAGGTGTACAGTGTATTGGCCTTCATCAATCGTGGAATTGAATTTAGGAGCTGAGAGGTAATGTTGCAGCTATATAGGACCCTGGTCAGGCCCCACCTGGAGTACTGTGCTCAGTTCTGGTCACCTCACTACAGGAAAGATGTGGAAACCATAGAAAGGGTGCAGAGGAGATTTACAAGGATGTTGCCTGGATTGGGGAGCATGCCTTATGAGAATAGGTTGAGTGAACTCGGCCTTTTCTCCTTGGAGTGATGGAGGGTGAAAGGTGACCTGACAGAGGTGTATAAGATGATGAGGCATTGATCGTGTTGATAGTCAGAGGCTTTTTCCCAGGGCTGAAATGGTTAACACAAGAGGACACAAGTTTAAGGTGCTGGGGAGTAGGGACAGAGGAGATGTCAGGGGTAAGTTTTTTCACTCAGAGAGTGGTGAGTGTGTGGAATGGGCTGCCGGCAACGGTGGTGGAGGTGGATACAATAGGGTCTTTTAAGAGACTTTTGGATAGGTACATGGAGCTTAGAAAAATAGAGGGTTATAGGTAAGCCTAGTAATTTCTAAGGTAGGGACATGTTCGGCACAACTTTGTGGGCCGATGGGCCTGTATTGTGCTGTAGGTTTTCTATGTTTCTAATATAAATAGTGCAAAATTTGTACAATGAGATAGTAATTATGGGTTTTTGGATGGTTCCAAAATCTGCTGGTGGAAGGGAAGGAGCTGTAACTAGACCTGTGTGGGTGCTAGGCTCGTGTGCCTCCACCCCAGTGAATGTGAAGAGGTAATACCCCAGGATAGTGAGGGTTTTTAATGCCTTCTTGAAGAGCCAGTGGTGGGGAGGTTTATGCCCATGATGGAACTGGCTGTGTCTGCAACCCTCTGCTGCCTCTTCCAGTCTTGTGCATTGGAGATTCCATACTATGCTGTGATACAACCAGTCACGATGCACTCCAGCATACATCTGTAAACATTTGCTGGAGTCTTTTGTGACATATCAAATCTTCTCAAATTCGTAAGGAAATGGAGGAAATGATTGCATGGATGTGTTGGGCCCAGGATAAATCCTTTGAGATGTGGATATCCAGTGATATACTCATGGAATAGACTCTTTTCTTGGCTTCAGTTGGTGAATATTTGTCAGGACTCTCCTGATCCTTTTTGGAAGAGGGTAACCTGAGTATGCAAACTTGACTTTTAGTTTCAGATCTAGACAGTTGCATCTCAAGCAGTACCAGCTCATCAGTCCTGCACTGACGTGTTAGCTTCAGTTGTTGTGTTCTGTTCTCACAGCTTGAAACCACAATCTTCTGATTAGTGTCAGAGTGCTTCCCATCAAGGCAGGGAAAACACTGAAGAGAATGTTTCCCCAACATCAGATGTTTGAGCTTCAGGAAATAAATAGCTCTTGAAATAAAAGTCACATCCAGTGCCATGTGCTAGCAAGAGCAGGACTGTGTATCTATCTGTAGGTGGCCGGAGTGATGGTGTTAGGGAAGGGATTCTGACTCCTGGGATATTGGGACCACTGAGGAAGGTGAACAAACGGGTGGTCCTTGGGCTATGTTGGGGGAGATGGGCTGCTTCCTAGTCTGTTAAGAGGTTTTAAACTAGAATAGCAAGGGGGAGTTCTTACTAAGCTTGTTTTTACTAATTAACTTGGTCGGAAAAATACCTATATATATACTAGTCTGTAGCTAATTAATATACTAGTGCAACTTTTGTGATCTCAGCCAAAAGCGTTTCAATTTTCTGAAGCATGTATGTTACAATTTTTGGAAGCCTTATGTGATGTGAGAAGTCACAAGGGTGCCAGGCTGGAGTTTCAACCTGTTGAACAAATAGGTACATCAAGTTATCTTGGTGCTGTTGGAGACGTAGTTCCAGGGCGACTGACAATGGGAACTCAACGTCCTGGAGTATTCAGTATTTGAGAAGGAAAATGAACAAAGAAAAAGAGATGAGATGGTGTTTGTAAAAGAGGAGATGAATGTGACGGTGAAGGCAGACATTAGCTCAGAAGATCGGTATCAGGAATTTATGTAGGTGGAGCTTAGAAACACCATTGGGCTAAAACCTGCAGTCTCCCCTAATGATAGTTTTAATGCTGTTTGGGGAATCAAGAACATGGAACCTTCCTCCCCTAGAATTGCTCTGGTGTAGGAAACAAATTTAGCATTAATTATTGAACTTACTTGTATCTGTGCTGCCTGTTTAAAAATTGTGAGGCAGCTGATTTTTGAATTCTCTTCCACTCTGAACGATAGTTGTCATACTCTCTCTGCAGTCTTCTCTCCCTAATCGGGTTCAGATTCGTATACCTATCGAAGTGTAGAATGAAATGTGTCAACACAACCCACTTCTGACAGCGTTCCTTCGGGGCACTACAGTAGCGTAGCAGTTAGCACAATGGCATCAGAATTTGCAGTTCAATTCCGGCATCTTCTGTAAGAAAGTTTGTATGGCATTCCCCTGTGTGCATGGGTTTCCTCTGGGTGCTCTGCTTTCCACCCACTGTCCAAAGATGTTGCAGTTAGTTGGTTAATTGGTCATTGTAAATTGTCTTCTGGGGAGGCTAGGGTTAAGTCGGTGGGTTGCTGGGCAGCACGGCTTGATGGGCCAGAAGGGCCCGTTCTGCACTGTACCTTGAAATAAAAAAAATAGATAAGCCGAAGGATGTGTGGGGGGCAGCCCATCTCCCCTCTCTCCCACCTCCTAATACTTCCACCTCTCCCTACTCAGCAATGTCTCTCCCTTCCTTTTCAAAAGAATCTTTTTTTTTCCTACCTTGTGGGATAATGGATTACACTTGCTACTTCTCGTCTGTAGACCAGAATTTATACCACCAAGGACACCATGTCCCAGATATAAAATAAACAATCTCAGGTTGGCAGGGCCGTAAAAAAGCAAGGCATTAGAAGTGTTTTTTTTAAAAAAGGTCACTTGTATTTTTGTCATAGAAGAAAATGTCTTTAAATAGAAGCTATACTTACTGGGTTGGCTGCTTCTGTTAATGTTCCAGTCAAGACTGATGACTCCAAATAACTGTTGCAGGCATAAATCCACTACTGTGTGTTAATACCTGTTTAAAGATGTAAAATAAAATCCTGCTCCACAAACAAATAATGCTGTCAATAAAATGGCCTATAGTGCCTTGAGGACCGTTTAATGGCAAAGTGTAAGTTTTGCCTATTTTGTTGTATATTTTAAGGTCACGGAGGTTAACCTGAACAACATGCTCTGTCCTGCGATATCCGACCCCTTCTACAGCTCCTGGTATCGGATCTGGGCATCGGGACATCAAACGGTGATGACAGTGACGCACGGAAAACTGGTCACTCTCCTGTTCTACATCGCTGCTCCTGCTCGCAAGTATCTGGTGGATGTGGTCAAGCTGCCAATCAAGAAATTTGTTTGAATCAGTGCAGCAAATGCTCTCCAGAAATGTGCATCTCTTAGGCAAATGTTAGAAACTGGAAAAGAGAAGATTCTAAAAGGGGGATTTTTAAAAAATATTTTGTTGACTGCAGTCAATGACTCAGGAGCTTTAAGGGAGCTTTATCTGAAATAGTTTTATACTTTTGTAATGCATAATGAAAGTGGCTGTGCACAGAGATTTAAAATTTCAGATTAAATGAGCAAGTTCAAAAAGGGAAGTTGTCATTCAAAACAAGTTTCAGAGACAGACAGAGGGAAAATACTGGGCCAGATACTTTGCTCTTTTCCCATTGCCATTCATTACCTCAGTCGCGAGTGTTGTATCTAGAACATCCCCACCCAAATATCTTTGCTTGTACATTTGAAAAAGATGGATCACGTACTTGTGTCTGACTCGTAAACAACATTGATGAAAAATTGATTCTGTTTATTTGTATTAACTTTTTATCCATGCAGTTAAATGAATGAAGCTTGTTTACTCAAATAGAACTGAGAATACTGCAAGATCACAGAGTCCAAATGTGGAAGGTGGTGGCATTTGCAATCAACTTGCATGAACTCTCCTAATTCTTCCATCACTGATTAATTTTGTTTCCAACTGATGTGATGTATTGATCATATTCCTGCATCGACAACCTGCTTCCTGGCCTTAAAGGATGTGTGATGACTGTTACTGTAAGGAATTAGTTTGTTCCGCTCTGCTTGCCATCCCAGGAGATGTCCCAACAAAAAAAAAAGACTTGGCCGGGAGCATGTGCAAGCTGAGTACATGCTGCCCATTTGAAAACCTAATGCACTGTCTCTCAGCCCCCAGTTTTACTTGCCTGTTGCTGAATTTACATAAATACTTATATTGTGAGGAAAGACGATGGCTCTGCCTCGCATTGCCACATGCTGTTACCCAGATGATCCTTTGGAGAGAAATGCGTTAAGATGGGTTGTGCTATTTTACATGTATGAAAACAATGTTTTAGATGCATTTGCTGCATTTAATTCCTCCTAAAAAATTGAAATTTCATCCATTTTTGTTTAATAATGATGGTCACTTGTGCTTTGATGTGTTGCTTAAGTTATCAAAAATTTGATGTACCGGTTAAAATAGTTTATACGTGGTCAGACAAGTAAACCTTGGTCTGCAGCTCAGCAAGCATATTCCAAAATCATGTTGATTTCCCACTGCATTAACAGGAAAACATCTTTCAAATTTAAAATAGCTGTCATATGTAATCTAAAGGTTCTTAATGTTTTATTGATACAGTGAAATGTCATTTAGATCTTGTTTTATATTTTTATGGTACATGCAATGAGAAGACTGAAAGAAATGAGGCTGAGTTATAATCAGTGTTTGACTCATTTCTTATTCATCTGACTGGCTATCTGCTGCAAATAGTATCAGTCTCCATTGCAAGGAAGGCATCTGTGCAAATTTCTAAGGGGTTTTATTTTGTATTCCTGAAAAATCCCATTTCTAGAATTTTGCTGATGCTCAAATTGAATAAGCACAATGGTTTTTTTTAAAAAAGAAGCCTCATTTTCAATGTGGGGAAATATCTTGCAGTGATAATTTATTTCAGTGATGTGGATAACTTGAAGAAGCATAAGTACAAGCTAACCAGCATCTTATTCCCCTCCATTTCACCTGTACAACATAATTCCTCATGAAAGCAATTTATAATTTCTTACTATAATCAAAAGTTAACATGACTTATTTCAATACACAGGAAAAAAAAAGTTTGAGTTGGAATCCTTTTGGTGGGAAGTACATTGATATTTTTAAATTGTGCTTATTATTAAATTCTCCCTTACTGATTTGTTTCTTTTACTTATGTCGCAGCTTTTTTTGTGATTGGGCTTGTAAATTGTATTGAAATTGCCACTAAATCACTGTGTTGCTATTCCCTCCTTTTCCCACTACGTGATTCTGGCAGTCTATCACAAGAATGTTTCGATAGTTAGTTAATGCTGCTTCTCTAGAAATGCAGCGGAAAGCATTTTGGAATCTGAGGCGGTGCCTTTCCTCTTCTCCAGGTGGGATTTCAGCTCACCGGAATTAGCAAAAAAGCAACTTTCCCAAAACGAGTTGTGTTAGGCCCACTCCATGATTCAGGGACTTTAATCTTCTGACACTGGTTTGTTGATGGTCAACTGTCTTCAAAAGACAGTGGTTTAGTGGGTGAAGGCTTCATTCGCTTTTCATGTTTTCTGCACATAAAGCTATTCTGCATCTGATACATAGTTGGTGCTATTTCCACCCTGTTAACAATGACACAATGCAACTGGCAGCCTCAACCCCAGAAGAGGAAATTCTAGAGGTGATTCATCACTGTTCAATGTGCTATATGTACTGTAAAGATGAGCACACAGATTAGGCCAAGATGCCCTCTTCAGTTAAAGTGGCTTCCTCACCCTCAGAGGGCTGTTAGTTCTTGAAGTAAAAATGCTTGTTAATTATAAAGTGGTCCTTCAGAAGGGAAGGATGGTGGGTGGGGGGGGGGAAATAAGCCATTAAGTTTCAACATTGCCATGTAATTTTCCTACAATGAGAAAATATTAAGTATAAGTGGAATCAGCCTTAGGTTCCTTGAGCCTTTGCCATCATTCTATGAAATTATGGCAAGCCCACCTCCTCAAGTTCACTTCCCAGCCTGGTCACCATATTGGTTATGATGTCCTTGATGTAGAAAATTATTTTGAATATCAGCTCAGTGACTAAACATGGTTAACCCTCTAGAATCACAAAAATTAATAACTCTCTGTGTTTGGAAATTTTTACCTCTCCTCAATTCCAAATGGCCTAATCTGAGATTGTCTCCTAAATAGCAAAGCCTGAGACTGTCTCCTAAATATGCAATTCCGCAGATTGAGTTTTGTCCCTTTGTTTCCCTCAGAGTCATTGACATCGCCTGTAAACTCCTTATTCACATCACTCCTCATACAACAATCCCTATCTCAGGAAAATGGGATTTAAATATCAGAAATATACACTCTAGAACCTGTGCTCTACTAACTGTATTTTTTAAATAGTTAACCCGGATTCAGGATTTTTAAGAAAAAAAATTGTATCAATGTAATACTATTTGAAACTGTTAATTGCAAACTAAGGCATTAGTTGGAAATTGAGTTTTGAGAAGTCAAACACCATGTGTGAATTTTGCAATGCCTAAATGACTGGTAGAGAATGGATGACATTTTACATTTCAATGGATTTGTGCCTTTGGGGTACATTTTATAAAATGGCTTCTTCTACACTCCTTTTTTTATAGCCCCACGGGGAAGTTCAAACTGAAGATGTTCCAAATCCACAGTGAGATCTCTCTGTAATATTAAAGGCACAACAGAAGCTGGAAACTTGCGCAAAATAAGGATGCCTGTGTTGAGATGATATTTCGGGGGTTGGGGTGAGAAAGAGGACTTAACCCTAGAAGCTGTAAAAAAAAAACCTAAGCTTTGCTTCCCCCGCCCCCCCCCCATATTTTGATAAGATACTTTTCAAAGTTGCTGAATAGCTTCAAGATTATGTGGCCTTCTTAAATATATCTGCAAACCTTTTAGAAGTACTGATATGCCAACTCAGGGAGACAAGGAACTGCTTGGAATCATCTAGTCAGTAAAACTGAAAACTAGATGAATGTCTTAGAGGTATTTATTTCCAGGACTTTCCCTTTTACTGCTTTTAGCTAGGGAATATCAAGGGCCAGAAAAAAAATGTGTGATGATGACAATGCTACATTTTGATATTTCAAACAGATGTTTTCAGTTGTCTTGTTATTCTGAAATTTCACTGGCATCCAATACTTGTGGCTTTGGTCAGGTGTGTACCTCAACTAGAATGTTTTTTAATGAAAATTTTAAAATAGAATATTGATACTTACAGACTTATAGGGAAAAAGGAAGTTTGTAGCTACTTTTGGAGAATGTCGCATATTGTAAGTGAGATTTACCACTTGTGTAGTTTTTAAATAAAGGAAATCACTTCAAGCTGCTGCTTTTACAATTATGTCTGCATAGTGAAATTTATGTTATTATTGGAAGCATCTTATCACAAGCCACATATTTCTAAACATAATTTGCTTTCTATGTTTATAGAAAATTGGTTATTAAAAGTTTTGCATTTTCATAACTGCCTTGTTAGTTGTGCCATCAATCTCAAGCCATAAATCAGTGTTTTAATAACATATTACAGATTGTAGTATTTTTAACATCATTTGGTATTATACAGAATCTACAATTTTGTCTGCAAACTTATACACATCATGGGGAAGATGATCTAACATTTGGCATTTCTACTACCTCTGTACAGCATGTTTTTTGAAATACACTATTCCAATCTTGCAATTGATTCCACTAAGGAAAATGTGTACTTGGTACAGGAAAATTGAGGATTGTTTTTAGTTAACTTCTAGAGAAGATCAAGAACTTACTCTGATCAAAAATATTTTAATTTACAAGTGTTGCATGTTATTCTAATTAATTATTTCCATCCATTGTGGTTCCCCATTTTTCAATTTGATGTCTTCCTGCAACATACGTAACACCAATGTGGCACTAATCAAGTCACAGCCTGTAGGGTTGGTGCCTCAGCAGCTGAGGGTGTGGCTGTCGGAGAAAATTAGGGTTGCTCTGAAGCCACAACTAGAGGAGTGAAGAAATCCTGAGGAATTTGCAGCTGGTTAGAAAAATAGGGAGGGCAAGGCTACAGAGGGATTTTGCAATCACAATGAGAAATTTTGAGATGCTTGTTTTGGTGTTAGGCAGCTCAACATAATTTGGACCTCAGACAGGTTATGGATTCAGTTTTCGGATGTTCACGGTAGTACAGCGTAACGTGATTACAGTGACAGCGATCCAGCTTTAGTTCTGCCACTTTCTGTAAGGACTTCGTACATTCTCCCCGTTACCCAATGGGTTTCCTCCCACATTCCAAAGACATGCAGGCCAGTAGGTTAAGTGAGGACAAGGGTGTAACTGGGCAGCACAGGCTGGTTGGGCCGCAAGGGCCTGTTAGTGTGCTGTATCTCTAAATAAAAGTTATGGAGGATGAAGGGTGTGAAGCTAGATAGCTGGGCAAGAGCTAGTTGAGTTTATAAGTTTAAGGGCATAAAAGGGTGGTGGTTTTGACGAACTGAAGCAGAAGAGATCCAGAGTTGCCTTCAGATCAAAGCAGGACATTGTTTACAGCAGCTTGGTTATCCTTACTGAGACAAGCAATTTTACACAGTTAAGTGACAATAGAGATGGTGTGAAGTTGGAAATGGCTCAGGGTGAAGGTAGAGGTTCAGATTTGTTTTATTTATCACATGTCCATTGAAACATGCCACAAAGTGCACCATTTTGCATGAACAACCAACACAACCCAAGGTTGTGCCAGGGGCAACACACAAGTGTTACCATGTATTCTGGTGCCAACATGGCATGTCCACGACGCTCGGCAGAACAACACAGAAGACAACAGCCAACAAAACAAGCCCCTTTCCTCTCTCCCTCCCTCCGTCCCACCCACCACCCACATACATACAATCCTCCAACCCTCAGGACAGGAAGTCTCTGGCCTCCAGCCTCCAGGTGGGATGCAAGGTTGGGAAAGAGTTTTCCACCCCTTTCCTTGGCCACTCTCAGAGAGTCATAAAGTAGAGAATAGAGTTTGTAATGGGAAATGAAAACAATGCCTTCAGTCTTCCCACATTTAATTAGACTACAATTTTACTTATCCAGTACTGGACAGGGAGGTGACTAAGCTGCAAGCAGGAGATTGCGAGCTGCGGTGTAAAGAGTTTGGCTGCACGAGTGTACACATGACCTGATCTTGTGTTCGTAGTTTCCGTTGCCTGACTGAAAAATTAAAGCAGCTTCCAACTGTGTGTGAGAGGAGAGGACAGTCACTGCGAAACGTGATCACTCTTACCCAACCAGTCACAGATGGAGCATCTCCCTCCCATCTCAGAGCGTGTTGGAGGGTGATGTGGTATTAGCAGAAACCCAACCTGCCAGTTTTAGCCTTGAAACGTAGCGTCGAGATCAGGTATGCTCAAGAGAAAAGCTGGGGATGGTGGGAAGAGCAAAGTGAGGTCATGGAGAAGGGCGCCAGGGGCAGAGCTGATAGGAAACTAGCAACACCATCCACATGCCAGCAGGAGGTTGGTGGGCACAAGACAGGAGCAGGTGGTGAATCATGCTTTAAATTTAGTACAGATCAAAGGGAAATGAGAAAAGCATATTTCTGAGGAAATCGGAATAATATCCATTAGAGAAAGCGATTCAGCAGAAATGGCCAAACATGTAATTTGCGGAGCCCCTCACACTTGAAGCAAAGGTAAAGTAGGTGTGAATGTGCAGGGAAAGGCCTGTGAAGAGAAACTGGAAGCAATCTTTACATTTAAGTTCGAAGAAATGAGGAACACAAATTCTTTATGACACAATCAAACCTGGCACAACTGAGGATGTATGGTGTTGGTAGCCAGAGTCCCTTGGAGAGTGGCGAACAGGGAGTGTAATCCTTGGAGTAGGGCAGGAGAGGGAGATTTGTAATTGGGGATGGATGCCGAGGACATGAATAAGCAGACCATTTAACTGGTGAAATGATATACTGATGCAACATGCATACCTGTTAGAAACTGAAAAATTGCCAGTATCAGGGATTGGTCTGGTGTGGGTTACTGCTGACTCATAATCACTGTACTGCTCATAATTACTGCCAGAACCTTGCAGCTCAGCTCTTACAGTGGATCTGACAACTTCATTGCTAAAAGATTGCAAAGATTTAATCACAGTTCTAACAATTTTCCTTCCTTCCTTTTGGACTGAATAGTTAACTCTGTGACTTCAGTAACCTGCCTTTCTCTCTGTCAGAAATAGCCACTTCTGCTGCCAAGTCATCCATATGTGAAATTGGCTCAGTTTTTGCTCTCCATATGCACAGCCTGACTTGCTGGGCAGATCTTGTATGTTGCAATTTTTTTTTCATTCCATTTGTCTGTTATTAGTCTCTAATTACTGCCACTAATCCACTGACCACAGCTTATTGCCATAGCAATCCTTGCCTCACCTTACTTTTTCTTATTTACTTTCCTTCACCCCAACCCTCACAAAGAATTCAAATTCCATTCTTTTGCTTCCTATTTCCACCTTGCTGTTACTTTCAAAGTTGATTTCCTACTATTCCCTTCCTTTTCTAGATTACCTCCATTTTCAGGGACAAGTTACAGACTTGCACAATGGCTTGTGTCAGAACTCTATTCCATTCCTCCAGCTATATCTTTTTCATTCATTTGTTCCAGTAGATTTTCCTCAAGGGTGCTTGAGGTTTTCTTTCTTCCTGAACAGTGGCTCGCATGTCCCCAACCAAGTTGACATAAACCTCGTCTGTTTCCTGCACCATGTCTCACCTCCTCCCGGACAGAGCAAGGATTGAAGGCCCTTACCTTCCACCCACTAGCCTCTGCATTCAACTGTTTCCACCATCTTCAGCAAGGTTCTCTCACTTGCCACCTCTTACCCTCCCTGCATGTTAAAGGGATCATTCTTTTTGTTTCGTTGGTGGTCACCGTTGTTTGTGCCTCCATGGTAGGCCAGTTGGCTTTGCTCCGAATTAACAGCGTGCGTACATCCACGTCTGCATATTCATCATTCAGATCCACAATATATGCCATGTGTCCTGATTAAAACAGCCCATTTTGCTCCTGCGGCTTCATTTTAAACAGAAAATGGCATATGTTGTGCCCTAAGCAAGTCGCGAAATTAGTTTCGCTTTCTGGGTCCCCACAAATCAAGTGCCTTTGTATTGGCACATTCCCATGGAACCAGAGGACATACAACACCTATCCTTTTGCCTCTTCTCTTTCCATCTTCCAGGAATCCAAATGGTCAACTGAAGCAGCAATTCATGTGTACTTTCAGTACCCTGCACTGCTGTCAGTCTTCAAAATGTGGTCTCATCCACACTGGAGAAACCAAATGCTGATCGGGTTAACAAGTTGCTAATCAAATAAGGTTTATTCCAAACTTGAGGAACAACATCTCGTCCTCCATTTCAAATGCTTTGCCACTTGTCAGACTTTATTTTCAATTCTATGATAACCTTGGAAACTTATGGTAACCTGCATACGAACTGGCCGTTTTCTCCAAATCGTCCGGCTGTGGTATTGGCACAGGCTTTCCATTCTCCATTAGCCCAACCCGACCTGCTGGGCATGTCCTGTACCCTCACATTCCACAACGGTTAGCACTCCTTTGTATTATTACAATAACTACAAAAATTAATCAATTGACCATTACTGTCAGCATGGCAACACTGGTCTCAGCCCATTACATTTCCTCCCCTCCAACCAAACTAAAACTTGGGAACAAAGAATGCAGATACTGGATACTGGAGCAAAATATAAACTGCTGGAGGAATTCAGTGGGTCAGGCAGCATCTGTGGGTGGGTGGTGGGGGGGGTGGGAATGTGGACAGTCAATGTTTCAGGTCGAGACCTTTCATCTGAACTGAAAGATTGCCAGCATACTTGATAAAGGAGAGGGGCAGAGCAAGAGCTAGCAAGTGATAGGTGGATCCAGGGGCACTGTGGCAATTGGCAGGTGCTCGTACTTGGTTCTGATGAACTGGAATGTCAGCTCTTGTTTCTCTTTCCACTGTTACTATCCGATCTGGTTAATTTTCCCAGCACTTACTTTCAATCTCACCTGTTCCTTCCAATTTCCATCCCATTCACCCCCCATGTGATCATTTATTTCCTTCTGGTTGCATCTCTAGATATATAACTAAACTTCTCGCCACCCTTTCACTGTGTGACTGTTGGTCTCCGTTCTATCACAGGTCAGTTTTCTTTATCTTTATTTCGAGATACAGCCTAGTATAAGCCCTTTGAGTAGCTCTGCCCAGCAACCACAGACAACCTCCGATTTGACCCTAATGTAATCATGGCACAATTTACAGTGACCAATTCACCTACTAACCGGGACGTCTTTGGACTGTGGGAGGAAACTGGAGCGCCCGGAGAAAACCCACACATTCCATGGGAGGACGTACAGACTCCTTAGAGAAGATGCTGGGTTTGAACTCCAAACTCCGACGCCCCAAGCTGTGAGAGGTAGGTACTCCCTTTGTTTTCCCACCCCACCCCCTCCACCCACCAACTTCAATTGTATAATTTCTAACCAAAACATTAACTTTTCCTCTTCATGGGTCTTGTCTGATGTGTGCTTTAGTTTCCTTTTTGGACAGACAATTAGTACAAAGGGCTAACACAGAACAGTACAGGCCCTTTGGCAAATGGTGTTCTGCCAACTATCATAAACCTTCTCCACAATCAATCTAACCCTTCCCTCCTACACAACCCAGAACACTCCCTTTTTCTTACATCCATCTGTCTATTTGAGTCTTGTAAATGTCCCTATTGAATCAGCCTCTACATCCACCCCCAGCAGTGTGTTCCAAGCATTCACTGCAGGTTATAGTCAAAAAAAATTCCTCAGCTAACATATTTCCTCCACTCACCTTAAACGGATGTCCTCTGGTATTAGTCATTAATAAGGGCATCCGTTAGTCTTGCGAGACCATGGATCTGCGCTGGAAAGTCTTCACTCTCCAGGGCGCAGGCCTGGGCAAGGTTGTATGGAAGACCAGCAGTTGCCTGTGCTGCAAGTCTCCCCTCTCCACGACACCAATGTTGTCCAAGGGAAGGGCATTAGGACCCATACAGCTTGGCACCAGTGTCGTCGCAGAGCACTGTGTGATTAAGTTCCTCGCTCAAGGACACAACACGTTGCCTCAGCTGGGGTTCAAACTTACAACCTTCAGATCGCTAGTCGAATGCCTTAACCACTTGGCCACGTGCCCACAGGTATTAGCCATTATCACCCTAGGAAAAAGTTAATGGTTGTCCGTGATATCTCTGCCTCTTATAATTGTATGCAGCTCTGTCATATCACCTCCGATCCGCCATCTCCCCAAAGAGAAAAACCCTAGCTTGCTCAACCTATTCTCTCAAGACATTCCACGTGCCTCAGTTCCAGAGGAGACGTTGGACTCCCTAGCCGGTGAGTGCACAAATAGCGAGCGGGGCAGTCAGAGTACTGTGTGCATCACAGTTCCCAAGGAGACATTGGATTGTGTATAATCAGGCACTTGACAAGGGCCAACAAAAAGAAGTCTGGTTTAAGCAGAGCAGCCCAGTGTTAGACTTTGGCTCATAGAAGCCCAGAAGAGGCAAAGGCTGTAGGTAGATTTTTTTTTCATTTAATTTCTTTCTCGCTCTCTTGTTGCACTGTTAGAGCAGTGGAGATGCCATGCAAAGTAGTGGAATATTCCCCTCGCAGGATGTGGGAAGGCAGGGAGACCTCCACCATCCCTGACAATTTCACATGCAGGGGATGCATCCAGCTGCAGCTCCTTTCAGACCATGTTATGGAATTGGAGCTGGAACTGGATGAACTCCGGATCATTTGGGAGTTGGAGGTTAATCGACAGGACATACAGGGAGGTAGTTACACCCTAGGTGCAGGACACAGTAACTGGGTGATGATGGTGGGGCGGGGGGGGGTGGGGAGGGGATAGGCAGCCAGTGCAGAGTACCACTGTGGCTGTTTCCTCAAGCCACAATAGGCAGGTTTCTGGCACTGAGTCCAGCCCTCTGTGGCGGTGGGGGGGAAGGGAAGAAGAGGAATGCAGTAGTGATAAAGGATTCAGTGGAGTCCATATTTAGAGGAGCAGACAGCAGATTCTATGGCCATGAAAGAGACACCCGGATGGTATGATCCCTCCCAGGTACAGTACCAGGGTTGGGGATGTCACTGATCGGGTCCACAGCATTCTAACGAGTGAGCAGCCCGAAGTCATGGTGCATAATGGTACCAATGATACATGTAGGAAAAGGGAGGAGGTTCTGAAGAGAGAGTATTAGGTAGAAAGCTGAAAAGTAGGATCTCCTAGGTAGTCATCTCTGGATCGCTGCCTGTACCATGTGCCAGTGGGGGTAAGGATAGGATGATTTGGCAGATGAGCACATGCCTGAGGAATTGGTGCAAGGTGCAGGGCTTCAGATTTCTGGATCATTGGGATTTCTTCTGGGCAAAGCATGACCTGTACAAACAGGATGGGTTACACCTGAATCCGCGGAGGACCAATATCCTCGCGGGTAGGTTTGCTAGAGCTGTCGGGGAGGGTTTCTACTAACTGGGTAGGAGGTTGGGAAACAAAGTGATGGGACTGAGGATGGGGAAGCTGGTGTACAAGTAGATGCAGCACATGAGGAAGGACGGACAGATGATAGGGCAAAATTGCAGTCAGTGAGATGAGCTGAAGTGTAACATGGGAGCAAAATCAAAAAGGGGGATGAATACAGGACTGAAGATGTTATATTTAAATACATGTAGTATACAGAATTAGGTGTTCTTGTAGTGCATTTAGAGATTGGCATGTGTGACATAGTGGGAATCATTGAATCATGTCTGAAAGAAAATCACAGTTGGGAGCTTAATATCCAAGAATACACATTGTATTGAACGGACAGGCAGGTAGGCAGAGGGAAGGGAACGGCTCTGTTGCTTAAGAATTGAAATTAAACCCTTAGAAAGAGGTAACATAGGACCAGAAGGTGTAGAATGCTTGTGGATAGAATTATAAAAACTGCAAGGGTAAAAAGACCCTGATGGGAGTCATATACGAGCTTCAAAACAGTAGGTAGGAGGTGGAGAACAAATGAGATAGAAAAGGCATGTAAAAAGGCCAAATTACGGAAGTCATAGGGGATTTCAATATTCAGTTTGATGCTGAATCCCAAGAGTTAGAATTTGTAGAATATCTATGAGGTGACTTTAGAGGAAAAGCAATTCTGGATTGGGTGTTAATGTAATGAACCAGATTTGATTAGGTTAAGGACACTTTGGGAGGCAGTGATCAAAATATGATACAATTCCCCCTGCAGTTTGAGAGGGAGAAGCTAAAGTCAGATGTATCCATATTACAGAGGAATAAAGGGAATTACAAAGAGGAGCTGGCCAAATTTGATTTGGAAAGGGACACTAGCAGAGCCACTTCACCGAGGAGGCTCTAGTTTCTGGAAATAGTTCACAAGTTGCAGGACAGGTATGTCCCACAGAAGTTGTTGTTCTCAAATGGCTAGGTTAGGCAACCGTAGCTGACAAGGGAAGTTAGGGACTGCATAAAAGCCAAGGAAAGCGCATGTAAGGTAGCAAAAATGAGTGGCAAGTTAGATGATTGTAAAGCTTTTAAAATCCAGCAAAAGGCAACTAAAAAAAGCTATACAAAGGGAAAAGATGAAATATGAGGGCAAACTAGCCAATAATATAAAGTGAGATACTAGAAGTTTTTTCAGGTATATAAAGAATGAAAGGGAGGTGAGAGTTGATATTGGATCACTGAAAAATGCTGCTGGTGAGATAGTAATGGGGGACAAAGGAATGGCTGGTGAGCTTAATAAGTAACACACAAAATACTGGAGGAACTCAGCAGGCCAGCCAGCATCTACAGAAAAAATTACAGTCAACATTTTGGGCTGAAACCCTTCAGCAGGACTGGAGAAAAAAAAGCTATGGAGTAGATTTAAAAAGTGGGGGCATGGGGAGAGATAACCACTAGGTGATAAGTGAATCCTGGAGGGGGTGGGATGAAGTAAAGAGCTGGGAAGTTGATTAGTGAGATGCGGTGAGAGAGGAAAAAGATGCTGCCTGGCCTGCTGAGTTCCTCCAGCATTTTGTGTGTGTTGCCCAGATTGCCAGCATCTGCAGATTTTCTCTTGTTTGAACTTAATAAGTACTTTGTTTCAGTCTTCACTGTAGAAGAGACTAGCTGTATGCCAGAGGTCTCTAAGTGTCAGAGAGCAGGAGTGAGTGCCATTGCTATTACAAACTGAAATTGCCAGACAAACTGAAATGCCTTAAGGTGGATAAGTCACCTGGACCAGATGGACTACGTCGCAGAGTCCTGAGAGAGGTTGCTGAAGAGATAATGGTTGCATTGGTCATGATCTTTCAAGAGTCACTTGATACTGGCATGGTTCTAGAGAAATGGAAAATTGCAAATGTCACTCCACTCTTTAAGAAGGGAGGAAGACAAAAGAGGGGAAATTATAGGCCAGTTAGCTCAACCTCAGTGGTTGGGAAAGTGTTGGACTCCATTATTAAGGGCAAGGTTTTGGGGGTACTTGGAAACCTATGATAGGTTAGCATGGTTTCTGTAAAGGGAAATCTTGCCTGACAAATCTGTTAGAATTCTTCGGGGAAGTAACAAGCAGAGTGGACAAAGGAAAGGCAGTGGATCTCATTTACTAAGATTTTCATAAGGCATTTGATAAAGTGCCTCACAGGAGGCTGCTTAAAAAGATAACATCCTACAGTGTTACAGGAAATATACTGGTATGGACTGAAGAATAGCTGACAGGCAGGAGGCAGCGAGTGGGAATAAAAGGAGCCTTTTCTGGTTGGCTGCTGTTGACTAGTGGTGTTCCTCAGGGGTCAGTATTGGGACCACTACTTTTCACATTGTTTGTCAATGATTTAGATAGTGGAATTGATGGCCTTGTGGCAAAGTTTGTGGATGATACGAAGATAGGTGGAGGGGTAGGTAGTGCTGAGGAAGCAATGTGATTGCAGCAGGAATTAGATAAACTGGAAGAATGGGCAATAAAGTGGTAGATGGAATACAGTGTTGGGAAATGTATGGTAATGCATTTTGGTGAAAGGAACAATAGTGTGGACTATTATCTAAATGGGGAGAAAATTCAAACCTCAGAGGTGTGAAGGGACTTAGGAGTTGTCATGCAAGACTCCCAGGTTAATTCACAGGTTGAGTCTGTGGTAAAGAAGGCAAATGCAATGTTGGCATTTATTTCAAAGGGAATAGAAGATAAAAGCAAGGAAATAATGTTTAGCATTTATAAGACACTAGTCAGGCTATACCTAGAGTATTGTCAACGGTTTTGGGCCCCATATCTCAGAAAGGATGTGTTGTCATTGGACAGACTCCAGAAGAGGTTCACGAGGATGATTCTGGGAATGAAGGGGTTAACATATGAGGAGCATTTGACAATTTTGGGTCTGTACTTTCCGGAACTTAGAAGAATGCCTAGGAATCTCATTGAAACCTACCGAATGTTTAAAGGACTAGATAGGGTGGATGTGGAGAGGATGTTCCCTCTGGTAGGAGTATCCAGAACAAGACAGCACAGCCTCAAAATTGAGGGGCGACCTTTTAGAACAGACAGAGTAATTTTTTTTTATCCAGAGAGTGGTGAATCTGTGGAATGCTCTGCCACAGACCGCAATGGAGGCCAAGTCCGCGAATGTATTTAACGCAGAAGTTGATAGATTTCTGATTGGTCCGGACATCAAGGGACATGGTGAGAGGGCAGGTGTATGGGGTTGAATGGGATCTGGGATCAGCCATGATGGAATGCTGGTGTGGACTTGATGGGCCATCTGGCCTAATTCTGCTCCTACATCTTATGGTTTATACAGGATGGCAGAATATAGCATTAATGGTAAGACTATTGGCAGTGTGGAGGATCAGAGCGACCTTGGGGTCCGAGTCCATAGGACACTCAAAGCTGCTGCGCAAGTTGACTCTGTGGTTTAGAAAGCATACAGTACATTGGCCTTCATCAATTGTGGGACTGAGTTTAGGAGCTGAGAGGTGATGCAGCTTTATAGGACCCTGGTCAGACCCCACTCAGAGTACTGTGCTCAGTTCTGGTTGCCTCACTACAGGAAGGATGTGGAAAGCATAGAAAGGGTGCAGAGGAGATTTACAAGGATGTTGCCTGGATTGGGGAGCATGCCTTATGAGAATAGGTTGAGTGAACTCTGCCTTTTCTCACTGGAGCAACGAAGGATGAGAGGTGACCTGATAGAGGTGTATAAGATGATGAGAGGCATTGATCATGTGGATAGTCAGAGGCTTTTTCCCAGGGCTGAAATGGCTAGCACGAGAGGGCACCGTTTTAAGGTGCTTGGAAGTAGGTACAGAGGAGATGTCAGGGGTAAGTTTTTTATGTTGAGAGTGGTGAGTGCGTGGAATGGGCTGCCGGCAACGGTCTTTGAGGCAGATACAATAGGGTCTTTTAAGAGACTCCTGGGCAGGTACCTGGAGCTTAGAAAAATAGAGGGCTATGAGTAACCCTAGGTAATTTCTAAGGCAAGGACATATTCGGTGCAGCTTTGTGGGCCGAAGGGCCTGTATTGTGCTGTAGGTTTTCTATGTTTCTATCCATAATTTAATTTTTAAAATATTATATATACAGTGCAGAATAGGCCCTTCTGGCCCTTCAAGCTACACTGCCCAGCAATTCCCGAGTTAACCCTAGCCTAATCACAGGACAATTTACAATTACCAATTAACCTAATAACTGGTATGTCTTCGGATTGTGGGAGGAAATTGGATCACCTGGAGAAAACACACATAATTCAGCTAATTAGGGAAAGTGAGGAGGTGATTGATAATACCTATAGAGAGATAGTGGACAGTCCCCCTCAGAAATCGATATATTATTTTAGATACTGTTGGAGAGATTGACCTGACAGAGGAAGACCACAGTGAATGGGACTCTGGCATTCTGCCTAGTGCCGTGATCAAGAGAGCAAGGAGAAATGCAGTAGTTATAGGGGATTCCATAGCGAGGGGAACAGACAAGAGATTCTGCGGGCTGGACAAGGATACCTGGATGGTGTGTTGTCTCCCTGGTGCCAGGGTATGGGATGTTTCAGATCAGGTCCAGAGTATTCTGAGGAGAGAGGGCGAGCAGCCAGAAGTCTTGTTACATGTTGGTACCAATGACATAGACAGAAAAAGAGAGGAGGTCCTGTAGGAAGATTACTGGGAGCTAGGAAGAAAATTGAAAAGCCGAACCTCCAGAGTAATAATCTCAGGATTACTGCCTGAGCAACATGCTAATGAAGGTGAGAATAGCAGAATTAAGCAGATCAATGTGTGGCTAAATAACTGGTGCAGGGGGCAGGGCTTCAAATTCTTGGGTCATTGGGATCTATTTTGGGGGAGGCATGACTTGTACAAAAACGATGGGTTACACCTGAACTCAAAGGGTACTAATATCCTGGCGGGATTGTTTAATATAGCTGTTAGGGAGGGTTTAAACTAAATTGGCGGGGGAAGGAAACCAGGGTGTTAGGGTCCAGGAAGAGGAAAATAGAAATAAGTCAAAGATACTGTGCAGCAAAGATGGCAAGAAGGACAGGCAGGTGAATAGGCAGGATAATTTGCTGTGCGATAGAAATATAGCAAAATCGGTAACAGATACTGATCTAAATGTACTGTACTTAAGTGCACGCAGCATTAGAAATAAAGTGGATGACCTTGTTGTACAGCTACAGGTTAGAAGATATGATATTGTGGCCATCACTGAGTCATGGCTAAATGATGGATGTGATTGGGATCTGAATGTCCAAGGATACACAGTGTATAGGAAAGATTGGAAGGTAGGTAAAGGGGGTGGCATGGCCCTGATGGTAAGCAATGATATCAAATCACTAGAAAGAAGGGACATAGGATCAGAAGAGGTAGAATCCTTATGGGTTGAGTTAAGAAATGACAAGGGTAAAAAGACACTAATAGCAGTTATATACAGGCCTCCAAACAGTAGCCGGGATGTGGACTACAAGTTACAGCTGGAAATAGAAAAAGCGTGTCAGAAGGAAAATGTCAAGATAATTATGGGGGATTTTAATATGAAAGTGGATTGGGAAAGTCAGGAAGGTACTGAACCTCGGGAGAGGGAGTTTGTAGAATGCCTAAGGGATGGCTTTTTGGAGCAGCTTGTCCAGAAGCCCACCAGGGGATCGGCTGTTTTGGATTGGGTGCTTTGTAACAAACCTGACGCGATTAGGGAGCTGGAGGTAATGGAACCCCTTGGAAGTAGGGATCATAATATGATTGAGTTCAGTTTCAAATTTGAAAAGGAGAAGCTGATATCAGGTGTATCGATATTTCAGTGGAACAAAGGAAATTACAGTGGTGTGAGAGAGGAACTGGCCCAAGTCGATTGGAAAAGTAAGCTAGATGGAGGGATGGTAGAGCAGAATTGGATGAAATTCCTACAAGAAATAAGGAAAGTGCAGGAAAAATATATTCCAAGAAAAAAGAAAATCATGATTGGAAAAATGACACAAATGTGGCTAACGAGAGAGGTTAAGGCTAAAATAAAAGCAAAAGAGACGGCGTACAAGGAAGCAAAAATTAGTGGGAAAACTGTGGACTGGACCACTTTTAAAAACTTACAGAAGGAAACTAAGAAAGTCATTAGGAAAGAAAAGATGAATTATGAAAGGAATTTGGCAATTAACATAAAAAGGATACTAAGAGTTTTTAAAAAATATATGAAGAGTAAAAGAGTGACACAGGTAGATATAAGACCAATTGAAAATGATGCTGAAGAAATTATAATGGGTAACAAAGAGATGGCAGAGGAACTGAATGAGTATTTTGCATCGGTCTTCACAGTGGAAGACATTAGCAACATACCTGATAGCCAGAGGTCTCAGGGAATAGAATTAGGTACAGTCAAGATTACTAGAGAGAAAGTGCTTGGGAAGCTAAATGGAATAAGAATAGATAAGTCTCCTGGACCGGATGAGGTGCACCCACAGGTTCTGAAGGAGGTGGCTTTGGAGATTGTGGAGGCATTGGAAATGAAATTCCAGGAATCAATAGACTCTGGCATGGTTCTGGAGGACTGGAAGGTTGCAAATGTAGTTCTGCTGTTTAAGAAGGGAGGGAGGCAGCAAAAAGACCTATTAGTCTGACATCGGTAGTTGGAAAGTTATTGGAGTCGATCCTCAAGAATGAGGTTATGAAATACCTCGAGGTGCATGACAAGATAGGCTGAAGCCAGCATGGTTTCATGAAGGGAAGATTCTGCCTCACCAACCTATTGGAATTTTTTGAGGTAATCTCAAATAAGATTGACAAGGGAGAGGCTGTGGATGCTGTGTATTTGGATTTTCAAAAGGCCTTCGATAAGGTGCAGCATAAGAGGCTGCTTAATAAGATGAGAGCCCATGGAATTACAGGAAAGATATTGGAATGGGTGGAGCATTGGCTGATAGGCAGAAAGCAAAGGGTGGGAATAAAGGGATCCTGTTCTGATTGGTTGCCGGTTACTAGTGGTGTTCCACAGGGGTCGGTGTTGGGGCCACTTCTTTTTACAATGTATCTCGATGATTTAGATTATGGATTAAATGGTTTTGTGGCTAAGTTTGCGGATGACACCAAGATAGGTGGAGGAGCAGGAAGTGTTGAAGAAACAGAAAGGTTGCAGAGAGACTTGGTCAGTTTAGGAGAGTGGGCAAAGAAATGGCAGACGAGATACAATGTTGAGAAATGTACTTCAGATTATTATTTAGATGGGGAGAAAATTCAAAAATCGGAAGTGCAAAGGAACTTGGGAGGGTCCTTGTGCAGGATACCCTAAAGGTTAACCACCAGGTTGGATCGGCAGTAAGGAAAGCTATGTTGGTATTCATTTCAAGAGGAATAGTGTGTAAGAGTAAGAAGGTGTTGATGAGGCTCTATGGGGCACTGGTGAGACCTCATTTGGAATACTGTGTGCTGTTTTGGGCCCCCTATCTTAGAAGGGATGTACTGATGTTGGAGAGAGTTCAGAGAAGATTTATGAGGATGATTCCTGGAATGCAGGGGTTTAGAGTATAGAAGAATGAGAGGGGATCTCATGGAAACATTTTGAAAGTTGAAAGGGTTGGACAGAGTAGATGTGGAAAGGCTGTTTCCCTTGGTGGGTGAGTCCAGGACAAGGAGCCACAGTCTTAGAATTAGAGGGTACCCATTTAAAACAGAGATGGGAAGAATTTTTTTTTAGCCAGAGGGTCATGGATTTATGGAATTCATTGCCACATACAGCCGTGGAGGCCTGATCATTGAGGGTGTTTAAGGAGGAGATTGATAGGTATCTAATTAGTCAGGGTATCAAGGGATATGGGGAAAAAGCCAGAAATTGGAACTAGATGGGAGAATAGCTTAGCTCATGGAGTGGCAGAGCAGACTTGATGGGCCGAATGGCCTACTTCTGCTCCTTTGTCTTGTGATACTCCATGGGGAGAATATACAATCACCTTACAGGTAACGCTGGAAATGAACTCTGAACTCCGATGTCCCGAGCTGTAATCCGTTAGTCTTGCGAGACTTGAAAGTCTTCACTCTCCAGGACGCAGGCCTGGGCAAGGTTGTATGGAAGACCAGCAGTTGCCTATGCTGCGTCTCCCCTCTCCACGACACCAATGTTGTCCAAGGGAAGGGCATTAGGACCCATACAGTTTGGCACCAGTGTCATCGCAGAGCAATGTGTGATTAAGTGCCTTGCTCAAAGACACAACACGTTCCCTCGGCTGGGGCTTGAACTCACGACCTTCAGGTCACTAGTCCAATGCCTTAACCACTTGGCCACGTGCCCACACCCTGTTTCCATCAGGAGACAAATTATCCAACTGACATCTTCTACAAACTAATAGCATCAGAGCAACCGCTACATTACCATAGCGCCCAATAATATAAAAGACAATACCAAAATTTTTTTTTGTATATTGTATATAAAAAGTAAGAGAAGTAAGAGTGGATATCGGACCACTGGAAAATGACACCGGAGAGATAGTAATGGGAGACAAATAAATGGCAGAGAAACTTGATCAGTATTTTGCAGTTCTTCACTGTGGAATTTACTAGCAGTATGCTAGAGATTGGAGTGTCGGGGGCAGAAGTGAGTGTAGTTACTGTTACTAAAGAGAAGATGCTTGGGAAGCTGAAAGGTCTGAAGGTAGATGAATCACCTGGACCAGATGGACTACACCCCATGGTTCTGAAAGGAGTAGCTGAAGAGACTGTGGAGCCGTTGGTAATGATCTTTCAGAAACCACTAGATTCTGCAATGCTTTTGGAGGACAGGAAAACTGCAAAGGTCACTCCACTCTTTAATAAGAGAGGGAGGCAGACAAAAGGAAATTTTAGGCCAGCTAGCCTGACTTCAAAGGTTAGAAAGATGTTAGAGTCCATTATTAAGGATGAAGTTTCAGAGGACTTGGAGACACATAATAGACCAGTTAGCATGGTTTCTTTATGGGAATATCT
Organism: Mobula hypostoma; assembly: GCF_963921235.1. Lineage (NCBI taxonomy): Eukaryota > Metazoa > Chordata > Chondrichthyes > Myliobatiformes > Myliobatidae > Mobula > Mobula hypostoma. The sequence goes on along the minus strand of NC_086106.1, from coordinate 108,200,360 downwards.
TGCCTGACAAATCTGTTGGAAGTCCTTGAGGAAAAAACAAGCAGGATAGACAAATGTAAGTCAGTGGATGTTGTATACTGAGTTTTTCTGAAGGCCTTTGACAAGGTGCCTCATATGAGACTGCTTAACAAAAGTCCATGGTATCACAGGAAAGATACTACCATGGATAGATTAGCTAACTGGAAGGAGGCAAAAAAAAAGGAAAAAAAGGTGGGGGGGGGGCCTTTTCTGGTTGGCAACCGTGTTCCACAAGTGTCAGTACTTCTTTTAATGTTATGTCAATGATTTGGATTCCCACTTTTTCCAAACTTGAAGGGTAGCCAAGGGCAATCACATAGGTCCCAGTTATGCTTGCCTATTCATCAGCTATATAGAACAATATATGTTCGAAGCCTTCCCCGATTATACTCCTGAACTCATTGGCGTTGCTCCATGCACACATGCTGAGCTCATCAATGTTATCAACTTTGCCTCTAACTTCCACCCTACCCTTAAGTTCACTTGGTCCATCTCTGACACCTCCATTCAGGGCCCCAAATAGTCCTTGCAGGTGAGGCAACACTTCACCTGCAGATGTGCTGGGTTAATATATTGTGTCCGGTGCTCCCACTGCAGCCTCTGTATTGGTGAGACCTGTCATAAATTGGGGGACAGCTTTGTTGAGCACTTCTGCATCACTGGCCGCAAGCAGGACTTCCCAGTGTCAAACATTTTAATTCCCATTCCTATTCCACATGGTAAAGGAGCAACACCTTATATTCTGCCTGGATACCCTTCAACCTGATAGTATGAATATCGATTTCTCCTTCCGGTGAAGAAGTTTCCCAACCCCCTCTGACCTCTCACTTCTTCACACTTGCCTATTACTTCCCCTGGGCCCCCTCCTCTTTCCCTTTCTCCTATTGTCCATGCTCCTTTGTCAGAAGTTCCAGACAATAAATATTCTGGTAGTTTAACCTCAACATTCAGTGGTATTTTCATTGAAATTCTCCGCCATCAGAGGCTCTGTTACATTCAGCCAGGAGAACTCCCTTCCACATATCAAAAAGCCCTGAGCACCGAATACAACAAAGACTCCATGTTCAGGCAGCAAACACCAGAGCCGCAGGATGCCCGAACTAGCTGCACCTCTTGGAAACCTGTATGGCAGAGCTTTTAAAGTGAAGGTGCCACTGCACTGGTTTGTCATGAGCGAAACTGTATGTCTTTTTAAGAAGCAGGACATACCTGGGCAATCTTCCATACTATTGTGTGCTTACTGGTGTTTAACTACTGGCTAAGTAACTGGGGAAGACTACAGCTGTGGTACGGAGATCAGAGGCTAGGTCTTTTATAGCAAGTGAGCCTCATTCTGACATCCATCATCTACAAGACACATCCACTTTCATTGATCAGTGCAACTCCAAAAACTAGTGACTCCATACCCACTTAACCAGCATTTCATTCACCACCCTAAACAGTCATTTCCACACAGTGTACACCATCTACAAAAAGTATTGCACTTGTTCACCTGGACATCTCTTGTAGCATCTCAAAGCCACCGAGGAAGGCATGGGTTTCAGGCACAAAGAAATCCACCTGCAGCTTTCTGTCAAAATAGATATAATTTGGACTGGGAAATGTACCTTTACAAAGAAAGTACGGCAGCACCTCCACATTCTCATAAGTTTTTTGAAGATGCAGCATGCCACCTAAAACTTTGATGAACTTCTATAGCTGGGTGGTTAGAGTATTTTGACTAGTTGCATCATGGTCTGGTATGGAAACAACAATGCCCTTGAACAGAAAAAGCCTACAAAAAGAGGTGGATACAGCCCAGTCCATCACAGTTAAAGCTCCCCATCCCCTACCATTGAGCACATCTATGTGGAATGCTGTCGCAGGAAAGCAGCATCCATTGTTCCCCCACCATTCAGACCATGCTCTCATCTCGATGCTGCCACCAGGAAGGAGATACAGGAGCCTCAGGACCCACACAAACAGGTTCGGGAACTGTTCTTACCCCTCAGCCATCAGGACCTTGAAGCAGAGAGGATAATTTCTCTCACCCCACCACTGAACAGGTCCTACAACTTATGGACTCACTTTCAAGGACACTTCATCTCATGTTATCAATATTTAGTACTTATAAATAAATAATAATAAATATTTGCACAGTTTGTTGTCTTTTGCACTCCGGTTGTTTATCTATCATGTTGGGTGTGGTCTTCCATTGATTGTAATTTGTTTCTTGTGTTTATTGTGAATGCCCACAAGAAAATCAATCTCAGGGTTGTATATGGTGATGTATATGTAGTTTGATAATAAATTTACTTAGAACTTAGAATATAAATCTTGGATTTAATGTCAAAAATAGAATCAGTAAAACATTATACACGAAAAGTGACAAACAACCAATGCTCATTTGGCTTACTTTGCAAATTAGCTGTTTGTCAGTCTGTGTTTGTGTGTAGTATTTCACTGATTCCATTGTATTTCTCTGTGCTACTGTGAATACCTGCAAGAAAATCAATCTCAAGATAGCAGACAGTGATTTTATTAATAAATTTACTTTGAACTTTGAAGCTCCCACCCCAAGAACAGCAGAAGGACTGCTCTGATTCAGGATAGTGATTCAACATCTTTTCAGGGGATTCTTTCTGGTGATACACAGGTCCTGAAAAAGATGAATAACTGAAGCTTCATCTCAAACAAAAATAGAAAATGCACAGAATACTCAGATCAGCCAGTATATGGAGAGAGAGAGAGAGAGAGAGAGAGAAAAAGAGTTAATGATTCAATCGATGACCTTTCATCAGAACAGATGAAAGTTCAATGGAAGCACATTGATCTGAAGTATTAACCATTTCTCTTCGTCAGTGCTGCCTGACAAGAGTTCTTCCTGCTGCACTTCAGGTTTCCAGAATCTACATTCTCCCCCCCCCACCCCCAAGTGAAATCTACATCAAAATAGATAACAAAATTAAAGAAATCATTTGCACAACTATGACCTTTCTGTAAATCATTGTGTTTTTTTTTACTTACTTTAAAAAGGGCAGCACTCTGATGTGATCTAAATTAGCTTTGTTATACTTCTGGTTTTGACGTACTCAGGATTACTGGGGATCCAGATGGTACTTAGAAAGTTTTCAGGAGATATGCATCACAGACAGCCAACATAGCTTCAATGACAATTCATTTCAAAATATTCTGCACTCAAAGACAGTTGATGAACTAAATTCTACACCATTGTAAATTATGAGCAGCACAAACTGTGAATGTATTTTGAAGCCATTGGTGGGTTACTGAGGAGAAATATGTATAACTAACAAAATTTCAATACAGTCATTCATTACAACACTTGTATGTGCTTTTATTGGCATTTTTATTGATAAAAAACATTGTGGGGAAAATGCCCCACATATTTCACTAAATATCCTTATTGATTCACCCTCCCTCCTCAAATAATCTTCAGCTTAGAAAAATTCACTGTAGATTTCTGTAGATTCCGGAATTCAGTTTGTTCTGATTGTAGGTGGTTTCCCTTCACAGAGCATTGGCAAACAGTCTCCCTTGACTGGAAGTCCATTCAATCCACTAGTACTGTTCATACTTTATGAAGTGGTATCTCTCCCAACTTGAGTGGAAATAATTTCAGTGCCTGTTACCTCCACCGTCACCCATTGCATAACATTTAAAAATAAATTCCATTCAGTCAAAAAATTGCATTTCTAACCATCTAGACCCACAACATTGTGAGATTTTTCTTGAATCTGTCCAAAACTAGTATAGTATACATTAGGCACGTGAAACACTCATTTCATTCTGTGTACCAATGAGACCAATTACTTATTAATATTTTATTGGGTTTAAAATGTAAATGGTTTAAAATGTAACAATAGTGTTAAAACTACTACATTGTTCCACAATCCATGTCTCACAGACCCACTGATCATTTTGTAATAAAGACCCCCCCCACACTGACTTACAACCATTCTATAAATGCCCATTTCAACAATCATAACACTAATAGTAATTGTAAAATTTTAAATGTGGAAGAGGATCTAGTCATAATGAAAGGGAGTTCTTCACATATACTGTGGTGCCATTATTCAACAATTACTAACAATGAAAACATTTTTGGGTACAAGCTACACCAGGTAGTTGTTATCCCAGCATCACTGTATCATCAGTAGGTAAATCAGTCTGCTGGTGACAGTGTTAACTCATTTTGTTTTAACATATAAAAAAAACACTAAAATAACTTAGAAACTAGATCCAAAAATTCAGAAAAGAATTGACTTCAATGTACAAAAACTGTCATACATGTGTTAGAAAAGTTTGATACAACTCTCTCGCTCTCTCAGTGCGATTAACAACCAGTGTAGTTACTGGGTCCAGAGTAAAATTAAGAAACAAGAGTTCAAACAACAATGGCAAAAATAATTAAACACATCTTTGTATAAAGATTTCCTGCTGGTCTCTAAGATACAGATTAAAGAAACCCTTAGGTCTGAGAGGCACACAAGTGGGCTTCTTCGATACAGCCACCACATGGCAAAGTTACCAGTCATCAATGTTCAACAGTGCTCAGTGAGAATCTTCAAATTAAACTTAATTGAATCAATACTACTAGCAAAACCAGTTACAAATTGTACAAAAATAAAAAAACAAATTATTAAAATCTCCTGCAGTACCTTGAAGGACTGGAAAGCAGGTTTAATTCACAGCAGCATTAGATCATGGCTGGAGGCATCTTTGGTTCAGTCTGAACGACAACACGATGTAACCTCTACTGCACAACAGTATATAAAAAGTGAACATGTTTAAGAGGTGGCATTTAATGTAACAGCCCCATAAAAATATTAAATATCTAATGCTTCGATTTATTCATTTTCTCAAAGGAAAAAATTGACCAGCATGAACATACTGTCATGCTCCTATAGCTACACACGACAAGATATGTCCCATTCCACCATGCCATGCAGGGAAGTATTGCTGACCTCGTCCTTGCAAGGCTGCAGGATTTTATATATTTGTTTTCATCATTATTACACTGGTAATAAAGTTTTGTATAATATCTGCATATATCAAGATTATTCCGATATGAACTCGGAGTCAGCATGACCAGTCACGTGACCTATTCAGAGTCGTATAGCACCATTTTTTCTCCCCCCCTCCCCCCAAAACTAGTAGAGAGCTCAGGGAAAGGATGAGCATGCCGAGATGATAGACATGATGTTTATAGAAATTCAGTAAACTAAGTTCCACTTGGCAGCCAAAAAGATTGTTCAGTTTTGTGCTATTTGTGTCAAAATTAAGGCAACACAAGTGAAATTTAAACAATTGCTTTTGGTGTTACTGTGGATGCACAACCCTTAAAATTCTTTCATTGTGACTAATGGAAGGAGTCAACGAAAACGGCAACTTAACATACTGAGCCCTCTTTCACAGCATAAAGACAAAACTTCATTCACTGTCTGAAAGCCCTACCATTCAATGCCTGAAACTTCATTTAAATTGCCCACTGGCATATTCAAAAGCAGAACTCATGGTTTATTCCAACAGTTATCAAAGGTGAAATTAGATGAAGACAGTTTTGACAAAAGAGTCTTTGAAACTTAGCTGATCTTCATCAATAAAGCCAAATCTTAAAAAATCTTCAGAAGAATGCCATATTGACTTTAAGGCTCAAATATATAATTCTGAGTACAAGGATCTTTAAAAAAAAGTCATATTAAAGGCTAAAAATTTAAAGACTTGTTAAGAATTCTAACAGCTGTAGTCCTCAAAATTGATTTGTTTCAATAATGCTTTAATGAAAATCTCAAAGAAAAATTGAGTAGTTAATCGAATCTTTCAGGGCAAGAGAAATATGTCCTTTGGTACCAGTAATAGTCCTGCTTATGCCAGATCTAAACATTTAATTTAGGTAGTTGTCTGCACCCTTTTTCCCTGAAGAGATACAAATTTTTATTTTCTTAAAAGGAGAGCAGACAAACATAAGGCTTAGCAAAGTAATACTATGTTGTTAAATTTTATACATGTAACCTGTTCAAAACTGCCTATATTTTGAGAAAAGGAATTGAAAATAACTCATATCTACCTGTCCAAAAGCTGGAAATCCAAAGTAAGAATGCAGAAAATGGAAAGTATTACAAACATTTCCTACTTTTATTTTGCATCTGGAAATATTGGGTTCTTCAAAAAGTTCACCTTAGTCAGAAAATTTGAAATAACTTAATAAATTCTCTTAATATAAACCTCTAACACTGACCATAAGTGCCTGAGCAAAATATTGTGTTTACAAAATGTGTTGGCAGCCTCAGGTTGCATAAAATACTGTGCATTTTAATGCTTCCCTGAGTTATAGCACCATGACAGCCCAGTCACTTAGTCTTAATTCTCTCCTTCGTATAATTGCTAATGTACACACTGACTAATGCAATCACTGTTCAGGATGTAGAGAATAGGAAAATGTTAGTCAATTATCTATAATTAAACTCAACGCAAACCATGTTTGTTTTACTCAAAGACTACATGTACTAGAACCAAAGAATTGTCACAGCCTGGCTAATTATTGGAAAAGGCTAAATCAATGTTTATGCTTTCCTAGAAGCAATCCAAAAAAATCTGTTTTCTCTGGCGATTCAGTCGGAAACAGAGTGGTAAAATTGTGTTTTAAAGGAGAAATCTTACTACTATGCTGCACTGCCGAGCCACAATGAACAAAGAATGATATAGGGTTAAGAAGTTTAGTGATATTTTAGATGTGTCCATCTAGGTTTGTTGAGTAAAAGAGAATTCCAAAATTCAATTATATTTAATTGAAGCTATTCAAAACAACAAAATAGGAGTTATTCCAAAGGGAGCACCTCATGTATGGATAAATGGATAAATGGTTTCTGGTGGTGGTAAACTTATTCAATAAAAAACATCTACCACATGATATTTTACCCTCAGTCTTCGAGGAGAAATAAAACAGCAAGAGAATGGAGACCCAAAAAACAAGAAAGCTTTCACAGTGTTACGATAGTAATGCATAATCACACTTTTTAAACCATAAATCAAATTTCAATTCAGAATTCCTTTTGAAAGGAAAAATTCAGATAATTCTGCAGCAGCATGATGATATATTAAAAATGGTTACCTTTTCCCCTCGAGGGAAAATACAACTGACGAATATTTATATTCAAAAGTAGGTGAACGTGAAGCATCTTATGATTATGTGCTATCTGGCAAATATACTTAATAGATATTCAACCATGGATAGCTCCGAGGAATAGTTTTTATCATGAGCCCTCTGCATATACATAAGTATAATATGATATTTCAGCAATTCAATTTAGCCCTTTCCTATTTAGCTAGGGAGAAAATAATCTGATCACTGGTGTTAAATACTGGCCGCCAGTTGTACTCAGTGTACACATTTGGCTTTGTTGACTGTAACAGAACCAAAGTGCAAAGCTGAGCACAAGCAGCTGATGCTCTCACATACACTCAGGATTAACCAGCATGTTTCGTAATTGCAATTTAAAGGCTGCATTTTAAACATGAAAGAGTAGTTTAAAAATTTATACTAAAATGATTAGTTTAAGGAATTTGATGCAAATCAAAAGCAGTAATGTTATAAGGATTTTTAAACTCATTTCGAGCATCTGAATCAACCTTAAAGAAAACTAAAGAGTTTTATCTGCTCAATGAAGAAATGTAATTGAGCAAAGAGATAACCCTGAAAATTCTTGTTCCTGGAATCTGGAGCGCAAAACAAACTCAACTCTCCTTCCATTTATCCACAGATTTAAGAAAATTTGGGAATGCAAAAAGCAAAAGTGACAATTTCATTGGAATTTTTTAAAAAACTGTACTGAATAAAAATATAATGTTCCACCCGTTGCCAAATTGACATCAACGAAACAGCTGTATGTCACTATGGCAACGGAAACTATCATCATAAAATGGTACAGTAATAGAGATAGCTAGACCAGGAAGGGGAAGGGTCCCCGGGGAAGAGGTCTGCTGAAAGATCAAGTGACTGGTCATGCAAGTCATTGTCAGGAATAATGGTTGTACGATGGTAGAGGGTGTGCAATGCCATTCTGGTAGTGGTGATGCTGACGGTGAGCTAGATACTCTGAGTAACTCAGTGTCATCTTTTCACTATGGTATCTGCAAAAAAAAAAGAAAAAATTTTGTTAGAAGATTTGAAAAGAGTCAAGAAAGCATCTTAACTGCTAATATGGTGAACATCTTCAATAAACATCGCTCAGTAGCATGATCCCCATTAATTTCCCCAAATTATTGAAAATATACTATGGATTCTTTCTAAGTGACTTCAATAAAGTTTGTTACTAAAGCACAAAAACAGGCAAGAAATAAAATACACAGATACTTACCTCAAATACTTTACATGAAGACAGCAATCCCAGGTTTGTATTCCCCTTATTACTTATTCATTCCCTGTATGATATCCAGTTGCACACAATGAAGTACAATGCCTTTTTCTATACCTTTAGCACTTTACTAAGCCAATCATTTTTGCTCACAATCCATCTGGTTGGTTGGGGTTGGGGTGGGAATAATTGAACAAAATCTAGCCAATTCAACTTTGTAATTCTGAGTGAATGATTAACATGGTCATTAGTTTTTGAAAGATCAAAATGAGACTTAAGGTTCAGGCGATAGCATTTGTAAATGAGAAAGAACCTTGCTGCCAATATTTATCTATATATCTACATCAAGTAACAGATTACAGAGTCATTTATCAATATTATCTGTAGGACTTGCGCAAACTATGACTGCCATTTTGTTCAAACAACTTTGCCTGCACTAAGAGTAATTCACTGAGGTGCCCAGAGGAACTTTGCAGGCATGAAGAATACAATTTAAATGCAAGTTTTGCAGGTGAATGGCTGAAGTTGAATGGTGAAGCTGAAATTTAATCCAAAAATTTGGATTAGGTTCAGAAATGTCAAATCCCTCAATCACATTTATGTCTAGTGAACTTAGATTACAATAATTATCCTTATGTAAACATTTAACACAGCAAAATGAAACAATATTAAAATCCCACTAAAATTACAGAGGACCAGGACCAGTGTGATTTCAGCATAAAGTCATGCATAATGCTGGTACCATGTTGCAGCTGGAAGGAATCATTTTCACAGTAATTACCGAAGCAGGAAATAAGAGTAAAGAATGATTAAATAACACGAACAGATCTACATTTATAGATGTATGCTTGATACAGTTCAGTTTCCAATGACAGAATTTGTTTTGTTTCAGTCGCAAGCTGACAATTCCAAAGCAAACCATCTTGTTTTACAAATAGTTCATTTTGTTTTGTTTTATACTTTGAAGCATCGCTCAACAGCAGATAGAGATGACAACAGCATTTGTACATTATTCCAGGCAATCTTCTCAACCATTAATTTGCTTGATTTCATTCAGCATGAGCAAAGGTATGTTGCAAAGTCTTGCCTTTCTTTATATTACAAAATTAAGACCTCTGTCATGTTGGGAAACTATTTGTCTCAAGGCTTGGAGATCATATGCATTTCATTTGGCTCTTACCGTATGCAAAGGCCTGGGGACTTCACAATAGGCTTTCTGGCTATTGTCTACAGGTAATTCAACAAACTAAACCAGTACCATACTATCCTTGCAATTAGAACAGATTTAATCATGCACTTGCCTTACTGTTGGCTACACTTAAATGACAACTTTTGCCAAACCTGCAAAGAGCATATCACACTGCTGTTACACAGACCGATCAGTGGGAACAAAGTGTGAAGCTAAGGAACAACCTTCTTACTTAGGCATTCCTTGAGTTCATAAATAACTTGCTTCCAAAGTCAGACCAGGACCTGCAAATTTTGGCAATGGGTTGGGCTGAATCATGCAGGTCAGTACTGGACATTGAATCATTTCCCACCAGTCCTGAAAGTTGATTCTACTCTATTGGGAACCCTGCCATAGGTACAGCAATATGGAAAAAAAGATTGGAGATGATGCTTGGAAAATGAAGCTGCCTTTTTGGACCTCATTGGTTAGAATCAAGGCCTGCATGGCATCATGATACAAACTTAAGGTCAAGAATTTCTGCTGGCAGCCATATTTGAGAAGGATGGCCCAACTGATTGAGCCAAAGCCATCAAGGAGGTCAAGAAAGGGTATGTATTATGGTACAAATTCACACATAACCTGACTACTCCCAGCAAAAAATGAGCCATCGCACCTGACAATGTCCGACTGGAAATGCACCATAATTATGATTCATGAAAATACTAGGAATCTGAATTTATTTGATGAGAATGGCCAGAATATGTAGGATTTTATAAACTGCAACTGTAAAGCATTTCAGCATTAGAAGCTCCACCATATCTCAAGGAAAAATGAACATCTACACAAGTACCTGAAGGGAAAGGTCCAATAGAATATCTGTAACCTATAGAAACATAGAAAAGCAACAGCCCAATACAGGCCCTTCAGCCCACAAAGTTGTGCCGAACATGTCCCTACCTTAGAAATTACTAGGCTTACCCACAGCCCTCTATTTTTCTAAGCTCCATATACCTATCTAAATGTCTTTTAAAAGACTCTATCATATCCACCTCCACCACAATTGCCGGCAGCCCATTCCACGCACTTACCACTCTGAGTAAAAAACTTATCCCTGGCATCTCCTCTGTACCTACTCCCTAGCACCTTAAACCTGTATGCTCTTGTGGCAACTATTTCAGCCCTGGGAAAAAGCCTCTGACTATCCACACGATCAATGTCTCTCATCATCTTATACACCTCCATCAGGTCACCTCTCATCCTCTGTCGCTCCAAGGAGAAAAGGCCGAGTTCACTCAACCTATTCTCATAAGGCATGCTCCCCAATCCAGGCAACATCCTTGTAAATCTCCTCTGCACCCTTTCTATGGCTTCCACATCCTTCCTGTAGTGAGGCAACCAGAACTGAGCACAGTACTCCAAGTGGGGTCTGACCATGATCCTATATAGCTGCAACATTACCTCTCGGCTTCTAAACACAATTCCATGATTGATGAAGGCCAATACACCGTACACCCTCCCAACCACAGAGTCAACCTACGCAGCTGCTTTGAGTGTCCTATGGACTTGTACTCCAAGATCCCTCTGATCCTCCACACTGCCAAGAGTGTTACCATTAATACTATATTCTGCCATCATATTTGACCTCCCAAAATGAACCACTTCACACTTAACTGGGCTGAACTCCATCTGCCACTTCCCAGCCCAGTTTTGCATCCTATCAATGTCCCGCTATAACCTCTGACAGCCCTCCACACTAACCACAACACCTCCAACCTTTGTGTCATGAGCAAACTTACTAACCCATCCCTCCACTTTCTCATCCAGGTCATTTATAAAAATCACGAAGAGTAAGGGTCCCAGAACAGATCCCTGAGGCACACCACTGGTCACTGACCTCCATGCAGAATATGACCCGTCCACAACCACTCTTTGCCTACTGTGGGTAAGCCAGTTCTGGATCCACAAAGCAATGTCCCCTTGGATCCCATGCCTCTTTACTTTCTCAATTAGCCTTGCATGGGGTACCTTATCAAATGCCTTGCTGAAATCCATATACACTACATCTACTGCTCTTCCTTCATCAATCTGTTGAGTCACATCCTCAAAAAATTCAATCAGGCTCATAAGACACAACCTGCCCTTGACAAAGAAATGCTGACTACTCCAAATCATATTATACCTCTCCAAATGTTCATAAAGCCTGCCTCTCAGGATCTCCTCCATCAACTTACCAACCACTGAGGTAAGACTCACTGGTCTATAATTTCCTGGGCTATCTCTACTCCCCCTCTTGAATAAAGGAACAACATTCACAACCCTCCAACCCTCCAGAACCTCTTCCGTCCCCATTGATGATGCAAAGATCGTCGCCAGAGGCCCAGCAATCTCCTCCCTCGCTCTCACAGTAGCCTGGGGTACATCTCATCTGGTCCCGGTGACTTACCCAACTTGATGCTTTCCAAAAGCTCCAGCACATCCTCTTATTTAATATCTACATGCTCAAGCTTTTCAGTCTGCTGAAAGTCATAGAACGGACGGTGGGTGAAGCCAGCAGGAGATCCAGCAACTTGATGACAATCATGATGTGCAGATTCTTCAACCTCTCACTGCTGCGGGCGGAAGTTCCCACTTGCTTCAAAAAGGCAACAATTATACCAGTGCCTGAGAAGAATAATGTGGGCTCCTTAATGATTATCGCCTGGTAGCACTCACATCGACAGTGATGAAATATTTTGAAACGTTGGTCATGACTAGATTGAACTCCTGCTTCAGCAAGGACCTGGACCCACTGCAACTTGCCTAGCGCCACAATAGGTCAATGGCAGACGCAATCTCAATGGCTCTCCACAAGGCTTTACACCACCCGGACAACACAAACACCAACGTCAGGATGCTGTTCATCGACTATAGCTCAGCATTTAATACCATCATTCCCACAATCCTGATTGAGAAGCGGCAGAACCTGGGCCTCTGTACCTCCCTTTGCAATTGGATCCTCGACTTCCTAACCGGAAGACCACAATCTGTGCGGATTGGTGGTAACATATCCTCTTCACTGACGATCAACACTGGCGCACCTCAGGGGTGTGTGCTTAGCCCACTGCTCTACTCTCTACATACACATGACTGTGTGGCTAGGTGTAGCTCAAATACCATCTATAAATTTGCTGCTGATACAACCATTGTTGGTAGAATCGTGGTGACGAAAGGGCGTACAGGAGTGAGATATGCCAACTAGTGGAGTGGTGCTGCAGCAACAACCCAGCACTCAACGTCAGTAAGACGAAAAAGCTGATTGTGGTCTTCAGGAAGGGTAAAACTAAGGAAAACATACCAATCCCCAGAGGGATCAGAAGTGGAGAGAGTGAGCAGCTTCAAGTTCCTGGGTGTCAAGATCTCTGAGGATCTAACCTAGTCCCAACATATCGATGTAGTTATAAAGAAGGCAAGACAGCGGCTATACTTTATTAGGAGTTTGAAGAGATTTGGCATGTCAACAAATACACTCAAAAACTTCTATAGCTGTACCATGGAGAGCATTCTGACAGGCTGCATCACTGTCTGATATGGGGGGAGGGGCTACTGCACAGGACCGAAAGAAGCTGCAGTGGGTTGTAAACCTAGTCAGCTCCATCTTGGGTACTAGCCTACAAAGTTCCCAGGACATCTTTAGCAAGCGGTGTCTCAGAAAGGCAGCGTCCATTATTAAGGACCTCCAGCACCCAGGGCATGCCCTTTTCTCACTGTTACCCTCAGGTAGGAGGTACAGAAGCAATTCAGGAACAGCTTCTTCACCTCTGCCATTTGATTCCTAAATGAACATTGAATCTTTGGACACTACCTCACTTTTTAAAAAAATATACAGTCTTTCTGTTTTTGCACTTTTTAAAATCTATTCAATATACATAATTGATTTATTAGTATTAACTTTTATTTTATTTTTTCTCTCTGCTAGATTATGTAGTATTGCATTGAACTGCTGCTGCTAAGTTAACAATCACATGCCGGTGATAATAAATCTGATTCTGATCTGATTCAATACTATCAAGGCCATCTGTGGCCCAAATAAGCAACTGACAACCAAGAACGGAAGTTGGCAGAGCCTGACGTCATGATTCACTGAAAGAAATACTTCGAAGAACTCCTGAATCGTGCCTGATGCATGATGAAAACTACGTGGCAAACTACCTCATCGAGACTTCCCACCATTCCTGACTGATTTCCTGACTGAAAGACCATATGAAGCCAAAGACAAAAACATTATGAATAGATGGTGTCCCTGCAGAAGTACTAAACTTGGCTGTGAGGTATTCAATCACTAATTCAATCTAATTTCCCACATCTTCAATGAAATAAGACGTAACTATAGAGGGCTCTCCCTGCTGTTTACTACAAGTCATCATTAATTCCCACCTCAATCTTTTCATCCCAGTGGTTAAAGAGTTGCACGCAGAACTGCAACATAGATTCTATTTTCATCACAATACAACTCAATGAAAAGTGTACAGAGCAGTATCAACCACTCTGTGGCTAAAGAATGGCAGGAAAACCTCTGTGTTTAAGATCGTAAGACGCAAGAGCAGAATTAAGCCATTTGACCCATTGAGTCTGCTCAGCCATTCAATCCTGGCCAACCCTGTTCTTCCTTCCTCAGCCCCGATCCTTGGCCTTCTCTCTGTAACCTTTGATGCTGTGTTCAATCAAGGACCTGTCAATCTTTGCCTTAAATACACCCAACGACCTCACCTCCACAGCTGCCTGTGGCAACAAATTCCACAAATAGTGACTAAATAGTGTAAAATACTATTGTATAAATTAATAGATTTGTTCTCTGTGTAGGAACCATTAATGAAGATAGTTAACATTTGAAGTAAAGTCTGTTTTGCTCTATCAGTCACATCTGCAGCACTTTGCTTTCAAGAGTAGCAAAAGTTAGTTGAACACGATGCATTGTGTGCATATGCATTTACTTACCGAAAAGGTACTGATACAAATGAAAAATGATTTGGAGAAACACCCTATGAATTTCATCAACATATATTCTCATTAAATCATCAAAACCCAGGAATGAAAGGGTTACCGTATGAGGAACGTCTGGCAGGTCTTGGGCTGTATTCCCTAGAGTTCAGGAGAATGAGGGGGGAATCTCACAGAAACATTCCCAATGTTTAAAGGCCTGAACAGATTAGAGTTCAGGAGAATGAGGGAGGAATCTCATAGAAACATTCCCAATGTTAAAAGGCCTGAACAGATTAGATATAGCAAAGTTATTTCCCATGATAGGGGAGTCTAGCAGAAGAGGGCTCGTCTTCAGGATTGAAGGACATCCTTTTAGAACAGAGATGCGGAGAAATTACGTTAGTCAGAGGGTGGCAAATCTGTGGAATTTGTTGCCTTGAGAGGCTGTGGAGGCCAAGTCATTGGGTGTATTTAAGGCAGAGATAGATCGGTTCTTGATTAGCCAGGACATCAAAGGGAATGGGGAGAAGGCTGGGGAGTGGAGATGACTGGAAGAATTGGATCAGCCCAATAGTGAATGGCGGAGCAGACTCAACGGGCTGGATGGACTGCTTCTGCTCCGATATCTTATGGTCTTATTAAAATAACACTGTCAATGCCTAAAAGTTCTTGTAGGAATCGCATAACACAGAAATGGGTCACCTCAGTCCAGCTCTCCTATGCTGACTAATGCCCATCTATGCTAATCCCATGTCAGCAATAGGCCTGTATCACTATGTCTAAGCACCTATTCGTATACCTGTAAAATGCCGTAAGTGTATTTGCCTCTACCACCACATCTCGCGCAGCTCTTACAAGATAAACAGATGTGTGAATAACTTACCTCTTCCTTCCCCTCCCCCCCCAGGTCCCCTTTAAATTTCTCCCATCTCAACTTAAACTTCTGCTCTCTAATTCAACTTCTTACTTGGAGGGTGGGGGGGGGGGGAAAGAAGACCATCCTGTCTGTGCCCCTCAATTTTATAAAGCTTTATTAAAGCTTTATTAAGGAGGAGGAGAAGATGGCGGTATGATGCAGCACGCACGGCCTCTCCGGTAATGAATATCTGTAATCTGTCAAGTAGGAGGCCATGCACAATCCTGATTTGATGGAGACAGGCGTGAGAGCACGGAGGAACATCTGGTGAAACTTCTGAAATGCCTGCTTCGCTGCCGCTGCTACTGTGTGATCCGAAATCTCCGGAGGGGAAGGCCCCGAATCATCGGCTTTGCCTGTTGCTTGGCGGCCGGGGCGGGGTCAAAGCGCTCAGCAGAGACGGTGCTCAGTGTTGGAGGCGCGAAGTTTTCGGACGGACTCAGAGTCGGACTGTGGTCGGGTGTTTCCAGGATGCCGCCTCGGCAAGTTTGTAGCGCTGGAAGCTCTTGGCAGGGAGAGTTTCTTCCTTCTACCGTCTGCGTGAGATGTTGGGGCTACTGGGACTTTGAGACTTTTTTTTACCGTGCCCATGGTCTGCTCTTATCAAATTATGGTATTGCTTTGCACTGTTGTAACTATATGTTATAATTATGTGGTTTTTGTCAGTTTTGGTCTTGGTCTGTCTTGTGTTTCTGTGATATCATACTTGAGGAATATTGTATGATTTTTTAATGCATGCATTTCTAAATGACAATAAACGAGGACTGAGTGTCCTCATAATCTAGTAAGATCTAGTAATCTAGTAAGGTCACCCTCTTAGCCTCCTATGCTCCAGTGAGAATAAGCCCAGCCTATTCAAACTCTCCTTACACAAATCTAGCCCTCCATTCTAGGCAACATTCTGGTCAATCTCTTCTGCCCTCTGCCTATTGCTGTTATATGCTATACTATAAGTTGTGGTACAGTGACCTTCCAGCGTTTGTAGTCATATTAGTTTGTAATTAATACTGGTAGAAATTAAGAGCAATTCATCTGAGTGCACCATATAAGCAGGGCACAAACTAAATCATACAAACAAATTTGTCACTGGGACTGTTTATCCATTTGTGGAGGATATCAACAGGTGAACTTATTACAGGTTTATAAAATCAAGGGAGGTAAAGATATGATGGATTGTTACAGACTTTCTCCCGGGGTAGGAGAATCCAAAACAAGGGACCATAGGTCTAAGATGAGGTGGAAAACATTTAAAGGGGATCTGAGAGGCAAGTTTTTTTTCCATACAGAGGGTGCTGAATATGTTGAATGATCTGTTAGATGAAGTGCTAGAGGTGAGCACAATTACAATATTTAAAAGAAATTTGGACAGATGTATGTATAGGAAAGATTTTGTGGAATGTGGGCCAGACACAGGCATATGGGACAAATAAAAGGCATAAAGAACAATCTCAGACAGACAGCTTTGTCAACCCAGATTAGTTGAGCTAAAGCATCTGTTTCTGTGCTGTCTAACTCTATGACTAACATAAAAATCTATCAGGTACATAGCTGGAGGCATGTGAAAGCCCAGTGACTACCTTAAACTTGAACCACCCTTCAAACAATGCTTAGTCACTGCATACATTTTCATATACATCATCTGCCATGGTAGAAAAACCTTCCAAGGCTCAAAACAAAACTTATAATGGAGTTTTAGTGGAACCAAGACTTAACTACAGAGAAATAGAGAATAATGTCTTAAAACCAACACTGCTGTGTGATCATACTGTCGAATTAAAATATCCCAATTCCAGAAGCAGGATTGGATCAGGAATGCTATTCCTGCGCTAATATCAGAAATATTGGACAGTTTTACCATGTGTGTGCATGAATTAGAAAAGGAAGAAATGGGAAGTTTAAGAAAAGGAAAGCCTGTTTTCCTCCCCATCTTGGACCAAAATGAACCACATCCAATCTTAAGACATCTATTCTTTTATTCCTAATTCCCTTCACTACATTAATTTTCCAGTTCCTAACCCATGTAAAGTCTCTAAACAAAACAACTTCAGTTTCCAAACAGGCAGATCCATTTCCATCTGAAAACAGCACCTTGCTGTTAGGCACTAAAATTAAGGCAGCGATGGAAACAGCAGCATTCACCATGTTTAATATACAGATTAATCAAGAAAGCAGTTCTTTGCTTTGGGGACCGTAATGTCAGACAGCCAAGAAAGATCCGGTTCTTCTTACACTGTTTTGTCCCATAACAAGTTCTCAATTCATGTGAGTATATAACCCCCAACTCCTGCATGGGGACTTACAGAAATCTAAATTCTTCACATCTACTGGTTAGAAACATAGAAAAACCTACAGCACAATACAGGCCCTTCGGCCCACAAAGCTGTGCCGAACATATCCTAACCTGAGAAATTACCTAGGGTTACCCATAGCCCTCTATTTTTCTATGCTCCATGTACCTATCCAGGAGACGCTTAAAAGACCCTATCGTATCTGCCTCCACCACCGTCGCCAGCAGCCCATTCCACACACTCACCACTCTCTGCGTAAAAAATTTACCCCGATATTTCCTCTGTACCTACTTCCAAGCACCTTAAAACTGTGCCCTCTTGTGCTAGCCATTTCAGCCCTGGGAAAAAGCCTCTGACTATCCACACAATCAATGCCTCTCATCATCTTATACACCTCTATCAGGTCACCTCTTATCCTCCATCGTTCCAAGGAAAAAAGGCCAAGTTCACTCAACCACATAAGGCATGCTCCTCAATCCAGGCAGCATCCTTGTAAATCTCCTCGGCACCCTTTCTATGGTTTCCATGTCCCTCCTATAGTGAGGCGACCAGTACTGAGCACAGTACTCCGAGTGGGGTCTGACCAGGGTCCTATACAGCTGCAACATTACCTCTCAGCTCCTAAACTCAATCCCACGATTGATGAAGGCCAATGCACCGTATGCTTTCTTAACCACAGAGTCAACCTGCGCAGCAGCCTTGAGTGCCCTATGGACTCAGACCCCAAGATCCCTGATCCTCCACACTGCCAAGAGTCTTACCTATAACACAATATTCTGCCATCATATTTGACCTACCAAAATGAACTACCTTACACTTATCGGAGTTGAACACCATCTGCCACTTCTCAGCCTATCAATGTCCACAGCTATTAAGGGTTAGCCCTCATCTATTCTACTGGTCACATTCCCAAAGAATTCTAGAAAATTAATCATGCACACCCTTCCAACTCAAATCCGTGCCAACTCTGCTTATATCTTTATACTTTCCAAAGGCATGTCACAAAACAGAATAATACGTAAGTACCAACTTTCTTGACTCCTCACACTATATCAGCCTCACAAAATACTTGTTACTCCTTCCCAACTTCTGTAGCTTTGTAGTTTAATATAGAATTTATTTTATCATTGTATGGTCCACTAATTACCATATAACAACAAAACATCTGTGATAGGCTACCATTGCATTTCTGAATTAATATGGTTGTTTTATACTGACAATGGATAGATCCTATATTTTTCACCTGGTGTCTATACCCTTTCTTTCTAGAAATCTAATTCATTCAAAAACTTAATTAAGGCACAGTCCAAAAGCAGATTCAAAAACCCCTTCAATAGAGTAAAAATTCAAAATATTGAAATGTGCTTTCCAAGGAGCTGTCACTGTGGCCAGTCTACTAATACAATATCAACGATTCAGAGTGCATTTATTATTGAAGAATGTATAAATTATACAACCTTGAGATTTGTTTGCTTACAGGTAGACACAAAGAAAGAAACCCAAAGGAACCCAATTAAAGAAAAAATAATAAAAAAGGCCAACATCCGACCGAGCATAGCTAAACTTCAATGTAGTGAAATGTCTCAGGATGATTCACAAGAAAATATTCAGAAGGAATTTAACACTGATCAGAAATCTCAGTTTTTTTTTTAAGGTGGATTACATAAAGACAATTTCATCTACAGCAGCACCTCACAAACAAACCAAGTGAAACAAAATATTTACCAAGATGTTCTTTGTAAAATGGTATTTGGTGGAGTAAAATTATATCCTGAGCATCTCCTTTGGAGAATCATTAGCATTGAAAATTCCCAAAGGATGAAAACTAACTAGCAAATGAGCCATATTGTACTGAATAAGGGTTACCACATTTAAATGGCCCAGAAGCATAAAGCCAACGATACCCTAGAATGGAGAGGCACGGTTCAGATGGCAAGTAGGTCTCATGCACACAGGGTCATTGCCCTATATTCCAGAATGTATGTAAGTTGGTCCAAACACTACAAAGTTTTAAAAGCTTTTAAAATTAATATTGATTGTGGAAATTAAATATTAAGTAGTTCAAGTGTATTAAAGTGTTAAAAATAATTAAAGCCATTAAAGTGTTTTCTATTTTTCCACTACTTATTTTATATACATACATACATATATATAAACGTAATTGTAGTGTGTGTATATATATATATATATATATATATATATGTATATACACACACTACAATTACATTTTTCTCTATTATGTATTGCACTGTACTGCTGCTGCAAAATCAACAAATTTAACAGCATATGCCAAAGATACTAAACCTGATTCTGAGAAAATAACTTGTTTTCATCACCAGAGGCAGAGAATACCCTATGAAATGAAATAGGGGTTTTGATTCTACACAAGGTTTGGTGCAGGACCACCAGGCAATTCCTCCAGCACAATGGATCCCAGCAAGATTAGGCTTTGATACACTCCAGTGATGGAATGTACTGACAGGTGCAGGAGTATCCATCACCCAGCAAGTCAAGAATTACAGTAGGCCTGGACAAGCACAGGATGTGCTTTCCTTCAAATGGCCTAATGCCAACAGTTTCTTTTGGAACTCACAGACCATCGACAAAGATACAGGCAGCAAGCCAAATTATTGAAAGGCAGGAAATCACTCATTGCTGTGGTCACAAGCTCCCACCTGCTTCAAAAGGGCAACAATTACACCGGCACCCAAGAAAGACAATGTCAGTTGCCTTAAAGACCATCGTTCAGTAGCACTCGCATCTACGGTGATGAATTGCTGTGAGAGGTTGGTCGTGGCCAGAGGCAACACCTGTCTCAGGAAGGACCTGGGCCCACTGCAACTTGTCTATCGCCACAGTAGGTCTACAGCAGACAGGGCCTTAATGGCCTTGGAACACCTGGACAATACATATACATCAGGATGCTGCTTATTGGCAATAGCTCAGCATTTAACACCAACATTCTTACAGTCCTGATCTAAAAGCTACACAACCTAGGCATCTGTACCTCCCTCTGCAACTGGATCCTCGACTTTCAATCTGTGCAGATCGGAAATAACATCTCCACCTTGCTGATAATCAACACTGGTACACCACAGAGACGTGTGTTTAGCCCACTGCTCCTACTCTCTCTACACCGATGACTATGTGCCTAGACATAGCTCAAATGCCATCTATAAATTTGCTGATGATACAACCACTATTGGCAGAATTTCAGATGGTGATGAAAGGGCATAAAGGAGTGAGATATGCGAGTTAGTTGCTGTCGTGGCAACAACCTTGTACTTATAAACAAGACCAAAGAGCTGATTGTGGACTTCATTGAGGAATCTAAACTGGACAGTGTGAGCAATTTCAAATTCCTGGGTGTCAATATCTCTGAGGACCTAACATATTGATACAGCTATAAAGAAGGCAAGACAGTAGCTATATTTCATTTGAAATGAGGAGATTGGTTTGTCAACTAAAATACTCGAAAGCTTCAACAATGGACTGTGGAAGAACATTCTCGCTGGCGACACCACTGGCTGGTATAGGGGAGGCTACTGCACAAGATCGAAGAAACTACAAAAATTAGTCACCTCCCTCATGGACCCCCACCAGCCCCAGGACATGCCCTCTTCTCACTGTTGCCACTGGGAAGGAGGAACAGAAGCCTGAAGGCACACACTCAGTAATTCAGGAACAGCGTCTTCTCCTCTGCCATCCAATTTCTAAATGAACATTGAACCCATGAATACTACCTCACTACTTTTTATTTCTGTTTATGCACTTCTTATTTTAATTTAACTATTACGTACACACACATACACTAACTGTAATAGGTTTTTCTCTATACTTATCATGTATTTCATTGTACTGCTGCCGCAAAGTTAACACATTTGACGACATATGCCAGTGATATTAAACCTGATTCTGATTCTGAAAGGAGATAAAACTCAACTGCCTTGACCAATGATAAATCTCCATTATTCATTTTTAAAAATTGGTTAATGAAAATTTACACATGATTCAGCATTAAATGGTGATGTTAGAAGAGAGCAAAAAGAATGAACAAACAAAGGACTCATCCCATATGGAAACTTCATTCAGACCAAATGAAAGCTTACATCTGGGATGCCGGAAATATGCTGGAACACTCATAAGGTAAGACTTTCTGCTGTTACCTTTTTCAAAATTAATCCAATGTTAACTGAAAATGCACTACAGAAAAGGTGCTGACAAAAATGAAAATAAAGACAGCTTGTATGTTTATGCAAACTGAAACTCTGCAGGAAAATATAACATTAATTATCCATTGCAAGTCTTAGACTGAGAAATCAGAGTGTTTTAAGACACAAATGAAGTCACAAAACATAGAAACCATACTTGAGAAAAAGCCAAGGATCTACTGCTATGTCAACAAGAAACTAAAGTTCATACGTCTTCAAGGTCACTTCATTTATTGCATAGCTCATTATAATTACTGTGGACATTTCACAGTTTCAGTCTTTTGATTACTGCACTCCAAACATCAACTTAGAACTGACCTGAAACTTTAATTCTATTTATTTCCACATACACTGATTAACCAAAGTATTTCCAAAATTTCTCTTAAGTAATACACAGTGTGGATTTTATTTAGCGGAACATATAAGCACAATTGTGAAGCTTTTTTGGTTAGGAGCAACCTCTTCAAGAACACTCCAAGACATTGACTTTGATGTTGGGAAGCCAGGAGCATATAGAGCATCAGATGAAAATATTTCAGATGATGAATGCAGCAAAGGAGCTTTAATCAGTTAGACAACAAGGTATAAGGTATCAGTATTAATCCAAAGTTAGTATCAATGCAACCCCAACCTAGTGACCAAAGTATTGCAATGTTCTTTAGAGTAAACGAGACATTCTTTGAATTGCATGGTGAGAATTCATCTTTAATCATATCTGAAAACTACTTTATACATTTAAAAGCAGCTCAGTAAGGGATTGTGGCAGATGGAGTAAATTCCTAATAACTGAAAGAACATTTAGCTGCCACCAAGCAAACATACAAAACACTTGTTAAAATATCAATTTGAAAGAGAATTTGAATTAAATACATTTTATATCTACATTTCAAGCTTTAGTGTTTGCATTGTATTTTTGGGTAATAAATGAATCAATTGTTTCAATTGTAATCTTATTTGAAAGGGGTGTTCATGAGGCTGTGGGTTTTATTTATCTACCTATTTATTGAGATAAAGTGTGGAACAGGCCCTTCAGCACTCGAGCCACGCCACCCAGCCATCCACAATTTAACCCTAGCTTAATCACAGGACAATTCACAATGACCAATTAACCTACCAACCAGTACATCTCTGGACTGTGGGAGGAAACCGAAGCACCCGGAGGAAACCCATACTGTCACAGGGAGAATGCATAAACTCCTTACAGGCAGGAGTGCAGTGCTAGCCAGAGCGCGTCCGGCACCTCTTTAAGAAAAAAGCCGAAATAAACAACCAGAGTGATTTGAGTATCTCAGAAACTGCAGATCTCCTGGGCTTTTTACGCACAACAGACTCTGGAGCTTACAAGGAATGGTGCCAAAAACAAAAACAAAAATCCAGCGAGTGGATTTAACAAGATGTTTTCGTTCACAGAACAGCCACTCGCTGTTCATATGTTCAAATTTATTTGTTTGATTATTGTCCTTTGCACATGTGATTGTTCTGCTAATTGTTGATTGCCCATGGCTATTTGCACTATTGTTGGTTACTACTGTGTTGTCTGTTATGGTTTTGTCCTTTCTTTTATGTTTGGCACCAAATCACAATCAATTCTGGCATAGAAACAGAAAATAGGTGGAGTAGGCCATTCGGCCCTTCGAGCCTGCACTGCCATTCAGTACGATCATAGCTGATCATCCAACTCAGAACCCTATACCTGCCTTCTCTCCATGTTTCACATACTGGCAATAAAGTGATTCTGATTCTTGCCTACCTGATATAACATCAGCATTGAGCTACAGCTGTCTTAAAAATATATGAAGACTCAGTTTCCACCACCAATTGAGGAATAGGATTCCAAATACTTGCAAGTCAAAGAAAATACTTTTCATTTGATTTACGAGGTGAATCTTTTATTTTTGAGATGAAACCTTAGTTCTAGGTTCTCCCAAGAGGGCATATCCTCTCCACATCTACCTCATAAACACCTCTTATGTTTCAATAAAAAGCCTCTTGAACTCTCAAACCCGAGCCTAGCCTATCTAACTATTCAAAATAAGACAACATACCAGTTATCAGTCTAATGACAGAACAGCTTCACTGCACAGCTACCAATGGCTTTATATCATTCCTTAAATAAGTATATTTCTATACACGGTTTTCCAGTATGATCTCACCACTGTCCTACATAAGTTCAACAGATTTTGCCATTTTTGAATTCAATTCCCTTTGCGATAAATGCTAATATGGTTAGCTTTCCTAATTACTTGATGCATTTGTATATATTAACCTTTTGCAAAATCATGTGCCAGACAATCCAGATCCCTCTGCATCTCATAGTTTTGCCACCTCTCAATATTTGGTCATTGGTTTTCCATTTTTCTCCCAAAATGAAGAATATCACACTTTTCCACATTATATCTCACTTGTCAAATCTTCATCCATTCAGATCACATGACCCAATGTAACAGAAATTGCATGGAAGAAAACGTACTCAAGTTGTTTTTACATTTATTTAACAGAAGAGAATAAAGTTGCCTTAGTAGTATTATTGTCATAGCATGATTGAATTCCTAGACATTGAAATGTGAGGAATATCTCAGGTTTTACATAGAATCCTCATGTCTCCATAATACGTAAATAACAAAAAAAGTCTAATCTAGAAGTACATTTTAACCACATATTATTAGAATAGAGGAATTGTGAAAGCAGATTTGAATGCTGTTTCAACAGAATACACTATTTTTCGGTTTGGAAGAAAAGCATTGGTGAGAGATGGCAGAACTGAGATATAGATCATATGAAACAGAGCAATAGTTGATAAATTTACAGTAGAAATATTATGCAATTTAGTAAACTATCAAATTTGATCTGCATACTTAAAATCAGGTGCATCTAAATGAAGGTGTACCTTTACCTGGTCAGTTTAATGGTCTTCCTGAAGTCATTAGAAATGGGAGCTTTGTAGCCACCCTTCCGTAACAAGGAATCTATGGTTTGAATATGGTCCCAGCCTGCAATAAAATACACGAAAGAGTTATTAGTATACCAGGACAAAATGTTACCTTTAAATGCATTTATTTTTCTTTAAATTAGGTATAGGAGCATTAGGTCACAGGTTGCAACCCAATCACATTCTTAAGTACAATAGTTTGGTTAAATGCAAACTATTAAGGAACTACTAAGGAATAATTATTTTAAACTTGGGAAAGAGGGAAATCTGTGTTAGAGTGTACATAAAGTGCAACATTGACCTTGCTCCTTCGCAACCTCCGGCAGGTATGTGGCGGTGCGTTTTGATCCTTTTTCATTGATGAATTCTATTCTAATGCCATGTACACCCACCTGGAAGAAATCGGCAGCTTTATTAGAATATGAGGTATGTAAATATTAAACTGAGAATTTAGTACTTAATCTTCCCCATGGTACTATTCTTTTTCTCTCAGGTGACTATATAGCTTCACTTGAAAAATCATAGCCCAATCTCAACCAAAGGAAAGGAGATTCAAAAATTAATTGAAGGCAAGATAAACCCTGATAGAAAAAACGCAGTAACAATTTGAAGAAATATCCCAAAGAGTGAGAAAGATCAGGGAATTAAAATAGTGCAGAAAGCAGAAGAGCCATGGTTGGTCAAACAGTGGTAACTGAATTAAGCAGCATTAATACTTTATTACAACCACGAGCCGATCGAATGGAGATGAAAATAGAGCAACAAACTTCACTTAGCAACTAAGAGTAACACCTGTTCACAATTAATGGGAAGTTAATGCTAGTTAACTTGTAGACTATAACTTTTATAACTCCAGTGTTGGTTTCTGGTCTTGTCAAATTTTCTAATGGACACTACTTGGGGCGGGGGGGGGGGGGGGGGGAGAATTCCAGACAGAAATTGGCTTCTTTATGTGTTTAAAAAATATATGTATTTCAAAATATGGAAACATCTTGTCAAACGGAATTAATAACTGGTAAGATATATTAGGAAAATTATGCCAAAGAAGACTACCATAAATCTTTAATGGCTTGGATCCAGACATCACACAAAGCTCAATTCTTTTTGCTTACAATTCACTTGAACCTCAAAAGGGTATGATAGAATTTTATTCACTTTTTCTAATAGTGTTCATAGAGATTATTTCATTTGAATGCAAGCAGAATGAGATTGTTATTTTATTTCAAATTAAAATAAGCAGGATTACAATAAACTGTTAAAGATCTGATTATATTTACGTAGCACTGTGAATGTTATAAATAATGTTCTTTCAGTTCTTTAAACAGAGCAGCAATGGGTACTGCACAAGTAGATGAAAGGAGGGCAAAAAGATCAGTTGGAACATGTTGGGATGAAGGGCTGCCTTCTGTACAATTTCAAGGTAATGTGTGTGAGCTGAGGCAGAGGCTGATAAACAGGAATTTCAGGGAATACGCAGCAGGTTAAGAATTGTCTATGGAGAAAGAAAGAAAAGGTGAAAAGTCATCATTAGTGACCGTAAATGTGGTAAAAGAGCATCAGGAAATTCGAAAAACACAGCAAGATAAAAGATTTAATTAGAATTCCAAGTGTATAAAAGCCTATAAGTGAGGAGGGTAAAATTAGATACAATCACTACATTTAAGAAACATTTAGATCAACAGCGAAGCGTACAATTATCAAATAAGGATATCTGTGAAGACGTAATTAACGTAGGTGAGCAAAAAGGTCAGTGGGGACATATTGGGATGAAGGGTTGCTTTCATTGCAATACAAATCTATGGTATGTAGTGATGTCATAGTGGGATTTGAAGGAGTGAAAATGTAATAGACTACAGCTCTTGGACAGACATTGCTTTGAGACCCAGGGTTAAGAAGACAAAAGCACTATACAAGTTTTTAAAGTTGTTGTAAGGATGGTGACAAAGGAAGATGGCCAGATGTGGGACAGGGTGCAGGATTCTGCAGCGAGCTACAGTTGTTGCTTTTTTATTGTAGACTCCATTTCAACAGAATGACTTGCCATTTTGTTTGCCATCTACAAGAAATTATCAATTTACTATCAAGTGTTGTCCTCTACTTTCTTCAGCAGTTTTCCAATGAACGTAGGTTTAATTGGTATTTTGTTTGTCTAAAAATGAAACGATCCTCTGTATTAAATTCCAAACAAGAGAAAATCTGCAGATGCTGGAAATCAAAGCAAGGCCCTTCCTCAGCCCAAAACACTGACTGTTTATTCTTTTCCATAGATGCTGCCAGGTCTGCTGAGTTCCTCCAGCATTTTGTGTGTATTGGTCTGTATTAAACTGTATCTATCAAAATGGCATAATTCTCAACCTAACATAGTTTAATTTGATAGGATTGATTTTGCATTTGGTACCACTCTAGGTGTGTCCACTAACCCTCAGCATTTGTGTTTCTAGTTGCTCAAAACTTTAGTAGTACCGATCAAACATCTTTTTCTGCGCTCCATATTCAATCAGGAGCATCATTTCCAGGCAAGGGACAATTTATAACAAAGGAAAACATCTCAAGGTAATGTGTGAGAGCTAGGGCAGGGGTTGATAAATAATGACTAATATTGAGCCACAATGAATTAGGCCAGATGAGAAATAGTTAAACCAGGCTAGAAGGAATCATTTGGAAGAGGGAACAGAGAGGTAGAAGATAAAGATGGAATTCCCAAGTCTACAGATTTGACAGATGTAGGGATGATTGCCAAAGCAGAATGATTAAAGAATAATTAGTAGGAGAAAATCAGAGCAGAATAAAATAAATAAATAAATTATATATATATATATATATATATATATATATATATAGATAGAAGGGTTTCAAGAGTGGAGAAAACTATGAAGAAACAGCTCAGCAACACCGATGAATCGGATTTGTTTCAAGTTAGGGTATGGCCAGAGTTTTGAATGATTGCAATTTGAGGTGAAGTAGAACGGGAGACCAGAGAACAGAGAGCATTAAAATAGTCACATAAAGATACTAGGCCAAATCGCATTAGCAGTAGAATTAAAGGAAATGACAATGTTTGAACATTCTTAACTAAATGCTGAACTTGTATAGACCCACTAAGTCTGAGATGTGGTGAGTGACTGATGTGGGTGTTTTGGCCACTCCATTCCACTTCTGGATGCCATGTAGTACAGGATCAGATTTTCTAATCACCTTATAATCATTCTCAACCTTCAGATAAGGAAAAATGCTATTTTCAAAAAAAATTATTGTGTTTTAATTCTTTTGATTCCCCCCCCCCCCTTAAATTTGCAAGCCTATTGCTGCAGCATTGAAGATGTCTGGAATCTGATACAAGGTCTTCAATGCTTTGGCAGGGGGCAAAGCTCTGACACCACCATTCAAAGTCCTGGGTTTTATCAGCACACTAACCAAGGCCTAAATGCTGCTGAGACTCCACACATTGCCAAACACCTCTGATTGTCCAGCTCCATTTCTGCTCTGCATCCAACCTAGCTAAGTGCAGGCTGGCAAGGACTCTCAGCCAAATCCAACTCAGTATCGCTCATGTCACAGATGAAGGCTTCAGCGAGAGATAAATCAAGGAAAGGACAGAACTGAGATGATTTTACCAATGACAGTCCAATAGTTCAGTTGATCGTCTTGTAGGCCAATATTGTACTCAGGTTGTTAATGATTGAGTTGAGTTTTTGGATGCTTCCGATGAAGAGGTATGCAGGTAATCGCTCGGGAACAATTTGCATTAAGGACCGAAGACAACTTTGGACTTTCCAACATTCAGTTGTGACCACATATATCAAACAAACAATCAGACATTTTAAAGACAGTAGTGGGGTCAAGAGAAGAAACTGAGGGGATCAAATGGGTGGCACCAATGTTTGTGTGAAAAATAACACAATGATTTGATGCCACCAAGCGACATTAAATAGATGAGGAGAAAACATGATGGCTTCTTTAGGATCTATATTTGGCCAAGTTAATATAGCTGACACAGAAGTCATTGCTGACAATTCTTTGGCTATAACTGGATTGATCAGAATCAAACCAGGTATCATTTGGAATAAGGACTGTGGGTCAATCATGTTAAAAGATGCAGACACATTAAGAAGGTTGAGGAGAAATATATTACCTGTATTGACAATCACATCTGATGTCATTAGTGACTTTGATCAGAGCCATCACAGTACTGTGGCAGGGTTGGATATCTGAATGGAGAGATTCAAAGAAGGAATCCTAGCTAAGGTGGGCAAAAATTTAACAGATTACAACATATTTAAGGACTTTTGAAAAGGAAGGTTGCATATGGATATATTAATTTGAAAGGAAGGTATCAAACCCTATTCCTTTGAGAACAGTTTGGGCATTTTCCTATATTAAAACTACTACCAAACCCAATTCCTATCGTACATGAGGTTTGCTAATTATTACTACTTACATAACACTGTGACTTGATCATGTGTTACTAATTATCAAATTAGAGCGAGGCAAGTCCAGAGTGAAACCAGGTAGGAGATTCTCCACTACCTAGATCAAAATTTTCAAGAGAAAGATTTGATAAAGTTGTTAGGTAAGGAATAGACATGGAGGGAAAAAGTAGCCTGAAAAGGTGGAAGTAGATTTTAGCTATGATCCACTAAAAAGGTGGAGAAGTCACATACTGCAGGCTGGCTTCCTCCAGTATCTATAGCATCCTATTCAATCTTATGATTTTTTTTGAGCCCAACATGCCAAGCTTCAATCGCAAAAGGGGCTACTTGAGAGCGAGGCAATGCAACGAGTCTGTAAAAAAAAAATCTGATGCACTCTGGAGCATTCCATTACTGCTTGCCAAGCAAAACACTCTAGAGAACTTAGTGAAATTCTGTGTAATGCATACAAGAAGAAAGACACATGATATGTTAAACATTCAAAATGAAACTCTCCCACCATGTAACATGACCAGACCCTTATTCTCCCACCATCCCTCACCCTGCCCAGGTGGGCTACAGTGGCTTCAATTTGCCAAATCCTCCAAATTTTCCATTTTGCCCGTCAAGTGAAACAATGATTGAAATTGCTGCCACAACCTCAGGAGAATGCAATTCTAAATTAACAAGACTGCAAATTGTTCAAAAGAGACAGATTTTACAGGAAATATTTAATAAAAGTTACTTACCTCCCAATCTAAGTAATCCCCAACATCTTCAAAATTGGTAAGAAGAGACACCGAACAAAAAAGTCGTGGTAACTCTTCCCTCGTCATTGGAGGAAAGCGACTGTCTTTAAGGGCACTGCAAGAAAGAGAAAGTACTTTTTGAAACCATTACAACTTCACATATGCTTTAGCCACAAGATAAAATACAAGCAGGTTAGTGTAATTAACTTGAACCTTCAACTCTGTCAATGACCTAAGCTTCTGTAGCGTATACAAGTGGACTAAATTAGAAAACAGACATTTGAACTCTGGAAAAGTGTGAGGCGTTACTTTTCTGCCCTCTGCATTCTGTCTATATCTTGTTGTAACCTTTGATCACCCACAATACCACCAACCTGCAAACTTAATTACCTATGCTTCTACTTTCTCAACCAATTCATTTATCAAAATCACAAAGATCAGGAGTCCGAGAACAGATCCTTGCAGAACACCACTAATCATCAATCAGGCAGAATACTCTTCATCTACGCCTCCTCAGTGCAAGTCAATTATAAATGCACACTGCCAAGTCCCCATGGATCCCATGACTCATGACTTTTTAGACAAGCCTACCATAGGGAAACCTTTTTAAACACTTAAAAAAAAAGTTCCAGCCCATTCTCTTCGACAGTTCCAGCATACTAAAAATCCATATATGCCACATCCACCACCCTAGCTACATCAATTTGTTTTGTTATTTTCTCAAAAAAAACTCTAGTAGGCCCATGAGACACGGCCTGTCTCTCTCCGAGCAATGCTATCCCTAATACAACTATGCTTCTCCAAGTGCTCACAAATCCCATCACTAACAATCATCTCCAATAATTTTCCTACCACTGAGTAAGACTTACTGGTCTCTTACTCTCAGGATTTTATGTATTAACCTCTCTTGAACAACATTTGCATCCTCCAATCCTCTGGTGCCATTTTGTGGCCAGGAAGGGCACAATGTCAAACAGACGCCCCAGCAATCTCTTTCCTTGCTTCTTGAAGTAACCTGGAGAAGACTTCATCTAGCCCTGGTGATTTAACTATCATAAAGTTTTACAGAAAGTCCAACATTGCTTCTTTTCTTAACCTCCAGTATATTAGCCAACTTCACATTCGCCAAAGTCCCCTCTCTGGTGAACACTGAAGCAAAGAATTCATTATGGACCCCCACTACCTCTTCTGCTTCTATGCACATTTTCCCCTTTATCCATGTATGGTCTTATCTCACTTTAGACATCCTCATTTTTCACAGATGTGTAGAACCCCTAGGGGATTTCCTTAATCTTACTCACCAAAGTCTTCCCGTGTCCCTTTCTAGTTCTCCTAAGCCCCTATTAAGTTCCTTCTTGGCTACCTTATAATTCACAAGAGCCCTGTCTAATTTTTGCCTTCTAAACCTTAGGTCATAGAACATAATTGCCCCACCAATCTCTTCCCTTGCTTCTTGAAATAACCTGGAATATACCTCATAGTGACTTATCTATTAGAGTGAATATGCTCTGCAGCTGCTCTTGGACTTTTGCATCCTTCCTAAAGTGACACAACCAGAATTAGATCCAAGTACCTAGTTATGGTATGCATAATCAATGTTTTATAAAACTTCAAGAATCACCCAACTTTTGCACTATATGCCTTTGATTATGTCCTTCCTGCAAATCATATATATTGGTATTCATTTACACATTATGCCTTTGAACAGAAAAAACTACAAAAAACAGTGGATACAGCCAAGTTGATCATGGTTAAAGCCCTCCCCATCATTGAGCACATTTACAAGGAGTGATGTCACAGGAAAGCAGCATTCCTCATCAGAGAATGGGCAAAGAAGTGGCAGATGGAATAATGTCAGGAAGTGTATGGTCATGCACTTTGGTATAAGAAATAAAATGGTAGACTCTTTTCTAAATAGAGAGAAAATACAAAAAACTGAGGCGCAATGGGGCCTGGGAGTCCTTGTGCAGGATTCCCTAAAGGTTAATTAGCAGGTTGAGTATGTGGTGAGGAAGGCAAATGCGATGTCAGCATTCATCTTCAAGAGACAAAAATACAAAAACAAGGATATAATGTTGAGACTTTCTAAAGCACTTGTGAGAGCTCACTTGGAGTATTGTGAACAGTCTTAGGCCCCTTATATTAGAAAGAACATGGTGAAGCTGGAGAGGGTTCAAATCTGGTTCATGAAAATGATTTCAGGATTGAACAGCTTATCATATGAAGAGCATTTGATAGGTCTAGGCCTGTATTCATTAGAATTCAAAAGAATGAGGGGTGATTTAATTAAAACTTTATCAAATGGTGAAAGGCCTTGATTGAGTGGATGTGGAGAAGATTTTTTTTATGTTGGGATAGTCTAAGACCAGAGAACACAGCCTCAGAATAGAATGGTGTCCTTTTAGAACAGAGATGAGGAATTTCTTTAGCCAGAGAGTGGTGAATCTGTGGAATTCGTTGCCACAGGCAGCTATGGAGGCCAAGTCTTTTATGTATATTTAAGGCAGAGGTTGGTAAGATTTTTGATTGGTCAGGGCATGAAGGGATACAGCAGGACGGCAGGAGATTGGGGCTGAGAGGAAAAATGGATCAGCCATGATGAAGTACCAGAGCAGACCCAATGGGACAAATGGCCTAATTCTGCTCTGATGTCTTAATAGTCTCATCAAGGATCCTCACCAGGCTATGCTCTCTTCTCACTGCTGCCAACAGGATGGAGGGACAGGAGCCTCAAGACTCACACCAGAAGGTTCAGGAACAGTTATTACCTCTCAACCATCAGGTTCTTGAAACAAAGGGGATATCTTCACTCATCCCAACAGCATACTGTTTGCACAACCTCTTCATCTCATGTTCTAGATCTCAAGATCAAGAACTCATCTCATATTCTAGACATTTATTGCTTATTATTATTTGATTTTTTTTTATTTTGCAGTTTGCTGTCTTTTGCACATTGGTTGTCTGTACATCTTGCGAGCTGTTTTTCCAATGATTCTATTATGGTTCTTGGATTTAATGTGAGAAAATGAATCTCGGGGCAGTATATGGTGACATGGATGTAGATAATAAATTTATACTTTGAACTTTGTAATATGCAAAATAATTCAAATTCAATGTGTAGTAGCTAAGTTACTTACTATGAACACAGTTAAGTGGCAGTATAGGTGTGTAATCCCTGGAGAGATTTCATTGACTAAAAATGTACATCAAAAATAATCCATCATAAGGGACAGAATATTGCTGTGGTAACTACATTTTTATTACACTCTTGCCTGGCAAAATGTCAGAGCTGATGGATAATTGTGTAAAATTGCCAGTGTAGAGTGCCAAGGGGAATGTACAGCCATTTGACTTTTAGTTCCTGATCTGGAAGTCGTGATTTGTACATGACAGAATGAATTTGTATCAACTAAGTTCCATGTTAAAAAAAAATCAATAATTTGACTGAAATGGGAAGATAACCTAATACGTTTCCATGTTTTAATAAAAATTAGAGAATGGACATGTATTGATTTTTTTTTAAAACTACAGCATTATTTATGACAAGAAATACTGATTGCACAGTGCTGAATGATGGAACAATAATTTAATGTGTTTCAAACACTGGTCCACAGGTACTTAGATAAGCTGAAGATCAGTAGATTTCACGTGACAGGCCATCAATGTGTCTCTGTTTGAAGGCTTTGTCGCAGGCTGGAAATGGAAAAGCCTTGCTTCACAAATCTTCAAAAAAAAAGCTTTCAGGCTGCATGTAATTTTGCTGTTCAGCTGAAAATTCTACTTTATTAAATTTCTAATACCATACTGGTGATAATTTTTGCAGTGGGCTGGCTGAAACACTTTGAAGTGTTAACCATTTTAGATTTACTTTGAACTTGTAAAAAGTATTTTTTTTTGTCAGGAATACACAATTCACCACCTTTCCTGATCTGCTCGGATTCATCTGAGAGTCATAATTAATTAAGTGTAAATGTATCATAAACAGTTAAAGATCAAGAAAAAAATGACCCTCTGATATTCAAAGTTGTGTGGGTTGATGTGTTTACT
Organism: Mobula hypostoma; assembly: GCF_963921235.1. NCBI lineage: Eukaryota > Metazoa > Chordata > Chondrichthyes > Myliobatiformes > Myliobatidae > Mobula > Mobula hypostoma. The sequence continues at coordinate 108,166,309 of NC_086106.1, read as the reverse complement.
TTTTTAGCCATCCAGTACAAATATCCTTTCCCAAATAGCTAACATTCTTGAAGGTAACTTATTCTACATTTTGCTATCATTGCTAATTAGAGAGGCTATTTCCAAAAACCCCACCACAATATGATTCATCCCCTTTTAAACAAATGTGAAGACTCTGAATGTAACAGTTACACAATAACCATTGGGATCAGGTATCAACATATCAGCTTTATCATTTGGAAGGACAAGCACAGATTACATGAAAAACTCAATAATTTCAAATTTCTGGTTGAAAGCTTCCCTCCTCTCTTCTCCCCCCGCCCCCCCCGCCCACTCCCCAAATAGCTAACATTCTTCAAGGTATCTCCATAAAAGTATTGCTCAATAATCCTTTAATAAATCTGTACAATGCAGAGCTTATTTGCAAGTTATGAATAACCATACCCTGGATCCTACAAAACCTGCTCTGCTATAGTGCCTCCCACTTGCCAAAATGTCAAGGCATCCATTTAAGACACAGTATTATCCATGTCAGAATTAACACAGTTGGGAGGAGAAAGTTCTTTGCTCCCAGGAGATTCCATTTATTTGAAGCATAGAACATAATGAGCCATAGTTTTAATATAAGCTTCTTAATAACTAGGAAGAACCTAGTCATCTGGTGCAGCAGCTCAGGGCTGCTGTGCTTGATGCAGGCGTGGCCCTTCCCTCACTCGGAATCACCTGGGTCATATTCCAATTCACCTGGAGATCCAAGATGGAGTGAGTCAGATGAGTCACAATGCACAAGTCCCCAGACAAAGGGGCAAAAACATACTCAATGTAGCCTTCATCCTCATGACCACCTTCAGGTGTGGCTACATCAGGCTGTGTGGAACCTAAATATGCAGGTATCAAGTGATACTATGAGTAGAGCTTCTACCTGTCCCAGTGTGGCAAAGCCTGGGACTGTCCCTGTTGCCATGCAATGCCCCAGTCAACTGCACGTTGCTGTAGTACCCATTTTTGTAGAAAAGTTCTTCCAGACCAACACCTTTAAGCACAAATCAATCAGAGTCATAAGCATAGAATGTCATGCAGACACTACAAAAGGACTCGATGGATATAGAGGAATGGCTTCCTGAGGCATTCTGCCAGATATTCATCGCCAGATCTCACCAACAAGCACCAAGACTGAGGGATGCATTGAAGCTTAATGCAGGGGCTCAGTGAGGCAAGTTTCTACTGCTACTGGACAAGGAGGTTGGGTTGTGTGAGGAATTCCCTCAATTACTGTGGTAGTGTACCACTCCAGGGCACCACGTGACTGGCAATAGTCCCATTGCTTTAAACAATGTAATCTAAGACTAAACATTCTGCCTATGACTGCAAGAATGAAATGGCTTTACATGGTTTAATCTTGCAAATTATTTTTATTAGGAATAAAGTTTATTTTGGTTAAGAAAAATAAGCATGATCAGAGAATCCTAATGAAGAGGACTATGGGGCTTTATATACAAAGCATATGCCCAAATGTAAAGCAGCCCAGTAATCTAAGGATTCTGATTTTATTGACCTCAGCAAAAAATGTTAATAAAAATTCTTAAGAATATTAAATAGGTGCAGCAGTATAGTGGTTAAAAAGAAAACTGCCGCAACATTCAAAAAGATCATATATTAGGTCTCGTTCTGCGTTGGGTCCTCATGGCCGCCAATTCTCTAGTTTATCCTGCATTTTTCTTCAATATTTCCAATGATTCCATCTCCATAATCGTCTGGGGTAGAAAATTCCAAAGATTCACCACCCCATGATCATCCCTTCTGGTTGTTACAAACATAAGAGATGAGCTTCTTCTAGTGGAAGTAGCTCAACACCAACCACACCATGTCCCCACTGCAATCTTACCTAATTCAATAAGCTGAGGAGAGCAATTCATTTATTTATCCACTCATGACACTACAATCCTCTCATTCCAGGTAATGGATGCTTTGTAACAACTATGCCAGGATGTACTTTACTATCAAACTTTGATACTAAAGATAGAAAATACAAAAAAGGGAGTTGGGCTATTCTGCCCCTTGCACTTATTTGACTATTAAGATCAAGGCTGATCATCTACCTCAAAACCATTCTTCAAAATCATCTTTTTGTTCATAAAAACCTTGATTCCTCTAATATCAAGACAACTATGAACCTCAAGTTTTGAATGCAGTGACTGCATTTTCACAATCTTCTAGAGAATTTCAATAGCTCTCTAAGTTCTCAGTGAAGAAGTTTATCCTCCTTCCAGTCTGAAGTGACTTATTCCCCATGTTGAGATGCCAGTTCTAAACTCCTTAGCCAGAGTAAGGCCTGTCACGCCCCCTACAATGTTTAAATTAGATCACTGCTCTTAAATATGAGTCCTAGCTTACCCAATTATCTCTTGATATAACTTGTCTTCCCAAGAACCTGTTTGGTGAGTCTCTGTTAAATCAGTATTTCCAATAACTAGAGCATCTGTGGCTGTTTTTGTAAATTGTGCTTTGCTAACAGATAATCGTTTTAAGCCTTGAAAAATCCATTAAAGTTCAGATCACTGAAGGAGGCCAGATTGACATGCATCTTACCAGGTTAGAAATAATTTGAATTTATTTTATTGTCATGTGGAAATGACTTGGAATCATTCACTGTTTTATTTAATTTCATCTTCACAAACATAATGAGAAAATTAAGCATACAGCAGCTGGTCCAATGCTGTATTGACAAAATTCAATTGTCTGGATAATACAAAATTTGTGCAACCAATGTTTAAAAAAAATGTTCACAATTAAGCACGGAGAACTTTTCAAAAACACTACAAGGAGAGTTTTTAAAAACATAACTTCAGTCTAATTAAATTTTTGCTCAGTTGACTAAAATAGAGGCAGAAAATGAAAAACAGTCACGTTTCAGTCCAATTTACTGCCCATCTTTTCTTGAATTTGGTTTTCAAAGTTAAGACATAAAGTTGGAAAATAAGTTTTAACTTTGTCTTAAAAAAAAACAGCCAGCATCAAGTCATTAAGAATTTCATTCAATGCTTAAGATTCCTATGCACTGTACCATTATGTTCTTGTGTCTTCTCCGCATAAGGGTGCACATGGCATGTCAATCCTTAAAACTCAAAGTTAATACCTAAGTTGTCTTAATTTTAAGACTTCATTTGCCAAATACATTTCAAAATTCTAGCTCCAATTCCCAAGGTAGGTTTAGTGTGAAAAGGAAGAAGTGGCATGTTCATGAGCTTCACTCAAACGTTGAACAAGCAATTCCAGCTGTACTCAAAGATATTAACCAAATTCAACCAATCATCTTTTGGTAAAGGAATAATTTAGTCACAAGAAATGGAAAAAAATGAGAACATGTTTATTGACATGTACGAGTTTAATTTCCTGCAACAATTGATACCTATCCAACCGTTACAAGGTATCATTCAATACAATTGTGAAATGGCTAGCAATTTTTTATTACAAATACATACATAACAGTAAACTATGCTACTTGTATTACAGATAATTGTTTTAATCTGACACTTTATGACTACTCATTGCACCAGGTAAAATAGAATCTTTTCAGCTCCAGACTTTGTAGGTAATGTTTCGTAAATCAACACGTGCATAAGAGTACTTAAATAGCTCTCACATGAAACCCTTCACACAAGGAATTGTGTAGGAGGAAAAAAAAGGAAGATCTGGAGCTGCTGACATCTTACAAAATCACAAACATGAGGAAATCTTACAAAATCATTCTGCTTGTATATTCAGTGCATGGGTGCAGAGTGACAGCTATGATATGCAGAAGGTTCCTGTCATTCTCTTCAACTAATATGGATTTAACAATTTACCAACTTATTTTACCCCATTACAATTGTACCAATCTTCTACATCATGGCATGTTATGCAGCCAATCTTTTAAAAAATCAGTTCTCCCTGCACTTTACCTACAATGAGGAGTATCACTTAAAAGCAGATCCAAACATTCCTCTTCCTGCCTTCTCCACATCACTCCATCTCATTAAGAACAAGAAATGAATTACATAATCACAAAATTTGAGTGATTTTCTATCACATTTGTAAATACTTACATTGCAAAAATGCACCACTTGTGTTCAAGCTTGTCAGGGGACATTAGAAATGAAACAGGACAACATAATTGAACATGCATTTTTAGATGGCAGACACTGCCTCCAAAACAACATTTTTTTGCCATTTGCATAAGACAAGCAAGAAGTCTAAAACAGGGAATTGAGGCAGTCTACATAATACTTAAAATAAAGACAGCACAAACTTTCTCCAGGCTTTGCTTTTGAAACTTAAGCTTACTTTTTAAACTCTGGAAGGAGCTTCAGTTTAAAAAAAAATATCAAACCCAGCTTTGCTGTTGGCCAGCACAATAGATTAGCAGAATTGCAGGCTGAAATTTGAACTATAAATGGAGCAGAGTATATAAGTCAGTAATTGGAGACTTGTAGTCATCAAGCTGACTCTCAAGAGACAGTAGACCAATGACTGTTTCTTTCTCCTAAATCTTCAAGACAAAAATCAGGCACCACACAGCACTTCTCATGAAGTACTAAAAATGAAGAGGCATTTCCTATTTACTCATGAAACTACAATACAAATACATAAAATGCAATAGAACCCTCAAAACTCTTGCTCTAATTCACTCAGATTTCTGAAAAATGATCAAAGTATACAAGCAGATGGGCTGCAAAAATAATCAATTTCAGCTCCAGAACACTTTTTGGCAAATGACTGCAGATTCTTCTGGAATGGGAAAGATAGAGGAAAAAAATTCTATTGTGTTGAATTTAAAAGGCAGTTAAGTTTCATTATCCATATGGGCACTTTTAGATCTTTCACTGATTCTTTAAAAAGGAAAATTTGGAGAAAATCAAAAATCTTACAACATCAGTTGATCTTGCAATTACACTCATTATCTTGACTCTTCTATACATGTTCTTCCATTTATTTCTTCCTTGTGCTCTTCATTATGGTTATATCAAGCAAAACTTGTAAAGTTGACTCCAGTCCTGATGAAGGGTCTCAGCCTAAAATGTCAACCGTTTATTCTTTTCCATAGATGCTGCCTGGCCAGCTGAGTTCCTCCAGCATTTTGGATTTCCAGCATCTGCAGATTTTCACCATGTTTAGGGATAACAGTGAAGTGCAAATTGACAATTGAACTTTGAGGAAGGAGCACATTTATGCATGCTATTTTTCACATATGGAAACATTATCACGCAAGGCAGCTTATGCAGCAGCCAGAGCACTGAATGCAATGTTTTCTCACTCATCCTATAGACTGTAACATCAAACATTTGGACACAAAAACACACCAAAACTTCAAACAAAGGGAGTGAACATAATTAAGGCATATGACATTAAAGGAAAGACAGGAATTATGAGCAGTGCTGTAGGAAAACCAGCAAGCACCAATATACACAAGAGATTATATATATATATACATACACACACACACACACATACATACATACACACACACACACACACACACAAAATGCTGGAGGAACTCAGCAAGTGAGGTATCATCTATGGAGGAAAACAAATAGTTGACATCTGTTTACTCCCTCCATATATGCCATCTGACTTGCTAAATTCCTCCAGCATTGTGTTGCTCAATGGCACCCACTATTTTCCGGTGTTTTCTACAAGTATAGATTAATCAGCATTGCTTCTGCTCACTATAATCAGAAAAGGAATTATCTGCAAAAGGTCAATACAAATAATTTTGCACAATATTACATTTCACTCAATAGTCTGACAATATCTTCCTACAGTCAAGCATACCATAGCTCATTAATTATCATCTGCACATCAAATTAGGTCAGCTAATTATCCAAGTTAAAATATATCAGGTAGTTGGCTTCTGCAGAATGGGCCCTAAATATTGGATTATTTAAAATTAGTCATTTTCCATGTGGTCCAATTAAGACCATTAAAGGAGCAGTAAACACAAAATACTCTGCAGATGCTGGGGTCAAAGCAACACTCAACACGCTAGAGGAACTCAGCAGGTCGGGCAGCATCCGTGGAAACCATCAGTCAACGTTTCGGCTGGAACCCTTTGTCAGGACTGACACACATTCAGGACGGACACTGACTCAGTCCTGACGAAGGGTTCCGGCCCGAAACATCGACTGATTGTTTCCATGGATGCTGCCTGACCTGCTGAGTTCCTCCAGCGTGTTGAGTGATTAAGGGAGCAGAATTAGGCCATTTGGTCCATCAAGTCTGCTCCAGCACTCAATCATGGCTGATTTATTATTCTCTCTCAACCCTATTCTCCTGCTTTTTCCCATAACCATTGACACCCTTACTAATTAAGAACCTATCAACATCCGCTTTAAATACACCCAACAACTTGGCCTCCACAGCTGACTGTGCCAATGATTTTCACAGATTCACCATTCTCTGGCTAAAGAAATTCCTCCTTATTTCTGTTCTAAAGGGACATCGTTTTATCCTGAGTCTGTTCCTCCTGATCCTAGTCTCTCTCACTACTAGAAACATCCTTTCCACAACCTCTCTATCCAGTAGATTTCAATGTCCCACAAATTCAAACCCACTTCTCCCACACTAATCTTTAACTAATGACATCAGCTTAGTGAAACTAGTTATTTTAGAGATGGTAATGAATAAATAAATGTGTGGTGGCTCTTCTCCATCTAAAGATTTTTAAAAGTTAACAGAAGAACTAGTTTCATCACTAAACTGCTACAGTGCACACCTGAACTGGAGAAGCTCACTTTTAAAGTGGTTGGTTATACGTTCAGTCAGCATGACACTGCAAATATTCAAAATGATTACTCAAAATGTATTAGTGAAAACTGTTTTGTTGCAGTACTACAGCATGGAAGTACACTTCATTCTGCAACATTGCATTTTGGTGCAACACACGCAAAATGCTGGAGGAGCTCATCAGGCCAGACAGCATCCATGGAAAAATGTACAGTTGATGTTTCAGACCAAAACCCTTTGCCGGTCCTGCCGAAGAGTTTTGGCCCGAAACATCAACTGTACTTTTTTCATAAATGCTGCCTGGCCTGCTGAGTTCCTCCAGCATTTTGTGTGTGTTGCTCAAATTTCCAGCATTTGTAGATTTTCTCTTGTGATTTGACTGCACGTTGGTGGCTTGCACTACGTTCTACTAATATGTATACTATGTGAACCAAAGAGCAATAATAATATTTAAAAATATACAATTTGCAATAATTTTATATCTGTCCAAAGCATATATTCTAACTGATGGCAAAGTTCCTGTGCTGTTCCAATTACGTTCAAGTTCAAGCTTTGTCATTCATCTGTAATGTATACCACCAAATGAAACAATATTCCTCCAGATCAAGGTACACCACACAGTACATATACCTCACACACAGAACAAAGTATTATTACCACAAATCAATTAACAAACAAGGTGCATATACAAGTTTAAAAAATAAACAGCATAACACCACTGGCACTTCATCCGTAATGAGACCTGGGTGGTGACAGGGAGTTCAGTCATCTTACAGCTTGGGGGAAGAAGTCGATTCCCAGTTCTTGTCCTAATACTACGATACCTCCTGCCTGATGGTGGTGGGGTGGAAGAGATGGTCCAAATAGGTTTTTGGACAGATGGTGTTGTGCATTTAATATTTCAATAATATACGTTGATTAAGCATTCTTGTTCATTTAAATAATTATGGGTTTATATATAAACATGCATTAATTGCCCATGGAATTATAGGAAAGATATTGAAATGGGTGGAGCATTGGCTGATAGGTAGAAAGCAAAGGGTGGGAATAAAGGGATCGTATTCTGATTGGTTGTCGGTTACTAGTGGTGTTCCACAGGGGTTGGTGTTGGGGCCGCTTCTTTTTACGATGTATATCGATGATTTGGATTATGGATTAAATGGTTTTGTGGCCAAGTTTGCGGATGACACCAAGATAGGTGGAGGAGCAGGAAATGTTGAAGAAACGGAAAGGTTGCAGAGAGACTTAGTCAGTTTAGGAGAGTGGGCAAAGAAATGGCAGATGAGATACAATGTTGACAAATGTACGGATGTATATTTCGGAAGAAGAAATAATCGGGCAGATTATTATTTAGATGGGGAGAAAATTCAAAAATCGGAAGTGCAAAGGGACTTGGGGGTCCTCGTGCAGGATACCCTAAAGGTTAACCACCAAGTTGGATTGGCGGTAAGGAAAGCGAATGCTATGTTGGCATTCATTTCAAGAGGAATAGTGTATAAGAGTAAGGAGGTGTTGATGAGGCTCTATGGGGCATTAGTGAGACCTCATTTGGAATAGTGTGCGCAGTTTTGGGCCCCCTATCTTGGAAAGGATATACTGATGTTGGAGAGAGTTCAGAGAAGATTTACGAGGATGATTCCTGGAATGCAGGGGCTAACATATGAGGAGCGTCTGTCGGCTCTTGGATTGTATTCATTAGAGTATAGAAGAATGAGAGGGGATCTCATAGAAACGTTTCGAATGTTGAAAGGGTTGGACAGAGTAGATGTGGAAAGGTTGTTTTCCTTGGTGGGTCAGTCCAGAACAAGAGGCCATAGTCTCAGAATTAGAGGGTACCCAGTTAAAACAGAGATGAGGAGAAATTTTTTTAGCCAGAGGGTTGTGGATTTGTGGAATTCGTTGCCACATATGGCTGTGGAGGCCCGATCATTGAGGGTGTTTGAGGAGGAGATTGACAGGTATCTAATTAGTCAGGGTATCAAGGGATATGGGGAAAAAGGCTGAAATTGGAACTAGATGGGTGAATAGTTTAGCTCATGGGGGAGCTGCGGAGCAGACTTGATGGGCCGAATGGCCTACTTCTGCTCCTTTGTCTTGTGATCTTGTGAATTCCACATGTCATCACACTACCATGTGATATGCTCACGCCTTGCTTAAAGTAAAGATGAAGTTATAAACATAACGTGGTATTCAATAACTTTTACCTCTTTCAATGATTCTACTATGAAGCTGCATGCGATTAGAACCTGTGATTTACATTTTGATGGTGAGAGCTTGGCCGGATTGACTGGTCTGGCAATTTGCTGTCTCCGAGGGAGTTCAATGAGATTTGGAGCAGAGGCCTGGGAGCCTGGAGACACAGTGCGAGCCCATGAAGAACTCAAATGCTAGTCTCTGATTGAGGAATCAAGCAAGGCTAAAATCAACAAGGATGAGAGTGGTGGAAAGGCAGGTGCATGGCATAATTTGCCTTAGTTTGACCGGTCTTCTCCCTCTCGCTAGCTGCTTTCGGAGAAAAGTGCAAGGTTCTTGGGATTCACATTGCAAGGATTGATTGGCAAGGCTATGGACTCGTTTTGTAGGACTTTGAGGTTCATGTTGTATGTGTTTCTACATTCTGGTTACTTTTCTATTTTCCTGTTTTTAAGCTGCTTGTTTGGGGCAATCAAACAGCTCTTCAGCTAAGTATGGCTCTGTGGCCTGCAGAGGGCTAGCGCTATACCTCAAAACTGAACTAAAATCTGAATTCTACAGGACTCCTGGTTTGAAATTTGATATTCCATGCGCTGTTCGCTCAATTTTTGTCATTTTCACAATTGGTTTTTCATGCCTTGGGTGTTTGATATTTTCTTGAATGTATTCCACTGTGTTTCTTTGTTTTGCGGCTGCCTGCGGGAGGGCGAATCTCAGAGTTGTATTCCGTATACATAGTTTGATAATAGATGTACTTTGAATCTTTGAAGTGAGCAAGAGCTGAAAAAACCAGTTATATTAAAAGCAGATTTCCTGTCACTTGCATGACATAATAACTTAATGGGAACAAAATGGTAGTTCTGCTCATGAGCTCTGATGGTACTAGTTTCATTTTCAAAGGACTGAGTATTTTCATCATCAAAGAATGGTAAATACTATGCATGGAAATTAGGGCTATGCCAAATACAAGAGAACAGCGGTCCCCAACCACCGGGCCGCGAGGAAACGATGTGATTTGGCAATAGGAGTCAGCTGCACCTTTCCTCATTCCCTGTCACGGCCACTGTTGAGCTATTACGCATGTGAGGTCATTACCTGCGCACCATCCATGTCAGTGCGGGAAGAAGATCAACTCCTCGGGCCTGCAAATGACGGCGGGCTGAAAAGTGTGTTTGACATAACATCTCTGCCGGCATTATGGATCAAAGTCAAGGCTAAATATCCTGAGATAGCCACGGAAGCACTGAAAACGTTGCTTCCATTTCCAACGTATCTCTGCAATGAATGCAACGAAAACTAAATTGCGGAATAGACTGGACATTAGGAACCCCGTTCCAGTATCGCTGTCTCTCGTCACCCTTCGATAGGACCGTCTTGTTGCAGGAAAACAATCCCAGAGCTCCCACTGATTCAGCGATATTGGTGTGTTGCAATGATTTTATATGTTCATACGGGGAAAATATGCGCGGTGTGTTTAATATCCAAACGTTACTTAAAATGTTATGATGCTATTGACTTATATAACCATATAACAATTACAGCACGAAAACAGGCCATCTCTGCCCTTCCAGTCCGTGCTGAACGCTACTCTCACCTAGTCCCACCGACCTGCACTCAGCATATAACCCTCCATTCCTTTCCTGTCCATATACCTGTCCAGTTTTTCTTTAAATGATAATATCGAACCTGCCTCAACCACTTCTACTGGAAGTTCGTTCAACATTTACTTCGTTCCCCTGTCCTCCCCTTTTAATTGACTTATCACTATATTCATGCGAGGAAAATATGCGCTGTGTTTAATATTAAATTCGTTAGATAAACCCTTTTAGAAACGAAATTGAGTGTATTAGCTAATTATTATCTGCATTCCGGTCGTGATTAACACCCCCCACCCCGAGCAGAATCGGCAAAAACGACGAAAGAAAAAAAAAATCGTACACGCATGCGCACTGGTGACCGCGCAAAGCTTCATGGTCATTGTAGTCTTTTTCGGGGAAACAGCGTATTTGACTGCTACTCTTGTTCGTTGACAACCCTTACCCCCTCCCCCAGTCGGCCGGTCCGCAAGAATATTGACAATATGAAACCGGACCGCAGTGCGAGAAAGGTTGGGGACCCCTGCAAGAGAAGACACATGGCATTTCAATGACATTTTCAAAAATTATATTTTAGCTGCAATGAACATGGAATTACTTTGGTGTGAAGCAAGTGGCAGGTGAGTTAATGTTAAATGATCAAAAAGGCACAAAAAGAGAGGCTTTAAGAGATTGTGGATTGCTGGATGATGCAATGACTTCCCCAACCCCCTCTGCAACTAAGGTAAAGACATGTATAATTGCAGAGTTTAATGACAAATGATCAAAAACCAATCAAATCAAAGAGCTTTGGATTGATGTTAATGGTAGTGGTAGGCTACTGGGTGTGTGAGAATGATGGTGTACAAAGAGAAAAGAACCACATTTACATTCAAGATCAAAAGATAATATACAAATCATAAACTGACATTTATTCAAATAGACATCACCTATGTTTTAAGGTGTAAACATAGTCTCTCTAGTTCTTGCATGTCTTGACCACAATGCACAACCCACACGATGAACCACAGCAACTTTCAACTTGAACACAACACCTCCATCCATCACTTAGAGCAAAGGAACAACAAGATGGAAATAATTTCCACACCATGAACATAACCGAATGGTTGTTGTTCCTTTCCACACCTTGCGGCACATCGGGCAGCAACCTTGCTGTTTCTTTAACATTCAACGCTTAACCCAGCAAGGAGCCAGCTGGATTTGAACCCAAGACCACTCGCCTCAAAGTCTGGTGCAAATGCCACTACACCACCAGCTAGCCAACTGAATGATTACAGTCCTGAAAATTCCTATCATTGTTGGTCTTCCATCATCACAATGATTCCAGAAGGTGGCCCCACCATCACATTCAGGACAACTAGGAATATGAATCTAATCAAAACAAAAGGATAGAAATCACACAGCAATTCAACAACAGAAGCTAACTTGGTTTCTCTACTTGTGAGAATTGGCCAGTTCTGTGGGTTATCCATCTGTATCATTAATACGGATTTTAATCTCAGCACTGATATTGCCCAATTTGCTGGATACTTCCTATAGCTCTAACCTGCATTTGCAGTTTTTATTAGTTCCTTTGATTTCATTCTGATTTGATTGCACTCACAACCCAACCAAATAATTCTTCAATAGCTTATCACCATGGCAACCATGGCCTCACTCTTCAGCAGAAATTAGAACACAAGAGACAGTTTGAAGTGATTCCATGTCAAAAATGACTTTCATTACAGTTGAAGAACATTTAAGGAATTTCATGAGTTATGAAGAAGTTCCCTGAGGAAACAAAACTTTTTAAGAAAGGGCGTAAACATTTTCTAGGATGGAGGCATGTTGCTATTATAGCTTGGGGTGCCGGTATTTGGAGTTCATTTCTGGTGCTGTGTGAGAGGAGTTTGGTCTTTAAGTTGTCCTGTGATTGGGCTAGAGTTAAATTGGGGATTGCTGGGCAGTGCATGTTGAAGAGCCGAAATCTCAATAAATAAATAAATAAAATCATTGCCATTGAGAAAATCCTTTGGAGGACACACTCTGAGCCATTACATTCCTGCTGATGAAGGTGCTTCCACATTGTGGTTTGCTTGCACTTTCCAGGATTTAGGCCTTGTGGGAAAAATGAAGAATTGCATACTTCCAAATGAATGTGGAGCTAGAGTGGGATGGTAATGGAAAGATAACACGGCCTTGCTCCTCCGTGATGTCTGTGATTCCAGATTAGAGATGTGCTTACAGGACTAGCTTTGTTGGTGGCTGTAGTGTATTTTGTACTTGACACACTGCAGCCATGGTGTGCAGGTAGGGTGTGAATGCATAAGGCAGTAGATGGATGCCCATCAAGTGAGTTGCTTTGAGAGTTTCAGTCACCTAGGCAACTATATTCTGTATTCCTGAATTGTGCATTGCAGATATAGAAAAAGCATTATACTACTTGGAATCGACTCATCAGAAATCCCCAGATTCTAACTCACTCCTATAGTTGCAGGATTGTTAACCTCCTGGATGATGGGGGCTTGAACAAAAGTACTGTTAGAGTCGCTCTCACTGGAGGATGGCCATTACTGGTACTGTGATGATACATGTATTTGTTGTCACTATTTTTCCACATTCAACTAATCTGAAATTATGGTAAAGGCAGTAAAAGGTGAACAGAGTTGGAGGAAAGCAATGTCTCTTGTAGAGATAAGGTTAATGGCAGCAACATGGAAGAATGGACAAGCCCCCTTAAGATTGGAATGAAAATTTCAAAACCAAGCTGTCTTAGGACTGCAGCTCTATAAGAGGTCGGTACACACAGAAGTGACCACTGGGAAGGGCTTGCATAGATAAGCAATCGCTTTTGCAGAACAAGCTCTTATAAAATAGTAAACATGAGAAAATCTGCAGATGCTGGAAATTTAAGCAACACACACAAAATGCTGGTGGAACGCAGCAGGCCAGGAAAAAATACAGTCGACGTTTTGGGTCGAGACCCTTCGTCAGGACTAACGGAAAAAAGAGATAGTAAGAGATTTGAAAGTGCGAGGGGGAGGGGGAGACCCAAAATGATAGGAGAAGACAGGAGGGGAAGGGATAGTTCTTATAAAATTGTTCTCCATTTACAAAAATAGCTGACTAGCCATTAGACAAAACATGTTCAAAATAAAAAAAAAATCTTTCCTAGTCAGCAATGGAACCGAATTTTGGAAAAGATGTAGAATGTGTAGTCACTATTACAATAGAGTTTAGACTAGAGGCAAGGATGAATGTTCAGACAAATGTAATTTTAAAGTGACCTTGTCTAATTAGGAAACAGAATGTCATAGGTTAATCAATACACATTTTAAAATCAAAATTATAAACTACATTTCCCAATGGCAGAGTATTCAAGTGAAGCCTGACCAAAGCACCTGTGTTGATTATTTCTATCAAGATATTCAACTATAATTCTGGGTCCCTTTCATTTGGTCATTTCATCAGCTCATGTCCATATTTCTTCCCGATGTGAAAATCTTCATTAGCCTGCATTAAGATTTCACTAATCACTAAACAAAATATTACACAATTCCAGAGTAGCCTCCTCCAAATACACATATCCTACACATTGAATTATGTTTACAATGAGCTTTTAAATCCACACTATTTAAACTGAGAAATAATAACTAGCATCTGGATCAAACCAAGATTCAGTTGGTACAAAAAGACCACATTTCTAGAATCTTAAGCAAATCTTAAGCAAATCTAGAAGCAAAGAACAAACTGCAGTGCTAGAAACAAAAGATATACAAATCAGAATGTCTGTGTGTCCTGTGCATAGCTCAGTAATGAAACAACCTAGGAACTTGAAATTTTGCATAGGTTTTTCATTAGGATGCACACTACACTTAGTTTTTCTAAACCACCCATAAGAGGCCTTCCATGGCAACAAAGTTGGGGGGGGATCTAATTTTAATTTCCCCATTGGAATGCAGAGATTTTTTCATGTCCGGGGTACTAAATACAGGGTGGACCTGATCAGGTATTTTTGAGTTACCTGAACCACAAAGAGAAACTGAAAATTTCCGTAGATCAACTATGATTTAAAATAATTAGATGACTTCACACAAAAAAACCATACTTGAGATACCACAGAAATACATTAGCTACGATTACAGAGACCATTTACAATGATCAAGAAATGAGTTTTCGTATGGATATCTTTGGTGGAATAGAAAAACCTTTCCTTATCAATCTACTATTAGCTAAAGTTAGCTGAGAAAGCATGATTATCCTGGTTGTGATGTCATTAGGCACTGCTTCATAACTTAACAGGGAGCAAAAGTTCCCTTTAAATTCAATGCATGTGGAGACTCCAACATGTAGCATTAATTGGGGACTGCAACGGAAAATAATTCTAAAAGGTTAAGCTTATTGTCTGGGATAAAAGCACAATGGCTAACTAACAAAATGGCCATTGAAGCATTTTATCTTAGACAATAATAAATTAATGTGAGGAGTCACTTCAGTGCTAGCTGGAGATTTGTGCCAAACACTACCACAAGATGCTATAGCCTTACTAAAGCATATACTTGGGAAAATGTTAAATGTTTACACTTGAAAACCAATGTGTGATTTTCTTTGACAGGTAATCCATCTACACGAGCTTGCTTCAAACCTACTCAAATTGGAAATGGGAAAATTATACAAAGACTCAATGGTAAAAATTTCGATTTAAAAAAAAACTTGGGCTGATTTGTTACATCTCTCCCTGATCTACTACAAGCTATTTTCCCAAACATCACTCAACACCATTTGAATTACCAATGGTTACATGAAAAAGCAATTTTAACATCAGAAACGGTAGTATAGGTTAGGAGTAAAGACCTTCATGCAGAGTTTCCCCATATAACCTTTACGATACAAATCTATTGACAGAGTGGCAGAAAACTGTGCATTTTCTTATAGAACTTTTAAACTTTTACTACCTGGTGCACTGTCACATCATCTTGAACTGAAAGTAGCTTCAATCATGTCACTCACAAATTTGGATGCACCATTGCAATGCATCTGATTTAAATTACAATAATGACCATCAATGCTGTTGGGGAGAATGTTCTCATCCCTCAGATACCAATTAGCCCATCTAATATACCTTTTCAATGCAAACATCAGTTCTGTATTCAACTTAGCTTTACAAAGAGCGTTAACAAGGCACAATGTCAAACCAATAAAGATTGTTGATCTTACTCTCAAGACAGTGCTCTTCAAGTGAATTTAAATACTGTGCATCAGTATTTAAGAAAACATTATTTTTGTACACCTATTTTCAACATGTTTTGAGGGTTAAACAGTATAATTTTAACACAATTATATTATATGGAATAATTATACATAAGTTAGATTTTATTTCATTTACAAGGAATGCTGTAAAGCCCAACTGGATGGCGATAAATGCAAACATGATTACCAGCATCCTCTGACATCCTACCATCAGGCAGGAGACTGTGAAGCATAAAGATAGGCACAGTCAGGATGGGAAACAGCTTCTTCCCTCGGGCTTCTGAACTGCTGCACTGCATTTGAAGTGTCACCAGATAATTTGTACTGTACCCTACCATATTTAATTTATGCTCTTTATCAATGCGTAATTCAGTTGTAGATTTAATTCTTACTTTCCTAAGTATTGTGTGTTACGTGTACTACCGTGCTTTACACCCTGGTCCAGAGAAAAGTTGTCTCTCTTGGCAGTATACGTGTATATAGTTAAACGACAATAACACGAGCAATATTAAGCATAGTAGCTAGTCAGAAATAAACAAGTGCTGGAGATAATGTGGTCAGGCAGGTGCTGAGGGAGAAACAGCTAACATTTAGGGTTGTTAGACTGCTTTTTAGGGAGGGAGAGAGCAATAAGGATAAAGGAAGGGACAAGAGACAAACTAAGAACAGTGAGTTCAGACCATAGCTAATGCTGGAAACTTGAAATAAAGAGAGTGGTGGATGTAATAAGCAGATTTTTAGCATTTGTATGAGAACTGATGTTATAGGTGGATGACCTGTCAATCAGAACTGCCTGGTACCAATACAAACAAGAAAGTGTACTGAAGTTGTTGAAATCAATGCGTAGTTCTCAGGGCTATAAAGTACAGGTTCCCCCCCCCCCCATCCGAAGGTGCAGCGTTCCTATGAAACGGTTTGTAAGCCGGAATGTCGTAAAGCGAAGAAGCAATTACCATTTATTGATATGGGAAAAATCTGTGTGCGTTTGCAGACCCAAAAATAACCAAGTCATGTCAAATAACACAAAAAACCTAAAATAACAAATCTAAAATAACACTAACATATAGTAAAAGCAGGAATGATATGATGAATACACAGCCTATATAAAGTAGAAATACTTTTCCACAATCGTTGCTGCACTGTTCTCCGTAGTGAAAATCTCACGCAAGCGCTCTCGGCAGAAACACGGCACAAGTGCTCTCCAGTAACCTTTAAGCTGTGAGGCTGCCAAATCATACCAAATAACACCTAAAAATACACAGCCGATATAAAGTAGAAATAATGTATGTACAGTGTAGTATCACTTACCGGGATTGGGACAGCGCCGAGCACACTGATGATGGTGTGTTAGGCTGAGTCGTCAAAGGGTGGAGTGGTGCAGTGGCCCCCACCCTCCGGGCAGCGAACCGATACCGATCCGCGAAGAATGCAGTGGTACAGTGGCCAGAATGCACTCAGCACATCTTTAAGAAAAAAAGTTGAAATAAATAAGCTAATTAATTAGGTGCCGCCCAGCACGTAAATGTGGGCCCAGGTCAGAGGCGATGCAATCAGTAATCGCCTCTGATCTGGGCCGACATTTACTCGCCAGGCAGCACCTAATTAATTAGCTTGTTTGTTTCAGCTCTTTTCTTAAAGATGTGCTGGGTGCGTCCCGGCTACCACTTCATTCTCTGCGAATCAGTATCTGTCCACAGCCCGAGGGTTGGGGTGGTGGGACACTGGGGCGTCATCTGTTTCTGTCAGGGCAGGCAGGTCATCTTCTTCTATGTCTGCCTGCCTCGATGTCAAAGGTCGAGGTTCGTCGTCTGCTGTGGCTGATGTGGAAGGCTTGCTTGACTGCTTAGCATCGTGCATTTTTAGATCATACAGTTCTTTGTAAGCACTCAAACCATCCTGCAAATATGCCCTAAACCGACATACCCATTCAAAATTAAAGTCGTACTTTATCATTGCAGCGAAAATCTCACGCAGCTGCTTCACGTTCAGTTCCTGAATGACTTCACTTTTGGTCTGTTCGCTACTGCATTCGGTTTTGATTGTTATCCTTTCCTCTTCCAATTGCATCAGCTCTTCATCCATCAGTTCTTGGTCATGAGATGCCAAAACCTCTTCAACATCATCTTCGTCAACTTCCACAAGCCAAACTCACGTTGTCCTTACTTCGTTCACCACGATCGAAACCCTTAATTATGTCTAGTGTAACACCCTTACGAGCTCTTTCAGGCTTTTCCAATACATTAGAACTCATCTTGCTAACGGCTGCTCACAGGCACGTGTTTAAGCAATGCTGGCGAGAATGCCGTTCCGAATCCGGGGGAGGAGCGGCTGCTCGGGGCGCGCGCTTTTTTTTTCGCGCGCTGCCTTTTTTCATAACAGTGAAAACACCTTCTGTTAGCGAAAACAGGTAACTAATGTAGGTTTTTCGTAACAGTGAGGTTTCGTAAAGCAAACGTTCAAAAAGTGGGGGACACCTGTATACAGATGCAAGATAAGGTGTTGCTGCTCAAGTTAACATTGGCTTCCTACATAATTTCAACAAAACCCAAGAGAGATCAGAATGGGAGTGGAACTGAGAATTAATGGCAGTAAGGCAACTTCATTCTGCAGACTGGCATGGGTGACTGCTTTGCAAGACATCCTGTCTTGCTTGGTTTCTCCAATGTAGAGAAGACCAAATAAGAGCATCAAGTGTAGGAAGCTAAACTGAAAGTGCAAGATAATTGCTTCTTCTCCTGGAAGGTCTGTTTGGTTTTATTGGAAGGCCTCGAGCCGAAATGTTAATAGTGTTTCCCATTCTACAGACAATGTTCACCCTGAGTATTTTCATATTTTCTGTTCTTACAAGCCCAAGCAGCACATGTACACTATGGTAATAACAGCAGAGGAAAATTCATATAGTTCAGTCTCCAATTACTTGGAATCACCAATGATTCGGCATTTGGCTCACTAGGCTCCATTTCCTAGCTCTCTTTAAATTCAACAGTACTATATCTAGCATTGCCTTTAAACACCAAGACCCTGCTTCCTGAATACTCTTCAATTACACTGGGCTCCATTTCACAAAGCTCTTTTAAGTACATCATGCTCATTGTAAAATTTGTTAGATTATATTCAAAAGAGAAGAGAATTAAAGAGTAACATCCAACATTACAAGTCTAGAAATCTGCTGGTACATAAAAATGTCCCAAGAGACTGAATTATCAGTTTTATTGTGTTTCACTCAATGGAAATTAAAAAAGGGTTGTCCACAATATTATCTCTTTTCTACAACAAAACATAATACCACGTGAGCAGATAAGATTAAAAGCAATCACATTGTTAACATATTGGCACCAACAATATAACTGCTAAAACACACAGAAATAAATTCTATCAATTATCTACACCTATTATTCAGTTTAAACTACTTGGATAATATACTTACTGGTTAAATAAACAGAAGCTACTTGACACAGCAAGATACTGAATCAGCCCAACAGTATCAAGTGGATCAAGGCTACAAGATCTTAACATAGCTTCTATAAGCAGATGACTTCATAAAGTGACAGGATAAGTAAATGAAAAAAATCTTTCATTTTGTCATGATGCACCATTTGTGGCTAATGCAAATTTCCATTTTTACCATGAGTTTGGATATCTTGCCAGAACAAAAAATGCAACAGAATTCCAGAATTTAATAGTTTTGGGAGTCTCTGTCCACAGCTCTGTCAATTACCCAAGAGCAAAGATACATAAAGTGCAGTTTTTACATAAAAATACTAAATATATGGCTACATCAATTTATTTGGAGGGGCCCCAATGATTTATAATTTATACTCAAAGCAGTACCATACTAGCTGAATGCCTTCTGTTTCAATTTTCTGAATGGACATGCACAAACACGTGCAAAAGTCAGTATGCAATTCATTCATTTGTTTCAGAGTTTGACCATTGGACAAATTGACTGTAAAATACCAATTGATTGTTTTGGACTTTGAAAAAAACTGCACAGTCAAGGCAGTATGTACCAGAATACTTTTCCCAATCCTGTTTTGCTCATATAGAGAATATAGTTCTTCAAAATCCGCTACAACCAAGTAAAAACAGGAGCCTTCCAGGCTTACTCAGTTTATGAACAATTTAACTTTAATATTCTACCAGAAAAAAGTAGTTTTTTTTATTTACTGCAGGTGGCAATAATGCAAATGGCATTCCAATTATCAGTTCACAATTCTTCTTAACTCAAGCAATATTAAAGCTTTTGAAATAAAAAAAAACCTGGATTAAAAGGAGTTTCTTCATTCTTCAAAATAAAAAGGTACTCTGAAATAAAAGGACTTACTGGCAACTAAACTTTACAATCACAGCTCTAAAAGCCAGTTAATTATCATTTTTTTTTAAAAAAACACTGCTGCTGCCTGAAGCCAACTACCCAAGGCATAGCCAAATCGACTTCACTATCATCCCAGGTGAAATTTCACAGCAATCAGTTAAATGGACACAGGAGCCAGATTCAAACTGGAAAAAAAATACAGTTAGACCACTGTGAAAGGTAGTGTCAGTGGCCAAGATAAGAAATGCATTCGCTTTATTAGCAAAGGTCATTTTATAACCAGCTTTCAACTTCCAAATGGCTGCCATTAGAATTTGAATCAATTAATTTTGCTATGGAAGAAACATTTATTTATTTCACCTGCATAACTGGAGGATAACAAAAAAAGGTTGACATACAAGCAACCAAAGGCCAGCTGATTTCAAAAAGCATCTGCATTCCCATTATAAAAGCTATTTGTAATTTATAGTATAGAATTTTATTATTTTTGATAAACTTCCACAAATATTTCTGGTAGCTAAACATTTCAAATAACATTCTTCCATTTGACATATTTGTGACTCAACAAGAGAAATTCTGTTATAATAATGTCTGTACTTGTAAGGATTGCAATTAAAACTTAGTTTTCTTTTATGCACAATTCCAGCTATTAATGTTCCAGAATACATAGTCATGTGAATTCATCTAATATTATTTTGTAACTATCCATCAAAATATGTAAGAACCCATTCCTGATAGAAATATGGGCCCAGTCAAATCAGAAGAGAATGAAGAGGAACATTGCTATTAAGAGAATATGCACATGTTTTAAACTTTGCTGGACTTATAAGCCAAATAAAACATTTTTAAAAATGAAAATGAGGCTAATTTAACCCGAATTTGATGAAATTCTACTTCACCGATTTGGACTCCATCACGCAAAAGGTATTCTGAATTTGTAAATATTCACCTTTTGTACATGGGTGCCCCAAGTAAGTCCAGCATTTAGTTATAAATTTAGTAGTAAGTTTAGTCATGGTCTATTGATCCCGGGGGAAATTGGTTTTTGTTACAGTTGCACCATAAATAATAAATAGTAATAGAAATAGTAATAGTAATATTACTATTAGTAACTAGTAATAGTCATAGAAATAATAAATAGTAATAGAGTAATAGAAAATAGTAATAGTTAAATAATATGTAAATTATGCCAGTAAATTATGAAATGAGTCCAGGACCAGCCTATCGGCTCAGGGTGTCTGACCCTCCAAGGGAGGAGTTGTAAATTTTGATGGCCACAGGCAGGAATGACTTCTTATGACGTTCTGTGCTGCATCTCAGAGGAATGAGTCCTGTGGCTGAATGTACTCCTGTGCCCACCCAGTACATTATTTCAATGATTATGTAATTTTGAAAAAGTACAAATACACTGACACTGGAATTCAATCTTCTTCCCCAATTTTGCACCCTTGATAGATGCTTACTGACCTCTGGTGTGAAGGATTTAACTCATTAAGTATTTAAAACAAATATCTAGAGTTCTTAAACTACTCAATCAGCATATTCCTTAATTAAGGCAAGGCCTATTCTGTCAATCACTATATATTAATGATGCAAACCACTTTTAAGTCTACTTTAAAAAATTCAGTAATATCAATTTTCTTCTCCACATTACTTAAGTTAACATTGTCATAAAAAAACAGCTGTTTTGCTAACAATGGGCTGAAATGTACTGCTTATAGCCAGTTACTCCAAAGGAAATTGTGCAGTCATTCAGCTATTCCCAGATAGTACCTAGAACCTGTTGCAAGTCCAGGAAATCATGAATAAAAGATGTCATCTGGAAGTGAAATCTGGCTTTGGACTCCCTCAAGTCCAGCCACAATGAAGAAGGCTGATCACATGGAATTTCCCAGCATTATGCAAAGGAAACTGCCTTTTCCCACTCCATGAGTCAGAACTTACACAGCACCAAAGACTATTCTTTGCATACTAGAAGCATTTCAAATCTAAAAAATGCCCCTGCCTTTTAGTAGCTACTTGGGCATACTACAGTTAGAGCCTCAGCAGTACATTTGCCCGAGGCCCAACTACAGTGAGATAGGCTCTCCATCCACTTCAGTTAAATGCACTGAATCCTGCAGGTAGTGGGCTGAATCTAGCTCAGTTTGACCCAGTTTCCTTGATAAATATATGCTTCTAAAGGAAACAAGTTAACAATATTAAAAGCTCTGACTTCCTGTTTTTTCTCTTCTTCCCTCCACCCCACCCCAAGATTGGTGTGGTAACAAACTACACCTTGAAGCAGTTAATATTTATAAAGCAAATACTAGTGGAATTCTGCAGGTCCTCATGGGCAGATTCAGCAAGCTTTTTGATTTTTTTCTGCTTTTAGAAATATTCTTGGAATTCACCATAAGTCTTGGAAGTTTTGTTGACATTTTTAGTGATATACTCAAAGATAGAACTCTTCTGCTAATAAATCATCAAGCTGATCAATTAGCTTCTTTTCCAAATAGAAAGCTTTGGATATGTGTCTTTTCATTATGGGTGAAGCTGCCTTCCGAAAGTAGTTAGCATTATGCACTTTAAAAAAAACAAGGTAGACAACAGCTCCTCGACATTAAGTACTACAATTTCCAGCACTGAGCCTACCAAAGATCTCCAAAAGAAAACTGAAGTCACTGGCAAAAAATAACCCTGTTTTCATATAACTATACTCAAAATACCAGACCACTAGAGGTCATTTAATTAATGTCATGATTACAGGCCATTTCCAGATAATGAATGGGTTCTAGCTTTAAAGATATCGTCAGATTTATTTTGTCTGTAGCTCAGAAAATACACAAAGAAATCTCAATATGGTAACATACTGTACATTTACACACAAGAAAGCACAAAACACTGATAAGAAACAGCTAAAAGTTTGGTGGGGGGGTGGAAGGAGAAAGGCACAGAAAGACAAAACTTTCATGAGAATAAACATAGGAGATTTGAACTGAATGATCGTCGGAGCACATTAGGGGTGTCAGTAAGACAGATGTTCTTAATGCAGGACAGCCTGTCTTTAGTACACAAGTATTTCCCACACCACCTAAATGATTAGTTATCAACTTCCTTCCTTGATACATAGACAGAAAATACTGTTTAAACCAATGTACTGATGTGAGCATGCTTGAAAACAAAAAGAATAAATGAACTCTGCATAACTCACCTGGTAAGAGTGTACTCCCTGAGTCCTGAATGCAAGTTCATGGCAGAAAATGTACCTATGCATCCTCGCAACCGCTTATCACGGCCAATCTTCCACGTCACGAATAATGGGCTGGAAAGTAAAGTGAGAGCATAAGTACCAGGGCATGAAGTGCTATCTGAACAAATTTTATCTTAAGAAAGAAGTCTATTTACCTTTCAGCTCAATATTAGAATAAAACTTTGAAGCAGCAATGGATAATGATTTTTCTTTTTGATAAAGCATTTACAATACACAATTAAAATTCAAAATTATGGGTGCAAATTATGTAATTCAGATACATTACTGCATTTTAAGAAAGGAAGTAAAAAGTACAGGATTTATTTAAAATTTAGAAGTTTAACGTCTATAGATAAAAGCAGACCATAAAGTACTATTAATGATGGGCATACATAACAGCTAATGCTAGGTAGCTTAAGCCAGAGATACAGATGTGAAACATTATGTCCAGCACAAAAGAAATTCATACAATCATATTAAAGTGAAAGGAATGTCTAGCTGCAATCAGAAACGTTAGCAGTTTATATTACTCTTTGGCATTGATGTGCAGTGATTCTCATCAACTCAATAGAACAGAATCATTGCAATTTGCTGCATTTGGCTCAGTCTCTGCATCTACTTTAAATGCCTTTATCATTGTGAGAGATTCCATCCTTTTACATTTTAAACACATTGTTTCTGTGCTGTAATTGCGTCGCCTCTGATCTGGGCTGACATTTACATGCCAGGCAGCACCTAATTAATTAGCTTGTTTATTTCGGCTTTGATGTGCTGGGTATATCCCGACCACCACTGGACTGCGGCATTCTTCGCAGATCGGTGTCGGTCAGCGGCCCAGAGGGTGGGGGCCACTGCACCAACCCAACCTCCGATGACTCAGCCTAACACACCATCATCAGTGTGCTTGGTGCTGTCTCTCAATTCCCGTAAGTGATACTACACTGTACATACATTATCTCTACTTTATATCAGCTGTGTATTTTTACGTGTTATTTGGTATGATTTGGCAGCTTCATAGCTTAAAGGTTACTGGAGAGCGCTTGCGCCATGTTTTTGCCGAGAGTGCTTGCGTGAGATTTTCGCTACGGAGAACAGTGCAGGCCATGATTGTAGAGAAGTATTTCTACTTTATATAGGCTGTGTATTTATCATATAGTAAAAGCTGGAATGATATGTTACGGTTATTTTAGGTTTTATGTGTTATTTGGCATGATTTGGTAGGTTATTTTTGGGACTGCAAACACAGATTTTTCCCATATAAATAAAGGGTAATTGCTTCTTCGCTTTACGACCTTCCGGCTTACGAACCATTTCATAGGAACGCTCTACCTTCGGATGGTGGGGGAAACCTGTATATTATTTTAGTCAATTCTTGCTCCACTAACAATAAATACCCAACAAATAGATACTACTACATTTGTGAAGCGTTCAAATAGGCAAGGCATAGAAGGATACAATTCTAATAAGAGCACGTGGGACTGTTGTGTATGAGCAACAATAGTTGGCAACTGTGACACTACAAAAATCTCCAAGACACTGTACAAATGCACAAATTCTGAAATCTAGCATGTCTGACAATTTAAAGTTTTGTTGATTTATGTACTTTGACGCAAATGATGTTGTTCCACCACAGCTAGCTTCTCACTGGAAATACTTGGAATTGTCTTTGACATTACCAATCTCAACATTTGAGCTAGAAAACTAAGACAATAAAAAGTGGGAGGTGGCCATTCAGCCCCTCAAGCTAGCTCCAATATTTTACAGGATTACAACTAATCAAGTCCACATGCTGTCCCTTGTGCATATGTACATTGATTTGCTTACCGATACAGACATACTGTATCGCTTTCAGCCTTAAACAAACCAAAAGTCTATCTCTATAGCTCTCTGAAGTAAGGAGCTCCAAAAACTCAGTCCCAAAAGATGTTATCCTTTAGCATCCACGCTTCAATGGGCACTCCTTGTTCTGAAACCACATCCTCTGCTCCCGGACTCCCTCAAAGGCAGTTACTTCTCCCAAACATTTATCATGTTCAGTCCCCTAGGAATCAATAAGATCACTTCTCATTATCCCCATGATCCCAACCTGTTTGACCTTTTTGTCACTTCATTCATTCTAGGTTCCGGCTTTAAAGCAGCTCCAATGGAAAATTTTCCCTTGGTTAGAGCGCCAAAAAAATTGTTCAGAATGCTTGGAATGTCATCTCACTACTAGTGACTCTCTTAATTCATCTGAGAAAGCTTGGCCAATAATTACATCAGAGAAGCACGTTTCCACTAACATACTCAGAATATTCATTCACTGCTAAAACACAACTTTTGCTAAGACATGGATGCGATACAAAGGTTGGCTGCTAGTACATCTTATCTTTGTCACACTTTGCTCACATTCAGGTCATGCCAGGTCTCCCACAGCATTTACATTCCCCCACTTATACACCATTAACGTATTCTGACAT